>NC_087353.1:58940229-60190229 GCF_030014295.1 Loxodonta africana | reverse complement strand
AAGGTCACATGATAACTATGAGCCCAGGAGACAGAAAGGGCCACATGAACCAGAGACTTACATCATCCTGAGACCAGAAGAACCAGATGGTGCCCGGCCACAACCGATGACTGCCCTGACAGGGAGCACAACAGAGAATCCCTGAGGGAGCAGGAGATCAGTGGGATGCAGACCCCAAATTCTCATAAAAAGACCAGACTTAATGGTCTGACTGAGACTAGAAGAATCCCGGCGGTCATGGTCCCCAGACCTTCTGTTGGCCCAGGACAGGAACCATTCTGGAAGACAACTCATCAGACATGGAAGGGACTGGACAATGGGTTGGAGAGAGATGCTGATGAAGAGTGAGCTACTTGTATCAGGTGGGCACTTGCGACTGTGATGGCATCTCCTGTCTGGAGGGGAGATAGGAGAGTAGAGAAGGTTAGAAACTTGCAAAACCATCACGAAAGGAGAGCCTGGAAGGAGGGAGCGGGCTGACTCAGGGGGAGAGTAAGTGGGAGTATGGAGTAAGGTGTATATAAGCTTATGTGTGACAGACTGACTTGATTTGTAAACGTTCACTTAAAGCTCAATAAAAATTATTAAAAAAAAAAGAGGACAGGTAAACTGCAAAAAAAAAAAAATAGCTTAGATATTGTATTTAATATTCTTGTTGTTAGTTGCCATCAAGTTGGCTCTGACTCATGGTGACCTGCTGTACAAGAGAACGAAACGCTGTCCAGTCAGTCCTGCGCCATCTCCATGACCTTTGATACACTTGAGCCCATTATTGCAGCTACTGTGTCAATTCATCTCATTGAGGGTTTTCCTGGTTTTCGCTGACCCTCTACTTTACCAAACAGAATGTCCTCTTCTAATGACTGGACTTTCCTGATGACATGTCCAAAGTTTCGCCACCCTCCCTTCAAAAGAGCATTAGATTATTATTTAATATTGTTGCTGCTTACCGATGTTTACTGAATTCCACTCAGAGGACCCCGTTTCACAGAGTAGAACTGCCCCATGGGGTTTCCTAGGCTGTAATCTTTACCACAACAGGTCACCAGGTCTTTCTCCCATGGAGCCACTAGATAGGTTCGAACTGCTCACCTTTTGATTAGCAGCCCAGTGCTTAACCATTACAGGGCTCCTTTATTTAGTGTTAACCTGTGTAAAATATACTTCATCAGGAGAGAGGCATGGTGATCTAGGGTGTCCAAGGAGTGGCTGGTGGATTCGAACTGCCAACCTTTTTGTTATCAGCCAAGCTCTTAACCTCTGTGTTACCAGGGCTCCATATAAAAATTACAGCCTAGAAAACCCTAGAGGGCAGTTCTACTCTGTCACATGGCATTGCTATGAGTTGAAAGTTGACACAACGGCACACAACAGCAACAAAAATCCACGTCACATGGGTAATACTACGACTATTAGCAATTTATTTATATTTTATTTTCAATGAAACTTCAGGTTTAACTATCCAGGTATTCACTTGTCTCTTCAAATTTTTAACTTCTATTGGCCCTTGCTGGTAACAAAATAAAACTGTCTCAGGCCCAGGTTGTCTCGGAAAGGATTTGGCTTTAAAGGGGTAGAGCATCAAAACGAAAAAGTGAGATTAAAAGACAGCCTAACTTCTACATGCACACCTTTGGCCCCAGTGTTCTCTAGGCAAGAATCAAAGGCGTAAGGCATTCTATTTTTAATGTGTCCTTACCAAAGCACCATGAACTTAGCAATGCACAGAATTTATGACATGCTCAATTTTATAACACCGGGGCTGCTGAGAATGACTTTTCCATTGCATTTCCCATGAGTCTCAGATCGTTTGTAAATTACAGAGCCTGACATTTAAACTCTGCCATGTTGATGGTTCAGGTGACACCCTTACTCCCTCTTCTTTTTCCTTCCCCAACGCCAGGAGAACCGTGGCTGATATTTCATTTCATAAGGCAGCCTGATGGGGAGTCAGGGTCATGTGCAGCAGGTTACATCGAAAGCTGTTATCTTCTACTGAAGATCCAGAAAAGCCCATGTTTCCAGCTCTGAGAGGAGGAGAGATGAGCAGAGAGGCTCAGAAGACCATATGGCCAGCTTCAGCTGGCAGTCTTGACATCCTGGAAGACACCTGGTCAAAGGCCAGAACTCCGCATGGGGCATCCACGGCCATTTCTCGCCAAACGCTCATCTATTTCTGGAGACTTAGTTGGCCTTTCCGGGTGGCTGTCCTGAGATTCTAAATTCTACCATGATGAGTTCCTGCCAGCTAAAATCATATGTTCCATGTACATTTTTAGAATCGAAGATTAAAATGGCATCCATCCCTCAACCATGTAGTGAAAAAAAAATTTTTTTTAAATAGTGAATAACTTTGTTATTGTCTGTAGCTGTATTTCTGCGCAGCTTGGAGTTTTACTGTTATTGCTAACTGCCATTGAGTCACCCCACAGAATTAACAGTGGCTGATTTTCAGAAGTAAATCGCCAGGCCTTTCTTCCTCATCTGTCTTAGTCTGAAAGCTCTCTTGAAACCTGTTCAGAATCACAGCAACACACAAGCCTCCACAGACAGATGGGTGGTGGCTGCACATGAGGTGCACTGGCTGGGAATCAAACCCGGGTCTCCACATGGAAGGAGAGAATTCTACCACTGATCTACCACTGTCCTCTAGCTTCTAATTTAGCAGTATTTTATTTGAACAAATGATTTCCACAACAGCTGCTGTTCTGCAGTCTTAGAAATTGGAATGTTTTTTAATTGGTGCTTTCCATTTACTCTCTCAAGCCCCACATCTAGGCTGTAATTCTTCATACTGCCATGAATGTGAAGACATGGGAAATACATCTCATGCTAGTACACTTCCGAAATTATCCTTCTGTTGACACTAGGGGACAGCCCATCATACTGGAGAAACCCTGTAATTCAGAACCCAAGTATTATGGTAACTTTTAGGTAAATCATTTCAACCAACTGAGCCTCAGTCTTATCAACTGTAAAATGGACAAATCCATCCCACAGAGCTGTGGTAAGCATTGCAGGAGATGATTCATGGGCGTGGCCTGGAACGTAGTAGGTCTACAGGCCAGGGTACAGTGGAGGAGCCAGAGCTCCAAGCCAGTTCTTGCCACCATGTTGTGATACTTCCCGATGATGAGAAGAAACAAAAGTTTGGTGGCTCTTCAAAACCAGTTTGAGGAGTGAGGATTTCTTTCTGTAGCTGCTGGCAAATCTCTGCAGGTTTCGGAGCAGACAAAGGAGATGCCGAAGTGATTCACTGAGGGTAGCACAGACAGGGGAGAAGGCAAGAGCAGGAGGAGGAGAGATTTGGAAACAACGTTTGATGCCAAGAGCAGAAGCCAGCACAGGAAACAGAATACCCAAGCAAGATAAGAAGTATGTGCAACAGCGTTGAAACCAGTTCCCCAGCACAGGGGGAGCACACCATGGGCAGGGGTCCCCAAGTCTGCCTGGGCATCCAGAGAGTCACGTGGGCAGCTTTTTTGTTTGTTGTTTGTTTTGTTTTGTTTTTTCAATTACAGATCCTAGACCCTACTCCCAGTGGCTCTACAGAAGAAAGGCCTGGAGATCTACTTCCATAAAGATTACAGAGCACAGTTCTACTCTGACACACATGTGGTCACCATGAGTTGCAATTGGCTCAAAGGCAATAGGTTTTTTTTGCGGGGGTGAGGCAGGGGTTAGACCTTACTCCAGGTCTGTTGACTTAGACTCTCCATGCCTTGGGCCCAGAGATGTTTGTTGTGTGTGTGAGCCGTGTGTGTGTATGTCTGTGTGTCTGTGTGTGTGTGAGAGAGAGAGTGGGGTATGTGTGTGTGAGTGGGCTGTGTGTGTGAGAGTGGGGTGTGTGTGTGAGGGGGGGTGTGTGTGACAGTGGGGTGTGTGTGACAGTGGGGTGTGTGTGTGTGAGAGACAGTGGGGTATATACGTGTGCGTGGGGAGCACATATGTGTGTGGGAGTGGTGTGTGTGTGATTCAAATACAAGGTCAGTGTCATGGGTTCAACTGCATCCCCCCAAAAGACATGTTGAAGTCCTAACCCCTGGTACCTGTGAGCATGACCTTGTTTGGAAATAAGGTCTTTGAAGATGTTATCAGCTAATACGAGTTCATACCAGAGCTAGGTGGGTCCTAATGCCGTCTGAGTGGTGCCTTATAAAAGAGGGGAACAGACACAGGGACACAGATAAGACAGAGGAGAAGTGGCCACGTGACACAACGACGCAGGCAGATGCACCTGCATGCAAAGGAACAGCGAGGACCCCCCCGTCAGCAGACGCTCAGGGGGAGGCAGGGAACAGACTCCCCCAGAGCCCGCAGAAGGAGTCGACACAGCCGACGCCCTGAATCCAGACGCCCAGCCTCCAGAACGGGGAGACAGTCAACCTGCTCTGATATGCCATCCACTCTGCAGCATCTTGTTAGGATAACATAGGAAGTGAATATGCTCAAGTTTGGAAATGAGTGTTCAAGGGCAAAATCCAGAAGCGTGCTGTTCAGAAACTGGAAATTGCATGTACCCTAGCTGAGTGAAAAGGAAATGCAGGAACGGCAGTGCTTACTAGATTGTCCGCTCCGAGCCCTGTTCGTGTACTATACCACCAAAGGTAAAGTCAATGAAATTGTTCACCAATTCTGAGTAATTTTATGGAGGTAAAAACCAATTGCCATCAAGGTGATTCTGATTCACGGTGACCCCACGTGTGTCAGAGCAAAACTGAGCTCCATGGGGTTTTTGATAGCTGATTTTTTGCAAGCAGATCACCAGGTCTTTCTTCTGAGGCATCTCTTGGTGGACTTGAACCTCCAACCTTTTGGGTTGTGGCCAAGCTACCCAGTGACTCCTTTAAGGAGGTAGTGGAAAGAATATGGAAAACTACATGTAGACATTTACACCCATGCTTGCACTTGGAATCCTCCAGATATCTTCATTTATACAGATCCACTGTATCTAAAAGGGTACGCATGGGGGAAAGTTATAGATGTGGAAAAAACCTAGAGATTAAGCTTTTTAAAGAACGTATAGGTCATCTATTCCAATCTCCCCATAATGCAAGAATAGCCTCTATAACATCCTAGCAGAGAGGTGATCAGGTACCTGCAATACCTTTAGTGATGAGGAGCTCATTATTAATGTGTAGTATTGATCAGAAGGGAAATGTATTGTACTGGAGTAGTGAAATGCATTAGGATGCATAATAAAGAAATAAAACATTAGAGGGTTAGAGGCTAGAGGGTTTGTAGAGGTATAATCGTGTGGTTTAATAGGCTCGGAAATATTATTTGTGTCATGTTTGCAGAAATGAAAGGTAATAAATTAGTCGGGTTTTGGAGAGCAGATCTTGGCCAGTAAGCTCTATAAAGAGAAACAAGTTAAGGACAAGGAGGCTGTCAGACGTCTACATCCCAGTGACCACATAAGTGGAGTGAATCAAAGACACAGTTGGAATCCACCCAAAAGAGAAGGAGACATCAGCAAAGGAGGAATGTGCACGCTGTGCTCCTGGTTGCCCTGGTGACAGGCCCCCCTCCTCATGCTAATGGCATTCTGATGAACACAACCTCTTGAAAATAAAATAAATGGAGGGTTTAGCCATGGAGCAAAAGGTAGTCTTGGGATCTCCACCGTGGGAAGGACCTAGTGGGGAGTTTGGGGGGTAGTTGTTGGAGGACACAATGTAATCAATGAGGAAGGTACTGGATGAAAAATTATAAGGCATGTCAGGGAGAAAGAGAGAGAAAGGATATTGACTATGATAATGCCTTGGACAAGTAATATGTCTGCCATTTCTCTTCCTGACAGGCTCCACACTAGAAAAACCAAATTAAGCCTATTTGGCTTTTCCCTTGTTGCCCTTGCTACGTAGAAGGTAGCCTGGCCTGGGAAACTCAAATGAAATTCAATCTCTTAACAAGTTGGTATCTAGGGTAGCAAGCGTGGCAGCCTCTGCCTTCCTTGTGCTCTTGGCCTTGTAGCTGCTCCAAAAACATCAAGCCCATGGGGATGGTTTAGACTAGACTGGACAGAGATCAACCACAACCTTCCAAAGAAACCATTTATTTTTAGAAATCTCCTCCTTGGGACTTGAAGACGGACCTCTTGTCACTCTGATTGACCCTAGTTCTGTCTTCTGAAGCTATGAAGAACAATTTCAATGTCACCCAATTATTTGGACAGTTAAGTTTGATAGCTTGACATACCAGTTTCTTGACCTATCAATCAGTTGCTAATAGTGGGCCTATTAGACATCTTCCCTGCCTTTGTTACAAAACCTTCTTTGAGAAAAAATTTTGCTGTCAAGTTGACTCCGATTCATGGCAACCCCATGTATGTCAAAATAGAACTATGCTCCCTAGGGTTTGTTTCCTTCCTTCTTTTCTTCCTTTCTTTCTTTCCTCCCTCCTTCCCTCTATTTTTTTTTTTTTTCAGTGAAATACAGCCACAAAGTTTTCAATGGCTGATTTTTTGGAAGTAGATCACCAGGCCCTTCCTCCAAGGTATCTCTGTGAAGACTCGAACCTCCAACCTTCTGAATAACAAGAAAAAAAAATTGCACATTAACAATTTGCACCATCCTTGGCCTTTCTTCTCAGACAACTCAGCCCTGTACCCACTGCCAAGTGGATTAGGCACCAGAAGCCTATCACACTTGTTTAGTGGATTGAACTAGGGTGACTTCTGGAAACGGTCCGGCCAGCCAGGCTCTATCTCATTAACTTTAAGTCATTCATTTTATCAGTCTGCTAGGCACTGCTGGGCAAGCTTCAAGGCAGCCCTTCTTGCCCATGTGCCATATTCAAAAGATAAAAGTCTACAGAGAGAAAATGAAAGAAAAAGCACAGAAAGAAGCAGACAAAGATCCCAGGCAGCAACGGAAAAACAGTGAGTAACCTCTACTCATGTTGACTGTCCTTTCTGGTTTCAGTTCTTCATGAGGAACTGATTGAACTTTCTCCCACTGGATTCTGTGACTGAACTCTCTGCTTTTGGGTTCTGGGAAATGGTTCTGAATCTTTCCAAGATATTTTCTTGTCTTAAGATAATAAAAGTGGATTTAAGTTACTTGCCATCAATTGAATGTTAACATTGATGCTGATACTGCATTGCCTAGCAACGTGATCGTGTGGAGAATTTCTGTTTAAAATACCGTAAGCAAAGGATGAAGCAAGCATCAAAGTATATTGAACTGCTAACTTAGCGGTTGGATCTGAAGAGATAGACAGTTTGCAAAAGGTCAAGCAAAAGTGTTATAAGAACAGCAAGTCTTATAAGGTTATTGCAGGGATCTTCACCCAACAGTATAATAACAACTAAAAATAAAAGCTGACACCGTGAAGCATTTACTGCGTGCTGGGTGGCACAAGCCATGTGCAGCTGGTTGCTAACCAAAAGGTTGGCAGCTTGAACTCACCCAGCAGCTCCATGGAAGAAAGGCCTGGCAAACTACCTCCATTAAGATCATAGCCAAGAAAACCCTATAGAACAGTTCTACTCTGTAACACAGGTTGCCAAGAGTCAGAAATTACTCAAAGGCAACAGGTTTTAGGTGTTGCTCTGGGGGGTAATGGTGGTTTGTGGCAGAATTCTCACTTTTCATGCAGGCGACTCGGGTTTGATTCCCAGCCAATGCACCTCAAACACAGCCACCACCTATCTGTCAGAGGAGGCTTGCGTGTTGGTAGGATGCTAAACAGGTTTCAGTGGCACTTCCAGACTAAGAAGGACTAGAAAGAAACGCCTGGCGATCTGCTTCTGAAAATGAGCCAGTGAAAACCCTATGGACAACAACAGTTTGATCCACAAGAATTCACAAGGGTGGCGCAGGACTGGGAAGGATTTTATTGTGTTGTGCATGGGGTTGCCATGAGTCTGGGGCCGACGCTTTGGCAGATAACAACAGCATCGGGCATTGTCCTAGGTCTTTTACATACATTGACCCATTTAATTCTCACTCCAATGCTATGTTGTTTTGTTGTTGTTCGGTGTCTTCCGGTCGGTTCCGACTCATAGTGGCCCTACAGATACCAATGCTATGAGGTATCTGCTATTATTATCACCATTTTGCACATGAAGAAACAGTGGGTGTCCTCTTGTCCAAGTTGTGGCTAAGAAGAAAAGAATCATGGGAGCCAAATTTCAATGTGTAATAGCAACAAGCTCACTCCTCCTAATTGGTAAAAAAGCCTTCCCTTTCTTGTTACAGTAAAACTTGCAAAACCTGGAACCTAAATAAGTCAGAAACCTGTCAGAGAAGGAAAACTCACTGGGTGTTGATGAGGTAGGATTCTTACTAGAGAGCAATAGAAAAAAGTGGCAAGACAGCACCCTGTCAAAGGTGGGAAACTTGTGAGACTCAGAGAAGCAAGGCAGTCCAGTCGAGTTCTGGCTCTCACAGGTTTCACTCTACACGTTAAAATACACACACACACACACACAATATCCTTATCTAAATTTTAGATCTAAAGGGTGCCAACTACCTATTTTACTTAAATCATGTCTTATATTTGCTTCCAACAAATGAAGTGGCAAAGTACAGCTTCCAATCATTTATGTCAGAAATTTGGAGATTCTGTTTCCATCCTGTGCCCCCAGCCCCCATCCCGTAGCCACAATATCCTTTAGCTGTAAACATAAGGGCAGCTTGTCATAATTTCATACTTGCTGCATAACGAATGATCCTTCATTCTACCACCAAGTTATTATGGGTCTCAGAATACCCTTTCTATTCCTGGAATCACAGCTAAATGTTCTCTAAGCGGTGAAAAGTGATCCCTAACTTAAGTTGTGACATGTACATTATCTGAATGGTGAATTTGGCTGAAATAGATAAACAGATGGCCGAGGCCCTGTTTCAGCTTCTAAAAGTAAAACAGAGTAGAGAAAAGAAAGAAGAAACATCGTACATAAAGCCTAGAGATGCTCAATTTGAATAACCTCACATGTCAAAAAATGTATCTATTTACACAGAGAACCAATTTAACACATACTCTTCTCCCAACAAGCACAAATGGACTTCGAATACTTCTCCTTTTAAAACACTCACTTCCTCTTAAAAATACAAACTAAAAAAAGCGTATAGTCAAGAGAACATCAAAAACAAGCAAACCAAAACCCAAACCCATTGCAGTGGAATCGGTTCTGACTCATAGCAACCCTATAGGACAGAGTAGAACTGCCCCACAGGGTTTCCGAGGAGCTGCTGGTGGACTCAAACTGCTGACCTTTTGGTTAGCAGCCGAGCTCTTAACCACTGTACCACCAGGGTTCCAAAAAAGAGCTAACGACACTTAAATAATCAATTATATGAGACCAGCCCTGGTGGTGCAGTGGTTAAGGGCTCAGGCTGCTAATCAAAAGGTTGACAGTTCGAATCCACCTGCTGCTCCCAGGAAACCCTATGGGGCAGTTCTACTCTGCCCTATAGGGTTGCTATGGGTCTGAATCAACTATATGGCAATGGGTTTTATGAGACCAAACGGTCAACATTTACCCCAAAACAAAAATGAAAACCTAAGAAGGGGCAGAGAAGCTGATTAACGGAAACAGAACAAAAAGAATAGAAATAATGAGAACGTTAACACATTCGGGAAATGTAACCAATGCCATGGAACAAGTTGCATGAAAATTGTTAAACGGGAACCTAACTTGCTATGTAAACTTTCACCTAAAACATAATAAAATATTAAAAGAAAAAAAAAAGAAGATGAAAAAGAAACAATGCTATAAAAGAGATTCTGAGCAGGCCCTCTCTGTGTGAAGCAGCCTATTCCAGACTCTTGGACAAGACAATTAGGTAGTTACCTTCTCATGCTGTACATTCCTTTTAAATGCTTCAAGGTTTAACTTATTTTTATGACTACCACTGTTTAGCAGAGACTCTTTTGTTTAGAGATCAGGATTGTTCATCTCCTTTGTTTAGGATCCTCCTTTAGCACCACCCTTACAGCCAACAGACATTTTTAGTTCAGGGGAAAATTACAGCCTTCACTCTACGTCCAGATAATTTATTCACCCCTTCTACCCTCCCTTCTGCCAAATCTTGACCACACATGTACAATTATGACTTTTATTGGAAGAATACGAAAAGGGAAAGTGTAACAATTATCAGTAATTGCGGCGATGTTTACTTTTGCAAAGATGCGTCATCCATTCATCCATTTACATTCAGTATTTTTGCTGCTTCCAAGCTATATGGCCTGAGAGAGATGTTCTGGTTTCACTGACAAGAATGTAGAGGTGAAGTGATTAAGCAAAGCAATGCTGCTGCTCTTAATATAAACAGGACGGGCGGATGGGTGGGCGGCCGGAAGGACATACAAAATCGATCTCAATATTTTCTGGAATATGCTGCCTTGATGTCATCGAGAAATCATAACTTTTCACAAAGATGGATCTATAAAGATCTAAACCAGCATGAACAACAGCACAATATAAGAGATGGCTCTGAGTTGATGCAAGAAGTTGCCAAAGGTTGGATCTTTAGCACATTCAGATCTGAGAAGGAGGAGGAGGAAGGTAGGAACGGAGGGAGGGAAGGAGGCCGGGAGGGAGGAAGGGAAAAAGGAAGGAAGGGTGGGAAGGAGGGAGGAATGCCAGAAGAGAGGCATGGAGAGGGGGGACTGAGGGATAGGGATACAGGCAGGGATGGGGGCAGGGAAAGAGAGAGAGGGGAAGATAGAGACATAAAAATCAATAAATCCTCATAGTCCTGATAGAAAATAATTTTGATGAGAATTTTCATGACAAAAACATGTTACTTGTGTTTTGCCATTCCACCTCCAACCCCATCAAGTCCTCAAAAACTCTACTTCAAATACAATTCTTCTTTTCACAAGCCTTCTGTTGTCTGCCTTTCGTTCCTCTGCCAGTGTCCCTTTGAAATCTGGCCGTCTTTCAAGTGTGAGAACCTGGGTCAGGCCTTTGTCTGAAGTGAAGCCTCTAGGCTTTCTTTCTCTCTGAAGATTTTTCCTCCTCTTTGACCTTACCATCAGCAAGATATCTTGTCCTGCATCTAAAATTCAATTGAGGTGTTGCCTGTTTCTGGTAACCTGAACAAAGCTATGCTTGCCTCAAAGGAACACAGCACACCATCCTAAAATTTCAATAATGCTAAGGGGGCTTGGTAAAATGAGAAAATTGCAAGGTATTCACCCTCCGTAATCCTAGCAGAGAATTCTCCCATTCCATCTATGCCAGCTTTTTCAAGTATACTCAGATCTGATCTCTCCTAACATCTCACAGTCAGTGAATTCGAGAAACAATGTGGTTGGTATTGCTAGTAGCAGTTGGATCCCCTCCAACTCATGTCAACCTTATGTATTACAGAACAAAATGTTGCCACGTCCTGCTCCGTCCTCAACATTGTTGGTTGGTATGTTTGAGTCCATTGTGGTGGCCATTATGCCAATCCATCCCATTAAGAATTTCGCTCGTTTTTGCTGACCCTCTATCTTTCCAAACAAGATGTCCTTCTCTAGCTAATTGGTTTCTCCAAAGCAAGTGAGTTGGAGTCTCTCCATCCCTGCTTCTAAGGGACATTCTGGTTGTATTTCTTCTAAAGCTGATTTGAGAAACAATACATACCCTTACATGCCTGGTCACATTCTTGGCTCAGTGCCTTTGCTCTTCTTTCCCTGTTGGTAAGTCCTCTTTGGCTGAGTCCAACTCTGTTTTGTTTCAACAATGAATTCCCAAAGCCCAGCCTGGTGTCTATCACCATTGGAGTCCTTCGATAAATATTAGCTGAATAAATGAATGAATGAAGCATATACAGTAGGGAGAAGAAGAATGAATCTTATTGAATTTAGTCTGATATTAGAATAGGATTAGAAAAATCCTTTGGGGTTTGGAGCTTCTTAATAAACAGTTGCGTGATAGTAAGCTATGCAGACGGGGGAGAAAAAGAACCAGCTCATTGCCCTGATATTTGGTTCCTAACATAAAGGCACTGACGAGCTCCATGTAGACGAGGCAGAGGATATACCGAAGCATTGTGAATAGCAATATTAGAACACAGCCTCCACGCACTCTCGTCTACTCCCTCACACAATCCAACCTAACTGTTTTTGCATATAGGGATCATAAAAAATCACTAGATTTATTGCCTCCCCACCGTCCCCCACCTCCCCACCATGTTTTCTGGGAACATTCAGTGATACATGGATCTGTTTCTTTGGGGAAAAAGAGACTCTTCCATCAGGATGTTTACGAACACAAACTTACTTTTCACCCCAGGGCTAAGGTGTCATGAAATGGGTGTTTATCAATTGCTACACCAGTACTTTGGTTATTAATCTGCACACTGTTCTTTTTGTTTGCAGCTTACCTTCGAGGTCTAAAAAACAGTCTTAATTCTTCATGAAATGGTCAGTCAGTGAGGTCTCAGATATCTCCGATGATCACTATTAGCAGTCAATAGGATAACAGGAGATTTGATTTCATAATGCACATCCCCCAGACAATTTTATTTAGATTTTCACAATGCTTACCACAACCAAGACCTGTAAACTTAGGCTCTACAGGATCATTTTCATTGATTTGGTTAGCATCCTTGCCAGTCTCTTCTAACATTACCTGCAGACCCACCAGGAGTTGGGAAGTAAAGGGAGAAAAAATAAAGGAGGACAGGGCCAGGCGATATAGTGTCTAAATACACTGTAAGGTTTGTATTTTCTTTTTCCTGGGACATCCTGATGTGACCTTAACAGAGACCCGTTATTCAAATACAAAAAGGCGAAGGAGAAGAGAGAGACAAAGTGGAAGAGAGAGACAGAGAAAGAAGAGGGAGGGGACAGAAGGAGAGAGACAGAGGACAGAAGGGAAGAGAGAAAGAGAGGCAGTATAGAAAGAGAAGGAGAGAAGGAGTTAGGGAGAGAGAAAGGGAGAGAGATGGAGAGAAAGACAAAGGAGAAAGCAGGTACTCTAGCATCGATCCCATGTTAGAATCTTGCCTACCAGATTCCAGAACTCAACTTTGAAGGCAGTATCGTTGGTCGATGGATCTCATACACACCCTTGCTTCATCCCCACACCCCACACATTTCCTCCCTTCAAAACCTGGCAAACACTCAGGTCTGATCACTATGGAGAGAGATGAAACTGACAACTACCCCAGAGAGCTTACAGAAAAACGAGATGTACTGACGGACAGACCTTGCCTGGCAGTTTACTATGTTACTTAAATTTGGCTATCCTCACCAAAATGGTTCACTTTCCTCTCAGAACCTTCATTGAGTACAAAGGAATGAAATCAATTCTGCCACAAAGTAGGTTAAAAGCATTTTCAAAACTAGAGACGTAATTCATATATTACCCTCCCCCCCCAAAAAAACCCCAAATGTGCACCAATAGTGGGTTAGTAAATTCAAGTGTCAAGCAAAACCTTAAGAGCAAGTATGGTTGTGGGTGATTTTTGTCATCGTACTTTACTGTATTTTCTGAAATAAACCACAATACCATTCATTTTGTGCACTGCCCTCTACTTACTTGGTTGTCATTACTTGTTGTAGAGTAGATTCCCACTCGTGATGACCCTGTGCATTACAGAGTAGAAGTGTCCCACAGGGTTTTCTTAGCTACAATCTGTACAGGAGCACAACATCAGGTCTTTCTTCCCCAGTACCTCTGGGTGGGTTCCAACCACCAACTTTTAGGTTAGCAGGAGAGCACAAATCTTTCACGCCAGCTCTGGTGTTGTGGTGGTTAAGAGCTCAGCTGCTAACCAAAAGGTTGGCAGTTGAAATCTACCTTCTGCTCCTCGGAAACCCTGTGGGGCAGTTCTACTCTGTCCAATAAGTTCGCTATGAGCTGGGGTTGACTTGATGGCAAGAGGTTTGGTTTTTTTGGTTTTTCCTACTTCACAGTCTTGGTGCCAGCTGGTCCTTCTTCATGGAGTCTTCATCTTTCCTTATTAGAATCATTGCATAATTGTCTTTTCTTACCATGTTTCTTCGTGACTGCAGACTCCTGAGAAAGGAGGAAATGGACTTTGCTCATTTCTGTCTCCCCAGACCCCAGCACATAATAGTAATTTAACACAAATGGGTTGAAAGTAGAATGAACAGATAGCTTTCTTAATGAGAAAACTAAGAATAAATTCTTCTTAAGGTTTAGTTGGACCATACAAAGTCTTCATGTATTCTAAAATCCTACAAAAGAGCTCTAGGATGAGTTTTGTATCCTAGAAAAGATACTACAGGAAGCACCATCCTTACACAGGGTCCCATCAAAAGGACCCAGGAGGCAACCCAAAGATGCTCCCATGGGTCAAAGATAGGATAATCTGAGCACCAATTATGATAATAATTGCAATCCTTGAGTTCATAACAATACTAAAAAAAAGGTATAGTCACCACTGGAAAATGTTCATAAATGAGATTAATTTGAAAACAAAAAGGGGAAATCAAGCATTTTCCTACATTTCCAACATAATCTATATCTCTGAATATCTTACTAGTAGGTAGGGAATTTTTTTTTTTTTTTAGAGGTATTTCAGTTAACTCATGAAGAAGGAAAGATCCATTAGAATTTCACCATTTTACAATCCCTAAGGAATTCATACAGAGCCTTGGTGGCACAATGGTTAAAGCGCTCGGCTGCTAACCAAAAAGCCAGCAGTTGGAACCCACCAGCTGCTTCACGAGATGGCACAGCTGTACATATGGCCGCCATGAGTTGGAATCAACTTGAGGGCAGCAAACAACAACATAGTGATGTTAGATTAAGATTTCCTATCATTTAGAGAAGCAAACTGAAATCTTTATGGAAATAATGACGGAACGTCTGCAATTTGCCTCAAAACAGCATGCCAGGGGGGATGGAGAGCGGTCAATGGATAGATCAAACAAGATTAACCATAGCTTGATAATTACTGAAGCTGGGTGGTGGTTCTTTATGCCATTCTCTCTACCTTTCTATATGCTGTAGGTGCTACATAATAAAGGGTTTTAAAGAGAAGACCCCCCCAAAAAAGATGTAAGGTGATGATGATCAAAATGATGGTCATGTTTCTGACAGCCTGGCATTGCTACTTCTAAATCTAGCCCCAGACTGAGAGACACTGTAGAACTCTGTGTCTAAAAATGATGAAAACTCACTTTAGCCAAGATAACGATTTACATTCCATGCCCTTATGAAACCATCACGGGCTGTGTCATAAGAGAAATAACGCAATGCCTCTCAAGTACATGAATTATCAGCATGAATGAATGAAAACCATATCCACCTCTTACAGGTATTAACACCCAAAAGCTGCTGCAACTACCCTTCTCAGCTTTGGAAAGGTCACTGGTATGTAATGAATGATAAGGGTCACTGAAGGTCATAGCATATGAAAAAACAGCTGAAATTTAAGAGTTTACTGCAAATAAAATTTTCTGCAGGGAATTTATTAATCCCAACCAAGGTTATTTGTGGTACTTTAATGCTACCTTTATTAATAATAACCTTCCCAGGGTACATCATTTGAGAAGGCACACACGGAAATCCAGAAATGTGTGACCAGTATTATTACCAGGAACGTTAAATAATGAGGTTTCAGTAGCAAAATAGACAAGGAAATCAAAATTTGCTAGGTTACTGGTACCCAGAAAATATGAGCTATTCTTAAAGCGAAAAGAGCATCAGACGCTACAGATAATGCAGAGGCATTGATCACTGAAAGGAAATCTAAGATACTGAAAATAGTACTATAAATTAGAATTCATAGTTACATTCCTGTTTCCAAAAGATCAGTGAACTTCAGGAGGCACAAAGAGCTCATACTATATGCCCCGCTGGGTTTGGGAGAGAAAACCAAGTCTCCACTTGCACTTACGTAGTACCGTATAATGCCTAATGGCATGAGTAGTAGAGTCAGAGATCAGAATTCAAATCCCAGCTCAACCAATTTTAGATGTCTGACCTTGACCAATGAGCTTTGCTGAGCCAGCTTCCTGAAATGCAAAATGAAGATAATAATACCTATCCTATAATCGACTCGACGGCAGTGGGTTTATGGAGCTGTTATAAAGATAAAATCGAATTATAGATGTCAAGTGCATGGCAAAATCCCTGGCACATATTAGCCATATTGTTGCTGTTGTTAGGTGCTGTTGAGTCAATTTCCACCTATAGCCACCCCATGTGACAGAACAGAACTGCTCCATAGGGTTTTCCAGGGGGGAGGTAATCTTTATGGAAGCCGAGGGCTTAACTGTTGTGCCACTGGGGCTCCTTATGCTATCAAATAAAAAATTTTTTTTTACATTAAAACTATTTTAAATCTTCAGTTTTCATAAATGTAAAACTTTTAAGTCGAAGGCCTTGGCCTTTGTTTCTATGTACCGTTTTCTTCTCTCTCTATCTTAAGTGAGTATATTCTCTATCATGTACAAATTGAGCTCTAAATTAAGTGTCTAAATTCTAATCCATGACTACAATTTTTACTGGCTATGAAACCCTAGGAGAATTGTCGTATCTCATTTCCTTATGCATAAAAAATATATATAAAACAGTTGCTGTTGAGTCAATTCCAATTTATGGCAATCCCATGTGTGTCAGAGTAGAACTGTGCCCCATAGGGTTTACAAACGCAGATTTTTTTGGAAATAGATCGCCACGCCTTTCTTCTGAAGTACCTCTGGGTGGAATTAAACTGCCAGCTTTTGGGTTGGCAGCCGAGCATGTTAAGCGTTTGCACTACCCATGTATAAACAGAGACAGTGATTGTGTTAGTCATCTAGTGCTGCCGTAACAGAAGTACCACAAGTGGACGGCTTTACCGAAGAGAAATTTACCCTCTCACAGCCTAGTAGGTTACAAGTCCAAATTCAGGGCGTCGGCTTCAGGGGAAAACTTTTCTCTCTGTCAGCTCTGGAGGAAGGCCTTTATCCTCAATCTTCCCATGGTTGAGAAGGGACAGACGGAGGCATCCCGGGTCCAAAGGACGCATTCTGCTCCTGGTGCTGCTTTCTTGGCGGTATGAGGTCCCCCACTCTCTGCTTGCTTCACTTTCCTTTTATCTCTTGAGAGATAAAAGGTGGTGCAGGCCACACCCCAGGGAAACTCCCTTTCCATTGGATCAGAGAGGTAACCTGAGTAAGGGTGGTGTTACAATCCCACCCCAATCCTCTCAATATAAAAATTACAATCACAAAATGGAGGACAACCACAGAATACTGGGAAGCATGGTCTAACCAAGTTAATACAAACATTTTGGGGGGGGACATAATTCAATCCATGACAGTAATAGTACCTCTGTGTGGTTGTTGTGAAGATTAAATGAGATACCAAACCAAAACCCCTCGCTGCTGAGTTGATTCCAAGTCATAGTAACCCTACAGGACAGAGTAGAGCTGCCCCATAGGGTCTAAAAGGCTGTAATCTTTACGGATGCAGACCACCACATCTTTCTCCCTCACAGTGACTTGTAGGTTTGAACCTTTTGTTTAGCAGCCAAATGCTTTAACCACTGTGCCACCAGGGCTCTTCTTAAATGAGACAAGGGATGCAAAATCCTTAAAACACGGCTGCTTGTAGAAAATATTCAATACACAAAACTGGTTGCTATGGTAATTTTCGGTATAGCTAAACCAATATCGTCTACTCTTAAAGGGTGCCACATAAGGTGATTCCATTCATCCTAAACAATTTCATTTTGGGGTTAAAGAATCTGATCTGTGAGGAAATCATCCCTCATTCCTGACCTCCTTTTCTCTCTCTGTGTTTCTGCCTGTTCCCTGTTGGCTCTGCCCTTGTTGCAGGTGGAAGACAGCCAGTCTTGGCGTGCCCATCACCAAAAATCCTGGAGTTTTCTAAAGCTTTGGTCGTGTGGCATCTGGCTTCTTTCCTCAGGAACACAATTCAAAGGGATGAGTTTTTCAGAGAATCTCATCTTTCATCGTCTGCCAAGAACAACCACAGGGAAAGGATGTATCTAAAAGCCAGCTCACCTCCTCATGCATGATTTCATGGCAATGAGTCAGACATGGGGAAGGGGAAGCTGGGCGACTGAATTCTGAATATTTGTGTGGGGTTGGCTCAAACAAGCGGGTGAGCATGCAACAACACACGCACACACACATATATATATATATACATGCACTGACATTAGCACTTGTTTATAAAGAACATTAGAATGTCAGGTGCCGGTTTAATTCGCTTTGGAGTCAATTTCCCTGCCCCTCAAGGTTCATTAGCCAAGTAATCATTCCATATGATAATGTGTCCTCTGTGTTCCCTCCTTGGGTCCAAGAATACATCTTCAGCTCCATTTCCAGCAGTGGGTGTCCTTCATCGGCAACCTTGCTTGGCTTCGCTGAATGGGTGCCAACACTGCACATGTGTCTCTCTTTTCCAACATCTATTAACTCTGTTTACCATATACTTAGACATCTGGCCAAGGAACCAACAAGCATTTTCCCCCCACCCTCCATAACAATCCAACAGAATATCTGTTGCCTTGCAATTTGTCCCTCTGAGAGAAACATCTAGATAAAGCCAACGTCATTTCAAATTACATTGGTTTTGGCCAGATGTTCCATGTCTGGGAAATAATGTTTATTGAAAGCTTACATGCTAATTATTATTGAAATTGCTGCGAAGGTTACCTTGAGTCTAAGGTCTGGGAACCCAGGCCAAGATGGGTTTCAAAAATATTCCAAAGTTTGCCTCCCTAACCTTGGGCCAATGTTTCTTCAGAACCATATTTCTTTGGCACTAACTCTCCTCCAGCTACATTCTCTCTCCTTGAAAGCTAATTTGATAAGATGGCTTTTAATATGACAAATATGTGGATAACTCCCCATTCCCAAAATTCTGTCTTTAGACCTGAATTTATTGCTGAACTATAGTCTTGGATATACAACACTGTTCTTGAATCTACACTTGAAAGTTTAATAAGCATTTCACACTTGTCCAAAATGGAACTCTTGAGTCTTGTCACAAATTGGTTCTTCTGCTAGTGTTCTGATTAAGTCGTTATCATTTACCCTGTTGGTAGGAGTCACCTTGCTTCCCCCCTTCCCCCCTTCTCCCATACAACAGCATTTCCACCAAATTATATCAATCCCTACGCCTTTATTCTAAGAAGCCCTGGTGGTGCAGTGGTTAAGTAGATGTTAATAGAAAGGTCGATGGTTCAAACCCATCCAGCAGCTCCATAGAAGAAAAGACCTGGTGACCTGCTCCTGTAAAGATTATGGCCTAGGAAACCCTATGGGGGGAGTTCTATTACATCACATTGGGTCACTATGAGTCAAAAATCGACTCGATGGCACCCAACAACAACAGCATGTTTTTTATTCTACCCACCATCATCACTCATCACTCTAGGAGTCTGCTGACTGGCTTCTCTGTGTCTGCTTTTGACTCTTTCCCCTCCAATACATCATCCCCATAGCAACCAAAGTAATTGTTTTAACACGTAAATCAGAACATGTCTCTTCCTTGCTTAAGACCATCAAATGACTCCTGTTGGTGCTCAGAAAAGAACTCAAAGTCCTTACGCTGGTCTGCAATCCCTGCATGGTCCATCACCTGCCCATCTCTTCATACCACTCTCCATCACTCACTGCATCAAGACTACACGGACCTCCTTTCTGTTCTCCGATAAATAATCTTATTCCCATGGCAGGGCCTTTCCTCTTGCTCCTCTTTTATCAGAATTATCTTCCCCCACGTCTTTGCGTACCCAACTCCGATCCTTCATGTCTTAGCTAAAATTGTCATCTCTTCAAAGAAAGTTTCACAGACCACCTATCTACAGTATCAAAGTAGATCCCACACCCACACCCTCCTCAATATATCACACTTGATTTCCTTCATAGCGCATATCGCCACCTGTATTTCTCTTGTTGCCTTATATTTTCTTGCTGAGTATCCCTTTCCTACTCCCTTCACTACACTATAGAAGTAAAAGAACCTCATTTATCTTTGTTATTGATCTATCCTCAGCACCGAAAAGATTCCTGGTGTATAACAGGTGTTCAATACATATCCCCTGAATGAATAAATGAATGACTGAATGAACTCACATTGTTAATGTGACACTGATGCATGTGGAAAGGCTTGACTGTGTTTTGATATTGAAGACTCCATTGAGTCTATAACCCTACAACCCAAACTAGACAACAAGTTTTCTGTTTCCTAGAGAACTCTGAGCCTTGATTAAAATCACCAAAGACCCAAACATTAACATGCAACCATCCTAAGAAGTTATCAGTAATCACCTGAACGCTCTATCCCCTCACTACTCAAAGTATGTTCCATGGATCACCATCAATGGCATCACACAGAGCTTACTATAAATACAGAATCTCAGGCCCTGGCCCAGACTTACCGAAACAAGATCCTTGGGTGATGTGCCTGCACGTTAAAATCTGAGAAGCCCAGCTTTGGTTCAGCTGCCCTCACCCCTGGATCTTATTAGAAGTCCCATCCCAGAACCATTAGATCAGTATCTGGGGCCATGGACTGGGCATCATTGGTACTTCTTAAAGCTCCCGCAGGTATTCTAATGTGTAATGGTTAGAACCACTGATGAAGCACGTTGTTGTTAGCTGCTGTCAAGTCAGCTTCTACTCACAGCAACCAGTGTACAAAAGAAAAATGTTGCCTGTTCCTGGGCCATCATCATGATCACTGGCATGTGTGAGTCTATTGTTGCAGACATTGTATATTTTGAGTGCCTTCCAACCTAGGGAGCTCATCTTCCAGCACTATATCATAAAATATTCTGTTGTGATCCATAGGGCTCTCATTTCTAAGCCTTTCTTCCTAGTCTCAGTCTGGAAGCTCTGCTGGAATCTGTCCACCATGGGTGACTCTGCTGGTATTTGAAGTACTGGTGGTATGGCTTCCAGCATCACAGCCACACACCATCCATGATATACAACAATGGACAGAAGGTAGTAGTGATAGAGCACCTGGACTTGGCCTAGGTGTATCCAGAGGGAACTGTTACTCCAAAGCTAACACACTGAACAATGCACAAACACCAGGGAGTAATGCCAACCTGAGCACTGCTGATAATGGACCAGGCCATGCCCCAAGGAGGATGACAACTGAGAGCTCCTGAATCACAATGAGGGAGGGGCTTGGGATGTGTTTAGTTTTCAAGGTTCTCAGAAGAAAAATGTATATAAACACATTTTATAATATTTCCTCCACACTCAAAAAAAAAATTTTAAAAAAGGAAACCACCTGAAGTACATGAACATTTTCAGATATTACCCATAATTTTGCACCTTTTTAAAAGTTTCACACCTTAATCAAAGGCAGATGCTGTTTATTTGTGAGATGCCAATGTTTTGAAACTGCTACCTGTAATTAGCTCATTAGCTCACCTGTGGAATTGTTTGGGTAAAAATATATATATATACAGATAGATAGATGACAGATAGACAGATATTTTGTTTAAATTAGGTCTTCTAAGTCCAGGACATTGGCCCACCACAATTGAGGGGTTCTCCAGCTTGTCCTATAACAAGAGAAACTTGAAGCAAGAACATTCAACATCCTGGGAAACTCTTGAGTAAGCGGCCAGAAAGTGCTGCCTCAATATGGAAATCTAATTTGGTTTGTGAAAACAACAAGACAACACAGGATTCTGGATTCATGTTAACATCACCATCAAGGGGTTAAGTATGGTATATTGAAAGACGCAGCTTCCCGAAATTTAAGACATAATTTTTTTTTTTTTAACATCAATTATGAATCCCTTAGTCACTGTTATCAGTCAGGGTCTCAACAAGAAGCAGATGGCATACTCAAACTAGGAAAATTTAAGGAGGACTTACTTATACAGGGCTTATTTTCAAAGGTGTAGGCAGAGCGTAGGGGAACCAGGAAGGATGTACGGCAACCCTGAATTAGTAGCAGCAGAGCTGTTACCATCCCTAGGCCAAAAGGGTTGGGGAGAGGGAAAAGCTATGGGTTCCCAGAAAGACAGAAGGCTGCTTAGAGAGGAGTGTTGTTCGCTGCTGTCCTTAGTCCCCGATTCACGATGACATCATGCACAACAGAAGGAAATGCTGCCTGGTCTTACGCCATCCCTATGATCCATTAAGGATCGGACTATAATGCCCCACAGAGTTTCTTCCAGCTGATTTTCAGAAGTAAATCGCCAGGCCTTTTTTCCTAGCCTGTCTTAGTCTGAAAGCTCCACTGAAACCTGTTCAGCATCATAGCAACATACAAACCTCCACTGACAGACGGGTGACAGCTGCACATGAGGCGCACTGGCTGGGAATCAAACCTGGGTCTCCCACATGGAAGGTGAGAATTCTACCACTGAACCAGCACCACTGCCCCAACTTAGACCTGAAAGTATTGAGGCTTTCTCTTTCTCTCTCACCCTCTGCTTCTCTCTTTCTTTGTCCTGCCTTCTACCTTCTTCTCTCTCTCCTTTTATCTCCTTCCTTTTCTCTCTCTCTCCATCTGTCTCTTCTCTCCACCTCTCTCTCTTTCACCAGCTCCCTTCCATCCTTCTCTGTCTCTCTCTCTCTCTCAGCAGAAAGCTATCATGTTGTGAGCTTCTCTATAAAGAAGCTCACATGGCAAGGAATTGAAGCCTCTGCCCAAAAGCCAAAAAATATTTGAGTCTGAAAGCCACTCCTCCAGCCCAGTCAAGCTTTCAGAAGATGGCAGCACTGGCCAACAGCTTGTCCTCAACCTCATGGGGACTCTGAGTCAGACCTTCCCAGCTGAGCCTCTCCAGCACCCTGCCCACGGAAAGTTTTTGAGATGACAAATGACTGTTGTTTTAAGCTGCAAAGTTTGGGGATAATTTGTTAGGCAGGTATAGATAACTACTAAGTTCACCAAAAAAAAAAAAAGAAGCATCATAAAAACATAAAAAAAAAAAAAAAAGAATTCAAGGTAAATGAGCTTGAAAATTTTGTAGCTTTCCTCAAAAATACACCCGGGGTTGTATCTGGGGTTAAGAGTCACTGTTGAAGAGGCAGGCAGTCTAAGAAAACCCAAAATCCACTGCCGTTGAGTCGATCCTGTCTTATAGCGACCCTATAGGACAGAGTAGAACTGCTCTAATTATTCAGTGGCAAAGAAAGGTTTCACTTTAAATGGAAAAAAAAATCCTTTTGCAATCCCAAACCTCACAAATGGTATACCCTCATCACAGAACCTCAGTCTCCAAGCTGGGCGGATGCAGGGAAGTACAATCATTTCCAGTTCAGTATTTTACCCTTGAACCTTCTGCCACACTGACATGTTGGGTTTTTTTCCCAGCAGACAGGAAGCTAAGAGCATATCCCCAGATACTCTGCCAACTTTCCAGCCCAACTCCTATCTGTCTTTCCTGGGCGGGGTCCAGAGAGCTGGACAGAAGTCACGACTTTGGCGCCTCCTGTCCTGAGCAGAGCCCCAGGATGCGCCCTGACCAGCTCCCCGGGAAGAGGAGGAGGAAATGGGCTCTCGCGTATCCCAGATGGTTCTCCGCTGACTTCATTCTACTGGCCATCTTGTCTCCCTGTCCTGCGATACACACAGCTTGTTCTAGGAAGTGGAAGCTTTCTGAGGGATTTCATAATTTTTTGCTCTGCTGGGTCTTTCTTTTTTGCACAAACCAGGATCCACGCAGAGTGGAGGACACTGGCTGGTGTGTAGTATCATAGTGGTTGCCCACATATAGAAATTGCACAGAAAACCAAAGGTGCCAATTGGCAAGGGTCCAATACAATCTGACCATAGTGAAAACACAGCCATTCAAATTTACTGGGATTATTGGGTGTACTTCAAATATAGAGGACAACCAAAATCCAACCCTAACTGACTAACCAGTTGCTGCCATGTCAATTCCAACTTACTGTGATCCCATGAGTGCCAGAGTGGATCTGTGCTCCAGAGGGCTTTCAGTGGCTGTGATTTTCCTGAGGCAGATCACCAGGCCTTTCTCCCGAGGCATCTCTAACCTTTCAGTTAGCAGCAAAATGTATTAATGGTTTCCAGAGCCTAGGAACTCATAAGTCCAAACCAAGTGGTAAATAATTTTCTTTTTCTGTGGAATTCATACAAGTCAAAAATCAAACCTCTTAACCGATCTAACTGAGTTTCATTTAAATGGGTTGTTTTCTTTTTTAATATAAAATAGCAGGTCACTAAAGCCCTTACTAAGTGCCTCACAAATACATATTACTTAAAATGGATAATAATTGGACTTTAAGACAAACAGACGTTGTGGTTCAAATAAGCGCCATATTCCTACGGCTAAATCAAAGACCTGCATAATCTCCTCACAAATATCATTACACTCTGGAGCCCTGGTGGCACAGTGGTTAAGAGCTACAGTTGCTAACCAAAAGGTCAGAAGTTTGAATCCACCAGACGCTCCTTGGAAACTCTATGGGGCAGTTCTCCATCCTATAGGGTCGCTATGAGTCAGAATCGGCTTGAAGGCAACGGGGTTTTTTTTGGTTTGGTGACACTGTATCATTACCACTGTGTTCTCTTTCCCTTTCCTTCTCCTCCCCCACTCCCCCATCAGAAAATTAAAATAGGTAAATTGGTTAAGCGAAGGAATTATTTTCTGTGCCTAAAGCGAGCCCTGGTAAAATAGTGTGACAGTTATCATTCTAGGTGGGTTCTGAATCTTCTTTGGGCCTCACACTCCTTTGAGGGTCTCATAGAAGCTAAGGGACTTCTGCTCGAATGAAAGCATTTCTTCTCACAATTTTTAATACCATTTCATTGATTCCTGAAGGCCATCATGGTGCCCAAGTTAGGAATTCCTTTCTTGGAAGAGGAAATGCAAGACAAAACATTATCCAATTTGCCCCTATCTCACACTGACCAAGCCATCTAAAAGTGGAGAAGGAAAACTATCACTGGCCCCAAAGAAGGGACACGCTCTGACCAGTGCTTTTGTCTTTCCGGGACTACATTCGCCAGTTTTCCTAGGGCTGAAATCAGGAGATGCGTTAATAACAATTTTGGTGGCAGGTGTGTGCAAATATGTTAGTCAGGTCACCAAACCCATACAACCAATTCTGTGAGAACCCCCACCACACACACACACACACACACACACACACAAGCAAAGAAGAAAGGAAACATTTTGCCAGGATAGATGGTTTGAAGGAGCCACCTCAAAGCATCTTCAAATCTTAAACACGCGTTCCCACCCCGGAGAGCCTGGCCTAGGTGCGTTTTTACATCAGACACTTAGATGGCCAACCCCCGCTTCTCGCTTCTCGGAAACAACAGTTCCCTTTTAAAGCGGCCTCGCGTGCCCCATGCTGAGAACTGACACAGTCCCAACAGTGCCCCATGGCTTCTCGGCATCCTTTGCTGAGGGAATTGCCTTGGTTCCTACCGTGTACAAAGCATTTCCTACCACCCTTGGTTGGCTGCCTCATGGAGCTTAAAAAGGAGGGGACTGTCTTTTGGTGGGGATAAAGGGGGGCACAGTAAAAATAACAATATACAAGAGGGTCAAACCAAAACCAAACCTGTTGCTGTTGAGTCAGTTTCAACTCATAGCCACCCCACAAGGACAGAGTAGGGATTCCGAGGTGTTATCTTTACAGAAGCAGATTGCCAGGTCTTTCTCTAGCACAGCCACTGGGTAGGTTTGAACCACTGATCGTTCTGTTAGCATCCACACACTTTAACCACTGCACCACCGGGGCTCCTTTGCAAGAGGGCAGCAGACGTAAAAAGCCCAGGGTACAGATGCATTCCTCAGAAAAAAAAAAAAAAAGCTCCACTATTATTCTAAAACAGGCTATTAATTCCAAATGCCTTCAGAATAGACATTTCTTCCTCGCCATGAAGTACATTTCTCAGACTAGCTGAAAAATAAGCTAATACCTAATGATAAGCCAGTATCTTTAGAAGGCATAATCCTTCTTCGAGGCCAAAAAGGTGCTATGTAATAGAAATGGCAAATAAGTTTCCTTTCACATCGTAATTCCAGTTGGCTGATATACATGCCTGCAGCGATATATTGAGGATTCTAAGGAAGTGTCTCTGATGAGGGGGGAAAGGAATTGATTAGCAATGGCTGCCACATGGATAGAAGAGGGGGGTGGTATCAGGTACACCCCCATGCTTACCATCTTTGATGGAGAACGTTACTGAACAGTGGATAAAATGCACGAACAGGAAAACTGTATGATATATAAGCTGGGCTGTACTTGAGAACACGACTTTTTATTAAGTCTTACTTTGCTAGGTCATTTTTCACGGTTATGTCTAAACTACATTTTAGGAGATATTATCATGCTCCAAGGAGCCAGGTTAAGCACTCAGCTGCTAACAAAAGGTTGTCAGTTCAAACCCACCCAGAGGCTTCGTAAGAGAAAGACCCGGTGATCTGCTCCTGTAAAGATTACAGCCTAGGAAACCCTATGGGGCAGTTCTGTTCTGTCACATAGAGTCACCAGGAGTCAGAATTGACTTGAAGGTACCTAATGACATCATGCTGGGGAACATGACTGTGATCAGATGGACCACGAAAGTGGCTGAAGTGCACCAGTGTCATCTGCTCCACCCCTGGGTGGGAACCCAGTGCCCCAAATCTGGTAGCTGAAAGAAAGAAGCTCCCCGTTGTATTTCTTCACCTCCATGTCTCTGGTGTTACCACATTTGCTCTTTCTCTGAGTTTGTGGTTTTCAGTTGGGGCAATTTTGTCCTTGGGGGACATATGGCAATGTCTGGAGACTTGATTGTCATGACTAGGTGGATGTGCTACCAGTGGGTAGAAGCCAGGGATGTTGCCAAGTATCCGAAGTGCACAGGGAAGTGCCTCCCTAAAGGATTATCTGGCCAAAATGTCAAAGGTACTGACATTGAGAAACCCTGGTCTAAGTCAACAAAATGGGGGCATTGGTGGTTCAGTGACAGGATCCTCACCTTCTAGGTGGGAGATCCAGGTTTGATTCCCGGCAACGCACCTCATGTGCAGCTATCACCCATCTGTCAGTGGAGACTTGCCAGTTGCTATGATGCTGAACAGGTTTCAGGAGAGCTTCCAGACTAAGATGGACTAGGAAGAAAGGCCTGGTGACCTAGTTCCAAAAATCAGCCAATGAAAATCCTGTAGATCACAGCAGTCCGCTCTGCAACTAACCATGGGGATGGCGCAGGACTCCGCTGCATTTCGTTCACTGTTCATGGGGTCGCCGTGAGTTGGGGCCAACTTTCTGGCAGCTAACAACAGCAACAAAAAGTCGGCAATACTGTCTGAGCTGCTGAAAACATACTGAAACAGAACAGCATGCTGGTTGCAACACTCGGGGGCTCTGAGTGTGAACTTGGCCCAACTTCTGACCACAGCCCTAAGCAGAGCACCTGACTTTTCTCGGCATCCACATCCACAGCTCTGATATATACAGGAATGTGGCCAGTGTCCACTTCACATGCTTGCTTTAAGGACAAAATGAGGAAATGGAATGATAGCTCTTTAAAATGCACTAAAAATTTAGCCAGCTGCTGTGGAGCCCACTCCAACTCATGGTGACCCCATGAGTGTCAGAGTAGACCTGTGCTTCATAGGGTTTGCAACGATTGTGACCTTTTGGAATCAGATTGCCAGGCCTTTTTTCCAAAGCACCTCTGAGTGGACTCGAACCTCCAACTGTTTGCACCAGGGATTCCAACCCAAACAATGTCTGCAGAGGAGGTGACTGTCAGCACACAGATAAAATCTGTTAACAAAAAAACAACAAGAACTACACAGTATTCAAGCAGGCAGACAATCCAAAATGGCCACACACCTGACACCATGGGAGCCAAATCACAGCCAGAATATAATACGGCTGCATCTGGTTCCTAAACCACTCACTCACCAAGATGTAAGGGCACACTTTAGGCAAAGCATCACGTTTGTCAATGTCTGTAATGACTAAAGGCACCTGTCGCATCATATGAGGAGCCCTGGTGGTGCAGTGGTTAAGCACTTGGGTACTAACCAAAAGGTTGGTGGTTTGAACCCACCAGCCACTCTGCAGGAGAAAGATGAGGCAGTCTGCTTCTGTAAAGATTTACACCCTTGGAGATCCCATAGAAGCAGTCCTACCCTGTCCTATAGGGTCGCTTTGAGTTGGAATCAACTGGACGGCAACAGGTTTGCATTTTTTTTTTTTTTTAAAGCCCTTTGACTCAGCCATTTCACTTCTGAGAATTTATCCTGCAGACAAACTCACATGTGGGAGAAATGGTGATGGCTAGAGTGATGTGATGTAGCACTGTGGTTACACAATATTGGACACAACCCAAATGTCCACCTAAAGAAGACCAATTAAATAACAGAATAAATAAAATACATGCAGTCAAATACTACGTATCATTAATGAAAATGGAGGAGAGAGAGATGCACTGATGTAGAATAATCCCTAAAATATATTATTAATGTAAAAAGAAAGGCAAAGAGTGAAACTATGAGTGTCGTATGTTGTCTTGGGTCTGCTTACGTGTGTGTGTGTGCATAATAAATGAAAGAACGCATAAGAAACCACAAGAGTAGTAGCCTCTGCAGAACTGGAAGGCAAGTGGAAGGGGATTTAGTTTTCTCTGCAACCTCTTGCACTCTCCACTGCTGTCGAGTCGACTCCAATTCACAGTGACCCTATAGGACAGAGCAGAACTGCCCCACAGGGTTTTCAAGGCTGCAGTCTTTACAGAAGCAGACTGCAACATCTTTCTGCCACAGAGCAGCTGCTGGGTTCAAACTGCCAACCTTTCGGTTAGCACCCAAGTGCTTAACCAGTGCACCGTCAGGGCTCCTCATGGGCATGTGAAAGCTGGACAATGAATAAGGAAGACCGAAGAAGAACTGATGCCTTTGAATTATGGCGTTGGTAAAGAATATTGAATATACCGTGGACTGCCAAAAGAACAAACTAATCTGTCTTGGAAGAGGTAGGGTCAGGGAGGATGGCAAGACTTCATCTCACATACTTTGGACATGTTATCAAGAGAGACAATTCCTGGAGAAGTACATCATGCTTGGTAAAGTAGAGGATCAGCTGAAGAGAGGAAGACCCTCAATGAGATGGACTAACACAGAGGCTGTAACAATGGGTTCAAACACAGCAACAATTGTGAGAATGGCACAGGACTGGGCAGCGTTTCTTTCTGTTGTACATGGGGTCGCTATGAGTTAGAACTGACTTGACATCACGTAACAAAAACTACTCTTGCACAGTTTTTTAATATTGTTCTAAGTTAATGTAAACTATGAAAAACAAATACATAAAATGAAGCACCAAATACGCCTTGTTAAAGACCTCACGCCCTACCTAGAAACTATCCTACTTCTTTTGCGCTTGGCTTTTTGTAAATGTTAGCAAATCATCCCTTGCTTACAATGAATCATTTTTAATACTGAGGTCAAGTCTTTTCTGTATTAAAAAAAAAAAAAAAAAAAACAGCTTCCATTAAGTTGATTCTGAGTCATGGCAACCCCCTGTGTATCAGAGTAGAACTGCACCACAGGGTTTTATAAGGTGCCACTGGGTAGATTCAAACGCCAGCCTTTGGGTTAGAAGGTGGAGCTCTTAACTGTTTGCAGGGACTCCAATCCAAACCATGTCTGCAGAGCAAATGGCTATTTCTACAGTTTGCTGTGCTCCCGACTATAATGGAAACTTAAAGGTTCTCATATAACTCAGAGGACAAATTCCAAGACTACTTACGTCCAACCCTTCCCCCCTTTGCAAACTCCAGCTTTCAAATCAACAGCGGTATCAATTAGCAGAGCCAGTCGATTCTCAAAGCCAAGCTGTGTTCTGGGCTATTATTAGTTTCTGAACAATGGCTTGGAGGGAAGGAGAAAAAAAAAAAGCTTACACTAGGCTTTGGATTTTGGAGCCATGATTCCAGGAAAAGGCAAAATTATATTTCACAGTTAAGATAATTTAGAGGATTCATCTTATGAAATGAGCTCGGCTGGTCTCCCCCTCAAAACCTGAAAACATGGGCTTTATAGTCTCTTAATGTATGACTTTAGGGAAACGTGCTTGTGACTCCGCTACTGAAAATAATTAACGTCGGTCTACAAAAGTTAAAAGGAAAAAAAAAAATCAAATGGCAAGGACACACTGACATCTGCTGGCATTTCATAAACTTATTCCTTTTTTATTTTATTTTTTTAGGTAAGCGCCCCATTTTGCTTCCAGCTTAGTGCTTATAACAGGTCGTGTGCCTCATCCATTATTTGTGTTCATGTTTCCTGTTGGTCCTTCCCGCTACGACTTAAGCCTCACGAGGCACCCAGTCTGTTGGTCCTGGTGACTGGTTGTATTCTCAGTGTCCTACACAGTGCCTGGCCCAAAGTATGGGTCCAAAATTATTTGCTGAATGCATGAGAAAGCAACCAATGGTCCAATGGGGTTGGACCTACCCATTATAAGTAGTGCTCCAGGAAATTTTTTTGAAAAAAAAAAAAAGGTTGAAAATAAGAATGAATGTCCATGTGCAATGTTGGGACCCAAAATCATATTCGTTTACTCTAGGTCTAGATCAAGATGCCAAGCACTACACTTTATGGCTCTATTTCCCAGGGATCCCCAGTGTTTTAAAGGCTGCAATTGATTGAAGTGTCTTCTAACTTTGACCTGTCTTACATATCTTTATGTTGTTGTTGTTAGCTGCCTTCAAGTCAGCCCCTAAGTCACGGCGGCCCCGTGTGCTACGGGATTGGACAGGCGTGATCCATAGGGTTTTCACTAGCTGATTTTTGGAAGTAGATCACCAGGTTTTTCTTCCTAGTCTGTCTTAGTCTGGAAGTTCCACTGAAACCTGTTCAGCATCATAGAAACACGCAGGCCTCTGGTGACAGGTGGGTGTAGCTGCATGTGAGATGCTTTGGCTGGGAATCAAATCCATGTTTCCACATGAATTCTACCACTGAACCTCCACTGCCTCCATTTCTAAAATTCCCCAACCTGTGACATAGAGAACTATTTTCTATCCCTTTGGGAATTCCTGCCTGTGACCATCCTCCCCGCCACCTCACCAGCCTTGGCAATCACCAGCAACTTGGACTGGACTCAGTCTTCTAAGGATGCTAACGGGACACATGAGTTCTTCACAAAGCCATCATCGTGACCTTCCCTCACGAAAGACCCAAGAGGGATCCGCTCATTCCCAGAGCATCTTTAAGAGATTCACTCTAGAATATAGACAATGACCTCAGCATCAAGATGGGGGCTTGGCCCAAGGGAAACAGATGCACAGCTAGCACCCCTGGAGCTGGCTAGGATGTGGATGCTGAATCAGCCTTCCTGGTACCCTGCTCTGTCACTTTTCATAACGAGCCTAATAAATGACCGTTTCTTTCTGCCAATCAATCAGAGCCTGTGCGTACGGCTGTCATCAGCAGCTCTGCAGGTGGAGCTCCATAGAGAGACTCAGTCAGCTCCCACAAGGACACATCTGCAGCTTTGCTGGGCTCTTCTCCCTTCGCTCTCAATTCATCATCTTGGTTATAGTCAAGAGATAAGTGTGGGAATCACATTTGGGGCCTATTTACTGCCCCCAAACAAACAAACAATAAAAGCAAACCCTTTGCCATCAAGTCAACTCTGACTCATGGTGACCCCACACGTGTCCGAGTAGAAGTCCGCTCCATAGGGTTTTCGATGGTTGCTTTTTTGGAAGCAGATCACCAGGACTTTCTTCCGAGGTACGTCTGGGTGGACTCAAACCATCAATCTTTCAGTTAGAAGCCAAATGCTTTAACCGTCTGCACCACCCAGGGGCTCCTCACAGTCCAGATTGATACTGAAATACTATCAACAACAACAATACTGATATTATTATTAAATAATAATAATAATATTTTTCATTTTTAATCATAGGAAGCACAACAGGTCCTTAAAACGTACTATGCGCCAGGCACTTTGCTGAAATAATTTACATGGCTGATTTAATTTAATCATCAACTAACCCTGCAACACAGGAATAATTATTATCTCTACCAATAGGGGGAGACTGAAACTCAGAGGTTAAGGAAGACCAAAGGTCAAAGAGCTAGAATGTGATGGAGCCGGAATTCGAACTCGGATACTCTGATTCTAGAATCCTAACCACTGCATTACATCATTTCTTACCTCCCTGCTATTGCTGTTGTTGGGTGCCCTCAAGTAGATTTCAATTCCCAGTGACGCTATAGGACGGAGCATAACTGCCCCATAGGGTAATGAAAGCAAATCACCAGCTCTTTCTCCCATGAAGCTGGAATCCTTGGGTGGGTTTGAACCACCACTCTTTTGATTAGCAGCTCAGTTCTGAGCCATCGCAGCACCAGGGCTCCCCCTTCCTACCTCCCCAGAATCTCATAATGATCCCTTTGCTATGCACCGTCACAGGCAACACACTCTCTCAGGGCAGAGCTGGGGAGCTAAGCATAGGAACTCTGGAAGTAACTGCTTGAGTCTGCAACCTGGCAGTCTTGGGGCCTCAGTTCTGCCATCTGTAAAGTGGGGATAGTACAGGGGTGCGGTGAAGCGTTAATGAGACAATGCCCATGAAGCATTCTTCTCTGCCCTCTAGCACAGAAGGAGCGTCCAGTAAATGGTAGCTCTTAGGTTCTGATGATGGTAGAAAGAACTAAGCCTGTATAGTCTACATTTCAAAGAGAAGAGACATCATGAGGAACTACAGACCTACCAACAAGCAAGGTGAGCGCACAAGCTGATCTATAAAGCCGGCAAAGGTCCCATTTTGCTCAGAGAAAAATGAAAAGAGAGCTGATTCAGATGAGAATGATTAGACGGCATGAGTGGCAGTTTGCATGCAGCACTGGGAGTGGTTATCAGAGCCACTCCAGCGGGGACTGGGGGATGGCAAAGGACAGTCCGTAACCAGAATTCAAACCAAAAACCAAGCCTATTGCCACCAAGTCAATTCTGACTCATAGTGACCCTACAGGACAGAGTAGAACTGCCCCATAGGGTTTCCAATGAGTGGCTGATGAATTTGAACTGCTGACCTTTTGGTTAGCAGCCAAATGCTTTTCCACTGCGCTACCACAGCTCCATAGCCAGGCTAGTGGCCCCAAACGTCTCCTCAAGATCACACAGGGAGCATGAGCCTGGGGCCAGGGCCAGAGCTGCTCTGAGGAAACCCAGAGCCAGTTTGCACCAATGCAGCCCTCTAGGACCAGCCGCTCTATGCGATGGTGAAGAAATGCTGTTGGGCCCTGTTTTCCTTTCTGCCTCTGATGGACTTAGCACCAAGCAGCAAGACCCCTTGACCGCACTGCACTGTCAATGACCAGCACCAGTTGCCATCACGTCAACTCTGACTCATGGCGACCCCGCGTGTGTTAGAGGAGAAATGTGCTCCACAGGGTCCTCGATGGCTGATTTTTCAGTAATACTTGCAGCTCTTTCTCCATATAAGCCAATCTCTCTTCTTGAAGGGAAGACTTTGTTGCAAGTCCCCAAAGGAAGGGGGAAAATAAAGTTTAATTTCTTAGATGTTGCAGGGCTTACCCGTCCCAATGCCAGGAAACCTGCACCCCAAAGTGGTGGGTTATGGAGATGAATCAGAACTCTGAGAAGAAAAGTGGCTGGCCAGGAAGACGTGTGTATTTCTTTATCCTTCTCAAACACAGCTGACAATGCTTCCTGTAACATTTAAGCCATAAATATATCATGGTGCAATATTCCCCTGCAGAAAACCTTTCTCAATGACTCCCTGTTGGAATTACACCCAAACTCTTCACCAGGACTCTAGGGTTTTTACAATCCAACCTCAAGGATGGAATTTCATCACTAGTCCAGCCTCTGGGCCCTTGCGCTTGTTCTTCCCTCTCTCTGAAAAATTCTTCACGCTGACACCACTGTGTGCTGACCACTGTGTATTCCAAGTGCTTTGGTACATAGTTGTTTTTGTTGCAAGCTGCTGTCCAGTCAGCTCCCGACTCATGGTGACCCCATAACAAAGTAATGAAATGCTGCCCAGTCCTTCACCATCCCCACAGTCAGTTACAGATCAGATCATTGTGCTCCATAAGGTTTTCATTGGCTAATTTTTAAAAGTAGGTGGCCTGGCCTTTCTTCCTAGTCCATCTTAGTCTGGAAGTCCGCTGAAACCTGCTCAGCTTCACAGCAACACACAAGCCTCCACTGACAGATGGGTGGTGGCTGCCCATGAGGTACATTGGCTGAGAATTGAACCTGGGTCTCCGGCATGGAAGGTGTGATCCTAAGTCTGTTTGTCAACCTGGTTGGGCCATGATTCTCAATGGTTTGGCAGTCATATAATGCTGTAATCACCTCCATGATGAGATCTGATATAATGGGATCACCTCCATAATGGGATCTGCTGTGAGTAGTCAATCGGTTCAAAGGGAGTTTTCTTGGGGAGTGTGGCCTGTATCGAATACATGTGGACTTTCTAGCAAGGCTCATGGGCTGTTGCTCACTCCGGATCCTACAGCCAGCTCCTGTTCATCTGACCTCTGGTTTTTGGGACCTGAGCTAGCAGCTTACCTGCTGATCTTAGGATTCATCAGCCTCTTCAGCCTATGAATAAGAGGCCTGCTGTCTAATCTGCTGATCTTGGGTTTGCCAGCCCCTGCAGCTACATGAGTCAGGAGAAGCCTCCAGCCTGACACAGACTTGGGACTTTTCAGCCTCTAAAACTGCATGAATCATTTCCTTGATATACATCTGTATCTATCTATCTATCTATATGTGTAGCCCTGGTGGTGCAGTGGTGAAGAGCTTGGTTGCTAACCAAAAGGTTGACGGTTCGAATCCACCAGCCACTCCTATGGGGCAGTTCTACCCTGTCCTAGAGGGTCACTACAAGTCAGAATCAACTCAAGGGCAACAGGTTTAGGGGTTTTTTTTTGTTTTTTGTTTTATATATGTGTGTGTGTGCGTGCATGTGTGCATATATGTATATATATATATGTACACACACACTTCACTGGTTTTGCTTCTCTGTAGAACCTAAAACAGAATGCGAGAATTCTACCACTGAACCTCACTGCCTTTTGGCACATAGTAGGTGCTCAATAAATACCCACTGGATGAATGCATAGATTGATTGTTTCTTGTCCCTTAGGTCTCAGCCCAAACCCTTCCTCCTTAGAAAGCTACTCTCCATCCCATCCCCACATTATATTTTTGTAATCCTTGTTATATTAACCTTATAAAAGTACTCCCTCGTCCTTTGATTAATGTCTGGTTTCCTCCCCTACAACAGAAATTCCAAGATGGCAAGGTTCTTGTCTGCCTTGTTCACCAGCACTGCTCCAGACACAGGGTCGGTTTGGATTATTTATCACATGAGCCATCTCAGTCCCCAAAACAGACGCTCCATCTGTGTTAGTGGGCAACAGCCATCCATGTCTCTTGTGTCTGGTGACCAATGACAAAGCAATGGTAATTATGGTGCTCAAAGCAACAATAAGGCACAAAATACGAAGGTGGCTGTCCTCCAGATAACTCCAAATGTCATTTTCCCCAATAACCCCAGACTCAATGATCTAATCTAACCATGTTCACTATTAAAGTCATCTGAAAGCAGTGTTGGTAGGTGCCATCAAGTCAATTCCAACTCCTAGTGACCCCATGTGACAAAGTAGAACTGCCCCATAGGTTTCTAGGCTGTAACCTTTACGGGAACAGATGACCGGGTCTTTTTCTCACAGAGAGGCTGGGTGGGTTCGAATCACCAACCTTCCGGTTAGCAGCTAAGCACTTAACCGTTATGCCAGGGTTAATGCCCCTCATTTTGAAGCACCATCACTGACTGATTCTTTAATTAAAGTTTTAATATTCATACTTGTGTTTGTAGGCAGTATTTTAAATAATGGCGGTAGGAACACTGGGGAGAACCTCACAGCTTCTTTAAAAACATCACTTCCATGTTTGAGGTCTTCTGCACAACCAAGTTCTGTCTCAGGCAACATGGGTGGATGTGAATGTGGTGGAATACTGGATGACTTTAGGGATGTCAGCTGGTATTAATTTGGGGAGCATGCTTACTGAGTAACTCCCATGCTGGGTTGCAATGGCAGGACTTGCTTCCTGGTGTCCTTCAAAGCAAAATGCATTTGGATTTCAAAGGTGCCTTACACACCACTGGGAAATCACCGTGTCCCCAAGGTATTTTCTGTGTCAAACACAATTTCCCTCTTAGAATTTGTTCATTATACCATACATCATCTTAACCCATTGCCATTGAGTCAATTCTAACTCCTAGCAACCCTATATGACAGAGTAGAGCTGCCCCATAGAGTTCCTTAGAGGATGCAAATAAATTGCTCTAATTTTTGGAAAAGTGGAATGTCAGACATATTTACACAGGAGAGACCGAATTTCCTGGTTGCAAAAAAAAAAAAAATTACCTGAAAGGACTTTTATAAAATCTAATGGTTTGCTATGGCATAATCCAAATGGGTTAAACTTGTTAAAAAAAAAAAAAAAAAGTCATCAGAGACCAGAGACCTGAGGATGCCTAATAGGCCTGTGCTCAGTCAGACTTTAGAGGAATAGGTTAAAAAAAAGAAAGAAAGAAAGAAAATAGCATCAATTATCATGAATAGAAAATAGGGCAGAGTGGGTCAATTCCAGGCCGAGGCATCTGCTCAGACCCATGTTTTGGCTTGGTTTCTCCGTAAAAAAAACTCTGGGACCACAGGATGACGTTAAGGTCAGTGCATTCTGAGGACAGCAAAATTTACTAAGATGAGACTTTTGTCTCAGGAGGACAAAGGGACACAGGCCTTTCAGCTGATCAGGAGAAACACAATTATTGCTGCAAAAACTTAATTTTAGGGTATACGATGCTCCTAGCGATGATAAGTCAAACACGGCCAGCCAAAGTCCCTGCCGGCGAGCAGCGTGTCCCTACAGGCCAGCCGAAGTCCCTGCAGGCGAGCAGCATGTCCCTGACCCCCTCCTTGGAACATGCAGAGGGTGAGACAGGGGAGAGGAGACATGAAGCTTTCTGTGGTGCAAGCCTGCCTTTATGATTAACTAGTTCATTTCCACATGCAAATTTGTATGTTATTTAAAAGAAAATGTGTGTACCTGCCTTTCCTATCCCATGAAGTATCAGGAGATCCCAATAAGAAGTCCCTGGGTAGCACAAATGGTTAAGTGTTGGACTACTAACGGAAAGGTTGATGGTTCAAACCCACCCAGAGGCACCTCAGAAGTAAAGCCTGGCAATCAGCTTCTGAAAGGTCCCAGCTTTTGAAAAACCTATGGAACACAGTTTTATTTTGACATACATGGGGTCGCCATGAATTGAAATCCACTCAATGACAACTAACACAAACAACAACATGTAAAAAAAAATAATAATAAAGAAAACTAGCATTATTCAGGCAGGTAACCATGCACCAGACTGTGTTCTATGGGTTTATTGCTTTATTGAACTCTCCTTTTTTTAATTCAGAGACCAGTATGACTACTGCGACTCACATTTTACACGTGAACAAACTAAGACACAGAGTTTAAGTCACCTGCCCAAGGTCACACAGCAGGCAGGTGGCAGAGCTGCGATTTATGCATCTCTAAGCTTTTTTGAGCCACAAAAAAAAAAAAAAAAAAAAAAAATTTTTTTTTTTTTTTTTTTTTTATTAAGCCACAAAGCTCTATTATCCCGACAATTACAGGAGAAGATGCCTTTTTTTCCTAAGTGAACTCAGCCATAAGCTAACTCAGGGAGGTCCAATGGATTCTACTGGACCCAGTCTCCCCCGCCCCAAAAGCTCAAAGTGCAGAAAGGCTTGAAGTCAGACACTGTTCACTGGCACAGCTCATCCTGTGCCACCTTTACCCTTCATAGGCCCCAGGACCTTTTCCTCTGAAGAAAAAAAGATCTTGGCCAAAAATAAACCAGCCAGAGGCTCCTGCTAGGCCCTCTGTGGTCACTTAAAAATTGAAAACATCCAGGCCCTCTCATCTTTTTTTTTAATCCTTAGTGGCAAAGATAAATGGGAATAGAGGAGGAGGAGTGGTGGGGGGTGGGCGGCAGGAGCGAAGTCAGGCTGGGGCGTGTCTTAAACTTGTGCGGACTACGCCAGGCCTATTTGCGCACAATATTTAATTTTATTTATTTATTTACCTGTGTACAGATATATACGTATATCTATATATACATATACATCTGTACATAGATAAAAAATAATAAAGGAAAACCCAAGTTATTGTGCACCATACTTCGGCTCAAACAATGCTATTCTACGACGCCTCCCCCACTTCTTTCCAAGTTCAACTGAAAAGACCCGTGGTTGAGTGCCCTGTCTCCCCTCCAGTGGGGCGCGGATTTCCGCGCACGTGAGCAGCCCCACCTCAGACACTTATGGTCAGGCGGGTGTATGCCGCTTCTTGCCCGCGCAGGGGTGAGGGGCCCCCCACTCTCTGGCGGTAAGGAATGCAATTGGCGGCTCCAAGGTCCATTGGGATTAGGATTTTCCCCTCCCTTCCCGTGAGGGCAGCTTCCGGGCTCCGCGTGACATCTTGTCCTGGGAGCTGGCGCCTCTGGGGTTCCAGGCACATCCTCGCCAAGTGGCGGATAGATGGAAGCAGGCGACGAGCCCCACGAGCCCCGCCCTCGCCTTGATACCTGGACAACCGGGAGATGGGAGCCGGCAAGGGCGACCCCAGCCTGGGCTCTGATGCAGCGTGGAGATCTAACACCGCCTGGGTCTCTCCTCCCCTGGAGTGAAGATGCTGAAGGAAACAGCTGACGCCTCAGGAGTTTCCAACTCAGGAGTTTCCAGGCTGGCCACCTCCTCCTGAGGTTGAACTGGGACCTTGGGGCCTTTATCCTGGTGCCAATCAACAGGAGACTCTCTCCCTCCAGCTCAGTGACCCTCCTCTAGCCTCCCCGCCGCTCCCCCAGCCTTCCCACAAAGGGCTCTGTACTTCTAAACGCCCTCCCTGACCACCAAAGTGCTAACACACCCCCCACTCCCCACCCCCCCGCTTAGACCTTCAGCAGGGTGGTGGAGAAGGGAGCGACTCCGGGAGTGCGCGCTTCCAGCCCGCCCAGGAGGCTGCCCCAAGTGCGAAGGCAGGTTCCTGCTGCTCCCTGGGAGTGACTCCCAGGGGGGACAGACAAGGCAGCTTGGGCGCTTCTGGGGAGGGCTCGGTGGCGAGGGAAGGAGGGAGTGGCTTCTGGACTCAACCGGCTGGGGTCTTGTAATCATTGCCCTCTGGAGGGTAGAGGGAGGGGGGCGTTGCTTCACACCCTGAAAAAGTTCCCAGTCCAGCTCGCCCAGATTCACGCTAGGAGGAGCCCGGCTCTCAGGGACTTATCTCTCCCCTTGCTGGGGCCCTCTGGGCCAGGTCAGGGGGGCACAGAGGCGGCGACTCCGCCTGGACTTACCTAGAACTCCCGGCAAGCCAGGCTCTGTCTCCAACTCCTTGTCCTCGGCCCCAGACCCCCTAATTCCCCTGCGCTCTCAGCACCCTCAGCCACACTCACCATGAGCTGGAGGCGGCGAAGAGGGGTGCTGGCTTATCCTACACCTTCTGCAACTTCGCGGGCAGGTCAGCCCCGCCCTGGCGCCCCTGCCTGGGCGCAGCTGGGCGCAGCTGGGCGGGGCGAGTTCGGATGGCCGGGGCCCTGCCGACCGCTGGGTGGGGGTCTGGAGCGCACAAGATCGCTCAATCCCTGGACTCCAGGTCCGCTCCTCCTGGCTCTTCCTCGGTTGGAGGCTCCAAGTTCTCTCGCTCCGTAAACCAAGGCGGGGCACACGGCTGTCCCTTCCAGGTGTGGGGTGCCCTGCTCACTCCTTCCTCTTTCTCTGGCTGAGGAGACGCACGCGTGGGTCCTGAGCCGCCGCCGCCGCCGCCTCTGCGTTCCGAGCTAACCAAGCACCCCTGAGGGTCGGGGTGAAGGGAGAGGGATTCCCTCCGCGAGTCCGGGTTTCCCCACCCCGCGCTGGCCCCGGACTCCGGCAGCCACCGCCGCGCACAACGCTCGGGGCAGCGCAGCCCGTTCCACCGGCTCCGACTGGAGGAGGCGGAGGCGGCGGCGCGGCGCGCAAGGGGACTGGAAAGGAGGTGACCTTCAAACCCCGCGCTCGATCGAGGAGATGAGGAGGAGGGCTGAGTGGAGGGGGAGCGGTGTGCACCCCGTCGGCCCGGGAGAGCGCGAGCAGGCGGGCGGGAGCGAGTGAAGAGGAGATTTTAGAAAACCAAAACAGGGATAAGAAAATAAACAAAGGAAAGCGAGAGAGCGCGAGCGAGAAAATATGTGTGTGTGAGTGTGTGTGTGCGCGTGTGTGCGCGCGCGACAGGCAGTGAGCAGCCCAGGCTCCGGAGCCAAAAATAATCCGGAGCGCGAGGGAACGCCCCCCTCCCCCTCCCAGCGCCGCCGCCACGGTCACACTTGCAGCCCCGGATTCCAGCGAGGGGCTGCGGCCGCACGACCAGGAGCCTCAGTCTCCTCGCCTAAAGGGAGCGGGGGACGGTTGGAAGAGGGCTCAGGTCTTTAGCGTCCAAGACCCCGAGTCGCTGCGAAGCGGCTCGCTCCCATGGAGCTCGAGCGCCCCCCTCCATCCCGACCCCCAGTCAGAAGAGACAGGTCCCCCGGAGGAATGCCAAGTGCTGGGAGATTCCAGCTCCAATGCACTTCAGGTCTGGCTGGGGAAGTCTTCCGGCGAATCTTCAAATCTCTCCGTGAAAAACGTAACGGAAGTGGCCAGGAAAGGCTGGAACGCTATCCAGATCCAAATATTTAGTCAAGGCCCCACGGACCTAGTGAGTGACAGGTGCGCTGCCCTCGGCCTGGGCCTCCCCTATGCTGTACTCCCAGGACCACCTAATCTTTCTCAGGGAGCTGGCTCTGCAAGGGTTTGGAGAGTGTCCTCTTAGCAACTGCCTTAGAGCCAGGAGAATCATGACCCCTTAGCAAGGACTACCACTTAACAAGCACTTACTTCTTGCAGGTGCTGTTTTAAGCACTTTATGCAAAATTATCTCACTGAATCTTCTCCACAACTAGATGAAGCAGGTGCTAAGGTTTATCCATTTTACAGATCAGAAAACTAAGGCTTAGAGAGGCTTCTCCCTTTCTGAGACCCATCCTGGACCCACTGAGCCAGAACCCCTGCATTAAAAAAAAAAAAAAACCCTCCAGGTAATTATGTTGCACAGCAAAGTCTGAGGTCTAGTGAGTTTTTTGATTTGCTCGAAGTCACATGGCTGGAGGAGCCAGGATTCCCATGCAGGTCCCCACCTAATACCATGTGGTGAGCCACTGCACTTCTCTGCCTTCTGAAGGGCAGATGGGATAGGAGACAAGGCCACATTCTGGGCTTGAGAGCTTGTCCATTTTCCTATTCTATGGTTTGACTATTGTTTGACTGTTTTTGCATTTACTGCATGGCTTCTCTTCCAAGTAGGACTGTAAAATTTCCTAAAGTAGGGACCAGATCACATTCATTCCTTTGTACCATATATATATGTATATTTTCTAGTGCCTAACATATTGCCCTGGTGGCATAGTGGTTAAGAGCTTGGCTGCTAACCAAAAGGTCAGCAGTTCAAATCCACCAGCTGCTCGTCTGGAAACCCTATGGAGGAGTTCTACTCTGTCCTATAGGGTCGCTATGAGTCGAAACTGACTTGATGACACCTAACAACAACAACAACAGCATATAGCAGTGGAAGACAGGCCTGGCTATCTGCTTCCAAAAGGTCACAGCCTTGAAAAGCCTATGGAGCAGTTCTACTCTGCATACATGGGGTTGTCATGAGTCGGAATCATGCAGCTAACAACATCAACAAACAGGAGCTCCTCTACCACCCTATCAGTCTAGGGTTTCTTCCAACATTGAAATCAAAGAAAGGGAACATCTACCTACACCTGGGATATTTAAAAACCATAGGACATTTTGTCATCATTCGAGATGAAAAGTTTGCAAAATCCAGAAAGACACCTTTATCACTGGCCCTAATGGGCGATTTTGCAATCTGAGCTGCTTTTACCTTATGATTCCTTAGGACTCTCTTTGATAATAATATATTTGTATGTAAACAACTTTTTTTTTCTTTATACTAGTCTCTTCTCATTCAATGATAGCACAGTGAAGCCATAAATCTGGGTTAGTAACATCATAATCATTTCCTGCAGAAACTGTCTACAAAGGGAAAACCACCAAATTTAAATGCAATTGTCTAGCTGTGCAGGGAGATGAGATGGGTTGTAAAAGAGGTATTCTCAATTTAAAAGCAAATTATCAACAGTGAGAGAAGAAATTAATGGCAGTTAACAGGAAGTTCTGTTGAAACATAATGTTTTGTGCAAATTCACCAACAGGAATTGTTTTTCTACACTCCTTCATTTTTATTCCAGAAAAAAAAAATACAATCATTCAAGGCAGAAACGCTGGCCGTTGTTTCAATTAGAGTGGGTAATAGCTGGTTGCTTTTATTATTTTTTAATATATATATTTTCATTGGACATAAAATAAAACATATTCAACTATCTCAAAATCAAGGTCAGTCAGAGTCTGCTCTGACTTGTTTATTTATTTTGGAGTCGAAACAGGCTTAGATATATTATCAATTAGTCGCAGGCATGACTCACCAGCACCGGTATCGCTGTGCGGATTAAGAAAGCTTAGCACGAGTGAAGGAGACATTCATTACAATTTAAGACAAAATTAGAGTAAAGATCAATATAGCAGGCTATTATGCTATTCATTTGGAAAGTACTAGCTTCTTGTTCACAATGACCTTTCGCATTTCAGATAGAGTTTTTCTGTCATTTCTCCGTTTTGAACCACTTCAAGGTAAAGCAGTGCTGAACTGGACAGCTCCTAGCACAACCCAGGGCAAAGAAAGGTCCACGGTTGTACAGAACATGGAGGCTTTGGCTCCTCCTACTGGACATGAAAAATACTTTGCACTTTGTGATAAAAGCAGATGTCAAAAATGGTGCCTTCCATAAAGCTGGTGGCAAAGAATGACTGTAGCCTCATGCTTGAGTGATAGTGCACTAACCCTGCTCAGCCAAGTCAAGATCTATCTAACATGTAAATGGCATCATCTCACTGTCAATTTAGATACTTCCTCTAGTTCCTCACTGCCCCCAGGAGTCTAAAGTCCTCAACATGGCTTATAATTGACTGGACTGTTTGAGTCTCATTTTACATGTTTACCCTGTGGTCTAGGACACTGTCCTCTTGCTTGTTCCCCAACCATTGTACGTGCTGGTCCTCCAACCTGGAATACTTTTGCAATTTCTCTTTTCCTGAGTAACTTCTTTTGGCTTTCTAGTGCCCCATCTGGACATCAGTTTCTCCCTGCCACCCCCCAGCCTTCCCCAACATAGATAGGGTCTAGCACATTTTTTAACTTTATCAGATCAATTGTCTCAACCTATTTTAAAATGTTGTTCTGCATTAAACTGAAAGCTGCTTGATGTCAAGGACTATTACTTGCTCCCCAGTACAGAGGGCCAGCCACATAATAAACTCACTAAATGTTTGCAGAATATTCCTTCTGCTCTGCAGTGGATTGGTGTCCAAATGTGCTAACCATTTTGTAATGGGTTGACAGATGAACCCACTCACCCATTCATTTACTCCTCCATTCTTCCAGCCACATGTATCTTACTCCAGGCTAATCCCTCATGCAAACTATTTGGTACATACACTAGACACAGAATCTGCACTCAAGAAGCTTACAGTCTAATGGTATAAGCAGGCACATAAATAAGTGACTGCAACAGAGTTTCAAAAGATGTCAGCCAACACTGGGTGGGAGCATATATTCAGACAGGGATGGGGAAGGTCAGGCAAGATTTTTTAGAGAAGAGCACCTTTAAACAGAGGAAGAGAGCCAGGAGGTACCAAAAGAGTTGGATGAAGGACAGTCCTGGAGAAAAATGAGGCTTATGAGAGTGCTTGAAAGAAGAGAATGTATAGCTCCTTCAAGCAACAGCAAATCTGTTCAATATAAATAGAGTCATGGTGGCTGAAAGGTGGTGGGGGAGGCAACACAGTGAAAGGTGAGGCTGGAGAGGAAGGCTGGGGAAAGTCCACAAAGCGCTCTGAACTGAACTGTCAGGCATATTTACTTTACGATAAGATAGTGGAAAGCCTTTGACTAGATGACATTAAGGTTTGCCAAGACCCATCACCCCATAATTCCCACTGTCATTGCCCCAAACATTGCTCTGCCTTTGCTGATGTTTTCAGTGGTCATTTTATATATATTTTTAAGAACTTTGCCAGATGGTCACAGTAAACATCCAGTGAATTCTGTAGTGTACTGTGATTCTTAGGGGTGATTGGTGATGTATTCAGCAAGATAGAAGAAGGAAGCAAAAAAGCAAACTAAAAGAACATCAAAATAGGCAAGCATCCTTCCTCTTCTCCTCCCAAGGATTCTTTTCAATAGTAACCACTGAAGACAGGATGGTGTACTTGAACTTATTTATAAACGACTCTTGATTCAATAAAATTCTTTGCACAATTGCTGTATTATATGAGACCTGCCTCACCCTCAAGTTCTCAGTCTTCATTGTGGGCTGAAGGTTCCCTGAAAGCTTTGTCACAGTCTGGGTCAAAGTAATGAACTGATAAAACAGTCCAAGGGCCACAAGGGAATTGAGGGTATCTCATACTCTATCCTCCCCATAGTCCCAAGGCACATGGCAGGTACTCAATACATAGTTATTGATTGGTTGAACTAACTCACCATTTGTCATGTAATTCAGAGTTTTGATATTAACCAAGACATTTAATACTGAGAATGAGCCATCCATAGTGTCCAGGGATGAATTTTTTTTTTTTCTTAAAAGACACATACTTTCATGTTCAGTTTAAAGAATGTCTTCGAAATAGTAAACACAATGGTTTCTCCTCTTCTTGGGAGCTTCCCTTTTCCTCCCCTGCCTGTGTCCCTCAAAGCACCCCAGGCAACAATGAAGATTACAGTAACAGTCACAAAATAACATACTGAACAATGATGACAATAAAAAGAACAGTAAGAAAATAACAAGCATATGGCATTTACTATATAAGTTCTTCCGATGCATTATTGGCATAAATACTATTATGACTTTCTTTTTGTAGATGAGAAAACCAAAGGTAAAGAAAAGGAAAAAGTCGGTGACTTGGCCAAGCCTGAAGAATTGGCAAATGGTTAAGCCAGGACTCGGAATTAGGTCTGTTTTGAGTCACAGCAGGGTTCAGGAGGCATAACTTACGACGTACCTTGCCTTTCTGTTCACTAAGGGGGCCCTTATTCCATGTGAGTTGTCATGGATTGAATTGTATCCCCCCAAAATCTGTGTCAACTTGGCTAGGCCATGAGCCTTAGTGGTTTGGCAGCTATGATATACTTTGGTAGCTTTTTAATGATGTAATCACCTCCATAATGAAATCTGATATAATGTGATCACCTCCATGATGAGACCAGAGTTGTGAGCAGCCAATCTGTTGAAAGGGAGTTTCCTTGAAGGTGTGACCTGCATCCAATATAGGTGGACTTTCTGGCAAGGCTCATGGGCTTTTGCTCGCTCTGGATCCTGCAGCTGGCTCCTGTTTATCTGACCTCCAGTTCTTGGGACCTGAGCTAGCAGCTTATCTGTAGTCTCACCTGCCTATCTTAGAATTTGTTGGCCTCCACAGCCTGGGAGCCAGAGCCCTCCTATCTGATCTTCTGATCTTGGATTCGCCAGCACCTGCAGCTACAAGAGTCAGGGGAAACCTTCAGCCTGACCTATGAACTTGAGACTTTCCAGTCTCTACAACCACATGAACTATTTCCTTTATATAAACCTCTCTCTATATATAAAAATATATATATATATTTAATATATATTGACACCTTTGAATTATGGTGTTAGTAAAGAATATTGAATATACCATGGACTGCCAGAAGAACAAACACATCTGTATTGGAAGAAGTACAGCCTGAATGCTCCTTAGAAGCAAGGATAGTGAGACTTAGTCTCACATACTTTGAAAATGTTATCAGGAGGGACCAGTCCCTGGAGAAGGACATCATGATTGGTAAAGTAGAGGGTCAGCGAAGAAGAGGAAGACTCAACAAGATGGACTGACACAGTGACTGCAACAATGGGCTCAAGTGTAACAATGATTGTGAGGATGTCGCAGGACTGGGCAATGTTTCCTTCTGTTGTACAAGGGTCACTGTGAGTCAGAACTGACTGGATGGCACCTAACAACAACAACAGATATATATTTATATGCTGTACTTTTGCACCACTTCTCTAGAGAACTCAGCCTAAGACATAGGTAATCTAAGAATGATGTAAGTGATTCATAATCATGAAAGTAGGAATTCTTAGTCCATGAATCTTGGAGTAAGAAAAATTAAAAGAGAAGTTTCTTGATCTGCAACAATAAAGGGAGTCCGCATATATAAAAAGCATTTTGGAAAAAATATTTTGAGCTGGGCCAGAATCAAGTAAACAAGGATTCTCAAATGTTTGTCCAATAATAAGTAGAGACTAAGCTGTATCTTAGTTTTGGGGATGCCAAGTAGCATAGTAAATAAAAATACTGGAGTAGGACAGCCTGCTTACGTATTATACATCTACTACTCATCACCTATGTGAACTAAGCAGGATTTTTCTTTTTAAACATCACCAATCCTCAATTTCCCTGTGTGTAAAATGGGGACAACTCGTTTAAGATTATATGGGGCCTAAAGCAGGGTTGCTCCAGCTTGGGTTTCTCACATTTTGGGCCGGATAATTCTTTGTTGTGGTGGCTGACCTCTGCATTGTAGGATGTTCAGCAGCATCCCTGGCCTCTACCCGCTAGATGCCAGTAGCATCCCCTCCCAGTTATGACATCAGCCAAGTTTCATTATTATCCTCATTTTACAGATGAGAAAACTGAAGTTCAGAGAAATGAAATCTTTCACAGTCACCAAGCTAGTAAGCAGTTAAGTCAGGATTCAAACCCAGCTTGCCAATGATCCCTCTCACCCAAGGAAATCCTGAGAATGGCATCATATAATTCATGAAAAGATGCTCAGCATCATGCCTGGTGCACAGTCACTGCTCTGCTGAAGTTAGCTGCGACTTTCACAGAACAGCTCTAAAGCAGGGTCATCCTTAAGGCATGCAGTGTTGGTCTTGGCAACTCCATTGCCTTCTGCACTTCCACAGATTTTAGTTTGCCCCACTGGGTGCTACGTATTGGGCTGAGTGCACCAGCCAATGTCAGAGTGCCTCAAACCAACAAAGAGGACAAGGTCACTCACCACTGTGGAGACATTCATGATGACCTGTCAACACAACCTGGCAAGGCTGATCACAAACCTCCCTTTGTCCAGCTTTGAAAATAAGAGTAAGTCCTGAGTCTAAGTGGCCATTAGCAGAAAGTGTTTGCTAATTGCTCTCACTTGTTATAGAACAGTGAAGTGGGTGATAGATGCCAGTTTTGTTTCTTTGCTACCTGAGACAGTAGATGAGCAGATGCAGTGGTGGTTCAATGGTAGGATACTCACCTTCCTTGTAAGAGGCCTAGGTTCGATTCCCAGCCAATGCACCTCATGGGCGGCCACCACCTGTCTGTCAGTGGAGGTTTGCGTGTTGCTAGGATGCTGAAGAGGTTTCAGCAAAGCTTCCAGACTAAGAAGGACTAGGAAGAAAGGCCTGGCAAGCTACTTCCAGAAATCAACCAATGAAAATCCTATGGATCACAACAGCCCAATGCACAACTGATCTTGGGGACAGGGCAGCATTTCATTCCATTGTGCATGGGGTTGTCATGAGTTGGGGGCCAGCTGGGTAGCAGTTAAAAACAAATAAGATAGTAAGAAGTCTATGTGTCCTGTTTAGGACTTTTCAAAAGAGAAAAACTAAAAACATTTTGAGAACTTACTTTACTATTTTTAAGCCTGTCATATAACATCAGAGAAGCCCTATAAGGTAAGTAGTATTATTATTCCCGTCTTATTACAGATAAGAAAACTGAGGCTCAGACAAGAAAAGTAAATGTCCAAAGCGTACACACCTACCATGCTGCAGACCTCATTTCTACATTCTTTGCAGTCTGATTTCAGGGCCATAGCATGCTAAGCTGCATCTCCAAAGACTCTTGCTTTACAGGTGGTTCAAAGACCAATGAGACCATCACCCTTATCTGTTCCCAAAACAACAATATGAACATAATTAATGTCACTGAGCTATACATGTGAAGATTGTTGAAATGCCAAATGTTTTGTTACATATGTATTTACAACAATAAAAAAAGTAGAAAACAACAAAACAAAACAGACAAATGAGACTGAAGAAGTGTGTGTATATTCTTGAGTCCAACTAAAAATAGTTTTTAAAATATCATTAATGCTATTGTGAATAGTTCCAACTAATGTCAACCATGAAGGCCGAAATGAGGCTTCTCAAGGAAAAAAAAGTTTCAAGTCAATGAGGTGTAAATAGTTAATGAATTTATAAACAGAACATAAATAGTTTTGCCTTAATGTACTAACACCTCAAGGGGAAAAATGTTCTATGTATTAACAGCACAGAATATTGACAATCGATTTGTTTTAAACGCACTTGCTTTATTTTAAGTCCTAGTCATTTTATTACAAATAGATAAGTAAAGATATTTAAGCCATTTAGGATGAAATATGCAACCCTAAGACGAAGAGTATGTATTTGCAGTGGTTACTGGTGGGTTATAAATGCCCTGGGCAGCAAAATACCTGTAAATCATGGTCAAAGTATGCATTACTAAGCTCTCCATGTACACATTTATCATTTCTTTTTATTCCTTATACTTCAATTAAGCCGCATAAACCTCTAAATAAAAAATAATAATAATGAAGTATATTTCAAGACTCAGTAGTAATTAGTATGAGGAAATATAAGTAAATGGCTAAAATCAGCGTTCTGATTCTAGAAACTGAGCCTAACCATATAAAGCATACAGTGCGGCGTTTGGTTAAAGGTGAACTTTCTAATGAACTCCTGAAACTACTGCCCTGAAATAAGCCTTAAACCTTAAACCAAAAATATTCCCTGAAGTCTTCTTAAACACCAAACAGTAGTTTAGCTTAACTAGTAAAGAATGTCTGCCTCGAGCATTATGCTCTTTTAAGAACTATCTATATGGGATCAAATTGACGACAGCAACTTGAAAGATTAGATAGGAACTTAGGGGCAGTGAGTTTATGTTAATTGGAGAGGAACAATTCAAAAGAGGAGGGTGAGAATGGTTGCACAACTCGAAGGATGTAATCAGTATCCCTGAATTATACATGTAGTAATTGTTGAGCTGGTGTACATTTTCCAGTGTATAGTCTCAACAACAACAACAACAAATAATATATATACATTTTCAAAGTGAACTTTCTTCTGTATATCATGTTTCCATTAACTCCAGCCTTCTCTGATAGGGTTTCTCCACACTGTAACTCTAAGCTTGGCTCAAAATACTCTGTTGCATTAATCAACAGAGGTTCTTTTGGGTTCCCCCAGAAGTGGATCCGGAGACAAGTATTTGAGTGCAAGTGGTATATGACAGGGGGTGGGGGAAGTGAGACAGGTAAGGGAAGGAAGTCCATAAAGAGAGTGTTCTCAAGCCAGCTACAACTGTAGATAACTATGGATTCCCACTAAGGAATTCTGGGAGCCAGTGTGCAACATGGCCCCCATATTTAAACCACCCAAGGGGCAAGGGAGCTTGAGTATTTATACGCCTATTCCCTTCATCATTGGTTGAAGATTACTGACAGAGGCAGGGAGTGGGTGGGCGTTAATTCTGTGCCACTTCCAGCCTTAGCATGAGGCAGAGTGGGCTCCAATGGCCAAATAGCACCCTCAAGCAAGGAACTTCAGGTGCTGGCATTTGGAAGTCCAGACTGCATGCATGCTGATGGTAAATACCTATGGATATGGGGGGCGGGCATGGCAATGGCAGCATACTCTATACTCTCAGTGTCCCCATGAGGTAAAAAGGGACAAATGTGGCTTTTGAAAGATCAGTTAGTGAGAAGTGGTAGAAAAGAAAACCCCTGTATGAAGCTGTACTGATTTAGCATTCAAATGTCCTGTGGTTCCTAAACTCTGGTGTATATAAGAATTACCTGTGATGCTTATCAAAATTCAGATGTTTGGGAATTACCCTAGAGATTCTAACTCAGGAAGTCTGGGATGGGATGGGGGAATCTAAATTTTCAAATGCCCCTCCAACACACACACACTCATACACATACACACCATGGGTTCCTCTCAAGGTGTTCTAAGTATCTCATGTTGGACCCCAGTACATTTAGTCCAGCAGCATAATGACTTGTGGAGAGAGATGGAAGTTTGGGAGGTGGGAGCTTAACATTGATCTAATAGGTTTGTACATGGATATTTGCCCTCTTTTTAAAAACACGATCGCTTGCTGCATTCTCAAACTCACAGGAAGGAGGTAACTGTTAAAGGGATCGTGAAGCACTGATGATACACCATGAATACATTAAAATCACACAGGTATTTTGCAGTGAACTGGTGGGTACACTCGGGAAGTCCCATTTCAGAGTGCCTGGAGCAACAACTAAGAAACACTGATGTCACGTATTAGAAAGAATAAATAAATCAGGCATCAGGAGACTCGAGTTCTAGTCCCAAACAAGCAACACAAACCTGGATGAACCAGCTGCTTCACATCCAAGTCCTACTTGGCTCACAGGTGTAAGGATAAAGTGGGATCAAGTGAAAATGCACTGGCAGCTTGAGGCAGCAGACAAAGCGAGGGAGGCACCACGGTCACTTTTTGGTGGGTCTTCTTAGAGCACATAAAGTGGCAGTAATCCTCAAGTTACTGTCAAAGGAAGGTGCAGAACTGGCATTTGCACCATAATTTATTTTACAATGGACAAAAGGAGGGGAAAAGTAAAGCGCAAACCAAATGCTTTCTGATAGCAGGTAAAATGTTCTTGCCCGTCTCTCTATTTTTAGTTTAAAACGTATTTCCCAGATGTCAGCAACCATTAACAGACTGGCAAGAGAAGGGGTAGCCAACTTGAGGAACTGTCAATGAAAAGGCCATCAGTCTATTTGATATCTCTACCTCTTCCTGCTTTAATTCATCTGTGTTCAAAAACTCTAAGACTAGCTTGCTTGCCATTATTCCGCAAGGCAATTAAGCAACTTGGCAATAAAAGCAACCACATTTGTCTGGAGTAGTTCACAGAGAATACAGAACAGCCCAGGACAGATGTTGAACCGAAATGTAAGTACTTATCTGAACACACTTATTTCCAAGGTTAAATGCTCTGCCTGGGTGCTCGATTCAATCTTTCCTCTCCTGCTCCAGAATCTTTCTTCATCAGTTAATACCTCCCTCTGCTCTGTCTTCAAACTCTCCTGGCCCTCAGCGATATAAACATGGTCAAGCTCTCTTATATCAACATCCTCCCTCGACTCCTCCTCAGCCTTAAGTATATGGCTGGCTTTGGTCTACCTCCAGCAGTAAGCTTTTTGAAAACAGTTGTCAGCTGCTGTCGAGTAAGCTCGGACTCATGGCAACCTCACGTATAATGGAATAAAACATTTCCTGGTCCTACCCCACCTTCGTGGTCTCTGGTGAGTCCCCATTGTCTGTAGTGCTGAACTTCCACTTCACCACCTGGCCAACCATTATTCAAGTTTCAAGACCCAGCTGAAATGCTATCACCTTTTTTGACAAAACACTACCCAGCTTCTCCTGGCTGAATCATCTGCTCCTTACCTGAAGACCTGTGTACCTATCTTTATCAAACAGTGTTTCTCAGGTCTGCCCCCTAGGGGACATTTGGCAATGTCCTGAGACATTTTGGTTCTCATGATAGGAGAGGGTGTGCTATTGGCATCTCCCGGGTAGAGGCCAGGGATGTTGCTAAATGTCCAAGGCGCAGGACCAAAGAACCAAACCAAACCCATTGTCATCAAGTCGATTCCGACTCATGGGAACCCATGTGCACAGGACAGCCCCCACAAAAAAGAAAAAAGGATAATCAAGCCCAAAATGTCAAGAGTGCCAAGATTGAGAAATTCTACTCTGTCATAACATTTAAAGAGCAGTGGCGGTTCAGTGGCAGAGTTCTTGTCTTGCATCCAAGAGACCCAGGTTCAATCCCCAGTCAATACGTCTCATACGTAGCTACCACCTATCTGTCAGTGAAGGCTTGCTTGTTGTTACCATGCTGAACAGGTTTCAGCAAAGCTTCCAGACTAAGACAGACTAGCAAGAAAGGCCTGGAGATCTACTTCTGAAAATTAGCCTAGGAAATCCCTATGGGTCCCAATGGTCATATCTGCAACTGATCATGGGAATGGTGCAAAACCAGGCAGTGTTTTGTGCCGTTGTGCATAGGGTCACCGTGAGTCGGGGCCAACTCGATGACAGCTAACAACAACACTGTAACATTCAATGCCTCATATTATAACTACCAATTTTATATCTTCCCAACTAGACCATGTCCTCCTCAGGGACAGGACAGTCTCATCTGTCAATGTACTCCCAGCACTAACAGTTCCTGGCCCATGGAGATGCTCAATAAACATTAGCAGAATCACTGAATAAGCAACTGAGTGCCCAGATGGTCATATGAAGCATTATCCAAGAAACTGAATTCCTGGAAGGCATGATGGCTCCTTAAATGGCTATTATATTAGAAAATCTCAGCTGCAGGGTGTTTTTTTTTCCCCCTCTCCAAGAATAAATTCAAACAAAAAGTTTCTGAATTCGAAGTCACATGAGTCTCTTCGCAAGACAAGCTTGTCTATTACCATATATACTTTTCATACTACGGATTATCAAGAAGTGGCTTCTTGGCTTCTTTTGATTTCTAAACACAGAGGAATGAGGCCGTGGTGGTTCAGCGGGAGAATTCTCACCTTCCATGCTGGAGACTCAGGTTCAATCCCGGCCAGCGCACCCCATGCGCAGCCATCGCCGTCTATCAGTGGAGGCTTGTGCATAGCTGTGATGCTGAACACGTTTCAGCGGAGCTTCCAGACTAGGACAGATGAGGAAGAAAGACCTGGTGACCTACTTCCAAAAATCAACCAGCGAAAACCCTGTGGAGCACAGCGGTCTGATCTGCAGCTGACCGCGGGGATGGTGTAGGACTGACCAGCGTTTCACTCTGTAGTGCATGGGGTCACCACGAGTCCGGGCTGACTCACCGAGAGCTGACAACAACAAACACAGAGGAAATGGCTATAACCCCATTACACGTACACCCCTCCCACAGTTACTAAAATTTTTTTTCCATCAAAACAAAATTGCATGGCTCCTTTTCTCCATCCAATTTTAATTTTCCCAAGGCTGTGTGTGTGTATAATATTTTCATCTAAGCCTTTGCACGCCTGAATGGGGTAGACGCACCTCACCAGGATCTCAGCCTGCTGCGTAAGGGCTAACACGTTTCTCAGAAAGGACGTTCAAATGTCAGATGGAATGATTTACAGTGCATGTCAATAAAAAGTACTCCAAGGTTCACCAAGTCAATAAAGCTTATTAGAACCTTCTCAGGGCCGAGTATCAATATACTCTGATGAGGACCTCTGAAGCCAGACACTATCTGTAGGCAAGTGGCATTAAATAGACCATTCTGGAGGGAGAAATAAAATAGAAAGCTTCCATTATTTTGAGAGTTCATGTTAACTTAATAGTACCTACGAAGTCGAAGAAATTTGCGTTTAAATTCCCATAGTTAAAACCTTCTTGGCATTCATTTCTTTAAGCTACCATATATTGAAAATCTCTGATAGGCCAAGCACTGTACAGGCACGTTGTGTTTATTCATTTTTTATTTAACACACATATATGTAGTGTTTTTTAATGCTCTAGACAGTCTTGTAAATCTTTACAAATATGAAATCATTTAATCTTCATTACAACCCTATGAAACAGGTATAGCATCAACCCCATTTTACGGGTTAAGGGAACTGAGGCCCAGAGCAGCTAAGTAAAATGTCCAAGGCTACCTAGCTAGTAGTTAGCAAAGCCTTGGTTCGGAGCCAGGTTCAAGTGCTAACCAAAAGTTTAGAGGTTCAAGTCAACCCAGAAGCCCCTCAGAAGAAAGGCCTGATGATCTAATTCCAAAAAATCAGCCATTAAAAACGTTATGGAGCACAGTTCTACTCTGACACACATGGGGTCGCCATGAGCCAGGATCGTGTTAACAGCAACTGGTCATAGTAGTAACGGGGACCTAAGAATTAGGAAGGGGGGTTTGAAGAGGGACTTGGATGTTCTGAGGCCCTTTGGATATTTAATTTGACACAGTGCAATGCTGCCCAAACTTTAGTCATTCTGCACTGCTCAAATGACTTTTACCATATATTTGTACCAGCTGTACTCTTATATATTTAAGATTTTTCTTAAAATTAAATAAATTCTTCATTTAAATAGACAAAGTACAAACACATCACTATCGTAAATTGAAGGCTAGTATTTTATCGTTCTAATAATGGAGGCCTGGTGGCACAGTGGCTAAGAGCTCAGCTGCCAACTAAAAGGTCAACAGTTTGAATCAGTGCGCTTAAGGAGGTAACGGAAGCACCATGGAGGCTACCATAGACTAGAGGGAGATTTGGAGAGAGTGCGAGGGGACAGAGACTTTACGGTGAGTAAACCCAGAAATGTGTACTCTCTGACCCTTTACAGAAAGTGTGTCGACTATTGGTTTATGGCCTCACTACTAAAAGTGTCGTCCAGGGTCCAGCAGCCTCAGAATCACCTGCAAGCTTGTCAGACATGCAACAATCTCAGCTCAGCCAAGATCTAATGAATTAGAGTCTACATTTGAAGAAGCCACCCATTACACTTTGAGAAAGTCCCATCTAGAAGGTCAAACAGACCTTGCAGTTTCATTCTTATTTTCTATTATTCAGACGTTTGTGGAGTGGGGGGGTGGGCAGTGGTGGTTCAGTGGTACAAATCTCAACTACCATGCAGGAGACCTGGGTCTAGTCCCAGAATATGTACTTCATACGCAGCTGTTGTAGATTGAATTGTGTCCCCCAAAATATGTGTCACCTTGGCTAGGCCATGATTGCCAGTACTGTGTGGTTGTCCTCCATTTTGCGATCCAGTATAATTATTCTATGTGTTGTAAATCCTAACCTCTATGATGTTAATGAGGAAAGATTAGAGGAAGTTATGTTAATGAGGCAGGACTCAATCTACAGAATTAGGCTGTATCTTCAGTCAATCTCTTTTGAGATATACAAGAGAGAATCGAGCAAAGAGGAGACGGACCTCTTGCAAACAAGAAAGAAGAGCTGGGATTGGAACATCTCCTTTGGACCCGGGGTCCCTGCACTGAGAAACTCCAAGACCCAGGGGAAGATTGACGACAAGGACCTTCCCCCAGAGCCAACAGAGAGAAAGCCTTCTCCTGGAGCTGGTGCCCTGAATTCAGGCTTCTATCCTCCTAAACTGTGAGAGAATAAATTTCTGTTCGTTAAAGCCATCCACTTGTGGTATTTCTGTTATAGCAGCACTAGATGACTAAGACAGCAGCCACCACCCGTCTTTCAGTGGAGGCTTGCTTGCTGCTATGATGCTGAACAGATTTCAATGGAGCTTCCAGACTAAGATTAGGAAGAAAGGCCTGGTGATCTCCCTCAGAAAATCAGCCAATGGAAACACTATGATCTGTGAACAATCATGGGGATGGCGCGGGACCGGGCAGTGTTTCCTTCCATTGTGTGTGGGGTCATCATGAGTCAGAGGCTGACACAAAGGTGGCTAACAACAACAAATGTTTGTATAGACATAATCTCTGAGTTGTAAAAGGCTCCTCCCACTCTGCCTTCAGGAGAATCTTCTTGAAAGTGCCAGCATCCTAGCAGCAAAGTACCTCACTGAAGCAATCCGAGCACTGAACCCCACCCCCCACCCCCCAAGCAGGGCCTGCTTCACTAAATAAGAACTAATACACATTATCTGCCCAGCCGTACCTATCTTATATTAATTACAAGCTCAGCACTTAACTTAAATGAACCGTTCGGCCACATGAGCAGCAACATTCGAGCTATCAATTTTATGGCACTGCTCAGGCAAATGCAGTGATACATCACCCCACCCTAAATACAAAGGTCAAATGATATTAATGAATGCAGCGACACAATTCGCTGCAGCTAAATGGGTATTCTTGATTATGGCTTCTTGATTGAGAACTAATGCCTCATTAATCTTGAACATATCAACCTGAGAACATCAAAGAAGTCAAATAGAATAATGGCCAACATTTCAATGAACACAGCCTCATGCTTGCTAGGTAAGCAGGCAACTCCAACAGGCACGCTGTGCTTTCTGCCTCCTTCACCCAGATGGGTTTATTGAGAGCGTCCTAAGGAAACAGCCTTGAAAATCTCTCTCTCCCTATCTTTCTCTCTCTCCCCTCTGCTCTTTCTGTCTCTCTCTCCTTCTCTTCTCGATCTCTCTTTTCTGCTCTCTATTCCTCTCTCCTTTCTTTCTTCTCCTTTCTCTCCTTTCCTTCTCTCTCCATCTCTCCACTCTCTCTTTTCCTTTCTCTCCCTCTATCCTCTCTCTTTCTCTCTCTCTCTCACACACACAAACACCCACATCATTTTCAGAAAGGCAGGCAGGCAGGCGCTTTCTCTCTTGTGGTTTGCATTTCCATGCTACAAACAGAAATGGATAGGTCTCTGTGGCTCAGAGCCCAGTGAGTAGCGTTCACTCCGAGGTCCCTGTCTCACACACCTCTGCTTATTCATCATGTGTAAGTGGACAGGAGAAGCAGACCAGAAGACAGAAGGTTGCTGGCTCGACCTTGTGGGTATGGCACACACTCTATCCATTTCAGTCTGGACAGGATGGTCCTCGTGGGTCTGAGAGGGCCTGGGGGTGAAGAAAAGGGAGCAGCAGGCTGAGACCCAAAGTCCCCTGGCCTGGACCAGCTGTGTTCCCCACACAGACTCAGGTCGGCAGATGTCCACTCCATCTTGTGCGTCTTAATAGTGTCTCTCCTGTCATAGAATTTTAGTTTCTCTCAGGTTTCTACAGAAACAACAGTGAAAACCCCAACACATGCACACACACACGTACACACATACATACACATACAGATATACATTCTTACACACACACACATTAATGCACACACATACACACATGCATGCCCATACATGCATACACATACAACATAGACACACATGCACACACAGTGAAGGCTCAGTGATTCATTCCAAATGAGGTGAGGTCCTTTAAAAGGCTGCAAGGTCTAAACTGGGGGCAACTCTTCAAAGGCAGTCCCTGGATGGTACAAATGGTTAACACTCTTGGCTGCTAACCTAAGGGTTGGAGGTTCGAGTTCACCCAGTGCCACCTCAGAAGAAAGGCCTGGTGATCCACCTCTGAAAAATGAGCCATTGAAAGCCCTATGGAGTGCAGTCCTATTCTGATACACATGGGGTTGCCACGGGTTGGATCCAACTTGATGGCAACTGGTCAACTATTCAAAGAAATTTGGACTTACACATTTTCATTGCACACTGTACATACTGATGGCTAAGAAAGGGTTACCCACTACCAGTCTCACTTTAATGAATAGATACAATTTGAGTGGACTACAGAAGTAGCTTTTGTTGAGGAGTTGCCTAACCAATGTTAGCCTTTCTTTCCAAGATTGCAGTCCAGTGCAGCTTCATCCTTTTCACATAAAACCGAGTCGTCTAAAGACCTAGAAAGCTCTTTGTTCTTTGAAGAAGGAAGTTATTCTTTTCATTTCTTTCTCTCCTCTTCTTTAAGGGTTTTTAATGTTTTGTTTCAAGGTAAATTCAGCCTAATTTCCTCCTAAAAGATCAGTTTGTAGGAGAATTTTTACAGTATATCTCTCCATATATTTAAGCTCAACCCTTAACTCTTAGTGCACAGAATATCTGCTTAGTGGATAATTCGTTTTCAATTTTTTTTTTAATTTCAGATATGTATTTTTTCTCACTACCTGATACACCCTATGATGTGTATGCTCAGTAATTCGTATTAACAAGTTCAAGTTAAAAAAAAAAAAGTGATATTTAATTGTTGCTTTTGAGTATCTTCCTTACCCAAGTTGTTGGAACTTTATATACATATGTATTTGTATACATCATATCAAATATCCCTAACAATGTTTCCAGATAGTTACTGTCTTAGTTTCCTAGGGCTTCTGTAATAAAATACCACACAGTGATATACCTTTAAGGACCAGAAACTTATTTTCTCACAGTTCTTCAGGCTAGAAGTCTAAATCAGGGTATCGGCCTTGTTGATTCCTTCTGCGGGCTCTGAGACAGAAACTTCTCCGTGCCTCTCTCCTAGCTTCTGGTGGCTCCTGGCGATCCTTGACATTTTGTAAATGCATCTTCACATGGAGTCTTCCCGCTGCGTGTCTCTGTGTCTATTCTCCTCTTTTGTAGGACAAGACTTAGATGGGATGAGCACTGCCCGACTCCAGTATGATCTCCTGCTACCCTAACTGACATCATCTCAGACTCTATTTCCAAACAAGGCCACCTCACACGTAGCAGTGTTTACAATGTCACTGAAAATTTTTTAGGGGGACACAATTCAATCCATAACAGTTACTTAGACTCAAAGAGCCTTGATTACCCACGGCCACACGGTTCATTATTGGGAGGGCTGGGATTTGCCCAAGTCTGCCCAGCTCCAAAGACAAGCTCATGCCACCAGAGCATACTCCCCACAGAAGTTTTGTTTCCCAAACAAAACACCGAAACTACATAATAACTTCCCAAACCAAAGAGCAACATCTTTTGGTGATGAGAAGAGAGGCTCACATTGCATAGAGGCTCCACCATGAGCACTGAGTATAGAACTCCCAACTCCTGTCAGGCTGTTCTGCATGTTTCTTATCAATAAGTAATACTTCAGCAAAGGTCTCCCGAGATATCAGTCCCAACAAACTAGAGGCTGATTACCATTTCCCAGCATAGAGCTGTAAGGATGATCATTCCTTAATTCTCTTTCTAAATACTTGCAGTCCAGGGCACTCTGCTCTGCTCGCTGACTGTGAATGCAGCTCACTAGAGGGCATGGGAAGAGGCAGAACCAGACCAGAGGGACCTGGATCCAAATCATGGCTAGCCACCTCCTGACCGTGTGGTCTTGGGTTAGAGCCTTGGCACTCCTCTGTAAATTAAGAATGTGAAAATCTACCTAGTAGGGTCATTGAAGCCCTGGTGGCGCAGTGGTTAAGCATTCGGCTACTAACCAAAAGGTTGGCAGTTCAAAGCCACCAGCTGCTCCTTGGAAACTCTATGGGGCAGTTTTTTGGTTAGTGGGGTCATTGTAAAGGTCAGTGCAGTACAATGCATTGTAACCCTACGGTCATGTCCCAAATGGTCCAGGCTTAATAATGGGAAAAACAAAATGAAAGTAAAAAAAAAAAAAAAAAAACAGTCAAGCACACAAAAAACTGCTTTTAAACAAACCCAGTATTTTTGTTTCATAAGAACCCAGATGTAGAAGCATAACTGAAAACACTAATTCTTACTTAAAAAAATTTTTTTTATTGTGGTAAAATATATGTAACATCAAAGTAGCCATCTTAACCATTTTTAAGTGTACAGTTCGGTGACATTCATTATATTCACTATGTTATACAACCATCACTACTATTTCCAAAAGCTTTAGCACCCCAAACAGAAACTATAGCTCTTAATCATTAACCCTCCACGCACCCCCACCCCATATCAACCATTAATAAACTTTGGTCTCTATGGGTCTGCCTATTCTAGATACTTCACGTAAGTGTGATCATGCAATATGTGGCCTTTTGTTTCTGATTGACTTCACTCAGCATAATGTTTTTGAGGTTCATCCATGTCATAGTGTATCTCAGAACTTCATTTCTCTTTATGGCTGACTAAAATTTGAAAACACTCGTTCTTTACAAGCCCCCTCCCGCCTCCTGCCCTCATACATGGCAACTACTTCCACTCCTGTCCCTGAGAGCCCTTCAGCACATGTGCTCCTCTCTTCCGTCTCCTCCTGATTCCGCAGCCTAGAGAACTGGTCTGGCTGGAGCAGAAACCTTTTTGGAGAACAGGAAAAGGGAAGAAATTGAACAGGTCAAGTCAGAATCCAATTGCCAAGAGGGTAAAGGCTGGGGATCCGCAGATGTCAGTAACTTCGCTCACGGTACACATCTGGAATACTTCACTCAGTGTCCGGCCCATGATATGTAGTGCTGTTATGATCACTACCAAGGCCAGCTCATCTCTTCAATGGTAGCCAGTGGAAACCTACCTATTAGCTGGTCTGGGAAATTTCATGGAGGAAGAGTCACCAAATCCCATTGAACTTTTCTGGGTTTAGACCATTCTAGGTGATTCTATCTCTCCTAAAGCAGAAGTGTTGTGTGTGAGAGTTACTAGTCTTTCACTTCCCCTAAAGAGTTCCATGAATACCAACGGCTACCTAGGTGACTACAGGATCGCTATGAGCTGGAATCGACTGGACAGCAACAGGTTCGGGTTTTTTTTTTTTTTGGTTACCTAGGTGACTAAGTATGGGATCGTTCTCACTACCAGCATCAACAAAAAAGCCAAGGAGCAAGATGAGTGTGGGAGGTAACTTTCTCCTGCCCCCAGAGAAATTTAAGCTCACATCTGCCTGCCACTACCTTCTATCGCTTAGAGGTGGAAAAGGGCAGAAAAGCATGGGGGAAGTCTTCTGCCCTACCCCACCCAAAGTCAGTGAAACCCACTGCCATGGAGTCAATTCTGACTCATAGTGAACTTGTAGGATGGAGTAGAACAGCCCCATAGCGTTTCCAAAGCTGTAAATCTTTACAGAAGCAGACTGCCACGTATTTGTCCTGCGGAGCAGCTGGTGGGTTTGAACTGCTGACCTGTTGTTTAGCAGCCAAGCATTTAACCACTGTCCCAACAGGGCTCTTCAAGTCAGTGATGAAGAGTAGAAACAGGGGCCCACAGTCTCACGTTCTTGTCCTAGAATCCCATCTCCAGCAGCAACAACTGCTGAACAAAACATTTAAAATGGTCTCCATTTCCTGTGTCATGCAACATCCAACATTTATTAAGCACATTTTTATGCTAAGTTCTTTATTCATATTCTCTCATTTTATGTAGGGAAAAACTGTAAGTTAAGTTTTTATCTCCCCATTTACAGAAAAGTGAACTGAAGCCCTGGGAGGGTAAGTAACTGACCCGAGTTCACAAAGTCACACAGCTAGTACGAAGCAGAGGTGAGATCTGAAACACAACCATCCTAAACCAAAGGAATGTTCTCTCTACAACAAACAGCTGCATTAGATACTCTCTAATGGGACAGTGGTGGTTCAGAGGTAGAATTCTTGTCTTCCATGTGGGAGACCAGGGTTCAATTCCTAGCCAATGCACCTCACACACAAGTCACTACCCATCTATCTGTGGAGGCATGCATGTTACTATGATGCTGAATGGGTTTCAGTGGGGCCTCTAGACTAAGACGGACTAGGAAGAAAGGCCTGTGATCTGCTTCTGAAAATCAGCCAGTGAAAACTCTATGGATCACAATAGTCCCATCATTGGGATGGTGCAGGACCAAGAAGCATTTTATTCTCTTATGCTTGAGGCCACCATGAGTTGGGGTCCGACTCAACACAGCTAACAACAACAAAGTCCCTATAAGGGCTATGTAAAGTAAAATCAAAATGAGATATCAATATAACCTATCGGAGTGACCAAAAATTAATAATTGTAATAATATATTGATATTGTAATAATAGTGACAACACCATCTATAAACCTAAGCTTAAAAAAGCTTAGTTTTGTATAAAATACTTGAGAGAGGGCAGAGCAAGGACATCTCTCTGAGTCACTCAGATGATAAATCCACAGGCATGGCGCCATGCCAGACACACCCTGGGATTCGACCTCTGGCCTTTGATTCCTCTAGCTTACTTACTCTCAAGCAGGTTTTGGGGTGCTCACAAGGACACCAGGCTGTCTTATGTCACTGTCCACTCGCACTTACCTCAGTGCAGATCTGTGCTTAGCCAGGGTGGCAGGGAGACAGACAAAGGCATGCAGCCCTTATCAGAGGGGACCTATGTTCCAGGAAAGAGGGTGGAGTGACTGGTAATATCAGACAGGAATCTGTCCCAACCAGAAAGCACTTGCACCCCAAAAGTAAATAAAATTATATTAAAGACAGAAATATTAGAGGCCCTGATAATGTAATCATAAAGTAATCATTTTGAATTAGGATAATGTCTGTGTCCAACTCCTTATTTCATTTATTTTGAATATCACATTCTTTCGACTCTCATTATTTTAATTATGTTCAATTACAGGCATTTGCATGTGCTTTATTATGGATATTAGCGAGGAGGAAAAGACTTCCCTGAGTTAAATGATGAACAGATATTCCATATTATATTACACCTGCACCTCCCGAAAATTTGATTTAGCTACAGCCCAGAGAGGTCCCGAAATAGATGCAGATTGGAAGCGAGTCTGAATTTTCTGTGATGGTGTGGGAAGCACAAAAGTAGGGGCCCCAAAAAAACCCAGTGCCATCGAGTCGATTCCGACTTATAGGGTCACTATGAGTTGGAATCAAAAAGTAGGGGTGGTTGCTAAAACTGGAGGTGGTGGGGGGCAGTAGGCTGGAGTCAAGCAGAGATGTGAGATTTGGCTCTGGGTGTGTGGCCTCAGCAAAAGTAAGCAACCTCTCTGATGCACAGACTCTTCATCTATAAAACCTGGAAGAATGATAGTTCCCTACTTTTAGGATAACTGTGGAGATTACATAAAATGATGCTTAAAAAGTGCTTGGCTCACAGCCAAGGTACAATAATTGGTCTCTATTTATTCACCTGGAGCCACAGAGGAAGAAGGAGAGTCAGGAATCGGAGAAGGAAATGGAATTCATGGTTGATTGCCTCCATAAACAACTGCCTCCTTTGCTATGAGACCAGAATTGTATGGTGCCCAGATACCATAACTGAAGGTTTTGAGCAAAGATTCTAAAGAAGAATCCTGATGAAAAGCTGGGAGGCGGGGGGCGGGGAATCTGGAACATAATTTAAATTCCCATGGGATCCAGACTTTGTGGAGCCCTTGAGGCTGAATGACCCCCAGAAACTACTGCCCTGAGATAATCTTTAATCCTGAAACCAAAAATATCTTCTCAATTGTTCTCTAAACCAAACAACAGTCTACCTTAACTAGTAAAGACTGCCTACCTTGAGCACTGTGCTCTTATAAAGAACTTACTATATGGTTTCAAATTGTTAACAGCAACTTGAATGGTTAGAAAGGAAGCTTAGGGGGCAGTGATGTCAACAGGGGAAGAACAAATTGGAAAAGGAGGGTGAGAATGGCTGCACCATTCAAAGAATGTAATCAATGTCACTGAATTGTACATGTAGAAATTGTTGAATTGGTGTATGTTTTGCTGGGTTTATTTTCAGCAACAATTGGGGAAAAAAAAAAAGGTGCTTAACTCGGAACCAGGCACACCATAAGGTTCAAAACTATACTTTGCAACAAATGTCGCTGAAGTTCTTGGACATCCACAGGAAAAAAAAATGAACCTCAAGGTAAACATCACATCTTTTCTCAAAATTAACTTAACGTGGACCACAGATGTACGATTAAAATGTAAGACCCTAAAGTGTTCAGAAAAATACAGAAGAAAGTCTGTCATCTTGTAGACTTTGAGTTTGTAGACTTGATACCAACAGTATGATCCATACAAGAAAAAATAAATTGGACCTCATCAAAATTAAAAAAAAAAAACTTTCATTCTTCAAAAGACCCTGTAAAGAGGATAAGACAAGCTACAGACTGAGAGACAATATTTGCAAATCAACCACTTTGCATATCTAACCAAGAAATAGAATCTAAAATACATAAAGAACACTAAAAACTCAACGATAAAAAAAACTCAATTAGAAAATGAGCAAAAGGCATGAACAGACATTTCACTAGAGAAGATATCCCAAAAGCCCACTGCCGTCGAGTCGCTTCCAACCCATAGCAACCCTATAGGACAGAGTATAACTGCCCCATAGAGTCTCCAAGGAGTGCCTGGAGGATTTGAACTGCTGACCTCTTAGGTTAGCAGCTGTAGCACTTAATCACTACGCCACCAGGGTTTCCAAAGAAGATACAGAGACAGCAAAAAAGCACATGAAAAGATGTCCCAAATCATTGGCTATCAGGGAATTGCAAAGTAAAATCACAATGAGCTATTAGTATAATCTATCAGAATGACAAAAATTAGTAATTATAATAATAGTGACAACACTAAATGCTAGTGAGGAGGGAAAGTGGATTCTCCATACACTTCTGGCTGGAATGTAAAATGGTACAGCTGTTCTGGAAAACAATTTGGCCATTTCTTATAAACGTAAGTTTGCCATATGACCCAGCAATTGCATCCTTGGGCATTTATCCCGGAGAGATGAAAACTTAAACCTGCACACGAATGTTCATAGCAGCTTTATTCATTACAGCCAAAAACGTCCCAGATGTCCCTCAAGAGATGAATGGTTAAACAAACTGTGGTATACACCCACCATGGGATACCACTGAACAGTTAAAGAAAAGTTGCCATCAAGTGAACTCCAACTCATGCCAACCCCACGTTTGCCAAAGTAGAACTGAGCTCCATAGAGTTCTCAATGGCTAATTTTTCAGAAGTAGATCTCCAGGTTTTTCTTCCAGTGCACCACGGGGTGAACTCCAACCCTGAACCTTTTAGTTAGCAGCTGAGTGTTAACCGTTTACACCACCCAGGGCCTCTCAGTAGTAAAAAAAGAATGAACTATTGACACACAAAAGTTGGATGAATCTCCAGGGAATTATGGCAATTGGAAAAAGTCAATCCTAAAGACTACATACTCTATGATTTCATTTATACAACGTTTTTTTACACGACAGCATTTTAGAAACAGAGAACAGTTCTACTCTGTAAACCCGTGTAGTTACCATGAGTTCGGGTGACTCCATGGTAGCTAACCATAACAACAAGGTTGTTCCAAAGGCTCAACAAGTACTGCCTGTGAGGCCTTTAGCACAGCCCCTGCCATATAGTAAGTGTTCAACACATATAGGAGAGTTAACTAGTATTTCCATGGCTGGAGAATGATTCTAGAAATTAATTTACACCTTTCATCCCTCCCTGTAGTTTTCCTTTTTCTTCTCCTCTGTTCAAGGAGCTCATTGACTCAGGGAAGTCGAGGTTCCTGCAAATTCTTCCTTAGCTGTCTTCTGTCTCTAAAAGCATTGGCCCCAACATGGGAGAGGCAATATGTGTGGGGGAAGCAAGAAGAGACTGCAGCATCCATCCTCCTCCTTATGAGTGGACGTGCCCCTGGCTTGGTGACCTGGGGGAGGAGGGGCCGGTACAAGAGGTCCTTGAGCAGCCGGCCCACAGATGACCCTGGCCCTGTTTGCATTTCTGGACTTCACAACCCCCTGGGGGTGGGGGAGACCCCAAGCAGGATGGAGGTTAAGTTCCCTTCGGTCCAGCAGAGAAGAGTTCAGGGACAGAAATGAAGGTGGTCACAAGGGACAAGGAAGGAGAGGTTTCCTGAACACTTGAGCTTATGGACCAGTATCCATGTTACTTCTTACACTGCAGAGCAGTCATTTCAACCCTGGGCAGGAAGGCTTCCCCGCCCCTCCCTCCCCACTCACCCTCCTCTTTTAACTTAAGGGGTCCCTGAGTCAGCTGAGGACCCCAGCCCTTATCTCCCCTTCTTCCCACACTCCTTTGGAGCCTGTAAAACCCTATTCAGAGTTAGCAAGCATTTGAGAGGCATTAAAGACACAAAGTGAGATTTTTCCCATGGAGAAGACCCACATCCCCAAGCCTAACTGGGTGTGCAGTAGCTGTCAGGGAGTGCTCTTTCTCCCCACCCACCAAGCTTTTAAGACGACTGGAGTGCCACCCTCCCTAATTACCCAATTCAGTGGTGCACACAATGGATCTGCCACTTTCTGAGGATTCTTGACATCCCTAATTCCCTGGGGCCTCTCAGCTCTGACAGAAGGCATCTGGGGTAGTGGGGGAGTGGAGCTGGGGAGAGTGCAGGGAGCTAATTGGAGAGACGCGACGCAGGTGAGAACTGAAGTTGCACTCATTCCGCAGACATCAGCTAGGAAGGGACCTCAGTGATGGTCTGTGTGACCCTCTCACCTGACAGAGGAAGAAACTGAGGCAGAGAGGGAGAGGGGACTTGACACTGGCCCATCTGAGACTATAATCCAGGTATCCACTGATTGATTCACTCCTTGTTACAAACACTCATTTGCCAGACATTTGTTGTCAGTTGCCATCAAGTCAGCTCCAACTCATTCCTACCTCATGTGTAACAGAACAAAATGTTGCCTGCTCCTGCACCACCTTCATGATTATTGGCATGTTTGGGCTTATCTTCCAGCACTGTATGGGACAATACTCTGTTGTGATCTGAATGGTTTTCACTGGCTAATTTTAGGAAGTAGATCACCTGGCCTTTCTTCCTAGTCTGTCTTTGTCTGAAAGCTCTACTGAAGGCTGTCCACCGTGGGTGACCCTGCTGGTATTTGAAATACTGGTGGCAGAGCTTCCAGCACTGGAGCAACATGTAAGCCATCACAGTACCACAAACTGACAGATGGGTGGTGACTGAGGCACTAGAAAAATATCAGTAATCACAAGGAAGTCCCCACATTCATGGTACTTACATTCTGGTAGAGGGACACAGGAAATAAACATATGTTCTAGTGGTAGGATCTATAAGGAAAGACATAACAGAATAAGGACAGGTCGATGACGAACGAATTGCTTATTAGAGAAGGTGGTCAGAAAAGCTTCTATGGCAAATTCTCACGGAATTCAGACTTTCTGGAGCCATGGATAAACCCCTGAAACTATTGCCCTGAGGTAATCTTCAAACATTAAACCAAAAATATCACCTAAAGTCTTTTTAAAACCAAATGAAGGTTTAGCTTAACTAGTACAGAGTGTCTTGTGCATTATGCTCTCTTAAGATCTATCTATATGGGATGAAATTGGCAACAGCAACTTGAAAGGTTAGATAGGAACCTTAGGGGGCAGTGAGTTATGTCAATGCAGGAGGAACAGTCAGGAAAGGAGGGTGAGAATGGTTGCACAACTTACAGGGTGTAATGAATGTGACTGAATTGTACCTGTAGAAATTTTTGAATTGGTGTATGTTTTGCTGTGTATATGCTCAACATTTAAAAAAAAGAAAAGAAAGGCCTCTGTGGTGAGAGGAGATAGAGCAGAAGTCTATTTGAAGAAAATGGATAGAGCCATGTGGAAGAAGAGTTCCCGGCACAAGGGAGATTTTTTTAAAAATCAGGTGCAAAGGCCCTGGGGTGGTAACATGCTTGGATGATTCCAAGAGCAGCTTGGAGGCCAGGTGCTGGGCTAGTGGGAAGGGGTGAGATGGGGCACAGGGGGCCGGGGTGATGGGGCTACAACTTGGGGAAGGCTGTAAGGCCACTGTAAGGTTCCTGGTTTATGTGCTCCATGAGATGGAAAATCTAAGGGTTTGGAACAGAGGTGTGATATGACCTGGCACTCCTAAACACCTCAATCTGTGCTCAGACACCCTATTGTTGATGTTAGGTGCACTGATTGAGTTCAACTCATAGTGACCCCACATGTCAGAGTAGAACTGCCCCATAGGGTTTTCTAGGCTAGTCTTTATGGAAGCAGATTGACAGGTCTTTCTCCCACGGAGCCGCTGGGTGGGTTTGAATTGCCAGTCATTCAGTTAGCAGCCGAGTGCTTAACCACTGTACCACCAGGGCTCCTTGAGTTGAGTAACAAAAATGCTTTTAGAACAGAGTTTCTCGACCTCAGTACTATTGGCATGCTGGGCTGGATAGTTCTTTGTTGGGAAGGTGGGGGGCCTGGAGTTAACCTGTGCATTGAAGGATGTTTGGCAGCATCTCTAGCCTCAACCCACTAGATGCCAGTAACAGTACCCCAAATGTAACAACTGCAAGTATCTCCACACACTGCCCAGTGGCCTCTAGCTGAGAACCACTGGTTAGAACATCACACAACTTCAGGAGTGGAGTCCATACTTCACTGCACCTTAGCATCACCTGGGCAGGCTTCTGTTTCCAAATACAGGTCCCAAGCACCATCCTAGACCTGCGGAATCAGTCTCCCCATGGGATGGGCTTCCAGAATCCATATAGGTAACAGCTCTCCTCGTGTGCTCCCCACTGACCAGGCCCAGTGCTTCTCCAACCCCAGTCTTCCCTGTTGGTCACCTAGGATAAATGCTGGGTCCGTGACCACCTTCTATAACCTTCTGCATTGATGCTGCAGAGGCCCAGAACCTATCCTACCATTTAGTAATATGTTCCCCTAAATCAGCCCATTTCTTTTACTTAAATGTTGATTCTAAAAAGGGAAACCCTTGCCTTCAGTGCAGGAGGCCTGGTTCTATTCCTGGCCGATGCACCTCACGTGCAGCCACTGCCCGTTTGTCAGCGGACGCTTGCATGTTGTTATGATGCTTAACAGGTTTCAGTGGAGCTTCCAAGCTAAGACAGGCTAGGAATAAAGGCTTGACGATCTACTTCCGAAAATTAGCCCGTGAAAACCCTATGGATCCCATCTGCCACGGAGCATGAGGATGGCACAGGACTGGGCAGCACTTCTTCTGGTTATACATGGGGTCACTGTGAGTTGCGGGCCAGCTCCATGGCAGCTAACGACAACAACAAAACATCAGTAGTTCTCAAATCGACCTTGATGGTGCAGGAATCCCTGAAGATGCTGCTAACGTGCCTCTGGTCTGGGGTGGGACCTGACTCCATTTCCAAGGAGCTCCCAGGTGATGACAGGACTGCTGGTCCGAAGAGCACACTCAACCTGTGAAACCCTGTGGTCCTTCCAGAAACTGCAACTCCATCTTACTTCTGAAACACAGAAGGTAGTTGTAAAAAGAGGGACTGTGAAAACAAAGCAATGCTAAATTGCAGGGAGATGCTGTTGCCTGCCAAAGACCCTGAGCAAGGCCTGTCCTCTCAGACGCTAAAAGGGGAGATTAGCAATCACTTACTAGGCATAAAAGACACACTAGTATCTAACTGCTATCCCCTCCTTCAGGCCAAAAGGGACCGGGATGGGGATTGGACTGTTCTCATTATATAATCTAAGATGATTTAATGCTGGGCCTGGAGTCCCTGGGTGCTGAAAAATTAATGCATTTGACTGCTAACCAAAAGGTTGGCAGGAGAGTCCCCCCAGAGGTGCCTTGGAAGAAGGGTCTGGCAATCTGTTCCCAAAAAATTAGGATCGAAACTGACTCCGCAGCAACTGGAGGAGAATGCTGGGTCTGGATCCCATCAAATTATGGCAAGTGTCTTCCACAATCACCTAGCTGATCACTCAGGCTCTGGGAGAAGGTGATGTAGCCTAGTCTGTCCATGTAAGAGCTGGGATTCAGTGAACAGAGACATCCCTGCTCATTCCCCACCGGAAGCTGTTAAAATCCATGAGGTCCTCCTATCCTGTCAGCCACTTCAGGACCAGAAGGGGTATTTGTGAGCATTTTGCCTCCTTCAGATCCTGAGTCACCTTGCCCATTGACGCCAGTTGCTGTCAAGTCGATTTCAACTCATGGCAATACCATATGTGCCAGAGTAGAACTGTGCTTGATAGGGTTTTCAATGGCCGATTTTTCAAAAGTAGATCACCAGTCTGGGGTTTTAAATGCCAGCAAGCAGGCATCTAAGATGCATCAATTAGTCTCAACCCACCTGGAGCAAAGGAGAATGAAGAGCACCAAAGACACAAGGTAATTATGAGCCCAAGAGACAGAAAGGGCCACATAAACCAGAGACTACATCAGCCTGAAACCAGAAGAACTAGATGGTGCCCGGCTACAACCAATGACTGCCCTGACAGGGAACACAACAGAGAACCCCTGAGGGAGCAGGAGAGCAGTGGGATGCAGACCCCAAATTCTCGTAAAAAGACCAGACTTAATGGTCTGACTGAGACTAGAAGGACCCCGCAGGTCATGGCCCCCAGACCTTCTGTTGGCACAGGACAGGAGCCATTCACAAAGCCAACTCTTCAGACTGGGATTGGGCTGGACTATGGGATGGAAAATGATACTGGTGAAGAGTGGGCTTCTTGGATCAAGTAGACACATGAGACTATGTGGGCAGCTCCTGCCTGGTGGGGAGATGCGAGGGCAGAGGGGATCAGAAGCTGGCCAAATGGACACGAAAATAGAGAGTATAGGGAAAGGAGTGTGCTGTCTCATTAGAGAGAGAGCAACTAGGAGTATATCGCAAGGTGTATGTAAATTTTTGTATGGGAGACTGACTGGATTTGTAAACTTTCACTTTAAGCACAATAAAAAAAAGTAGATCGCCAGGCCTTTCTTCGGAGGTGCTTCTGGGTGGACTCAGACCTTCAACCTTCTGGTTAGCAGCAGAGTGCCTCAACCTTGGGCACCACCCAGGACTTCCTCCCCATCGATACCATCTGCACTTTCGGCTGGTTTCACTGAGGCTGGATCCCGCCTGGCTGGGAGTCATGACTGTCCGTACTGTCTGCAGTCTCACACTCTCTCCACAAGCCGTGCCTGGTCACGAGGTCCTGCTGGAGGGAAGAAGTCGATTTCGAGATGGCAACCACTTAGCCAGGGGAGACACAAACTATGGCGGGAGACAGGAGAGCATTTTAACACTTAACCTTTATGTCCCAAGTTAAATAAACAGAACTGTTTACTATGCCCAAGATTGCAGTCTTCCACTTTTCAGAGAAAGAAACGGCTGTTGGAAGAAAGACGCTGAAGTTCCTAGAGAGGGAGATGTGGTGGGGGGACATTTTTCAGGAGCCCTTTGGCCAAATTCCATTTTAGGCAAGAGTATGAACTGTTGAAGGAGCCCTTAGGGCACAACAGTTAAGCACCGGGTTGCTAACTGAAAGGTTGGCAGTTCAAATCCACCCAGCAATTCTGAGGGAGAAAGACTTAGCAATCTGCTCCCATAAAGACTACAGCCTAGAAAACACTATGGAGCTCTTCTACTATGTCACATGGAGTCGCTATGAGTCGGAATCAACCTCACGGCACATAACAACATTGGCTGTTGTATCTGGATTCGAATCCCATCTCCTCCATTTGCTCTACGTGTGTGCGTGTGTGTGTGTGTGTGTATCCATGGGAAAGTTACCTACATCCCCATGACCTCCCTGTCCTTCAATTATCTCATCCATGAAACTTAACTGAGAGCCCTGTGAGGATTAAATAATACCTTTAAAGTGCCTTCGCATAAGAAGGGCCTGGTGATCTACTTCTGAATATCAGCCAGTGAAAACCTTATAGATCACAACAGAACACTCTCTGACCTGTTTGCTTTGGGAGTCATCAGCAAAGATCAGTCACTGAAGGAGGATATCATGTTTGATGAAGTAAGTGGACCAGCAAGGGCGAGGGAGGCCCTCAGTGAGATAGACTGGCACAGTAGCCTCAGCCATGGACTTGAACGTGCTGGTGATTGTGAGGATGATGCAGGACTGGGCCATGTTCCGTTCTGTTATACATAAGGTCACCGTGAGTCAGAGTTGACTCAACAGCAGCTATCTACATCTATCTGTCTATCTGTCTGTCTGTCTATCAATCTGTCTGTCTCTCTATCTAATGGAAGATATGAACAAGGAGGGGTAAGCTGGGTGAAGGGTATACGAGAACTCTCTGTACTAATTTTGCAACTTGTCTGCAAATCTAAAAGTATCCCCATATTAAAAAAGAAAAACAAACCTTACTTTAAAAAAACTGGGGAGGGGGACACAGCCACAGCTGCGGACATGTGACTGAAGAAGAAGGCACACACGAGGGGAGACAAAGCCAACATGGCAACATCCGGATGTCTGGAATCCCAAAGCTGGTAGAGAAGCAAGGGGTGGCCAAAAAACTGTCTGAGTCTGTGATATCCAGAAATTTTAGATATCCAGAAATTTCTACCTCACTGCTATTTAAAATAAAAAATTTGCCTTCAAGTCAATTCCGACTCATAGTGACCCTATAGGACAGAGTAGAGCTGCCCCATAGGGTTTCCAAAGCTGTAATCTTTATGGAAGCAGGCTGCCACATCTTTCTCCTGTGGAGCGGCTGGTAGGTTCCAACCGCCGACCTTTCAGTTAGCAGCTGAGTCCTTCACCACTGAAAGACCAGGGCTCCTTGCTTATTTAAAAGCAGCTGAAAATTAGGCTGGGCGGGGGGGTGCCCCTGATGGTGGTGACCACTAGTAAGGACGGGAAAGGTGGGTAATCGCCCCACATTCTGCCCCTCCTTGCTGGGAGTCCTGCTGCACTTCTGCCTCCTTGGTTTGGAGCTCTTTCCTAACTTTCCCTCAGGTGAGAATGGGCAGCTGAGCCTTCGTTCCCAACTGGCAGCAGGCTTTCTCTTCTCCACAGCATCCTCTCCTCTCCTAATAAACGGCAGTCTTGCAGTCATTCCCAGATGCTGGAGGCTGGTTCCAGGGCCAAAGGTGAGCTTCCAGTCACCTGGTCACCATGGAAACGGAAGCACTGTGATGCTTTCTCCAGAGTGACTTGGCAGGGCCCTGGTGTACGTGCGTCTCCATTTCAAATTAATCTCCCCCACACACGCTTCCCCGGAGGAGCATTACCAGGGATTACAAGCACAGCTCTTGGTGTGACCACGGAGGGCAGAGAGCGGGTCTTTCTAGAGGCATCTGCATGGCAGCTGGCCTGTGAAAACCCACAGCCACCTCCAGCATTCTCCTACGATACAGACCTTCTCCAGAGTCAGGAGGGCCTACAGAGGGGTATCAGGGGTATCTGTCGATCATTTCCCAAAATCCTTGGAGTTTGCAGAAGGTGCAATAGTATCAGTTCATATAGCATGGCTGCAAAGAAGCGTGGTCTGTTCCAAAGCTCCCAAACTTCAGTGTCCAAGAAAGTATCTAAGAGAGACTTGTTTACATGCAGATTCCAGGGCCCTGACATCAGGGATTCTGAGTCAGTAGGTCTGGGGTGGGCCACAGGAGTCTGCTCCTCCCCCAGGTAATGCCGGAGGGTCACAGGTTACACTTGAGAAGCACAGGGGTAGGAAGAAGAAATGAAGAACATGACCTCCAGCAGGCCTGAGTTCTAGCCCCATCCTGCATCCAATTTGCTCTGTGATTTTGACTAAGACCTCAGTGACCTTAACAAGACAATTGGACTGCACTGGAATTCCCCAGTGGTATTCCAAGGAACAAAGAGCCCTGTAGTGCAAGGGTTAAGCACTTGGCTGCTAACTGAAGTGTTGGAGGTTAGAACCCACCCAGGAGCTCCATTGAAGAAAGACTTAGCAATTTGCTCTTACAAAGATTACAGCCTAGAAAACCCTATACGGCAGTTCTACTCTGTCATGTAGGGTTGGTAGAAGTCAGAATCAACTCAATGGCACACAACGACAACTTTCTAAGGAACATTAATCCCTTGCCCTGCCACCCTAAAAAAGGGTTCTGAAGTCAAGTAGCTTGGGAAGCAATGTTGATTTTATCCATCTCTAGGGCACACCTAAAGTACTTTAGCATATTGAAGGCTCTGATAAGTCCTGCAGTCAAAGAGTCTTTATAACTTTATCAAGGCAACATTTTCCTGATTTATGTGCCAACAGAACTCTTTTTTTTTTTGGTCTTATACGCTATTTGGTAGTGCAATGGTTAAGCAAAAGGTTGGCAGTTCCAACCCACCCAGCAGCTCCAAGGGAGAAAGGCCTGTTGATCTGCTTCCGTAAATATCATAGCCAAGAAAACCCTATGGGGCAGTTCTGCTCTATCACACCGCGTTGCTATGAGTCAGAATCAACTTGAAGGCATCCAACAACAACATTCATTATTAACAGTTTCCTGAGTTAACTAATTTGGCAAATGTTGAGCTAGAAAATAATGACACATATTAATTGTTAATTTTGGTTGAGTTATTACTATCTGTCAAGCACCTGACATACATTATCTCGGTGAATCCTACAACTGCTCTGTCCAAAGCAACACACGAGTAAGTTCAAAAACTGGATTTCAGCTAAGCATTCTGGCATTGACCTTAAGTTGTGCTAAGAGCTGCTCAAACCTTGGCCAGGACAGCAGCCCTGACATTAGGGCCTCCACTCTGGAACTGTCCACAGATAAAGCAGCTTACAGGAGCCAGGAAGATGAGCAGACTTGGTTCAGGAAGAAAGAACGTGGCAGAGCATGTGAAAACAGATTGTAAAGGGGGAAACCCAGACTCTGAAGTTTCAAGTGTCAAGTTAACACTAAACCAAAACTATAAAACAACAAAGTCCCAACTTTGGGAGTTATCAGCACACTAGGTTTTTCCTGTCCCTATCTTTATCACATTAACTTTTGAGTAATGCAGCAGCCAGGCACCCAGCTCCGAGATGTATTACATTTATGCATTATCAGAACCAGCTGTTGCTCTAATGATATAGAAGAAGGATGAAGGGCCCTCGTGATATATTGCCCCAAAACACTGCGATGGAGGAGCAAAGGAGACTCTGTGCTGGATAGCGCAGTAACACAGTTAGGAGGTCGAGAGGCATTTATCAGGGGCATCCCAAGCCGGCGTCAGGAAAGAGGATTCAGCTCGGGCTGCTGGAATTTATCAACGTAATTATGTGCCATGATTTATTAAGTAGTAAACAACAAAGGCACTTTTTGTTGTTGTTGTTTTGGCTTAACTTATTAAAAAAGAAGAGAACATAACTTTTTTTAGCTTTTTAGTTTTAAATGATACACGAAGTTCCTCTACATAAATCCTGATACGTAATGAAGTCCTTAACTTAAAGGTAAGATATGGACAGGTCAAATCATCTTTACGTGGGTGTGTTTCTCTCTATGAAGGGAGATGGGACCTTACCAAATGACCCCTGAGTTTCTATCCCTCCTTCGGCAGTTCCTATTGCCTCATTCCTTGTAGCAGTTAATCCAGATGCTGTATCTCACCCTGCTCTTCGATAATAGAGTTGCTCCTAGCTAAGTGCTCAGCCCAAGGGCCAAAGTCCTTTCCCTTTCCCAGAAGTAATCTTATTTTAAGAGGGCACTCTGAAATACCTGATGGAACGAGTGGTGGAGTCTCAGGCATTGCACAGATAATAACAGTCAGATTCCAAAGCAGAGGATCCTTTCCATCAGTGTTCAAATCATGCCCTCATGGTGGTCAGTTACACTGTTTAGTTGTCAGGCTGATTCTGGAACTTGTTTTCCAACTACAGTCTATGGAAGTAATTGTTACTCTATTGGATTCCATTCAGCAACTTTGTTGTTGTTGTTGTTAGGAGCTGTTGAGTTGGTTCCAACTCATAGTGACCCTATGCACAACAGAATGAAACACTGCCCGGTCCTGAGCCATCCTTATAATCGTTGTTATGCTTGAGCTCATTGTTGCAGCCACTGTGTCAATCCACCTCGTTGAGGGTCTTCCTCTTTTCCGCTGACCCTGTACTCTGCCAAGCATGATGTCCCTCTCCAGGGACTGATCCCTCCTGACAACATGTCCAAAGTGTGTAAGACGCAGTCTCGCCATCCTTGCCTCTAAGGAGCATTCTGGCCACACTTCTTCCAAGACAGATTTGTTCGTTGTTTTGGCAGTCCATGGTATATTCAATATTCTTCGCCAACACCACAATTCAAAGCTGTCAATTCCTCGGTCTTCCTTATTCATTGTCCAGCTTTCACATGCATACAATGCGATTTAAAAATACCATGGCTTGGGTCAGGCACACCTTAGTCTTCAGGGTGACATCTTTGCTCTTCAACACTTTGAAGAGGTCCTTCGCAGCAGATTTGCCCAGTGCAATGCGTCTTTTGATTTCTTGACTGCTTCTTCCATGGCTGTTGATTGTGGATCCAAGTTAAATGAAATCCTTGACAACTTCAATCTTTTCTCCATTTATCATGATGTTGTTCATCGGTCCATTTGTGAGGATTTTTGTTTTCTTTATGTTGAGGTGCAATCCATACTGAAGGCTGTGGTCTTTGATCTTCATTAGTAAGTGCTTCAAGTCCTCTTCACTTTCAGCAAGCAAGGTTGTGTCATCTGCATAACGCAGGTTGTTAATGAGCCTTCCTCCAATCCTGATGCCCCGTTCTTCTTCATATAGTCCAGCTTCTCGTACTATTTGCGCATCATGCAGATTGAATAGGTATGGTGAAAGAATACAACCCTGACGCACACATTTCCTGACTGTAAACCAATCAGTATACCCTTGTTCTGTCCAAACAAATGCCTCTTGATCTATGTAAAGGTTCCTCATGAACACAATTAAGTGTTCTGGAATTCCCATTCTTTGCAATGTTATCCATAGTTTGTTACGATCCACACAGTCGAATGCCTTTGCATAGTCAATAAAACACAGGTAAACATCCTTCTGGTATTCTGTGCTTTCAACCAGGATCCATCTGACATCAGCAGTGATATCCCTGGTTCCACATCCTCTTCTGAAACCGGCCTGAATTTCTTGGCAGTTCCCTGTAGATAAACTGCTGCAGCCATTTTTGAATGATCTTCAGCAAAATTTTGCTTGCGTATGATATTGTTCTATAATTTCCACATTCAGTTGGATCACCTTTCTTGGGAATAGGCATAAATATAGATCTCTTCCAGTCAGTTGGCCAGGAAGCTGTCTTCCATATTTCTTGGCATAGACGAATGAGCACCTCTAGCGCTGCATCTGTTTGTTGAAACATCTCAATTAATATTCCATCAATTCCTGAAGCCTTGTTTTCACCAATGCCTTCAGAGCAGCTTGGACTTCTTCCTTCAGTACCACAGGTTCCTGATCATATGCCACCTCATATGCCACCTCTTGAAATGGTTGAATATCGACTAAATCTTTTTGGTATAATGACTCTGTGTATTCCTTCTATTTTCTTTTGATGCTTCCTGCGTGGTTTAATATTTTCCCCATGGAATCCTTCACTATTGCAACTCGAGGCTTGAATTTTTTCTTCAGTTCCTTCAGCTTGAGAAACGCCGAGTGTGTTCTTCCCTTTTGGTTTCCCATCTCCAGCTCTTTGCACATGTCATTATAATACTTTGTCTTCTCGAGCCGCCCTTTGAAATCTTCTGTTCAGTTCTTTTACTTCATCAGTTCTTCCTTTTGCTTTAGCTACTCGATGTTCGAGAGCAACTTTCAGAGTCTCCTCTGACATCCATCTTGGTCTTTTCTTTCTTTCCTGTCTTTTCAATGACCTCTTGCTTTCTTCATGGATGATGTCCTCGAGGTCATTCCACAACTCGTCTGGTCTTTGGCCGCTGGTGTTCAATGCATCAAATCTATACTTCAGATGGTCTCTAAATTCTGGTGGGATATACTCAAGGTCATATTTTGGCTCTCGTGAACTTGCTCTGATTTTCTTCAGTTCCAGCTTGAACTTACATATGAGCAATTGATAGTCTGTTCCACAGTCGGCCCCTGGCCTTCTTCTGACTGATGATATTGAGCTTTTTCATCGTCTCTTTCCACAGATGTACTCAATTGGATTTGTGTGTGTTCCATCTGGCGAGGTCCATGTGTATAGTCGCCGTTTCTGTTGGTGAAAGAAGGTATTTGCAATGAAGAAGTCGTTGGTCTTGCAAAATTCTATCATTCGATCTCCGTCATTGTTTCTACCACCAAGGTCATACTTTCCAACTCTGATCCTTCTTCTTTGTTTTCAACTTTCACATTAAAATCACCAGTAATTATCAATGCATCTTGTTTGCACGTTCGATAAATTTCAGACTGCAGCAGCTGGTAAAAATCTTCTATTTCTTCATCTTTGGCCCTAGCGGTTGGTGCATATATTTGAACAATAGTCGTATTAAGTGGTCTTCCTTGTAGGCATATGGTTATTATCCTATCACTGACAGCGTTGTACTTCAGGATAGATCTTGAAACATTCTTTTTGACCATGGATGCAACACCACTCCTCTTAGAGTTGTCATTCCCAGCATAGTAGACTATATGATTGTCCGATTCAAAATGGCCAATACCAGTCTATTTCAGCTCACTAATGCCTAGGATATCGATGTTTATGCATTCCATTTCATTTTTGACAATTTCCAATTTTCCTAGATTCATACTTCGTACATTCCACGTTCCGATTATTAATGGATGTTTGCAGCTGTTTCTTTTCATTTTGGGTCATACCACATCAGCAAATGAAGGTCCCGAAAGCTTTACTCCATCCACGTCATTAAGGTCGACTCTGCTTTGAGGAGGCAGCGCTTCCCCAGTCATCTTTTGAGTGCCTTCCAACCTGGGGGGCTCACCTTCCAGCACTATATCAGACAGTGTTCTGCTGCTATTCATAGGGTTTTCACTGGCTAATGCTTTTCAGAAGTAGACTGCCGGGTCTTTCTTCCTAGTCTGTCTTAGTCTGGAAGCTCAGCTGAAACCTGTCCTTCATGGGTGACCCTGCTGGTATCTGAATACCGGTGCCATAGCTTCCAGCATCACAGCAACACACAAGCCCCCACAGTACAACAAACTGACAGACACATGACAGTTCAACAACTTAGTAATAATAAAAGTACTAAATTCAAACTGGTGTAGTATGTCTAATGCTGGGAAAGCAAATGGATTATTTTGGAATATCTTAATTCTGTGATACCCTGGGCTCTTGAGCACCAGGATTTTTGGTGTAGAAGAAAGGAGAGACAGATATAATACAGAAGAGAGTAATTAAAATCTCCATTCATGCGTAATTTGATTCAGAAGTATCAGTATGACCCAAGAGGTATTTTATCCTTGTACGTTGTATGTGAGTGTGTGTGTGTACTTTTCTTGCTTTATCTACTGTAAAGGCTTAGAAATAATGGATAACTCAGTAACAACGAGCCTCCCTAACTCTCAGATTGTGGTATTGAAATACTGCTTCTCACTAAACGAAACCCAAGCTTCTTGGAAAAGTGACTGATTCCAATACTAGGCAGGGAAACACACACTATAAGCCTAGAATATCTTATATCAGATAGCAAAGAAGCTACCAAAGGCTACCATGGTTACATCAAAGGTACCTGAGAGCCAACTTAATGCTAAATAACGTATGCTGTTGTTGGCTGCTGCCAAGTTGGCCTCCAACTCATGGTGACCCTGTGCACAATGGAACAAATCGCTGCCTGGTCCTGCACCATCCCCGTGATCAGTTGTGGATCAGACCATTGCGATCCATAGGATTCACACTGGCTGATTTTCATTAGGTTACCAGGCCTTTTCGCTTAGTCCATCTTAGTCTGGAAGCTCTGTTGAAACCTGCTTAGCATCATAGCAATACACAAGCCTCCAATGCCAGATGGTTGGTGGCTGCACATGAGGCGCATTGGCCAGGAGTCGAACCCAGGTCTCCCTTCTGGAAGGCAAGAATTCTACCACTGAACCACTCCTGTCCCCCATATATAATGTGCACATTTTATAAATAAATACTCATAGATCGAGGGGTGCTCACTTTTGTGGTCTATAAGATTTAAAAAAAAAAAAAAAAAAAAAGCTTGAAGATTTCTAATCTAGTGCAGAGGTTGGCAAACCCTTACTGTAAAAGGGCCAAATAGTAAACACTTCTGGCTTTGCAGCCAGATGGTCTCTGCTGCAACTGCTCAGCTCTGCTGCTGAAGCCTGAAAGCAGCCATAGACAATGTGTAAATGAGTGGGCATGGCTGTGTTCCCAACAAACTTTATTTACAAAAACAGATGGCAGCTAGATTTGAACCAGGGCTATAGTTCACCAACCCTTAGTGCAAGGCACAAGAGACAAGAAGCCCAATCATCGTAACCAGTGTTAAGCAGAAACAACACGCCCTTAGTGGCTGGAGTCAGGATAGAGGTCAGCCTTGTAGACAAGGGAGTAGTGACTTGGAGACCCACGTGCTGGGCTTCTAGAGGCTGGGAATGGTCCTTTTCCTGAGCCGGTAGTCGTTTCATGAGTGTGTCCCCTTATGAAAATTAATTGAGCTGCCACTTATGGTCTGTGTGCCTTTTCAGTGTATATTAAACTTCAAAAAATATATAATAAATGTCAGAAAGAAAAGGTGTTCGAGAAAAACACAATGGCTAAGGGGAAGCTGCCACAGGCCATGACAGAGGTAAGTGTAAGAAGCAGGGAAGCCGCTCCAGCTCCCTGGCTGGACATCCAGGTGGGCAGCAAGCCACATCTTCTGGAGAGTGAATCTCAGTGACCATCTGATCGCAAAGTAAAGATGTGAGCTTGAGAGAGGGCAGGAGAGTGGATGGGGAATGTCAATGTAGCAACCCACTCAACTCCCAAAAGAAAGGACACACACTCACTGCACTTGGGACCAGTCTTCCCACCTATGAAGACAGAAAACATCCTTGCTCAGAGGCAAGATCAAGGTCTGCATCACTCGGAGATGAGACAGGATTTCTACAATCAACGGTCATTTCTTTGGAAGCATTGTGGAAGGCACTGGTGCTGTCACTGAAAATTCTGTGCTCCCCGTGGTTCCTTTGTGGGGTCATATGTTTTGTTCCGGCCAACCCTGGTGGCATAAGAGTCACAGTTCCTAACCGAAAGGTCAGCAGTTCAAACCCACCAGCTGCTCTTTGGAAACTCTATGGGGGCAGTTCTACCCTGTCCTACAGGGTCGCTATGAGTTGGAATCAACGCGGCAGCAACAGCGTAACCCTCCAGCCTACCCCCCCAATTTGTCACTTTGTCCTACTGTGATGGCTTCCATGCTGTTCTGCTGCTGGAAGCTATGCCACTGGTATTTCAAATACCAGCAGGGTCACCCATGGTAGACAGCTTTCAGCAGAGCTTCCAGACTAAGACAGACTAGGAAGAAAGGCCTGGTGATCTGTTTCCAAAAATCAGTCACTGAAAACTCGATGGATCACAATAGAACATTTTCTGACTCACTTCCTTTGGACATGTCATCAGGAGGGATCAATCTCTAGAAGAAGATATCATTTTTAGTGAAGTAGAGGGCCAGTAAGGGTGAAGGAAGTCCTTGGTGAGACGGGCTGTCACAACAGCCACAACAATGCACTCAAAAATGCTGGCAATCACGAGGATGATGCTGGACCACGCAACATGTCATTCTGTTTTATGTGGTTGCTGTGAGTTGGCGTCAACTTGGTAGCAGCTACCTATTACCTGACCCTCCAGAGCTCTCTTCTAACTAGTGACTAGCAACGCTGGGGTGATGGCTGCTCTGTCACCATGGATCAGCCCCACTGCCAACCTGCAACAGACATGTAATGTGAACATGTAATGTGAGCATGAACTAAACGTTTTCCTTATTAAGCTATTCAGATGTTGGGTTGGTTTGATATGGCAGCATTATCTAACCTATGCTAACCTATGCTAATAAAAAAAAAGGGCACCCAAATTGTGCTTGGATTGACATATACGGGTAGTCCCTGACTTACGATGGGGTTCCTTTCCAATGATTCCATCATAAGTCAGTTCCGACGTAAGTCGAATACCTCATAGTTTTTATTTTCATTTTTTAGGTTTCATTGTTATTGCCTTTTATTATCAGTATCTTTACAAATCTGATCTTTATTTGTCTTTGAGGGTTGGAAACATTACATATAAAGTTATAGATATGTGCTCCAACATTGTATGTAGTACATAGTACTAACGATAAGATGTACAAAAAAAAGGACAGTCATAAGTGCAGTTTGTCGTAACTCAAACATATTGTAAGTCGAGGGCTACCTGTAGATTCTTAAGAGAATATCTTTTTAAATCTGTGCTGTATCTCATACATGTAAAAATACACTTTCAGATGTCAACTGGCATATATTGCAATTAGCAATGCACAATGCGATCGCAAATGAATGAAACCTCATTCTTTCTTATTAATACTTTCTAAATTCAGAACCAGAGTGGAGGTAATTACTTCCCAAAAGTTAGAAGACCCTATTGAGCTTGGTTCCCTGGCTGGAGTCCCAAATACAAGCTCTATCAGATAAAAGGGATTTCTTTCTCTCAAAGGAACAAACTCACCATTGTTGCTATCATCGAAACCCCTCACTTTGTATCGGCTAGGTTCGGGGCTATGGAGAAGGGAAGCCAGAGACTGAGAAACAGTCAGTGCCCACTTTTATTATTATTACCATTAATAATAGCAGTCACCATCTCTTAAGGAGCCCTGGTGGCACAACAGCTAAGCACTTGGCTGCTAACCAAAAGGTTGGCAGTTCAAACTCACCCAGTTGTTCTGCGGGAGAAAGACCTGGCAATCTGCTTCCATAAAGATTACAGCCAAGAAAACCCTGTGAGGCAGTTATACCCTGTCACATGGGGTCGCTACGAGGCAAAACTGACCCGAGGGCATCTAACAACAACAACAGTAACACCTACTATCTGTTAGCCATTGTTCCGGGTGCTTCATATGCAGTAGTATACACCTGTTCAGCAAATGAGACGGTCTCTGGGTAGCGAAAATGGTTTGCACTTGACTACCAACATAAAGATTGGTGGTTTGAACCCACTCAGAGAAAAAGGGCCTGGCAAGCTTCTTCTGTAAGATAACAGTTGAGAAAATTCTATGGAATAGTTCAGCTCTGTAACACATGGGGTCACCACGAGTCAGAACAGACTTGACGGCAAGGAGTTTGGTTTTTTGTTTCCAGTGAATGAATGAATGAATGAATGAGTGAATGAGGTGGGATTTGAGAAGGGGTTTAGACCAGTTTTTTTTTTTTTTTTTAGACCAGAGGAGCCAAAGGCTGAAGGCATCCTAGACAAAGGGAATGATGTGAACACAAGGGAGGAAGTGGGGGCTACATGCCACATAATGAGAAAGCCAGTAGGCATTTTTGGCAGAAAATGGAATTTAGACTTCATCTTACAGATAAAGAGGATCCTTGGAAGTTTTCTTATTGCCTTTTATTATCAGTATCTTTACAAATCTGATCTTTATTTCTCTTTGAGTGTTGGAAACATCACGTAGAAACTTAGATATGTACTGCAACACTGTATGTAGTACCTATTACTAAAGATAAGATGTACCCAAAAAAAAACGACATTCGTAAGTACAGTTTGTCATAACTGGAACTTGAACACACAGTAAGTCTGGGACTGGCATGACAAGGAAAACTGTCCCGGTGGCAGCATAAGGTAACAATTAGAGCAGAAAGGGGCCACAGTCATGGGGGACAAGGTAAAGAATTACAGCAATATCTCAATATTGATGGAACGTGGACCTTGCCAAAGATGTAGACAGGTTCACAGAGACTGGGTGTGGCTTTCTCAGCCCCTCTGGCTTCTGGCCATCTTGGCTTGGGGCCTTTGACCTCAATTTCAATTTCACATTCTGTTTGATGGGCTTATGGGCAACATTTTGTCCACAGTCTATCAACACCATTGATCTTCCCATTCCAGGAAATACTCTGCTGTTGGGAAGAAGAGCCTCTTGGCTTCATTTCTGCATAAAAGGATCTGATTAAGTCAAAGGAATGTTTGGCTTTTCAACACGTCAGTGCTGATAAACAGTGACAGAATGATGGAGAAGGTGGGGGCGGAGCTCCATGAAATTGAAAACTGTTTCAGAGAAACTGGGCCACTTCTTAACTCCTCAAGTACTTCATGAGGAACTAGAAGGTTCTGAGATGTGACTGATTTTCTTAGAATGCTGCTCCATAAAGCATTTGTTCATTCTTCATGAGTCCATGGGCCAAATGGAGACATTTGTTTAGAAACAACTAAATGTTCCGTAAATTGGCATGGCTCAGTCCACCCCTCCACCCTGGAAATGCTCTCTTCCTCCACAACTTCTGGAAATCTCGCCTAGGAGGCATAGAGGCTACCATAGGTGAACGACGGCAGCATTACACCTGGCCACTGCAGTGTGGTCGAGCTCCCAGTTGCAGAGTTTAAATAATAGCTTGCGGAGCACACAATCAGAGGCTTGCCGAGAGGTAAGGGGTGATCACTGACTGCTCTGCTAACTTACGAGCCCTCATTATGCTTCTCTGAGCAGAAAAACTCTGCTTAGAACCACAAAACAATGACCTTGCTGGCTGGGTCCCTTTGAAGGTCATAAACCACTTTAATTAAGAACAGCTTTAATAATGGAGGACTCAGGATGCCACACAAGGGCACCGTGGGCATCTCTGGAATTAGGATGAAAAATCTCCCTGTTGTGTACCTTCCTCGAGATCATTTTCTGCTGAGTTAAACGTCCTTTTCCCAGCAGTATCCAGCGGCAGTGCATGAGAGCAGGCTTCCACCTGCTTCCCTCATGACATCCCTGCCCCCACCTGGCCTGAGTTAGAACAGAGGATACTCCACCAGCCTCTACCTGTCCCAGGTAGGCCCTTCCTTCCACTAGACCATGGCCGGCCAGGTATGGTAAAGTATTTCTCAAACGGAGGTGCTGAATTAAAAATGCAGAGTCCTAAGGTTGTTAGTTGGGTTTGTAAGGTTTATACGAGGGGCAGTGGCACCTCGGGCGCAGCCACCACCAAACTGATACAGTGAATGACTCAAGTTTGGGAAAAATCATGGAAGTCCCATTCCCTCTTCCACAGTTATATTAACTCTAAGATGTCAAAGCCAATTAGTGCACCCCTTCTCCAAGCTCAGAAGATCCAGGTATTGAACCAAGCAATCAATAAATTTCCATGACTCTCTCTCTCACACACACACACACACACACACACACATACCCAATCCCTGGTGATCCGCTGATCACAAAGCCTTAGCTACCCTTTACCACGCCAGTATGAGGCAGTGATGATTCGGTGGTAGAGTTCTTGCCTTCCACGTGGGGTTGTTGTTGCTGTTAGGTGCGGTGGAGTCAGTTCTGACTCACAGCGAAACACTGCTGGGTCCTGCGCCATCCTCACAATCGTTGCTATGTTTGAGCCCATTGTTGCAGCCACTGTGTCAATCTGTCTCATTGAGGGTCTTCTTCTTTTTCCCTGACCCTCTAAGGATGTGGTGCCATCTAAAGATACTCAGGTTTAATTCCCAGCCAGTGCACCTCATGTGCAGCTACCACCCATCTGCAAGCAGAGGCTTGCTATGATGCTGAGCAGAACTTCCAGACTAAGACAGATCAGGAAGAAATGCCTTGTGATCTACTTATGAAAATCAGCCAGTGAGAACCCTACGAATCACAATGGTCCCATCTGCAAATGATAATGGGGATGGTGCAGGATGAGGCAGCATTTCACTCCATTGTGCATGGGGCCACCACGAGTCAGGGACCAACTTGAAGTAGCTTAACAACAACAAAGGCGTATACACTAGGGAAGGAATGGGGTGGCCAGATTTAGCAAATAAAAATACAGTTTTCCCAGTTAACTTTGAATTTCAGATGAACAATAAATTTTCAGTGTAAGTATACTTACACTAAAAAAGTTGCTGTTATCTGAATTTCCAATCTAACCGGCATTTTGTATTTTATTTGCGCCAACCAAGGACTCCTTGTATATGTGTATATGCGTAATTTTAATATATGAATTGGTGTATATTTTTAATTAAGTATTCAGAGCCCCCCCTTCCTGATTCAGATTCTGTGGGTCTGAATGAGACCTCCAAATCTTCCATCTTAATAAGCTGATGTAGGTAGTGCCTGGACCACACCTTCAGATGGACTGATGGACAGTAAACCCTACTTGAAGTGAGAAGACTTGAGCTAAAGACCCAGGTTTATCACAATCCATGCAACTTTGGGTAAGTCACTTACTGTCTGTGATCTGTAGGATGAGGTTCATCCTACACAAAACCTGGACCCCTTCTCTCCTGGTGCCAGACTCGATACACACCAGCAGTTCCGAAGCCGTCCTCAGAGCTAAAGCTCAGCTGGCCTGACTTTGCTACTCGACTGACCACGTGAAAGACTCTTTCCTCCTCTATCCTGCAAATAGAAGCTACATCCTAACAGCACATTATGGATGGGGAGGTAGGCTCCTATCCTCTTCCCACTGACCTATTCTTCCTTGAAAACATGGGCCTCATGTGTGGCTAATTGCCTCCACAAACAAATGCCTCCTTTGTCATGAGACCAGAAGTACTGGATGGTGCCCAGCTACTATTATGCAACATTTTGATCAAAGGTTCTATAGACAAATCCTGATCAAAAGGGGGGGAAATGTAGAACAGAATTTAAAATTCTCATGGAAGGCAGACTTTCTGGAGCCACTGAGGCTGTATGAACCCCTAAAACTCTTACCTTGAGATGATCTTTAAACCTTAAACCAAAAATATCCCCAGAAATTTTAAAATCATAGGTTAGCTTAATTAGTAAAGAAGGTTGGCCTTGAGCATTGTTCTCTTTTAAAGAACTATCTGTATGGGATCAAACTGACAACAGCAACTTGAAAGGTTAGCTAGAAAGCTTGGAAGAGGGCAGTGAGCTCATGTTAATTGCGGAGGAACAACTCAGAAAAGGAGGGGGAGAATGGTTACACGGCTTGAAAAATATAATCAACGTCACTGAATTGTACATGTAGAAATTGTTGAGTTGGTGTATGTTTTTTGCTGTGTATATTTTCAACAACAATTTAAAAAATGGGTCTCACCCAGCCCATCATTACCTCCCCCATTGCCCTTTGATACCCACCACTCCTGAGCAGCAGTGATTTGTGCCAAAGAGTTTCAGCATGAAAATGTATGAACATATGTCCTCAGCTTCACGGTCCAAGGGGGTCCAATCAGAAATGTGCGGATGCTTTTGAAAATTAAAATCCGTACCAGAACGAGCAGAGGCATTCAAACTAATAATTACAGAAACTCCCATTAAGGGTGGCAGGGTAATTACAACAGGTGTTTTGGGCAAATTTAAAAGGCAACTTAGGTTTCCATTTCCTTCATGAGGAAGGCAACAAGCAGATGAATCCCTCATTAGCAGGTGGAGGAAGCCCCTTAGAAATACTCCTGGATACAGCGAAAGAGCACAGGAACCCCAATACCCACTCGCCCAGCCATGGTGGCAAAAATCCGTAATGGAGAGGGAAGATGGTGACACTAACAATAAAAACACCTGAAATCACAACGTGCAACGCATTCTTGTCCAAAGTCTACTTTCTGACCTCAGCTTGTCCCACCTTTCTCCTTGCCCCCTGTGTTCCTGCCTCACTGGCCTTGTTTCTGCTTTAAGAACACATGCTAATTCCTGCCTCAGGCCCTTTGCACATCCTGTTCCTTTCACTGTTTGTACCCAGGGACTTCTTTGTGACCCTAAGAGTGATTTAACCTCTCTGAGCCTCAGTTTCTCCTCAAGTCAGACTAAGCTCTTAATCCACAGCCTGTTGCTTACCCAGAGCTCCATGAACTTTATCATCATTAGCTCCAGGGGACGCACTGCCCCTGTCAATTCAGCTCTGGCTGAATCTCGTTCCTGCAGTCATACTTGGTCACCCCAAGCATGGTCACCTTCATTCTAACCCACCCCTGATGCCTCAAGGGTAACAACCCCAGACATCACATCCTGCCACATGTGTGTCCTCATCTCTACTGGCGGAGAGCCAAGCCATGACCCCGAAAGGGCCAGGCAGTCTTTTTACCTGAGTGCTGCCTGAACCTGGTTTTGTTCTGCAACAACTTAGTCAACACCTTACCAGAAACATCTGGGCCACCACCATAGACTGCTCACCAGGCCCCATGGCAGCCTGGGCCACAGCACTTAAACCTACATCGAGCTCCAGCCACCCTCCAACAGAATCTCAGGCAGGGAGGGAGGTAAGAATGGCATTCTCCTGAGGGCTTTTTGAGGGGACAACGTTGGGGAAAGATGATCACTTCTCTTCCATCTGACTTTACGTATGTCAGAGCTGACATGAGGCTCACATAGCTCCCAAGGGGCACAGAAATGCAGTTAAAGGATGTGAACCAGCTTTGAACTGGTTCATTCCGGTTCAAACCCCTGCTGAGAATTTGCATTTCTAACAAGTTACTGCTGGTTAGGGATCAAAATTCTCAGGACCACCAAAAAAAAAAAAAAAAAAAAACCTGCTGCCTTCCAATCGATTCTGACTCATAGTGACCCTACAGGACAGAGTAGAACTGCCCCATAGCGTTTCCAAGGAGCAGCTGGTAGGTTCAAGCTGCCAGCCTTTTGGTTAGCAGTCGAGCTCTTGGCTACTACAGCACCATGGCTCCTGAGAACCACCAGGAGAGCCCAGCCCAAACCCACCGCAGTTACTGACAACTATCCATTTATTCCAATAGATAAGCAACTAAAATTACACTGAGAATATGTGTTATACGATTTTTGTGCAATGGTTGTTATACACTCCCATTGTATCTAGTTTTTTCCTTTAGAACCCAATCTCACAACTGATCATTTGATCAACTGCTATCTCACCCATCAGGACTAACTCTATGTCTCATTCACCACAGTGTCCTTGTGCTGTGACCTGTCCCCTATGGGTGACTCTAGCTTCCAGCATCACAGCACCACGCAAGCCACTGCAATAGGACACACCGAAAGATGGGTGGTGGAATATAAAATTAGGTGTAGGGTCTTGGAAAGGACCCTTGCAAGTGTGGCCCTTGAAGTTTAAGCTTCATTAGCTTCATGGGAAACTCACCTCTGGGGTCAGGGATGGCTTTGGGCATGCGTCTTAGTCATTTAATGCTGCTATAACAGAAATACCACAAGTAGGTAGCTTTAACAAACCAATTTATTTTCTCACAATTTAGGAAGCTAGAGGTCTGAATTCAGGGTGCCGGCTCTCCGGGAGAAGGTCCTTGTCTCTTTGCAGTTTCTGGGTGATATTCACGTGGCCTGGCATCTGTCTTCCCCCATCTCTGCTTCCTTGTTTAATCTGCTCTTTTATATCTCAAAAGAGATTGATTTAAGACACACTCGGTACTAATACTGCTTCATTAACATAAAAAGACATCCCATTCCCAAACGGGATTATAATCACAGGTATAGGGGTTAAGGTTCACAACACATATTTTGGGGGGACACAATTCAACCCATGACAGCATGTTTAGCTGCATTTCATAGCTCCCCCACTTCTCTGTAACCATGAGATAGGTAGGGATTCACATACACGCATCCCTTGTGACTTCCTGGACTCAGTTGTCCACTGAGTCCCCCAGTCCTCGCACTCCACACCCGCCACCTCCACGTTGCGGTGACACTGCTAAGCCATTTGGTTCATTTCCCTTTCTGGTAAAAGGGGGGAAAGTAAGGCTTTCAAAAATTATTAGGTAATGATATCACTTTAAAAAGCTACACAATATTTTAACAGCACGACACCACTTAGCTGTGGTTTAATAAAATGTAGAAAGCTCGGAGCCGGGGAAGCTGTGGCGGCGTTAGGTGGGGGCTGACAAACAGCACTCGAAACTCACATCGGGAAAATTACTTTTTCTTCAAATGGAAACTTTTCAATTGCTTTCAAATAGCTGGAGCTGATAGAAATAATTTCCTTAGCACGTCTGCATATGCTGCCTGTGTCTTCTCCGCAAGGTGCCGGGAGCTTCATTAATAAAGATTGTTGCAGGGTTCTGATGTTGCCAGGCGCTTGTTATTTAGAAAAGGCACCAAACCAAGTCAAAGGGAGTCAGTTGATTACTAAATGCAATTCCTGTTTGGTGTCCCTGAGGCAAATGGAGGCGGGGGGGGGGGGGGGAGAGAGTGTGTGTGTGTGTGTGTGTGTGTGTGTGTGTGTGTGCAAGTGACTAAGCATGGACAGTGCTGACATTTCTGCCTGATCCTTCAGCCGTTTCTAGAAGCTCTTTGGGATCAAAGGAGCCCTTGTGGCACAAGCGGTTTGCAATCAGCTACTAACCTAAGGGTTGGCGGTTCAAACCAAACTGGCAGTGCTGCAGAAGAAAGGCCTGGCAATCTGCTTCCGTACAAGATTGCAGCCAAGAAAGCCCTACGCTGCAGTTCTACTCTGTAACATGGGGTCACCATGAATCAGAATCGGTTTGATGTTTTTTGGTTTTTCCTTGGGATCACGGAATTGTCAAGGTTCTACCTCCTCCATTCCCTGACGGAAGAACAGAAGGAGGGAGGTGACCTAATCTACAATCACAGAAAACCTGAGATTGCCTAAGAGTTAAGGAGGCCAACTATAGTTTTGGGTCTGTTGTTCCAGCTCGCTGCTGTTGAGTCAGCACCAACTCACGGGACCCCATACACAAAGGAATGAAACACTGCCCGGTCCTTCCTGCGCTGTCCCCATGATCTATTGTGGATCAGATGCTTGTGATCCACAGGTGTGATGTGATTGATTACTTCTGTGTGGGCTTTCTAGCTACGGTCTTGTAACTCCCACCCAGGTAACTGGGCGGGACTGTGTGAGAGGGAAATTGTGGCCCACCAAGGGGATTGGTCAGTTTTGCCTTAAAAGAGAGCCAGTTCCAGAGCAGAAAGAAAGTCCACCACCATCTAAGAAGGAGAGACCCGCAGCAGAGACCTGGGACAGAGACCAGCAGGAGACAGCGCAGTGGGCTTCCCAGCCCACAGAGTGAGAAAACTGAGGAGCTTTGGGCAGAGACTGAGGGCCAGGGAGAAGTCTATGCCTGAGCCACGAATTTGGGACTTGGGGGCCTCCCCAACTGCATGAGCCATTTCCTTTGTATGGACTGTGAGTTCCAGGAGATGTTGCAGTGAATTGGGGAACCCAAAGTCGAGGGAGAGTACTGAGGGGAGAGGAAGTAGTTGATGTTAGAGACAATGGAGTGGTGCAGCAGCTTGGAGAAGTTGGACATTTGGGACATCTTTAACTTCTGCCTCACAGCAACCAGCTTTGTGCTGATCCCTATAAAATCAATTACTCCCTTAACAGGTTTTTCATTGGCTGATTTTCTAAAGTAGATCACCAGGCCTTTCTTCCTCATTCCTCTTAGTCCAGCAGACATTATTTTGTAATATTCATGGAGAACTTGACTTTGATTTTTCTCCTTCGGGGCCTTCTAGGCTGCATCGTTTCCTAGAATTGCCATAACGAGGTGGCTTATGAGTACAGAAATTTATTGTCTCAAAGTCATGGAGGCTAGAAGTCTCAAATCAACATGCCAGCCAGGCTGTGGTCCCTCTGAAATCACCGGGAAAAGATCCTTTCTGTGGCTCCCAGCTCCTGGCAGCCCTGGGCATCCCTTGGCTTGTAGATACATCTTCAGATGCCTGTCTTCCCTCTGTGTCTCTGCGCCTCTTCTCTTTCCAGGAGAAATCCACTCAGGTGAGATTAGGACCCACCCCATTCAGGCATGACCTCATGTAAACTTAACTGATAGCATCTTCAAGGCCCAATCTCCAAACAAGGTCATGGTCACAGGTACTGGATGGTGGTGGCGGGGTGGGGGGGGTAGGGGTGGGGGTGGAGGGGTGGCGGGTGGGGGGGTGGGGAGGTTAGGACATCAACATATCTTTTGTTGTTGTTAGGTGCTGTCATGTCGGTTCCGGCTCATAGCAACCCTATGTACAACAGAACTAAACACGGCCCGGTCCGCTGCCATCCTCAAAATCATTGCTACACTTGAGCCCCTTGTTGCAGCCACTGTGTCAACCCATCTCATTGAGGGTCTTCCTCTTTTTTGCTGACCCTCTACTTTACCAAGCATGATGTCCTTCTCCAGGGACTGATCCCTCCTGATAACATCTCTAAAGTATGTGAGACATAGTCTCGCCATCCTTTCTTCTAAGGAGCATTCTGGTTGTACTTCTCTCAAGACATGTTTGTACCTTCTTTTCTCAGTCCATGGTATATATTCAATATTCTTCACCAACACCACAATTCAAAGGCATCAATTCTTCAGTCTTCCTTATTCATTGTCCAGCTTTCATATGCATATGTGGTGATTGAAAACACCATGGCTTGGGTCAGGCACACCCTAGTCCTCAAGGTGACATCTTTGCTTTTCAACATTTTGAAGAGGTCTTTTATAGCGGATTTGCCCAATGCAATGCGTCTTTTGATTTCTTGACTGCTGCTTCCATGGGTGTTGATTATGGGTTCAAGTAAAATGAAATCCTTGACAACCTCAATCTTTTCCCCATTTATCATGACGTTGCTTATTGGTCCAGTTGTGAGGATTTTTGTTTTCTTTATGTTGAGGTGCAATCCATACTGAAGGCTGTAGTCTTTGATCTTCATTATTAAGCTCTTCAAGTCCTCTTCACTTTCAATAAGTAAGGTTGTGTCATCTGCATAACGCAGGTTGTTAATGAGTCTTCCTCCAATCCTGATGCCCCGTTCTTCATATAGTCCAGCTTCCCAGATTATTTGCTCAGCATACAGACTGAATAGGTATGATGAAAGGATACAACCCCAATGCACACATTTCCTGACTTTAAACCATGCAGTATCTCTTCGTTCTGTTGGAACAACTGCCCCTTGATCTATGTACAGGTTCCTCTTGAGCACAATTAAGTGTTCCAGACTTCCCATTCTTCACAAAGTTATCCATAATTTGTTATGATCTACAGAGTCAAATGCCTGTCAATAAAACACAGGTAAGCATCTTTCCAGTATTCTCTGCTTCCAGCCAGGATCCATCTGACATCAGCAATAATATCCCTGGTTCCACATCCTCTTCTGAATCTGGCTTGAATTTCTGGCAGTTCCCTGTCAATATACTGCTGCAGCCACTTTTGAATGATCTTCAGCAAAATTTTGCTTGCATGTGATATTGTTCAATAATTTCTGCATTTGGTTGGATCACCTTTTTTGTTAAGAGGAATAAATATGGATCTCTTCCAGTCAGTTGGCCAGGAAGCTGTCTTCCAAATTTCTTGGCATAACTGAGTGAGCACTTCTAGTGCTGCATTCATTTGTTGAAACATCTCAATTGGTATTCCGTCAATTCCCGGAGCTTAGTTTTTCACCAGTGCCTTCAGTGCCGCTTGGACTTCTTCCTTCAGAACCATCGGTTCTTGATTATATGTTACCTCCTGAAATGGTTAAATGTAAACCATTTCTTTTTGGTATAGTGACTCTGTGTATTCCTTCCATCTTCTTTTGATGCTTACTGCGTCATTTAATATTTTCCCCGTAGAATCCTTCGATATTGCAACTTGAGGCTTGAATTTTTTCTTCAGTTCTTTCAGCTTGAGAAATGCCTAGTGTGTTCTTCCATTTTGGTTTACTTTCTCTCCGGTCTTTCTAATGACCTCTTGCTTTCTTCATGAATGATGTCCTTAATGTCATTCCACAACTGGTCGGGTCTTCAGTCATTAGTGTTCGACGCATCAAATCTATTCTTAAGATGGTCTCAAAATTCACGTAGGATATACTCAAAGTTGTACTTTGACTTGTTGTAATTTTCTTCAGTTTCAACTTGAACGGGCATGAGAGTAACTGATGGTCTGATCCACAGTCAGGCCCTGGTCTTTTTCTGACTGATGATATTGAGCTTTTCCATAGTCTCTTTCCACAGATGTAGTTGATTTGACTCCTGTGTATTCTATCTGGGGAGGTCCATGTGTATAGTCACTATTTATGTTGGTGAAAAAAGGTATTTGCAAAGAAGATGTTGGTCTTGCAAAGTTCAATCATGCAATCTCCAGCATTGTTTCTATCACCATGGCCATATTTTCCAACTACCAATCCTTCTTCATTTCCAACTTCTGCATTTCAATCACCAGTAATTATCAGTGCAACCTGATGGCACGTTTGATCAATTTCAGACTGCAGAAGTTGGTAAAAACCTTCAATTTCTTTATCTTTGGCCTTAGCGGTTGGAGTGTAAATTTGAATAATAGTTGTACTAAATTTGTGTTTGCACTAAATGGTCCCCAAGGCCCCATTTAGCTTAATATCGTACACGCAGTTTCGCATGCATGCTCTGAGAACACCTTCTTGAAGCCTCAGAACAACCCTCTGAGGCAGGTAGGAGGTCACTGAGGCACAGAGAGGTAGAGGGACCTTTCCAAGGTAGCACACCTGGGACGCAATCGAGAAGTGTCAGCCTGGATCCAGACCAGTACGGATATTATCCTATCACTGACAGAACTGTACTTAAGGATAGATTTTGAAATGTTCTTTTTGACAATGAATGCAACGTCATTCCTGGCATAGTTGACCATATGATTGTCCGATTCAAAATGACTAATACCAGTCCATTTCAGCTCACTAATGCCTAGGATATCGATCTTTATGCATTCCATTTCATTTTTGACAATTTCTAATTTTCCCAGATTCATACTTTGTACATTCCAGGTTCCAATTATTAATGGAAGTTTGCAGCTGTTCCTTCTCATTTTGAGTTGTGCCACAGAAGTAAACGAAGGTCCCAAAAGCTTGACTCCATCTTCGTCATTAAGGTGGACTCTACTTTGAGGAGGCAGGTCTTCCCCAGTCGCATTTTGGGTGCCTTGCAACCTGGTGGGCTCATCTTCCAGCACTATATCTGCTGCTATTCATGAGGTTTTCACTGGCCAGGTTCTTCTTCCTAGTCTGTCTTAGTCTGGAAGCTCAACTGAAACCTATGTGCCATGGGTGACCTCTATATGTCTGTCAGTTGGTCGTGTTGTGGGGGCTTGTGTGTTGCTGTGACACTAGAGACTATGCCACCAGTATTCAAATACATATTTCCTAAGGGAACACAATTTGATCCACAACACTACCCTGGAATGCTGTGTAGAAGCAGGCATAGAAAAGAGGGCAAAGAGGAAAGCACAGTGCCTTTTATGGCCTAGCTTGGAAGTCATGCCCCCTCACTTCCTCCATATTTCATTGGGTGGAGAGAGTCAGTAAGTCCAGTCCAGACTAAGGGAGGGAAGTTTGGCTCCATCTTGTGAAGGGAGGAGTGTCAAAGACTTTGTGCACACATTTTAAGACTACCTTGCTAAGGGATACAGCCTCACACAGAGAATTTAAAGGTTTAAGTCAGCTTCTCCATAGAGCCCAGCCACAATCCAAATACACAGACATGGAGATCCCATATGTATGGAGGCACAGCTGCAGGGTGCAGGTGTGGTGGGTTGAAAGAGAGTGGGTGTCAGGGTCATGCAGGCTTGGGATGGAATCCCGACTTGAGGGTCTACTCACTGTGTGTGACCATGGTCAGGTTACTCAATCTCTCTGAGCTTCAGCTTCTTTATTTGCGACATGGGCCAGAATGCCATCTTCCTCATAGGGTGATTCAACCAGAGGGGCCAGAACATAGTACGTGCTAGGCAAATTCAAATTCCTCTGCTCTTTTCCTATTTCACCCCGCACCCCCATTCCATTTTCCACACTGGTTACAGTCATCCGGGATCACTGGGGAGAGAGGAAGCATTATGAAATACCGGAATCATGAGCATGCTAGAATAACCATCAAAAGACCGTCTCCAGCTATGTAACCTTAGACAAGCCATTCCTCTTTTTGAGCTGCAGTTTCCTCCTGTGTTAAATTTGTGTTTGCACTAAATGGTCCCCAAGGCCCCATTTAGCTTAATATCGTACACATAGTTTTGCATGCATACTCTGAGAACACCTCCTCAAAGCCTCAGAACAACCCTCTGAGGCACGTAGAAGGTCAATGAGGCACAGAGAGATGGAGGGACCTTCCCAAGGTAGCCCACCTGGGATGCAATCGAAAAGTGTCAGCCTGGATCCAGACCAGTAGGGATATGAAGATGCTAAGAGCAAGGTTTATGGAATTTTAATGACAGCTCGATTTGGGAAATTAGGATTCTTCAAAAATTCCAATCAGGGCTCTCAGAAGAACACCAAAAGGCTCCTCCAGGAAGCAATTAAAGGGCCTGCCCCAGAGTGGGGACACCCGTGGTAAATCAGCATTTCAGCAGAGTGGACTCCATGCCAGGAATTAGAAGGGCAAATGATATCATTCAAGTGGATGGAAGGAGAAATGAATTCTTTGCCAAGGCCATAGTCGGTGGGCTGGTGTGGCCAGAGGCTGAGCTGTGTGACCAGGGTAGGAGAGTTGGGTCCATCCCTGACTTTACACATTCGGCAGTATATTGAAGGGGCATGGGTGTTCCATCTGTCAGTGTGTCATACTGTGATGGCTTGCATGTTGCTGTGATGCTGGAAGCTATGCCACAAGTATTTCAAATACCAGCAGAGTCACCCATGATGGACAGTTTCAACAGAGTTTCTAAACCAAGATAGACTAGGAAGAAAGACGTGGCAATCCACTCACAAAAATTAGCCAGTGAAAACTCTATGGATCACAACAAAATATTGTCTAATAGAGTGCCGGAAGATGAGCTACCTAGGTTGGAAGGCACTCAAAGTACATAGTGGCTACAACAGTGGACTCGAGCATACCAATGATCATGAAGGTAGCAGAAGCTTGTTCTCTTGTACATGGGGTTGCCATGAGTCAGAGCCAACTCAATGGAAGCTAACAGCAAAAATAATCATGGAAGTAAAATCCACGATTTTCACAGTCACAAGGATTACGCAAAGCATTACATGAAGAGGGTGGGAAATCTTGAGGGGTCATCTTAGAATTCTGCCTAAAAACCTCAAAGAGGGGCCCCAAATTGTGTAAGCTTCAGGCCGCACAAAACTTGGATCTCTCTCTGCCTGACTCCTTGGTCCTGGATGTGCTCACCTGGGCCATCTTAATCTCTTTTCAAACTCAACTGCTCAACAATTTACCTGGCCCTCCCTCCCCAAATGCCTATATATCAAGTCAAAAAGGAGTTGGGTATGCAAGGCTGTGGTGGTCATTTATTGCTTTTCTGCCCAGCATCCACTCCCCTTCTATTGACAGCACCCCAATTTCCTTCTGGGTCAAACTCTCCTCCCACGTCCAGTCCCTGTGGTTCTGGCAGGGCCTCATTTCCAGCAAACAAGGATGGGTGATTGATGCTGATCTGGTAGATTCAAGCCCCCCTTTCCTCTTGACCTCAGTGCTTGGTATCAGGATGGTTAAATGACCAAAGGTGACCCAATGGGAGTCAATCTGGGGACATTGGTGGAAGCTACCAGACAGGTGCCCTTTTCTTGTTTCCACTGAGGCTGTGAGCAACAACAACAAGCTGGAACTGAATGGGCAACCACATGGAACCCAATGATGAAGCCAATCTAGAAGAGTAATCCTGAAAGCAGAGAGAGAGTTGTTATCAAGTTGATCCCGGCTCATGGCAACCCCATGTGTTTCAGAGTAGAACTGTGCTTCATAGGGTTTTCAAGGGCTGATTTTTCAGAAGTAGATTGCCAGGCCTCCTTTCTTCCCAGGTGCCTCTGGGTGAGTTCAAACCACCAATCTTCAGGTTAGTAGCTGAGTTCTTAAATGTTTGTGCCCACCCCCGTCAGGTACTCCGAGAGAGAGAGAGACTAAGACAGAGACAGAGAGAGACAGAAAGAGAAAGAGAGGTCCTAACGACAGCATCTGCCTCTTTTAAACCTACTGAGCATGACATTAGGCTATCCTTGGGCAAATCGAGGTATTATTCATTCATTCATTCTTCTGTCTTTTAAGCCATTGCTGTTGAGTTTCTGTCACTTGCAATTATCGTATTAGCAGATGCCCCATAGCCAGCCTCCAGCCCATCCAGTCTACTCCTCAAGGACAGTGGCCACCCCCACTCCTTCACAGCCAGGCCTAAATGCCTGCCCTTCCCCATGGTTTCTTTTCACCCACTATACTCTTGCTGCCTGGCCTGCCCTTCTGTCTCTCCTTCTGCCCATCTGCTCAATGACACCTGTTTTTGAGGCCTTTCCCACCCTTCCCTGCCCCCAGGTAGGAACTGACTTCTGGACTCTCAGAAGATCTGTGTGCACCTACCTGTCTTCTGTACTGCCTACACCCTCTGACTAGCTCAGTCCTGCTCACATCCCACCTCAGTCTGTGAACACAGTAAGTGTCCGTTACACGTGTGTATGAAGATGGGGGGGTGATCTATCATCATCCCCATTTTAAGATTCATCTATATTCTTTGCCACCATATTATCATATTATCATCAATATAGTATCAATATTAATAATAAAACTAAAAATGATCAAACACTTAACTTCACCTTGCACTGGGGAAAGAAGTGATTTAAATAGATCACTGCTTTAATCTGCAAAACAGCCCCATAAGACAGGTGCTGATAGGATGTTGTTTTACAGGATGGGAGAGTGAGTCTCAGAGAGGTCAGATGATTGCTCAAGGCCACACAGCTAGAAAAATGAAGGAGACTGATTTGAATCCAGCTCTTATTCCAGAACCATTGCTCTCAGCCACTGCATGCTGTTGTTAGCAGCTGTTGAGTTGGCCCCTGACTCATGGAGACCCCATGCACAACACTGCCCCCATGATCAGTTAGGGATGGGATCATTGCAATCTATATGGTCTTCACTGGCTGATTTTTGGAAGTTGATCATCAGGCCTTTCTTCCTAGTCTTAGTCTGGGAGCTCTACTGAAACCTGTTCAACACTGCAACAACACAGCAACACCCAAGCCTCCACTGCTAGAAGGGTGGTGGCTATGCATGAGGTGCACTGGCTGGGATCGACCCCAGGTCTCCCTCACAGAAGGTGAGAATTCTACCACTGAACCACCACTGCCCCCCGTAGCCACTATGTACATAGAACTTAAAAAGAGAGAGACAGAGACTGAACTTGAATGAGAGCCTGAGTGTGAACTTGAACTTGCTGGGGAGACCTGTGCAACCAATCTCAGAGGCGCCTTAGAATAGTGTCCAGAGGAGTCTGGGGGAGGTGAGGACTACTAGGAGGAAGTAGCCCCTTTCCCCCACCATACCCCAGAAGGCTTTGCCCAGGTTGAAAGCAACATCATGTTAAAAGTCTCCATTTTCAATCACCCAAGCCAGTCTGCCTGGACTACGTGTTTAAACAGAATTGTCTTTCACTCCTTTCTTTCTTTTTTTTTTTTTCAAATTGGAACGAAGCTTTAAACACTTTGAAAGTGGCCTCAGGGGCCAGCTCCCAGCATGATCTGCACCCCCTCCTCTTGAGGCAAGCTTTCCTGCAGCCACATTGCAAGCTCTGTTTTCAATTACAAAAGCTTGTTTGAACGCGGGCTGTCACTGAGGCTGTTCAAACAGGCTTTTGCAATTGAAAAGGAGGAAAAACAAAAGATTTCTAACCTTCGAAAGCCTTGGTGGGAAGAAGCTGGTCAGACCACTGCAGGAACAAAATGGCAGCCCATGGTGTGGGGAGTGGGGCCAGCCAAGGGGGCACCTCAGGGCTGTTTGATCCCCTAAATGCTGGATCAGACTGAAGCGTGCTGTAGTAGGGCCAGCCAGACCATTGTCCAATGTCTGTTCTGGTCTAAGAGTTAGACAGCTGGCATCTAACAAAACCCAAACCCATTGCCTTCAAGTCGATTCTGACTCATACCGAGTAGAACTGCCCCATAGAGTGTCCAAGGATATAATCTTTAGGGAAGCAGACTGCCACATCTTTCTCCCACAGAGTAGCTGGTGGGTTCAAATCGCTAACCTTCGGTTACCGGCTGAGTGCTTAACCACTGTACCACCAGGGCTCCTTGGCATCTAATAGCTGAGAGCAAATTGGGACACTTTTAGTGTGTTACACTGTGGTGACTTGCATGTTGCTGTGATGCTGGAAGCTATGCCACTGGTATTTCAAATACTAGCAGGGTCACCCATTAGGGACAGGTTTCAGCAGAGCTTCAAGACTAAGACAGACTAGGAAGAAAGGGCTGGTGATCTACTTCCGAAAATTAGCCAGTGCAAACCCTATATGACTTGCAACAGAAGGTTGTCTGATATAGTTTTAGAAGATAAGCCCTCTATGTTGGAAGGCACTCAAATTACACAGTGGCTGCAACAGCGGACCTGAGCATATCAAAGATCATGAAGATGGCACAGGACTGGGCAACGTTTTGTTGTATTGTACATGTAGTCACCATGAGTCAAAGAGGAGTCAGTGGCAACTAACAACAACAGAAGTGTTTCCCACCAGTGGTACCTAAGATGTGTTAGATGGTACAGGAAATTATTTTAGAATATACATCGATGAGTCATTATAAACCAATAGAGTCCAGAATAAGGTTACTTCATTTTCAATTTTCTTGCAATATTTTAGACCTCAAGCAAAAAAAATCTTTTTGCTGCTGAGATATCTTTTACTCCTAACGCCTTCTAATTTCCCTTTTTAACAAAGACAGGGCAGTTCTAACACTTGGGGCCCTTTAGGTATCTCCTTAGAATTTAGTAACATTGTTTTGTTTTTACTGTATTTATAACTATCTTCTATTTAAGACAAATGATACTGGCTTCTTATGTAAACAAATCTCAATTAAAATTGAGTCAACGTAAAAATACGGAGTGACTAATAGAGTTAAAAAAAACAAACAAACCCAGTGCTGTCAAGTCGATTCCAACTCATAGCGACCCTATAGGAGGACAGAGTAGAATGCCCCATAGAGTTTCCAAGGAGCGCCTGGCAGATCCGAACTGCTGACCCCTTGGTTAGCAGCCAGAGCACTTAGCCACTACGCCACCAGGGTTTCCATTAATAGAGTTAGAGTATGGAAATAGAGCAAAAAATCATGTTGCTACACGGATTGCAAAAATATTTAAAGAGGTTTTGGGAATGTCAACCGGAAATGGCCATAACCTGTAGAGACCAGCCCCAGATGGTTCCACCTAGAATCCTTACTTAACTGGTATTTTCCAAACCCACATTCTCTTGGGACTTTTCATCACGGTAAAGCCAAAATCTCTTGCACCTATTCTAAAGGAAAGAAAGGACACGTGGCTCAATTACAATTTTGCCCCCATTTCAAAAGAACACGCCTTTGCTTAAATGACAACTTTCTATACCTATTCTATTCCTTTTGCCCCCACTAACTTCCTCATTAAAAAAAAAAAACCAAACCTGTTGTGGTGGAGTAGATTATGACCCATAGTGACCCTATAGAACAGGGTAGAACTGCCCCATAGGGTTTCCAAAGAGCACCTGGTGGATTCAAACTGCCAACCATTTAGTTAGCAGCCATAGCTCTTAACCACTACACCACCAGGGTTTCCTCAGCTTCATATAAAAGGAGACCACTATCACTCTCAAGTGGAGCCCTGGTGGTACAAACCGTTGAACCCACTCAGCAGCTCTGAGGGAGAAAGACCTGGCCACCTGCTCCCATTGAGATTACAGCCTAAAAACCCTAAGGGGCAGTTCTACTCTGCCATATGGAGTCACTATGAGTTGGAATCAGCTCGACAGTGCCCAACAACATCTTTCCCAAATTGAAATTCTTGGCATCTTCTCTTGAGTTTCAGGTAGGCAGGAAGATTTTAATAAAATTTTTATTATTTTATTTTAATTAAGTCTTTGTTAAATTTTTTATAACTCGACTCCAGAATCTCTCATTTAACAGGAAAACCCAAGTTTGGGGATATTGGCTTCGTGGTTAAGAGCAATGATGATAGAGTGGATTCAGACTCAGATCCCAACTCTGCCACCTGCTAGCTCACTTGTACGGTATAAACCTCAGTACCTCTTCTGTAAACTGAGACTAATAAGAATACCTAACTTAAAAGGCTGCTCTGAGGATTTTTATAAGATAAGCAATCACTTGATAACTGTTTCCTATTATTGGTGTTAAAAATAAGATTACCATTTAGCTTAATATTTCTCAAACTTAAATAATGTATGGATTTCCTTTAACTGAAAAACAATTCCCATGAAACCTCAGTGTGGGCTAAAATTCTTGCAGATCCCAAATGTGTGGCTGAGGACCCAATCTGAAAGCCATGGATCTAGGCATTGAAAAAAATAAAGAAACTGAGGTTCAGGCAATTTGTCCAAGGTCACACAACTAGCTATTGAAGCAGAGACAATCCTTGTCTCTTTGTCTTGAAGTCTGATAAAATGCCCACAGCATCTAACAGAGAATACATCCAATATATTCAGTCAGTCAGTCAACAAACAACTATTAAGCTTGTACTAGGTGCCAGTAAGGAGCCTTGGTAGTGCAGTGGTTAAGAACTTGGCTGCAAACCAAAAGGTCAGCAGTTCGAATCCACCAGCCACTCCTTGGAAACCCTACGGGGCAGTTCTAGTCCATCCTGTGTGTCAGAAGCCACTCTATAGCAACAGGTTTGGTTTTTGGTTTTCAGGTGCCAGTAATGGAAGTCCTGGTAGCGCAATGGTTAAGCGCTTGGCTGCTAAAGGAAAGGTTGGTGATTTAAACTCACCCAGTGGCTCCACGGGGAAAAAACCTGGTGATCTGCTCCCATAAAGAAAACACTACGGGGCAGTTCTACTCTGTCACATGGGGTCGCTGTGAGTCGAAAATTCGCTCAATGGCACCTAACAACAACAACAACAGGTGCCAGGAAGGAGTCTCTGGGTTGTGCAAACGGTTAACGTCTCTGCTGCTAACCAAAAGTTTGGTGGTTCAAGTCTACCCAGATGTGCCTCAGAAAAAGGCCTGACAACCTACTTCTGGAATATCAGCCACTGAAAACCCTCTGGAGCACTGTTCTACTCTGACACACACAGGGTCACCATGAGTCTGAATAGACTCAGGGGCAATTGGCTGTCCAGTTACTCAGCAGCAGCCCATACATAGCTCCCTTCCCAGACAGCCCACCCCCAGCCTTGTTCTGAGGGTCCTGCTAAGCCCCTCTGATGACTTGTAGAGGGAAGTTAAGAGATGGGGATGCTCACAGCCATGGTATCCTTCTTTTTTTCCTGTTAATTTAGAGTTTATTATTTTTCTTATTTAAACTGCCGATTCCGCTTCCCTGGAAGTCTCACCTAAACTGCGCTATTACCACACCATCAGCAGCACTTCCCCCCTCTGGTTACAGACTTCCTGATCACTCACATGCATCGCTGGGAGCAGAGCAAAATTATCAGCTGTTCCAGCAAGCAGCTAAAGAGGTTAATATGGAAACCATCCCCAACCTCGCAGGGGGTCCTCCTGGAAGAGGCAAAGAGGGACCGCGCTGGCTGGGGCTGCCTTCCGTCCAAGCTCCCTGCTAGAGTTGGGGAAGAAGGAAGAGGAAATCTAGCTCGGAGCCCATGCAGGAAAGAAGGCAAAATGCCAGGGTCTGCCAAACCCAGGGGCTGCAATCTTTCAAAGGCTGGAATATTTTACACATCCTTCTGTGGCTGGGCTCACGGGCGGAATTGAGTGCGTTCGCCCCTGAATTCCAAATTTACTTTAAGTAATTAAACTCATTTATTTCCATCTGAATACACTGTGGGGTTGGAGGAGTTTATGGAAATCTGCACAGGGAGAAGGAATAGATAAATAAATTACATGGGGGGAGGGGTGGTTCCCAGTGGAGAGGGGGAGAAACGGCCTCAGACTGCAGCGGCTGTCTGCACAGTGGGCCATGGACCCTGAACCATGGGCCCTGTGACCAGCAAGGAGAGGAGTGGGCATTCAGAGGCGTGAGGCAGATCCTTCTGGTGTAAGCCTTGTCCGAGCAAGACAGGAGTAGTCAAGCTATGCCCTTAGCTGATTCCCCACCTCTTGTCACAACTCCTGGTTTCCCTTTTCTTCTTTCCTTCCATCTGTCTTTCCTTTTCCCATTTTCTCTCTTTTTTTTGTTGTTGTTAAAAATCAGATTGCCCTCAAATCAACCCCAACTCATGGTGACCCCATGCATGTCAGACTAGAACTGTGCTCCATAGGGTTTTCAGTAGCTAGTTTTTCATAAGTAAATTGCCAGAACTTTCTTCCGAGACTCCTCCAGGTGGACCCAAACTTCCAACCTTTTACGTTAGCAGCCAAGCACCTTAACCATGTTCTCCACCAGTGGACTCCCCCTGCCCCCCCACCCGCCTTGTTACTCTTCAACAAGTAGTTGCTACTACTGATAGTATCACCAATAGCAATGATTGGCTCCAACTCAAAATCAGTTGAATCTTGATACTCTCTTTGACCCTTCTAAGACAGATAAGATTCTATTCCTATCTGAATGTTCTGCCCTCCCTTCTACCCTTCATCAGGTTCTACCTTGTATTATACCAGAACAGCCAAACCAGTTGACATTGAGTCAACCCAACTCATGGTGACCCCATGTGTATCAGAATAGAACTATGTTCCGTAGGCTTTTCAGTGGCTGATTTTGCAAAAGTAGATCACCAGACCTTTCTTTCAAGGTGCCTCAGGGTGGACTTCGACCTCCAATCTTTGGGTTAACACCTGAGTGAACTAACCATTTGCACCATCCAGGGCTACTTCCTTCTCTTACATTCCAGAACTGCACTCTCAGGGATCCAGAAAGGATCCTCCAACATGGCTTCCACTTGTGGGGTCATAAACCTCCTGGGGATTCCCATCTTCTTTGACTAGGATCATGAACAGATCTTGACCAGCCAGATGATCTTGAGCAATCAGTTAGCATCCCGAGCCCCCCATTTCTTTATAAATTGGAGATGAGTCATCCAAGCCCCAAATTTCATAGGCTGCTGGGAAGATTCAACGTGCGATGTAGGTAAAGCAGTCAGCCTGATACCTGGCGGTGAACCCTTAATGCACTTCATCGTTGGTTCCTATGTTAGCTGCTGTCCGTCAGTTCCCATTCATGGAATCCCACACACAACAGAACGAAACCCTGCCTGGTCCTGTGCCATCTTCACAATCATTGCTATGTTTGAGACCATTGTTGCAGCCACTGTGTCAATCCATCTCTTCGAGGGTCTTCCTCTTTTTCACTGCTATCCATAAGGTTTTCACTGGCCAATTATTTTTGGAAGTAGACTGCCCAGGCCTTGCTTCTTAGCCTGTCTTAGTTGAAAGTTCCCCTGAAACATGTCTGCTATAGGTGACCCTGCTGGTGTTTGAAATTCCAGTGGCATAGCTCCCAGCATCATAGCAACACAGAACCTACCACAGAACCACATAGTAACAGATGGGTGGTGGCTGTACTCCGTAAATAGTATCTGTTATAACACTTTCAATATCATTGTATTTCACTGGGTGTTTCAGCTCCCCAGTGCTGCTGTAACAGAAATACCACAAGCGGGTGGATTTAAAACACAGAGATATATTTTTTCACAATTGTTGTTGTGTGCCGTCGATTCGATTTCAACTCATGGTGACCCCAAGTGACAGAGTAGAACTGCTCTCACAGAGTTTTCCGAGCTATAATCTTTGTGGGAGCAGACCACTAGGTCTTTCTCCCACGGAGCCGCTGGGTGGGTTTGAAACACCAACCTTTCAGTTAGGAGCAGAGCGCTTTACCACTGTGCCACCAGGGCTCCTTTGAATATATTAACAGTTCGTGATTTTTTTTTTATTGTACTTTAGTTTTTTTTTTTTAGCTGAAGATTTAACAGAACTAGCCTCTCATTAAACAGTTAGTACACATATTGTTTCATGACACTGGTTAACAACCCCATGACGTGTCAACACTCTCTCTTCTCAACCCTGGGTTCCCTACTACCAGCTTTCCTGTCCCCTCCTGCCTTCTAGTCTTTGCCCCTGAGTTGGAATGCCCCTTTAGTCTCCTTTTGTTTTATTGGCCTGTCTAATCTTTGGCTGAAGGGTGAACCTCAGGAGTGACTTCATTACTGAGCTGAAAGGGTGTCCGGGGGCCTACTCTCAGGGTTTCTCCAGTCTCTGTCAGGCCAGCAGGTCTGGTCTTTCTTTTTGAGTTGGATTTTTGTTTTACATTTTTCTCCAGCTCTGTCCAGGACCTCTATTGTGATTCCTGTCAGAGCAGTCAGTGGTGGTAGCCGGGCACCATCTACTTGTACTTGACTCAGTCTGGTGGAGATCATGTTAGTTGTGGTCCATTAGTTCTTTGAATTAGTCTTTCTGTTGTATCTTTAGTTTTCATCATTCTCCCTTGCTCCCAAAGGGGTGAGACCAGTGGAGATTCTTAGATGGCCACTCACAGGCTTTTAAGACCCCAGACGCTACTCACCAAAGTAGAATGTAGAACATTTTCTTTATAAACTATCTTATGCAATTGAGCTAGATGTTCCCCAAGACTATGGTCCCCACAGCCTCAGCCCAGCATTTCAGTCCCTCAGGGAGTTTGAATGTGTCTATGAAACTTCCATAACCTTGCCTTGTATAAGTTGTGCTGGCTTCCCAGTATTGTGTACTATCTTAGCCTTCACCAAAGTTACCACTTATCTATTGTCTATTTAGTGTTTTTCCATCCCCATCCCTCCCCTCCTCGTAACCATCAAAGATTTTTTCTTTTTGTATGTAAACCTTTTCATGAATATTTATAGTAGGGGCCTCATACAATATTTGTCCTTTTGTGATTGACTGATTTCACTCAGCATAATGCCCTCCAGATTCATCCATGTTGTGAGATGCTTCACAGATTCATCATTGCTCTTAATTGTTGCATAGTACTCCATCGTGTGTATGTACCATAGTTCATTTATACATTCATCTGTTGAGGGCATCTAAGTTGTTTCCATTTTTTGCTATTGTGAACAATGCTGCAATGAACATGGGTGTGTATGTATCTATTTGTGTGATGGCTCTTATTTCTCTAGGATATATTCCTAGGAGTGGGAAGTGGGACCATATGGTATTTCTATTTCTAGCTTTTTAAGGAAGCACCATATCATTTTCCAAAGTGGTTGTACCATTTTGCATTCCCATCAACAGTGCATATGAGCTCCAATCTACCCGCAGTTTTTGATTTGTGCCCTAATACCCAGAGTAAGATGGTATCTCACTGTGGTTTTGATTTGCATTTTTTTTTTAATGGCTAGTGATCATGTGCATTTCCTCATGTGTCTGTTAGTCGCTTGAGCGTCTTCTTTGGTGAAGTGTCTGTTCATTTCCTTGCCCATTTTTTTAACTGGATTTTTTTGTCTTTTTGTTGTAGACGTATTGGATTTTCCTGTAGATTTTAGAGATTAGACCTTTCTCGGATTTGTAATAGCCAAAATTTTTTTCCCAGTCTGTAGGTTCTCTTTTTACTCTTTTGGTGAAGTCTTTTGATGAGCGTGTTTAATTTTTTAGAAGATCCCAGTTATCCAGCTTATTTTCTGGAGTTTGTGTGTTGTTAGCTATGGTTTGTATCCTGTTAATGCCATGTATTAGGGCCTCTAGCATTGATCCCATTTTTTCTTCTATGATCTTTATAGTTTTTGGTTTTATGTTTAGGTCTTTGACCCATTTTGAGTTAGTTTTGTGTATGATGTGAGGTATGAGTCCTGTTTCATTTTTTTGCATATGGACATCCAGTTTTGCCAGTACCTTTTGTTAAAAAGACTGTCTTTTCCCCATTTGATGGGCTTTGAGCCCTTGTTGAAAATCAGGTGACCATAAGTGGATGGACATACATCTGGGTTCTTAATTTTGTTCCATTTGTCAGTGTTTCTGTCATTGTACCAGTACCAGGCTGTTTTGACTACTGTAGCTGTCTAGTACGTTCTGAAGTCAGGTAGTGTGAGTCCTGCTACTTTATTCTTCTTCTTCAATAGTGCTTTACTTATCCAGGGCCTCTATCTTTTCCATAAAAAGCTAATGATTATTTTTTCCATCTCTTTAAAGAATGTTGTTGACATTGGATAGGATTGCATTGTATTTGTAAATTGCTTTGGGTAGAATTGGCATTTTAACCATGTTCAGTATACGTATCCATGAGCGTGGTATGGTTTTCCATTTACGTAGGTCTCTTGGTTTCTCGCAGTAGTGTTTTGTAGCTTTCTTATTTATTTATTTATTTATTTTTTGTATAGGTCTTTTACATCTCTGGTCAGATTAATCCCTAAGTATTCTTTTTTTTAGGGGCTATTATAAAAGATATTGTTTTCCTGATTTCCTTTTCATCATTCCCTGTATTGCTGTATAGGAATCCAACTGATGTTTGTATGTTTATCTTGTATCCTGCCACTCTGCTGAATCTTTCTATTAGTTCCAGTAGTCTTCTCGTGGAGTCCTTTGGATTTTCTATGTACAATATCATATCATCTGCAAATAGGAACAGTTTTACCTCTTCCTTACCAATTTGGATGCCCTTTATTTCTTTTTCTTTCCTTATTGCTTTTTTTTTTTTTAGAACTTCCAGCACAATGTTAAATAGGAGTAGTGATAAAGGGCATCTTTGTCTTGTTCCTGTTCTCACAGGGAATGTTTTCAGCCTCTCTCCATTTAGAATCATGTAGGCTGTTGGTTTTGTACGCTGCTGTTGTTTTGTATAGATGCCCTTTATTATGTTGAGGAACTTCCCTTCTATACCTATTTTACTGAGAGTTTTTTTAAGAGGAATTGGTGTTGGACTTTGTTGAATGCCTTTTCTGCGTTGATTGAGATGATCATGTGATCATTTTATTTACGTGGTGGATTATGTTGATTGATTTTCTAATATTGAACCATCCTTGCATGCCTGGTATGAATCCTACTTGGATGTTGTGTATTATTTTTTTGATGTGATGCTGAATTTTATTGGCTAGAATTCTGTTGAGAATTTTTGCATCTATTTTTTTAGTATATTCGTGAGATTCATGTATAGGTCTATATATATATATATATATATATATATATATATATATTTTGTGGTGTCTTTGCCTGGTTTTGGTCTCAGGGTTATGCTGACTTCATAGAATGAATTCAGAAGTACCCCTTCCTTTTCTATGTTGTGTTACAGTTTGAGTAGTACTGGTGTAAGCTCTCCTCTGAATGGTTGGTAGAATTCTCCGGTGAAGCCAACTTGGCCAGGGCCTTTTTGTTGTTGTTGGAAGTTTTTTTTTTTTTTTATTACCTTTTCAATCTCTTCTCTTGTTATGGGTCTGTTCAGATTTTCAACATCATTTTGTGTTAGTTTGGCTAGGTAGTGTGTTTCTAGAAATTTGTCTATTTCTTCTAGGTTTTCAAATTTTTTGGAGTACAGTTTTTCATAATACTCTGTTATGGTCCTTTTTATTTCAGTTTAGTTTGTTATAATGTTTCCCATTTCATTCCTTATTTGGGTTATTTATATCCTCTTCTGTTTCTCTTTTGTCAGTTTGGACAGCAGTGTGTCGATTTTGTTGATCTTTTCAAAGAACCAGCTTTTGGTTTTGCTGATTTTTCTATTGTTTTTCTATTCTGTTTCATTTATTTCTGCTCTGATCTTTATTATTTCCTTTATTCTGGTGGCTGTGGGCTTCTTTTGCTGTTCTCTTTCTATTTATTCAAGTTGTGTAGTTAACGTTTTGATTTTGTCACTTTCTTCTTTTTTTATGTGTGCCTCTATTGCTATAAATTGACCTCTAAGCACTGCCTTTGCTGTGTTCCAAAGGTTTTGGTATGATGTATTTTCATTCTCGTTTGATTCTCTGAATTTTTTTATTCCATCTCTGATTTTTTCTATTACCCAGTGATTTTTAAGCAGGGTGTTATTTAGTTTCCATGTAATTGATTTTTTTTTTTCCTTGCTCTTCCTTTTGTTAATTTCTACCTTGATGGTGTTGTGATCAGAGACGATACTTTGTATTATCCCAATGTTTTGGATTTTGCTGAGGGTTGCTCTGTGGCCTAAGATGTGGTCTATTCTGTGTGCATTGGAAAAGAATGTGTACTTTGCAGATGGTGGCTGGGGTGTTCTATATATGTCCATGAGGTCAGGTTGGCTGATAGTGGCCTTTAGATCTTCTGTATCTTTGTTAGAGTTTCTTTCTAAATGTTCTGCCCTTTACTGAGAGAGGTGTGTTGAAGTCTCCTACTATTATTGTGGAACTGTCAATTTCTCTTTTCAGTGCTGTCAGAGTTTGTTTTTATGTATTTTGGAGCCCTGTCACTGGGTGCATAGATATTCATTATGGTTATGTCTTCACAGTGGATCATCCCTTTCACCATTGTATAGTGCCCTTCTTTGTCTTTTATGGTGGATTTTGTTTTAAAGTCTATTTTATCTGAGATTAGTATTGTCACTCTTGCTCTTTTTTGGTAGCTGTTTGCTTGATACATTTTTGTTTCTAAGGTGTGTCTCTTGGTGACAGCATATTAATGGATCCTAATTTATATATGTCATCCCATTGCCTTCTTACCTGCATGGTTTCTGCCAAGTAATCAGAGCTTAGTCTTATTGTTTCCCCTCTGTATGTGACTTTTCGTTTTTCCCAAGCTGCTCTCAGGACTCTTTGTCTTTGGTTTTAGTGAGTGTGATTATGATATGCTTTGGTGATTTTCTTTTGAGGTCTATCCTATACGGGGTTCGTTAAACTTCTTGGATGGCCAGCTTTCCATCTTCCATGATATTAGGGAAACTTTCTGTCAACAATTCTTCAATGATCCTCTCTGTGTTTTCCATTTTCTCCCCCTCTTCTGGAACTCCAATCACTTGGAAATTTTGTCTGCTGTCTTTGGGACATTCAGTAGTTATTTTCTTCACTTATTGATAGTAGATTTGTTTGTTTTGTCTTGCTCTTTTGTTTTATTTGGTTATGTCTGAGCGGGCAGGCTGTTCATTCTTTGTTGTTTGCTCAACTGCGGGCACGATATTTTTCACCTCCTTGTCCAATGGGCAGGGCCAGTCACTCAGCTATGGTGCAACGGGGCAGATCCAGCTGAAGGGGAGGAGTTGGGATGGGTTGTTTGTGGCACATACTGGGGCTGACAAGGTGGGCCAGGGGTCAGTGTTGGGCAGGTTCTCGTATGCCATACCTGTGCTGCTTGGAGGTGCAATGTTCAGCACATGGTACAGATAAGCAGGAGGGAGGGGGAGGGAGAAGAGGTCGTAATGTGTGGAGCCAGGTTGGATATGGGAAAGAAGCTCTCAAACAGGAGCCAAAAAAAAGTGCTGACGGAGCCTGCCATTGGAGTGAAGAGATGAGAAACCGAGAAATGAAGGAAAAAAGTAAAAATAAAATTTAATTAATTAATTAAATGTCCTCAGGGATCTCACCAACGCAGCTTCGCAGACTGGGGAAGTGGCTCTCAAGCCATGCAATTCAGCCCAACTAGGAGTGGAGATGCCACACACTGCCAGGCATTCAGGAGACAGGTAAAGAAGGTAAGTAGAAAGAGATGAGAAACCGTGAAATAAAGAAAAATAAAAAGGAGAAAACAAACAAACAAATATCCCAAGGATCCCACCAACGTGGTGGCACAGACCTGGGAAGCAGTCCCCCAGCTGAGCGGTGCTTCATAGCCTGTCAAGAAGAAGCAAAGATGGCACACGGAGTCAGGTGTTCAAGAGAAAGGAAGGGGAGGAGGTAAGAGGCAGAAAGAAAACAAAAGAAGCCGATAAAAGCAACACCAGCAACAAAGAAATGGCACTGAAGGAGCTGGCCGGTATGAGCGGGGTGAATCCTGGTGGCACAGAGCCAGTGCCTCCCTGGCACAGACACACAGCCTACTGGGAAATAGTGGCAGCTGAGCAGGGGGAGGAAGGGTGGGTGTGGGAATGGGTATATCGCTGGTTACCAGGTGCTCTGTCTCCTACTGGGAGCCCCGTGAATCTGCTTTCCTGTACTCCCTGTCCACTGATCTCTGACAGGAATCCAAGACAGTGAATCCATGCTGTGTTAGCTGATAGGGGACCTCTGCTCGTATCTCTCCTTGCTCTCTGTTCTCCGTCAGTTTCTTATATCATTCGGTGCTTAGCTGAGTTCTTTATCTCTTCATTTGATGCTTAGAGTTCCAGGATTAATGTTTGTCTCTGTTTTACTCAGTTATTTGAGTCTTTGCTGTGGAAAGACAGTGTGGTGCTTCTGTCTGTAGCACCATGTTGGCTCTGCCTCCAGTTGGCAATTTTTGAAACAATGGAGCCCTTTAGTCAGCTCCTTCCTGGAGTGTGGAGTCTCTAAGGGTCTATTTCTCCGGGGCTTAAAGGAGAGCTGGGCACCCTGGATGTACTCTTTTGTTGTTGTTGGGTGCCCTTGAATCAATTCCAACTCACAGAGACCCTATTGGATAGAGTAGAACTGCCCCATATGATTTCCCAGGCTGTAATCTTTATGGGAGCAGATCAGCAGCAGGTCTTTTCTCTCGCAAAGCAGCTGGTGGATTTGAACTGCTGACCTTTCAGTTAGTACCAGAGCACTTAACCATTGCACCATCAGGACTCCTTGGCACTCTATAAACAGTTTAACATGGAAGAATGGAAATGAGAGGCACCCACAGATCCCAGATTGTATGGCTGGCTAAAGTGGGGCTATGCTGGGGGTGGGGGGAAATAGGAGAAGGAGGGGTACATTAGGCCGTTTTCTAACTCTCTTCTTTCCCTAGGCTCATGGGATACACCTGCACCCAAGGTAGGTGAGACCTACCAGCTTGTCCCACTGCCCCCAAGTTGAGTTCTGCTGCAAGGCAGGAGTCATCCAAGGATGCTAGCCATGCCTCCCCCACCAAGCAGAGGGCTTTCTCTCTTGGCTGAGAGGATACCATTCCCCACACCCTCCTGCTCAATCCAGGAGCTGTGACTTCCAGAAGTTAGGCTAATGAAGTAGTGGCCCCATGGTGGCGATGATAAACAACTTAGCATGGGCAGCTGGTGCTCACCCAGCAGCTTTCTCACCTGGCAAACATGTGGAGCTTGCGAGAAGGGAAAAACAAGAATTACCTGTCCCTCCGTGGGAAGAGGTCTGCTTGCTTCCTCAGAAATTAGCTAGCTCCAAGGTGAGGACTCAGGAAGAGATTCAGCACTTCCCAATTATAAAGGGTAAATGTTGGGGCAGGTGGTGGGCAACACAGACCCTGCAAGGGCTTGAGGCTGATGGTCTAATAAATGGTCTAATTTCAGCAACGATCATGTATAGGCCTCTTCCCTAAGACTCTTTTCTGAGCTTAGTCTGATGAGCAAAGAGATGAGGGGAAAGAAAGGAAAAGAAATGAGAAAGAGTGAGCCAGGGAGACAGAAACAAGACAGGGGCATCCTTCCAACAGGGGAGGAGGGATTAAGGATGATCAGGGCTGTTGAGGAGCCAGCTGCCTAACCTGCTACTGTGATGGGGAACCGTAGTCCTGTTGTCCTTGCTGACTGCCTGAGAGTCAGGCAGTGAGTTCAGACACTGCATGCATTTTCAGACACAGTCTCCTGCTTCCAGCTGCCCAGTGGCTTCCATCTGTTCTTGAGATAGAGTTTAAAATCTTTAACATGGTCTGCAGGACCCTGTGTGATCCAACCTCACACTTGCCAGGGGATAGGCATTATCAGCCACTGTGAGGCTGGAGAGATGAATTAGAGCTCTCCTGCTAGGGATGCTGTTTGCAGTTCATAGGGCTGTGCACTGGACAACTCTAAGGAGCACCATTCCCAATGTAGTCATTGTGGATTTGAATTATTATCACAATTCTTTGGCCTATGACCATAATGTATGAGATTAGTTTTCTGTGGAAAACTTCTCTGAATACCTAGGAAGAGATCTTCTCTGTTAATCTTTTTTCACCCTATTTAGATCCTTTCTAGCACTTGTTGTGTGCTATCAAGTCAATTCTGACCCATAGCAACCCTACACGACAGGGTAGAACTACCCCTCAGGGTTTTCAAGGCTATAATCTTTACGGAAGCAGACTGCCACATCTTTCTCCCATGGATCGGCTGGTAGGTTTGAACCTCCAACCTTTTGGTTGGCAGCCGAGCGCTTAACCATTGAGCCACCAGGGCTCCTTTCTAATACTTAGTACAATCCAAAATTATATTGCTAACTCCTTTGTTGACTTTTTGATTGTCTATCTTCCCCACTGGAATGTGACTCCATGCACAGGGACCTTGTTTATTCTCTCTTTTCAGCCCCTAAGGAGTAGGTAGGCACTCAACTATTTGTTGGGAGTCCCTTGGTGGCACAAAGAGTTAAGCACTCAACTACCAACTGAAAGGTCGGCAGTTTGAACCCACTCAGAGGTACCTCAGAAGAAAGGTCTGAGGATCTGCTTCTGAAAACTCAGTCATTGAAAACCATATGGAGCACAGTCTACTCTGACACACATGGAGCCGCCATGACTAAATGGTGACTGGTGGTGGAGGTAGTGGTGGCAACTTTTTGTTCAATGGATGAATGAATGTCACCAAGGTACTGAGTGTTGTTTTAGTCCCAGAAGTGCTTCAGCCAGTGCTTTCAGCATCCCAAAACACGGCAAGGAGGCGGAGCAAGTTGAATAGCCTTGACCCTATCCAAACCATATGGAAGGGAATGGACAGATGTGGAAAGACACCAATTCAAGTCAGTGACAATCTTGCCCTCTTAGGAACTACTCTGTTAGGGACTTCATTAAAGTTACTGGTTAATCCCTCTACCTCTGAGTCGAATAGATTTGGGTTTGAATCCAGACTGTGCCACTTGCAAGCTTTGTGGCACAGGGTAAGTTAAATATCACCTCTGACCCTCCGCTTCCTCAGTTTCCTTTCTCTACCTCATCTACCTTTTGAGCTGGTGTAAAGACCAAGAAGTTAATACATGTAAAGTGCCTGGCACATGGTAAGTGCTAAAGCAATGTTAGGTGTTCATTTTCATCTGTGTCTGGGTCATTAAGGAGCCCTGATGGTGCAGTGATTAAAGCACTTGACTGCTAACCAAAAGGTCAGAGGTTTGAACCCACCAGCTGCTCCTCAGAAGGAAGATGCATCAGTCTGCTTCCCTAAAGATTTATACCCACTATGAGTTGGACTTGACTAAACGGCAGTGTGGTAGATATTTGGGCTGTTAACAAAGGTCAGGTGCAAAATCCTTGATGTTTTGGCTGAGTGGCCAGAATGTTCCGAACACTGATCCTCTTGAGCAAGGACCTGGCTATACACCTGTGTAACTCCAAAATACCTCATACAACATGGTGGGGTGAGGGGATAAATGTTATTTAATATCGAGTTGGCACTGACTCACAGCAACCTATGTATAACCATCTTCATGATCATTGCAATGTTTGAGTCCACTGTTGCAGGTATTGTGTCAATCCATCTCACGGAGGGTCTCCCTCATTTTCATTGGCCTTCTACTTTACCAAACGTAATGTCCTTTTCTAGTGGTTGATCTTTCCTGATGACATGCTCAGAGTAAGCAAGTCAAAGTCTCGTCATCCTCACTTCTAGGGAGCATTCTGGTTGTATTTATCTAAGACTGATTTGTTCCTTCTTCTGGCAATTCACAGGATATTCAATATTCTTTGCCAACGCCACAGTTCAAACACATCAATTCTTCTGCCTTCTTTCTTCATTATCCAGCTTCCGCATGCATATGATGTGACTGAAAAGACCACAGCTTGGGTCAGGAGCATCTCAGTCATCAAAGTGACACCTTTGCTTTTTAAAGCTTTAAAGAGGTCTTTCACAGCAGATAGACAAATAACAATAAATAAGTGTGCGATCAACACAATGGGTGATGACGCAGATCTGCACATGTGTAGCTTTCCATTTATTAAGCCAGGACATTTTGCATCTTGCCCTCTAATACATACCTCCATGAAGCTCATTTCTAGATGAACAAAGACAAACCAACATATAGCTACTAAATGTAGCTCAGAAATGCCAGGGGACTTTTTAAAGTCACACAGCTTGACTGTGCCAGACTCTGATCTTAGACTTGGGTCTTCTGAGCCCAAGAAGTATGCTTTCCTACAATGGTTTAACTCTGCTATGAAGTTGGCCACCCGAGGCAGCGGTCCTGCCTCCTCTCTGTCCCTGGGTTCCAAGGCCAGAACTGAACAAGCTCCTGGCACTTTCCCCATAGACCCACCCCTTTGTTATACTTTTTCCTCATCAGAACTTGTGTTTCATTGCCAAGCCAGCTCTCCTAATCTCATGTCAACTCTGCCGCCTCTAATTATTTCACTGTAATTATTTTTTCTTAACAAAGGAGATAAAATTAATCATAACATCTTTTTGTAAGCCTCCAAGAGTCATGCTTAAATTACTGTGCTGATTTGAAAACCCCAGCAAGCAAATAGGAAATAATTATACTTTTATCTGGGTTGTGGCTGATGTTTTGCCAGATACCTACTAAGTTCTTGTACAAAAACAAGAGGTCACGAGTAGAAAGAGATGACTTTGTCATGAAAATTCGTCAACTTGGAATGAATCTTCCTTTTGCAAATTTGCGACGTGGCAGGGGTTGGAGTGACTCGGGCGGAGCTGGAGAATTGTTGATGTTCCCAACTTGTCCCCAAACCACATTGTCCTCAAAAGACTCCAAATCTCTGATGAGTTTAAAGCTGTCCCCTTGTCTGTTTCTCCCCAGGTGGGGCTAAATGTTGTGTTTCAATGGGATCCACAGTGAAAATGGCCGATAACATTTATTAATTACTTGCTATATGCTAATTTGAAGCCCTGGTGGTGCAGTGGTTAAGAGCTATGGCTGTTAACCAAAAGGCTGGCAGTTCAAATCCACCAGCCACTCCTTGGAAGTCCTATAGGGCAGTTCTACTTTGTCCTATTGGGTTGCCATGAGTTGGAATCCACTCAACAATAACGGGTTTGGTTTTCGATTCGTTATGCTAATTAGTCATTGAATGATGCAAATAGTAAACACACTAGGCTGTTAACCAAAAGGCTAGAGGTTCTAGTCCACCCAGAGGTACCTCAGAAGAAAGGCCTGGCAACCTATTTCCAAAAATCAACCATTGAAAACCCGATGGAGCACACTCCTACTCTGGCACATAGAAGGTCACCGTGTGTCAGAGTTGACTTGACGGCAACATTTATATATATACACACATATATATGCTGAACACTCTTTAAGGATCCCTGGTGACTCCGTGGTTAAGCACTCAACCGCTAACCAAAAGGTTGGCATTTGAACCTCCCAGTCGCTCTGAGGGAGAAAGATGTGGCAGTCTGCTTCCTTAAAGATTACGGCCTTGGAAACTCCATGGGGCAGTTGTACTCTGTCCTATAGGGTGGCTGTGAGTCAGAATCGACTCAACTGCAAACAACAACACCAAGCACCGTTTGAGGAAATTGTTGTCCCATGCCTCATTTAATACATTTCACACAAGCCCAGCTTCTGGTCTGTGCTCTGGCCCTCACTAGCGGTATGTAGCAGGTTGGTTTCCCAGGAGGTTATGAGGTAGAGATTTGTGTCTGCAGGAGGCTTATAAGGGAGTGCTACTGGGATCAAACCCCGTGGAAGGGGAGAGAAAGAATTACTCAGGAGATGTTGTGCCTGGGGTCACTATGAGTCAGGGGGCCAACTCGAAGGCAATTAACGACACCTGCTTCTAGGGGAACAAAAACTGAGATACTTGTCAGTTGGCTGGCTTTGTTGGAGCCAGGGGCCGTTGTCAGAAAGCGGTCTTATCTCTGGGGACATCTTCTAGCCCACTGGGGTTTGATGGAGCCACTCTGTTCTCTAGGGTCCCTCACCTGTACCCCACTGTTTCCACCCCAAAGCACCACTGTCCTCTGCTCTGACCAGGCTTATCACCACCGAGGATTTCCGCTGGGTACCATGGAAGATCTGAAGCACTGAAATTCCTGTTCCCTTATCTTGAGTGGCAGCCGTATCTTCAGAGACCCCTTGCTGCTGCGATAAAACATGGCTTCCCGGGGGCACCAGCGCCGTCTCTCACTTTCTGGTCCCACGCCTTGAGTACATGTTTATTTTCTTCCCTAAGAGGGTTTTTTTTTTTTTTTTTTTTAAGAGGGTTAGACAGCAAAGGCACCACGAGCCTTCAATGCATCAGCCGCTGCACTGTGCCCTTGATCCCATTTAGATCTCCCAGGGAGGCTCTGTGGTGCCCTCCTGGAGAGATATGTGGAGGCAACAAGCCCCTGGAGCACCTCTAAACCAGGGTCCACTAACGGCCAATGCGCCTCATGTGCAGCTACCACCCGGCTGTCAGTGAAGGCTTGCGTGTTGCTATTATGCTGAACAGGTTTCAGCGGAGCTTCCAGACTAAGACAGGCTAGGAAGAAAGGCATGGCAATCTACTTCTGAAAATCAGCCAATGAAAACCCTATCGATCACAGTCCAATTAGCAACCGATCATGGGGATGGCACAGGACCAGGCAGCGTTCTGTTCCTCTGTGTGCGAGGTAACCATGAATCAGGGGCTGACTTGATGGGAGATAACAGTAACAACAACAACAACAAGAGAGGCAGCAAGCTGGCACATGGGCAGCTGCTAGCCGCTTCCACAGCTGGGGCAGACACTTGACTGTGAATAACATCCTCCTTGTCTGATTTGGCCTGAGGATCCCCTGCCAAGGCTGGGCTCCAGGTAGCTATTTCCTACCATAAGCATTGACACAGAGATGAAACCTATTTATTTTCCATTTGGGGGAAACGAGAGATTAATTCCAAATGAGGAAGCCTTCTGGAGGAGGTGTGTCGGGGAGAGACCAAGCTGCAATCTGAATACCAACCAGCTGCTGTTGGATGAATTTTCACTCATGGTGAGCCCATATGTGTTAGTAGAACTGTTTCATAGGGTCTTCGATGACAGTGACCTTTTGGGGGCAGGTCACCAGGACTTTCTTCCAAGGCATCTCTGCACGTACACAAACCTCCAACTTTTCCATTAGGAGCCGAGCACATTAAGCTTTTGCACCACCCAGGGTCTGAATGTACCACCTGGCTTTTATCCCCACCCCCACACTCAGCTTATCCCAATTATTCTCTCTTGGGGCTTTTAGCTAGGCAGCCCCCCGCCCCTACCATATTCCTTGCCCCAAGGATATAGTGACGAATACGCACATCCTAAAACAAAACTAGCTCTCACCCCCTCTCCCTTAGAAACGGCAAAGTCTCTGCTAGGAGCAAGCATCAAAGTTGAGGGGAATCTTTGTATTCCACCGGCCTGGCTTACAAGGTAAAGTGGCATGCAGATTTCTTATTTAATAAATTCCCACAGAAAATTAGTTTTTCACAGTGGGAAGAATTTCAAGGCTTGCTGAGATGAGCGGGCAGGATCTAATCACTGTTGAGGCTTTGTACATACACCAGGCATTGCAGATCTCCGAGTGATCCAATTACTCCGCAGAGGCCCCATCGTCTCACCTGCATACTAATGGCCGGGCCGGGGAGCAGGAACCATGCTGGCCTTTTGGGAAGCTCCAGATTCGCATGGCTCCCTGGCTGACCTTCTGCCAATTACATTCATCTCAATTCTATTAGGTCATCTTTTGCCCGAAGGTGACATATGCCCGGCTTAGAGAGAAACGTGCCTCCATCAGCCACCCTCAACAAGGGGAGGAGATGCCCACTCCAGAGGGTCAAATGCATGGCTGGCTCCACCTAGGGCCCTAGAATTTGCTGCTCTAAGGCCCCTACAAGGGCAGCAGGTTTGGTGGTAGAGTTCTTGCCTTTCATGCAGGAGACCTGGGTTCGATTCCCGGCCAATGCACCTCATGCGCAGCCTCCACCCATCTTTCAGTGAAGTCTTGCGTGTTGCTATGATGCTGAACAGGTTTTAGCAGAGTTTCAAGACTAAGGCAGACTAGGAAGAAAGGCCTGGCAATCTACTTTTCAAAATCATCCGATGGTCTGCTCCACAACCAATCATGGGGATGGCCCAGGACTGGGCAGTGTTTCATTCCGTTGTACATGGGGTTGCCATGAGTCAGGGATTGACTAAACAGCAAACAATGACGACAACGACAATGACAAGACCCCTCACAAGGAGGGCTGGTAAATTCAGATGGTACATCCTTCTGGAGGATGAAGTGGTGAGCCCATTGGCCTAGATCAGACTGGCAGAGTTTTTGTTGATGGGTGGAGACAGACAAGGTAATGCAATGGGGTCAGACTCCAGGGTTCAAGTACAAGCTTCACTATTAGAGGGTGAATTGGAACAGGTAGCTTTGGAGCCTCTGATGTGTCGTAGGTAAAATGGTATTGGTCACATGTCCACTGCTGAAATGGAAACAATTTCTGCCTGCCCAGTACCTCCCCATCTCCTTTCTACCCACTTTGCATCACCTCTATCCGAATGAGCCTGGGTTACTGTACAAACTAGATGAGACAGAGTAGCATATGGCAAGTATGTCCAGTAAATGCCACTTTTACAAAAGAGCTTCCAACCAGCCAGGTCTTTGTATGATGCTGGTTCTGGATGCTATAGAAACACCAGGAAAGGCTGGGGCAGACGGGGATGACCTCTTGGAGGAGGATGGAGTGACACTGGGCCAAGAGCAACATGGAGGGAAAGAAGAGAGAGAAAAGGTGTTCTGGAAATAGGTAAGAACAAAGGGATGGGGTGGAGATTCTCATGGCTTGTGTTGATTGGAAAGACCATCTTTCAAAGAGCTGGGTCAGGGGGTGCCTGCATTTTCCAGGGGAGAACATACCTGCCCCCAAAACACACACACACGGTACTCCCACCCCACCTCACCCCCGCACACACCTCTGAAAAAAGCAATAAGTCAGCCTCAGGCAAGTCTCCTAGAAGGTTGGGGGCCCAATGTCCAACCAATGGAGGTTAGAAAGGGGTACACATGTGTGTGAGGTACAGGAATTTAGGATCACTGACCTAAGATGAGAACTGTAACAGAGAAAGGGCACAATACTGGTACAGCCCCCTATTGAGGCTTAAGAATCCCTGTGAACAGAACGTGGAGGTGAGCAGCACCAGGGCCTGGACATCTCTTGGTGATTGATTAACCCTTCATGTAGGGCTTAACAAATGACAACTACATGCCAGACCCTGAGCTAGGGGCCAAAGGGATGAAGGTGGACTGTGTTGGAAGCGAAGCTTCATGAAGACGTTTTTTTTTTTCCTACAATAAAATAAAGGAGCCTAGCTTCAAAGAAAGACAGCACAGCATTGTTCTATGGAAAAGCAGAGGCTTAGAATCAGTCAGACTTGGGCTCAATTCTGGCTCCACTATTTGGCAACCGTGGACTTTGACATAGGGTGCTGAATGTCTATGATCCTCAGTTTATCCATCTATAAAAGGGAACTATTAACTCTTCCTTTACAGGTTTATTGTAAGGGTTAGAGATACTGTAAGTAAATTTCCTAGAATAGTGCCTGACTCATGGTAGGTGAACAATAAGGGGTGGCTAGTAGTGCTTAGAGCTTTTAGTCCAACAGAGGTGTATCATTTTTCATTCAACTAACAGCTGTTGAGCCCTACCCATGTTATAACCACTGTGGCATAAATAGCCAAGTACAAGTGAAAGTTACAATTACCACTGAGTGTGCTAGGCACTATGAGAGTTTCAAGGCAGGATATATCACTTTCAGGTGGAGAATCAAGGACAGCTTCCTAAAGGAACCTTGAAGAACGGGAGATATTTGGCACCGGGAGTTTGATGGAGGGTATTTCCAGTAGAGGGGAGACCATGAACAAAAGCATTAAGATGGAAAAGTTGATAATATAAACAAGGAATAGAAAAAAGCCCCATTTGGATGGTGCTTACAAGGTTATGAAACAGCGCTACCCAACAGCGCTGCCCAACATCTATGATGATGGGAATTTCCTATACCTGCACTGTTCAATATGGTAGCCATGAGCTCCATGTGGCCACTGAGCACTGAAATAAGGGGGGTGTGGTATAAGGAAATGAATTTCTAAGTTACTTAATTTATTTTAAATTGTAATGGGCACTTGAGGCTAGTAGCTACCATGCTGGCCAGCACAGGTATAATGGGTAATTATGGGCAAACCACCTGAGAAAATGAGTTGAGACTGTGGAGGTCCTGTTGAGTGCCACACAAAAGAGTTGTGTTTTGTCCTTAGTTAAAGGATATCATAGTTCAGCTCTGCGAAGGCATTCCCAGCTGTACAGTGAGAGATAAACTGTCAAAGGGGACCCAGAGGTGAAAGGATCAGATTACTGGAGCCTAAAATTATCCAAAAGAGCATTAAATAAGTCCTGCCTAGAACACTATTAGAAGAAATTCAAACAGAATCCTCTTTAGAATTGAAAATGGTGAGACTTTGACTCTCTTACTTTGGATACATCATAAGAAAAGACCAATTGCTAGCAAAGAACATCATGTTTGGTGCCACAGAGGGCCAGCAAAAATGAGGGAAACTCTCTGTGAGATGGATTGACACAATAGTCAAATCAGTGGGCTCAAACATACCAATGATCATGAGGATGGTGTAGGATCGAGCAACGTTTTCTTCTGTTGTACATGGGGTCACCGTGAGTCAGAGCCTACTTGATGGCAACTAACGACAATGCATTGCATTGGGCAAATCTTCTGCAAAAGACCTGTTTAAAACACTAAAAAAGCCAAGATGTCACTTTGAGGACTAAGGTGCACCTGACACAAGCCGTGGTATTTTCAGTCTCCTCACATGCATGTGAAAGCTGGACAATGAATAAGGAAGACAGAAGAATTGACACCTCTGAATTACGGCGTTGGTGAAGAATATTGAACATACCATGGACTGCCAAAAGAATGAACAAATCTGTCTCAGAAGAAGTACAGGCAGGATGCTCCTTGGAAGCAAGGATGGTGAGACTTCATCTCATGTACTTTGGACATGTTATCAGGAGGGCCCAGTCCCTAGAGAAGGACATCATGCTTGGTAAAGTAGAGGGTCAGCAAAAAAGAGGAAGGCCCTGAACAAGATAGATTGACACAGTGGCTGCAACAATGGGCTCAAGCATAAGAACGATTGTGAGGATGGCGCAGGACTAGGCAGCGTTTCGTTCTGTTGTATATAGGGTTGCTATGAGTTGGAACCTACTCAGTGGCACCTGACACCAACAACAAGAAGCCTAGAACGATGTGAATGAGAATGGAGAGGAAAGGATGACTGTGAGAAACATCCTCACACACAGCCCTCAGGGGATGCGAAGATGAGGGGGTCAAGGAAGACAAGTGTGACTGAGAGGATGCTGAGATGTGAGACTTAAAGATGACATGTGCCTCTGCTTCTCCTGACACCAGCCACAGGGAGGAGTGGAAAAGCGCTTGTGATCTGGGGGAAAAGGAGAGGAGGCAGGAGTCTCTGGTACCCACGGCAGTGTTTTCTGAGAGAAAAACAGATCTTCTGCATCTCCAAGGCCTCCCAAACAGAGGCACCTCCTTGTCATACTCTCCTGGGGGAAAGATGTCTTCCTCATTCATTCCCCCAGATAATTAGAGCTGTGTAGACTTGGCTTTTGGAATCAGAGGCTCAGGGGCTTGGCAAGAGATCCCGGGGCTTCCTGGATGTTTGATTGCAGCTGTAATTTCTCACAGGAAGAGGAGGCTAACTCAGCACTCCTGACACTGCCCACTCCTCCAATGCCCTTCCTGAAGCTGGTCCCAAGGTCCCCAAAAAGCCCAGCTGACTTGTTGGAGACTGGTGATTTGTTTTCGTCCAATTAGATTCTTTAAAGGACAGAAACAGATTGCTGGGCTGGAGGGATGGCCCTGGCAAGAATACTGAAGAGGACCCAGCTGCTTGAGATGGGAGTGGGGTTGTTGGAAGGAGCACATCTGGACAAAGGTCTCCCAGTGGATTTCTAGTCGAGGGCAAAGGGCTAACTACGGAGGGAGTAGAATTTTCATCTCTTTACTCACATCTCACTGAAATAAATCTCTTTGCAGAAATATAGTTGCTTGGGGAGGTTTTGTTTTTTCTTTTTTTCTTTAGGCACATGTTATTCTCTCTGCCTGGAAAACAATTCCCTCTTCTACTTTCCTTCACGTATCCACTCAATCGTGCATCCACAAATAATGTATGGAGACTCCACTATGTGCCTGGCCTTGTGTTAGAAACTGAGTGCACCACAGTGAAAGAGTCTGATAGGAGACCCCCGCCATGAAGTCTGGAGGGCAGGAAGGAAGGTTAGATGTTAATCAGTGAACTTCAAGATGCAATTGTAAACTTAGAAAATGTTGTTGAAGAAACTCTCGCCAAGCATCAAACATGCCCATTCAGATGCATCTGTGGCATGACCCTAGGCCTGCTGGAATCTCCTGTGGTTCACACCAGCCATAGTTAACCCAGCTTTCTCCCCGTTGATGATGCAGATGCTGATGTAAGCAGTCGCTAAGGCAGGTTTAGCGTCCTCTCCAGGAGCCAACCAGGCACCTGATATTAGCATCTTCCCCACTTTGGTGCACTTTTTTCTTTTTGTACAAAGTATAGCCTTTTTAGTGGTCTCCAAGGGACCCTTAAGACTCATACTGAGTGGTCTGGCTCTTCCTGGCCACTCAAGCAGTGAGTTCAGCTTTGTTTCAAATGCTACTTTGGTGATCTTCATTAATTTCCTTCTAATTACACTCCATTCATCATTCGGTTGTTACTTCCTTGGAGTAGACCCCCTTGACTTGATGGAACAAGTCAGTTCCCCCTCCAATGTACCACACGAGGTCTTCTCCTCCATAACTCCACCATATACATTGACATTTCTTTGCAATCCTTTGAATGAGAGAATGAGATCATGTCCGTCTCTGACATCACCATATCTCCAGCACCAGAGCAGTGTTCTTCACAGGGTAGATGCTCAGTTAATACTGGCTGATGATAACGAATGAGGGAGCAGTGGCAGTGTAGTATAACGTGGTAGTTACGCTCAATGTCTGTGGAGTCAGGTGGCTTGGGTTCAAACGCTGGCCCTGCCACTCAGTGGCTTGGTGACCTTTGGCAAATTGTTTCACCTCTCCGTGTCTTGGTTTGCTTGTTTGCAAAATGGTGTTGAGAATAGAACCTACCTAAGTTGTTGAGAGGGCTAATTACATTTTTACATATAAGTTCTCAAAAGAGCACTTGACACTGTAAGCTATTATTATTATCACATCTCCCTGAAAACCAAATGGGACAATGGACTCTGACCCCAGCTTTATTCTCTAGGCCAGGATGCATCAAGAGATTGGTTGATCGTGACTCTAAATAAGAGGCCCACAAGATCTTTCAGCAACACACCCTCAGCCAGCCTCTCCCTGCATATCAGCTGCCCCCTCTTGGGAAGAGAGTTAGATCTTTGCTCTGTGATGCACAGAAGCTGAAATTCCTGACCATCTAGGAAACTACAAAAAAAAAAAAAAATTGGAGCTACAAAGCTCAAACCTATAACATTCCAGGGTGAAACCAGTCTGCTCAAAGGGAGAGTGGCTAAACAAATCACTAAAAAAGGCATGATTTACTGGCTGTCTGATATGTTCTCACACATGGCTACGACCAGACTGAAGAAAAGCCAAGGACACCATTCAAGACTTTCCAAATGAATAGAGAATGAGAAACTTGAAATGAGGTAGGGATGAAAACATTTGTTCTCCTTATCCCAACCAAGAGAGGCTCATCCCAATGCTCTTTGCTTTCCTAGGTGCTGAAATGTGTTCTTTGAAACACAAAGTTTCTCTTTTATATGAAGTGGAGCAAAACTCAGGGGTGACCACCGTATATTTTCCCATGTGTTCTCACAGATTCAAAGCTGATTTTTTTTTAAAAGAACATTGATCCCACCCACGTATTTCCCAGAAGATGGTAATGATAGGAATATCTTTAAATATTAAAGTTTAAATATTTAAGAGCCTTTTAAGGAGGGCAGATTAGGATGCAAAGGGGAGCAGACAGAGAGGAGTAACTGCCCCACAGTAAGAAGAGGCTGGGTAGACTTCATGTAGTGGGGAGGGGAAAGAAGAGCCTTGTGGCCTTAAGGAGAAGAAGTAATGTAGGCTGTAAAGGATGATGGTGGAGAGAAAGGAGAGAGGTTTGGACAGCTGCTAAAAAGGAGAGGAAATTGGAATTAATAGATACAGCAATTGAAGAGTGTGCCCCCAAAAATTCATGTCCACCTGGAACCTCGGAATGTGAACTTACTTCAAAATAGGATCCTTGAAGATGTAATTAATTAAGGATCTCAGGATTAAATCATCCTGGGTTTAGGGTGGGCCCTAAAACCAATAACTGGTGTCTTTATAAGAAAAGGAGAGACACAGGCACAAAGAGAAGCCACGTGAAGATGGAGGCAGGGATTGCAGTGATGCTGCCACACGCCAAGGAACTTGTGGAGACACTAGAAGCTGGAGGAGACAAGAAAGGATTCTCCCCTAGGGCCTTTGGAGAGAACACAGACCTTCCAATACCCTGCTTTGAGACTTTCAGCCTCCAGATTTGTGAGAAAGTGAATTTCTGTTGTATTAAGTCACCCAAATGTGGTAATTTGTTACAGTATCCACGTGAAACTAATATGGTGATGTTCAGGATGTATAGCAGATGCTGTGAGTGCCTCACCCAGGTCCCCTTTCCCTGCCAGTGTACCAGCCCCCAGATACTGGAGTGCTGTCTGATTACAACTCACCTCTCCCCTTTCTCCAAAGCACTCTTGCCCTCAACTCAGCCTCTGAATCATAGCAACCCCATGCACAACAGGATGGGACCACTGTGATCCATAGGGTTTTCATTAACTAATTTTTTTTGGAAGTAGATGGCCAAGTCTTTCTTCCTAGTTCATCTTAGTCTGAAAGCTCTGCTGAAATCTGTTCAGCACCACAGCAACACAAAAGCCTCCATTGACAGATGGGTGGTGATTGTGCATGAGGGGCGTTGGCCAGGAATGGAACCTGGGTCTCCTGCACGGAAGGCAAGAAGTCTACTACTAAACCACCACTGCCTTTAGTCAAATGGAATTGCCCTTACCTGGGAAGATACGCCTCCCCTTTCTACCCCTAGAGACAAACCTCAGCCAGGAATTGACAAGCACGGGAATACAAAAAAGCCTGGCTCCTTGGCCTCAAGGTGGGACTATGTGTTTGGTGCCGTTCATGCTCCAGAGACCCCGTGGGATTAGCCCAAGGCTAGATTCCAGCTGGAAGCCCCTCCATACTTGTTCGTTTTCCCCCTTTATCCTTCTTTCACTCCCCTTCTTCGAAGAGCATGCCCCCAATAAATCTCCTAATAAGAATCTTCTCTCAGGGCTGTGGGGACCATAGTCTTGGGGAACATCTAGCTCAATTGGCATAAGATAGTTTATAAAGAAAATGTTCTACATTCTACTTTGGTAAGTAGCATCTAGGGTCTTAAAAGCCTGTGAATGTCCATCTAGGATACTCCACTGGTCTCACCCCTTCAGGGGCAAGGAAGAATGAAAAAAACTAAACATACAAGGGAAAGATTAGTCTGAATGACTAATGGACCACATCTACCAAGGCCTCCACCAGATTGAGTCTAGTACAACTAGACGGTGCCTGGCTACCACCACTGACGGCTCTGACAGGGATCACAATAAAGGGTCCTTGACAGAGCTGTAGAAAAATACAGAACAAAATTCTAACTCAAAAAGAAAGACCAGATTTGCTGTCCTGACAGAAACTGGAGAAACAGAGTATGACCCCGGATACCCTTTCAGCTCAGTAATGAAGACATTCCTGAGGTTCACCCTTCAGCCAAAGATTGAACAGGCCATAAAACAAAACGAGACCAAAGGGGCACATCAGCCCTGGGGCAAGGACTAGAAGGCAGGAGGGTTCAGGAAAGCTGGTAATAGGGAACCCAAGGTTGAGAAGTGAGAGTGTTGTCATGTCGTGGAGTTGTTGACCAATGTCATAAACTAGTATGTGTACTAAATGTTTAATGAGAAACTAGTTTGTTCGGTAGAACTTCATCTAAATTTACTAAAAAAAAATCCTCTCTCAGGCTTCACTTCTAGGGAACCAGACCTAAGACAGGAAGTTTTAGAGTGTGCAGTGTGGTGCCACCTCCTCCTCCATGGCCCCCTTCCCAGGAAATCCCAGGAGCAGGGACCTAGTTCTTCCAAATGCTTTTGGGTTTAGAAATATATATCGTGGGTTGTGACAATATTCTGAGATTGGCTTTAAGGTCAGCAGAAGAGATCAAATGCCTTCAATTTACAACTAAAGGAATAATAATAATAGCTATAATGTATTGCCACATACATTGCCAGGATGTTCCTTAGCAGTGAGGATGGCGAGACTTTGACTTGCTTACTTTAGACAGTTCACCAGGAAAGACCAACTGCTAGAGAAGGACTTCACGTTTGGTAAAGAGGGTCAGTGAAAATGAAGGAAACCTTCAATGATATGGATTAACATAATAGCCAAAACAATGGGCTCAAACATACCAAAGATCATGAAGACAAGACAACATTTTGTTCTGTTATACTTAAGGTCGCCATGAGTCAGAGCCACAGCAATGAACAACATAATGCATTGAATGTTTCCGTCTAGCACTGTCTTAGGTATTTTGTTGTTGTTGTTGCTGTTAGGTGCCACCGAGTCAATTTCGATTCATAATGACCCCATGTGACAGAGTAGAACTACCTCATAGGGCTTCCTGGGCTGTCATCTTTACAGAAGCATATTGGCAGGTCTTTTTCCCACAGAGACACTGGGTGGGTTCAAACCACCAATCTTTCAGTTAGCAGCTGAGCACTTAGCCATTGTGCCACCAGGGCTCCTTCTTAGGTACTTTATATCTGTTATATCATTGAATTCTCCCAATAACCCTGTAAGATGCATACATCTGCCACATGTTATAAAAGAGCAAGTTGACTCTAAGAGAGATGAACTTACTTGGCCATCATCACATAAGCTGTTAGTGGCAGATATGGATTTAGACCAGGTCTCTGTGACTCCAACACCCATCTTCCATACACTGGACCACACTGCCCCCCCCTCCAGCTCAATAAGACTAAAGATCAGCCTGCCAAGTTCCCATTTCAGAATGAAAAGGCAGGCAACTTTGAGCCTGGAACTCCAGGCACATCTCTTCTTCAGATGATGATACCGAGGTTGCCATTCTAAAAAGTCCAGCCATGAGCTGACTGCAATCCAAAACGTGCTTCCAAAAGCTCGTCTGAGAAATCTAATATTTGAGATGGATAATCTAATGGGCATGTGAGTCATACATTTCTTGGGATTTTCTAAGCTCCACTCTTGTATTAAGTCAGAAAGTCAGGCACCTGGACCCTATTATTGGATCTCCCTGGAACTGCCTCAATTGAGTTAATATTTAACATTATGGCCTCAGTGTTTATGGCAGATGATGTAAGAAATGTCAACTTCTACCATCTCTCTGTGAAAGGCATTTACTTTCTATAATTAAACCAGTTGCCATTGATTCAATTCCGACTCATGACAACCCCACATGCATCCGAGTAGAACTGTGCTCCACAGGGTTTTCAATGACTGATTTTTTGGAAGTAGATCACTAGACCTTTCTTTTTCCAGGTGCCTCTACGTGAACTCAAACCTCCAATCTTTCCGTTAGGAGCTGAGCACGTTAACTGTTTGCACCACCCAGGGCTACCATGAGTCAGAAACGACTCGACAGCAACTGGATTTTTCCTATTATAAAATTCCCCTTAAATATGGATCCAAGGGATTGGCTCCCTCTCAGAGTTCAGTGTCCATATAATGTTCCATCCCATATATGAATTCTAAGCTTCCTCTCATCATGCAATATAGGTTATATGACTAAATATGTTCCTCATTTTGCTTTTGCTACCAGGAAGCTCAAAGATAAATGCAGTGCTCAGATGAATTCAAGATCTCTCTGGGACGTCTACTCTTCTAATATGTTTTAGAACTTTATTTTTTTTAATAGATTTTATTATGCCAATTGACTTAGATGTTCCCTGAAACCATGGTCCCCAAACCCCTGCCTCTGCTACGCTGGCTTTCAAAGTAGTTTATTCCGGAAACGTCTTTGCTTTTGGTTTAATCCAGTTGCGCTGACCTTGCCTGTATTGAGCGTTATCTTAACCTTCACATAAGGTAGTTCTTATCTACTATTTAATTAGTGAATACCCCCTCCCACCCTCCCCCCCATAACCATCAAAGAATATTTTCTTCTCATTTTAAACTATTTCTCGAGTTCTTATAATAGTGGTCTTATATGATATTTGCCCTTTTGCAACTGACTAATTTCACTCAGCATAATGCCTTCCAGATTCCCCCATGTTATGAAATGTTTCACGGATTCATCACTCTTTATCAATGTCTAGCATTCCATTGTGTGAATATACCATAATTTATTTATCCATTCATCCATTGATGGGCACCTTGGTTGTTTCCATCTTTTTGCTATTGTAAACAGTGCTGCAGTGAACATGGGTGTGCAAATATCTGTTTGTGTAAAGGCTCTTATTTCTCTAGGATATATTCCAAGGAGTGGGGTTACTAGATCCTATGATAGTTCTATTTCTAGCTTTTGAAGGAAGCGCCAAATCGATTTCCAAAGTAGTTGTACCATTTTACATTCCCACCAGCAGTGTATAAGTGTTCCAGTCTCCCCACAGCCTCTCCAACATTTATTACTTTGTGTTTTTTTGGATTAATGCCAGCCTTGTTGGAGTGAGATGAAATCTCACTGTAGTTTTGATCTGCATTTCTCTAATGGCTAATGATCGTGTGTTTTTCCTCATGTATCTGCTAGCTATCTGAATGTCTTCTTTAGTGAAGTGTCTATTCATATCTTTTGGCCATTTTTTAATTGGGTTATTTGTCTTTTTGCAGTTGAGTTTTTGCAGTATCATGTAGATTTTAGAGATCAGGTGCTGACTGGAAATGTCATAGCTAAAAAATTTTCCCAGTCTATAGGTGGTCTTTTTACTCTTTTAGTGAAGTCTTTGGATGAGCATAAGTGTTTGATTTTTAGGAGCTCTCAGTTACCTAGTTTTTCTTCTGCATTGTTAATAATGTTTTGTATATTGTTTATGCCATGTATTAGGGCTCCTAACATTGTCCCTATTTTTTCTCCCATGATCTTTATCGTTTTAGATTTTATATTTAGGTTTTTTATGTATTCTGAGCTCGTTTTTGTGCATGGAGTGAGGTATGGGTCTTGTTTCATTTTTTTGCAGATGGATATCCAGTTATGCCAGCACCGTTTGTTAAAAAGACTGTCTTTTCCCCATTTCACTGTTTTGGGGCCTTTGTCAAATATTAACTGCTCATATGTGGATGGATTTAGGTCTAGGTTCTCAATTCTGTTCCATTGGTGTATGTATCTCTTGTTGTTCCAGTACCAGGCTGTTTTGACTACTGTGGCAGTATAATAGGTTCTAAAATCAGGTAGAGTAAGGCCTCCCACTTTGTTCTTCTTTTTCAGTAATGCTTTACTTAGCCGGGGCCTCTTTCCCTTTCATATGAAGTTGGTGATTTGTTTCTCCACCTCATTAAAGAATGTCGTTGGAATTTGGATCAGAATTGCATTAAATGTACAGATCACTTTTGGTAGAATAGCCGTTTTTATAATGTTAAGTCTTCCTATCCATGAGTAAGGTATGTTTTTCCAATTATGTAGGTCTCTTTTGGTTTCTTGCAGAAGTGTATTGTAGTTTTCCTTGTATAAGTCTTTTACATCTCTGGTAAGATTTATTCCTAAGTATTTTAACTTCTTGGGGGCTACTGTAAATGGTATTCATTTGGTGATTTCCTCTTAAATGTTCTTTTTGTTGGTGTAGAGGAATCAAACTGATTTTTGTATGTTTATCTTGTATCCCGATACTCTGCTGAACTCTTCTATTAGTTTCAGTAGTTTTCTTGCAGATTCCTTAGGGTTTTCTGTGTACAAGATCATGTCATCTACAAACAGAGATAATTTTACTTCTTCCTTGCCAATCTGGATGCCCTTTATTTCTTTATCTTTTGGGGCTAGCCTAATTGCCCTGGCTAGGATTTCCAGCACAATGTTGAATAAGAGCAGTGATAAAGGGCATCCTTGTCTGGTTCCTGATCTCAAGGCGAATGCTTTCAGGCTCTCTCCATTTAGGATGATGTTGGCTATTGGCTTTGTATAAATGCCCTTTATTGTGTTGAGAAATTTTCCTTCTATTCCTATTTTGCTGAGAGTTTTTTTTTATCATGAATGGGTGCTGGACTTTGTCAAATGCCTTTTCTGCATCAATTGATAAAATCATGTGATCCTTGTCTTTTGTTTTATTTATGTGATTGATTACATTAATTGTTTTTCTAATGTTGAATCATCCCCGCATACCTGGTATGAATTCCACTTGGCCGTGGTGAATTATTTTTTTGATATGTAGTTGAATTCTATTGGCTAGAATTTTGTTGAGGATTTTTGCATCTAAGTTCATGAGGGATATAGGTCTGTACTTTTCTTTTTCTGTGGTGTCTTTACCTGGTTTTGGTATCAGGGATATGGTGGCTTCATAGAATGCGTTTGGTAGTACTCCGTCCTTTTCTGTCCTCTGAAATACCTTGAGTAGTAGTGGTGTTAACTCTTCTCTGAAAGTTTGGTAGAACTCTGCAGTGAAGCCGTTCAGGCAGGGCTTTTTTTGTTGGGAGTTTTTTTGATTACCTTTTCAATCTCTTCTTTTGTTATGGGTCTATTTAGTTATTCCACCTCTGTTTGTGTTAGTTTAGGCAGGTAGTACGTTTCTAGGAATTCATCCATTTCTTCTAGGTTTTCAAAATCTGTTACAGTTTTTCACAGTAATCTGATATGATTTTAGAACTGTTTTTAAGTGTTTTAATTGTTTGATTACATCACCCACCTCAATTTTTTTGATGGGTGTGGTAAAAACTAAAAATAAATTGGTGCGATGTTATAGGGAGCATCTGGGAAAATGAAGCACTGGGGCTGTATTCAGGTTTGGTGGCACATTTTTAAAAATATTCACAGTGGGCATCTATACCCTGCACTCCATCATCACTGCCACTACCATAATCCAGGTTACCATCACCTTCCATCTCAATAACTACAAACATCTAATGGAGGTCCCGTCTTCGTCCTGCCTCCCTCCTCTCCTGTCTTCCAATATTCCGATTTGCAAGTAAATCTGTCATTCCACACATACCCTTGGCTCTGTCACTAGGTGGTCTAAAAACCTCCAAAAGCTCCTGTCATATTCACTTGTACAAAGAGCTTCTAAAACAGGAGAGCAAAGAGGTGTGTGGGATACCCAAAGCCATAAGGTGATGTGGGGCATTAGTAAGTAATTTCAAACACTCATTTGTTATTAAAACAAATACAGATATAATATAGAGGTAGTCATTTTTGAGACTGACACCTAAGACTGAAGATATTCTCCAGCTGGGTTGGGCCTCTGAGGGTTCCAGGCTATCTCCCCAGTGCCCCCTATCTTCCCAGGGCATTCTCCTTCATTCCTCTCTACACTTAGGAAGGCTTTGTTGGAAAATTTTGAGAAGTCCAGTGATACAATAAAGCCCAATTTTCTTATCAAGGCCTCTAGGCCTGCATGGCAACTAACAACAACAACAAAAGAGCTTGCATGAGATCCTGTATTTCATGACAACATATAGTGCACCTCATAACAAATGGCTGATACCTTTCTGATTATGTCTCACTGCTCATCCCTCCTAGTGCATGAGCTCCACCACCATCATCTTCATCATCCTCACTCTCACCCTCCATATCATTAGAGCTATGACTATAAGCCAGGAACTTTGCAAACATTAACTCATTTAATCACTTAAAGTACTATTATCCCCCCTACAGAGATAAGGAGACTGAGGCATAGAGTGGGGCAGTTATGGCGAGGGTCATTTGGCAAGAACATGATGAAAAATGGAATCCCAACTCTGATCTGTTCAACAGCAGAGGAGGAACTTTTAATCTCTCCTAATCACACCACCACTTGTCTGGTAGTTTGTCGCATTGTGGTAGCTTGCATGTAGCTATGATGTTGGAAGCCAGGCCATTGGTATTTCAAAAGCCAGGAGGGTTACCCATAGTGGGCAGGTTTCAGCAGTGCTTCCAGGCCGAGACAGACTAGGAAGAAAGGCATGGTGCTCTACTTCCAAAAATCAGTCAATGAAACCCTGTGGATCACAACAGAATGTTTTGTAATATAGTGCTGGGAGGTGAGCTCCCTAGGTTGGAAGGCACTCAAGATACACAGTGGCTATAACAATGGACTCGAGCATACAAACAATGGTGAAGATGGCACAAGACCAGGTAACATTCGGTCTATTGTACGTGGGGTTGCCATGAGTCGGAGCTGACTGGATGGTGGCTAACAACAACAATCATACTTAATTGTTCACTTGGCTCATTCCCTCACCTCCATCAAGTCTGTGCTCAATCTTTACTTTCTCAGGGATGCCCAACCAGACCAACCTGTTAATATTGCAGCGGTCCCCAGCACTCAAAATCTCATTCTCTGTTCTACTTTCTCTTTTGCTATTCTGTGTACTGAGTTTTAACATCGTATGTAATTCATTATTCTCCTTGTTCATTGTCTGTTTACCCTGCTAGAATATGTGTTCAACAAGGACGGGGAACTACATGGCCACTGATGTAACAATAGGGATAAAGTTAATATCTGTTGAATGACTGACTCCATGAACTACACCATCTGACCTCTGGATCAGTTGGAATCCCCAGAGCCTAGCATATACCTGGCACGGAGAAGGAGTTAAGTGAAGGTTTGCTGTTGAATGAGTGAGCCATGTCTCTTCATCAGTCTTGGTCAAGATGTGGTTTCCAGCCCTGGGCCAGCGTGTTTGCTGTTTTCCAGAATTCTTCAGAACAGGATGGAGGTTTTCTGGGTCTCCATCCAAGGCCAAAGGAATAACGAATTGAGCCTGGCTGCCAGCCCTGAACCCTTTTTCTTTCCCAGCTCTGCCTCAGAAACTGTATCACCCCAAGACCATTCCTTGCCCTCAACTCTCTACTCCACTTGGACCCTCCATTATTACAGACCCTACCCTTCCTAGCCACCACCCGTCTATCAGTTTGCTGTACTATGTGGCTTGGGTGTGGCTATGACACTGTAAACTCTGCCACCAGTATTTCAAATACCAGCAGGGTCATCCATGGTGGACACGTTTCAACAGAGCTTCCAGACTAAAGACAGACTAGGAAGAAACGCTTGGAAATCTGCTTCCTAAAAATCAGCCAGTGAAAAACCTTTGGATCAGAACAGAACACTGTCCAACTTGCTTGCTTTGGACATGTTATCAGGAGGAGGATATCACGTTTGGTAAATTAGTGGGCCAGTGAGGGTAAGGAGGGCCCTCAGTGACATGGATTGGAACAGTAGCCATAACAATGGACTCAAACATGCCAGTGACTATGAAGATGACGCAGGACCAGGCAGCATTTCCTTCTGTTGTACACAGGTCACCATGAATTGGAGTCAACTTGATGGCAGTTTATCTATCTCCCTCCTTCCTTCCATCTCTACCTACCTACCTACATCTATCTAGCTACCTGCCCACCTACCTATCTACCTATCTCTGTCTGTCTGTCTCTCTATCTATTTACCAACCTATCTACCCACCCACCCACCTGTCCTAGGCACATGGCCAGGACCTGGGAGATTTCCTTGGACACCTGATGGTGCCTCCCTTGCCTGGCTCTGGATGGGGGGAGAGGAGGGAAGAACACCCTTTGCCATTTTACCACCATCCAATTAGGCAAGCTCTCAGTGGTGAGGGAAAGCTGGTTGTTTCCTTGACAGCAAATACCCAAACTGACTGAAACAATTAGTTTGTCTATTTTAAAACTGAATTCCAGCACTTCCATGGCAACCAAAGTTATTAAAAGATGTAAATTAAAGTGTTGTGCAGGAAAGATGGCTTGGCATGGAAGGCACTTATTTTGGGGGGGGGGAAATATGAAGAACATCAAATCAAGGGCATCCCCTACCGGGATGCTCCACCCTGTAACCAGTGGAGGGACACAGCTCCCATAACTTCTCCCTGTGCCCTCGGCTCTGACACAGCCTCACACAAACAACTCATCCCTCACATGCATGAGAGAGATAGGGGCTCTGCACTTCCTGAGGTCCCTTATGCCAAGGAGAAAACCTGGGAAAGGTGGAGAGGTGGGGGAACTGATTAGGCGCTGTCAATTTGCAACTCATGGAGACCCCGTGTGACAGAGTACATGTGCCCCATAAAAGTTTTCTAGGCTGTAATCTTTACAGAAGCAGATCACCAGGTATTTCTCCTATGGAGCCATTGGGTGGGTTCAAACGACCAACCTCTTGGTTACCAGCTGAGCGCTTAACCACTGTGCCACCAGGGCTCTTTGACATTTGTGTAGTGCCTACAATCTTCCTGCAAATAATGCAAGGTGGACAGTTCTTACTATTCCCCTGGCACCGTGATAAGAGATGTGCAGCCATCATCTCATTAAATGCTCCTGACCAGATGAGGCAGAGCCTGAGGTCATTCCCATTTCACAGATGGGGAAAGTGAGGCCCAGAGGGATAAAGTGGCTGATGGAGTCAAACAGCCAGTAAAGAGCAAATGGGGATTAGAGCCCTCCTCTGTTGGACCACATCATAATTCCTTAAGTCACGGGAGACAAACTGCTGGACAAATGGGCTTTCCTTCTCAATCCTGTTACTAATCCTAAATGGCAGGTGCAGTCTGGCATAGGAGCAAGGGCTCAGGCTCTGGAGCTGGGCAGATGTGGGGGTGAAATCCTGTCCTGCAGTCATTAGCTTTAGGACCTCAATTCAAGAGAGGTAACTCTCAGGACCTCAGTTTACTCAGCTGTAAACTGGGTATGGACCTCACTGAGCAGCTGTGAGGATGAAATGAGATAACCCAAGACAGTCACCTGGCCTGATGCCCGATACACAGCAAGCAATACTAACACTCATTGTTTGACAATGATAATTCTCCTTACGTTGTTATTGTTAGCTGCCATCACGTCGACTCTGACTCACGGAAACCTTATCTACAACAGAACAAAATGTTGTCCAGTCCTGCACCACCCTCACAGCCACCAGCATGTTTGAGTACAATGTTGCAGCTATTGTGCCAATCCATCTCACCAAGGGTCTGCCTCACCATCGCCGACCCTCTACTTCACCAAACACGACATCCTCTAGTGAGTGATCCCTCTGGATGATGTGCCCAAAGCAAGTGAGTTTGACAATGTTCAATAAGATTTTTATTGGCTGATTTTCCGAAGTACATTGCCCAGCCTTTCTTCCTAGTCTGTCTTAGTTTGGAATGTCTGCTGAAACCTGTCCACCATGGGTGACCCTGCTGATATTTGAAATAGCAGTGTCATAGCTTCCAGCATTGCAGCAACATTTCGGTCTATTGCCATACCACAGTATGACAAACTGACAGATGGGTGATGGGTTCTCCTTGTAGGTGAGGTCAGTGAGGTTCAGAGAGGTACAGTAACTTGTTCCAGGACACACAGTGGGGATCTAAAGCCAGATCTCAGACCCAAGCTCATGCTCTCCATGCTGTGACTGAGAAAACCAAGTGGTTGGCTCAACATCTCACCATCTGTTCATGGTGAGGCTGGGATAGCCAGAATCTCTCATCAGCAACCCCCTGGTCGCATGTCTTAGACTTCTTTGCTGCTTCCAGAAAGACAGAAATGGAAAGGAGCAGCTGTATTTAAACTCTTAATGATTATATTGGTGGCCTTTGTTTGTGGAGTGTTTGTTCTCTGCCAGGCACTGAGCTCAGGGCTTTATCCCTGCTTTCCAGCCACACTGGAGCGGGCTCAGTTCTTGAAAATGTGCTCTCCTGCTTTAACAACTGCAGCTTCATCAGCTTCTGTCCAGCCAACTGTTGCTTGTCTCTCAGACCCCGGCTTAAACCTTAATTCCTCTGAGAGGCCTCCCCTAACCCCCAAGTCGGCACGATCCACTAGGACATGTTCCTGGCCCCTGGTGATTCCCTGCGGTAACTTGGCTAAGCTGTCATCACACACCTGTCCCTGTATGAAATCAAGCATGGAGTCTGTTTGCACTGTATCCCCAGTGCCCAGAATGGAGTCTGGTACATAGCAGGTGCTTAACCAAAAAGTGTGGTATGAATGAATGAATGAATCCATTATGTCTTTTTTTTAAGGGTGTGTGATGATTAACATATTATCCACAAGGACCGAATAGATGGATCTAGATCAAAAGGAAGAAAAAAATGTGGAACAGAACTTCAAATTCTTATCAGAAACCAGACATACCAGATACATTGAGACTAGGAGAACTCCCGAATCTATTGTCTGGGAATAATTTTTAAGCCTTGAACAAAAAACACTCCATGATGTCATCTTTAAACTAAACAATTTAGCTCATTTAATAAAGAATGTTTGCCTTGAGTATTGTGCTCTTTTTAAAGAATAATCTATATGAGATTAAATGGGTTTAGTAATTGTAAAACACAGACGAGAACTCTAAGGGGCAGAGAGTCTAAGTTAATGGTGGTGAAGTAATATGGGCAGAGATAGGGAGAATGGTGATACAACGTGACATATGTAACCACTGTCAACGAACTGTGCATAAAAATTGTTGAATGGGGTTATGTTTTATTATGTATATTTCGACCCAAAATATATATATTTAAAAGAAACATACTATCCATCCAAATCTTGACCAATCCAGAGCCTCCGTTAATACTCCCAGCAAAGAGACACCCAAAGCAAAGGGCCAAGGGAAAGAACCCTCCCCTTAGTGAGGAAGACATAGGAAGTTGGAACTACCCACCAACTCCAGTCTTTAGGCAGAGTTGTGTATGTAAGAGCAATCATTCATTCATTCAGTTAGTTATCTATTAATTCATTTTAAAACAATAAATTATCAACAGATGTGTATTAAACATTTACCAATGATGGGCTAATTGTTGTAGGTAAGAACATAGACATGATATTGCACTTTCAGGGAGCAGCCACAGAATAATGCAAGCTATTGAACAAACAAATGACTTGTTGAATTCCATAACCCAGTATTTCTTTCTCAGTAGGCTGTGATTTTGCCACTCAGGGGACATTTGACAATGTCTGGAGACACTTCTGGTTGTCACAAGTTGTGGGGGGGAGGGTGCTAATACCATCTAGTGGGTAAAGGCCGTGGATGCTGCTTAACATCCTATAATGCACAGCACAGACTCCACAATCACTAAATATCTGTCCCGAAATGTCAACAATGCCAAGGTTGAAAAAACCCTGGTCTAAATAAATGGTTGGTCAAATAAATGAAGAAATGAAGGGATTATTTGAACAATACATCACCTTCCTGTTAACAGTCCAGTCCTTTTCATCTGCATGGGGAAACCAAACATTAGTTGCTGTTGTTTTGATTAAAACAGCCACTGTTTTTTGTTTTTGTTTTTGTTTTTTTTGTGCTTTAAGTGAAAGTTTACAAATCAAGTCAGGCTCTCATACAAAAGTTTACTTACACCTTGCTATATACTCCTAGTTGCTGTCCCTCTAAATGAGACAGGACACTCCTTCCCTCCACTCTCCATTTTTGTGTCCATTCAGCCACCTTCTGTCCTCCTCTGCCCTCTCATCTTTTCTCCAGACAGGAGCTGCCCACATAGTCTCATGTGTCTACTTGATCCAAGAAGCTCACTCTTCACCAGTATCATTTTCTATCCCATAGTCCAGTCTAATCCCTGTCTAAAGAGCTGGCTTTGGGAATGGTTCCTTTACTGGGCTAACAGAAGGTCTGGGGTCCTTCTAGTCTCAGTCAGAGCATTAAATCTGGCCTTTTTATGAGAATTTGGGGTCTGCACCCCACTGCTCTCCTGCTCCCTCAGGGGTTCTCTGTTGTGTTCCCTGCAGCCGGGCACCACCCAGTTCTGGTCTCAGGCTGATGTAGTTTCTGGTTTATGTGGCCCTTTCTGTCTCTTGGGCTCATAAATTACCTTGTGTCTTTGGTGTTCTTCATTCTCCTTTGGTCCAGTGGGTTGAGACCAAATGATGCATGTTAGATGGCTGCTTGCTAGCGTTTAAGGCCCCAGATGCCACTCTCCAAAGTGGGATGAAACAGCCACTGTTTTAATCAGAAGAGAGTATCTGAGAAAGCAAGAGTGCCCCACAGACAAAGAGAGCTCCCCACAACCCCAGGAGCATACATCAGCCAAAGGTGATTTCTGGCTCTTTCCAACGAGCTTCCTCCCCTGACTGATAATAACCAATACTTTTTATGCTTTACTCGGCCAGGTACTGGGCTAGCCCTTCATGCATATTAATTAATGTAATCCTCACAACTTTTTTTTCTTTTTCACAACCACCCATCATCCCCATTTTACAAGTGAGGAAAGAGGGAGTCAGGGACGTTAGTCAGCTTGCCCCAGCTTACCGCAGCTAGTAAGTGGAAGAATCAAGATCTGAACCCAGGGCTCTGGTCCTAGAGGTTGGGTGCTGGACCACCACCTTCTACTGCACCTCAAGGTGCTGAGCAGGTTGCTCCCCCTGCTGGTGGGCTCCCAGAAGCTGCTGCTCACACATGCATTAGTGTGCTTTTCTCTAGATCTGTTCCACCCTCTGCCCCTCAGCAAGTGATGTGAGATCAAGAACCACACTTGGTTCAGAGCATAAGTTCTGGTATCGAGCGGATTCCCAGGAATATTGGTCAAATGAATGGATAAGTAAGAAAATCACTTCCTGTCTCCAAAATTGATGAATAAGTATCACTCATTATTTTATTTGCTTCAAAGCAAATTTCCCCAGAAAACATCCACATGGGGAACATTCTGAAAGAGAATATATGTGGAGAACTCAAATCAAGCTACACACCTTTAGGTGCCATTGCACACCTCCCAGGAGTCCCCGGGTGGCGCAGTTAACATGCTCAGCTGCTAACCTAAAGGTTGGAGGCTCAAGTCCACCCAGAGGCACCTTGGAAGAAAGGCGTGGCAATCTACTCCTGAAACATTAGCACTGAAAACCTACTCTGACACACACAGGGTTGCTGTGAGTCAGACCTTTTTTTTATTTGTTTGGTTGTTTTACCCACGTCCCAAGTATCCTGCTCATTGCTTTGAGGAGGGAAGGGAGCTTCTGAGAAGGCAGGTTCCCCAGAGATGTGTCTCTCTGTGCACCCCAGACTCCATTCCCCAAGCACAGGTTCCAAAAGTTCACGTTTTTAGCCAGCATTTTGTGTGATGCTTTTCTTAACCTTACAAGTTACTATTTCACCAGCAGGCTTCCTTTTGGAGCATCAGATGGCAGACTGGATGATTTAAGGGAAAAACGTGTTTATATTTGAAGTTTTTTTTGTTTTCGTTTTTGTTTTTTTAAAGCCTCTAGGAGCCTAATGTGACATTCTGGGTAAAAACACAGTAGTACGTTGGAACGTGTGATGTCTCCCCTAATAACATATAAAATCTCTTTATGGTGGCAGATCACTGGGAGGGACATCTGGCCTGGTAATCTGAGGCTGCCACCCTTGATTTAGGAGAAGTAGGAAAGGTTAAGAGGGCTGGTCGTTTCTCCATTTGGAGAATGCTCATTCCCAAGGGATCAAAAGACCACCCGTCATCAGCAACCAGCCTTCACAAAAGAGGGTGTCATTTTCATGCAGGGTCTAAAGGCTATGGTTCCCTGGCTGGTGAAAACAGTGAACGCACTTGGCTGCTAATCGAAAGGTCAGTGCTTCTAATCTATCCAGAGGTGTCTTGGAAAAAAGGCCTGGAGATCTACTTCTGAAAAATCAGCCATTGAAAACCCTATGGAGCAGTTCTACTCTGGCACACTTGGAGTCACCATAAGTCAGAGGTTAGGGTGAATGCCACACCTTTGGGCCTAAGTGGATGCTTAATTCCCCTAGAGCACCCCCAGCTATTTGTAGAAGAGTCCAAAGGGATTCTGTGTACACCAGAACACGGCAAGGTGACAGAAGGCTTTCTCCCCAGTCCGATGCCACACTTTGCCTCTCGGCCCCCAAAGTCACCTCCCACAGCCTCCTATAAGTCCCTTCACGACCTTACCCTTTGTGTTTCCATGTCTCTTAGGACAACTGCTCCTCGTTCATCTAACCATTAGGACTAAGTTAGCCTGGGAAGCCAGACTTGAAACACACTCTGTCATCTTTCATTCACGAATCTTTCCCACCCCTGAATTACAGTAAATGCTCTCAAACATATCAGTGGCCAATACTCAGTGGAGGAAGAAAGTTATCTCCAGGGACACCCTGGAATCACCTGCGATGCTACTTAAAATGAGAAGTGAGCTATCACTTGCTGCCACAACTATCTGGCTGTTTGTCTTATTGCTGTGGTTTGTATGTCACTGTGATGCTGGAAACTATGCCACTGGTATTCCAAAGATCAGCGGGGTCACCCATGGGGGTGGGTTTCAGTGGAGCTTCCAGACTAAGACAGAGGAGGAAGAAAGGCCTGGCAATCTACTTCTGAAAAGTAGTCAATGAAAACTCTATGGATCACAAACAATAGTGTTCGATATAGTGCTGGAAGATGAGTCCAAACGTACTCATGATCGTGAAGATGGTACACAAGGCAATGCTTCATTCTATTGTACATAGGGTCACCAAGAGCCAGTGCCCCCTGGACTTGAACTAATAACAACCACCTTTTCCTAACCACTTGCTATGTGCCGGGCACTGTGTGTCCCATGCTGTAACTGCACTGTCTCACGTAATCTTCGCCCTGACATTACTAGGTAGTGACCGTGGTTATCCCCATCTTGAGGATGAGAAGCTGGAAACACCAGGAGGTCACACAGAGTCACGAGACAATTGGAAATCAAACCCCGGTGGGCCTGGCCCCAGAGCTCCAGTGCTTAGCCCAATGGCTTTTCCACTTCTACCCTTGTTCCTCCCTATCAACAACATGACGTGTTGTTCCTCAAGGGAGAAACACCAGGGTTCCTACTTCTAGTCACATTATTTAAACCACGTTAGCTCACTTGGAAAGGAAAAATATTTTCATAAAATATTCGGAACATGAAATATGAAAGAAAAGAAATATATCCACAGGAAAGTCACTAATCAAAGTGATTTTCTTACCCAACTGCCTTACATGACTAGTGTTTTATTCAGAGAAAGAAAGAAACAGAGAGAGAGAGAGACAGAGAAAGAAAGAGGATAGCCAAAGTCACCATGCTTAGCCAACCACACTGACCAGCACACTCTCAGCCTCAGGCAAACAAGCTCCAGGCTCAAGCTTCAGAAGGACGTGTAGACTCGTGTGGGCAAATTCCTTACATGGAACAATTAATGGAGTCCAAACCTGTGGCCGTGGGAATTTGCCATGCATATCTAGGACTGCATGTTCCTCTGAGGCATTTCCTTACCGAGACGGAGAGATGCAAAGCAGAAGATGGGTGGCTACAGGTAGCTATCAAGCAGCCTTGCTTCATGCTTGGAGAATCTGAGGAAAAGAACTATCAGGGACGGGGTTGTGTTTGTTGTTGTCGTTTTTGTTGAGTATTGGCTTGTTTTCTCTTTTGAGGTGTGGGGGGCATTTCGCCAATTTTAACATGCATGTATGTTTTTTTACATATCTGAAATCAGAATGTGTTTTTAAAGCAACGTGTACATTTCATGTTGTGTTGCTTTTGTTCTCTGACTGCCTTCCTCCAAAAAGCATCATTAAAGAGAGACTGGGATTTATACCCCACGACATCTGAGAATAGAGGGAATGGAGTAGACAGTATTTTATGCTGCATGACTCAAGTACCCACTCCTCCACCCTGTGGACGTAATCCATGTGATAATAAGCTGCTTGGGGAGGCTTCAAGCAAAGAACCCTAGGGGCAGTGGCTGGACCATCCAAATTAAAAATACGAAGCAAACTAAAGTACCCAATAGCCATTTTCCTTTAAAAAACAGGACTGCATTTTAAATATTCATTTAAATGTAGAGTAATAAACTAATATACCTTTTAATCTGTTTTCTACTTGATAATATTTCATTTGTAGACTCTCAATGCCTTATAAAAATAGACCCAGAGTCCAAATTCCCACAGCAGGGTATTTTTCATGTTCTCTAATTTTGAGGAATGTATGCGTGTCAAAATTAGTCTGCAAACAGAGAACAGCAATGGCACTTGGTATCTCTCAGAGGGCACAGGTATGAGTCCAGCTACCACCCAGGGGTGGAAATGATCTGGAAATGGGGGTAAAAACAGCATGCACCTCTGGAGTTGTTGTAAGGAAGTCAACCAAGTGAAGAACAAGACAGTATAGCCCAGCAGTTCATCTCATGGTCTGCGGAAGCAGAATGCCTGAGTTTAAAACTTGGTTTTATAGTCAGGTGGCTCAGCAGTTAACCTCTCTGCATCTGTCTTCTTGTCTGGAAAGTGGGAATAACTATATGTAACTCATAGGAATGGGCCGCAGAATAATGGAGACACGTCTGTGAAATGCTTAGAATATAATGAGCCTGGTACCTAAAAAAAAACCCATTGCCATTAAGTCGGTTCCAACCCATGGCGACCCTATAGGACAGAGTGACTAGTGAGTGCTAAATAAGTCTTAGCTACTAGCTACTACTATTACTACTACCACTACCACCACCACCACTACTACTACTACCACCACCACCATTACTACTACCACTACCACCACTACTACTACTATTGCTGTTATTATTACTACTGCTACTAACACCACCATTACTACTACCACTACTATTACTACTACACTACCACCACCACTACTGCTGTTGTTGTTATTACTGCTATCACCATTACCACTATCACTACCACCGCCACCACTACAACTACTACTGGTATTATTACTACTGCTACCACCACCACCATTACTACTACCACAACTACCACCACCATTACCACTGTTATTATCACTACTGCTACCGCCACCATAACTGCTACTACCACTACCACCACTATTACTATTACTACTACCACTACCACCACCATTACTACTACCACTACCACCACCATTACTACTACCACTACCACCACTATTACTATTACTACTACCACTACCACCACCACCATTACTACTACCACTACCACCACCATTACTACTACCACTACCACCACTATTACTATTACTACTACCACTACCACCACCACCATTACTACTACCACTACCACCACCATTACTACTACCACTACCACCACTATTACTATTACTACTACCACTACCACCACTATTACTACTACCACTACCACCACTATTACTACTACCACTACCACCACCATTACTACTACCACTACCACCACTATTACTATTACTACTACCACTACCACCACTATTACTACTACCACTACCACCACTATTACTACTACCACTACCACCACCATTACTACTACCACTACCACCACTATTACTATTACTACTACCACTACCACCACTATTACTACTACCACTACCACCACTATTACTACTACCACTACCACCACCATTACTACTACCACTACCACCACTATTACTATTACTACTACCACTACCACCACCACCATTACTACTACCACAACTACCACTATTACTACTACCACTACCACCACCACCATTACTACTACCACAACTACCACTATTACTACTACCACTACCACCACCACCATTACTACTACCACAACTACCACTATTATTATCACTATTGCTACCACCACCATAACTGCTACTACCACTGCCACCACTGTTACTACTACCACTACCACCATTACTACTACCACTACCACCACTATTACTACTACCACTACCACGACCACTATTATACTATTACTACTACTACTACATCACTACCATCACCACCACCCCATTACTACTACTCTCTTTGCTGCTACTACCACCACCATCACCACCACTACTATTACTACTACTACCACTATTAGCACTTCCACCATCATCACTATTATTACTACTACACTGCTACCACCATTACCATCACCATTACTATTACCACTACCACCCGATTGCCACCACTGCTATTACTGCTACTACCATTACTACTACTGCCACCATCACCACCACCACTACTATTACTACCATCACTACCACTATCACCAGCACCATTATTACTACTACCTTTACTACTACTACCACCACCACCATCATCACCACTAGTACCGTTATTACTACCACCACCACCACCATTACTACTACTACTACCACTATCACTTCCACCATCATCACTATTATTACTACTACACTACCACCACCATTACTATCACCACTACTATTACCACTACCACCATCACCACCACCACTACTATTACTACTACTGCTACCACCACCATTACTACTACAACTATTACTACTACCACTATTATCACCACTGTTACTACTACTACTACTACTACCATGGCCACCACCATGAATACTCCTACTGCTACTTCTATTACCACTACTACTACCACCCTACTACTACTATTGTTATTATTATTTTAGTATATAAAATGTGCTTAGAAGAGTGCCATAGTAAGTATTCTAAATGTTAACTATCGTTAACTGCTTTCTTTAAAATAGGTGTGAAAAAAGATTCTGCCAGTATTATATGAAATGATGTGCATCAAGTCTTACTACAGTACCTAGTACTGTAAAAAAAAGTTAGTCTTTAATAACCCCTGGTCATATAAAGTGCCACGTATGCTCTGGTGGAAAAGAAGGGCCTGAGGGTAGGATGGTCAAGATGAGGAACTAGGGATAGATGGTGCTACTAAGGAGGGAGGCCAAGTGGTGAAATTCACCAAATACCAGTGTTATCTCTCCCATAATTTGACAGGAAGCTCATCCAGCTCCGGGCCAAGACCCAACTAGAACCAGGAGGTAATCCAGACCTAAGGGAGGGTCAAGGGATGCAGTTCTTACCTGGAGACTATAGACTCTTAAGAAGTCCTAATATAGAACTCAGTGGGTCCATGAATTTGTACAGGAAAAAACAACAACCTGTATTTCCACTAGCCTTGAGCTGAAATTTAGCATCCCTTTTAATTATAAATGTAGGCCTGTGACTTTGTCACCAATAGAAATCACAGATTTTTTTTTCACATCATATAATTGTCCCAGATATCTCAAAATATCATTACGCTTTTTTTTATCACTACTTCAGAATTACTGCTATTACTACTTACTGCTACACCTTGTTACGTAATGTGTTAGTAAAGGAGCAAAGACATTACTACATCACATTTCATTTTAGTATTCTGATCTATGTATTTCAACAAAAATGGCTTCTTTTGTGATCTTAAGTATTTTATTTTATGTATATTTAAACCTTATTTGGTAAAGACAAAACTATGGCCCATAATTCTTACCAGATGCCAAAGAGGACCATGGAACAGAAAATGTTAAGGACCTCTAGTTAGGGTCTCTTGAGGAGCTTTGATCATGTGCACACACACACATACACAAATAGGATAAATCAGGAGTTGGTGAGTATCTAGATGCTCTCTGACAGGTCTCTTAACCTTCTACAGCCTCTGCTACTGCACATTGTTGTTAGCTGCTGTCAAGTTGACCCCATGCACAATGGAATAAAACGCTGCCCATTCCCGCACCATCCCATGATCAGTTGCAGATCAGACTGTTGTGATCTATAGGGCTTTCAATGGCTGATTTTTAGAAGTAGATCCCCAGGCCTTTGTTCCTACTCCATCTTAGTCTGGAAGCTCTTTGAAACCTGTTCAGCATCACAGCAACACACAAGCCTCCACAGACAGACGGGTGGTAGCTGCACATGAGGTGCATTGGCTGGGAATCAAACCTGGGTCTCCCGCATGGAAGGCAGGAATTCTACCACTGAACCACCAACATGGGGAAAATAACACTCTTCTCAAATACACCATAGGATATTGTAAGAGTCAAGTGTGGTGTAGAATAAGGACCTGATGGCTGGAAGTTAATAAATTTTGCACAAATTTCGGACGTGAATGGAATCATTCCTCAAAGGCTGAACTGACCCTTAGCCTCTGCTTCTTCACACATATTGCCTGAGTGCTGCTCCCAGAATGCAACCAATGGAAACTGCAGGTCAGTGGAGGTGCCGGAGTCAGATTTGGGGTTGACTGCTGGCTCTGTCCTTACTAACTCAGTGGCCCTAGCCAAGCTGTTCCACCCCTTCTGGGCCTCCATCTCCTTTTCTATGCTATGGGAAGTACATCAGTGAAATTAGACAAAATGTGCAAAGTGTATATGAGAGTGCCTGGTAGGCAATCACAGTGTAGGGTCTCAGTGAAGCCAAGCAGTAGAAGATGATAGAGAACATCACCATCATTATCATCCTCATCACCATAGTCACCATCATCACATTGTGGCAGACATTTAATTAATAATGGGAGGTCCATGAGCTCCTCACATTTCCCGAACCCTTTATAGCAGGTGCCATGGGACTTGTTCTAGCCATGGACTGTGAATGGAAGCAAAATGAACCACTTCAGAGATGAGACAACGCAAATCTCATGAGAGATTCTCCATTCTCTTCCTTCTACTGTCACATTGATGGCTGAGGAGTGTGCAGACACAGTGGAAACATAGGTAGAAGCAGCCTGTATTTCTAGGTCACTACATAAAAAGTGGGCAGTGGTGGTTCAGGGGTAGAACTCTCGCCTTCCCTGCAAGAGACCCGGGTTGGGTTTCCAACCAATGTACCTCATGTGTAACAACCACCTGTACGTCAATAGAGGCTTGCATGTTGCTAGGATGCTGAACAGTTTGCAGTGGAGCTTCCAGACTAGAATGAAGAAAAAAGGCCTAGCCATATAATTCCAAAAATCAGCCAATGTAAACCCTGTGGATCATAACAGAACATTGTCAAATATGTAACTGATCATGGGGATGGCACAGGACAGGGTAGCATTTTGTTCCATTGTGCACGGAGCCATTATGAGACAGGGACCAACTCAATGCCAGCTAACAACAACATGGAGAGAGATGCCCAGGAGAACTGCCCAACTCTACTGGACATGTAGTATTAGTAAAAGATAACCCTCTGTTAAGCCATTGAGATTTCAGGGTGAATTTGTTATTTCAACATAGCCTAACTTCTCCTGACTGATACGATCATTAAATAAGAAAACCATGACAAAGCAAACAACACTCCCTACAAGGACAATAACTACATTTGCCATGAGACATGCCCAGAGTTCAGCACCTTCCCCCAGGGTATGAGGATATGCCCTTTTATAAAGTCTGGGCAGAGTCTAGTCCAAAGACTGGAGGCAGCCCAAGGGAAGAGGCTCAGCAGTCACTCACTACATATGCTGTTTGCCAGCTGGAAACCCTACTGACCCAGCATAGCATTTGCTGCTTGGAACTCAGGAAGACTTCCTGAGACCCAGTGTCTGCAGTCAGCATCCACATTAGCTGACAGCACCAACATTTTGTTTCCATAGACCATCCTTTCTCCTTCTCTCTAAAGGCACAAGTAGCTCCAAGCACTGCAAGGAGCTCTCAATATCAACTTGGCTGCCAGTATGTAGGGAGGAGGGGGACACAGGACCAGAATTCCTGGCCGCGCCGCTACAGAGGACAATACCAGGGCAGAGTCTAAGACGTAATTAACACATTTCAAATCAACATGTAAAATATGTCAGATGCTTAAGTATTCATTAATATTTCTGCAAACTAATTACATTAGAATGACAAGGCCAGGAAGACATTAAAAGAGTTTACTAATGTTCCACTGCTCTTGTTGAAATGGTGGCGTGGATTACCGCTTTATTCAATTTTTTTTTTTTTTTAATTTACCAGAAAAGATCTAAACACCACGCTATTTCACAGCTATCATCATTTATTCATAGCTCAATGGAGGAAGCCGGAATAGCAATAACTCTTTTTTCCCCTAATTGTCATTCTGGTGAGATAAGTGGGAGATCAGCCCCGAGTCAAGCTACATTAGTGTTGAGAATCAGGCGCAGTCACGAAGTTTCTGCAAAGTATGTTAGCATCATTTGTCATGAGCAGTTTGTGCTGAGCAATGGAGACTTTAACCCAAGGGGTTTTTCAATTCTGCCTCCCCATCTTAACTGGGCCATTGGTTCAGAAATCAAGCTGCCTGGAATCAGATACTAACTTTGCCTACTAGCCATGTGGCCTCATAAACTCTTGTGAGCTTTGGTCTCCTCACCCATTAACTAGAGGTTATATTAGAACTCATCCCCCCAAGTTTGTTGGAAAGAATAAAAGAGGCAATCCATATCAAATGCTTGGCAGAGTGCCTGACATACAGTGAATATTCAATAAATGTTGTCTGCTTCCACTGCCACCACCATCACCACCACCACAAATACTGCCACCGCCATCAATACTGCCACCATCATCACCAACACCATCACTACCACCACCACCACCAGCAATACTGCCCCACCACCATCACCAACACCATCCTCACCACCAACATCATCATTATTGTCATCATCAGCACCAAGAGTCATCTTCAACCCTTCAATGTTATTCATTATAAGGTGCCAACCCACATGTCAAGCTGATTCCCCAACTCTCCTCTCTTCTTCCATCCCTTACCTATGTGCTGTCAAGCCAAAGCAATCTCCTTGCTGAGCCAAACTTGCTTCCAGATAATAAAAATATGCCATGGAGTGTAGTATCCAAGTATACGGCCCCAAGTGCCTCTTACTGGTTTAGAGCAAGGACACTTGGGTACATGAGAAAGGGAGACTCGGTTCATCTAAGAGCCTCCCCTGACTGCTCGGGAGACTTTGAACACCCTCTTCTAGGCGTTTACTCTCCACTGAATTCATTTTATATAGTTTCTGCTATTTAATTTTATCCTCACACTAACCCTATGAAGTAACTATTCATGTTTTTCCTGTTTTATAGATGAGAAAACTAAAGCTCAAGGTCTTTAATAATAAAACGAGCCACAGAGGTAACAGGAAGAGGATTAGGAATCACGTCCAGCACTTGGCTAAGAGTATCTGTTCACCCATCTGTATTTTACTGGAGCAGGGCTCCTTGAGAACCGGGAAGGTGTCTTATTCATTTCAAGGTACTTGGGGTTGAAGGTGTGACCATCAAATCATACCAGTTCTGACTCATAGCGACCCCGTGTGTGTCAAAGTAGAACCGTGCTCCATAGGGTTTTCAGTGACTGATTTTTTGGAAGTAGATCACCAGGTCTTTCTTCCAAGGTGCCTCTGGCTGAACTCAAACCTCCAACCTTTCAGTTGGCAGCCAAGTATGTTAACCAATTACACCACCCAGAAACTCTGCCAAATAGTAGATGTTCATTAAGTTTGTTGAATCAATGCATGCTCACCCAAAGAGGCCCACCTACTAATAAATATGTACTTTGCTCCATTCCAGAACCCCTGAGCCCAGCCTGGACACCAGCCACCATCTCTCTTCCATCCTCCTAGCTAGAACCGATATTTCTATTATTCTCTCAAGGGGCACCCAGTACACTACTTGGGCTTCCTCCTACTTCCCTGGCCTTTTATAAACCTTTGCCCTTGACCTGGGATTTCCACAAGCAACCAATTTAACTCCCCACTCCCTAGACACCTTCTGAACATCCCAACACTTCCCTTCAGTTTGTCCTGTCTCCCAGGCTTGTCCCATCTCCCCTGTGCAAGCCCCACCACCACCAGTGAGTCCATTTCTCCTTTGCCATTGATAAAACATGCTGAACTCTTAGAATTACGAAATATTACAGACTCTGACAGGCTGGAGCCTCCGCTGTTCTGTCTAATTTGGTACACGGAGTCTGAGAGCTGGAGCGAAATATGAGCCCAGGAGCACATCTTTTGATCTTAAACAGTCAGAAGGCTGGAATGTATAATGCTATGGAAATAAATGGTGTCAAAACTGAAGGAAATAATTTATGGTATGGGAATGGATTTTGTGATCACAGAACACTCATAAAAGCTTAAAAAAGAGAGTCAATGAGACTGTTTGAGCTGTATCAGGGAAGCCTTAGAAGAAGAGAGTTCTCCGTCCTGAGGTTTAAACACCCAGTTTTTGCCTCTGAGAAGGCAGAAGTGAGCCCTGTTTTCACCTCCTGGACATTCCAGCTGACTTCGTGGCCTGACAGAACTGGATGTGACTCATAACCCCCCTCCTATTACCTCCATAACTCATTTAATTAATAACCTCAGCCTCAGTTTCCTCATCAGTTTCCTCATCGGTAAAATAGAAAAAGTACTAGCACTTAATTCATAGGGTTAGTGTGAGGATGAAATTAAATAAGAGAAACTATATAAAATAATTTATAAAGGGCCTAGCATATAGTCAGATGCTAACCACAAGTTAGCTCTTATTTTTTTATTATTGCTTTTATTCGTTCACCCCATTGCTATATGCAAATGGTGGATCCTTCTAGCTATTCCTCAAAAACTCACAGTAACGGGAACCCTTTTCCTTTTTTTAATGGTAGACACAGTGGAAAAGTAACTTTTAATATCTCCACTTTTTCCAGAGACCATTAATTAATCTTCATGGTGTAAAGTGCCTCAAAGGAATCCTGGTAGCACAACAGTTAAGTGCTCAGCTGCTAACCCAAAGGGTGGTGGTTCAAATCTACCAGCAGCTCTGCGGGAGAAAGATCTGGGAATCTACTTCCATAAAGAGTACAGCCAAAGGTGAAGCCAAGATGGTGGAATAGACAGATGCTTCCGGCAAGCCCTCTTTACAACAAAGACCAAAAAAACCAAGTGAAACAAGTATATTTATGACAACATAGGAGCCCTGAGCATCAAAGGCAAGTTTAGAAAATGAACCGAGGAGCAGGGGGAGGAAGAGGTGGTTCAGAAGTGGAGAGGAGTTACCGGACCTGAACCATGGGGAGCCCTCAGGCACCATTCCTGAAGTGGCGGCAGTGGGCTGGTACTAGCATCCCACAGCAGTTTCCTCAGGGAGGAGCAGCCAGCCACACAGCCTACTCACACCTCCGGAACCAGAGAAGAACGGCGCTCTCAGCAAAAGCTAAGTACTTGCGAATATTTTACTGTGCCTTCCCACCCCTGAAGCCAGCTTCAGTGGTTGTAGATTTCCCTGGGCCTGAGATAGGCCCATTTGAATGCCCTGAGCCATGCTCCTGGCCTAAGAGAAGGAATAAATTCAAGACAGGGGAAAAGATAATTTGCCAGCTCCATGAACCCAGGGAGCTCAGGACAGAAGCAGCTCCTGTCCAGGCATAAATGGTCCATGGACTTTGAGTACCTTTCCCCTCTCCAAGGACCTGTGTGAACCTATTTCAGGAGAGTAGGCCCTTGTTGGCAGACTCCAACCACTTCAGCTGTGTGGTGAAGAGGTGGGTGTTTAACATTTGACATTGCTTTGCATATTAAACAGGGTCCTCACCTACCCACATCAGGGGCCTAAGGACTGGTGGCTCCACTCAGGTCACCCAGCCACCCACAACAGGGGTCGAAGGATAACTGGTACCTCCCTGTCCTTACAACCAAAAACTTTGGGTGCCCATGGTCCATCTGCAGAACCCACCCACCTGTATGCTCTAGGAAACAGGGACACGCTTTCTTCAGAGACACGTGGGGGATGAGTCTCAGCTCCCTGCCTTGTTCAGAGCGACGCCCTGCTGCAACCAGATACCAGTACCTACACCAATTGCCCCCACCCTTCTAATACCGTAGGACAGAGCCTGTACCACACACACTTCATGATCAGCTACTTGGACAACTGAGCTGAGTTCATAAAAGAAAAGTGAATGGATTCCTAGACTGATATACCTGATAACAGCTCTAGCCATCTGGGGTCAGGGCGTTAGAGCTCCAAAGGCAAAAATAATCAAGCTATCTAACTCATAGATGGCTCATAGATAAAGGTCAGTATCAAGTCACATAAAGAAATAGACCATGATCGCCTCAACAAGCTCTCAAAACAAAGAATCCAGGGGTCTTCTAGATGAAAGTGCCTTCCTGGAATTACCAGAGGCAAGATGCAGAAGATTAATATACAGAACCCTTCAAGACATCAGGAAGGAAAAGAGGCAATACACAGAACAAGCCAAGGAACACACAGATAAAGCAACTGAAGAAATTAGAAAGATTAATCAGGAACATAATGAAAAATTTAATAAGCTGGAAAAATCCATAGACAGCAATCAGAAATTCAGAAGATTAACAATAAATTTTAAAAAGTAAACAACTCACTAGAAAGCCAGAGAAGCAAATTTGAGCAAGTGGAAGGCAGAACTGCTGAACTTGAAGATAAAGCATGCGGCACTAATATATTCGAAGAAAAATCAGATAAAGGAATTGAAAAAACTAAAGAAAACTTAAGAATCATGTGGGACTCTATCAAGAGAAATAAACTACAAGCGATTGGAGTACCAGAACAGGGAGGGATAACAGAAAATACAGACAGAATTGTTGAAGATTTGCGGGCAGAAAACTTCCCTGATATCGTGAAAGATGAGAAGGTATTTATCCAAGATGCTCATCAAACACTCCATATAAGGCGGATTTTAACAGAAAGTCACCAAGACATATTATAATCAAGCTTGCCAAAACCAAAGATAAAGAGAGAATTTTAAGAGCAGTTAGGGATAAATGAAAAATCACCTACAAAGAAAAGCCAATAAGAATAAGCTCAGACTACTCGGCAGAAACCATGCAGGCAAGAAGACAATGGGATGACATATAAAAAATTGCCAACCAAGAATCGCATATCCAGCAAAAACTGTCTCTCAAAAGTGAGGGTGAAATTAGGACATTTCCAGATAAGCAGAATTTTAGGGAATTTGTAAAAACCAAACCAAAATTACAAGAAATACTAAAGTGGCTTTTTTGGTTAGAAAATCAATAATATCAGGTATCGACCCAAGACTAGAACACTGGGCAGAGCAATCAGAAGTCAGCCCAGACAAAGAAACCACAAAAATAAATCAAGACAAAAAAAAACAAAAATGCTGAAAACAGGGTAACAGCAATGTTATTATGTAAAAGAAGACAACATTAAAACAATAAAAAGGGGCTACGAAATATAGTCATAGATCTTCCATATGGAGAGGAAGATAAGATGATACAAAGAAATAAAAGTTAGGTTTAAACTTAGAAAAATAGGAGTAACTAATAAGGTAACCATAAGGGAGAGAAACTATCCTACACATCAAAAAGAAATACAAGAAAAAAATAGAGACTCAGCAGAAACAAAATCAACAACAATGAATATGAGGAACGGGCAATATATAAAGATAATCTACTCAGCAAATAAAATTAAGTGGGGAAAAGAAACTGTCAATAACACACAGAAAAAGACATCAAAATGATAGCACTAAATTCATGCTAATCCATAATTACACTGAATATAAATGGACTAAATGAACCAATAAAGAGAAAGACTGGCAGAACGGATTCAAAAACACGATCCATCTATATGCTGCCTACAAGAGACACACCTTAGACTTAAAGACACAAACAAACTAAAACTCAAAGAGTGGAAAAAAATATATCAAGCAAACAACAATCAAAAAAGAGCAGGAGTGGCAATATTAATTTCTAAAAAAATAGACTTTAAATTTAAATCCATCATAAAGGATAAGGAAGGACACTATATAATGATTAAAGGGACAATATACCAAGAAGATATAACTGTATTAAGTATTTATGCATGCTATGACAGAGCTGCAAGATACATAAAACAAAGTCTATCGGCATTGAAAAGTGAGATAGACAGGTCCACAACAATAGTAGGAGACTTCAACACGCCACTTTTGGTGAAGTACAGGACACGCAGAAAGAAGCTCAATAAAGACACGGACACGGAAGATCTAAATGCCACAATCAACCAACTTGACCTCATAGACATATACAGAACACTCCACCAAAAAAAACCACGTATACTTTCTTTTCTAGTGCACATGGAACATTCTCTAGATAGACCACATATTAGCTCATAAAGCAAGCCTTAGCAGAATCCAAAACCTTGAAATACTACAAAGTATCTTCTCTGACCATAAGGCCATAAAAGTGGAAATCAATAACAGAAAAAGCAGGGAAAAGAAATCAAACACTTGGAAACTGAACAACACCCTGCTCAAAAAAGAATGGGTTATAGGAGACATTAAAGATGGAATAAAGAAATTCATAGAATCCAATGAGAATGAAAACATTTCCTATCAAAACTTTTGGGACACAGCAAAAGCAATGCTCAGAGGTCAATTTACAGCAATAAATGCACACATACAAAAAGATGAAAAGGCAAAATCAAAGAATTAACCCCACAACTTGAACAAATAGAAAGAGAGCAACAAAAGAAACCCTCAGGAACCAGAAGAAAACAAGTAATAAAAATTAGAGCTGAACTAAATGAAATACAGAACAGAAAAACAATTGAAAGAATTAACAAGACCAAAAACTGGTTCTTTGAAAAAATCAACAAAATTGGTAAGCCATTGGCCAAACTGACGAAAGAAAAATAGGAGAGAAAGCAAATAACCCAAATAAGAAATGAGATGGGTGATATTACAACAGACCAAACTGAAATTAAAAGAATCATATCAGGATACTTTGAAAAACTGTACTCTAACAAATTTGAAAACCTAGAAGAAATCAATGAATTCCTAGAAGCACACTACCTACCTAAACTAACGCAAACAGAGGTAGAACAACTAAACAGACCCAACAAAAGAGATTGAAAACAACAAAAGAGATTGAAACTCCCAACAAAAAAATAGCCCTGGCCCGGACAGCTTCACTGCAGAGTTCTACCAAACTTTCAGAGAAGAGTTAACACCACTACTACTAAAGGTATTTCAGAGCATAGAAAAAGACAGAATACTCCCAAACTCATTCTTTGAAGTCACCATATCCCTGATACCAAAACCACATAAAGACACACAAAAAAAAGAAAATTACAGACCTATACCCTTCATGAACTTAGATGCAAAAATCCTCAACAAAATCCTAGCCATTAGAATTCAACAACATATCAAAAAAAAAAATTCACCATGACCAAGTGGGATTCATACCAGGCATGCAGGGATGGTTCAACATTAGAAAAAAAAATTAACGTAATCCATCATATAAATAAAAGTAAAGACGAGAATCACATGATTTTGTCAATTGATGCAGAAAAGGCATTTGACAAAGTTCAATACCCATTCATGATAAAAACTCTCAGCAAAATAGGAATAGAAGGAAAATTTCTCAACATAATAAAGGGCATTTATACAAGGCTAATAGCCAACATCATCAGAAATGGAGAGAGCCTGAAAGCATTCCTCTTGAGATCGGGAACCAGACAAGGATGCCTTTTATCACCACTCTTATTCAACACTGTGCTGGAAGTCCTAGCCAGAGCAGTTAGGCTAGATAAAGAAATATAGGGCATCCAGATTGGCAAGGAAGAAGTAAAAGTATCTCTATTTGCAGATGACATGATCTTATACACAGAAAACCCTAAGGAATCCTCAAAAAAACTACTGCAACTAATAGAAGAGTTCAGCAGAGTATCGGGATACAAGATAAACAAAGAAAAATCAGTTGGATTCCTCTACACCAACAAAAAGAACATCGAAGAGGAAAATCACCAAATGAATACAATTTACAGTAGCCCCCAAGAAGATAAAATACTTAGGAATAAATCTTACCAGAGATGTAACAGACTTATACAAAGAAAACTACAATACACTTCTGCAAGAAACCAAAAGAGACCTACGTAAGTGGAAAAACATACCTCATTTATGGGTAGGAAGACTTAACATTATAAAAATGTCTATTCTACCAAAAGTGATCTATAGATTCAATGCAATTCTGATCCAAATTCCAATGAGATTTTTTAATAAGATGGAGAAACAAATCACCAACTTCATATGGAAGGGAAAGAGGCCCCGGATATGTAAAGCATTACTGAAAAAGAAGAACAAAGTGGGAGGCCTTACTCTACCTGATTTTAGAAACTATTATACTGCCACAGTAGTCAAAACAGCCTGGCACTGGTACAACAACAGGCATATAGGCCAATGGAACAGAATTGAGAATCCAGACATAAATCCATCCACATATGAGCAGTTGATATTTGACAAAGGTCCCAAACAGTTAAATGGGGAAAAGACAGTCTTTTTAACAAATAGTGCTGGCAGAACTAGATATCCATCTGCAAAAAAATGACACAAGACCCATGCCTCACTCCATGCACAAAAACGAGCTCAGAATAGATCAAAGACCTAAATATAAAATCTAAAATGATAAAGATCATGGAAGAAAAAATAGGGACAACATTAGGAGCCCTAATACTTGGCATAAACAGTATACAAAGCATTACTAACAATGCAGAAGAAAAGCTAGATAACTGGGAGCTCCTAAAAATCAAACATCTACGCTCATCCAAAGCCTTCACTAAAAGAGTAAAACGATTACTTACAGACTGGGAAAAAGTTTTTAGCTATGACATTTCTGATCAGCGCCTTATCTCTAAAATCTACATGATACTGCAAAATCTCAACTACAAAAAGACAAATAACCCAGTTAAAAAATGGGCAAAAGATACGAACAGACACTTCACTAAAGAAGACATTCAGGTAGCTCACAGATACATGAGGAAATGCTCACGATCATTAGCCATCAGAGAAATGCAAATCAAAACTACAATGAGATTTCATCTCACTCCAACAAGGCTGGCATTAATCCAAAAACCACGAAACCATAAATGTTGGAGAGGCTGTGGATAGACTGGAACACTTATACACTGCTGGTGGGAACGTAAAATGGTACAACCACTTTAGAAGTCGATTTGGCGCTTCCTTCAAAAGCCAAAAATAGAACTACCATACAACTATTGCAGCACTGTTTACAACAGCAAAAAGATGGAAGCAACCAAGGTGCCCATCAACAAATGAATGGATAAATAAATTATGGTATGTTCACACAATGGAATATTCTGTATCGATAAGGAACAGTGAGCAATCTGTGAAACATTTTGTAACATGGAGGAATCTGGAAGGCATTATGCTGAGCGAAATTAGGCAGTTGCAAAAGGACAAATATTGTATAAGACCACTATTACAAGAACTCGAGAAATAGTTTAAACAGAGAAAAAAATATTTTTTGATGGTTACGAGAGGGGAGAGGGAGGGAGAGTGGGAGAGGAGTATTTACTAATTAGACAGTAGATAAGAACTACTTTAGATAATGGGAAAGACAACACACAATATGGGAGAGGTCAGCACAACTGGATTAAACCAAAAGCAAAGAAGTTCCTGAATAAACTGAATGCTTCGAAGGCCAGAGTAGCAGGGGTAGGGTTTTGGGGACCATGGTTTCAGGCGACATCTAAGCCAATTGGCATAATAAAATCTATTAAGAAAACAGTCTGCATCCCACTTTGAAGAGTGGCGTGTCTGGGGTCTTAAATGCTAGCAAGCGGCCATCTAAGATGTATCAACTGGTCTCAACCCACCTGGATCAAAGGAGAATGAAGAACACCAAGGACACAAGGTAATTATAAGTGTATATAAGTTTTTGTGTGAGACTGACTTGATTTATAAACTTTCACTTAAAGCACAATAAAAATTAAAAAAAAAAAAAGAGTACAGCCAAGAAAATCCTATGGGGCAGTTCTACTCTGTCACATGGGGTCACTATGAGTCAGAATCAACTCTGCAGCACCCAACAACAAAGATGTGGTTCAGGAAGACTCTAGAACTGGTGCCTCCACTTGGTTTAGAGGCCATGAGTTGGCTCTTGCTGGCCCCTCTGCCGTTTCCTGTTGTGGCTTAGAATGAGTTAACAGTGGTAAGAATAACAACTATAATGATTAAAAAAAAAATAATAATAATGATTAGCTTATTTTAATGGCTGTTTATGTACCAGGTATTGTTCTAACTGCCTTCCATAAAATATATCATGCCATCTCACTTTCTCAAAAAAGCCAAGAGGCTCGTTATTCAATTATCGTCATTATATGGGAGAGGGTCAGTGAAAATGAGGGACACCCTCCATGGGGTGAATTAAGACAATAGCCACAACAGTGGACTCAGACATACCAACGATCATGAAGGTGGAGCAAGACTGGGCAACGTTTCATTCTGTTACACATAAGGTCACTATGAGTTGAGTCAGCCTGACAACAACAACAATGGAAGACACAACGAGGTATACAAAGGTTAAGTAATTTGATTTTCACTGCCAGTAGGGATTGTTGTTGTTGTTAGGTGTCATCAAATCGATTCCAAGTCATAGTGACCCCAGGCGACAGAGTAGAACTGCCTCATAGGGTTTCCTAGGCTGTAATCTTTATGGAGGCAGATCTCCAGGTCTTTGCTCCTGTGGTGGGTTCAAACCACTGACCTTTTGGTTAGCAGCCAAGCGCTTAACCATTGCGCCACCAGGGTTCCTTAGTAGGGATTTGAGCTAGGAAACTGCAGAGCTGGGATTCAAACCCAAATATCTGACTCCACAACCTGTGCTCACAGCTGCCATGTTGTGCGTAGTGGAGACAGCACTAGTGTTGCAGTCAGACACTCCTGGTTCAAACATCAGTCCTGCTGCTTAATTCTTAAGTAAGCTTGATCGAACTGCATCACCTCTCTGATCTGTTTCCTCACCTGTAAAACATAGAGAGTGACACTCATTTCAAGGACCGTTGTGAAGATAACACAGTGCTGGGCGCTCAGAAGACCCAGGGTGAAAGCCACAATTATCACTACTCCTGGTTTTGTTGGTGGGGGTGGTATTGCGAGGCTCTTGCTCACCCCCCAGCCCTGGTACTTCTGGATGGAGGTTTGCTGGGCAGGACTTGCTTGTTAATCAACCGCGCACCAGTGGCCAGCATCAGCTCTTCGCTCTCTGCCTATTTTTCCCCTCTGACCCTCAATTGTCCCTCTGCTCAGCACAAGCATTCCTCTCTGCTACTCATTGGGAAAATGGAGGCTCTCAGATATAACCTCTCTCAATATCTCTTCCTTACATTTACTATCCACCCTTTTCTCTTGTCATCAAGGAGGGAAATTTGTCCTTTTGTGGTCCAATTAGTGCCAAAACTATCAGGCACGGTACCAGATCCTGGCAATACAATGGTGAGTGAAACACAGCACTCCCACCGACATGCTGCTCTGTGCTCTGATCCCCACCGTCAAGGTCTCTGAGGTCCATCTGCCAAGCCTACAACATAGCCAAGTCTCTGACATCTTCAAAATCCCTTCCGAAATCCTGTGTTTCCTTCAATCCAGGGGACCATTGTCTTAGTTATCTAGTGCTACTATAACAGAAATACTACAAGCGGATGGCTTTAACAAACAGAAATTTGTTCTCTCACAGTCTAGGAGGCTAGAAGTCTGAATTCAGGATGCCAGCTCCAGGGTAAGGCTGGCTCTGGAGGAAGGTCCTTGTCATCCATCTTACCTGGTCAAACAGCTTCTCAGCACACGGACTCCAGGTCCAAAGGATGTGCTGTTCTGCTGTCTCTTGTTTCTTGGTAGTAAGAGGTCCCCATGTCTCTCTGCTCGCTTCTCTCTTTTATATCTCAAAAGAGATTGGCTTAAAACTTAATCTAATCTTGCAGATTGAGCTCTGCCTCATTAACATAACTGCTGCTAATCCCACTTCATTAACATCATAGGGGTAGGATTTTCAACACTTAGAAAAATCACGTCAGATGACAATATGGTGGACAATCACACAACACTGGAAGTCATGGACTAGCAAATTTGACAAGTATTTTGGGGGTACACAATTCAATCCATGGCAACCAACATTCCCTTGCCTTAACTGCTTGCCTCCTTATCTATATTGTCACCTGTATGTCCTATCCTTCCATTTACGCCATAAGTCACCCACGTCTAACTTCTGTTTTCACCACCTACATTGACAAGACTGCTGTTGAGGACATTAATGACTGTGTACTTGCCAAGTCTAGTGCCATTAACTCAGTTCTCATTTCCCTTGACCCCACTAAATTGCTAATACCCTCACCTCTTTCTTGTAATTCTCTTCTTCTTTGGTTTCCGAGAGGAAACTTGCTCTTGGTTTCTCCCAGTTCAGTTGAGCCACTTCCATTCTCCTCCACTGCCCCCAAAGCCCATTTAAATGTTAATTCCCTGCAAATACAAGTTCTTTTGCCTCTGTGCCTTTTATCATTCTCTGGGTCTTCATTACTTCATGACAACCTACTTACCCTTCAAGGCCCATTCTGCAGATTTGAGCTAGAAAGTCTCTTTAGAAATCCCACTCCTCTGGAGGCTCACTTAGTTTGAACCCAAATCCAAAACTCACCAAATATGGAAGGGTCTTATGGAGAGGGTTGTGCTCTTATGAGAACCTTGGTGCTCATGAACCAAATGATAATACAGCATTTATGATATAACATTCTCCTCACCATTGTACCATATGATTTTTGAGGGAATGATTGTGTTAAGGCTGTATTTGTAATCCCAGTATGCTTTAATGTGCTTAAAATATAACAGTTGTTAATTAAATGTCCATCAAATTTACAAACATCAACCATATCTCCAAATGAGAATTGTGGGCCCTTGAGTTAAGCACAGATGACTTTCTGTTGTTGCTGTCGAGTAGGTTCCAACTCGTGGTAACCTTATGTAGAACAGAATGGAAGGTTGTCCACTCCCACACCATCTTTATGATCACTGGTATGTTCGAGTTCATTGTTGTGGCTACTGTGTCAATCTATGTTTTTGAAGGTTTCCTTCGTTTTCACTAACCCTCTACTTTATCAGACCTGATTGTCCTTTTCTAGCAATCAGTCTTTCCTGATGATGTATCCAACGTAAATGAGACAAAGTCTCTCTCCATCCTCACTTCTAAGGGGGATTCTGATTGTTTTTCTTCTAACACTGATTTCTTCCTTCTTCTGGATGTCCGAGGTATAGTCAATATCCTTCAAAAACACCGCAGTTGGAAGGCATCCATTCTTCTGTCTTCCTTTTTCATCGTCCAGCTTTTGCATGCAAATGAGGCAATTGAAAAGACAAGGGCTTGGGTCAGGCATACCTCAGTCATCAAAGTGACATCTTTGCTTTTTAAAGCTTTAAAGAGGTCTTTTGCAGCAAAGAACTTTCTAGGGTTCTATATTCTTTTGAGCCCTGGTGGTGCAGTGGTTAAAGTACTTGGCTGCTAACCAAAAGGTTGGCTGTTTGAACCCACAAGCCACTCAGTGGGAGAAACATGTGGCAGTCTGCTTCCATAAGGATTTACTGCCTTAGAAACCCTGTGCAGCAGTTCTACTCTGTCCTTACAGGGTGGCTATGAGTTGAAATTGACACTCGATGGCAATGGGTTTGATTTGGGTTTATATCCTTTTGAGCTGACAGAGAAGACTATCCATGGGTGATTGGGCAAAATTAGCCAAGGCCAAGAATGCAGGCTCACTGGAAAATACTGCTAATCTTCAAGTGGATCATGTCCTTGGGTGGAAAGAAGAGGGCCATTAACTCCAATTTGAATTAAACCAAACAAGTACATCTCCCATCTCCACCTGGTTAGGGTCTGATTCAGCCAATTATGCAAGCTCATCACTGCAAGTTCTCAAAGCCCATAGGTCTCAAACTAATTTTCTGATTAGGTTAATTATTTCTTATTTTACTTAACACAAGAGTCAAGAGAAAGGGTATTGTATAAGAATGCCAAACAAATGTTGAACACCTACTTTTTGCCAGGCACTCTTAGGCATTTAAAGTTCAAACCAACCTTGGGAGGTGGGTTTTATTATGCCCATTTTCACAGATAAGGAACGTGCCTAGCAGTTCAGTGAGTAACTTGTCCACAGTCACATAAGTTGTAAGGTGTGGAAACATGGGGAGCCATGTCGAATCACACCTCAGTCAAAGTACACGTTCATTCCATGTACACCCTCATAGACCAACAGTTCAACTGTTCCTTATAAAATGGGTTGGCCTCTCAAATGGCTTAGAATGGCCAGAATCAATCTTCTGTCCACAGCAGGAGATGCTCAGCCCCTTCTCAAACACACTTGTCCATCTTCAAATGGGCCAGAGCACTCCTAGTGGGCTTTGCAAGCACAGATTTGCTTTTCCAAGAATAAAGATTAAGAAATGAAAAATAAGTGATTCCTTGGCCTGGGATTAAGTTTCCTGCTGGAAAGAAAAAAGGGATTGGAAGGAGAGGGGTTCTCCTCAAGGCCACTGAGCTTCACCACCTGCATAGTTCACCACTACAATTATTTGGGATAGCAAAACTGTAATATCAATCAAAGTCAGTTCCATTACTTTGCCATAAAATAGAGACGGGCCAATTTGTCAAGATGGAGGCCCTCCACTGGGTTTATATTGCCATTAAGCTATCAACAGGAAATCATTAAGGTGACGCAAGGAGCCGACTGGTAACTGAAAAGAAATAATTTTCTTTCAGACATCCTAGCCTGCAACATGCTTTGTTTGGCTGTCAACAGAGCCAACGTGGAGCTGGGTCTCAGATCTTTGTGTTAATGTGCAAGTGTCGGTGGAGAGAACGCAGGGGCAGGTATTTGCAGTCCAATGGCTGTGCCTAGGTAACCTGGTTCTCTCTCATCAGGGCAAGCTGCACCAGGATAAAAGGCGGGGGTGGGGGTGGGGGTGGGGGGTGGGGGGTGGGGATATGTATGCATTTGTGCGATAAAACGGGCTTAATGATTCTGAAGGGGAAGGAGTCCAGGAGACATAAAGTAGCAACTTAGGAACAAAATGGAACCATGCAGTGCCAATTAATGTGCAAATATGTATGTGCTGAACTTACATTCCATTCATCATGTGGACATGGAAATTGGGCCATTTATCTGTTATATTATGTATGTGACATCTTAGTTTGGCTCTTACAGACTGCTTGGGGACAAAGGGCCATGTGCTTTGCGGCTAGCAGAGGGAATTTAAGATAAATTCTTCAGCTGTCATAAACATTTCTGAGCAGAATTTGGTCAGTAGATAAAGTTCTTCCCTCTGCAGGGTTGCTTTTTAAGCATTTCTCAATAGCCTCTGTGCCATCTTATTAAAACTGTGTCTGGTGCAGGGAGGGGTGGCATATGCCATGAAAAATCACTGGCACAAACAGCTTGCTGTCATGTTTTCAAAGTCCAGACTTAGCACAAGCTCTTCACATATTCACCGTCAGTCTGCAAAAAGAAAGGGAAATGGCAAAGCCATTCATTCCCACTGGATTCTGTGGCTTTGTAATTCCTCTTGTCTCCCCTCAGCCAATGTCTCCTCCACAGGTGGGGCTTGTTCTGCCTAAATTATAACTGTTTGCCTGTACTTAGGGAGAAAAAATGTCATTTGAGAAGGAAAAAGGACCACACAGAAGCTCTTTCCCAGAGCCACTATTATTTACCTAACGGAACATGCCATGAATATGGATCACATATTAAATAACGGTGATCGCTTGCTTTGATGAATTGCCATTAGAAATTCAATTAATAAAAGGTTACCTCCCTACAGTACTGCAGAAAATATGATCCGGCTGCAGCAATTACAACTGAGCCTCAAAAACAATGGTTAGGAGGAAGAAGTTTTTCTTTTTATTTTTTTTAAACCTGTTCCATCTGGAAATTGGAAGTCTTGAGCAGAAATGAATGAATTTGGGCTATATTTTAAATTATGTTTTATTGTAGTAAGAATCAAAACTAAATCAGTTGCTGTCGAGTCCACTTCAACTCACAGCAACCCCCGGGGCATCAGAGCAGGGCTTTCAACGGCTGGTTTTTTAGAAATAGATCACCAGGCCTTTCTTCTGAGGTGCCCCTGGGTTAACCCAAACCTCCAACCCTTTTGGTTAGCAGCCGACCATGTTAACCACTTGTACCACCCAGGGACTCCTTTATTGCAGTAAAATACATATAAAATTTGCCATGTTAGCTCCTTCTAAGTGTTCAGTTCAGTGGCATTAATTACAGTCACAATGGTGTGCACCCAAACCATCTGTTTCCAAAAATTTTTCATCCCCCTACACAGAAACGCCGTACCCCTTAAACAATAAATGACCATTCTTCCCTCCTCACAGCCCCTGGTAATCACTAATGAACTTTGGTTTCTATTCATTTGCCTGTTCTAGATAGTTCATGTAAGTGGGATCATACAATATTTGTCCTTTTTTGTCTGATTAATTTCACCCAGCTTAATGTTTTCAAGGTTCACCAAGTCGTAGCATGTATCAAGACTTCATTTCCCCTTATGGCTGAATGATACTCCATTGTATGAATATACCACTTTTTGTTTATCCATTCATCTGCTGATGGACACTTCGGTTGTTTCCAGTTGTGACTGTTGTGAATACTGCCGCAATGAACATTGGCTACACACTTGTTTGTTTGCATCCCTGTTTTCAATTCTTTTGTTCATATATGGAAGGCTGGGACTGCTGGGTCATATGGTAATTCTATGTTTAGCTTTTTGAGGAACGAAATGTGGATATTTTTTACCTGCAGTTTTGTCTGCATGCCTGAATGTCTCTACATTCCCTCATTCTATTTCTCTCCACTTCCTCATTCTGTTTCTCTCCACTTTGATCTTTTTTTTTAATCCTAGTTTATACTTCTTGTGTTTGTGTCTTCTTCTATTTTCTTTTTGCAAAGCATCTTCATTTTTTTTTACTGTTGTACAAGTTGCACACTATAAAGTACACCCATCTAAGTGTAGAGTGTGATAAATTATAGACATGATGGTTACCTGCGTAACCACACCTGGATGGAAAGGTGTTTGTAAAAATGGCATGGGGGTGGCGGGTGACCTCCTCTCTCTTCACAAAGGGAAGGAGTATCAGGATCAATAGCGCAAGGCTGATTCCTGTGAGGTAGAAGGCAGACATACCTCCTCTCTCTGCCATCTTTACCAACTCTGACACCAACCATCTCTCCCACGGCATTGTCTACTTCTCTGTTGGGTTCAATAACTCACTGCAATGGCCACACAGAACTCACAGACAATACTCACAATTATAGGGGTTATTAGGGAAGTAACAAGTTACAATCCAGACTCAGGAACACTCAGGATACAGTTCTTCTATCAGGACAGCCTCTTCCCAGCTGTGTTCACAGGCACACTTCTCTCTGGCCCCTCAGCCTCCTCCCTGCTTGGGCAAGTGTTAGAAAGCTCTTTTAGCCCCTGCCAATAAGTGCCCAGAGGCACCCCACTCTGTCACTGTCACCTGGTTCCAGAAGCTTCTCAGCACAGAGATCCCCAATCCAAAGAACAAATTCCTCTCTTGGCTCTCCTTCCTTGGTGGTGGTGGGATCCTCACCTTCCTGCCTCTGGGATGGCTCATTTCAAGCCCAGCGGGATGGCAAAACTAACTAATACCCTCGGTGGGCCACGATTACCCTACTTGCACAGTCCCACTCAATCATTTGGGTGGGAGTTACAAGACCATGGTGAGAAAGGGCACACAAAAGTGATCCATCGCACTGCAGTGCTGAACATTTCCATCACTCTAGTAGTTCCCTACCCGCTTCCCAGCCAGCACCTCCCAGAGGCAGCCACTATTGTTACTTTTAGCACCAGAGAGGAATGTTGTCTCCTGTTATACGTGTGCAGATGGATTATACAAGAGGTATTCTTTTGTTCTGACTTTTTTTCTCTCAGCATTATATCTCTGAGATTCATATGGGTTGTTTCATATATCTATAGATAATTCTTTTTCATTGCTAAGTTATATCCTATCTTCTGCCACAATTTTTCAAAAAACTCTATTATCCTATTAATGGACATTTGGTCTGTTTCCAGCTTTGGGTTCCTATGAAAAAAGTTTCTATGAGCATTCTTGTTTATGTCTTTTGGGCACACAACTCAGAGTACAATTGCTGGATCATTAAACATGATTTAACCAAAGTTTAAAGCACCTCAACTCCCCAAACCTCCATTCTTTAATCTATAAAATGGTGATAATGAATATCCTGCCATAAGCAATTGCTGTGAAATTGAAAAGGGGGTAACGTATGTAAAGGTGTTTTATTGTTTTGTTTAGTGCTTTGTTTTAAACTGCCAAGCGGACTCAAACAGAGAGGGTTCTAGGGGAAAGTAAGGAAGAGGGAAGATCAAAGGAAACAGGCATCTGTCCATGGTGCTGACCTAAGGAGGGGCAGGGCTAACAATCCTGAACACCTGCTATGCACCAGACCATGATCAGGGTGGTTGGCACATTTGGCAGTTAACAGCCAGCACTTTGGCCCCTGCCAGACATGGTTCTGAACCCCAGCTCTCTCACTCATTAGTTAAATGGACTTAGGAAATGTTTCTGAACCTTCCTGAGCCTCAGTTCTCCTTCTGTAAAATGGGCATTGTAACAGCCGATACATCACAATATTTTTTGTGAGGGTTTCATGTGATGATTCATGCAAAGCATTTACATAGGAAATGATGCCTAATAAGTGCTGAATAAATGGAAACTGGTATTTCTGTTACAGCAACCCACAAGAGTAAACATCGCAATTCCCGTTTTAATGTTCTCAACAACCTCAAGTAATGTGTACCGTTACTCCCATTCTTCAGATGCGGAAACTAAAGTTTGGATAAAAAAACAACTTGCTCAAGTAATTGGTCAGAAGATTTTTGGGAAGTGGGTGATGCTGGTGGCACCTTCTGCTTCCTGCCCCCTTCCCATACCATGGATCTGATCCCCAAATACCCACCTCGCCAGGCATCTGAAATAATAATCTATGTGGTTAATGCATCATGGTTCATGGAATATATTGAACAGCAAGCTATTACATCCAATGATGGAGACATCTGAGCTGGTGTTCCCACTCTTTGGCAGTGGTCAGCCTTTACATTTTGCAGGACTCTACCAGAATCTGCTTCCACACCTGTTATGGCGCTTTATCCCTCTACTGACCATGTGATGGAGCAAAAGAAGGTATGATTTTCCCTATTTAATACACGAAGAAAGGCTCCTACCACTTGTCTGTCCGTGTGTTGTTCTGTGGTGGCTTCCATGTTGCTGGAAGCTATGCCACCAGTATTTTTAATACCAGCAGGGTCACTCAAGGTGGGCAGGTTTTGGCAGAGCTTCCAGACTAAGACAGTATGAAGAAAGGACAAGAAATCTACTTCTCAAAATTAACCAGTGAAAACCAACAGAATATTGTTCAGCAGAGTGCTGGAAGATGAGCTGCTTAGGTTAAGGCACTCAAAATACACAGCGGCCTCAACAATGAACTCAAGCATACCAACAATCACGAAGATGGCGCAGGATCAGGTAACGTTTTGTTCTGCTGTACATGGGGTCATCAAGAGTCAGAGCCAACTCAATGGCAGCTAAACAACAGCAACAAAGGCTCCCAAAGTCCAGATCAGTGCTCTTGGATGTTCCCATGCAGTAACTTGGGAGAGAGAGGGCGACTGGCTCCATGGCATTGGGTATGTTTGGGAAGTGCTCATTAAATCACACCATGTACAATTTCCAGTAGATGATCACCGTTCTCGTGACCTCGGACTTTTTGTAATAAAATATTTATAACATAAAATTTGTCATTTTAACCATTTTAAGTGAACACTTCAGTCACATTAGTTACATTCTTCATGTTGTACAATCATTACCATTGTCTGTTTCCAAAATTTTTCATTACCCCAAACAGAAACTCTGTACCCATTAAACACTGCCTCTCCACTCTCTCTTCTCCCTGCCCCAGCAACCACTAATCAACTCTCCGACTCTATGTGCTTGCCTATTAGAAATATTTCACATAGGTGAGATCATACAATACATGGTATTTTGTGCCTGGCTTATTTCACCGAGGATGATTTTTTCAAGGTTCATCCATGTACAGAACCTTATTCCTTTTCTTTTTTACTTTCTATTTTTTTTATATAATTTTTATTGTCCTTTAAGTGAAAGTTCACAAATCAAGTCAGCCTCTCACACAAAACCCCATATACACCTTGCTACACACTCCCAATTGCTCTCCCCCTAATAAGACAGCCTGCTCTCTCCCTCCACTCTCTCTTTTCGTGTCCATTATGCCAGCTTCTAACCCCCTCCACCCTCTAGTCTCCCCTCCAGGCAGGAGATGCCAACATAATCTCAAGCGTCCACCTGGTCCAAGAAGCTCACTCTTCACCAGCATCCCTCTCCAACCCATTGTCCAGTCCAATCCATGTCTGAAGAGTTGGCTTCAGGAATGGTTCCTGTCCTGGGGCAACGGAAGGTCTGGGGGCCATGACCACCAGGATCCTTCCAGTCTCAGTCAGACCATTAAGTCTGGTCTTTTTACGAGAATTTGGTGTCTGCATCCCACTGCTCTCCTGCTCCCTCAGGAGTTCTCTGTTGTGTTCCCTGTCAGGGCAGTCATCGGTTGTAGCCAGGCACCATCTAATTCTTCTGGTCTCAGGATGATGTAGTCTCTGGTTCCTGTGGCCCTCTCTGTCTCTTGGGCTCGTAATCACCTTGTGTCCTTAGTGTTCTTCATTCTCCTTTGATCCAGGTGGGTTGAGGCCAATTGATGCATCTTAGATGGCTGCTTGCTAGCATTTAAGACCCCAGACACCACTTTTCAAAGTGGGATGCAGACTGTTTTCATAATAGATTTTATTACGCCAGTTGACTTAGATGGCCCCTGAAACCATGGTCCCCAGACCCTGCCCCTGCTACGCTGGCCTTCGAAGCATTCAGTTTATTCAGGAAACTGCTTTTGGTTTAGTCCAATGGTGCTGACCTCCCCTGTATTGTGTGCTGTCTTTCTCTTCACCTACAGTAGTTCTTATTTACTATCTAATTAATGAATGCCCCTCTCCCCCACTCCCTCCCTCTCCCCTCTCGTAACCACAAAAGAATGTTTTCTTCTCAGTTTAAACTACAGTCTTAGAGGGGCAGAGATGATTGGCGTATATACCCGTATCTGATTACAGCAGGGGGTCACGCTCTGAACAAGACAGGGGGCTGAGAACCGACCCCCAAATGTCTCTGAGGAAAACACGTCTCTGTTCCCTAAAGCGTGCTGATAGCTGGGTTCTGCAGAGGGACCATGGGCACCCAAAGCTTTTGGTTGTTAAGGACTGGAAGGTACCAGTTATCTTTGGATCCCTGTCGTGGGTGGCTGGGTGACCTGAGTGGAGTTACCAGTCCTTAGGCACCTGTTGTCGGTAGGCGAGGACCTTGTTTAATAGGCAAAGCAATGCCAAAATCAAACACCCACCTCTCCACTGCACAACTGAAATGGTTGGAGTTTGCCAGCAAGGGCCTATTCTCCCAAAATAGGCCCACACAGGTCCATGCAGAAGGGAAAGGTGCTCAAGGTCCACGGACGGTTTATGCCTGGACAGGGGCCACTTCTGTCCTGAGCTCCCCCAGTTAATGGAGCTAGCAAATTATCTTTTCCCCCCAGTTGCAAATTTTTTCCTTCCCCAAGGCCAGGAGGAAGGCTCCAGGTGCTCACCAGGGTCTATCTCAGGCCTAGGGATTCAGTCGCTGAAGCTGGGTTGGGGGTTGGGGGGGGCGCCGTAAAATATATGCAAGCACTTAGCTTTTGCCGAGAGCGCCCTTCTCCTCAGGTTCCGGAGGTGTGAGTAGGCTGTGTGGCTGGCTGCTTCTCCCTGAGGAAACTGCAGCAGAACGCTAGTACCAGCCCGCTGCCGCCATCGCTCTGGGAATGGTGCCTGAGGGCTCCCCACGATTCAGGTCCGGTAACTCCTCTCTGCTTCTGAACTGTCTCTTCCTTCCCCTGCCCCTCAGTTTGTTTTCTAAGCCTGCCTTTGATGCTCAGGGCTCCCAGTTTGTCACAAATATACTCGTTTCACTTGGTTTTTCGGGTCTTTGTTGTAAAGAGGGCTCGATGGAAGTGTCTGTCTATTCTGCCATCTTGGCTCTGCCTCCACCTTATTCCTTTTTTATGACTAAATAATATTCTGCTGGGTGCCTATGCATAGGAATCGACTCAACGGCACCTAACAACAACAACAACAATATTCTATTGTATGGATATACCACATATGTTTACCCATTCATCTGCTGATAGACACTTACATTGTTTCCACCTTTTGGCTATTGTGAGTAATGCTGCGGCCACCTTCTTTTTTACTCTTTTCCTATCTTGCCAGCATCAGCCACAGTTCCTGAATGCCCCAGGAGATGAGCAGGGAAAGGATAAGAAGGGCCTTTCAGAGAGACAGATGAGGGTCTCACTGCCAAAGCCAGGGCTTCACCCAATGGGGTGAGAGTCATAACGTGTCTATAATGAGAGAGCACTATGGAGTCACCAAGGCAGAAGCAAGCGGGAGATCCTAGGCTACTCAGTACACGCTCCATGAAGAGTAGTTAGTGGCCTGGTCAAACTAAAACTCAGCACCATGGAAAACACCCAGCTGCCAACACACCATCCACAACCACTGAGATCTCCCACAGCATGATTACAAATAGAGTACTCATTTCACTGCATTACAAAAGAAAGCCATCTTAAAATGTCCTCCTTAAAAACAAAAGTGAAAAACCATGCTTCCTACCTCAGCTTTGCTGGCAGCCAGGCTTGCTGAAACCTGTGAGTTAAAGAAAAAAGACGTCAGTATTGATTCAACAAGAAGGTAATTGGATTAATTGTCCTTTTAAAGGAACTGGCATCAATAATTTGTTATGACCTCAGGGACAATGGACACAAACACACATACACAACACACACACACACACAGAGGCACTTTTTCTTCTACCAGCACAGCGACAATATTTGTTTTTCTAGTCCTCTTTATAAGGTGAACAGCATAATTAATATTTTCAACACATTATAATAGTCTTGCCAGGAAAAAAAAAAGGGGAAGGGCTGTGTGCAATGCCCGTGTACCGATAATGATTAAATGAACACTGGAAAACCAAAGGCATTGAAGACATTTTTGAGTTTTTTTCCCCCCTTAAAGTTTTGAGTCCATGTTATGAGAAGCACTGGGTAACAGCCACAACTATGCAATAACAACAAGCCTTCTGTTTGCAGGACACCTCACACTATCATGAAATAAGAGTAGTCTAGGCATTGAGCCAAGTGCTTTGCATATATTATCTTATTTAATCTCAAGAACTTCCACGATTCCCATTTCACAGATGAGAACATTGGGGCCTAGAAAAGTCAGGTAACTTTGCCAAGAAAGTTATTAAGTAGAAGAAATTAGATTCAGCCCAAGGGGAAGTCATAAAGATTTCAGGCTTGCACCCCTCAGCCCATGTTATCTAGTTCCATTTAGACACTGGTGGTTCAGTGGCAGAATTGTCACCTTCCACGCAGGGGACCCAGGTTCGATTCTCAGCCAGTGCAGCTCATGCTCAGCCACCACCCATCTGTCAGTGCAGGCTTGTATGTTGCTATGATGTTGAACAGGTTTCAATGGCGCTTCCAGACTAAGATGGACTAGGAAGAAAGACCTGGCAATCTACTTCCAAAAATCAGCCAGTGAAAATCCCATGGATGACAATAAACCAATCTGCAACTGATCATGGGGTTGGTGCAGGACTGGGCAGTGTTTTATTTCATTCTGCTCAGAAGCTCCATGAGTTGTGGGTGGACTGAATAGCAACTAACAACATAATAAACCATTGCCCATCCATATATAGAAGGGTTCTCATATCTTGGGGTGGGTAAGACCTTTTCTGATAACTCAGGAAACTTTCTGCCCTACAACTTTCTACCTTACACAAGACATTGACTTGGCCAACCTTGGCCATATTTTCCTAGCAGACCAATACCAGCTTGCAGTTATGAATCCAACCAAATGTTTAGGATGCTCGGCTTCTTGAGTTAGCTGGCCAGCCCCTGTAGCTTACATCAGTCCAGTTTTCAGCACTGCCTCACCCACTCTCAGCCCCAAGGATCCAGTCCAACCCTCACCTAAGCCATTAGCCCCAGCCGTGGCTCAGGCAGTGTTTCCTCCCCACTGGGCAGCTTTCATGCATCATTAGCCTCCTAAATGGGAGGCCAGCCTTCAGACTGACCTCCGCCAAGAGATTCCATGGCCCAAGGCTTGCCAAGCCGTGAATACAGGGGCCAGCACTGGAGAAATACTCCAAGGTGTGCTGAATGTCAGAGGCCAGCACCTTCCCTCCCTCTCTCTCTCTCCTCTTGAGGCCTTTTTGAGTCATGGCTGGGTGAGAAGTCATTTCTCAGCAATAGGCCACAATCCTAAGACACAACACAGACAATCCCTTGGCTACACAACCTTGTGTGTGTGTGTGTGTGTGTAAGCATTTCCTTGCTGAAAAACAACAAGAATGTGTGAGACACAAATAGGATATTCAACAACTGCAGGTCTTACTATGAAGGCAGTGGTGATTCAGTGGTAGAATTCTCGCCTTCCATGCAGGATACTGGCTTTAATTCCTGGCTAGTGCATCTCATACGTAGCCACTGCCTGTCTGTCCAGTGGAGGCTTGTATGTTGCTAGGATGCTGTACAGGTTTCAGTGAAGGTTCCAGACTAAGGCAGACCAGGAGGAAAGGCCTGGTGATCTACTTCTGGATATCAGCCTGTGAAAACCCTATGGATCGCAACAGTCCGATCCCGTTGTGCAGGGGGTCAACCATGAATGGGGGCCAACTCGAAAGCAGCTAACAACAACAAAGATCTTACTGCTTTACTGGGCACAAGGGCAACACAGCCTTCAGCTGCCTCCTCAGATTTCCGCCTGACAAAAGTGTTTACTTCTGAGGAAGAAACTAGATCTTGTCTGGGGCTTGATAGGCTGGAGAAAGTCACAGAAGTATCTCTTTTTATGATTTGTTGGAATTGTTTACACTGAGAATATAACCATGTATTATATATATATATATATATAAATAAAATTAAAAATTATATAATTAAAAATATAACTTATGAAAATAAGGCTCTCCAATGCCTTTACATTAATATGTGAGCTCATAGTAATGCTGGTGGGTTTTTTTTTTTTTTTTTCTCCTCACTGACTAGAGGACCAACAGCAACTCTCTCATTCATTAGTGGTGACACAGAGTCAAAGGCGAGGCATTTGGTAAGGCAATAGGGAGTGGTGGGGCTTGTGGACCACTGGAGATAAACCGTAAGTCAGTTATGACTTCTAATTCTATATATTGAATAAATATATGAAAGGAAAATGGTAAAATTTACCCAGGACTCTTTAGGTAACTGACATTTTCTCTATATTGCGTTCAGGGTGGATTTTATAGTCATAATTATGTGAGGTTCACTTCTAACACATGTAGCTCATGTCACTGGGCTTGTTCAGGAATGTGGCCCCCACAGAGCTCAGGGCTTGACTCCAATTCACTGTAGCTGGAGAGCACATTGGGCAAGTTGGGTGGAAGGCAGAGGCCAACTGGATGAGGGAGGGCTCTTTAAGGAATGCAAATGCCCAAGGCTAAGGCTTTCAGCTTTCATCTTGGGAGCAGCAGGAGCCTTCAGAGAGGCCCAGCAGGGAGCTGATATAATTAGAGCCATGTTGTAGGTGGCCATTCCAAGGACCAGTACAAGGCAGAGGAGGAACACCGGAAACACCCAGCAAGACACTCCTTAAAGCTCCTTTCCAGCGATTCCTCATCCCTTTAATCATTTTTCTCCCTCTTCTCCCGTGTCTGAAACTGCAACACAGGGCTTCAAACAAGTTAGTTCCCATTTGAACCCTTGCTGAAAACTTGTGTTTCCATCCCAGATATACTGAATCAGAATCTACATTTTAACAAGATCCCGAGTGATTCTTATAGATGCCCAAGCGATTCTTAGGTATACGTAAGAATGGAAGAGCAAATTCTCAGCAGGTGTTCAAACTCTAATGAACTGGTTTGAAGCCCTGCCTTAAAGGCCAACTGTAAAGGTTTCCTCCTTGCTTATGCTGGGAACTTGATGCATGTGATTCCCTTTTGACCCTCACCTTAATCTTAGGAGCTGGCTCTTAGGCCACATTTTTTTTTCAGACAGGGAAACTGAGGTTCAGGGACATTAAGTAATGCCCCCAAAGCTACACAAGGGAAGGGCAGAGGCAGGGTCTCAGCCTAGGTTGGACTCCAAAGCTGCCTTCAAGACCCATGATGGATTTTGCCCACACAATGGAGACATGGACTCCTTTCCCAGGCTTGCCTGCCAATTAACAGATGCCAACCAAATAAAACCAAACCAGTTGTCATCAGTTTGATTCCAACTCAAGGTGACTCCATGTGTGTCAGAATAGATCTGTGCTCCACAGGGTTTTCAATGGCTGTAATCTTTCGGAAGTAGATCACCAGGCCTCTGGGTGGATTCAAACCGACAACCTTTTGGTTAATAGCTGTAAAAATGGCATGGCAAGGCATCTGATCTTCTCTAACTTCATAAGGGGGAAGGAGAATCAAGATCAATAGCCCAAGGCTGATTCCTATGAAGAGGAGCTCAGACAAGCCTCCTCTCTCCACCATCTTTACCAATTCTGACACCAACTCTCCCCTCCACTGCGCTCTCTTAATTTTCTGCTGAGTTCAATAATTCATTGCAATGGTCACACAGAACTCACAGACAATACTCACCATAATGGGGTTTGTTGAAGAAGTGACAGTTTACAAACCAGGCTCAGGAACGCTCAGGACATCCTCTTCTCAGCTGTGCCCATAGCCACGCCTCTCCCTGGCCCTTGGCCTCTTTTAGCTTTGCCAGTAAATGCCCAGAGGCACCCCACTCCACTCAGCCTAAAGGTGTTCAACTCTGGCTCCATGGGTCGGCAAACCTAGCTCCATCAAGCGCCCGGAGACACCCTATTCCACCTGCAAAGCTCCTGCCTAAAGGCACTAGTTTTCACGCTCCCAGCCCACTGTTATGTCTCCTGTTTCTGCTGCCACCATTTCTCAACCTGTTCAGTGTTACAGCTCTCTGTCTCTCTGTCTCTCTCCGTCTCTCTGTCTCTGTCTCTCTCTCTCTCTCAGGCTTCTGGTTCCAGAAGCTTCTCAGCTCAAGGATCCCAGGTCCACTACTGGCTTTTCTTTCTTGGCGGTGGTGAAACCCGCTCCTCCCTCCTCTAGGATGGCTCATCGTAAGCCTAGCAGGATGGCAAAACGGACCAATTCCTTTGTTAGGGTTCCATAGGCCTTATTTGCATGGTCCCAACCCCATACAGGTGCCATGAACTTTATCTGCATTATTAGCAAGCTATCCAATCTCCTTCAGTGGGCCACAATTACCCTATTTGTATACTCACACCCAACCATGTGGGTGGGAATTACAAGACCATGGCAAGAAAGGCCATATAAAAGTGATCCGTGGCACCACAGTAGCCAAGCAGATAACTGTTTTTATCACCTCAGTCAACCCATGCCCAGCCAGCCTTGCCCAAATTCCTGACCCACAAGGTCATGAGCTGTAATACACAGCTGCTGTTTTGAGCCACTACATTTTGGGGTGCTTTGTTGCTTACACAGCAATAGATAATCGGAACAAAAGGTACTTATAGGCTCTCTAAACCCATAATTTTATGTTTGTAAAATGGAAATGGTGGTATCGTTTTACAAGATGGTTGTAAGAATTAAGTACAGTAAGATATTTAAGGAGTCCCTGGTTAACAAATGGTTAACGTACTCGGCTCCCAACTGAAAGGTTGGAGATTTGAACCCACTCAGAAGCACCTTGGAAGAAAGTCCTGGCAATCTATGTCTGAAAAATCAAGCACTGGAAACCCTACGGAGCACAGTTCTACTGACACTCATGGTATCGCCATGACTCAGAGTCAACAACTATTATGTTCTGTTTTGTTTTGTTTTCATATATTCAAAGTGCTTGGCACAGTGCATGGCACACAGTAAGCCGCAAGTGAGGGTCACCTTTCTTTTCACAAAACCATGAGCATCTGCGCTATTCTTTGTGCAGCAAATTTTATTTACAGTTTTCTTGTTAAATGCCATCAAGTGGATTCTGACTAATAGCAGCCCCATGTGACAGAGTAGAACTGCCCCAGAGGGTTTCCTAGGCTGTAATCTTTACACGAGCAGATCTCCAGGTCTTTCTCCCCTCGAGCTGCTGGGTAGATGTCATAGATTGAATTGTGTCCCCCCAAAATATACGTCAATTTGGCTAGGCCATGATTCCCAGTATTGTGTGATTGTCCACCATTTTGTGATCTGATGGGATTTTCTTACATGTTGTAAATTCTACCTCTTGATGTTAATGAGGCACAATTAGCAGCAGTTATGTTAATGAGGCAGGACTCAGTCTACAAGATTAGGTTGTGTCTTGAGTCAATCTCTTTCGAGATATAAAAGAACTGAACAGGGAGACTGGAGAGAGGAGGGGAACCACATACCATGAAAAAACAAAAGCCAGGAGAATAGCATGTCCTTTGGACCCAGGGTCTCTGTGCTGAGAAGCTCCTTGTCCAGGGAAGATTGATGACCTTCCCCCAGGGCCAACAGAGACAGAAAATCTTCCCCTGGAGCCAATGCCCTGAATTTGGACTTCTAGCTCCTAGACAGTGAAAGAATAAATTTCTCTTTGTTAAAGCCATCCACTTGTGGTATTCCTGTTACAGCAGCACTAGATGACTAAGACAGTAGGTTTGAATTGCCAACCTTCTGGTTAGCAGCTGAGCACTTAACCGTTGTGCCACCATGGCTACTTTTATCTACAATAGGGTTGCTATGAGTCAGAATCTACTCAAAGGCAACAGGTTTGGTTTTTTATAAGTGATGATTTTCAGAGGCCACTTGACCCCCAAAGAGCGTGTGTATCTGCTCTGGAGACAAAAATACCCGGGCCCTGCACGGTGGTAGGAACATTCCTTCACCTCTCTGAGCCTTAGCTGCCTCATCTGTAAAGCGGGCACAATAATCCACCTCGCTGTTTTTTGTGTGCAGTCAGGGAGAATCTTGGCCCAGAACATGACATTGAGAATGGACAGTTGGCACTCTGGTTTGTTTGGTATAACAACAGAAATAGAAGCAGCAGTCATGATACCCAAGATTTTGAGTTCTGCTTCACTGAATGGAACAGCTTGGGTTTTTCTGGAAGCAGGCAGCTTTCTCTAACCCCCTCATCCCTCTGTGATGTCCTGGCCCAGGATGTAGTTCTAGCCTCCAAGCTGCAGGAACTCAGACTGGATTTTAAAATGTATGGCACCTGGCTACCATGACTGATGACTGACCTTTTTTTTTTTTTTTTTAACGACTGAACATTTTGATCAAAGATTCTACAGAAGAATCTTGAACAAAAAGGGAAAAATGCAGAACGGAATTTCAAATTCTTATGGAATCCAGACTTTATGGAGCCATGGAGCCTGGACGAACACCCAATACTACTGCCCTGAGATAGTCTTTAAGCCGTAAACCAAAATATCCCCTGAAGTCTTCTTTAAACCAAACAATACTTTAGCTTAATTAGTAAAGAATGTCTGCTTTGAGCATTGTACTCTTTTAAGAACTAGCTATATGGGATCAAATTGACAAGAGCCAACTCGAAAGATTAGACAGGAAACTTAGGGGGCAGTGAGTTTATGTTAATGGCGGGGGAAACTGGAAGGAGGGTGAGGATGGTTGCACAGCTTGGAGAATGTAATCAGTGTCACTGAGTTGCACATGTAGAAATGCTTGAATGGGTGCGTGTTCTGCTGTTTATTTTCAACAGCACCCAAAAAACATATATTAAAAAAAAATGTGTCAAAAAGGGAAGAGACCATTCACAGAGGATATTCACCACCACCCCCCAAATCCATAAGCCCTAGACATGCCCAGTGAATAAATATCTCTTAACATTTTTCTTGAAAACGCACTGGGTTTCTCTCAATAACTCTCACTGTCAAAAATGAAATATTTACACACATTTGCTTTGCCATTCCGGCAGCTTGTAACCTAAGAATAGTTTTACTTATAGAGCTGAGCAGCTGACTTAGGCCTAGCCTGCTAATGATGCTGAAAGGAGCAAGAGGGTCCTGCTGGGGTAGGAGAGGAGAGGAGGGCCACCGGGGAGGCTGAGCAGGCAGGGCCTGGCAAACCCCTGCCCTTGGTCTGCCCTTGATGTTGGTGTATCAAGGAAGGTTAAAGTAGTTACAGTGTTGGGTTGATGGGTGTCTTGTGGTGATGGGACCATCAGTCACCCGGACACATGCTGGAAAACACTGGGAGATTGTGAACATTATCTGAGGCTTAATGAGAGGAGGCCAGTTTGGAATGGGAAGTGGGTTCTGGGACTTTCTGAACCCTTTCCCACTGCATCCCATAATCTTTGGGAAAAGTGGACACTATCGAAACTTCTCTCCAACCAGCCCCTTGTGACTTGTTGAGGCTAGGCTGCAAAGTCCAAAAGACTCCTAAAAAAGTTGTGTTTTCACATTGACTTTGCAATCTGGAAATCTGGGAGGTGGTGTTGTTAGTTGAGTCGATTCCAACTCATGGCGTCCCCGTGTGTGCAGAGTACAACTGTGCTCCACAGAGTTTTCAAGGCTGTGACCTTTTGGAAGCAGATTTCCAGGACCGTCTTCTGAGGCACCTCTGGGCAAGTTCAAACCGCCAACCTTTTGGCTGGTAGTGGAGCGTTTGTGCCACCCAGGGACCTAGACATCTGCATAAAGATCCTTTAAAGCCCTCTGACGCTGTTACTCCATCCCTAGGACTCTCTCATAAAGATATACTGGAAATACAGCAAAATGCTTTTGGTACAAATGCTGTTTTGTAACATCTTTTAAATAAACTGGAAACAACCTACATGTTCAACCATAGGGGACTGGCTCTGTAAGCTGTGCCATCCCCTTTTCACAGACCATTATATGACTGCTCGTGTGGTGGTCAAGCAAGGTTTGAAACTATGTGGGAAAAATGCTTGAAAATGCTAATCTATTAAGAAAAAAAAATGTATATATATACATATATATATAAATGATGTATACTATATGAAGAGGAGCCTTGGTAACACAGTGGTTAAAGCACTCAGCTGCTAACCAAAAGGTCAGTGGTTCAAACCCACTAGCTGCTCTTCAAGAGAAAGATGTGGCAGTCTGGTTCTGGAAAGATTTGTGGCCTTGGAAACCTTATGGGGGAGTTCTACTCTCAATGGCAATGGGTTTTTGGTTTTTATACTACGCAATCTAAATTATGTTAGAACATGAATAGATTTTGCTTCCTCCCCATCCCCACCCCCGGAAATTTAACTGGGCACCTGACTTTCCGTAACTCCTCACTGGCTATCTCCTGAAGATGGAGATGCCTTGCTGGAAGATGTGGAGCTGTTCAACTCCAAGACGCAAAATGGGTCTTGGTGAAATGGGAAGTCTGGGGCTCCATCTTCCCAGGGAGCCGACTTCCACCCTCAGCTCTGACTCATGGGGACCCTATGTACAAGAGAATGAAACATAGCCCAGTGCAGCATCATCCTCACGATCACAGCATGTTTGAGTCCGTCATTGTGACTATGGGGCCAATCCATCTCCCCAGCCCTCCTTGGCCCTCTGCTTCACCAAACATGAAGTCAACTGATCCCTCCTACCAATGCGTCCAAAGCAAGTGAGTCAGACAATGTTCTGCTATGATCCAAAAGGTTTTCACTGACTGATGTTCAGATGCAGATTGCCAGGCCTTTTTTCCTAGTCTTAGCCTGGAAGCTCCACTGAAACCTACCTACCATGGGTGACCCTGCTGGTATTTGAAATACTGGTGGCATAGCTTCCAGCATCACAGCAACATGCAAGCCAGCACAGTATGACCCAGACGGGTGGTGGAGAACTGAAGTAAGTAGCTCCAAATGGTATGACTGTTAAGTGGAGATTTGAATTCAGGTGTGTCAGGTTACAGAGTGCCCCTGATCTCCAGACACAATGCTCTAAGTATACAAACTCTCCACCTGAACAAGACATCCAACCTCGTTACTCGCCTATGTCCCAGCAATGGATTGTTCCCCTAAAACACATGCACACGAAACCCTAACCATATGTTCCCCTGCCACTTTCCAGGGGACATGTTCAATGACTCTTTTTAAAGGATACAGTTTATTTATGAAGCCAGGAGGGAAAGGACAGCAGGGAGGAACGCCCAGGATCTCGGACAGCAGAGATGACATAATTTATGTGCCACCGCCGCAATCTCTAAATTGAGGAGAAACTTGGTAATTGCTTCGGCTAGGCTGGGCCTGCTGTTGACTGCTTGCTTTTCTTATTACTGCGTCCTGCCTGGTGACCCTTGAGCATTTCATCTTCTTTGGCAGGGCTGGCAAGTTTGAGGACGTGCCTGCAGAGTGGAGCCCGCCTCTGAAACCACACGGAGGAAAATTCAGCAGGAGGGGGTGAGAAGAGGCTATGTTAGAGAAAGGTCCAAAGGCAAATGCACAAGAAGGGTGAACTGAACTTGCTGGACAGACCCGTCTGTCTGTCGGCGTTTGAAGGTTAAGTGCAAAGCCCCCACAGAGCACGGGGAGAGCGGTTTGTCTCCAGTTAGGACGTGATCAACAGTCCTGATCGGAGCAGACACTCAAGATCCTCTTCCTCATGTGGAAGACAAGTTAGGGTCGTTATGATGACTACCAGGAGACTTATTAGTATAACAGATTCTGGCACGGCAGTCCAGGGCTGTTGGGCTGTTTTTTTTTTTCCTTTAATTTTATTGTGGGGAAAATATACCTGACCAACATGTGCCATCTCAACAGCCTCCACACATACAACTCGGTGACAGTGATTACACTCTTCAAGTTGTGCACCGCTCCGCTCTCCTCTTCCAGATCATTCCACCCCCATTAACACAAACTCAGCGTGCCCTAAGCAATGACTCCCCTTCCCCTTCCCCCCTCCCTTGGTAGCCACTAACAAGCTTGGTTTTCATATACTTAAGGAGCCCTGGTGGCACAGTAGTTAAGTGCTCGGTTGCTAACCCAAGGTTGGCAGTTCGAACCCAACAGCCACTCCGTGAGAGAAAAGACCTGCCCATCTGCACCCGTAAAGACTACAGCCTAGGAAACACTATGGGGCAGTTCTACTCTGTCCTATAGGGCCACTATGAGTCAGAACTGACTCAACAGCAATGGGTTCTACACATTTGCTTATTTCGTATAAGTGAGATCATCAGTATTTGCCCTTTTGCAAATGACTTACTTCGCTCAGCAAGTTTTCAGGGTTCATGCCTGCTGTGGCATGCATTGGGCCTTCCTTTCCCTCTATGGCTGACTAGTGTTCCATTGTATGTAGGCAGCACGTTTTGTTTATTCATTCACCTGTTGACGGGCATCTCAGTGAAAGTGCTGCGGTGAACATTGGTGGACAGGTTTCTGTTTGTGCTCTGGGGCTGACTTCTGAGGATAAATCCAGAAACAGAGTGAGCCCACCAGGAAGTTTGGGGAAGTGGGCTTGGAAGATGCATGCTGCCTGGGAAAGCAAGGATCCATCAACAGGGGAGTGTCCAGGTGGCCATAGCTCTGCTCAGCTCGGAAAATCACAGGAGCCTCTGGACAGCATTGTGCCCTGTCCAATCCCATCCTCCCAGCTGGTGGCTCACATCTGAGCTCCTCACACTGGGCCTGGTACCCTTGTAAGGGCAATGCATGGAGGAGAAGAGATACCAGGCTTTGGAGTCACCCACTTGGATTCAATCACCGCTCTGTCACATACTATCTGTGTGATCTGAGGCAAGTTGTTCCATCTCTCTGTGCCTCAGTTTCCTCATCTGTTAAATGGGGGCCATAGGAAGTCCCTGTGTGGTATAAACGATGAACACACTCAGCAGCTAACCAAAAGGTTGAGAAGTTCAAGTCCACCCAGAGGTGCCACAAAACAAAGGCCTGGTGATCTACTTCCAAAAAATCAGCCATTGAAAGCTCCGTGGAGAACACAGCCCTACTTTGACACACGTGAGTTGGAGTCAATTGTACGGGAACTGGTTTTTTACAGGGTTCTTTAAGGAGTAAAGGTGATACAAACAGTTTGTGCTCGACCACTGACCTAAAGGTTGCAGGTTGGAACCCATCCAGTGAAACCGTGGAAGAAAGGCCTGGCAATCTGCTTCTGTTAAGATTACAGCCAAGAAAATCCTGTGGAGCACAGTTCTACGCTAACACGTGGGGTCACCACAAGTTAGAATCAACTTGATGGCAACTGTTTTGTTTTTGCTTTTTTTAAAAGAAGTAAATGCAATAATGCACATAAAGCATGAAAAACAGCTCTCGAGCAGAGCAAACACGCATTAACAGTTGCCTGCTGTCATTATGTCTATTACTGTTGCTACCGTTACCAGTACTACTACGGCTGCTTTGTAAAAGAATCCAGCACAGCGCTGGGTGCCCGAGATACAAGTGATATTTCTGTTGTTAATTTCTTCTTACAGCACTCTTCTCTAAACGATTCCAAAGAATGGAGTTACTGATCTTGCTTTATGGGCGAGTGTGTGTGTGTGATTATGTGTGTATGATTGTGTATATATATGACTGTGTGTGTATAATTGTGTGTGCACACATGTTCTTAATAAGCATCATGCTATCGGAACCATTTTCTTTCTGGCAGGTAATTTCCAGCACTTGACTCTTCCCCTTCCTCCTATCCGCCCATTCCCTCCAAGAGCTAGCTCAGGTTCATCCTCTTTTCTCCACTCCTGTCCGGATAAAGGGTGTAAGACTACCTAAACAATTGAAAGCCCCTGTGTCCTCTTCACCACTGGGATCACAGAGCCATCAAGAGTCTAGATTCCCACACTAGGTTCAGAGTAAATAGGATTACCTGGGGTGGCGGGAACTGGTGGAGACAGAAGGTGTTTCAAAACTTAATCAAAAATTAATTAGAAAAAGAAACAAGCCAAAGGACAGGCATCTGTGAGCAGACGTTCTGCAAACAAACCTGACACCTAGCATTCCGTTTGAGCTTGGAACAGGGACCTGCTGGGTATATGGGAAACGCTCAGAGGGGAACAAAAAGCCTCCGTGTTTGCTTCTTGGGAACAAATGACAGTGCATCTCCAAGTTCCAAAGACGCGGGAGGGGAGGGACTTGCACATGATCACAGGCGAGTGCATCCCGAGAAGAGCCTCCTGAGGCAGTGGGGGCTGGAGTTTCCCGCCTGTCCCCCACATCTGCCATCCAGACCATTATGGGTGATGGCTGCTGCAGGGCCCAGAAGCACCAAGGCAAGAACTGTGTCAGATGGAAAAGAGAAGGGTCCTGGTCCCAGAGATGGGCCCTGGGACACAGACGTGGGGTGTGTTCCCGGGAAAAGCTGGAGGCCTGGAGGAGGGGACTTGAGCAAATTCGGTCTTAGTTGCCGTAGAGTTGAATCCGACTCATGTCAACCCTTATGTAATATCAGAAATGCTACGGACTGAATTATGTCCCCAAAATATATGCGTTGTAAATCCTAACCCCTATACTTGTGGATGTAATCCCATTTGGGATTAGGGTTTTCTTTGTTATGTTAATGAGGGTGTATTTTAAACCAATCACTTTTGAGCTATAAAAGGAGCGGATGAGGCATAGAAGCAAGAAAGCAGAGATGAGGGAGATACAGGCCACATCTCATGGAGATGGCCAAGGAACTGAGGAAGAGAAGCTAAAAATGGACAAGGACCTTCCCCGAGAGCCTACACAGGGAGAAAGCCTTCCCCTAGAGCCAGTGCCCTGAGTTCAGAATTTTAGCGTCCTAACCAATTTCTGTTCCTTAAAGCCATCCACTTTTGGTATTTCTGTTACTGCAGCACTAGAGAGCTAAGACAGGGGTGCCCATATGCCATATTCACGATTGTTGGTATCCTTGAGCCCATTCTGGCTACTGTTGGCAATACTAACAGCTAATATGGTTTTGGGGCCCTGGTGGTGAAGTGGTTAAGAGCTCAGGCTGCTAACCGAAAGGTTGGCAACTCAAATACACTAGCCACTCCTTGGAAACCCTATGAGGCAGTTCTACTCTGTCCTATAGGGTCACTAGGAGTAGGAACAAACATGGTTGAGCATATTGCACGGGGCAAATCTACTGCAAAATACCTCTTTAAAGTGTTAAAAAGCAGCAAAGATGCCACTTTGAGGGCTAAGGTGCACCTGACCCAAGCCATGGTATTTTCAATCATCTCATACGCATGTGAAAGCTGGACAATGAATAAGGACGGCTGAAGAAGAATTGATGCCTTTGAAGTACAACGTTGGTGAAAAATATCGAATATACCATTGACTGCCAGAAGAATGAAAAAAGAAATACAGCCAGAATGCTCCTTAAAAGCAAGGATGGAGAGATTTCGTCTCACATAATTTGGACATGTTATCAGGAGGGTCCAGTCCCTGGGGAAGGACATCATGGCTGGTAGAGGGTCAGCAAAAAGAAGGAAGACCCCCAATGAAATGGATTGACACAGTGGCTGCAACAATGGGCTCAAACATAGCAACCACTGTGAGGATGGTGTGGAACTAGGCAGTGTTTTGTTCTGTTATACGTAGTGTCGCTATAAGTCAGAACTAGCTGAATGGCACCGAACACACACACAAAATCATTGCCATCTATTGAATACACTTTCCAACACAGAACAGACAAATGGGCCTGCTTTGCTCTGACCTATGCAGCGGAGATTCTACAAGTTCATTTCTCTTTGCTGATGGATGGTCTTCCAATAACCCTGGGGGCTCGCAAGACCTAGTCTGTGTCTTTTTTTTCTTCTTTGTACAAATAAGAAAATTGAGGCCCAAAAGGCTTGCCCAAGATGGCTGAATCGGTTGCAAAGCTGAAAGTGGAACCCAGGTCTTGCTGATACCCAGTTAACAGCTCTCCTACGTGCCCCAATGGCTGCACATTCACCATGATAATACTAATGAGTCTCCTACCTGAAAGCCACGTGCTTCTCACTCCAACAAGGTTCCCTGAGTCGGTCATCAAGTTCAATGTCATTTCTCAAATGGTTTTGAGAGAACAATTTGGCCCTTGGCCAGACATTTTGGGATTCCCTATTCCATGCAATAGGGGGGTTCCTGGGTTCAATGATCTCCTGGAGGCTATGGCCTCCCTTCTCTGGAGTCTGCAGGTGCCAGCTAAGGGATGGAGATAGACTGACTGCCATCTGTCCAGCCTGCCTGGTGTGGCCACCCCCCTCCCCTTTGCATACCCCAATTGATTTATCAGCTAAAAATGGCTGGGCTGTTTGTGGAAGTATTCATTTTCTACAGCTGCTCTGAAAAAAGGCCTAGTCCCTGTGAAGTATGTAGGAGGTTGCTGGGGCCCTTGCGGGAACCTCTGGGGACCTCTGATCCACTCACTGTACAGGGACTGGGAAGGGGACCTCGCTGGCCATGTGGTGTCCCGTGCCGAATCCTTATGTTTGTAAGAGCCAGCTGGAACTCGGTGCTGATGGAGGTGAGAACAGGGACTTACTGTTCAACCTCTGGACGGTCTGAAGTTCTTCACCTGCCCGAGCCTCAGGTCTCACCTACCGGCGGGGGGGTGGGGTCCTCCTCACTCGGCTGTCGTGGGCAGTAAATCAGGCAGTCGGCACTGAGTAAACGTTTGCTGAATTACAGAGATGATAGAGCACAAAAAGGCACGCTCCATAAAAGTTCCCTTCCTTTCTGTATCTCTTTCCCCCACTGTTCTTCCTCATCATGGCAGGTGGGGGGAAGGTACCAAGGGATGTGAGGATGGGGAGCCCCCCTCCCCCTCCCCCTCCCCCCCTCCCCCCTCTTCCTCCTCCTCCCCCTCCTCCTTCTTCTCTTCCTCTTCCTCTTCTTCTTCTTTCTCTTCCTCTTCTTTCTCCTTTCTCTCCTCCTCTTCCTCCTCCCTCTCCTCCTCATCTTCCTTCTTCTCTTCCTACTCTGCCTCCTCTTACTCTCTTCCTCCTCTTCATCTCCCTTCTCCTCCTCTGCCTGGGGTGAAATATTCCAAGACCAGGGAAATGGCCCAGAAAGCGAAGGAAATGATTCATCTTCCTCTTCCTCCTCCTACTCTTCTTTCTCTCCCTCATCACTGATGCTCTTACTGAGCACCCATCACGAGTCACATGCTTCCCACACACCTTCTCAGTAAATTCTCACCCCATTACCCTTCTGCTTCGTAGACCAGCACTGCCCAGCAATGTTCTGAGACGATGGGCATATTCTACACGCATGGCATCCACCAGTCCTGTGTGGTCACTCAGCAAGTGAAGGGTAGTAGTGGGACTGAAGAGCTGCATTTTTAATTTCATTTCATTTTAATTAGTTTGCATTTAAATTAATTACTACACCACATGTAGTAGTGGCCAAGGAGCACTGGTGGTACAGTGGTTAAGCACCTGGCTGCTAACTGAATGTCAGTGCTTCAAACCCACCAGCTACTCTGTGGGAAAAAGATGTGGTGGTCTGCTTCCCTAAAGATGACAGCCTTGGAAACCATATGGGCCAGTTCTAATCTGTCCTTTAGGGTCGTTATGAGTTGGAATAGACTCCATGGCAACGGGCAGTAGTGGCCACCAGGTTGGAGAGCCCCACCGTGTCATAATAAGATAAAAACTGAAGCTTGAACTTCAGCCACTTCAGGCCATAAGTCTGCAAAAGGTGTAGGTGAGAGCTGAGACAAGACCTCTGCTATGGCAAACGGCCAGCAGGCTGAGGACTTACTCCAACAAGCAAAGTACTATCTGAGATTCAAGTCAGGCTGAGCAGAAATACTCCCAGGGCTGGGGAATGGGCCCAGAAGGAGAAGGAAATGAATATTCAAGGCTGATAATGGCTGCAAAGATTCTTCATAAACTGTGAAGTGCCGTGAAGGGCGGGGGTATGAATAATCCTCGTTGGCTCGGATACCAAGGCAAAGCCCCCCATCCCTGTCTATGTCCCGCCGTTCTGCTAATCATTAATTAAAGATTAAGGGATTTGGGGAATACAGGCCTCGGAAATTTGAACTAAACCCTCCATGTTATTGAAAAAAAGAATCTCGGATAATTAGCTTTTCTTTCCCTAAATGCTTTCTGGGTCTCATTACAAACAAAGTGTGAGGCTAATATACCTTGTGTTGTGAATGTCTCACAATGCCTGCTAATTGAATTAAACCCAATTCTCTGCAAATAAACTCTTGGTGCTCTTAATGGCAAAGACGGAAGAGAGCTGTTCCTTTTTGGAATGGGTCATTATAAGGTCCTAATTACCAGCAGCTCAATGTGTAATGCGAACCGCCTTTGTGCGGCTCCTGACGATCACGGCTCTGTTAAGATCAAAGTCGCAGTGTGCCCTTGGAATCTTGTCCCTCTTTTTATTCCACTTCAAAATGCTTAATAACGACTAATCCAATTTATAAGGCAGCAGAGAAAGGACAAGAGAACAGAAGTCCACTTTTTTTAGATCCAGACCAATATTCAGAAATGGGCGCAGCGCTGATTTTATTTTCCCCTTTCTTTTCCCTTCCACACAGCCCATCTCCAAGTTGCCGATTAAGGCAGGAATCTTCTTTGCAGCCGGAGCTGCACGCATGCCCAAGATGTACACAGGAGCTGCTGCCCAGGAGGGCTTTGCGTGGTCTTATCAGGCATCTAGGAGGAAGACAGATGCTATTGTTCTCTTGCTGCCCACCACCTTTATCAATAATGTAAAGCCAATTACTTTGGGGACCAGCCTTTACTCTTGTGGGATGGGAAACTTTATTCCAGGGCATTTTAGAGAGGCATCTATAATTAGCCACACCAACCGGATTTTAAAATGCAGCACACATCATTTCTTGCTGGCAATTCTGCTCTGGTCCGTGGGCTGAAGTTCCAAGTTTGAGATTTCTAAGTAAGGTAGATGGGAAAAAACAACACTGATAGTAACTGTTCCTTGCACACACATGAGGTTTCAGGGGCAGATGGTGGCTGAAGTCTGTGGCTAACTGAAAGTCTGAAGGGTCAAGTCCACCCAGAGGCACCTACAAGAAAGGCCTGGTGATCTATTTCTGAAAAATCAGCCACTGAAAACCCTACGCAGCACAGTTCTACTCTAGGGTCACCATGAGTCAGAGTAGTTTTTTACTCTTAGGAAGGGCCATAAACTATTGTCCCTTAGCTCTAGCAGAAGAAAACAACTCTAAGCCATCCACACAGCCCAATAACTGGATTCTCGTATTACTCCTTTCAAATCTTCCCACTCACCACCCTCAGCACACAAACATCTCACTCTTTCAAGACATTGTGTTCTCCCAACCAGGAAAGTTCTTCAGACTCCGCTCTGACTGCTGCTTCTTGTTAGCTGCCATTGAGTCGGCTCCAATTCCTGGCGAACTTATGTACAACAAATGATTTCTGGGTCCTGTGCAATCTTCATGATCGTTGGCAGGTTTGAGTCCATTGTTCGAGTCCAAGATGACAGGGGGCTCACCTTCCAACACTATACTGGGCAATGTTCTGTTGTGATCCATAGGGCTTTCATTGGCCAATTATTGGACATAGATCGCCAGGCCTTTCTTCCTAGTCTGTCTTAGTCTGGAAGCTCCATTGAAACCTGTCCACCATGGGTGACCCTGCTGGTATTTGAAATACTGGTGGCATAGCTTCCAGCATCACAGCAACACGCAAGCCACCACAGTGTGACACACTGATAGACAAGTGGTGGTCTGACTGCAGAGCTTGGAAATTCCTCCTGCAGAACCCAACTCAAACAGCCTTACTAGCTTGGTGTTCACTTCTATTTGATCCCATTGCATTTCGCCCTCTCGTCTGTGGTGGGGGCAACTCAGTAAAGTGGAAGACTTGGGATAGTTAGAGAAGTACAGACCTTGGCTTGAATCTTGGCTCTGTTACTTACTGGCTGCTGGCTTGGGGCAAGGTCTTTCACCCTTAGAACCACTATTTTCTCATCTACCAAACATGGGTGATAATGCATACCTTGCTTTAAGAACTGGCTTGTGTATAATGTGCAAAAAATAATGTGAATAAAAGGACTGGTGTGAAGTAGGTGCTCAATACATAGAGGCCAACCTTATTACTACAGGACTAACCCATTTTATTTTTATTATTTGCTGAGATGTCCACTTTCCTCACTGGACAATTGACTCTTTGAAGGAGTCACAGACCTCATCATTTCCTATATTTGAATATCCCCAGGGCCCATCACAGTGCCTGGCATGCCAGACCAATCAGTTGCCATTGAGTCAACTCCAACTTACAGTGACCCGCATGTGTGTCAGAGTAGGACTGTGCTCCATAGGGTTTTTAATGGCTGATTTTTCAGAAGTAGATTGCCAGGTGTTTCTTCCAAGGCACCTCTGGGTAGACTCAAACCTCTAACATTCTGGTTAGCAGTCAAACATGTTAACCATTTGTACCACTTGCAAACTTCGGTCTGACATACCAAAAAAACCAAACTCGTGGCCGCTGGGTTGATTCCAACTCATAGTGATCCTACAGGACAAAGTAGAACTGCTCATAGGGTTTCCAAGGCGTGCCTGGTGGATTCAAACTGCTGACCTTTTGGTTAGCAGCCATAGTTCTTAACCACTACACCACCAGGGTTTCCTGACAAACAGTGGGCTTAAAAAATGTTCGCTTAATACATTAATGAATGAATAAATGAATACCTACAACAACACTTACTATTTGTTGCTGTGGCGTCGGCTCTGCCTCGTGGTGACCTTATGCACGACAGTACAAAATGTTGCCCGGTCCTGCCCAATCCTCACAGTCGCTCATGTGTTTGAGTCCATTGTTAACACTATTGTGTCAGTCTATCTCACGGAAGGTTTCCCTTGTTTACCCTCGGCTTTACAAAACATGATATCCTTGTCTAGCAAAACAGCACTTAGCAGCTGAAATTCAACAGCTCCTGGCATGTACGAGGTGTTTAATAAATGTTTATAAACTCAGGAATGAATGAGTGAATGAATAGATGAATGAACACCTACAACTAAACATTCAGGGACTTCCACGAAAATCAAATGGAAGAGTTTCGTGATTTCCCACAGAGAGAACAAAACTGCCCAAACCCTCCTGCCAGACACAGCTCACATCAGCTTATGGCCGAACAACAATGTTAAATTATTGCTTAACTGCCTCTTGTAGTATGATCCCCTGCTTCTCACCAGGAAAATCATCTTCGCCATTCTTTCTGTGCCGGGAACAGCTGCAGTTAACACGTTTGGGGCCCACTCTCAACGCAATTCCCTCTAACAAGTCCGGACTTGATTTCAGTGGCTTCATTTCCTTGTCACTTTGGAGAGCTCTCTCCAGGAGCCTGACGCCCAAAAGTCACGATTGAGGGGGTAGGTTCTCCATCTACCTGCAGGCAGGAGAAGCCTTAGTGGTATCAGCACGGGGCGACTGAGAGGAGGGTGGGCCTGGGTGCAAAGCTGGGGCAACTCAGGTGCGCCCAGAGCAAAGCCCTGGTTGTGTTTAATTCCAGGGCAGACCTGAGACTCTTGCCTTTTAGCAGAGACAGTTTAAAACCAAACCAATGAAACCACCGTCGTTGAGTTGATTCCGACTCACAGCGACCCTAAAGGACAGAGAACTGCACCACAGGGTTTCCAAGGAGCACCTGGTGGATTCAAACTGCCAGCCTTTTGGTTAGCAGCCATAGCTCTTAACCACTATGCCACCAGGGTTTCCAGAGACAGGCTAGGGAATGCAGATGTATATTTCAAAGCAGACACATCTCTTTCTGCTTGGTTTAGGCTGTGGGTAGAATGGAGGCCCTAGATGCTGAAATGGCCACTTGGCTGCATCAGACCTGTTCAGTTGGGCCAGGGTCAAATCACTGAGGCTCAGAGGCTGTGTGAGTAGGGTTACCAGGTAAAATACACCAACTTAAATCTGAATTTCAGATAAACATATATATTTTTAGTAAAAGTATGCTCCAAATAAAGGGCAGCGGTGGTTCAGTGGTAGAATTCCCACCTTTCATGCAGGAGACCCAGGCTCGACTCCCAGCCAATGCACTTCATGAGCAGCTACCACCCACCTGTCAGTGGAGGCTTTTGTGTTGCTAGGATGCTAAACAGGTTTCAGTGGAGCTTCCAGACTAAGACACACTAGGAAGAAAGGCCTGGCAATCTACTTCTAAAAAATCATTCAATGAAAACCCCATGGATCACAATGGTACCATCTGCAACCAACAGTGGGATGGCACAAGACTGGGTAGGGTTTGCTTCACTGTGCATGGGGTCATCTTGAGTCGGGGGTGGGTTAACACCAACACCCTTGACTCACTGGCACCACTCCTAGCTAACCTAATTCCTCATTCCTTGGACCCTTCATATGTGTGAGGCCCACATTCTCATCCCAGCAGCTCCTTCCTCCACCCATATTTTGTCTTCTAGAGCTCAGTGTTTATGTAAAAACCATGATCACATATGGGCAGCTGGGTTCTAGGCATTCTGAAGGCCCAGGAGAGGGGGTGCAAACCAAGTCACCCCCAGGCCATCAGTACAGGATGACTCTCTCCCCAGCAGAGCTCAGTACTTGATGGGGCACCCTGGCCCTGGGCACAGTCAGATGGCGCCAGGAGAGGGGCGGCATCTCTGGGAGAGTCTTTGTTCTTCCAGACGCTTTAGCAGCACTGTCTGATTCACTGCTGTGCAGATGTGCTGCCTCTGGTTCACACGAGGACAGAGCTGCAGGAATGCGGGGGAGACGGGAGTGATGAGGCTAGGACTGAGATACCAAGGAACTGTCCTGTATTTGTCACCCAGTCCATGTCACAGTGCCCTGGTCAGTCTCTAACAGGGCTTTGAACAGGTTTGGTACAACCCCCTGCTGAGGATTTGTATTTCCACCCCAGATATACTGAATCAGAATCCACATGTTAACAAGACCCCAAAATGAGTCTTATATATACATGGGGATCCTTAAGAATCTGCTGGGGGTCTTGTTAACATGTGGATTCTGATTCAGTATATCTGGGTGGAAATGCAAATTCTCAGTAGGGGATTGAACAAAAATGAACCAGTTTGAAGGCCTGGTTTCTAAAACACAGTGGGCACCTAATGACTCTTTACTGACTTTGGATGTGGGGGAACTGAGGGCGGGGGAAGTGGCACTGAGTTGGATGTTAAATGGACTGTAAGCAAAGGAGTGTAAGTGCCTTGGCCTCTACTGTATTACCAGCGTCTAGCACAGTCTAATGAGTCCCTGGATGGTGCAAATGGTTAAGCGCTTGACTACCAGCTGAAAGGTTGGAGGTTCAAACCCACCAGAGGCACCTCAGAAGACAGGCCTGGAGACCTGCTTCCAAAAGGTCACAGCCTGGAAAACCCTAAGCCGCTGTTCTACTCTGCACACATGAGGTCACAATTAGTTGGAATCAACTAGATGGCAGCTAACAACAACAGCACAATGTCTGGCACACAGTAGGTGCTTGTGGAAGGTGCTGTTGCTTCTTTACCCAATAGCCATCCTCAACCATCTATCCCTTTTCTACCTTAACTTTTTCAGACTTGATTGCACCAGGGATTACCACATGACTAATTCTAGACAATGAATTTCAGGAGGAGGGCATTTGTCCTCAGTGAGTGGGCATCTTCTCAAAAGTCAATTTTGCAGGTAAAAAGAGTCTCAAGAAGAAAAAGCTTCCATATGTCTACTTCCTGCCTTGAAACATAGCATGAGGTTGTGATGCTTGGAGCTCTGGCAGCCATTTTGAGACCATGAGACCATAAATATGAGGATGAAACTGACCGTGCTGAGGGTGGCGAGTCAAAATTGTGGAACAAAGTTTGGATCCTTGATGGTGCGTTTGAGCTGTTGAACTGGCCCTGTATCCACCTGACTTCAGTCTTCTTATTTAGGGAGATAGTGCCTGTACGTATAAGCCTCTGTAGGCCAGGTGTGTTGTCTGCAGCTGAAAACACTCCGGGTTGTTGTCGCACTTGATAAATGTTTCCTGAGTTGTAATGGCAGGGCTTCAGGGAAGTCCTCACCTGGTGAATCAGAACCAGATAATGCCAACAGGACCCTTAATGGTTGGGGCTAGGCTAAAAGAATTAGGATCATAAACTGAGAAAACAGCTTTTGGCAGAAAGTGGGTTCTGAAAAAACAGTGTTACCTCCCTCCTAGTTAGAGAGTAGTGGAAAAATCAGATTTGTGGTTCTGATTTCCTGTGATTGTAAGACTTTTTCTCCCTGGTAAGTATAGAACCGAAGATGAAGAAATTTATCTGGGGTCTCAGCTCATCTAAAAGTAGTGGTGTAGAGCATACACTCTGAAGTTAGCTGATCCGGGTCAAATTCTAGCTCTAAGCCAGGGTTTTGCAAACTCACAACTGTTAACATAGTTCTTTGCTGTGAGTGTTGTCTTGTGCATTGTGGGGTGTTTAGCAGCATTTCTATCCTCTAGATTCTAGTAGCAGCACCTGCTCCCCCAGTGGGTATGAGAACCAAAATGTTTCCAGACATTGGCAAATGTCCCCTGGGCAGGGGAGGGGGGAGTGCCCCCAGTTGAGAAACATTGTTCTAAGTGATCCTGAGTAAGGAAACTAACTCCTCTGGACTTTCTTTTCCTCATCTATAAAATGGGAATATTAAGAGAACTATTTCATAGGACTGGAATGAGAGTTCATTAAGGCAATCTGCAGAGTGCTCAGTAAATGTTAACTATCATCTGTTGCTGTTTTTGTTTTACTGTGTTGCCTTGTGATTTGGCTCTCCCCAATGCTAGACCTGAAAAAAAAAAGTGTTAGACATTCATCATTCCAAGCTCCTATTTTACAGATAAGTAAACAGAGGTTCAGAGAGTGAACATGGCCTGGCCAACGTCACATAATAAATAAGCAACAAGTACCAGAACCAGAGTCCAGGTATCTCAAATGCTGGACCTGTGTTGCCTCTTTCTGAGGCAGAAATCTGAGCCACTCTTCTCTGAGTACCTTACCTGTCCTTCCACACCATCTTCAACTCCAGTCAATCCAACAGTATTTACTGGGAACATGCCAGGCACATTTGCAACATGGGGTACAGTGATCAACGAGCTAAGTACGGCTTACCCAGGCCTTTGGGTCCCTGGGTGGCACAAACAGTTAATGCGATTGGCTGCTGAACAAAAGGTTGAAGGTTTGAGTCCACCCAGAGGCACCTTGGAAGAAAGGCCCAATGATCTACTTCCAAAAAATCAACCACTGATAACCCTATGGAGCAGAATTCTACTCTGACACACATGGAGTTGTCATGAGTAGGAATCAACTCAACAGCAACTGGCTGGGCTAGAGTAGAGGTTCTCAGCCATGACACCTTTGCTCCCCAGAGGATATTTAGCAAAGTCTGGGGATATTTTTGGTTATTACAACTGGGGAGTGGTGGCGAAATTGCTACAGGTATCTCGTGCGTCCAGGCCAGGCATGCTGCTAAACACCCTACAATGCACAGGACAGCTCTCACGACAGAGAACTCCCCGCCCAAAGTGCCGAAGGAACTTGGTTCAAGGTTGAGGCTGTCTGGTTTAGAGAAGAGATCGAGAAGCGGGTTTGAGCTGTGTTCAGATGGTAGAATTGACAGGATGTGATGATGGATTGGATGTGAAGAGTGAAGAGCAAGGAGGAACCAAAGGTGTCACTCTGAGGATTAAGGTGCACCTGGTCCAAGCCATAGTGTTTTCAATTGCTTCATTTGCACTGGGAAAACTGGGCGATGAATAAGGAAGGCTGAAGAAGAATTGATGCATCTGAATTATGGTGTTGGTGAAGAATATTAAATATGCCATGGACTGATAGAAGAATGAACAAATCTGTTTTGGAGGAAGTAAAGCCAGAATGCTTCTTAGAAGTGAGGATGGTGATACTTCATCTCACGTACTTTGGACATGTTATCAGGAGGGACTAGTCCCTGGAGAAGGACATCATGCTTGGTAAAGTAGAAGGTCAGAGAAAAAGAGGAAGATCCTCAACGAGACAGATTGATACAGTGGCTGCAACAATGGGCTCAAGCATGACAAAGATTGTGAGCATGGCGCAGAACGGGGCAGTGTTTCGTTCTGTGGTACATAGGGTTGCTATGACAGCACCTAACAACAGCAAAGGATGACTCTTAAGTAACAGGATGGAAGGTGGTTCCATTTACTGAACTGGGGAACACAGAGGAGGAGGAGCAAGTAAGAGGTTGAGGATAAGCAACTCAACTGAGGCATGTTGTGTTTGAGTCCTCGGACTTTCAGAGGGAAGCCCTGCCCCAGAGCTCATAGGTATCTGGACAAAGTCTTCAGCAGCTCCCCATGCCCCGTGCTGAGCATCTCTGGGTCCCATCGCCCAGGCTCACGGGACTAGCCTTGCTCCCCAGCTGCAGAGCCCACGTTCCTTTGCTGGCGGTAGCCAGTGGTGGCAGCAGACAGAGCTGCCCTCCCAGTTCTCAGCCTTCAGTCTCTGCACAGCCTCACAACTAATTAAACATCTGCTGCAAGCTACAATTTGCTAAATTGGCTCACACTCTCACTTTTGGCAGGGCCTAATCTCCATTCTCAGATGAAAGCCCAGGGCCTTCTTCCAGCAGCCTCTCAATGTCCCTTCGCCTTCCCCAGGATCCAAGGGTCCCCACCCCCAAAGGGGATAAGAGGGCTGGTCAAGTGTCACCTTTCTGGGACTGCTCTGTTGGGGTGAGGGGGAACGGAGACACACGGGCATGGCTCCTTGAGACAGTTGTAATCAATTGTCCCCCTAGAAAGACTAGAGAAGAAGATGAATATGTAATCAGACATAACGACATGCCAAATTGAGTTTAATCAAGAACTAAAGAGGAAGAGACAGGAAACAAGTTTTATGGGGGCGGCAGAGGGGATCTTCTCCTCACAAGACCTTGAGAAGAAGGGGCCTTGGAGAGCATCTGATCCAATGTTTCCCAAAGTGTGGTCCAGGGACCACCTCCTCAGAGTCCTGGGGTGGATTCCTGGTCCCTGGCCCCTGAAGATGTTGACCCAGTAGGTCCAAGAGGGGCCCAGGAATCTAGACCCTTTGAAAGAAGGAGGCCAGGTTTAGAATACCCACAAAGTCTGACAGTACTGGGATGATGAACTGGAGTCCCTGTACCTCCACTAAGCTTCCCCCATCCTCCTCATCAGAACCAATCAGAACAGGAAGTGTAGGGCCATTTTCCACAATGCTGGTTGATACGGTCAGGGGTTCCTCAAAGCTGTGTGGTTGTCCTGACGCAGCTCCCAGCACAGCTGCCCTGTCTGGAATGTCTCTCCTGCGTCCTGTTGCTATGCTATGGTGCCCTCATCCTCTGCCCTCAGCTCAGCTGCCCTCTCTTCTGGGAAGTCCCAGGCTGGTCAGGCTCCCCACTTAGACTTCTGCACATTATCCCATGTAAGGACACAGATGCGGCAGGTTGAGCCATCCCATCTCCTTTCTCAAGACAGAGGATTCACCCACACCTCCAGCTAGCAAACACGCCCCAGAGTGAGACCTGGGTGGGACAGAGATTCTGGTGGGGAAGCACTCACAGTCTCGCATGGCCCCTGCTTAATGTACATTGGAAGGAGGTTTGGGTCAACCAAGGCACCTCTGGGTGCACTTGAACCTCCAACCTTTCAGTTAGCAGTGGAGCCTGTCTGCTGTTTGCACAACCAGGACTCAGGACATTTCACAGGCTTGGCTAAATCCTCCATGAATATGCACCTGCCCTCCTACACTTCCAAGCTCGTGGGCAAGACCTATCGATCAAATGTAATGGCAGTAGGATCAGAAACACAGCGGTGACAGCTAATGTGTACTGTATGCTGACTATGTGCCAGGCTGTAGCCTAAGCATCTCATCCTCACAGCAGCCCCCAAAGCGGGGACTGTTACTAATCTCCATTTTGCATTGAAGAAATTGAGGCTCAGAGATGCCAAGTAGCTAGCCCAAGGTCACACAGCTACCAAGTGGCAGAATCGTGTGCCTATGCTCTCCTTGGCCTTGCATCTATGGATTCACTTGTTCCCAGCCTGTTGTTGTTGGTTGCCATTGAGTCAATTCCAACTCATGGCAACTCCGGCCCATTAGCCAACAAGAATAGGGAGTATGGGGTCAGGAGCTAGCTTCACTGCCTTAGCATTAGTTTTAGAAGGGTCTAGGGCAGGATCTGAGCTCCCCCTTATCTACTGAGCTTCAGCCTCCCTGTTAGACCCCCAGCTTACCGCTGATCCAGGTGATGTGGCTTCCTGCCCAGCCAGTTCTGTCTGCCCTCTCCCATAATCCTTCAGAGGGTCCTGCCTCCTCCCTTGCTGCATCATGGACCATCTCATGGTACTGGCTGGCATCTTCTTTGAGCCAAATTCTCTTAGGATTAAGGCACTTCCACTTCCCCAGTTGCTCAATCAGTTGATACCCATTATTTAATAGACTTTATATTTTAAAGCAGTCTTATTTATAGAAAAATTGCCCAGAAAGTACAGAGAGTTCCTGTAGGCTTCCTCTCCTCCTGTGCACTGTCTCTCCTATTACTAACATCTTGCATTCTTGTGGTACATTTGTTACAAGGGGCGAACCAATATTGATACATTGTTATTAAAGTTCATAGTTTACATTGGACTCAACTCTTAGTGTTGTACCGTCCTATGGGCTTCGACAAATGCGTGATGTCGTGTTCACTATTACAGTTATCACGCGAATAGTTTCACTGCCCTTAAAATACTATGCTCCACATTTTCACCCCACCACCACCAACTCCCAGCAACCATTGAACTTCTTACTGTCCGTATAGTTTTGCCTTTTCCAGAACGTCATAGTTGTAGTTGTACAGTATGTAGCCTTTTCAGACTGCCTTCTTTCACTTAGCAGTATGCACTTAAGGTTCCTCCATGCCTTTTCATAACTTGACAGCTCATTTCTTTTTACTGCTGAATAATACTCCATTGTATGGATGTACCAGTCTGTTTAAGGAGTCCTGGTGGTGCAACAGTTAAGTGTTTCACTGCTAACCAAAAGGCTAGCAGTTCAGACTCACTCAGCAGCTCCATGGGAGAAAAGACCTGGAAATCTGCTCCCGTAAAGATTAACCAAAAACCAAACCCATTGTTGTTGAGTCAATTCCGACTCAAAGGGACCCTATAGGACAGAGTAGAACTGCCCTATAGGGTTTCCAAGGAGCGCCTGGTGGATTCGAACTGCTGACCTCTCAATCACTATGCCACCAGGGGTTTAGATTATGGCCTAGATAACCGTATGGGATAGTCCTACTCTATCACATGGGGTCTCTATAAGTCAAAATCAACTCAATAACACCTAACGACAACAACAGCAACCAGTTTTTTAAAAATCTACTCATCTACTTAAGGACATCTTGGTTGCTTCCAATTTTTGGCAATTGTGAGTAAAGCTTCTATAAACATTCATGAGCAGGTGTCTGCGTGGACGTAAGTTTTCAATTCATTTTAGTAAATATCCAGGAGAGTGCTTGCTGGATCGTATGGCATATTAGCTTCCTTGGACAGGTGTAACAAAATACTACAAACTGGGTAGCTTATAAGAAGAGGCATTTATTGTCTCACAGTTCTGGAGGCTGGGAATCAGAGAGCAGGATGTCAGCCATGTTGGTTCCTTCTGAGGCTCTGAGGGAGAATCTGCTCCATGCCTCTCTCTTGGCTTCTGGTGGCTCCAGGCATTCCTTGGCTTGCAGCTGCAGCATCACCTGGTATCTGTCTGTTCTCCTCCTTTACAAGGACACCAACCTTACAGGATCAGGACCCACCTGTCTTAGTTACCGAGTGCTGGTGTAACACAAATACCACAAGTGGGTGGCTTTAAAGAACAGAAGTTTATTTCCTCAAAGTTCTGGAGGCTGAAAGCCCAAATCAGGTCTCACACCTTTGTCGATTCCTTCCTTATCAGTATTCTGGGCATTCCTTGGTTTCTTGTCTTGCAAACGATTCTCACATGGTGTCTGTCTTCCCCATATGTGTGTATACCTGTGTGTCTAATCTGCCCCTTTTAAAACTCAGATATGATTAGATTTAGAACCCATCCTACTTAAACAAAAAGCCAAACCCGTTGCTGTCGACTCGTAGTGACCCTATAGGACACAACAGAACTGCCCTGTAGGGTTTTCAAGGAGCAGCTGATGGATTCGAACTGCCGACCTTTTGCTTAGCAGCTGAGCTCTTATCCACTGCACCAGCAGGGCTCCAGCAAAACCCATTGCTCATTCATAATGACCCTACATGGGTGTGATCTAACTAATGTAACAAATAAAAGCCTATTTCCAAACCAAATTACAGCCACAGGTATTGGGGTCAGGACTCCAACACATATACTGGGGAGATACAATTTAAATCCTACTCCAATATCTCTTAAACTTATTTAATAACATTTTCAAAGACACTATTTCCAAACAAGGTCACATTCACAGGTAGCAGAGGTTAGGACTTCAGCCTATCTTTTTGGGGGACACTATTTGATCCTTAGCATTTATAAGGAGCCATGGTGAGAAGTGTGAATGTTGTTCTAAGGGCAGCGAGGATGCACTGAAGAGCTTTAGAAAAGACAGCAACGTGATTTGATTTGAAATGGGTTCAAAAAGACCATTCTAGATGCAGCATTTCATCTTCCCTGGCAGCTCATCTCCCCTCCCAGACCAGACACCCACACAAATGGAGCTGAAAGTCACCCTCTTCCTGGGACTTATGGAGTCCCTGGGTGGCACAAATGGTTTGTACTCGACTACTGACCGAAATGTTGGCAGTTCAAATCCACACAGAGGCCAGGAGAAAGGCCTGGTGACCTACTTAGGAAAAATCAACTGTTGAAAACCCTGTGGAGCACAGTTCTACTCTGACACACTGGGGTCGCCATGAGTTGGAGTCAATTTGATGGCAAGGTTTTTTTTTTTTTTTTTGCTGAGACTTGGTCACCCCGTCCTGAGGGTCATGCTTACAGCTTAGTCAGCCCCTCCCAGTCCTGGCCCCCATATATAACTATCTCTCGATTGACTGCCAATCTATGCGAGGCACTGAACTTTCATTGAGTCCTATTATTTTTATAAGGAAACAAAAAAGGAAGAACAAATAATTGGAAACTCAATGATCCTGTTTTGCTCCTGAGTGCCTGTTAGACAACTGGATGGCCTCCACTGGGCTGAAATGGCATCCATCCCCAATATCATCATAAAATGCACAGTAAGGCGGGACATGCAAAGTGGATAATGAAGGTTTAACTGACTCCATCCAAGCGCTAGGCAAATGGTCTCTAACCCAAGACTCGATTAGCCTGGCGATATCAGACCGAGGGCCGCCACCATATTGCAGATGATTGGCAAATGAATTTTGCAGCCCAGAAGATGGGTGCCGGACAGTCTTAGCCTAAAGGAAAGTGGCAGTGTGATGATTTTAAAATCCTACAAGGAGACGTCAGTGCCATTTGAATATACCAAGCAAATGAAGGAACGGAAGTCAGAGCAGAGGAAAACCAAACAGCTTCGGATTGTTGTTCCTAGGGGTCTTCCATGAGCCCAGTTTTCTATGCCAATAAGGAAAAAAAAGAAAACTTCTTTTTCCCCTGTTTGTTTCCCATTTGAACAACTGAGGTTTTTTTCTGAAAGGTTCCAATTTCACTTTGATTTTGTAGTTGCTGTTGATGGCATTCAAAGGCTTTTGGGGTAACAGGTGCATTTCAAATGAGTGGAAATAACAAATCAATTGGATCCAGGATTTACAGCATTAGTAATGCCTTTGTTCTCATGCGTCAATGTCCAGCTCAGGGATGGCTGGTCCAAACAGCCCACGGGAGCGAGAGCCAGGGCAGGGAGTGCAACTGCAGGGAGGAAGAGGAGTAGGGGGTGCGCGGCAGGGATAGGAGCTAGAAGACCACTGAGTCTTCGGTGCAGCTCGCCTGCTCATGCTCTGGGCCCTGCCTCCAAAATATGAGTGACACTGTCCTCTTCCCTCCATCTCCTGTGCCACCGTTCTTGTCTAAGCCACCCTTATTTCCTCCCCAGATGACTTCGACAGCCTCTTCTGGTACCCTTCCCTACTTATTCCCCTTTGTCCTTCTCTATCCATGCTCCACACAGCTGCCAAAATGATATTTCTAAAACATGCATCTTATCATGTGGCTGCTTTGCTCAAAACTCTTCTATAGATTCCCATGGCTGTGGGGATAACTTCTGACTGCCTGGCCATGACCTGGAAGTCTCTGCAGTTTCAGTCTCTGACTCACTGTCCCCATCACCTTCTATGCTGCAGGGTGGTGGGCTTCTAAGATGGTCCCAATGAGCCCCTCTTTCAGCATCCATGTGTTTGTGTCAATCCCTCCTCTTGAGTGTGGGCTGGACCTTGTGATAGATAAGATAAATAGATATATGGATGGATGGATGGACGGACGGACGGACGGATGGATGGATGGATGGATAGATGATAGCTAGATAGCGGTAGATAAATGATAGGTGGATGATAGATGACAGCTAGATAGACAGATAGACAGACAGACATATAGCTGTCATATCGACTCTGACTCATGACGACCTTATGTACAATAGAATGAAAATTCTGCCAGGCCTTGCATCATCCTCACAATCTCCAGCACGTTCAAGTCAATTGCTAGACCTTGTGACTTACTTCTAATTAACAGAATAAATACAACAAAGGTGGTGGCATGTCCTTCCCAAGATTTGGTTTACGAAAGACTTTCTCTCTCTTGCTCTTTTCCTCTCTCTTGCTCCTTTCCTCTCTCTCTCTTTTGCTCTTTTCCTCTCTCTCTCTTTCCTTTCCTCACTCTCTTGCTCCTTTCCTCTCTCTCTCTCTCACTCTTTCTAGCTTGTTCGTTCTGATGAAGCAAGCATCTCTGTGGGGTGCTGAGCACTGTGTCATTGGAGGTATGCAAGGAGAGGCTAGAAAACCACTTTCTGGAACATTGCAAGGATATTAGAGCATTGCCTAGAGATTGGTCAAGGATCCAGGGCTCCTTAACTTGTTTGTGCCATGAACCCCTTTGGAAGGCAGGTAAAACCTATAGGCCACTTCTCAGAATAACATTTGTGAATACCTAAATAATATGCACAGAATTAGAAAGGGACCTTAGGTTAAAATACAGGTATAAAAAAAATCTGTAATAAAGCAGTATTATGCGCTTTTTAATTAACACATTAAATAACAATATCCAGTGGCAGGTCACATAAGTACAGTAACTTCAAAGTAGGGGTCAGCATAGTATGACTCTCAGGCAAATCCGGCCCACAATCTGTTTTTGAAAATAAAGTTTTATCAGAACACAGACATGCCAATTTGTTTACATATTGTTTATGGCTACGTTTACATTACAACGGCAGAGTTGAGTAGCTGAGACAGAGACCCTGTGGCCCAATACACCAAAAATATTTACACACTGGCCCTTCAAAAAAAAGTTTGGCAACTTCTGGCATGAAGGATTTACACGATACCTGTAACTGCAATGCAGTACACAACTATCCAGGATTCCTGTTGGTGACAGAGTCACAGCTGCTACGAACACTACTGTGGTTTGTTTCTACTCTCACATCTGACAGGCATACTAAATTTCAGGTAAAGGTTAGTTAAAACAGTGATGTAACTTTTCCCCCATCCAAATTCGTGGGCTCTCTGGATTCCATTCAAGGACCCCAGGTAGTAACATGGTAGATTATCTGTAAGCTTTCCTCCAACCTTGATAGTCCAAGAATCTAAGTTCCTAGAGAAACATTCCCGGCCATAGATTGGAAAACTTGTAAAGAAACCATGGCACAGGGGGACCTCTTTCATTCTGGTGGAGCACAGCAGTGGGATGGCCAAGGGCTGATGCTCACGGTGGGGGGCATGGGGATCTCTCATGTATCATGAGGGAAGCAGAGGGGCAGAGCCCACTCCTGAGCCCCCCAAAGCACACAAGCAGGTCGAGAGTGTGGTTATGCTCTTGGGGTCCTCCCTCTACATGTGTGAGAAAGGCCAAATCTTCCACCCACCTCAGGAACTAGGGCTGGAGGGCAGGCCCCCAGGGCTCCTTCAGCAAGTGTCTCGTTTGGATTCTAGCAACTGCCTTGCTGCTCTAAGACTTCTGAAGACACTGGGCTCCACACATGTGGCTCTCATGTGAAAAGCCACATCTGAGCTCACGGCTGGGAAGACGGAGGCCTCAGATACCCTGCGAAGGCAGGGAGCCTAATTGTGGAACTCAATTTTGTTTTCATAGGAATCAATTTGGAGGGATTTTCATTTTCAATTATTCAACAACATCCAATTTTCCCTTCACACCTCAGCCAGACAGGAGGAGAGAAATTGCATGTCAATCACCCCAGAAAGCAGCCGACCAGACAGAAGTCACCCCAGACTGCTTCCCCCTGCACGGGGGAGAGCATAAAGGGCCCCGGGAACGTGCCCTGGCTTTTCCAAAACAAACGGGGGTATAAGGTGGCCTATCACCCCAGACCCTGAGTCATGCACACCCAGGGTTTGCACACAGGAAGTTTCCAACAGATATCTGTTGGAAGAAAGTGAAGCCAAATCCTAAAGGATGAGTGGTAGTTCACTAGGTAGATATGGCAGACGAGAAGAGGGAACAGCATGTGCAAAGGCTTCACGCCGATAAGAAGTGTCAAGTTGTTCGGCCTTACTGGAACCTAAGGTTCTCAACGGGTAGATGGCAGAAGATAAGGCCAGCAGATCTCCCGGATCCAGCCCACAGAAAGTCCTGTTCTCCAATATGTAGAGTTCACGCTGCTTCTAGAAGCACAGCAGAACCTCTGTAGGTTTTTCATCAGAGGAGTGGTCCAAAGAAATGGTTTATTTGACAGACCACCCTGGGGCTGGGGTAGGGGCAGAGTGTGGCTAGAGGCAGAGACCGTGATCGGAAGCTATGGCTAAATTTCAAGGGAAGGAGGGTGGGTGGATGGATAGACAGATGGATGGACAGACAGACAGGTAGATGGATGGATAAATGGTTAGGTGGCTGAATGGATAGACAGGTGGATGGGTGGATGGGTGGGTGGGTGGAGGAGTGGGTGGAGGGATGGGTGGGCGGGCGGGTGGGTGGACAGATGGATGGATGGACGAATGGATGGGTGGGTAAATGGTTAGATGGTTGAATGATGGATGGGTGGGTGGATGGGTGGGTGGATGGATGGGTGGATGGATGGCGTAAAAGCATAGGAGAGGAAAGAAAAGGAGGAGAGAAGGAGAGGATGGGGCAGGGAATCTTGTGGAGGTTCAAGAGTGAAATATGACACGGAATTGATGGAATGCTCAGCTTCCTCATGGTATGGTTGAGATGAGGGAGGAAGATGAGTTAAATGGGGTGTATTTGGTGGATGAGGGTACAGTGGTTCAGTTGCAGAATTCTTGCCTTCCTCGAGGGAGACCCGAGTTCAATCCCTGTCCAATACACCTCATGTGGAGCCACCACTTACCTGTCAGTAGAAGCTTGCATGTCAGTGGAGGCTACGATGCTGAACAGTTTTCAGTGGAGCTTCCAGACTAAGATGGACTAGGAAGAAGGCCTGGTGATCTACTTCAAAAAATCAACCAATGAAAACCCTATGGATCACAATCGTCCATGCTCTGTTGTGCATGGGGTTGCCTTGAGTTGGGGGCCAACTCAATGGCAGCTAATAACACATTTAGTGGGTGGTGGGGCCATTTACTGAGACTGGGGAAATGATGAGTCATCTCAGCTGCAGCCCTGTTGAGTGTGAGGTGCATGAGGGACATAAAAAGGGATATGTCTTGGAGTTGTTGGGTACAGGGATCCAACATTCAGGGGGAAGATTGAGCTGCGGGTGGCAGCACCAGCCACACTCCTAGTTACATTGACAATGCCCTCCATGGTACAGATTCTTCATTTTCTTCCCAACCATACAACAGCTCCTTGCAAACAGAGGTCCTGTCTTATTTTTCTGCTCCTGCCCAAAAGCCAGCAGAGTAGAAAGTTGTTCGAGAAATGCCTGCTGGTGGATTTTTACCACCTCCAATGCAAAGGAAGGATTTCAGAAGACGTGCTTAACACAGTGCCTGGCACACAGTTGGTGCTCCACGGATTTGTTGATTGAATCAAGGAAGGTAAACCTTGGTTACAGATCCACAAGAGCAGGAAATAGCATCCTATAGTGGCCACTTACTTGTGGAATCTGAGAGCCATATAATACACAGCCTTGTGGGGTATCTTGGTTATCTAGTGCTGCTATAACAGAAATACCACAAGTGGGTGGCTTTAACAAACAGATATTTGTTTTCTCACAATTTAGGAGGCTAGAAGTCACAATTCAAGGCAACAGCTCTAGGGAAAGGCTTTCTTTCTTTGTCGGCTCTGGGGAAATCCCTGTCTCTTTTCAGCTTCTATTTCTCGGTTCCTTGGAGCTCTCATGCGGTATGGCATCTATCTTCCTCCATCTGTGGTTCCTTGCTTGCTTGCTTAATCTGCTCTTTTTATATCTCAAGAGAGATTGATTTAAGACACACCCAAAGTAATACTGCCTCATTAATATAACAAAGAAAACCCATTCCCAAATAGGGCCATAACCACAGGTATAGGGCTTAGAATTTACCCCACATATTTTTGGGAGACACAATTCAATCCACAACACAGGGTGTGACTTAGGGTGAAACCCAGGCTCCACCATATGGGTAAGTCAATTCCCCTCTCTGAGCTTCAGTTTCCCCATCTGCAAAATGATGACGGTACAGATCACCAGGAAGGGCACTGAGTCAGATATGGAAACCACACAACACAAGGCCTGGCTCAGCAGGAGCTCAATAATTGGTAGCAATGCTCATAGTGGTGATGACTCCGATGATTTGCTGTGGTATTGACTGGGATGATGATGAAGAGTATTTACTACCGTCATGCATCACTCCCCTCCCCTGATTAAAACCCTTCAACAATCTCGCTGCTGTCCGGATAATGACAGAGAATCTTAACACAGCCTTCAAGGCCCATCATCGACTGGCTCCTGCTTGTGACCTCCAGCCCACCATGGTGAACTCCCTCCTCTTTGTTCTCTCCTCTCCAGTCTGGCTTCTTCCCTGAGGGACTTGGGGGCTTGCCGTCCTGTCAAACATCCTTTAGGGCTTCTCCTCCTCACACTGCGAGATTTTTGGCCGACTCACTGGTTCTTTCATTAATTTCTTACTCTCTTACTCACTCGAAAGACAGTTATCTATTACCTACCCCGTGCCAGGCTCTATAAAAATTAAAATACCTGAAACTTCAACCACAAATGGGATATTGGTGAATGGGATATCATCCATCAGTTCCTGCTAGTTAGGAGGCTTAGTTTAAAAAGAAATGTGAGGGAGCAAGGGTAGGATGGAAGGATATGGATTCCAAAGACCCAACCAAGATGCCCCTATTCCTGTTTAATTACAGTAATAGGAATGTGGCTACTCCTAGATGCACCTACTCCCAACACACACACACACACACACACACACACGCACAAACACGCCACATATATCCCACACGGGAATGGATCCAGGCTGGATTACAAAGTAGGGAGGAAGTACAGGAAAGGAAGTGTCCTTGGCTGAACCTAAAACAGGATTTGGAGTCTGGTGGTTTGGGGATTTCCTGGTACGTGGGTGGATCTCCAACCCAGGGTATTTATTTGCATGGGAGGAGCAGAGACTGGAGAAAAAATATTTTTACTTGGATATTTATCCTCAAGAAAGAGGACAGCACGTCCTCTTTTTCGCTCTGGATCTAGGGCTATAGAAATACAGAGACAGGAGTGTCACATAGGAGAGGAATAGTCTTGTTTTATGAGAGACTCTTTGGAATTCAGGGCTCAAGCAGCGTGACACACCAGTGAAGGAGACGGGTAGGTCCCGTCACCTCTTCAGAGCAAACAGTGTTGTGTCAGGTAGTGAGGCTGAAAGAGACCACTCTCATGAATTACTGGGAGGGTTTTGCAATTTAGAGGTATAGACAGTGTTATGGATTGAATTGTGTCCCTCCCAAAATACGTGTTGAATTCACGGCCCTCATACCTGTGGATGTGACTTTGTTTGGAAATTGGGTTCTCCTTTTGTTATGCTAATAAGGTCATGCCAGGGCAGGGCAGGTCCTAAACCTAATCACTTCTGAGTTATATGAAGACCAGAATAGACAATGCAGGTACACACACGGAGGGGAGACAGATGCCAAGGAACACTAAGGAATGCCAAGGATTGCCAACAGACTCCAGAAACTAGGAGAGAGGCTCCCAGAAGGAATCGACATGGCTGAGACTCTGATTTGGACTTCTAGCCTTCAGAACTGCAAGAAAATACATTTGTATTCTTTAAAGCCACTCACTTGAGGTCTTTGTGTTACTGCATCACTAGGTATCTAAGACAGAGAGTCAGGAAGGACCTCGTAGATGGGGGAGGAGTAGAGAAGAATGGGCAACATAAAGGTATTCCAGAGGCCCCTACCTGCTTCTGAAACCCCAGTACATCAAAGCCTAATAATGTGGCACCTGAAATGAAATGCAGATGTAGGACCACCTCATCCTTAAACTAGTGGGTGTTGGTAGTGAGTGGTGGTTTGCAAATTAGAAACAACATCTCCCATGAGCCCAGAGTATCCACACGTAGAGCTGGAGGCTCACACAACCCTGTCCACCATCTCAAGAGCTGCCCCACCTGTCCCGCTCCCCATCTGTCCTACACCCCACCTGCCCTGCTCCCCACCCGTCCTGCTACCCACCTGCCCTGTCCCCACCTATCCTGCTCCCAATCTGTCCTACACCCCACCTGCCCTGTTCCTCACCTGTCCTGCTACCCACCTGTCCTGTCCCTGCCTGCCCTACTCCCCACCTGTCCTGCTCCCCACCTGTTCTTCTCCCCACCTGCCCCACTCCCCACCTGCCCTGCTCCCCACATGCCCTGCTCCCTACCTGTCCTACAACCCACCTGCCCTGCTCCCCACCTGTCTGGGCCTTCTGAACCCAGAGGACCCAAGAGCCATGCACCTGGGAACTGCAAGTGAGACCCCACTAAACCTAATAGACACCAACCCCCATTGCAATTCCCATGTGATAGCCACGCCACTGGCATATTTCAAACCAGAGCCTGGCTCCTTCTCTGCCTCCGAGGCCCCAGCCCCTGCCCCACCTGAGTTCATTACCGGCCTCAGCTTCAGTGCTCTCGGCAGCACCATGGTTTCCCAAGACGGGATAATAGATGTGTTCGGAAGCGTGGGGTGATTTATTAAAGTGCATTGTATTGCGATGGTTTTACAAGGAGATTAATTTTTAATAAAGAAACCTATTACCTCACTCTTTGAGGACCTTCACACACCTAAGAAAAATGACTCCTTCTGCCTCTGCGGAGAGGGCTGGTGCTTCTTTCTGGGAAAAAGGGCCACAGTGTTCTCTGCAGGCTCCTCCCCAGAGAGGGAAATGTTCTTTCTAACTAAGTCCAAACAGAATGCAGGCCTTTTCTTGGTACATTAAACAATGAATACCCATTTCCCAGGCTTTTTTCCTAGCCACGCTGTCTCATGACTCTGGTCAGCACAGCAGCTCCTGTTCTGACCATGATAATGTGGCCCAGGGGTTGAGAGGCCAGATCTTCAGCTGCCAGGGCTCAGGCCAGGCTCTGACCACTGGGTCCTCCAAATGGGGACTTGAGGGAGGGAAGGGATTTAAAGGAGACTCACGTGTGATTGAGCAACCAGAAAATAAAAGTAAAGAAGACCTAAGCAGCAGTGTAGACACGTGGATGAGAGGATGGGTTTGGGGAAATGATTAGGCACTCAGCTACAAATCAAAAGTTTCGAATCCACCCAGAGGTGCCTCAGAAGAAAGGCCTGGAGATCTGCTTTTGAAAGGTCACAGCCATTGGAAACCCTGTGGAGCATGGTTCTGCTCTGACACACATGGGGTCGCCATGAATTGGAATTGATTCAATGGCAACTGGTATTGGTTTGGTGTGACTTTGGGCAAGTTACATGACCTCCGAGCCTGAATTTTCCCATCTGTGAAAGGGGCATTGAGAGACTTTTCATGAGGATGCAATCAACTCAAACACGTGAAGTGCTCAGCATGGGACCTGTGTTTGCTGACGATATTGCTGGAGTTGATATTATTCAGAAGAGAGAAACATGAGGCAGGATCTGGGGTGGTGCTGAGAATAAAGACTTCTGTGTAAATGAAAGGCTTGACAGGGAATACGATCACTTTGCCTCTTCTTTATTAGGAATAGCACACAAGGCAATGGGCTTACAGTTTGTCTAGAGACCAGCTCCAGTTGAGAAAAGATGCATGAATGCCAACAGACAGATCTGGGCAACTGAGCAGGCACTGCGAGAATTTAAACACAGGGGAGGGCACTCTCTGGCAACAGTAATTACAGGTTGGTTAATTTGGAGACAGAGGTTAATCATAGAAATTAATAATAATAATTATTGTTGTTGATTTAATTAACTCACTTCATTCAAGAAAAACTGGTGGAGAACCCACCATTTGCCAATTCTGGAATTCCTTCTACCATAATTTCTCGACCCCAACCCAGCAATGAACCAAAAAGCCAGTTACTGTCCAGAAGATCTGGACTCATGGCAACCCTGTGTGTGCAGAGTAGAACTGGGATCTATAGGGTTTTCAAAGCTGTGACCTTCCGGAAGCAGATCACCAGATCTCTCTTCCAACGTGCCTCTGGGAGGGTTTGAACTGCCAACCTTTTGGTTTTTAGTCAAGTGCTTAACCCACTGCACCACCCAGGGACCATAACCCACCAATAACCAAAAAACCAAGTCCATTGCCTTCTAGTTGATTCTGACTAACGGTGACTCCATGTGTTACAGAGCAGAGAGCTTCATGGGGTTTTCTTGGCTGTAATTTTTACAGAGAAGCTGTAACACTTAAGCGCTCAGCTCCTAACTAGAAAGCTGGTAGTTCAAACCAACCAGCAGCTCCACAGGAGGAAGACCTGGCGATCTGCTCCCGTAAAGATTACAGCCTAGAAATCCCATCGCTGGGTGGGATTGAACCACCAACCTTTAGGTTAGTGGTCAAGCACAAATTGTTTGTGCCACCCAGGGACCTTACGTCAGAAATAACCCAATGCCATTGAGTCAATTCTGACTCATAGCCACCCTATAGGACAGAGTAGAACTGCCTCATATGGTTTCCTCATATGAGCGGCTAAAAACTTTATGCGGAGCGGCCGGTGGTTTTGAACCACCAATCTTTGGGTTATTAGCCAAGCACTTAACCACTGCACTACCAGGACATAAGTACCCTTAATTCTACACAAAGGACTTTGTACTAAGGTCAGGGTCAGAACAAATCACTAAAACTCCCAATGAGACTGAATTCAAAAAATAAAATAACAATAATTTTTTTTTTTTTTTAAAAAACTAATATATATTAAGCACTTGGTACATGCCACAAAAAAAAAAAATTTTTTTTCATTTACATGCCAGACATTATGCTAGATACTTGATACACTAAAATATTTGCAAATCACATATCTAATATGAGACTTATACCCAAATTGTATAAGGGACTCTCAAAACTCAATGATAAGAAAACAACTCAATTAAAAAACAGGTAAAAGATTGGAACCAAACTTCACCAAAGATGATATACAGATGGCAAATACGCACATGACAAGACATTCAGCATCACCAGTCATTAAACTAAAAACCCAATCCAAACCCACTGCCATTGAGTCAATTCCGACTCATACCTACCGTATAGGACAGAGTAGAACTGCCTCATAGAGTTTCCAAGGAGTGACTGGCGGATCCAAACTGCTGACCTCTTGGTTAGCAGCCGTAGCACTTAACCAGGATGCCATCAGGGTTTCCGTCACCAGTCATTAGGGAAATGCAAATTAAACCACAATGAGATACCACTTCATGCCTATTAAAAAAAACGTGAAAAATTAAAAAGATTGTACCAGATGTTGGTGAGGATGTGAGGAACTGCAATTCTCATGTACTGCTGATGGGCATGTAAAATGGTACAACCACTTTGGAAAACACTTTGGCAGTTTCTTAAAATGTTAAACTTGTTGATAGCTGCCATCAAGTCGATTCTGGTGATTCTATATGTTACAAAGTAGAACTGCTCCGTAGGGTTTCCCTGGCTGCAATCTTAACAGAGGCAGATCTCCAGGCCTTTCTTCCATGGTACTGATGTGTGGGTTCAAACTGCCAATCTTTAGGTTAGCAGACGAGCGCAAACCATTTGTTCCACTTAGGGACCTTAAAATGTTAAACATATACTTACGAATGATCCGCCCATTCCACTCCTCACTATTTACCCAGGAGAAATGAAAGCATATGTCCACACAAAGATCTGTACACATGTTCGTGGACGCTTTATTTATAATAGCCAAATAACGGAAACAAACGAAAGTGAATAGACAAATGAAATCCAGACTACCCATACGATAGGATACTACTCCACAATAAAAAAGAGTCACATACTGTTACGCAACCACGTGGACGAACCACCTGAAAGCCATTATGAAAAGTCTAAGAAGGCAAATGCAAAAGCTGACATATTTTTTATTCAGTGTATATGAAATGTCTAGAAAAGGCAAATTCATGGAGGCTGAAAGCAGATCAGTAGTTGCTAGAGCTGGAGGTAGGGAGTAGCGGGGGACTGCAAACGAGTTCAGGAAGATTTCGGGGGTGATGGAGCTGGGGTGATGGTTTCAAAACTCTACATAAAAACCAAACCAAACCCACTGCTGTCGAGTCAATTCCGACTCATAGCGATCCTACAGGACAGAGTAGAACTGCCTCACAGAGTTTCCAAGGAGCACCTGGCAGATTTGAACTGCCGACCTCTTGGTTAGAAGCCATAGCACTTAACCACTATGCCACCAGGGTTTCCAAAACTCTACAGAATTAGTAAAAATCATTATATTATACATGAACAAGAGGTGAATTTTACAGTATGCAAATTACCTCAATAATGCTTTAAATGCCCCAACAGTAGATTCCATTCTGTTGTACATGAGGTTACCCCGAGTCAGAGCTGACTCACTGGTGACTAACAACAACAATGCTCTAAAAAACAGAACCTACCATAGGATTCCATTCATATCAAATTCTAGAAAATGTACACCAGTCTGTCATTCCAGAAAGCAGACCAGCAGTTGCCTGGTGGCGGGAGGTGGAGCGGGGGGTGACGGAAGTGAGAGATCGCACAGGGGCATGAGGATACCCTTGGGTGTGTTGGATCTTTCCATTATCTTGATTGTGGTAATGGCTTCATGATATAAGCATATGTCAAAACTCATCAAATTTTACTCTTTAAATACATGTAGTTTGTGGATGTCAATTATCTCTTAGTAATTTTTTTTTGTTTTTCATAAGTAAAGAAGGCTCCCAGTTGGGGGCAGCCTGCTGCTTGTGCCCTTGGCTTGTGCACACACAGACCTCACCCAGAGGGGACACCAAGCAAGAGAAGAGACTCAGCACTAAACAGAGTAGCTGTGAGGATTCGGTCCACAGGGTGGAGGGGTCAGGGTTTACTTTGTGAAGACTCCACTCTTGAATAGCCAGACTTCCTACGTGGTTGCTAAGGTTTCTATAGTGTGGACAGAGAGATACAGGAGAGGAAAAGAGAGGAGGAGAGAGAAGCAGAGAGAAGAGAGGAAAAAGAGAAAGAGACAGAGAGAAAAGAGAAAGACAGAAACAGATAGGGAGATACAGAGAAGAGAGGAAAGAGCCAGAGAAAGGTGAGACGGAGAGGGAAACAGAGAGAAGAAAGAAAAGAGAGAGACAGAGAGAAGAAAGGAAAGAAAGAGACAGAGAGAGAGACCAAAAAAAGAGAGGAAAAAGAAAAGACAGACAGGGAGACAGAGAAGAGAGGAAAGAGCTGGAGAGGGAGACAGAGAGAGGAGAGAGAAGGGAGGACAGGGAGAGAGCTTGCCCATGCGTGAGCACCACCCAGCCAGGCAGAAACCCTGATGTCTTGTATGACCTGGCCTCAGAAGTCCCATGGTGTCACTTCTCTGGACCCTGCTCTTGGGTCTAACTGTGCAGAAGGGGGAGCAGCAGAGCTCATTAGGAGTTCCTGGGCTGGGTCAACCCATCAGGAATGTCACCCAGTTAGAGGGTGTGACACTGAAATACGGTTGTGTTGAGATGTGCTTCCTCCGTGAGGATACAGCTGGAGAACCAGTACCTTGGCAGGTATTCAGGAGACCCAGCAACAAGGAAGAAAGACACTGAACGATACGGGCTGGGTAATTCTAGTTATGATGGCCACAAATAAGGCTTATGACCTAGGATGTCCTTTCTGTTGCTTGTGATATCTTTGGCAGATGGGAATCCTGGAACTGCTGTCTACCTCCTGGATCCTCAAAGCACTGTCCAGAGCAGCTGTACTGGTATCACCTAGAAGCTTGTTAGAAATGCAGAATCTCAGGCCCCCCTCCAAACCTAGGAATTAGTTTGCTCTCTAACAAGATGACCAAGGGATTGAGGTTAGTACACATTAAAGTCTGAGGAGCCCTGGTCTGAACTCTAACTTTATTCGAAGCTCACTCCAGAATTGATCCCAGCTCTGATAGCCCCTCCCCCTGACTTCATCTCATCTGTGTTTATACACTCAGGTGTCTACCTATGCAATTAAGTGATAACGAGGCTATAACGAACACTATTAGCAAACTGGTTTGTACCCAATTGATTTCCTGGTTGTGCAAGTGAGCTCAGTAATGACCCATTTTAATATTACGTGAAATTAGCCCAGAAACCCAGCTCCACCTTTCTCGGTCAGACAGCTTTTAGAGATCACCAGAGGTTGCCAGCTCACAGCGGGGTGGTCCAGGGTCCTCCCTCTGAAGCTGCAAATTGATGAAGGAAATGCTAGGAGGAGGGCTCATTGAGCTGGAGCTCCAAACCGAGGGCTGGAAAGAACGTAACTGAGGTCCCTGGTCCTGATGGAGGGAAGGGAATGAATGGCCGTGACTGTCTCAATATCCACTGCAATGTGACGAGGAGAGGGGAGTTCCATCATTGTCCACGTGTCATGAGAGAGAAAGGTGGCTGTGAGGAGTAACGTAACCACACCCTCATCACCCAGTCAGTCAATGGAGGAGGCAGGATTCGAACCCACGACGTCCAACCCCAGAGCCTGAGCACCCACATCTGTACTGGGCTGGTGCCAGCTGGTGGGGATGTCGGGGGTAACCTTAGCTTCTCCCCCAGGCCTGGGAAAGGCATTTCTCCAACAGACCATCCCCTCTCTTCCTGGGGGTCCTGCCCCTCAGGCAAAAAGGCTGCCAGCATGGGGAGAAGGAAAGTGGCTCTGAGAGGCTTAGAAAGAGCATTTGGAGGATCAGTGGGCTAAGCACAAGAGGGGGCCCCGATGTGGCAGCTCTCAGAGGGCTGAGCCAGGCTGCATACCTCATGGATTCTGAGGCCGCCTGCGTGCTAATTAGGGCAGCATTAGCGGGTTTGTTTAGCTTTCAGCTCCTGTCTCTCCCACCAACTACAATCCCTGGCAAGGACTCATGCTCTTAATGAACTCCCAATAGCTGGTTTCACTCTCAGGGCCTGACTTTAAACCCTGGAAGAATGCAAGGTAGACTTGCCACCTGTTTGCCTCCTTGGGTGGCCAAGGAAGAATGAGAGAGTATGGGAGTCAGTGAGGTGGGGGGAAGAGAGGATGGGAAGTCAGTGGAGTGCTGGCAGACACGAGGGACCCTCCTAGTTCTGAAACTCTGAGCTTCACCTATCAGATAGAAATAATAAAACCAGTCTCCTCCAGCCCCACTGGCTCCTTATACCAATGTTGCTGTTAGTTCTGCGGAGTCAGTTTCGAGTTATGGCCACCCCATGTGTGTCAGGGTGGAACTATGCTCCACAGGGCTTTGAAGGCTGTGACTTTTTGGAAGCAGATCACCAGGCCTGTCTTCTGAGGCACCTCTGGGTGGGTTCAAACTGCCATCCTTTCGGCTAGTAGAAGAGAACTTAACTGTCTGCACTACCTGAGGACTCTTCTGTATACCAACTGTCATTACCATTTATTGACCCACTGAGACCCCACACCATCCTAGGATCTGTGCTAGATATTGTCTGTTTGTCCCTCTGGGTCCACTTTTGGTCTCTGTCTACCCTGCTCAATGCCCTGGAAGGCTGACTTTTATGGACTGCGTCGATGGGCCTACCTCTCCCTTGAATTTGGCCAAAGGGAAGTACCACCAGGATGGTGGTCCTTGGTCCTTGGGAGGTGAGAGAGATCACTGTATGTAGTCTCCTGACTCCCTCTCTGCTGGAGTATGGGGTGGCAATGACCTGACCCCCTATTGAAGGTCACACCCCTGTCAGTCAACCTTGACTACAGCCCTCTGGGTCCTGCTGACTCCCCCTTTCCTTTGCCCCCTTGATACCTGGGGTGGTAACAGCTCCCCACTGTTGCTAGCTGCAGGGTGCTGCACCTTCTCTTAAAAGTTTTACTTAACCCTGTCCACCCTCTGATAAACAACCCCTTTATTAAACTCTGCTCAATTTCCCCATTAGTAGAGGCCATCTCTTTCCTGCAGGAAGACAGGCGATTATTTGCTTGATCTGAAGAACAGGTATTATTAGCTTGATGTTGAAGATGAGGAAACTTAGGCTCAGAGTTCACCTTTACATAAATGGCCCAAGGCCACAAATCAGTTAACAAAACTTTATACTTGTGACACATTAGCTGCTATCAGGTCGCCCCCAACTCTTGACAACCCCATGCAGGACAGAAAGAAGCACTGCCCCATCCTGCGCCATTCCCAAGATCAGTTGCTGATTGGACTATTGTGATCCATAGGGCTTTCCTTGGCTAATTTTTCAGATCTCCAGGCCTTTCTTCCTGGTCTGCCTTAGTCTGAAAGCTCTGCTGAAACCTGTTCAGCATCATAGCAATACCCAAGCCTCCACCGACAGACAGGTGGTGGCTCTACATGAGGTACATTGTCCAGGAATCAAGCTTGGGTTTCTTGTATGGAAGGTGAAAATTCTACCACTGAACCACTATCGCCTCCTGTGGCACATTAAAAACCAACCAAACCTGTTGCCATCAAGTTGATTTTGACTCATCGCGACCCTACAGGACAGAGTAGAAGTGCCCCATAGGGTTTCCAAGGAGCGGCTAATGGATTCAAAGTGCCGACCTTTTGATTGGCAGCCATTGAGCTTAACCCCTACGCCACCAAGGCTCCTGTGGCACATTAGTTGGAGGTAAATAAATGCTTCCTGCATGAATGAATGAGCCACTCCATCTGTGCAGTCTTATCTACTGCTTTATCCCAGGCTCCAGTCCAGGGCTGGGCCGAGTGCTTCCTTCCCAACTGCTGCTGAAAGAATGGATCAGTGCTTAGTGCTGCCTGTAACCCAACCCAGATCTCCTCAAAGATCCTTGGCCAACCTGCCCCCTCTCCACCTTTCAGTCCAACCCAACACCAGACCAGCTTCCCAGAGCACCATTATTCAAGGAACATGGTGTTCCCAAAATTGTATTTTTCCACCCCAGAGCCTCTGAGTCACAGCACCCCTTTGTACTTCATCCACAAAATTTTCCAATATACTGTAGCTTTAGTGGGACTATTAAAAACCTGTCAAAGAAACACTGGTAATGGCAAAAACATTTCTCAGGGGCCGTCAATTCCCCCACATATCCATCAGAGCTGCCCTGCACAACAAAGAGGTCCTCATTTAGAACGTGTCAATTCTGATTATTAATGTGGGGAAAACACCTGCTAAGTATGTTTGTCTGGAAGGTAAGCTTGGCAGGAAGCATGGACAGGCACAACTGTGGCTTCGGAGAAAACCCTGGTGTCCAGGCCCAGCTTGCTAAAAGGCCACCATAATTAATTAGGATTTGGCTAGCATGGTACACAGAGGAGGGGCGGGGAAGATGGAACTGTGTGGGGCGGGGTGATCCAGTACACAGAGGGTGGCTCCCTTTAGGCTTTGTGGAATGCAATTCGTACCTTGAATCCACAGAGCACTGACATGTTCATTTGTTCTCAGATTTATTAGCTTGTGAAATACCCCAGAGGTGGACTACAAAACCGTCTATGGCATTCAGGCCTTATCAGTGAATAGGGTGGTCCTGTTTTGGTCTTTCACTAACTAAAGCCATTTGGATTACAGACAAAGCTTCCATCACTACATTAAGCCAAGTTTATGTACTCACTTATGTATTGTTTTGTTTGTTCATTTGTCCGTCCATTCATCTATCCACCCATTCACCCATCTTCTCACCCTCCTATCTATCCATGCATCCAACCATTAATCCGTCCATCCGTCCGTCTGTCCGTCCATCCATCCAAACATTTATTTCTTCACTCGATTGGCATTTATTGAGCAATTACACAGATCCAGACAATATGCTGGTAGTGGAGATGAAATGGACCCCAGGCCCTTGGCTTCAAGGAACTCTCAGTCTGGAAAGGCAAGCAGACATGTAATTGGGCAACATGGCCCTGGGGAGAATGGATGCCACAGCAGACTGTCTGCAGTGCCTGGGATAGGACTTCCCAGAGCAACTTTGCATCTGGTTGTCTGCCTGGATCCAGAAATGCTCCCTCTGGAGACCAAGATCTTAATGCTTTCTCTTCATGGCTTAACAAGTAGTTCTACCTCTGAGTGTTCCCTGGGTGAGTTTGCAGTGATGGAGGCTGGGGGGTGGGGGATTAAAGGGGACAGAGAATCACCCTACCTTAGCAAGGGCCCCCAAACCCCATCAGATCTCAGAACACAAGGATCCTTAGTGCCCTACAGCTCTCTGAATGCCCTACAGTCCAACCATTCCAGAACTTTTAGGAAAACGGCAGGAAGGAAGGCCAGCCCCACTTGCTTTCCACGTCTGTCTAGGCAAGATTCGTTGCCTGACACCAAGTGGAAACATCTCCTTTAGCATCCCCCAAAAGAAAAAAAAAATGCTTTCCAAACCTTCTCCTTGCTCAAGCTCAACAGCTTCAATTTGGGGGATTATTTTAGGGCTCCTTTTGATGGGGAGCTTAAAGGGCAAGGTATGGGCTGCAAATAAATTGAGTGCATGGAGCAAGGGGAGCTAAACAGAACAGGGAGCATTTTAAGGAGCTTATATGCAACTCCAGAGAAGAGCTTATTACACCTCTGCTTCCAAGGAACCTGGAGATCAGATTTAATCTGTAAAGAGGCCCTGCCAAGGTCTCCTCCTCGGGCAAACACCACTTCCAGCAGACCCAGGCGGAGAGAGGACACTCTCCCCAGCCCGAGCAGAAAAGCACACACCCCTACCCTTGGGGAGACAGTGCCCAACTACAAGCATCGAATTGCCTCTATGATCCATTTCCCCACCTAATACATAGCTGCTCTGCATACGTAACTTCCAGAGCCAGCAAAATTCAATGCTCAGAGTTTTAATCTCAGCCAATAATTTCAGCACTCAGGGTCACTCCTTCTCTCTGTCAGCACGGGGCGGGGGTGGGGGGGTGGGGTGGGGGCAGGGAATAACCCATAACACCCTGTGTTGCTGGATAAATCCACCAGATGGTTCATTACTACGAACTGCAGATCGCGGCTGCCATTACAGCTCCCTCTTTGTAAATCTCAACTGCTTAGCGACCATCCCATCACTATTTTTTTTTGCCTAGTTAGCCTTTCAACCTCATTCCCCAAAGTAACCAAACCATACTCAACCCCCGCCCCCCACACGCTGCTGTCCCTGCGCCTGTGCCTAGACCCATATGTCTTCAGTCTTATGAGTCACTGCCCTGATGCTGGCTAAGTATATTACTGCCTCAGAAATTAACTCACACACTGAGAATAATCACAGAAAAGAAATTTGTTTTCCTACAAGGTTGTTTTCCAGCTGTTTTAATGCAGACAATTTTACCCTGAAACCCAAATTGAAAAAAAAGGAGAGAGAAGAGACTTTAAAATCTGCATAATTTGAAGGTGCTTAATGTAAATTAGATAGATCAGCCTAATTTTATTTCAGTACTTTTTAATTGCATTTATAATTAGTAAAATACATTAATGTGCGACACAGAAGGTCAGGAGTTCTGGTGAAGGGATCTAATTAGAGGGCCCTGCTGCATTTCTGCCACACAAGCGCCCAGGAGCCTGGAGGCCTGCTTTTCTCCACATTTGAAGACCGGGACTATTTTTAACTCATTTGTGACTTCATCAAAATCAGGCATCGTGTGGAAGATCCCCGCTGGCTGCTTCACTCATGCATTCAAGCCTCCTTAGTACAGCTTCCAAATGAGTCTATGGAGTTCCTGGGTGGTGCAAAAAAGGTTAACACACTTGGCTGTTAACCAAAAGTTTAGAGGTTTGAGTCCACCTAGTGGTGCCTTGGAAGAAAGGCCTGGCAATCTGCATCTGAAAGCTCAGCCATTAAAAACTCTATGGGGCACAGTTCTACTCTGACAACGGCAACTGGAACTGGAAAATGAGCCTATGCCAAGACTAAGAAGTCAGGTTCCATTCTTGGTCATGTGGCAGGGTATTGCTCAACAATTAATTCATTTTTCCCTGGTACCTCCCTTCCGTGCCCTTCCATCCGTTCCAGCAGATAGGCCTGTCTAGACTTGTGCTTCAGAAAGGGATGCAAGTGAAGCAAGCAATGATAGTAACAGGAAGTCTTCCTTGCTTGAGTTTCCAAGTGGCCCTGTTTGCTTTCTGAGGAATTGCCATTGAGTATAGAAATTCCAGGCATTCTTCTCTGTATTAATAATAAAAACGTTGCAGTAGGGGCTTGTGTATTGCTGTGATGCTGGAAGCTATGCCACCGGTATTTCAAATATCAGCAGGGTCACCCAGGTTTCAGTGGAGCTTCCAGACTAAGACAGACTAGGAAGAAAGGACTGGAAATCTACCTCTGAAAATTAGCCAATAAAGACCCTATAAATCACAACAGAATACTGTCTGATATAGTGCTGGAAAATGAGATCCTTAGGCTAGAAGGCACTCAGAATACACAGTGGCCACAACACTGGACTCAAGCGTACCAATAATTGTTAAGATAGCACAGGACTGGGCAACGTTTTATTCTGTTGCATATAAAAAAAAAAATTTTTTTTTTTTTTTTATATAAGGTTGCCATGAGTCGCAGCTGATTCAATGGCAAAAAACAACAACCACTCAGGAGCAGCAGTACTGTTGTCGTTGTTAGGTGCCATCAGGTTGGCTCTGGGTCATAGTAACCTTACATATAACAGAACCAAACGTTGCCTGGTCCTGTGCCACCCTCACAATAGCAGGTATGTTTGAGCGCATTGTTGCAGCCACTGTGTCAATCTGTCTTGTTGAGGGTCTTCCCCTTTCGTTGACCCTCTACTTTATCAATGTCTGCAGTGCCTGGGATAAGACTTGAAATCAGACAGGCCTTTTCCAGCACCTGGTCCCTCCTGATAACATATCCAAACTATGTGAGAGGAAGTCTCACCATCCTTGCTTTTAAGGAACATTCTGACTGTACTTCCTCCAACACAGATTTGTTCATTCTTTTGGCAATTCATGGTATATTCAATACGCTTCACCAACGCCATAATTCAAACACATCAATTCTTCTTTGGTCTTCCTTTTTCATTGGCAATTTAGTAGAATTTTTTTTTTTTCTCCTCCAATTTCTTCCTAAATTCACCATGACTCTAAGCAATATACAACTATATATTGTATATATATCACTGGGGTCTCATCCATCTCACCAGACATAGTTTCCCCTGATTGCACATGTTGTTGGCCACCGGCCAACTCTACTCACTCTCTGGAGCCCTTGCCTCTGCCCAGGATAGGAACCCACATCTACCCACACTCCAGTCAGGGCTCAACGGCATGTTGTGGAACATGGCCTATTCACAACACAAAAGCAGTCTCCCCTCCACCCCATGTCTGTCAAGTCCTGGTCATAGGACATCCCACCCCCGTTTGTTCTTTACATCCTTTGCCTGGTTAACTTCCCGTTATAATGCGCACGATTGTCCAGGAGACGGGGGACAGATTCTATGCAATCAACTCTCATCTAGCACTCTTGGATAAGCCAAAAGTAGGCAAAACACTGCCACTAGCACATTTCCTATTTTTGTGGAATGATCTGACTTATTTCACAGTTTCTGCATCCACTTCTCCTCTCCCTACTTATATATTAATATCTACAGATAAGTAGAATATATATACATATATGTATATATATACACACATGTATATACATACATACATATATATTTGTGGACTAAGGTGCACCCGAGCCAAGCAATGGTATTTTCAGTCACCTCATATGCATGTGATAGCTGGACAATGAATAAGGAAGACTGCAGAATTGATGCCTTTGAATTACAGTATTGGTGAAGAACATTGACTGTACCATAGACTGCCAGAAGAACGAACAAATCTATCTTGGAAGAAATACAACCAGAATGCTCCTTGAAAGTGAGGATGGAGACACTTCATCTCAAGTACTTTGGACATGTTATTAGGAGGGAGCAGTCCCTGTAGAAGGACATCATACTTGGGAAAGTAGAGGACCAGCGAAAACGAAGACCCTCAATGAGATGGATTGACACAGTGGCTATAACAATGGACTCAAATATAGCAAGGATTGTGAGGATGGCGCAGAACTGGGCAGCGTTTCCTTCTGTTGTACATCGGGTGGCTAAGAGTCAGAACTGGTTCGACAGCACCTAACAACAACATTATGTATACATATTTACGTGTATAATACACAAATATAAATTTAATAGGAGAAACAGAATATTCATACACATCTTCAGAGAAATACATATTCATTCTTTGAAGACAGATGTATATTTAGTATATGAAACAGAACACCCATATATAGCAACACTCACCCACTTATTTTTTAAATTAATGTAAAAAATCAAACACACCACATTCTATTCTGGGAACTAATATTTGTTTAGTATGTATGATTGACCCAACCTTGTACAATAAAACCTGCAAAAGTAAGAATCTGTGTAAGGCGGAAACTTGTCAGAGAAGGAAAACTCAAATAAACCAAAAAAACCAAACCCATAAGACTGCACCCCGTCAAAGGTGGAAAACTTGCAAGACCCAGAAAAACAAGGCAGTTGCGTCAAGCTCCAGTTCTCAGAGGTTTCATTGTACGTGGAGCTTTTGGTGCATTGTTTATTTTTTGTTCCTGTTTTTAATGATTCTCTCAGCAACCCAAGGGGCCGGGTGTTATTTGTCTCCCTTTTGCAGATGAAGATCTACGGTTTCAGACGCTCACCTGAGGTTTCACAGGAGGCAAGGGGCAGAGGTGGGACCTGAACCTAGGCCTGTCTGATTTCAAGTCAGTGGCCTGTGCCTTCAGGCCACACCCAGGCTTACCCTGAAGGAGCTAATGCAGTGCCTGTGAAGACCAGGCATTCAGGAGGACTCTCACAGGTCACATCCCTACAGCATGCTTTTATACTCCGGCAACACATAAGATTTTCCTTCTGATTCCGTAGCGCAAAACGGGAACACAGACCAAAAGTACAAAAGTAACCAGAATGGACATCTTCATAAGTAACATTCGTTACATGGACATTTCATGTAAGTAAGCATAAAGGTGAACGATCTGGACCACAATGTTCTTGTTAAGTGCCATCAAGTTGGTTCCGACTCACAGCGACCCTATGGACAACTGCCCAGTCCTGCGCCGTCCTCACAATTGTTGCTATGTCTGAGCTCATTGTTGCAGCCACTGTGTCAATCCATCTCGTTAAGGGTCTTTCTCTTTTTCACTGACAGAAATACCTGCTTCCAATTCTTGTGGCCTTGATAATTCATGGAGATGCCCTCTGCTTTATTAACAATTCAAAGTTCAATGTGCCAGGTTGTTCCAAGCTTCTATGTCTTTGTTCACATTGTGTCACCATTCTCACTATCTCTACCCATATTGTTTCATCACCATTAAAGTAGCTTCTCTGCCCCTTAAAGTTCTCATCCATTGTCAGTTTATACTCAGGCAGATAATTTCTTATAAGAATGCTATACTCGTGGCAAGCATTCTTTATTTATTGGGCGAAACTGTTGTTTAGTTTAACAATAGCTTTGTGGGATATTTTTACTTCAAAGTTTAAAGATTATTTCTGGGCACTACATTTGGGGGTTCCCCCAGTCTAAATGGATCCAATAAATCTGGTTTGAAGTTCTGTTCCATGCTTTTCCTCCTTGTCTTTGTACACGCTCCACTAAATACCTGGAAGTCTGGGCTACTTGGAAAAAAAGCCCTTTCAGCCTTTGTTATTCAACTCAAATATCTTCTTCTCCGTGAAGCCTCCTCTGACCCTAGCTAACAAACATGTGGCATGCAGTGAGGAGAAATCAACTCTGCCTGGAGCATTAGCTGCATTGCAATCTGTTGTTTAAATTCTTTGAGGGCAAAAATCTGTCCTATTTATAATATTAGAACTGACAACAATAATCATAGCAACATTTATATGGAAGGGATTGTGATAAGCCTGTCACACATCATTTCAGCGACTTCTTATAGCAATGTATCAGCATCTTTACTCTGTTCTTCAGATGCAGGAATCGAGATTCAGAGAGGTTAGGTTACTGTGATCCTTAAGGTTATGTATCAACTTGGCTGGACCATGATCCTCAACAGTTTGGCAGTTATGATGCAGTTTGGCAGTTGTATAATGATGTAATTACTTTCATGATGAAATCTGATATAATGTGATCACCTCCACAATAGGATCTGCTGTGAGCAGCCAATCAGTTGAAAGGAAGTTTTCTTGGGAGTGTGGCCTACATCCAGTAGAGGCAGACTTCCTGCAAAGGACTTGAGCTACCAATTAACCTTGGGCTTGCCAGTCCCTGCAGCCATGTGAGTCAGGAGAAGCCTCCAGCCTGACCCACAGACGTAGGACTTTCTGGCCTCTACAACCACGTGAGCCATTTCCTTGATATGAATCTCTCTCTTTCTCTTTCTGTGTGTATATATATATATATATATATATCACACACACATGCATGTATATATACATGTATGTATGTGTGTGTGTATACACACACACATATATATATATATACACACACACACAGAAAGAGAGAGAGAGAGATGCTTCACTGGTTTTGCTTCTCTGGAGAACCCAGCCTAAGACAGTAACTTTCCAAAGTCACACAGCTCGTACATTTTGGAACCAGCATTCAAACTCAGCCTGTCTGGCTCTCTATATTCCCAGGGCCTAGCATACAGTAAGTGTACAATAAATGCTATTTAAAAGAATATATGGTGCTTATTTACTGAAAACCTCTCCTACTATGTCTCATCCAATTAACCTCAAGCAGATGGAGGAAGGACATCCTTCTAGAGCTTGTCGTCCTACATCTTAAGGCCTCATGACTTACCTGGAAGTCAATATTTCATTATGAGCTTATCATGCAGGTCAGTGTGATAATTAATGACTATCTGCTGGTGTGAATGCTTCTAATATTTTAGCTTAATTCCAATAAAATCTAAATGGTCTACTGATTTTCCTAATAAATTTAGATATGGCCTCTGACCACAATCTGGCTTTGATTAGCTAACAAAATATTTGAAGATGGGCCAAACTGGCACTTTCAAATATTTCAAGCAAATAACACTTAGCTGGTTTTAGAATTTTATGAGTTGGCTTATGTCTTCCTCAGCAGTGTGGAAAAGAAAGGGCCAGCTTCCTAACTGGTTCCCAGCTACCCAGAGTTGAGCCACCCTAGGGAGCCATCTAGACAAGGGTCTGCATGCCAAGAATGACCAACGCAAGTAGGAGACATATCACCAGTTACAAGAAAGACCTAGTGAGTAACAGCAGGGAATAGCTTCTCAGGAGTACCCACAGGAGGGTCCTGGAAGATGAGTGTGTACAGACACCTATTCTGAGACCGCCCACCCCAAAAATGTTCTGGAATGCAGGCCATTGGTGAAAACTCAACATATGATTTTTAACCCTTCAGGCTCTGTCTTAGTTTGCTAGTGCTGCCGTAACACAAATACCATACTTGGGTGGCTTTAAAGAACCGAAATTTATTTTCTCGCAGTTTAGGAGGTTGGAAGTCTGAATTCACTGGCTCTAGGCTCCCTCTCAGTTGTCTCTGGGGGGAGATCCTTGTCTCTTTCAGCTTCTGTAGCCCTGGTACCTTGGCAATCTTCACGTGGCAGCTGTCTTCCACATTTATGATTGCTTCTGTGTCTAATCTGGTCTTTTTACAACTCAGAAGTGATTAGGCTTAGGACATATCCTACACTGATATGATCTCATTAATATAATAAAGAAAATCCTATTCCCAAAGGGGATCATATCCACAGATAAACGGGCTAGGATTCCAACACAGATTTTGGGGGACACAATTCAACCATGACAGGCCCAAGTGGAAATGGAAAGAGATGGAAATAAAAGAATGTTCTTCCACAGGCTCCTTGCCATGAGCCATTCCTCCTTATACCTCAGGTCTCAGTGTAAATGTCACCTCCACGAAGTTCCTGCCCGATCTCCTTATATAAACCTAATCCTACCACCCCCCTCAACCAGCTCTTTATCACAAAATCCAGTTTAATTTTCTTGATAACACTTGATAGACTCTGCAGTCTTTTGTGGGTATTTTATGCATGAATGCTTTTAATTATCTGTCTTTTTTTCCTCTGCCCAGCAATGTAAGCTCTGGAAGGGCAGAGACCTTGTCCGTCTTCAAGTTGCATCCTTAGCACCCAGCACAGCACTTAGTACATAGCAGATGCTCCATAAATACCTGTCAAATGAGTGACTAGTTGATGAATGAATAAGATGAGGGGGCTATAAAGATTTTAGCTTAGAAACAATAGGCAACAGGTAACAGGGATGCAGAGCTCCAGGACTGAAGTCAAACAGAGCCTGGCTTGATCCTGACATTATCACTTGCTAGCTAGATGACCACAGGCAAATTACTTAACCTTACTGTGCCTTGATTTCTTCATCTGCAAAATGCAGTTAATATTACTGCCTCTCTTGCTAACCAAAAGGTTGCCAGTTCATGTCCACCCAGAGGTACCTTGAAAGGAAGTCCTGTCTACTTCCAGAAAATTGGCCATTGAAAACCCTATGGAGCATAGTTCTACTCTGATAAACATGGGGTCACCATGAGTCAGAATCAACTGGACAGCAACTGGTTTGGTTTGGTTTAAAAGGTATCCATTGAAAAAATCCGGTGCTGTCAACTCAATTTCGACTCACAGTGACTTTACAGTACAGAGCAGAACTGTCCTATAGGGTTTCCAAGGAGTGGCTGGTAGATATGAGCTGCGAACCTTTCGGATAGTAGCCATAGCTTTTAACTGCTATGCCACCAGGGTGTTTAAAGGGTAAGAGGGTCCAATGAGCTCTGACATGTAAAACAGTACAGTAACTGGGTGCATAATCAGTACTCAAGAAGGGTTAGCTGCTATAGTTGTCATCATCATCATCATAGCCACCATCATCATCAGGAGATGGAGATGCCATCTGATACAGCCCTACTTCACTTTTCGGGTCCACTTCTCAAGCCTCATCCCAGCCCATCTTTAGAACCTCATTTGTGGCACCACCACCCTTCTTCTCCTATCTCTGGCCCCATGCAGTCCTCCTGGAGGCTACTGATCACATCGCACGACCTTCTACTACCCCAGTGCCTACAGGGAGGTAGGCCCTTAAACCAGCTGGACTGATGGTAGTCCTGATGCAGGCCTGACCAGCCCAACCCCGCTCACCAGTGCTTGGGCTTGGCCTACTGAAAGCTGCCTCTTGATCTGACACATCTGGATCTTTTATGCCCCTTTGCTCCTCTGTGCAGGCTGCGTCCAGTTCCCTCCAGATCCAAGTCTTTGCATTTCAGAACCCAGCCCTAGGTGTTGGCGGATCCCTTGAGGCTGAGGTTCGCCGGGGTTGGCCCCAGTCTGTGAGCACACTGACCATCCATAAAAGCCCATCAAAGGCCAACCATGCCTTCACCATCTGAAAAATGAACACGGTACCCATCCATGGCCACCTACAATGCATTGCTCAGCCCTGCGCAAAAGGGAAAACCAACCACAAGGCCAAAGTGTTTGAAAAAGGGGCATTATGGATGCAAGTGGTGAGTCCTGCCAGACCTGTCACTAGCAGAATAAACAAAACAACTGACTCATTGGAGGATGCCCAGAAAGACAGATTGTGAGGTTCTAATGGGTTTGGAAGGCTGTGAAAGGAAGCAAGTGCTTCGCCCTTGGACAGAAATGGAGGGGAAGAATGGAATCATGTATCTTCTAGGCTTAACTTGGATATAATGAGGAAGCTCTGAGAATGTATAATGGAGGAACAGATCTAGGGGGCCAGAGAAGACTCCCTTAAAGAGGTGGTATTTGAGCTGAGAATTTCAAGAGAAACAGCCAGGGTAGTGGGAGGGAAAAGCATTGCAGGCTGAGGGAAGAGCATGTGTGAAGACTTCAAGGTAGAACAGATTTTGCCTCTTCACAGAAACTGAGAAGTTCACTGTAGCTGGGCACAGTAAGTGAGCAGGAAAGAGGAGGGGAACGAGGCTGAAGAAGAAAACTTGTCTTGCCATTTAAGGGTTAAGTTTTTTGTTAGGTGTTTCAAATCCATCACCACTAATCTGTTGCTGTTGTTAGTTGCCTTCGAGTTGATTCATGGTGACCTTATATACAACAGAAAGAAATGTTGTCTACTCCTGCTCCTTCTTCATAATTGTTGATATGATTGAGTCCATTGTTGCAGCTACTATGTCATTCCATCTTACGGAGGGTTTCATTTTTGTTGGCTCTCTACCAAACATGATGTCCTCTTCTAGAGATTAGTCTTTCTTGATGACATGTCCAAAATATGCAAGCCAAAGTCTCGCCATCCCAGCTTCTAAGGAGCATTCTGGTTGTATTTTACTCTATGACTGATTTGTCCGTTCTTCTGGCAGTCTACGGTTTGTATACACAATCTTCTTTGCCAACCACACAGTTTGAATGCATCAATTCTTCTTCTGTCTTCCCTTTTCATTGTCCAGCTTTCACTTGCATATTAGGCAACTGAAAAGACCATGGCTTGGGTCAGGCAGAAACATCACAACAAGGTGGTATTATGGGTTGAATTATGTCCCCCCAAAATATGCATTGTAAATCCTAACCTCTATGCCTATGGTTATAAACCCAGTTGGTAATGGGATCTCTTTGTTATGTTAATGAAGCAGGATTAGCGTAGGGCATATCTTGAGTCAATCTCTCTTGAAATATAGAAAGAGATTAAACAAGCAAGCGAGAGAAGCAGAGATGGGGTAAGATAGATGCCAAGACACATGGAGATCTCCAAGTAACTAGGAAGCAGAAGCTGAAGAAACAAAGACCTTCCTCCAGAGCCGACAGAGAGAGAAGCCCTTCCCTAGAGCTGGCACTCTGAATTCGAACTTCTAGCCTCCTAAACTGTGAGAAAATAAATTCCTGTTTGTTAAAGCCACCCACTTGTGTTATTTCTGTTATAGCAGCACTAGATAACTAAGACAGGTAGGTATTACTTTTTCCATTCTCTAGATGGGAAACTGAGATGCAAATGACTTAAGAAGCTTGGCCAAAGTCATATAACTGAAAAGAAGTAGAGTTGGGTTTTGAACCAAGGTTTATGGGTTTGCATGTGACTTCTCTGCCCAATCCTAGAACCAGGTAGAGGAGAACAAGCATGTGCCCAAAGGGAAGCACACTGAGTGTGTGAACTGGGATCCCATGTGACTGGGTGAGCCTCCATCTTGCTGTGTCACCATAATAGAACTGCAGCCTCTTGGCTGCTAATATGTAAGAGATGCCACCAGTCTCTGCTTAGATTTAATATTTGTTTAGCAGTCAGGAGCTAATTAAATGTTAATGTTCAGTCACTTGAAATTAAACATTAGGAATCTCAGCTTTATTTGTAAGTTTCTTAAGCCATCATTAAGGTATTCAGCTTGGCTCCCCTCCCACTGGGCTGCCTGGCTCTTCCAGCTGGAACCCTATCCATGGGCAAACTCATTTCACTCACTGCATGCCTCGACACAGGCATATGACCTGCCTGACAGCCATGCTCCTCCACTGGGCACATTCACAAGGCTGGACACACGTGCACGTGTACACACACACACACTCACACACACTGATATCAACCTTAACTTAAGGTGAGTCTACCAATAATATCAGAGGTAGTCTGGACTTTATAATATTTTATAGATGACATAGCACTTTCGGGTATTTAGGTGAATTTGACCCCACAGTGAGATGATGGAAACGATGATGATGATGATGGAGGAGGAGAAGAAAGGGGTAAAGGAGGAAGTAAATAATAGAGGGTGAAGACTAAAGGGAGCCCTGGCGGTGCAGTGGTTAAGAACTCAGCTGCTAACCAAAAGGTCAACAGTTTGAATCCACCAGCCGCTCCTTGGAAACCCTAGGAAACACTTCTACTCTGTCCTGTAGGGTTGCTATGAGTCAGAATTGACTTGATGGCAATGGGTTTTTTTGGTTTGGAAGAATAAAGGCAAAGTGAAGGAGGGGAAGGAGGGGGAGGAAGAAGAAAAAGGAAAAGAAAGAGGAAGAAAGACCATTTTTGTTTTCTGTACATTATTATGTAATTCTCACAAAATGAGGTGCAGACTGTTACTTTCCTCATGTTACAGATAAAGGAATTGAAACTCAGAGAGATTGAATCACAGGCCCAAGACCCCACATTTTCTGGGATTGAGTGGCAAGGTTGAGAACTCAAACGCTCAGGCCCCTAACCACAAGTGAACATATATGTGATAAAAAGTGAAGCTTAGAGAATTGAGATATTTGTTCAAGACCCCACAGACACATGATCTTACCCACCACCTCTTCCATATATGAAGAGATGAAGCTCAGAGAGGTTCAGAGGCTCACCCAAGGTCACACAGCTTGACAGAGTGAGGGTCAGGGCCAGAATCCTAGACTCCTATCTCCCAGTGAGCCTGCATATACATGCATGAATGTGTGCAGGTGTACGCGTGCGCGCGCGCTCACACACACACACACACACAGATCCAGGTTCCGCCCAAGTTTGGAAACAACTCCTGGCTTGAAGGTGACCGGTCTGCCCTCAGCCCTGCCCAGAAATATTCTGAAAATTTACCGAGTTCCTGGTTGAGTTTCAGCCCCCAGCCCTGCTCTTGAGTAGTGGGAAAAGACAGGGATTGGGGGGGGCGGGGGGGTTGTATATCAGCACTCTGGCCAGCGCCACATTGGTTTCCGGCCTTCCCATGGCTTGAAGCCAAGGCCCAGCCCTCTGCTAACGTGCTGAATTGAAAATCAGGGCAAATCTGCACCAAGGGAGATGTCTAATCAAGGCTCAGGTTTGTGTTTCCTTCTCAATGGCATGTTGACAAAACAAGAAAAGACAGAAACAAACATGGTTAAGCTGACTCTCAGAGGCCAGCCAGCTGAGAAGAGAAAGCAGCAAGGGCACCTATGGCTGGAAAGGAGTGGTTGGGGGAACTTCCAGCATAGCAGGGCTGTGCTCTGGCCCCTCTAAGCACTTCCTGGAAGCTGAATTGCAAAGTTAGAGAAAACTGAGGTCACCCCAACAGAGAGGGTGTTTTCACAAATCTTATTGTGGTGGCTTGCGTATTGCTCTGATGCTGGAAGCTATGCCCTCAGTATTTTACCCATGGTGTACATGTTTCAGTGGAGCTTCCGAACTAGGACAAACTAAGCAGAAAGACCCGGCAATTTACTTTTGAAAATTAGCCAGCGAAAACCCTATGGATCACAACAGGACGTTTTTCAACTTGCTTGCTTTTGGACATATCATCAGGAGCAGTCAATTGCTAGAGAAGGACATCATGTTTGGTGAAATAGAGGGCCAGCAAGGGCAAGGGAGACCCTCAGTGATATGGATTGGCACAACAGCCTCAATGATGGACTCAAACATGCTGGCAATGGTGGGGATGACAGGACGGGGCAACATTCCATTTTGTTGCACATAAGGCTGCCATTAGTTGACATGACTGAGTCCATTGTTGCAGCTACTATGTCAACTCAACAGCAGCTATCTATCAATCTAACTACCGACCTATGATGTAACTGCCTGTCTATCTGTCTATCCATCTATCCTATCTATCATCTATCTACCTACCTATGATCTATCTAACTGCCTGTCTGTCTATCCATCTAGCTATCTACCTACCTACTTACCTACCTACCTGTCATCTATCTGTCTATCTATCTACCTACCTACAATCTATCTAACTGCCTATCCATCATCCATTCATCCATCTACCTACCTACCTATCATCTATCTGTCTAGCAATTTGTCTATCTATCTTACAACAACAAAGGTGTCTTGGGGACATGTGACTCCCTTACAGACCCCTGGATGCAACACAGCCTGAGGTTTAGAAAACGTGAATCACATATAGCTGTGGTGCTGTCTCTCTTGTATATTCAAAAGAACTTAGAAAAGGATTATAGGGATTAGAACAGGAATAGTAAACGTCTTGTCCATTTACCAAGTGTTCACTCTGTGCTAGCACTATGTACACACCATTTCTTCAAAAACAATCTTGCCCCATAATCTATTTCACAGACGATGAGACTGAGGCCCCAAGATTTTTAATCATTTGTCCAAGATAAGCATCTGGAAGGAGTCACAAAGCATCCCATCAACATGCTCATTACACAGACAAGGAGACAGACTCCAAAGGGGAAGAGGCCAGCCTGAGGTCCTCCTGAGAGTCCCTGGTGTCCTGGGGACCCCTGAGCCCTCAAGGCAGCCAGACAGAGCCCGGATGGTGGCTTGGTCCGTTTGCTGGCCAAATCCAAAATAACCATTTGGGTGGCAGCAACGATCATCACTTTCCCTACCTCTTTCTTCCCAGAGAACAAAGTCCCTTTAAATGGAAACCAAGCAAAGGATGTTCAGATCAATGGAACAAAGCAGGGTTTGTTTGATCACTTACTTTTGAATGCATGATGTCGGGCCTCTGTGTTGACTAACATTCTCTACTCCTCAGAGTGTAGTAAGAGTGATGGCTCTGGGGCCAGACAGACCTGAATTTGGATCCAGCTCCAGTGTTACCGCTGCAGGACCTTGGGCAAGTCACGCGACGTCCCTAAGCCTCACTGCTCCTATCCGGATGCTGGGGAGCCATCCCTCTTTCCCACATACACACAAGCACTCACTGCATGCCAGAGTACAGCATGCAGCATGCGGAGTACAGCAGTGGGCAGCACAGACTCGTTTCATTAAGTATCCTCCCTACTGGGCAAGCCCACTTCTTGCACCAACCTTAGATAGATATACACCAACATAAACCAGTTGTCATCGAGTCAACTCCAACTCATGGCAACGCCATGTGTGTCAGAGCAGAACTGCTCCATAGGGTTTTCAGTGACTGGCTTTTTGGACATAGATTGCCAGGCCTTTCTTCCAAGGTGCCTCTGGGTGGACTTGAACCCTCAACCTTTCAGTTAAAGGGCACATTAACCCTTTTCACCACCCAAGGACTCTAAGCTCTCAATAGTCTCAATTAGTACTAGTAAAACACTGCTACTAGTGGTACTATGGAGCCATGGTGGTGCGATGTTTAAGTGCTCAGCTGCTAATAGAAAAGTTTGTGGTTCGAGGCTACCCTGTGGCTCCACGGGCAAAAGACCTGGTGGTTTGCTCCTGCCAAGATTGGAGCCAAGAAAACCCTATGGGGCAGTTCTACCCTGTCACATGGGGTAGCTATGAGTCGAAATCAGCTCGACAGCACCTAACAACACCATGACAACTACTAGTACTAGTACTAACAACTACTATTATTACTAATAATAACAGCAATAATGATTGATGATTAAACTGATACTGTTAAATGTCCAATAGTAAGAACTTAGAACTTGACTGTGAATATACCCATATGTGTGTGTACACACACACACACACACGCTCACATATAAACGTAAAAACCTGCAGGCTTGTAAACTTTCTGCAGTGGTTTCTTCTAAATAAAACAGTGATGGCCTGTCCCTTTCTTACAAGAATGTTGTCATCATTCAAAGTCTCTCCCTTACCACCCCTCCCTCCCCAATGCTGTTGGCTCCCTGGGTTCTTAGAAATTATAATTAATTCATATTTTGGACTCAGAGCTAAGACAAATGCTTTAATTCACCAGCTGTCATGTATTTAGTTAGAGATTTTGACGAATCTTCCTCACACAGATATGTCTCCTACTTCGTGTTTCAGGAGAGAGAGGGAGAGGGAGAGGGTAAGGTTTGTAACAAGGACTCCAGGACTCTGAAGCTTTTTGTTGGTGTGACGGCTTGTCTGTCATGTTAGAATCTGCTGGAAGTGGAGCAAGCATTGGCTACCAACCTCGGCCACGTCTGGTGGGCAGGGCAGCTGTCTTGAAAGGTGCCTCTCCTTTCCTGGGACAAACCCTGCCTACAAGGTGGAGTAGGGTGGGGGCTTTTCACAGATCCGCTTTTGGGGCCTATTATATATTTTTTCTTTATAATTGCTCTTGCAATTTGGGAGGGTGTGGTAGATCAAAAAGCTTTTGGCTCTCACCAACATCGTTCTCGGGATGCTGTGTGTGTGTGTATGTGTGTGATAGAGAGAGAGAGTGTCTGTCTTACACTCTCTGATGAGATTGGCACTTTGGTAAACAAGGCTTACGTTTGCCCTTGTACAAGGGGACAACTGTTCTTTTAAGAAAATCTTTTGTTGAAATAAGTGCAACAATGGGCTCAAACATTCCACTGATTGTGGGGATGGCACAGGACCGGGCAACATTTTGTTCTGTTGTACATAAGGTTGCCATGAGTCAGAGCCAACTTGACAACAACTAATAACAACAACAAAATAATGAGGACAGCTGTTAATAAAATAAAAAATCTGGTTGTGGGCAGAAAGGTTGACAAACTCGGCCACTTTTTCTTTCCATCTGGGACAAATGACGAGTTACTGGCAAAAGTAGAGGCCCAGCGATCAATTCTGGAAGTGGCGTTGAGGGGGAGAGGCAGCTCCCCCGGTACCACGCTTTAATCAGTTAAGTCTCCACCTGAGGAACACGGTTCACAGACTATCTTCCCAACACTCCCTCCCCCCAAAAAAATCCTGCTGCTGTGAGTCGATTCCAACTCAAGGTGACTCCACGTTACAGAGTAGAACTGCTCGCAGTGTTTTGCTGGCTGTCATCTTTACGGAATCAGATAGCCAGAGCTTTGCTCTGTGGACCTCTGGATGGGTTTAACCACCCACCTTTAGGTTAGTCATTGAACCCAGGGTCCTACACACCCACAAACCAAGTGTTTTTTAGCTCCATTCTACAGACAACATGGCTCCTTTCCCCACCCTCTTTGCAGGGATAACAGGAATGTCTTCTTCAGAAGCTCAGGGTCTGACAGCCTCGGGGGTTGAGTCCAGCTCTGCCTCTCTCTAGTCTTTTCCCAATACTTTCTTGTTTTTTTTCTGTAAGAATATAGATAGCATGGCATTTGCCAGTTCAACACTTTTCACAGGTACAATTCAGTGAGACCCACTATACCAACTGTATCAGTGACGTGGGGATGTCTATCCAACGCTTTTAATGGAGCCCAACGTTCTACCACACATCTAAGCTCCTTGGTTGAGTCTGAACACCCCACAGCCCCCGTCTTTCTTCCTTTCCAACTTCATTTAGCAGCTCTGGCCAATGTGCACCCTCTATCAGACCCCCTCAGGAAATTATCTTCTTGCTCCTACCTCCACCCCTTTATTAGTGCATAACCCTCTCCTGGGTTGCCCTCCCCATCTGCTCCATTTCGCCAAATCCTACCCTCCAAGATTCAGCTCCTCCGCCACCTTGTCTACAAAGCCCTCATGTATCTTCATCTTCTCCAGCACTCACATGTAAGTAATTGTAATTTTATATTTCTCACTGTTGTTTATCCTGTCTTCCCACCTAATCCATAAGTCTTTGAGGACAGGAGCCAGGTCTGTGTATCTCCTTCCTCTCATAGACAAACTTGAAGTGAGCCCACCGCAAACACTAGCTATCAGATGACTAAAGAAAATCCTCACAACTGGACCAATGAACAACATTTTCAACAATTTCATTTTACTTGGATCAACAACCAATGTCCATGGAATCAAGAAATCAAACAACATAACTGCACTGGGCAAACCTGCTGCAATAGGCCTCTTTGAACTTATAAAAAGCAAAGCTGTCACTTTGCTGACTAAGGTGCACATGACCCAAGCCATGATCTTTTCAATTGCCTCATGTGCATGTAAAAGCTGGACAATGAAAAAAGGAAGACCAAAGAAGAATTGATGCATTTGAACTGGGGTCTTGGCGAAGAATACTGAATATACTGTGGCCTGCCAGAAGAATGAGCAAATCAGTCTTAGAAGAAATACACCCAAAATGCTCTTAAGAAACTCATGTATAGTGCTTATTAAGTGTCAGGCATTGCTCCAAGTGTTTAACATAAACCCATTGCTGGAGTCAGTTCCAGCTCATGGTGACCCCATGTGTTACAAAGTAGAACTGTCTCGTAAGGTTTTCTTGGCTATAAACTTTCTGGAAGCAGTTCACCCACCTTTCTTCCACAGAGCCACTGGATGGGTTTGTTCCATCAACCTTTAATTAACAGACAATCGCAAAAATGCTTGTGCCGTCCAGGCTCCAAGTGTTTAACATAGAGGAACTCATGCAATCTTAGCAGCAACGCTGTGAAGTGGGTTCCATTATGACCCCTACTTTGTAGATAGATGACCGAGGCACAGAGCCAGGATATGAACCAGAGAGTCAACCTCCCAAGAAGGTACCTGTACTATAGCACTCTCGTGACAGGGGAAGGTTTTGGTAAGTTAGGGTACACAAGCGGGCTGGAATTTAGACAACTATTAAAAAATCATTAAGATAATTCCATGGAAACAAGGAAGATGCATCTGGTGTATCATTAAATTAAAAATCAGGGGAAATGGTGTGTGAAGTCTGATCACAATTATGTTAAAATATGTGCACACATGGACCAGACCTGTGAGAGGATTTACCACGATGGGAACAGGTGCGCTCTTCAGGTGATGGGATTAGGGTGATTTTCACTCTTAGCATTTCATAAATTATTGCCAACACTCAACTTTATTAGAGAAAAAGCAAAACAAGACACAAAAATGTATATGCTGCATAATTCCAAAACACGAAGCACACAAACACAGTCAAAACTAATTTATGCTGCTGTTGTTGTCAGTGGCCATCACGTTGGCCTCTGACTCATGATAACCCCATGCACAGCGGAACAAAATGCTGCCCGATCTTGTGCCATCGCCATGATCAGCTGCAGACCAGAGCATTGTGGCCCGAAGGGTTTTCACTGAGTAATTTTCAGACACAGATTGCCAGGCCTTTCTTCCTAGCTTGTCTTAGTCTGGAAGCTCTGCTGAAACCTGTTCAGCATCCTAGCAACACACAAGCCTCCACTGCCAGACGGGTGGTGGCTGAGCATGAGGTGTATTGGCTGAGAATTATCCTGGGTCTCCCACACGGAAGGCAAGAATTCTACCACTGAATCACCATTGCCCTCACAAACCATAGGAAAGAGAAATCGGAACGGTAGTTTCAGACTGGATAACTGAGGTTAGAAAGTTGCAACAGGTTATTCTTGGGTGGGGGGAGGGGTGCAAATGCCCTAGATGTGGATTGAGATCATTATTACACAAGTATGTATTTTTACTAAAACTCATTGAACTGTACCTTTGAGATCTCTGTATTTTATTGCATGTGAATTATACCTCAAATATTTTAGAGTATGGGGGTAGTAAAAAAAATCTCTCATATTGATGTTTCCTTCCATCTCTGAGAGGAACCCACCATTTTCTGATTCACCATCCTACACAGGTCACCACCCGTCTGTCAGTTTGGCGTACTGTGGCAGCTTGCTTGTTGCTGTGATGCTAGAAGCTATTCCATCAGTATTTCAGGTACTACCAGTGTCACTCATGGTGGACAGGTTTAAGCAGAGCTTCCAGACTAAAAGTAGGAAGAAAGGCTTGGCAATCTACTTCCAAAAATTAGACAGTGAGAGCATTATGGATCACCACAGAACATTGTTTGGCCTGCTTGCTTTGGTCACGTCATCAGGAAGGATCAATTGTTGGAGGAGAACATCATGTCTGGTGAAGTAGAAGGTCACTGAAAACAAGGAAAACCTATAACGAGATGGATTAATACAACAGCTACATAAATGGAGTCAAACATACCAACAATTTTGAAGATGGTATAGGACCAGTCAGTTTTCTTCTGTCGTACATAGGTTGCCATGAGTCAGAGTCAGCTCAATGGCAGCGTTCTCTTCCTCTCTCTTTCCTTGTCTCTACCTTTCTGTCCACCCATCCATCCCATACAGGACAACCAGCCCATTTCTCTGTCCACAATTTCTGCTCTCTACAACAGGGAATTTCATTGAGGTGACATAATTCCCGAGAACAAAGGCCACCAAACTGTGATCCACAGGCCAATTCCAGCCTGCTACCAATTTGTGTAAATTACAATTTGATTGAACACCGCTACAGCCCTTTGTTTACATGCTGCTTTCATGCTACAATGGCAAAGCTGAGCACCTGCAGCTGAGACTCCAGGGCCCATGAGGCCTAAAATCTTACTATCTGGATCTTCACAGAAGAAAAAAAAAATTGTTAATTCCTTCTCTCAGAAACACTTGGCAATGTGTATGGATGTTCAGGGTTGTCATGGTGACTGAGTTGAAGCCTTATTAGCATTTACTGGGCATAGATACTGTACCGTATAGTGAAGAACCACACAGCCTAGCCCTGACCAGACCCCACTGAGAAGTAAGTCAGAAGCTAGAGGAGGAGACAAGGCTTGGGCTTCCAAGCAAAGTGGAACTGTACAATTTCATATCCCCAGTTAGAGCAATGCACTTTTTTTTTTTTTTTTTTTTTTGCCTTTTTCCATCTTTAGGCAAGAAGCATCAAAAAAGCACCCACCTCTTAGCTTCCTTAACTTCACCTGACTTTTCATTGCTATTTGACAGCTTGTCTCTCAGGTTCCCTTAGAACCTAGTTTTAGAAACAAGGAGAAGGGTTTTAAAAGTTGTCAAACCCAAGTTTAACAGAACGAGACAGAAATACCCACCAGAGTTCTAACTTGTTTCATCACACAGACCTTCCACCTTCCCCAGCGGGACCCAGGGAGGGTGTTCTGCTTCTCACACCGAAACTGTCACTCTGGAGTTGATGAAGTACTTTCTGGATACAGTACATCAGATTCCGCTCTGTGAGGCTGCTGCCCAGGTAGCAAAACTCCCAGTTTTAAAGACGACCAAGTGAAGTGACTTGCCCAAGTTTAAGTGGCAAACCTGAGCTTAAACCAGGCCCCCGATTTAAAGTCTGGAGTCCTTTCTCGGGAGCTGCCTGTTAATATTGCACTCAAGCGGTTTAATGGAAGGCTTTCAGAAGCTGGGAAGCCCCACGAGAGCATGTCAGAGGGGCGGAAATACAGGATTTCCCAGGCCCCTGAAGCCCCATCCTTGGAGATTGCATAGTGTTTTGGCTATGAAAGCTTAAACACCTGCTCCCTACAAAATCTTGCCATTTACAGGGTGGGGGCCATGTCTCTAAACCCAGTTTCTTTTCATCCCCAAAGCCTAGTATGGTAAATGGAATTGTTGTTAGTTGGTGTTGAGCTGGCTCTGACTCAGGCAGAACCGAACAAAACGTTGCCCGGTCCTGCGACGTAATCTTCATGATCTTTGGCATAGCTGAGTCTACTGTTGTGGCCACTGTGTATTTTGAGTACCTTCCAACCTATGGGGTTCATGTTTCAGCACTACATCAGACAATAATCTGTTGTGATCCATACGGTTTTCAATGGCGAGTTTTCAGAAGTAGATGGCCAGGCCTTTCTTCCTGGTCTTAGTCTGGAAGGTCCACTGAAACCACTCCACTATGGGTGTCCCTGCTGGTATTTGAAATACCGGTGGCAGAGCTTCCAGCTTACCAGCAACACACAAGCACCACAGTATGGGAAACTGATGGATGGGTGGTAGTGGTACACAAAAGGCACATAATAAATGTTGAATGAATAAAATTGATCTCATCCTCTCTATCCTCCCCTCTACCCAGAAGGAATTAAAAGATGACAGCGAGGTGTGAAAAAAAACAAAAATCCATTGTCATGGAGTCAATTCTGACTTATAGCGACCCTGTAAGACAGAGTAGAACTGCCTCTCACAGTTCCCAAGGGGCACCCGGTGGATTCGAACTGCCAACCTTTTGGTTAGCAACTGAACTCTTAATCACTACAGCACCAGGGTTTCCAAGGTATAAAGAAAAAATAACAATAATAGCTAACATATTTACAAGGTCTCTGGCACTTGCTGGACACTAACTCATTTACCCTTCTCAACAACTCTCTGAGGTAGGTACGACGGGCATCTCCATTCATTTTACAAACGAGGAGCCTGAAATCAGGCAGGTTATAAATTTACGTACCCAAAGTCATAGGGTGGGAAAGCAGAGGAGCTGGGAAATGAACATGGTCTGGCAGACTCCTGTACCAGAACCCTTAATCACCACTGTGTTGTGCCTACAACATCAAATGCAGAGCAAAACAGTCTCTGCGTCCCTCTCGGGGGAGCCCGATCTATAGCAGTAACTCCTCCAGATGGATTTTCAGTAGAATCCAGCCTGAACCCAGGGAAATGGAGGGGGAAGACAGCTTCACTTGTCAACTCCCTCCCCAAAAAGTACCTGCAGGGATGTAGAAAAAAAAAAAAAAATTGGATATGTGAATTCATGGATATTTGATTCTGTAGTTTCCATAACACAGAGCTGGGGCCTCACACAACCGAATAAATGGCTCAACAAGTACTGTGATAGAATGCAGTGAGAAAGAAACACGTTTCTATGTGCCGCATGGAATTGCATAATGCCAGCAACAGCCTGGGAGATCATCTAATGAAAACGCTTTTCTCCTGGGCTGGAAGTACAGGGGCAGGCACATCTAACAAGAGTTTGAAGTTTAATGACTGTGGGTACCTTAACTTTTCACAACTTAAATTTGAGAAAAACAGGGTGGTTTGGCGGGAGAGACTGGCAGAGGGGCTGCACAAAGAATAGGTCTGGGGAGAGGGAGAGGGAGGAGAGAGAGATGAAATACTGTCATTTCTTGAAAAGTAGGCATGCAATTTATTTTCAGATCCACTCTGAACATGTCATCCAAATATCTTAAGCTCATTTCCACATAGTCGATGGTAGCATGGTCACTTATACTCATAATCGGGAGGCTGGATTTTTCTGACTTTATAGGTCGGTTCATCCCCACAGACCTGTGAGTGCTCAATACACATTTGTTGAATGAATGAAGGAACAAATGAAAAATGTTGTGGAGTGCTTTATATGTCAGGCACATAACTGTGTGTTTTGCTTAATTTATTTATCAATCATAGTAGTAAATACCATTGTTGTGTGTCGTGGAGTTGATTTTGACTCACAGCAACCCCATGTGACAGAGTAGAACTAACTCCCCCATAGGGTTTTCTAGGCTGTAATCTTTACGGAAGCAGCTCACCAAATCTTTCTCCCTTGGAGCTCCAGGGTGGGTTTGAACTGCCCATCTTTCGGTTAGCAACAAAGCACTTAACCGTTGTGCCACCAGGGCTCCTTAAATACCACTAAGGGCCCCATTTTGAAGAAACTGAGGCACAGAGAGGGCATGCAATGAGTTTGAGATTGCACAGCAAGAGAGTGGAAGGAGTTAGAACTCAAACTCAGGTGGATACCTCTTAACCCTACCTCCTAACCAGAACCTTTTCCGGCTCCTCCCCCAACTTCCTCGATGTATCCTTCTACCCTGTGTGCAAACCCACAGACCTTCCTCCTCATTTCCCACAGAGGGGAAGGTGGCTGTGAAAAGGCAGAGTGAGCTTTAGTCTTGGAACCAGCAGGGTTTGGGTCCCAGCTCTGCTGTCCAGTGGCTCTATCATTCTGAGCAATTCTTACCCCTCTGAGCTTTGTTTTCTTCTCCACAAGATGAGAATGTTTCCACACGCATCAAACAGTTGTTGTAAAGGTTAAATAAAAGAAAGCTCTTTACAAAGCAAATTAAATGAATGAGATTGCTACGTGTGATCATGGTTCTCATCATCTCTTTATTTCTTTGACCCCAGAGATACTTTCTAAAGGAGCTAAGTAGGAAATTAAGGGCATAGCATTGCACCAAACAGAAAAGAAGCAGAAGAAGCAGCAGCTTACACCTTACAGTGTTTATGACATGCTCCCTTCCCGGCTAATTCTTATTTAATTCATCTCATTCACTCCTTAGAACAATCATTTGATTCTTGTAACAATTCTTTTGGGTTGACACTAGCATTATTCGCCTTTTACAAATAAATTCAGTGAGACTCAGAAAGGTTGAGTAAACTGCTCAAAACCAATTCACGCAGTGACTAAGGCACAAAGCTTGGACGCACAGCCAGGCCACTGTGACTTCAGAGGCTGCACCCTTGATCTCCCAGGGCTACAGGCTTTGATTTAGACTTTTAGCCTCCAGAACTGTGAGAAAACAAATGTGTCCTTTAAAGCCACCTACTTGTGGTATTTCTGCTACGGCAGCACTAGGTAACTGTGTGCCAGTATGGTACCTGGCACATCAAACCCCAACCCGTTGCTGTTGAGTTGATTCTAACTCATAACAACCCTATAGGACAGAGTAGAACTGTTGCTTAGGGTTTTCAAGGAGTGGCTGGTAGATTTGAACAGATGACCTTTTGGTTGGCAGCCAAGATCTTAACCACTGCACCACCTGGCACATTGTGGTCACTTAATAAATACCAACTCCTATCACTGTTACTGCTTCCCTTTTAGATCAGAAGACTTAAGCCCAGTTGTTTTCCAGAATGTTCACTGAGAAGTTCTCACACTGCTTAAAACAATGGCCGTTGTCTCATTCAGCCAAATAAGTGCAACCTTCTAAAAACAACTTTGGGCCTGAAAAGAAGGCAAAGAATATAAGTGCTGCCTGTGAGCAAACATTACATAAGCCACTTTCCCAGAATGCGGTACCGCAGCCGTGTGCATACAAATCACTGACATACAAATACCCCTTGGAAATATTTATGATGAGACTTCAGTACCAGCCCAAACAGCCTTCACATAATGAAACGAAACCATAAATTATTTCCAAGAACATTGTAATGCCAAGGGAACTCACTTAATTACCCATTATCCCAGAAATGTAGACATAATGTTAATTAAAATGAAGGGGGAAAGCCATTTCCATTTCTTATTAAGATTCATCGGGCTCTCAAAGAGCTCTTTGCCCTGAAGGCAGGGCCAGGTGATGGAAAGCTAGTCTTGGGAAGCCGAATGAGTAAAGTAACCCAGACAGGAACAGGCCACTGCGAGGACAGGGAACAGCACCGCCAGAACAGACAGGGAACTGGCTGGCCCTCACCTCTGCCTGCATTTCGATCGTTACAAATTATTTTTCTTTCCTCTAGATATTGCCAGATCCTTGTTCTCTCTTCCAATACTCGAAAATGTCTAGAAGTTTCAGCATTCTGTGTCTCCAATATTTTAGCAAGCTCTGAGGAGGTAGAAGGAACCCCTGTGGTACGCAGTGGCTAAAAGCGCTCAGCTGCTAACCAAAAGATCAGCAGTTCGAACCCACCAGCTGCTCCACGGGAGACAGATGTAGCAGTCTGCTTCCTTAAAGATCACACCCTGAGGGGAAAAAAAAAAAAAGATCACACCCTACGGGGCAGTTCCACTTTGTGCTATAGGGTCGCTATGAGTCAGAATCAACTCAACAGCAATGGGTTTGGTTTGGGTTAAAGGAGGCAGAATAAGGAGCCCTGGTGGCGCAACAATTAAGCACTCAGCTGCTAACGAAAAGGTTCGCAGTTCGAACGCACCCAGCGGATCTGCAGGAGAAAGACTTAGTGATCTGACAGCCAAGAAAGCCCTATGGGGCAGCTCTACGCTGTCACGTGGAGTTGCTAAGAGTTGCAATTGACTCCATGGCACCTAACAACAACAACCCACTTACTGGGTAAGTTATGTTGGGGAAATATGATCACTTCTCTGTAGAGAAAAGAGAGACAGAGTAGAGATAACATTTATTGAACTGTATGTAGACACTAGGGGGTGTGTGTGTGTGTGTGACAGAGAGAGAGATTATGACACTGCCCCTGTGGAAATAATTTCCAAAAGCTTCTGCAGTGAGACTAAAACACCGCCTCCTGTGCTACACTAAATGATGTGACCAAGCATTTCCACGGACACCGAAACGTCAAAGAAAGCCAGGGTTTCATTAACCCAGAACATAAAAGTAGTCTTGGTTTGTGCGTCTGTCTGTCGCTCTGTCTGTCTGTCTGCCGGACCTTTTCCTGTTGCCATTACCCAAGCTCCTTTTCTATGCCTCAGCCTCTGGATCTGTTTTATGGGGATAAACTACCTACTCGCATAGGCCGACTGAAGATGCTTAGTGTTAAAGGGCTCCTTAAACCATAAAACTCCACATAAAAAGCAGACATCACATCCACCTCTGTGGAGGGCAACTTGGAGATAGCCATTAAAATATAAAATGGATAAACCTTTCAACCCGGCAGTTGTGTTTCTAAGGAATACATCCGCAGAGCACTTACTTGGGCACATAAAAACAGACGTTAGAAATACGTTCACTACAGCTTTGTTTGCAGTGGGAACAAAATAAACGACAAACATCCTAAGTGTCCACCAGTCACACGCTACTGTAACAACTCTGGTACATCCACGTTATGAAAAAATTATGCAGCTATTAGACAGGATAGCTATACCACTTGCCTGTCAGTTTGTTGTACTGGGGCGGCTTGTACGTTGTTTTCCTGCTGGAAGCTATGCCACTGGTTTTTCAAACACCAGCAGGGTCATCCATGATGGACAGGTTTCAACAGAGTTTCTAGACTAGGACAGACTAGGAAAAAAGGCCTGGTGACCTGCTTCCAAAAGTCAGTCAATAAGAACATGGGATCACAACAGAATATTGTCTGATATAGTGCTGGAAGACGGTACCCCTAGGTTGGAAGGCATCGCACAATAGCTGCAACAGTGGACTCAAACCTGCCAGCCATCAGGAAGATGGCACAGCACTGGGCAGCATTTCATTTGGTTGTACAGGGCCTCACCAAGCATCAGAGCCAACTCGACAGCAAGTAGCACATGTGTTCTACCCTGTTCTAGGCCACACACATTCTGCCAGCTCATTAGACAAAAGATGTTTAAACAATGGTACAAGCCAGTTTATAACATCTTACCTTTAGCCATTAATGCACAGACAAACACACATACAAATGACTAAATTGTGATCACCCACTCTTAACCTCTTGGAACTTCCAGACTCACAGTTTCTATACTTTTTCCACAAAAGAACCTCTCCCACAGGTTAGCATCTTTCTACCTCAACACTCTGTAATCACTCCCTTCAGAGAAGAACAAATACCTGGAACTTAAAATACTTGCAGGCTAATTTTCATCCAAGAGCGCCTGGATGCTTCCATTCAAAAGGTGTTTCTCACTGAAAAGGCCAGGTTTAAAAAATGCAATCACTCACCTCTTTTCTACCTCCTTTTACAGCAATATTTAATTGACTACAATTAATTTTTTTTTTTTTTTTGGTAATTTCTAGCCTTTATGATAAGGTTTTCTGCTGGCATACTGTTTGAGACTCCTTAAAAGAATCAGGAAGTCCCTAGTGGGGCAAGTGGTTAATGTGCTTGGCTACTAACTGAAAGGTTGGAGGTTCAAGTCCACCCAGAAGTGCCTCAGAAAAAAGCCCTGGCTATCTACTTCTGAAAAATCAGCCACTGAAAACCTATGGAGCACAGCTCTACCCTGACACACATGAAGTCACCATGAGTTGGGGTCGACTCAACACCAACTGGTTTGGCTTTCTTGGTACCGTACAAGGTGGAGCCTTGATGAAGGGTAGGAGGGAGGAGGAACATTCACATGGGAATAGATTCTTATCTGTCTTAGAAGGGCCAAAGAAGGCAGCAAGATGAAATTGATTTTGAGATGGAGCCAATCACTGCTACTGGTAATACTATTAAGAGTAGCCACTATTTGTTGAAGGGTTAACAAGTGGAGTAGTGAAATGGTTAACATGCTCGGCTGATAACCGAAAGGTTGGAGGTTTGGGTACACCCAGCAGAGCCTCGAAAGAAAGGCCTGACAATCTACTTCCAAAAAATCAGCTACTAAAAACCCTACGGAGCACAATTCTACTCCGACACACGTGGGATCGCCATGAGTCAGAGTCAACTCCACTTGGCAACTGGTTAAAGGAGCCAGAAGTGCCCCCACTGTGCCCCACCCCTCTCGCTGGCTCCTTCAATTTTCCTTTCCTTAAAAATGTAAAACCTTTGGGTACACTGGGTTGGAACAAGCCAACAGAGGAGGTCAGCATGATTCAGCTCCTCACCTGGCCACCTCACACCTCTGTCCAGGGGAGAAGGGCACCCTCTGGACACAGCCAAAGCCAGTTTCTAATAAATCACCCAGGAAGCACCAAGGCCAGTCTGGCCCCATTTCAGCAGCGTCCACGTGGGCTGACCCCAGGTCATCTACCTTCCCCGCAGCAGGCAGAGACCAATCCACACAAGAGAAATGGGAATGAGAGCAGATTTGGGCTAAGATGCAGTTTCAGCTGAAATAAATGCTACCACCTGGTAGCTTTCTAACAGGATTCACACTGACGTTTCCTTCGGGCTGAAAACACTGGAAAAATCGCATTTTGCATTTTGCACCTGTAGCCACGCTCCCTGTCAACCACATGTCTCATCTCAATTATGCCATGAGGCGGGTGGGGGAGAGGTGAGTTTGTTGAGGGAGTGGTCTGCTTCTTCATCTCCCATCTGGGCCCGCCTAAGCAGGACTCTTGGGCCCAGAACATTCTCTGATAAGGAGGCTGGGAACTGGGACTCTTTTTCCCTCTCCCTGTTTCTTTTCCTCATTGGAGAAGGCTTCCCCCTACTCTGGGCACATAGTAACTCTCTCTGTCCTGCTTATGTGTGGGCGCCATATGGCACCTGGCCAGCCCCACTTCTATTTCTGTTCCCGGTGGGGAGGGAACAGGGTCCCCCTCAGCTGTAACACAAGTGGGGTGCATGCAGTGTCGGCTGCAGGGAGTGACCAGCTGGCCATGGGGGACCGGTCGGTGCCCAGAAGTGAAGCTGGCCTTGGGGTCTCTTCTCTGTGTGAGCTAAGCATTGTTCTGTGCAGTGCCTGAATGTGTGACTTGTGTCTTTTTTTGCAGACCTTGAGCTTTCTTACAATAGTGTTGTAATGGAGTCTGAACAGAGCAAGCCTGCTGGAAGTGGAGCTTCTGATAAGATGCAAAATAAAAAAGCCGTCACATCCCATGGAATTTTAGCAGCCATTTTCTCAGAAGCTCAGGCATCATAATAATCCTCCATTTGATGCACATTTGGGTGTTCCCTTTTGTGACGTCCGCAGCATCTCTGCCAAAACATGTTAACTTATCTCATTACAATTCAGCTTCTCTTATGCTCTAAACATGCCAATGCGAAGGTAAGCCCTATATCCCGCATGCAGGCACACACGCTCATTAAGCATGCACACTATAGAGAAGTCTGACTTAATGAAAGTTAATTTCAAGAGAATGCTTATTTAAATGCAGGCTCCTCTTGCAAATGGAAATGGGCTATTTTTGGATAATTGCATAGTTGGGTGAGCAGTGCATCCCTCTGCCCGGTGGCATGACTGTTTCTTAACCTTTTCTAGCTTGAAAATATATATATATATACACATATATATATATTTCTTCATCTGCAGAGAGAAAATAACGGGACTTCATTAGGTTCAAAGTATGGTCATGAGGCTTAAGGGCTGAGGAGAAATACAAGCAGAAATTCTCAAAGGGTGATGCTGGGCAGGGGAGAGGAGGCAGACAAAGCCGAAGCCCTTCATTTTGATATTGCTGATATTAGGCCCAGCACAGACGACTAATGAGGGTCTTTAAATATCTAATTACAGTAAATAGTCTTCCTCTTCCAAATAAAAAGCTTCATTTATGCTTTTTTAGGAGTCAAGAGGAAAGCCACCCTATAAATACCCTGGGGAAGACATGGAGAGTGCCCTGGGGGCCCCTTCTGTGTCCTTGGGAAGGCTGTAAAATACAAGGAAGCTGGTATGTTTATAGGAGTTCCTGGTGGTGCAGATGGTTAAGTCACTCAGCTTTTTACAGAAAGGTTGGCAGTTCAAGAGCACCCAGAAGTGCCTCGGAAGAAAGGCCTGGCAACCTACTTCTGAAAAATCAGCCATTGAAAATTCTATGGACCACAGCCCTACTCTGATACACACGGGGTCACCAGGAGTTGGAACTGACTTCAGCTTGACAGCAACTGGTACTGGTTTAGGTACGTGTGCGAGCATGGATGTTCAAGCAGGGTGAGAAGGGCAAAGGTCTAGCCCTGAGAGATGGTCATAGGAGGTCCCTCTCACTACCTGACTCCCTGGACCCCATGCTCCAACGCTTTCTTAGGGAAAAGAGAGGGTGGGGGGAAGGGCCAGAGGAGCTGTCTCAATGCTTTGCATGTCAACGCCCACAGTCTAGGAACCCTTAGGAAGCCCAAGGGGAAGCGTGAAGGGCATTAACTGACCGGTTTAGTACACACACACCTATACACCTGGACCTGGCCAGATAGTAACCTCTCTGAGCTTCTGTTTCATCCTCTTTCAAGTAAGCTGAGCAAAATACGCCATGCATACCTTGCATTATAACCATCATTGTTATTTTTTATCGTTATCATTCAATACAATTTTTTAATATTTATTATAATCCAACCACAAAACTGGGCACTTTGCATATGGTATTTCATTCATTTTGCCAATTTAATAAATGAGGGGAAAAAAGAGTGGGCAAGGAAGGGTAAGAAGTCCTCGTGGTGCAATGGTTAAGAATTCAGCTGCTAAATAAAAGGTTGGCAGTTCAAATCCACCAGCGGCTCCACAGGAGAAAAGATCTGGCGATTTGCTCCCATAAACATTACAGCCTAGGAAACCCTACGGGGCAGTTCTACCCTGTCCTATAGGATTGCTAGGAGTCAGAATCCACTTGACAGCACACAACAATGGGAAGGGTGAGAGTCTTTGAGTGCTGTCAATGGTTAATGTCTCCCATCCTCCCTTCTAAGGGTCATTCTGGCTGTACATCTTCCAAGATAGATTTGTTCGTTCTTCTGGCAGTCCATGACATATTCAATATTCTTTGCCAACACCATAATTCAAAGGCATCAATTCTTCTTGAGTCTTCCTTATTCGTTGTCCAGCTTTTGCATGCATGTGAGGTGACTGAAAATACCATGGCTTGGGTCAGGAGCACCTTAGTCCTCAAGGTGACATCTTTGCTTTTTAACACTTTGAAGAGGTCTTTTGCAGCAGATTTGCCCAACGCAATGGGTCATTTCATTTCTTGACTACAGTTTCCATGTGTGTTGATTAAAAGGAAATCCTTGACAACTTCAATATTTTCTTCATTTATCCTGATGTTGCTTACGGATCCAGTTGTATCTTTTTGTTTTCTTTATGTTGAGGTATAATCCATACTGTCCAAATAAGGTGGGCTGAAAGAGCACCTATGTCTAGTCCTCAAAAGCATGCTGACCTCTGGTCAGTGAAGCTCAGACCCAACAATGTTAAGGCCAAGGACACCAGACAGCAGAGTAGCATCCGAACCAATGGCAAGTTTCAACCAATCAACTAGTTGTTTTCCAGGGTGCAAGGGTCAAATTTCAACGCATATGTCTTTGAAAATAAAAAATCCCATTTAAAACTTTTTCAGAAGATGATCATTGATTTGGGTGTCGGATCAACTTTTGAGACTTCTTTGCTCCCAAACTCAACTAGAGACTAGGGACATGAAGATCCCCCTCCATTAGGGCAGGGACTCTGTCTAGTTCATTGTATATCCAGTGCCTTTCACATAACAGGTGGTTAATAAGTACACATTTAAAAAATGACTCTCTAGCAAGAGGCTACTGTGAATCCTCTGCAAAAATCTGGGTGACATGGTACTCTGCAGTCGAGCCCAAGATGCCAGGACATGGGCTTGTCCCGTGGGAGGAGGAATGTCTGTGTTTTCAGAATCAGTCAATGAAGCAATACATATAGGGGTTTGACTATGCCCATTTCCAGGGTCCCAGCACTAAAGGGAGGAAAAAGGTTCTGGATCATCCACTGGAGTAGGCATGCTTGCTCCTCAATGGGGCGTCTGTAGGTCTCAAAGCCTTCCAGCTCCATGTGAGTGCTGCTGTTACCTTCTTTGTCTCGGGGTACCGAGGTTGGTTTGCAATAACAGAGAGTTCTTTCCAGGAAGATGAAATAAGTCATCTCAGTAGCAGATGTACAATAGACAGCCAACAGCTTGGAGCCCTGTCCTTCCCACTAAGGAAAACTCAAAGCCTCTGGAAATCTCTAGTGTTGAGCCTGGACTCTATGAAAGATGCTGCTGGTGTTCCACGAGCCGTTAAGAGCTGTGATGTGGGGCCCAGACGACATTCCCGCTGAGCTGGAGGGTTATAGTGGCCAAACCCAACCATTCTGCCATCTTCCTGCTCCGTAGCATTTTCCAGTTTGTAAAAGACTTCCACATTTTTCTCATATATTCATTCACTCGTTGATTCACTGAACAAATATTTATTGTACACCTACTATATACCAGACCCTGTTTGAAGCAGTGGCAATATAGCAATGAACAAGATAAAGTAACTGCTCTTGAGATGGGTCCATCCAAGTGGGGAAGACAGTACATGGATGAATAAATAAATACTGTAATGTTAGGGTAGAATATTGCTGTTGTTAGCTGCCACTGAGTCAGCCCCTGACTCGTGGGGACCCCACACACAATGAAATGAAATGCTGCCCGGTCTGATCAGACCACTGTGATCCATAGGGTTTTTATTGTCTGATTTTCAGAAGTGGATCACCAGGCCTTTCTTCCTCATCTGACTTAGTCTGGAAGCTCTGCTGAAACCTGTTCAGCACCACGGGAACGTGCAAGTCTCCACTGACAGACAGGTAGGTGGTAACTAGCTGCACATGAGATGCATTGGCTAGGAAGTGAACCCAGGTCTCCTACATGGAAGGCGGAACAAACAGACGAACAGATTGGGGAAAGCAAACAACAGGAGGTGTGATTTTGGACATCGACGTCAGAGGTGGGTTCTCTGAGGAGGAAGCCTTTGAGCAGACTTGGATGGAAAAAAGCGAAGGCAGCGATGAGCCTGGGAAACCCCTGGAGAATTTCGCTCTGGGTCTAAAGCACAACCAAGTAACAACGGTCTGTCAAGCCTTGACCTGCTGCTCTTCGGGGCTAAATCACTTCAAACCTAAGTTTTAAAAATACCCCCTTGGAGTCAATGTTCTCAGATTTGTGCTGACTTCAGGAGGCAGGCAGAGTGCCTTGGCAGCAATTTTTAAAAATAAAATGAAAAGCAACTATGTCCCATTGCAGCAATTTACTCGGTGAAAATCTGAGGAGTAAAATGAGTAACCGCATCCTCTTCACCCCCAAGGGCCTCCCTGGCGGGGGGCTTTCCTCACAGTCAGGATCTGGCTTTCTCTCCCTGTGAGCTGTGGGTGTGTGCTGCGTCCCTGGCCCCTGGGGCAGACACGTGCACCCATTCGCAGTACACGCCAACTTTCATTGTGGAGCTGGAGCGAGTCACCCCAAGCACAGCCAAGTGGGGCAGCACACAGACATGACAAAGGGAGCTTTGGTGTGTGCCTCCCAGACGAGACACATTCTAAGAGGGGTGCAGCCAAGTCACGTCTCCTCAGGTCTCAGAGTGGGGCTCCAACATCAAAAATGCCAAGCAGAGGGGGAGGGAAGCCTGCCCAAATCACGCTGTACTTTTAACCTAGCCAGACACTCCACATTCCCCTGGCTACCACGTACACGTTCCACTTTCTTCTCTCGGGTTCCAAACACCCACCCCCACTTTAACTGGTGCCTCTATTTTAGCATTACGTTTTAAAAACATATGTGCAAGCAGTACACACTCAGAATATACTGCAAAGCAAAAAGAAGAAAGTTAAAGGCATCCAGAGCAGCACCCTTCAGCAGTAACTGCTTTTCACGTTTTTTGCTTAGCCTTCAAGGGTTCTTCTTTCTTGCTTTATTTGTGTATACATATTTTTAAACAAGTTTTATCCAGGCTATATGTCACTTAACACAATCATTTTTTCACAGGAGGAACCAGAAGGATATCCCTAGCGCTATGCAAATGACACAGTTATGCAAACGGGTTTACCGAATGGTATTTACCGGCTGCAGGGGATTCTACTTTATGGCCATACCATAATTTATTTGGTTTTTCCTGTTACTGGAGATTTCATTATTATAAACAATGCTGTGATGAGCACCGCTCACTGGTTAATTTAAAAGCTATTTATAGAGTGCCTTCTATGGCTGAGTTTGTGAGCACATCCTGAATTATTCCCTGAGGGTGTATTTCTCCAAGTAGAACTGCTGGGTCAGAGCATATATGTGCCTTTAAGGCTTCTGAGATAAACATATTAGCCTTATTGCCAAATTGTCCCCCAATTTGTACTCTTTACGGCCTGGTATGAAAGCATCTGCCTCCCAAGCTCCTTGACAACACGAACTTTTGGGGGCTTTTTTCAGCCAATTTTGTAGGAGAAAAATAAAGTCTTGTTGTTCCACTTGTCAATGCTTCGTTGCTACCCAGACTGAACATTTGCCCTTGTGTAGTGGCCGTTTACATTTCTCTCTCTGTGAATTCCTTATTCATAGGTTCCACACTACGTCTTAATTAAGTCTAGGGTGAAGAGGGAAGAACGGAGAAAACTAATAATTACTGAATGCTTTTGATTTGCCAGACAGTGTGTATTCTTGGCTTCACCGGGGGGAGTTCACCTACCCTGAAATCGGGCCTGTTTGTCTCTCCATTTCACAGGTGACAATGCTACAGCTCGGAGCAGCTCACCTGCCCAGGGTGCACAGGTGGTGAGGGGCGGAGCCAGAACTCAAACGCTCTCTCCTGCAAAGCTCATTCTCATCACCACCTCCCAGAAGGTGTTCAGATTTTGATTTCGTGGGTCGCTGTGTAAGCACTGGAGCCCCAGTGGCACAGTGGTTAAGAGCTCGGCTGCAAACCAAAAGGTCAGCAGCTCGAATCCATGGGCCGCTCCTTCGAAACCCTATGGGGCAGTTCTACTCTGTACTATATGGTTGCTGTGAGTCGGAATCGACTCGACAGCAGTGGTATGTGTGTGTGTACACATAAGGACCAGAACTAAGATGGTTTGGTCCTTCCTATGTGGATCTCAACACAGCTCCATAGCACCTGCTGAATGTTTCCTTAGGGAGCCCACTGTCTCGGGTTGTTTTATCAGTTTAGCCGAAGTTGCTTAGAAAGTACTTGGAGGACAGAACTGGATGCTCATCGTTGAAGCTGAGTGACTAAAGAACAATTTCAGAAGTTGGGGCATGTTCTCCAGGCAGTCAGAACTTTCTGGTTCTTATACTCTGCTCAGACGTAACCTTACGGTGCTCAAACGTGCATCATTGTATCACCAGGTAAACAGCAGGACAAAGGCTCTCCTGACTCCCCACCCTCCACACAAGCTGTTTCTCTTTTGCTTAGAACACTGCTCCTGTGTCTTCACTGTAGACACACTAACCACCTGCCTGTTAGTGTGTCATACTGTGCTGGCTTGCATGTTGCTGTGATGTGGAAGCTCTGCCACAAGTATTTCAAATACCAGTGGGGTCGCCCATGGTGGACAGTTTCAGCGGAGCTTCCAGATTAAGACAAAGAAGAAAGGCCTGGCAATCTACTTCTGAAAATCAGCCAATGGAAACCCTACAGATCACAAGGGCCTGATCTGAAACCCATGATGGGGATGGTGCAGGACGGGGCAGTGTTTCATTCCATTATGCATGGGGCTGCCATGAGTCGGGGCTGACTGGACAGCAGCTAACAACAGCCACGTCATTACAGAAGCCTACGTTTTCACTGTAGTTGAAGCATCCACAAAAGGGAACATGGAAGTTTTATACAGTGAAATTGTAGGTGCTTGCAGCGTAAGGCCCTTTGATAATGGTGCCCAAGAAGTATCACAAAATTCAAAGACTTCCCTGCGTGGAGGGGGAGAACTAACTGCTCTATGTGCGAAAGCCCAGAGGGGAATATCATTCCCTTTTACTGAATGAGATTGAGCAGATCAGAAAAACACCACCCAGAACAGAGACTAGCAGCTGCCAATTTTTTAAAAGAAAGAGGCCCATGGGAAATGCGAGAGTGCTCAGACAGGGATGGAAATTCAGTATGAAAGCGTTTCTCGTTGCTGTTGCTGTTAGCTGGTATCGAGTTTCCCCTGACTCATAGACACCCCGTGCACAATGGAATGAAATTTTGCCCAGTCCTCCACCACGCCCATGATTGGTGACCAAATGGACCATTGTGACCTACAAGGTTTTCATTGGCTGATTTTCAAAAGCAGATCATCAGGCCTTTTTTCCTAGTCTGTCTTAGTCTGGAAGCTCTCTGAAACCTGTTCAGCAATATAGCAACACGCAAGCCTTCATGGACAGATGGGTGGAGGTGCATTGACTGGGAATCAAACCTCGTGCATGAGAGGCAAGAATTCTACCACTGAGCTATCACCACCTCATGAGAGCTTCAGTTCTACCCAAATGGAAATCCAGCCAATACTTGGCATTGAAGGCAATGGGAACCTCCTTCATTCTCTACCATTAAGAACAAGGTATGGCAATATTTGCCCAAAAGCAAAGATAAGAAGGCAGGAAGAGGTGGGGAAACCAGGCAAATGGAAACGAGGACCCCAGAGTGGAAATGGGGAGAATGCTGGCACATTAGATGGATTGCAACCAATGTCACGGAACAATGTGCATATGAATTATTTAATGGCAAACTAATTTAGTATGTAAATATTCACCTAAAGCACAATAAAATGTCAAAAAATTAAAAAAAAAGTAACAATTTGAGGAATGTGCTTCTTAGAACAATCAACTATATGGAAACAAACAGGCAACATTTGCCCTAAAGCAAAGATGAGAAGGCAAGAGGAGCATGGAAACTGGAAGGAGGGATAACGGGAAGGCAGGGTGGAATTGGGAAGAGTGCTGACACATTGCGGTGACAGCAACCGATGTCACAAAACAATTTGTCCATGAATTTTTTTTTTTCATACACAACTGTTTTTGTCTATGAATTATTGAATGGAAAACTAATCTGCTGTGTAAACTTTCACCAAAAACACAAAAAAATACTCAAAAAAAAACTAAAAAAGGATAAATCAGAAGAGAATTTTTTAAATAAAATATTTAGATAAAAGAAAAAAAAAAAGAACAAGGTATGGGAATAGCTGCAGAAAGTGTTGGCAAGATTCTGAACTAATCTGAGCTTGAGCGATTGCAGGAGAGCCTGAGGGTTTCATGCAGCTGATGCCCTGATGGAGTCAGAGGGCAGTTCTTACACAGCAAACAGCTGTGTAAGAAGTGGGTGGGAGGGATAAAGGTGAAGAATTGGACAGGACAACGAGAGGCATGGAGGAAGACCCTCAAAAGAACTAGAGCATCAGAACAGACATGCATCTGACTAAGGGTATGACCAAGGACTTCACCAGGTCCCCTACGGACAAACAGCAGTTGTGTTCTGTAGCCATGGTCTTGTGTTTGTATTGATTCATTCTGTTCATAGGTCTCATGCCATTGTGTGGATTCAGACATTCCAAATAAACCTTGGCCTCAAGTGTAGGAAGTCAGGCTGAAGAACCCCTACAAAAAACCTATTACCATTGAGTTGATTCTGACTCATGGTGACCCCATGTGTTTCAGAGTAGAACTGCTCCACAGGCTTTTCTTGGCTGTAATCTTTATGGAAGCAGATCACCAGGCCCTTCTTTTGCCATACCACTGGTAGGTAGGTTCAAACCGCCAACCTTTTGGTTAACTGCTATTACAAACCGTTTTTACCACCGAGGGACCAAAGAACCCCTAAAGGAATCCCTACGGATACTGCTAAAAGTCAAAATCTGAAGGAAAATGGAGAAAGGAAACACACAAACCTTTTTTTTTTTCTCTTTCAATCCTTATAGCAATTCAGAAAGGTACGTACTATGGGCATACCCATTTTACAGATGTGCAAATGGAGGTATGGCACACTGACAAAACTTGGCTGAACTCAGAGGAGCTGGTCTGACTGCAAATGTTGTACCTTTTCATTGCATCACGCTGCCTTTCTTTTGCCCCATAACTCTTCCTTCCTGGATGTACCCAACAGGTGAGTGGACACAAGGTATGATGTCCATGGAGGGTCCCTCACTGGGGCATTAATGAGCCTTACTCCTGTCTGCGGGAGCCACACAATACCTAGAGGTGTAGTCACAGCCGTCCTCCAGCATGTCCAGAGTGTGAGGGTCCCTGGGTAGATGAAGATGTCAAATCTATCCTTCCCTGCCTCTTCTGACTTCCAAACCCCTTGTACTTACAACAAATCATTTCTTTATTGGTGATCAGCACAACTGTGCTCATAGAAGCTTTCCTATTCTGGGTACTAATTTTGTACATTTCTAGTTTCCATGGAGATGCTACATTCTTGTATTCTAAGAGTGTCACTGTAAAACAATGTGAAAACAAAGCAACTTCATAGAAATGGTTCACTTTGGACATCACCAAGCAACGCCCTCATCAAACAGATCAGCCCACTGTGCTGTGATTTGGGTTAATTGCTGAGGCCAAGCTCCTTTCTCTCTCCCCCAATCTGAGAGACGTTTTTCATGTCCAACCTGGGGACCAAGCTAACAGTTACGAGAGCATCTTCAGGTCTCCCGGCTTCAAATTATTGCACCAATGTTATAATAAAGTCGAGAGGTAACTATGGCAACATTTTTCCAAGGATAAATACCACAATATCGCCTTCAACTTCTTTCCCCCACAAACAAAATAAAGAATCGAGAACATGTAGGATTAATAGCATCACTTGTTAAAAACTCAATGGCCAGGAGGGTTCAGCGAAGCTTTCATTAGTGGAGTCTTTCCTGGCTGAGTTTAACACTTGATCTGTCTCCTCCGCCCCCACCCCGCCACCCCGAGAAAGCAGATGTGGGCAGTCAGCATCAGAATTCAGAAGCACTGAACTTGGGCACCATCAGGCATCCAACCCCAGGTTGCTGGAAGTTCACACAAGATGTCCTGTTCTCCACGAGTACATCTTGCTTTCGCTGGGAGGCTTGGTGCTATAGGTGGCGGTGATGGCTTACCAGTAGACAACTTTGTGGTGGGTCAAGTTCAGCTACAGTGAAGTGGAACGTAACACAGAGATGGGGAAGGATTCATCAGCAGAGCTTCCCACTGCTGAGACCCGATGGAAGCAGTCTAGCACAGTGGTTGAAAGCGTAGTAGACTTGGAAATCAGAAGATCTGGGCTCAAGTCTCTGCCCTCCACTTGCAACCTATGTGACTTTAAACAAGTTAGTTAAACTCTCTGAGGCTCAGTTTTCTTATTTGTAAAGTGGGGACAAGGAGCTCTGGTGGTGCAACAGTTAAGCACTCAGCTGCTAACCAAAAGGTTAGCTGTTTGAATTCACCCAGAAGCTCCATGGGAGAAAGACCTAGAGATCTGCTCCCATAAAGATTACAGCCTAGAAAACCCTATGGCGCAGTTCTACTCTGTCACATAGGGTCACTGAGTTGGAATCAACTCAATGGCACCCAACGACAACAACAAAGTAAGGCTATTAACCAATCTCATAGCCTTCTTGTAAGGACTAAATGAAATCACATGTGTGTGGCTAAGGTGTGCAACAAAACCCACTGCCTCCTCGGGCACTGTAGACCCCATTCCCAGTCTCCCTGTGACTAAGTTCTGACCAGTGCAATGTGAGCTGAAATAACACGTGCTTGCTCTAGGTTCACCCATTAAGAACTATTCACTTATGCTTGCTTTGGTGACTAAGGTGCACTGGACCCAAAATCATTTCATATCCATGCAAAAGCTGGACAACAAAAAAGGAAGACAAGGGAAGAATACATGTATTTGAATTATGGCATTGGCAAAGAGCATTAGATATATCATGGACTGCCAGAAGAACGAGCAAATTGACCTTGGAGGAAGTACAACCAGATTGTTCCTTAGAAGAGAGGATGGTGGAGCTTTGTCCTGCTTACTTTGGACACATCATCAGAAAATAACAATAGCTAGAAAAAGACATCCTGTTTGGTAAAGTAGAAGGCCAGTGAGGATGAGGGAGACCCTCAGTGAGATGGATTGACACCATAGCCACAGCAATGGACTCCAACACACCAATGATCGTGAAGACGGTGCAGGATCACACAATGTTTCATTCTGTTATATATAAGGTCACCATGTGTCAGAGCCGACTTTACAGCAACTAATAACTACAACCACACGCTCCTCCACGCTGTTTCCCCCTCTGGTCAATGCCAACACCAAAGACTACCTTGGAAGCTACTAGGTGATGATGGCAGAGCTTCAATCAGCCTGGGTCTTTGAATGACTGTGTGGAACAGATGGGCCTCCTTCCAGAAACATCTGAACTAAATCATTAGTGATCAAGAAATAAACCTCTATTCCATGAACAACTGCCTCCTTTTCCATGAGACCAGAAGAACTGGATGGTGCCTGGCTCCTATTACCAAACATTTTGATCAAAGATTCTGTAGAAGAATCCTGATTAAAAGGTGGAAAATGCAGAGCAGAATTTAAAATTCTCATGGACTCTAGACTTTCTGGAGCCATAGAGGATGGATGAACCCCTGAAACTATTGCCCTGAGATGATCTTTAAAGCTTAAACCAAAAATATCCTGTGAAGTCTTCTTAAAACCCAATAATAATTCAGCTTACCTAGTAAAAAAGGTCTGCCTTGAGCATTATGCTCTTTTAAGAACTATCTATATGGCATCAAACTGACAACAACAACTCCAAAGATTAGATAGGAACCTCAGAGGGCAGTGAGTTTATGTTAATGAGGGAGGAACAACTCAGAAAAGGGGGATGAGAATGGTTGTGCACAACTTGAAGAATGTAATTAATGTCACTGAACATACACGTAGAAACTGTTGAATTGGTGTATATTTTGCTATGTATATTCTCAACAGCAACAAAAAAATAAATAAAATTTAGAAAAAAATGAAAAAAGAAATAAACCTCTCTTGAGTTACACCAACACAATTTGTGGGCTTATCTGTTATAGCAGCTAGCACAACCCTCAATAATACAACTGTAGCACGCTAAGCCCAGTTCCTGGCACACAATAAACCCTCAGCACCTGTTAGCTGCATTATTGAGAAGATGCCACCTAACTTGTGAAGCTGGCCAATTTGCCAAGAACGCTGGCAAGCAACGTCTCCGTTGATTTCATGGAGTCTCTTTGATTCATAGAGTTAGGTACAAGCTTTTTTCTCCTGCAGTAAGTAATGAAGTACAAATTGAAGAAATTAGTTATCAATTAGTCATTCGATGGTTGGGAAGGCAGGCGGCAGGCATAAATGGTGCCAGATTAGTTAAGCCACGATAAATTTCTTTGCTCTACATGGATTGGGTCTCTATTCATTACTTCTCAAATTTATCTTTATTATTGGCCCCAGGACATGAGACAGTGCCTGGCTGTGGAAGGAGGTAAGCAACCAGCTGGGCCATTTGGGAAATGTGACAACAAACAGCACAGTGAAGATGGGACCTGAAAAGTACATTTCTTTAGGAGGGGCAGAGGCATGAGGGAAGTTGTGTTAATTTTTGCTCACTGTCCTTTCTGTAGGATTTCTAGTTCTCCTAGGGACGACTGGAGCAGGGAAGTCCCAAAGTTTGCCTGCCTTTTCCCTATAATTGAGGTTCTTGGGTGGCTGAGTCAGAATAGACTTGATGGCAACAGGTTTGGGTGGCGTGAGCAGTTTGCACTTGACTGATAAACTAAAGGCTGGCCGTTCAAATCCACCCAGGGGCGCCATGAAAGAAAGTCCTGGGGATCTGCTTCCATAAAGATTACAGCCAATTCTGCAACATATGGGGTTGCCATGAGTCGAAATCAACAGCAACAGGTTTGGGTTAGCCCTGGTGCTGCAATGGTTAAGGGCTTGGCTGCTAACCAAAAGGTCAGCAGTTCAATTCCCCAGCCGCTCCTTGGAAACACAATGGGGGAGTTCTACTCTGTCCTGTGGGGTCGCTTTGAGTCAGAACTGGTTCAATGGCAACAGGTTCGGTTTTTGCTTTTCTATAGCATGTTAGGATCCTGTTGCATTTTACAAGTCTGGGCACTGTGGGAGGTGGGAGAGGATTAGTCTGTTCATCTGTAAGAACTGTGGCTCAGAGAGGTTAAGTAACAAATGATAAGGGGGGGTTGGGCCCTTCTGGTCTGTTGTGTGCATGCCAACACCAAAGGCAACCTCAAGCCACCACCAGTGTCTTTGTGCCTCTTCTAGGGCCTCTCACAATGCCTGGTCCATCTAAAATCCCCTGCTTAAAATCGTTCATGGCTTTTCATGCACTTAACATGAAACCCGAGCCCTTACCGTGGTCCCTGAGATCTCCCACTGTCTGATGCCCACCTGCTCTGTAACTCCGTTCACTAATGCCTCCTTCATCATGCCCTTCCAGCTCTGAAATCAGCTGGACAGAATCTGATAAAATCGACTTCCAGGGGGATGGGGTTATTTCTACTGGTCAATGAGTCCAATACATGGTGCAAATGGTTAATGGCCTCAGCTGCTAACTGAAAGGTCGGAGGTTCAAGTACTTCCAGATGTGGCTCAGAAGAAAGGTCTGGAGAACTACTTCCAAAAAAAAAAAGCCATTGAAAACCCTATGGACCACAGTTCTACTGTGACACACACGGAGTTGTCATGAGTTAGGGTTGACTTGATAGCAAATGGTAAGACTGCGTAGGCCATAGGCTAAGTCTCAGAAGAAGCCACTAGCTTGGTCTACATAACATCCAACAGCTAGATGACACTCATTGATCCATTCATGGGTGCCATCTTGGGCCAATGCAATGGGCTCCCAACTGGTCTCCCAGTCTTGACCCCATCCAATCTAATTCTCACTCAGCTACCAGACTCATCAATTAAAATACTCCTCCACTTTGTAATAATAAAAGCTAACAAGGGCACAGCATGAACTACCTACAAGGAACAACACTAAGTATTTATATATGTTAATACATTTAATCCTCACAAAAACCTTATAGGAAGTCACTACTGTTATTCCCATTTTAACAATAAATAAACTGAGGCTTGGAGAGGTTAAAGGTAACTTGCATGTGGCAGAGCTGGGATTCAAAACCAGGTACCCTGGCTCTTACCACCATACCATGCCAACTTCAATAAAACACTTATACAGCCAAAGTTACTCTCAAAAGCCCCTAATACTCAAAAACCCCTAATAAAGTGTCACACAGTTGGTTTTGCGTTATCAACACTCATGCATTAACTTGGATGCACTGAAGCTTGAGAACTGTTGAGCCATATTAGAAAAAAGGAGCAAAAAGAATGGCTATTTGCAATGTTTGATAATTATTTTAAAGGCAGAGTTGATCCAATGCCTAGAGATGATGTGTAGCAAACCCTATATCATTCCCGCTTTTTTGTAGGGCTCAGGCCTTCAGTTTTCCTTTTAAGGCTCTAGGACCTCAATATGGTTGTCTACTTGTTTGTGGATATGGGAATTAAATGAGACTGAATGAAATAATGGAGTGGTACCTTATGGAGGGACCAAGCCCCTGGAGAAGGACACCACGCTTGGTAAAGTAGAGGATCAGGGAAAAAGAGGAAGACCCTCAATGAGATGGACTGACACAGTGGCTGCAACAATGGGCTCAAGCATAACCATGATTGTGAGGATGGCGCAGGACCAGGCAGTGTTTCGTTCTGTTGTACATAGGGTCTCTACGAGTCGGAACCAACCTGACAGCACCTAACAACAATAACCTTATGGACAGGATAGCAGTGGTGTACTGATACATGCTTAACAACCAACTGTCTGGGGGAGGAAATCATTGGTTTGTAGCATTTTCCAGTTTCCATGGTACAAATACACCCGCCATGGCCAATTTCAAGCTGCCAACATGACATCGACCAGCTAGAAAACTTCCTAAAAATTTAACGAGCAGCTCCCAGCAGCCAGTATGAACTGGCTCCCGCACACTACTGGAGAATAGATCCTAAAGACAGCTCTTGGGAAGAGAAGCCACTCCACTGCACGTATTTGGAGGGCTTCCCTCTGCCTGCCATATGGAAACAGAGCCATAACTGTTTCTCAAGTGAGAAATACAGTGAAAATCCTACACAATAATAACCCAAAACAGTTCTTGAGAATAACCTATAAAATAATAACAATCTACTGTACAAAGCATGAAATTTGTAGACAAATAACATACCAATCAAGGTTTATTTTTCCTTTTATTTATAGAATTTCAAAAAGCACATTAGGAAAACTGAGATATACCCCATTATTACAGTTAATGCCACATACACACACCCTTATACATACATATTTGCACTCTTTTTTGAACAATGTTCTATGCAAGTTTCCTTCTCTCTGAATTTCTTTTTCTGTCTACTCTGAAACACCAAATGTGACTCAAAGTCGCACGGATCCAAAGCAGCAGAGTGAGTCCATAGTTCTATTTAGTCATCTCATGAAACCCAAATTGCTTTTACTCCTTAACCTACCAAGAGGGTTCTCTTATCGCAGGTCATTCAGAGAGTTGAGTTGCCAGCCTGTTCTTAAACCTTTGTAAGATGCCTGCTCATCTTCAGCTTGGGGTGCTATTCAGGCTGGAGGGGAAAAAAGAAGGATTCTGTAACCCAGGAAGCACACCACCTCCTGGAGAACACAGTGCTGGAATCATGAGCATCAAACAGCTCAGTGGGCGGCCAAAAGGACGGCCTTCAAATAGCTTTAAGGTTCAGGTGCTTGGAATCAAAGATGAACCATCTCAATTTTGAGTCCATGCTGTTTTTTTTTTTCCACCTCTATTAAAATAGTTGACACTATATAAACCAAAAAAAAAAAAAAAAGCCCTGGAGCCGACTCTGACACATGGCAACCTCATGGGTGTCAGAGTAGAAACTGTGCTCCACAAGGAAGTAGATCGCCAGGCTTTTCTTCCAAGGAGTCACTGGGTGGACTCAAATCTCGAACCTTTTGGTTAGCAGTAAGCACTTAACTATTTGTGCCACCCAGGGAGTCCCGGACGCTATTCACATATGCTATTTATCTGATCTTTTGGGCCACTACCAACACCATATGTCCCTCACCTGAAATCCACTACGAGGGCTAACTGGCCATGCCCTACCATCCGGTATTTGTGTGGCTTTGGGTAAGTTGCCCTCTCTGAGCCTCAGAGCTCATCCTGCCTGGACTGAGAGCATTAAGATCCATCTTCATCCAATGGTCCTCCCTCCCCTCACTGTCTAAGACCAAGGACAGCTATGTGTAAATCTATTTGATTTTAAGCAGACGTCTACACTGGACATATTAACTTTATTCAGTGGAGAGGGTGTCTTCTCACTTGCTTCACAACTGTGTCAAATGGCATAATGGATATGAGAGCTCTTTGGGAGAAAAAGAAAGATAAGGGCTGCAAAAATGTAGGGCATTATTAATGTTAATTGCTTGCCAGTAATATGCATAAAGTCCAGAATCAGTGAATTTTAGAGCTGGAAAGAAACTTCATAATCACCCCGTCTAATCCATCATCGCTCTACCAGAGCCCTCTCTAAATATTACTGCTTACAGAGCAAGCTTCTTAAACTGTCCAGATAGGAAAAAGAGCAACATTTCTTCATACCTAGGTTGCTGAATTGCAAGAAAATGATCACCATTTTCTGAGGCTGATTCGAGTGGCAAAAACCTTTTATTTCATTTGACCTTTGCTCAGTGTGTGTCAATAAATATTTGACAATTGGCTCTTCTGACAACAAAAAGCCCTGGTTCATAGTGTGTGCCAATTCCCATGGTGTAAATACTCCATTATGGCAAATTTCAAATTACCCACGTGATGCAACTGAGTGTGAAGCTGGGAAGACATGTACCCAATTGGCTTTTGTGGTCCAGAATGCGCCAGCTCCAGCTGCCTCAACTGAATTTAAAATTACTTAGTCCCTGACTTCAAGGGATTCCACGAGCAGCTGTGGGGATGGATATGTGAACAAATACCTAAAACATAGGTAGAGCAGAGTGACAGTGGAGGTTCAAGGTGTTGTGGGAGGCCAGAGCAAAGAGCAATTAATTCAAGGGCCGTTACAAAGAGGAAGGGGCTTTTTAGCTGGGGTTTAAAGGATGTGTAGGAACTTGCCAAGTGGGAGGTAAGACGCAAGAACTCCAGACAGACAGCATGACATAAACAAAGGCAAGGAGATGTGAGTGACTGTTTTCATGTCATGGTGACCCGTTAGCTGTGGTTGAAAATTTAATACTAAAATTTTATACAGAAGTTGGTGACATAATGAAGAAGGAACCCACTTGAAGTCCACTTTTCTCTATCCTATAAGATATGTCCTTTTTACTCAAAATCAGTGCTGTCCAAAAGAATCATGATGCAAACCACATTAAAACAAGCAAAAAAAAAAAAGGGGAAATTAATTTTTTAATGTATTTTACTTAGTTTGAGATGTAAAATACATGATCATTTCAATATGTGGCATTAACCACGTTTCAAGTGGCTGTGGCTCCCTTATTGGATAGCATGTCTTCGAGGTATTAGGATCTCCTGTGAGAATGTAGAAAACCCCTCCCTCTACAAGGGATGCTCTGAGGGGGTATTATTTAGGCTTGAGGAATTCTGATTTGTCTTGATTACAACCCACAACCTGTGCCATCGGTCAGGAAAAACTCAGGGAGCTAAAGTAACCCAGCAATGCACCATGATGAACATAACCAATGTCAGTGAACTGTAGGTGTAAAGATTGTTGAATTGGCAAATGTTTTGTTACACATATTTTTACCACAATTAAAAAAGAAAAGCACTCCCCCAGACCCCCCCCCCCAATTAAACCTACCCTGGATGTTAGTGTTGCAGCTTGGATTTGTTCAGATGAGCAGAGACATCATTTGGGGAAACAGAAAACATATTCATAACCTAGGTATCTGCTCCCTTTCTCCATCTGCTCCAACTAGAATACAGCCGGATACCCGCCTTTAGGGTGGCTGTGAGATTTAAATGAGTTAACCTGAGTGAAGCACTTAGAAGAGTGCCAGGCTAACAGTAAATGGAAATAATCTGTTGCTGTCTTAATTGTTCTGCAAAGTAGCATGCCTCCTGCCTGATACCACATGTGCTTCAATGAGTGTTTGTTGTCCCAACCAGTTGTTATATGGACCATGGTGCTCAGTTAACTCACACTCTCACCTTCATCTCACTCTTCAACCAGATCCATTTTGGGCAGCGTGAAGTCTCGAGGTTGCTCTTAACTCAGCCCACCTTGTTCTTTGAGACCAGATTGCCATTTGACCCAATTCTGGAGGCCGAATCATGCCCACCTAAAGCCTTACTTCCATGAAACTTTGCCAAGTCTACACAGCCCCCTACTTATTTCTCTGTCTTTGAAATCGTACATGATACGTATACTGTCCCATACAACCAGGCGTCAATTATACCCAGCAGTGCACTGATTGTCCAAAGTTTCTTTGTCTAAATTGGTCAAATGCAGAAGCTATCCCACTGGTATTTCAAATACCAGCAGGGTCACCCGCAGTGGACAGGTTTCGGTGGAGCTTCCAGACTAAGATAAATTAGGAAGAAAGCCTGGTGATTTACATCTAACAATTATCCAATGAAAACCCTGTGGATCACAACAGAGTACTGGCTGATATACAGCCCCTTAAGTTGGAAGAGGAAACCCTGGTGGCATAGTGGTTAAGACCTATGCCTGCTAACCAAAAGGTCGGCAGTTCGAATCCACCAGGCGTTTCTTGGAAGCCCTATGGGCCAGTTCTACTCTGTCCTACAGGGTCGCTATGAGTCAGAATCGACTCTATGGCAACAGGTTTGGTTGGTTTTTTTAAAGTTGGAAGACATTCAAAATACATAAAAGCCACAACAATGGACTCAAGTATATGAACAATGGTGAAGATGGCACAGGACTGGGGAATGTTTCATTCTGTTGGATGCGGGGTTGCCACGAGTTGGATCCAACTCTACAGGAGCTAACAACAACAACTGTGTGTCACATATTCTTATGGTTCCCAAGGATGCAAATGTTGACCAGGACTTGTCCCTTTCCTTTGAGGGGACCCCAGTATAGAAGGGTCTTTCAGAGCAAGACACATAGTCCAACTTCTACCCTTCAAATCATCTGTGAGAGCAATGTGGTCACAAAAGCTGCTCTAATATACTCTAATAGGCTTAAAAAAAAAAAAAAAGAAACCTCCAATTTCCCAGAAGCAGCACTCACAACCTTGGACCAAATAACAGAAACACCTAAGTCTCACATCCTATCACTCCCTGAAAACCCTATGCTTCAAAATCAGAAAACCTCTCCTTACACAGACACTGCACTTTTTAGAAGTCTGATTTAATATTTTCCCTTCCTTTCGAAATTCTCCCTGGTCTCCAGCTGCAGGAGGATTGGGCAGAACAGAGTATTTCTAGTCAACGATGGTATTATCATATGATTCCTGTTAATCCCTAAATACTGCGAAATAGCACACCTAGTATTTAGTGAAAGCCCAGCTTCTTAATACCCCAGGTGTTAAGGTAGGCATTAGGCATTTTAGGTAGCAGGAAACTCTCACATGCCTTTCCTACCCTACATGGTCTTTTTTTTTTTTTTTTCTTTAACAAAAGTTTCTTCTCAAAGTTTCACTTTAAATATAAAATATGTCCTTGTGGAAGCTGTTACAAATGTCACCACATTAACCGGCCCAAATTTATGGTGGCATTGAATTTTAATGGAGCCATAAATGTCTGATGTAATGGTGATATATGTGTCGCAATAAATTGTTATAGAGAAATATAAAAATAAGTGTAAGATAAAAGATTGTGTGTAAAATATGTTTTTACATCTCCTTTAATGATTAAAAATCATACAAACTTGATATTCTAAATCACTCGAAATTGCCATTGTGGCGCAGAGAACATTTTCTCCACTGGACAGTCTTTTCTGGGCTGAGTTGATGATTCTGTGGTCAGAAATCACATCCGCTTTAATGAGGACATCGAAGATGATTTTTATATTGACGGTGGGAGAAAAAGTAATTAGCATTAAAGAAGATGGAGCTGGTGGCATTAATGACCCTTTGCTTTAGGAATGCTCCTCTGACATCAGCAGGATTGATGGCTGGTGGCCTTGGCGACTTCTCCTGCTGTCTTCAGGGCAACCCTACTGCTCGGCCGGGTGTCTTGGATGACTTGGCAGCTCCAAGGACAGAGGCTGGGGCGATGTAGCCAACAGGCACAAGCAGCCAAAGGGGATGCACTGGTCCTGGGAGAAGAGGAACTGAAAGTGAGTGGCCTCAGATGGTGTTGGGCTGATGTTCCAGGCCCACCACTGACTTGCTGTGTGAACTTGGGCCTGTGACTATGTCTTTCCGAGCCTCAGTTTCCCCATCTAAAAAAATGGAGGTGATAGAGGTACCAGTGTTGTGGGCATTTTTATTTTTTACCACCTGCAACCATTCCACAGGTCCCTAGGTGGCACAAACGTTTTACACTTAAATGGTTTGCACTCAACAGCTAACCTAAAGGTTGGTGGTTCAAACTAACCTAGTGGGACCATGCAAGAAAGGCCTGGTGATCTGCTTCCATTAAGATTATGGCCACGAAAACCGTAAGGAGCAGTTCTACTCTGTAACACATAGGGTTGATAAGTCAGAATCCACTTGACTGCAATAACAGCAGCATCCATTCTTGCCATAAGTGTCATTTGGCCATCCACTCCAACTCATTATGGTTCCACCTTTGACTCTGGGATAGCAGGTGATTCAAGCCTAACTAAGCAGACACTCCCATTCTCCTATGGCTGCAGTAATTTGTCCAAGGAGGGACACATCCAAGGTTCCCCATCTGAGCCAATGAGAAGCCAAGCGACTTACTGAAACTCTGAGACAGGAAAAGAGACTTTCTTTTCTGCTGGACCTAACCATGAAAAGATGTGGGTTTGAGTAGCAGAGCCCTTTTGCCACCATGAAAACCTGTCTAAGAATGGTACCAAGAAATAAGCAGCAGAGTCAACAGATCAGGGAGAAGGCTGGACCTAAAACACTGTTAAATCCCCTGGACCCAGGCACGTCTGAAGCTGCATTTTTTCGGTTGTATGAGCTGACAAATTCCCTTTCTGGTTATAATCCTTTGGGGTTTGGTTTCCAGCCACTTGTAACCAAATGAGTCCTAACTGATATAATGCTTTCTGAGTTTACTGTAAGGATAAATGAGATAATCCATATAATGTGCTTTGCACAGTGCCTGAAGCCCAAATTGCCAAGGCACCTGGTGAACATTAACACTGGCCCCAGCTCTCTGGGGAGCCCCCACACTGTGAGGGCCTGAAAGTCGGGTCCTCCCCTTGTGTTTGCCTCCCCTATCCGGCTCCCCACGGCCACTGTGCCCTCTCTGCTCCTGGGATGCAGTTCCACGGCCAACAAGCTTTGGGCTTCTGTTTACTACGGAAAAATACCAAGTTCAAAGAGCCGCTCAGCGCATCAACCCCTCTAGCAGCCAGCATGCTGCTCCCTCTCCGGCCCTGCCAGCAGCTCGGCCTCATCCCACCTCCTCTATCTCTAGCTGTGGTTTGCATCCACATACTTTTCTTGTTATTTTTACCTTTCTAATGTGCCAAAGCTTGTGCTTGAAAATCTGGAAAGGAATGTGAGATATAGGCTCTAACCAGTGATGGCTATGTCTACAGCAGGAGGCTCTTTGCCCCAGTCCCACATGCCTTTCATTTTGTTTCTGGAAGACCCAGTCTGAAATCTTAGAATACACAGAAATCACCAAAGCACAATAATCATCTCTCTCCCTGTCCTGTATAAATGTCTACTGTTTCCTCCCCCTCTGTACCAACTCTCCTTTTTTCCTAGAGATGTCAGGGGGAGAAAGACTCGGGAAAAATATTTTGCAAAAACCATACACCCCTCACCAGGGCGCCTCCATTCTATTTTTCTCTATAGAGTGCACTACCTTCTAATGGTGGCTTGAGAAGGAGCCCTGGTGGTACAGTGGTTAAGCACTCAGCTGCTAACCAAAAAGTCAGTGGTTTGAACCCACCAGCTGATCTGTGGGAGAAAGATGTGGCAATCTGCTTTCATAAAGATTACAGCCTTGGAAACCCTATGGGGCAGTACTACTCTTTCCTATACGGTCGCTGTGAGTCAGAATCTACCCAACGGCAATGGATTTTGGAATTAATGTCTTCCATGTAGGAAACCCAGGGTCCATCTGTCAGAGGGGGCTTGCATGTTGCCAGGATGCTGAGCAGGTTTCAGGGGAGCTTCCAGACTAAGACAAGCTATGAAGAAAGGTCTGGAGAACTATCACAAAAAATCAGCCAGTTAAAACTCTATGGACCATAACAGTCTAATCTATAACTGATCATGGGGATGGCGCAGGGCCTGGCAGAACTTCACTCCCTTGTATATGGGGTTGTCATTAGTCGGAGGCTGACTCAATGGCAGCTAACAACAACAATAACAATATTCTATATGATTTACTGATAAACTTTTTAAATTTGATTGTTGTAAAATATATAACATTTGCCATATAAACCATTTTAAGTGGACAATTCAGTGACATTATTACATTCACCATCATCTATTGGCAAATGTTTTTCTTCCCCCGGAACAGAAACTCAGTGCCCCTTGGGCAATAACTCCTTATTCTCCATTTCCCCAGTCCCGGCCTATTCTAAGTATTTCAAATAAATGTGGTCTATCCACATGTGTGGGACATAAGAAATTACGGACAACACTGCGAAGAATGGGAATCCCAGAACACTTAATTGTGCTCTTGTGGAACCTGTACACAGACCAAGAGGCAGTCATTTGAACAGAACGAGGGAATACTACATGGTTTAAAGTCAGGAAAGGTGTGCCTCATGGTTGTATCCTTTCACCATACCTATTCAATCTATATGCTGAGCAAATAATCCAAGAAACTGGACTCTGTGAAAAAGAATGGGGCATCGAGATTAACAACCTGTGTTATGCAGATGACACAACCTTGCTTGCTGAAAGTGAAGAGGGGTTGAAGCACTTACAGATAAACATCAAAGACTACAGCCTTCAGTACGGACTGCATCTCACCATAAAGAAAACAAAAAGCCTCACAACTGGACCAATAAGTAACATCGTGATAAATGGAAAAAATATTGAAATCGTCAAGGATTTCACTATACTTGGATCCACAATCAATGTGCATGGAAGAAGCAGTCAAGAAATCAAAGGACATATTGCATTGGGCAAATGTGCTGTAATAGGCCTCTTTCAAGTGTTAAACAGCAAAGATGTCACTTTGAGGACTAAAGTGTGCATGACCCAAGCCATGGTATTTTCAGTTGCCTCAGGTGCATGCAGAAGCTGGGCAATGAATAAGGAAGACCAAGGAAGAACTGACGCCTTTGAATTACGGTGTTGGCAAATAATGCTGAATATACCATAGACTGCCGGAAGAACAAACACATTTGTCTTGGAAGAAGCACAGCCAGAATGCTCCTTAGAAGCAAGGATGACAAGACTTCATCTCACTTACTTTGGATATGTTATCAGGAGGGACCAGTCCCTGGCGAAGGACATCATGCTTAATAAAACAGAGGGTCAGCAAAAAAGAGGAAGACCCTCAACGAGATGAACTGACACAGTGGCTGCAACGATGGGCTCAAGCATAGCAAAGATGGTGAGGATGGTGCAAGACTGGACAGTATTTCGTTCTGTTGCACATGGGGTGGCTATGAGTCCAAACCAACTTGATGGTACCTAACAACAACATCCATATACTGGAATATTATTCAGCCATACAGAGAAGTAAAGTTCTGATACTTGCTAGGACATGGATGAATCTTGAAAGCATTATGCTGAGTGATTACCTTTTATTGTCTTTTTATTCCCTATTAGAACGCAGGCTCCATGATGGTGGGGATGCGTGTCTGTTGTTCACTGCTGTATCCCCACTGTCTAGAAGAGTGTCTGGCACAAAGAACATCCTATATATGTGCTCAACAAATATGTGTTGAATGTTGAATATTTGGCTGGGAAAAGCCTTCACATGCACATTGGAAACCAGTACCAGTTGTCATCAAGCCAACTCTGACTCATGACGACCCCATGCGTGTCAGAGTAGAACTGGGCTCCACAGGGTTTTCGGTGAGTGATTACCTAGAAGCAGATCCCTAGGCCTTTCTTCTGAGGCGCTTCTGGGTGGACCTGAACCTCCAACCTTTCAGTTAGCAGCCGAGCATGTCTACCACTCGCACCACCCAAGGATTCCATTGGAAACCAAGTACTCCCTTACCAAATCATACCTGTTGCCATCGACTCGATTCCAACTCACAGAGACACTATAGGACAGAGTAGAACTGCCCCATAGGGTTTACAGAAGCTCACATGCCACATCTTTCTCCCGTGGACCAACCTGTGTACCAACCCTTCAGTCAGCCAAGCACCTAACCACTGTGCCATCGGGGATTCTTAGTATCCCCTTACTCATTTGTTTATCCATCTCTTTCTTTTTTCTTCCCTTGCACAAATAATTATTGTGCACCTATTATATGCCAGGGTCATTTTAGTTCCTGAGGAATCATCAAGAAGCAAAAGAGATATATTCTCATGTCCAAGAAGCTTGCAATCCAATGGAGAAGACACACACTTAAACCAAAAAGGAGAACAAGGTGTAACAAGCATTAGAAGTAGTTCAGGGTGTTTGCAGGAACACAGCTCAGGGAAGTTTTCTCTAACTTTAGGGTTCAGGCAAGACCTTTGGGGGAAGGAGTACTTGTACTGAGCCTTGGCGAGATAAGCAGGAGTTGGTTTCTCTTCTTTAGAGAGAAGAAAACCCACAGAAAGCCAATCCTACAATGAGTTCATCCATCTCCTCTTGCTTTTTGCTTCAGGGTTGACATTAAGCAAATCCCTCTAGCTAAGGTTTAGATTAGCCAGCTGATTTCAGCAGAAGCCAATGTTTGGTATTTCACTGTGATATATTTATGCTGTCACCAATAAATCTTGGTTCACATGCTGGGGCCCCCCCAAAATTCACAGGGTCTTAAGAGAAAATCTAAACTTAAACTGAAAACAATAGAGTGAGCTTTTTATCTTCTTTGTGGTTGTTTTTAGTGGCCATGGAGTTGATTGCTATACTCATGGTGACCCCATGTGTGTTGAGTAGAAATGCTCCATATGGTTCTCAAGGCTGTGATCTTTCTGAAGCAGACCCCCAGGCCTGTTTCAGAGGCACCTCTCGGTAAGGTTCGAACCACCAGCCTTTTGGCAAATACTTGAGCACTTAACCATTTGCACCACCCAGGGACCCCTTCAGATTTACTTTTTTGTTTTTTATTGTGTTTTAAGTCAAAGGTTACAAATCAAGTCAGTCTTTCATACAAAAATTTACGGACACTTTGCTATGTACTCCTAACTGCTCTCCCCCAAATGAGACAGCACACTCCTTCCCTCCACTCTCTCTTTTAGTGTCCATTTGACCAGCTTCTGACCCCCTCTGCCCTCACTTCTCCCCTCCAGACAGGAAATGCCAACATAGTCTCATGTGTCTACTTATCCAAGAAGCTCATTCTTTACCAGTATCATTTTCTATTCCATTGTCCAGTCCAATCCCTTTCTGAAGAGTTGGCTTTGGGAATGATTCCTGTCTTGGGCTAACAGAAGGTCTGGGGACAATGAGCACTGGGTGCTTCTAATCTCAGTCAGACCATTAAGTCTGGTCTTTTTACGGGAATTTGGAGTCTGCATCCCACTGCTCTCCTGCACCCTCAGGGGTTCTCTGTTGAGCTCCCTGTCGGGGCAGCCATCAGTTGTAGCTGGGCACCATCTAGTTCTTCTGGTCTCAGGATGATGTAGTCTCTGATTTATGTGGCCTTTTCTGTCTCTTGGGCTCATAATTACCTTGTATCTTTGGTGTTCTTCATTCTCCTTTGGTCCAGGTGGGTTGAGGCCAATTGATACATCTTAGATGGCAGCTTGCTAGTGATTTAAGACCCCAGACATCACTCTCCAAAGTGGGATGCAGAATGTTTTCTTAATAGATTTTATTATGCCAATTGACTTAGGTGTCGCCTGAAACCATGGTCCCCAAACCCCTACCCCTGCTACGCTGGCCTTCAAAGCATTCAGTTTATTCAGGAAACTTCTTTGCTTTTGGTTTATTCCAGTTGTGCTGATCTCTCCTGTATTGTGTGTTCTCTTTCCCTTCACCTAAAATAATTCTTCTCTACTATCTAATTAGTGAATACCCCTCTCCCTCCATCCCTTCCCACTCTCGTAACCATCAAAGAATGTTTTCTTCTCTGTTTAAACTATTTCTCGAGTTCTTATAATAGTGGTCTTATACAATATTTGTCCTTTTGCAACTGACTAATTTCACTCAGCATAATGCCTTCCAGATTCCTCCATGTTATGAAATGCTTCACAGATTCATCACTGTTCTTTATTGATGCATACTATTCCCTTCTGTGAATATACCATAAATTATTTATCCATTCATCCATTGATGGACATCTTGGTTGCTCCCATCTTTTTCCTATTGTAAACAGTGCTGCAATGAACTTGGGTATGCATATATCTGTTCGTGTAAAGGCTCTTATTTCTCTAGGGTATATTCCAAGGAGTGGGATTGAAGGATCGTATGGTAGTTCGATTTCTAGCTTTTTAAGGAAGCACCAAATCGATTTCCATAGTGGTTATACCATTTTACATTCCCACCAGCAGTGTATAAGTGTTCCAGTCTCTCCACAGCCTCTCCAACATTTATTATTTTGGGTTTTCAGGATTACTGCCAGCCTTATTGGAGTGAGCTGGAATCTCATTGTAGTTTTGATTTGCATTTCTCTAATGGCTAATGGAAACTCTGGTGGCGTTGGCAGTTCAAATCTGCCAGGCGCTCCTTGGAAACTATATGGGGCAGTTCTACTCTGTCCTATAGGGTTGCTATGAGTCATAGATCAACTTGACGGCAGGGGGTATGGTCTTTTTTTTTTTTTTTTGGAATAGCTAATGATCATATTTCCTCACGTATCTGTTAGCTACCTGAATGCCTTCTTTAGTGAAGTGTTTGTTCATATCTTTTGCCCATTTTTTAATTGGCTTATTTGTCTTTTTGTAGTTTAGTTTTTGCAGTATCACGTAGATTTTAGAGATCAGGGCTGATCAGAAATGTCATAGCTAAAAACTTTTTCCCAATCTGTAGGTAATCTTTTTACTCTTTTGGTGAAGTCTTTTGGTGAACATAGCTGTTTGATTTTTAGGAGCCCCCAGTTATCTAGTTTCTTCTCTGCATTGTTAATAATGTTTTGTATACTTTTTATGCCATGTATTAGGGCTCCTAACACTGTCCCTATTTTTTCTTCCATGATTGATCTTTATTGTTTTAGATTTTTATATTTAGGTCTTTGATCCATTTTGAATTAGTGTTTGTGCATGGTGTGAGGTATGGGTCTTGTGTCATTTTTTTGCAGATGGATATCCAGTTACGCCAGCACCATTTGTTAAGAAGACTGTCTTTTCGCCATTTAACTGATTTTCGGTCTTTGTCAAATATCAACTGCTCATATGTGGATGGATTTATGTCTGGATTCTCAATTCTGTTCCACTGGTCTATGTATCTGTTGTTGTACCAGTACCAGGCTGTTTTGACTACTGTGGCAGTATATAAAAAAGGCCATTTTGACTACTGTGGCAGTATAAAGTGGCAGTATAACAGGTTCTAAAATCAGGGAGAGTGATGCCTCTTACTTTGTTCTTCTTTTTCAGTAATACTTTGCTTATCCAGGCCCTCTTTCTCTTCCATATGAAGTTGGATATTTGTTTCTCCACCTCATTAAAAAATGCCATTGGAATTTGGGTCAGAATTGCATTGTATCTATAGGTGTCTTTTGGTAGAATAGACATTTTTACAATGTTAAATCTCTCCATGAGCAAGGTATGTTTTTCCACTTATGTAGGTCTCTTGGTTTCTTGCAGAGGTGTTTTATAGTTTTCTTTGTATAAGTCTTTTACATCTTTGGTAAGATTTATTCCTAAGTATTTTTTCTTCTTGGGGGCTACTGTAAATGGCATTGATTTGGTGATTTCCTCTTCGACGTTATTTTTGTTGGTGTAGAGGAATCCAACTGATTTTTGTATGTTTATCTTGCATCCTGATACTCTGCTGAACTCTTCTATTAGTTTCAGTAGTTTTCTTGAGGATTCTTTAGGGTTTTCTGTGTATAAGATCATGTCGTCTGCAAACAGAGATACTTTTACTTCTTCCTTGCCAATTTGGATGCCGTTTATTTCTTTACCTAGCCTAATTGCTCTGGCTAGGGTCTCCAGCACAAGGTTGAATAAAAGTGGTGATAAAAGGCAACTTTGTCTCATTCCCAATCTCAAGGGGAATGCTTTTAGACTCTCTCCATTTAAGATGATGTTGGCTATTGGCTTTATATAAATGCCCTTTTTTATGCTGAGGGATTTTCCTTCTATTCCTATTTTGCTGAGAGTTTTTATCATGAATGGGCATTGAACTTTCTCAAATGCCTCTTCTGCATCAGTTGATAAAATCATGTGGTTCCTGACTGTTGTTTTATTTATATGATGGATTACATTAATTGCTTTTCTAATGTTGAACCATCCCTGCATACCTGATATGAATCCCACTTGATCATGGTGAATTATTTTTTTGATATGTTGTTGAGTCCTATTGGCTAGAATTTTGTTGAGGATTTTTGCATCTACATTCATGAGGGATATAGGTGTATAATTTTCTTTTTTTGTGGTGTCTTTACCTGGTTTTGGTATCAGGGATATGGCGGCTTCATGGAATGAGTTTGGGAGTATTCCGTCCTTTTCTATCCTCCGAAATACCTTTAGTAGTAGTGGTATTAACTCTTCTCTGAAAGTTTGGTAGAACTCTGCAGTGAAGCCGTCTGGGCCCAGGCTTTTTGTTGTTGGCAGTTTTTTGATTGCCTTTTCAACCTCTTCTTTTGTTATGCGTCTATTTAGTTGTTCTTCCTCTGTTTGTGTTAGTTTAGGTAGGTAGTGTATTTCTAGGAATTCATCCATTTCTTCTAGGTTTTCAAATTTGTTAGAGTGCAATTTTCATAGTAATCTGATATGATTCTTTTCATTTCAGTTGGGTCTGTTATAATATCACCCATCTCATTTCTTATTCAGGTTATTTCCTTCCTCTCCTGTTTTTCTTTTGTCAGTTTGGCCAATGGTTTATCAATTTTGTTGATTTTTTCAAAGAACCAGCTTTTGGTCTTGTTAATTCTTTCAATTGTTTTTCTGTTTTCTATTTCATTTAATTCTGCTCTAATTTTTTTTACTTTCTTCTGGTGCCTGAGGGTTTCTTTTGTTGCTCTTTTTCTATTTGTTCAAGTTGTAGGGATAACTCTTTGATTTTGGCCCTTTCTTCTTTTTGTATGTCTGCATTTATTGATATAAATTGACTTCTGAGCACTGCTTTTGCTATGTCCCAAAGGTTCTGATAGGAAGTGTTTTCATTCTCCTTGGATTCTATTAATTTCTTTATTCTATCCTTAATGTCTTCTATAATCCAGTCTTTTCTAAACAGGGTATTGTTCAGTTTCCAAGTGTTTGATTTCTTTACCCTGCTTTTTCTATTATTGATTTCTACTTTTATGGCCTTATGGTCAGAGAAGATGCTTTGTAATATTTCAATGTTTTGGATTCTGCTAAGCCTTGCTTTATGACCTAATATGTGGTCTATTCTAGAGACTGTTCCGTGAGTACTAAAAAAGAAAGTATATTTGGCGGCTTTTGGGTGGAGTGTTCTGTATATGCCTATAAGGTCAAGTTTGTTGATTGTGGCATTTAGATCTTCCATGTCTTTATTGAGCTTCTTTCTGTATGTCCTGCTCTTCATTGAAAGTAGTATGTTGAAGTCTCCTAACTGTAATTGTGGAGCTGTCTATCTCACTTTTCAATGCTGTTAGAGTTTGTTTTATGTATCTTGCAGCCCTGTCATTGGGTGCGTAAGTATTTAATACAGTTATATCCTCCTGGTATATTGTTCTTTTAATCATTATATAGTGTCCTTCCTTATCCTTTATGATGGATTTAAGTTTAAAGTCTATTTTGTCAGAAATTAATATTGCCACTCCTGCTGTTTTTTGATTGTTGTTTGCTTGATATATTTTTTCCATCCTTTGAGTTTTAGTTTGTTTATGTCTCTAAGTCTAAGGTGTGTTTCTCGTAGACAGCATATAGACAGATTGTGTTTTTTTAGTCCATTCTGCCACTCTCTACTTATTGGTGCACTTAGTCCATTTATATTCACTGTAATTACGGACAGGTATGAATTTTTTTTTTTTTAATTTAGTGCCGTCATTTTGATGTCTTTTTGTGTGTGTTGTTGATAGTTTCTTTTTCCCACTTAATTTTTCATGCTGAGTGGCTTATCTTTATATATTGTCTTTTCCTCTTCTTCGTTGTTGTTGATTTTGTTTCTGCTCAGTCTCTATTTTTTTTCTTGTATTTTATTTTGATGCGTAGGAGAGTTTGTCTCCTTTGTGGTTACCTTAGTATTTACCAGTATTTTTCTAAATCTAAACCTAACTTTTACTTCTTTATATTGCTTTCTCTTCCTCTCCATATGAAAGATCTATGACTACATTTCTTAGTCCCTCTTTATTGTTTTAATGTTGTCTTCTTTTACATAATAACATTGCTGTTACCCTGTTTTCAGCGTTTTTTGTCTTGATTTATTTTTGTGATTTCCCTGTCTGGGTTGACTTCTGATTGCTCTGCCCAGTGTTCTAGTTTTGGGCTGATACCTGATATTATTGATTTTCTAACCAAAAAAATCTCCTTTAGTGTTTCTTGTAGTTTCGGTTTGGTTTTTAGGAATTCCCTAAACTTCTGTTTTTCTGGAAATGTCCTAATTTCATCTACATATCTGAGAGACAGTTTTGCTGGATATGTTTCTTGGGTGACAATTTTTTTCCTTCAATTCTTTATATAAGTCATCCCATTGCCTTCTTGCCTCCATGGTTTTTGCCGAGTAGTCCGAGCTTATTCTTATTGACTCTCCTTTGTAGGTGACTTTTCGTTTATCCCTAGCTGCTCTTAAAATTCTCTCTTTATCTTTGGTTTTGGCAAGTTTGATTATAATATGTCTTGGTGACTTTCTTTTAAAATCTACCTCATATGGAGTTCGATGAGCATCTTGGATAGATATCTTCTCATCTTTCACGATATCAGGGAAGGTTTCTGCCAACAAATTGTTCAACAATTCTCTCTGTATTTTCTGTTATCCTTCCCTGTTCTGGTACTCCAGTCACTCGTAGGTTACTTCTCTTGATAGAGTCCCACATGTTTCTTAAGGTTTCTTCATTTTTTTAAATTCTTTTATCTGATTTTTCTTCAAATGAATCGGTGCCAAATGCTTTATCTTCAAGTTCACAATTTTGCCTTCTACTTAATTCTGCTCTTCTGACTTTCTATTGAATTGTCCAATTCTGTAATTTTATTGTTAATCTTCTGAATTTCTCATTGCTGCCTGTCTATGGATTTTTCCAGCTTATTAAATTTTTCATTATATTCCTGAATAACCTTTTTAATTTCTTTAACTGCTTTGTCTGTGTGTTCCTTGGCTTGTTCTATGTATTGCCTGGTTTCCTTCCTGATGTCTTGAAGAGTTCTGTATATTAATCTTCTGTATTCTACATCTGGTAATTCCAGGAAGACACTTTCTTCTAGAAGATCCCTTGATTCTTTGTTTTGAGAGCTTGTTGAAGCAATCATGGTCTGTTTCTTTATGTGATTTGATATTGATTGCCTTCTCTGAGCCATCTATAATTTATTGTATTAGCTTATTTTATGTTTGCTTACTGTATCCTAGCTTCTTGCTTCGTTTCATTTTGATATACCCAAATGTTGCTTGAGTGAGCTAGCTTGATTATTTTCGCTTTGAAGCTCTGATGTCCTGCCACCAGATGGCTAGAGCTGTTATCAGGTATATCAGTCTAGGAGTCTATTCACTTTTCTTGTATGGATTCAGCTCAGGTGTCCAGGTAGGTGATCATCAAGTGTGTGGTACAAAGCTCCGTCCTACAGTCTTAGATGGGCAGGAATGATTGGTGTAGGTACTGGTATCTGATTGCAGCAGGGGGTCACACTCTGAACAAGGCAGGGGGCTGAGAACGGACCCCCAAGTGTCTCTGAGGAAAGCATGTCTCTCTTCCATAAAGCGTACAGGTGGGTGGGTTCAGCAGACAGACCATGGGCACCCAAAATTTTCGGTTGTAAGGACTGGGAGGTACCAGTTTTCCTTGGACCCCTGTTGTGGGTGGCTGGGTGACCTGAGTGGAGCCACCAGTCCTTAGGACCTTGATGTGGGTATGCGAGGACCCTGTGTAATAGGCAAAGCGGTGTCAAACATCAAACGTCCACCTCTCCACCGCACAGCTGCAACAGTCGTAGTCTGCCAACAGGGGCCTATTCTCCTGAAATAGGCCCACACAGGTCCATACAAGGGCGAAAGGTACTCAAAGTCCACGCACTGTTTATGCCTAGACAAGAGCTGCTTCTGTCCTGAGCTCCCCACATTAGTGGAGCTGGCAAATTATCTTTCCCCCAACTGCAAATTTATTCCTTCTTCAAGGCCATAAGGATGGCCCCAGGCACTCAAAAGGGCCTATCTCAGGCCCAGGGAAATCAACAGCCACTGAAGCCAGCTTGGGGGCAGGGGGCGCTGTAAAATATACGCACGTACGTAGCTTTTGCTGAGAGCACAGTTCTTCTCTGGTTCAGGAGGTATGAGTAGGCTGTGTGGCTGGTTGCTTCTCCCTGAGGAAACTGCGGCCAAATGCCAGTACCAGCCCACCACAACCACTACCAGGAATGGTGCCTGAGGGTTCCTGGCGATTCAGGTCCAGCAACTCCTCTCTATTTCTGAACTGTCTCTTCCTCCCTCTGCTGTTCAATTCATTTTCTAACTTTCCCTTTGATGTTCAGGGCTCCTAGCTTGTCATAAATATACTTGTTTCACTTGTTTTTTGAGATCTTTGTTGTAAGAGGGCTCACCTGAATCTTTTGTCTATTCCTCCATCTTGGCCACGCCTCCAGATTTACTTTTTTTTAAAGAATAGATTTATTGAAATATAATTCACATGCCATACATTTCATGCATTTAAAGTGTAGAAGTCAAAGATTTTAAGTTTATTCAAAGAGTTGTGCAACCATTACCCCAATCTTGAACTCTCTATACAAGGCCCTTTTGGCAGAGGAGTAGTCGGAGGGAGAACCCAAGTACCTTGAGTAACAGAGATTTACTGATATGCAAAGAACAGGAGAAAGCACTTGTTACATGGGTCACAGTAAAGTGGAAGTCATAGCACATGGGTGGGGCTAAGCAACATTAGGCCAAAATATTTTTTTTTCCAGAATGCTTTATTTTTAAAAAAATAGTACAGGTCTTGTGTGATAACACTGCTTGTTAGAGTCAGGCATTCAGTGCTTAATGGATCCATGCTGGAGCCCAGGTAACTTATGGGAAATGGAAGATGCCCATCATTGTCACCAGAAAGTGAGAAAAAAAAGTAAGAGAGAACTAAGAATAGAGGAGAGAGAGAGGAGGAGGAGGAGGAGGAGGAGGAAGAAGATGGGGGAGGGGAGAGAACGACAGAGACCAAAGAGGAGGAGGAGGAGGGGTGGGAAAGAGGGAGAAGAGATGATGGAGAAGGGGGAGAGAGACAGACACCAAGGAGGAGGGGAAAGAAGAGAGAGACAGACAAGCACCAAAAGAGGAAGAAGATAAGGAGGAAGAGAAAGAGAGGGAGGAGGTGAAGAAGGAGAAGGGAGAGGGAGAAAGATGGGGACAGAGAGAGGGAAAGAGCAGAGAGAGTGAGACAGACAGACAGACACTGAGGAGGAGGAGAAAATAAGAGGGAAAGAGAGAATGAAAGAGAGACAAGGAGACAGATTTGCAGACATGCAAACAGATGGGGAGAAAGGCAGAGATACAAAGAGACAGACACACACAGATGGAGAGAGGGGAGGGGGCAGAGAGGCAGAAAGGCAGAGTCAGACTGTCAGAGAGACACTGGCATGGGAAATGCAGAGAGACACAGAGAGTGCATTTAAAAAATAAATTAAGAATAAAAAAGGCCTCCTGAACCCTTCAGAGAGTTTCAAGGCCCTGCTGGTCCCCACCAAGCCACCTAGGAAAGCGCAGGCAGAGTCCTCCTCTCCTGAGAAACATCCGGAAGGGCTGGGGGAGGAGGCGCAGAAGCTGGGACAAGCAGGACCCCATATGGCCGTGGGTGGCTGAGTCACACCTCCCCCCGTGTCACTCTGGTGTACTTTTAGGAGAGCGAACAGGATCTGAGGGAGCAGAGCTATAGATAGCGGTGTGTCAGGCTGATTCTGAAACAAAGGAGGCACCCTGGAACGTCAAAGTCCTGTGCCCCACACTTCCCAAAACCCAGGGCCCAGCATCGCTCACTGGGTTCACTTTACCCTGCACCAAATGCTGGAGGGATGCCTGGTGACTGGGCTGTGGCACAGGGGTGAAGAGTCATTCCCTCGGATCCTATGTAACCATGTGGCTTGCCACTATCATCACAGCTAGTGATTAAAGAAACCAGTGAGACCGAGGATGTCAAAATCCCTTTGGGAACTAGAAAGGCCAGCACATCACCACCATTCTTCCCTCTGTATACATGAAGATCAACGCATGTGAATATCAGCTTTAAAGGGAACACGCGTGCCCATGCCTGCCTCCTGCCTGGTGCTCATGTATGCAGTGAGCGTGGACACAGTACCCTAAACAAGGTTCATGCACATTCCCCTTACATTCACAAGTAAGTCCGCTTCTCACCCTTAGATAACAGACATGGAAGTGCTTAGTAGTAGAGAAGGGCGGAATCAAAGCAGGGGCAAGAAAGGACAGGTATCCTCAGGCAGCCTTGGAGACAGAGAGCTGATTAGAGAGAATAAAGATGCATGTCTCATACCAAGGCCTCGGGGCACCCTGCTACCTGTTTAGAGTGAGTTGAGATGTGATTGAGAAGAAGGGAGTAGATAATAGCCGTGCTCTGTTTCTGCAGTTTTAGAGCTAACGTTGCACGCATTTGAGTAAAAATGATGGGATCTGTGAAATGTGGAGAGGTTTGAAGTTGTCCCCTTGGTGCTCTTGGACTGTCCCAACACCTCCGTGAATTCATCTGGACTAAGGATGTTATTTCCACTGCCTATCTGTTAGTTTGTCCTACTGTGGTGGCGTGCATATTACTATGATGCTGGAAGCTATGCCACTGATATTTCAAATACTAGCAGGGTCACACCAATGGTGGTCAGGTTTCAGTGGTGCTTCCAGACTAAGACAAGGAAGAAAGATCTGGCAATCTACTTCGAAAAATCAGCCAATGAAAACCCTATGGATCACAACAGAACGCTGCCTGATACAGTGCTAGAAGATGAGCCCCCTAGGCTGGAAGGCACTCAAAATGAAAAGTGGCTGAAACAGCAAGCTGAAACACCAACAATCATGAAGATGGTGCAGGATGGGCAATGTTTAGTTCTGTTGTACACGGGGTTGCCATGAGTCGGAGCCAATTCATGGCAACCAACAATGACAACAAGGATGTTATTAAAAGAGGGTTTCATAATCTCTTCACACATGAAAATCGGCATAGGGGAATTTCAGCTTTAAGTAGAACACACATATATCTATGACCATAGAAGCATCAGGCACGGAAACCAAAGAACTAAAGAAAGCTAGATAAACCCTATTATTCTAAGGAATGGTCCCCACTCATTCCCACCATTGTGGACTACACACACTTCTCTCATGGTGCGCTGTCCTTGGAGACATCATCTTTTCTCTTTCTGTATTCTTGTGGTCAGATTGCTTCAGCCAATTTTAATGGCACATCTACTACATGCCAAATTCCGTGCTAAGCCCTGGGGCTGCAGAGAAGAATGATGCATAATGCCTGCCTTGGACAAGCGCACTGTCTGGTCATCAGAGATCCATCCACATGCAAACTTGGAGGCTGGGTACTGAAGAGGGAGAATGTCAGCCAAATGCTCTCTGAGTTTCATTAAACTGGCAGCTCAATGGACTTCAGCAAGATTATCAATGTAGCTGAAGATCAAAAACTGACCTACCTCATTGCTGTATCAAAGGTTTCTTGGGCAGTGGCAGCATTCCCTAGGGCTCAGGGAGAATCAAGTTTCAGTGGGGATTAAAGCATTTGCTCTCTGACTTGACAAAACACCTACCAGTGAGCCCCAGCAGACAAAGACAAGTGTATGACACAGGCAGTGGTTGAAAAAGAAGTTTCTTCCAACTATAAACAGTCCAGGAAGTGTCTAGGGAAAGACTAGGCCATCAGTAAGGACAGGGCTGGGGATATGGAGAAATTGGAACCTTCATCCTTGCTGGTGGGAATGCAAAATGGTATAGCCACTGTGCAAAACATTTTGACAGTTCCTCAAAAAGTTAAACATAGAACTACCATATGACCCTGCAACTCCACTTCTAGGTATAATACCTAAAAGGAATGAAAGTGGGAACACAGAGACCTGTACGTCAATGCTCAATGCAGCGCTATTCACAATAGCCAAAAGGTGGAAATGACCTAAGTGTTCATCAACAGATGAATGGGTAAACAAAATGTGGTCCATACATCCCGTGGAATATTACTCAGCCGAAAAGAGAAATGAAGTCCTCATACATGTTATGACATAAATGAACCTTGAAAAGATTATGCTGAGGACAGTTAAGTCCGTCACAAAAGGGTAAACACTGCAAGATCTCACTAGTGTGAAATATCTAGAATATGCAGATGTACAGAGATCAAAGTTTATTAGCAGTTACCAGGTGGGAGGTGGTCACTGACTAGGAAGCGCTAAGTCACGATTTATGCCGATGGGAAATTTGGCAAGGATTCCTCATGAGGGCTGCACATGATTGATGTAATTGATGTCACTGAACTGTACATGTGGAAAACATTGAATTGGCAAATGTGTTATCTGTATTTTTACAACAATAAAAAATAGAGTTTGGAAGGAAGGATGAGAATGGGAAAGGAGAAAGGGGAGAGAAGAGCAAGGGAAGGAGAAGAGAAGGAGGAAGGAAAGAAAAGATGGAAGTGGGAAGGAGGGAAGGGAGAAAAGGAAAGGAAAAAGAGGGAGGGGAAGGAGAGAAGGAAGAGCATCTGGGAGAGGTCTGTGTAGGTGGACAAGGATAATGTCACCAGAATTGAACCTGGGAGAGGTCTGTGCAGGGGGACAAGGATAACATCACCAGGGAAGAACCTGGGAGAGGTCTGTGCAGGGGGACAAGGATAACGTCACCACGATTGAACCTGGGAGAGGTCTGTGCAGGGGGACAAGATAACATCACCAGCGATGAACCTGGGAGAGGTCTGTGCAGGGGGGCAAGGATAACGTCACCAGGATTGAACCTGGGAGAGGTCTATGCGAGGGACAAGGATAACATCACCAGGGATGAACCTGGGAGAGGTCTGTGCAGGGGGGACAAGGATAACATTGCGAGCAATGAACTTGTGAGAGATCTGTGCAGGTGGACGAAGATAACACCATGAGCAATGAACTTGGGCTCTAAATGACTATGCTGAGCCTAGGAGTTGAAGGACTCACTGATCACTAAAGCCTGAGGTCCCTCCTGCTGACCTGGCCAAAGCCAGATAAACTTGACATGATCACTGCCACCTAGATGAAACACTGGCAGCATGGCTGTTTGGAAGGGCATTCTAGGGCTCAACAAAGAACCCAGTCACATGTTGGGGTTGATCTTGGGATTAGCTGGAGATGCAAACAATTATGACCCCTACTGCTTCCAGAGGTGAGTTGGACCCATCCAAAGTCCAGAGTTTCCGAGCTTGTCGAGAAAGTCAGTGGTAGCTGGAGGTGTTTTTATATTCTTACAAGCCAAAGTGAAACATTAGAAAGCTTGTTAGTCCCCAATCATTTTTTTTGTTGTTGTTCTAACGTTCTAATCAGTGAAATTTTTAGACCTGGCAACTACTGCGATATACCGTGTTGCCTATTTCATTTCAAGGGGGCATTTTTGTTTCAGAAGTCAGGTTTACCAATTGCCATCAAATCAACTCTGACTCATGGTGACCCTCTGTGTTTCAGAGTAGAACTATGCTCCATAGGGTTTTTGTGGCTGTGAACTTTTACCAGGCCTTTCTTCCAAGGCACCCCTAGGTGGATTCAAACTGCTAACCTTTAGGTTAGTAGCCTAGTGCTTAACTGTTTGTGCCACTCAGGTTTACTGAGGTACAATTCACATATAGTGAAATTTACTCTCTTTTAGTATACAATTTGATGAATTCTGACAAACATACACAGCCATATAATCACTACCAGTACTGAAATGTGGAATAGCTCCATCACCCAAAAAGCGCCCCACCCCAGTCAGCATTTTAGGTGCTAATTGCAGGCAGGTGGGCTTTAAATCAGAGATAATGATACAACTTTTTTTTTTCTTTTGGAGCCTTTACATTTATTCAGGATCAATGAAGACATTGTTGAGGCCTTCAAACCTCATCTTTTGTGAATAACCATAATCTCCATCAGGATAGGGAACAAGATTGGCTTTGCTCCTCGTTGTACCCACAGGAACCAGCAGAGTGCCCAAAACTTTGGAGTCTTGTAGTAAATAGTTGTTAAATAAATGGATGAGGGATATATAGGCTCAATCCCAGAATAAAGATTATGCTGTCGCTGTTGTTAGCTGCTGTCGAGTTGGCTCTAACGCACAACAGCTCCATGTCTAACAAAATGAAGTGCTGCCTGGTCTTGCACCATCTTCACAGTTGTTGATATGTTTAAGCTCATTGCTGTGGCTATTGTGTGGCTATCGATAAAGTAGAGAATCAGTGAAAAAGGGAAACCCTCAAGGAGACGCACTGACACAAAGATTAGGCAGAAACTAATTATTCATTGCCATATAAGGCATTATTGTTTTTGTTGTTGATGATGTTGATTTTTCAGTTTTGTTGCTGTTGTCATGTGCCGTCGAGTCGATTTCGACTCGTAGTGACCCCATGTGACAGAGTAGAACTGCCTCATAGGGTTTTCTAGGCTGTAATTTTTAAGGAAGCAGATCTCCAGGCCTTTCTCCCGCACAGCCGCTGGGTGGGTTTAAACCACCAATCTTTCCATTAGCAGCTAAGCGTTAAACTGTTGTACCACCAGGGCCCCTTTTAAAAAACATAATTCCAATTTTACCAGTGCAGAAAATGGCATCCATTGCCATATGGGGCATTAATGTTTTTTGTGTTTATTTTTTGTCATTGCTGTTTTCAATTTTACCAATGCAGAAACTGAGGCTCAGAGAGGCCTGACGTCACACACAGCTAGAATTCTAACCATTATCTGCCTGACCCCAAGCCTGTGTTTTCCCCCTATGCCCTGCTGCTATCTTCTGCAAACTCTGACAAGAGCTCCACAGCCAGCTCCTATTGCCCAGCCCGAGTGCCCCGTAGAGACCAATGAGCTCTCCTGCTCCTGAGTTGCTCTGAGCCCACCTGGACTGGGAATCTTCAGTCCAGTGGTCATTGTTAGTTTCTATCATTTTAATGAAGAAAGGCCGCTCCCCCTTGGCTCCAGGTCTTTAGACTGCTGAATTTTAGTAACCAATCCCACTGAAGATTTACAAATTTCAAGGCAGGAATTAGAAGAAAATTCCATATTTTATAGATGCTGAATTGGGCTATTATCTCCATGCAGCAGGTGCCAATTTCCTATCAAATGGTGAAATGCCGTAATTATCAGTAGAATTCCATTCAAATTCTAAAAGTAGATAAATAACCAATGGGGATATCATTTATTCATTAGAATATGAAGGAAGGGGGAATATCACCCTGTTCAGGGCTGTGAGGAAGCTGCCTTGCAGGGGAATCCACCTCACTGATGCTGGTTGGAGGACTCGATTCATTAAAACTCTTGGGCTGGCAGGAGAGAGGAGCTTCTGTTAAACATCTGAACAGACAAGATAACAGGCCACTGATTGAGAAGCTAATGTGAGAGATGTGCTGCTGTCCTCTTATTTTTCTTGCAGTGGATGGAAAGACACACATTAGGAGTCACTGGAAAATTACCAAAGGCTCCCTAGTTCCTATCATATATGCTCTCTTCAAGACCCGGCACCATCCTCTCTAACCACCTTGCTTCTTGCTCTTTTCAGCACACAGTGTCCTACAAGCCCACAGGGGCATTCATCTTTCTTCCGCTTGCAGCTGATGAGACAGATTCTACAGTCCCTCCCTATATTCTTCAGATACATGTGTCAGCTTCAGAAGGAAGAGAACCTCTCTATCCCTTTACTCAACTCAGAAAACCAGGCCAAATACTGATGCCCCTACTTCTTTGGGTCTGTTTCCTCCTCTGAAAAAACAGGAGAACTAAGGCTATGTGGGACACTGCTGACTGAAATACTACAGGTATGCCAATATTATTGGCATAATATTTGGCAAAGAGAAAGTTCTTAGTAAATAAATACTTGATGAAAATGCTGCTGATGCTGGTGGTGAGGATGGTAATGGTGGTGTTGGTGGTGGAGACAGCGATGGTGATGGTAATGGTGTTGGTGGTGATGATGACAGTGACAATGATGATGGTGATGGTGGCGGTGATGATCATAATGATGACAGTGATGGTAGAGGTGGTAATGATGATGGTGATGTTGGTGATGACAGTGACAGTGATGATGATGATGGTGGTGATGATGATGACAATGATGATGGTGAAGGTGATGACTGTGATGGTGGTGGTGATGATGATGATTATTTTACTCCAAGGAGAGAAATAGTTACACTTGTTGGTCAAATCCCTAGACCTATTAAAAGTTCTAGTGTTTGGGTGTGGCCAGAGGTCAGAGGTGGCAGCCAGTTCCCTGTTTTCTGCAGACCATCTCTTCCACTTAATGTCTCAAGAAAGAAGGAAACTGGTCACAACTCACAAAGCTGGGCTGTGTATCAATTAAGGTTTGGCTACAGACAAGAGACACTACTCTAGCTGGTCTTCACAACTGGTCCAATAAGCAACATCATGAGAAATGGAAAAAATATTGACATTGTAAAGGATTTCATCTTCTTTGGTTCCACAATCAACGCCCATGGAAGGAGCAGTCAAGAAACCAAACAACACATTGCACTGGGCAAATCTGCTGCAAAAGACCTCTTTAAAGTGTTAAAAAGCAAAGACGTCACTTTGAGGACTAAGGTGCACCTGACCCAAGCCATGGTGTTTTCAATCACCTCATATGCATGTGAAAGCTGGATAATGAATAAGGAAGACGGAAGAAGAATCAATGCATGTGAACGATGATGTTGGCTAAGAATACTGACTACACCATGGGCTGCCAAAAGAACAAAAAAATCTTCTTTGGAAGAAGTACAGCCACATACTTTGGACATGTTATCAAGAGAGATCGGTCCCTGGGGAAAAACATCATGCTTGGCAAAGTAGAGGGTCAGTGAAAAAGAGGAAGACCCTCAACGAGATGGAGTGACACAGTGGCCATAACAATGTACTCAAGCATAACAACGATTGTGAGGATGGCGGAGGACCAGGCAGTGCTTCATTCTGATGTATATAGGGTCGCTATGAGTCAGAATCGACTCGACGACACCTAACAACAACAAAAACTAGCTGGTTTATCCAATTATTAGGACTGATGACCTGGTTTTAGAGATAATCTAAATACCAACAGAAGGGGAGGAGGGCCAGGATCTTGGCTGTTTGGAGAAACAACTCCCAGTCCCAAGAGTTGCAGCATCCATGGTCAGAAAGATGCTGTCCTTGCTGAAGAAAGCCACTGGGTCCAGCAGCTGCCATTGCAGGAGCACTCTGCCTTTGCCCAGCCCATACCAGCAAAGGGGATGAGTAAGTTAAGATGTGTGTATTCTTGGATTCCCTATAAAAACACCACTACAACTTCTTCTGGGAGGTAGCAGATCTCAGTTTCCATGTGCCTCTCTCAGGGTGAGAATCACTCCACATTCAGTGTTTTGTCATCTCAGTGTTGCTGGGTGTTATTGAGTCAATTCTGACTCATGGCAACCATATAGGACAGAGTAGAACTGCTCCATAGGGTTTCCTAGGCTGTAATCTTTACAGGAGCAAATCACCAGGTCTTTTCTCCCATGCAGCCATTGGTGGATTCGACCACTGACCTTCCAGTTAGCAGCCAAGTGCTTAACTCTTGCATCACAAGGATTCTCAACCAAAAAAAAAAACGTTTCTTGGCTGGAAGAAAAACAGGCTCTGCCAGACTTACTGAGGGTTTTGCAAAAAAAAAAAAAAAAAAATGGTTTCCAATTCTATAATTTTAAAGGGTAACTTTAGAGTTGCTCACATTTTTTGCTCCCTGCTCTGGTTGAGAACTTAACCTCTCTGGGCTCCAGGCTGAACTTCGCTGACCTCAAGGCATGGGGATGGTTCAACAAGTAGGGTCACTGCAGAGCAGAGGAGAATGGGCCAGAGAAGGCCAAGGTCAGCCGTGCTGGTGGCTTCCTTGGGTTTTGAGAAATTCTAAGGGGGAGCAGGGAAGATAGCTGAGGCCCCAGTGGGAGAGGAGGTTGAGATGATCTGGGCCACTCAGCAGTATTTAAGTCAGTGAGGGACAGTCACAGTGCGCGGTTCATGAAAAGAAGGTCAGGCCTGACAAATCTGTTTGAATTCTCTGAATCCATCCCCAAATTGGAAGACAATGGTTCCATAATGGGCAATTTATCTGCATTTCAGAGAGGCATGTGATCTAGGAGGACAAAACCAATTGATTTGCAAAGGCCAATACTGCGCTGTCCTAGGAAGTTTAAATCAGAAAAACCCATTCTTCTCGGATAAAAAGAGCTTCTTTTAAAAATAAGGTGGAGAAAATAAAAGGAAGGTTGGAGGGATCCATACTCAGAATGGGTCAGAAGTCAATGGAATGGAAGATGCTACCTGTTAAGAACAGGCCCTTTGGTGACCAACCTCAGAAATGTGATTTCTAATGTGTTTAGATGGGTGATGCCCCCAAAATAAGTAGAGAATTGACTCCCACTGCAGGTAACCTGCTTAACCTAGAAGCCTCATCATGCCAGGTGCCATTAAGCCATCTCAACATATCTTCTGTGAGGAAGACCGTATTGTTATCTCCCATGTTGGAGATGAGTAAACTGAGGTAGGAGGAGGGATAAAAGGAAGAACTCATTCATCATGGTGATAACCAGAGCACGAGACAGGAACAACAAGGCACAGGCTGGTTCTCTCGCTGACTATGCCGTCAGAGACGAAAAGGCCAGTCCTCGGCACAGTCATACAGCCTCAACTGAGGGTCTTCTGTGTGTGCGAGGCACTTGCCAGTGCAGCTGTGAGTGAATAAAGCCCCTGCCCTCATAAGAAGGGAGATGTAAAACAAATAATTCAACAGAGACATGCGCAAGTACTCACACCACAGGTTCCACGTCAGAAACTGATAGCTCCACATTGTTGTTGTTAGTTGCCACCGAGTTGATTCTGACTCATGGTGACCCCATGTGTGCAGAATAGAACTGCTCCATAGGGTTTTCAAGGCTTGTGACTTTTCGTAAGCAGATCACCAGGCCTGTCTTCTGAGGAGCCTCTGGGTGGGCTCGAACTGCCAACCTTTCAGCTAGCAGTGAAATGCTTAACTATTTGCGCCACTCAGGGACTTAGCTCCACACAGGAGCTAATAACAGCAAGAGCGGATGCGGGGTGGGAATAAGAGTTGGATCTTGGAAGACTTCTCAGAAGCAGTGACATTTCAGCTGAGACCTGATGGATGGCCAGAAGTAAGCCAGGTAAGGAATGTTCCAGATACGGGGAACATTGTCCATTGAAGCCTTAAGGTGGAAAAGAGCTAGATGTGTATGAGAAAGTCCACACCTAGGATGACGCCATTGAAGGGTCCACCTGATACACTGAAACACATTCCTAATGCCACTGTGGAGTTCTTTCTCCAAGATTCAATCAGCAAAGATGTCTGCCTGCGATTAGACTAGGATGAGGTTCACAGGTACCATCTGTCTCTGAATCCCCCTGGATTTTCTTAGGGCACCTGGGCATGGAGATAGATGACTATGATAAGTCTAATTGTATCTGGATTTCTCCACAGCAGATATGCACCTAACAGCCCAGCAGAGCCCTTGACTAATGACTTTCAAATATAATTAAAAACATATTTCAATAGAAAGTACATTGCCAAGTCTACATCAGCAAAGTGAAATTAACCTTCAAATGAGAGTGGAACAACAGCGGATCGCAAGGGTTTGTAAGAGATTAGATACTCTGCAGCCCAATTATGTTACAATAACTCACCTCATTAATCTCCAAGGAAACAATAACAACAACAGTTAAATACTGTAATTAATAAACCCGATTTCAAACTTGATTTTAGTTTTATAGGACTTGGTAATATGATCCAATGAAGTTGTGGAAAAGACAGAACATCAGTGGAGCAATCTGGTTCTTTAAAGGCCATGGCGACAGAGCCCAATACCTCATATTTGAGATTCTACCTCTGCTTAGAGCTGAATACATCCAAAAAACACATTGGGCAACGATGCCAAGATGGAACATCTGACCAGGACCTCACAGGTGCCGAAAGATATTAGTTATGATTCAGTTGGCTCTAACACACGGCGACCCCAAGTATAACAGAACAAGATGTTGCCTGGTCCTGTGCCATCTTCATGATCATTGGTGTGTTTGAGAGCATTGTTGTAGCTATTGTATCAATTCATCTCATTGAGCATTTCCTTCATTTTCATTGACCCTCTCCTTTACTAAACATGAGAACTTTTCCAGAAATTTATCTTTCCTGATGATGTATCCAAAGTAAGCAAACCAAAATCTTGCCATCCTTGCTTCTAAGGAACATTCTGATTACATTTCTTCTAAGACAGATTTGTTTTTTCTTTGGCAGTCCATAGTATATTCAATAGTCTTCACCACCACCAAAAAAAAAAAACCCAAATTATTGGCAAGATCCCCTTGCTGAGATATTCAAATAAAAGTGAAGAAGTAGACCTTATAAAAGAGAAGAAACACAGAGGAAGGATAGCCGTGTAAAGATGCACCTACAAGCCAAGAAATGCCTAGGGCTTCCAGAAGCTGGGAGAAAAAGAATCTTCCCCTAGATCCTTCAGAAAGAACATGGCCCCGTGGATACCTTGAATTAGGACTACTAGCCTCCAGAACTGTAAGACAATAAATTTCTGCTCTTATTTAAAAAAAAAAAAAAAAAAAGTGGAGGAGTAGATAAGCTTGCAGGATAACCAGAGTCAGTGTGAGCCAATAAATCCCTTTTCAGAACAACTGCATCAAGAAATTAACAGAAATTTTAAAGCATTATTATTGGAATTTTTTCTTTTCTGTTAGATTCATGCAACTCCCAGAAAACTGGGTTCTATCTACCTTCTCTCTGACCACAAAGAGGATAGCATCTCCAGGAATTACTAAATGGCCAAACAAGAAAATAGAGGTGAGTTCTTGGGAGTTAAGAGTTTCCTGCTGCTAATACAGCTCCCTGTGGCAGTATGAATCCTTGAGAGCATTCTAGGGTCAAGGAAAGAGTCAACAAATCCAAGCTCCAGTCCTGGGAGGCAGGTTACTCAATGATTAAGGGCATAGACTTGCAGAGTCAGAGAGCCCTGGGTTTGAATCCCAGGCCTTCCATTTAATAGTTGTGTCATCTTGGGCTGGCCACTGAGCTTCCTTAAGGCTCACTTTATCCATACAAAAAATAATTCCTATTGTACACCAATGTTCATTACAGCACTTTTCACAATAGCCAACCGGTGGAAACAACTGAAATGTCTATCAACAGATGAATGGATAAGACTTGCTGGCCTGATAGAGATTGGAGAAACCCTGAGGGTATGGCCCCCGGACACCCTTTCTGTTCAGTAATGAAGTTACTCCTGAGGTCCACCCTTCAGACAAAGATTGGACAGGCCCATAAAACAAAATGAGACTAAAGGTGCCCACCAGCCCAGGGGCAAGACTAGAAGGCAGGAGGGAACAGAAAAGCTGGTAATAGGCAACCTAAGGTTGAGAAGTGAGAGTGTTGACATGTCGTGGGGTTGTTAACCAATGTCATAAAACAACACGTGTACTGTTTAATGAGAAACTAGTTTGTTCTATAAACCTTCATGTAAATTACAATAAAAAACAATAACAATAATAAAAAAAAAAAACAGATGAATGGATAAACAAACTGTGCTGTATACATACAATGAACTATTACTAGCCATAAAAAGAAATGGAGTCCTGTTGCATGCCACAACATGGATGAACCTTTAAAATATTACGCCAAGCAAAACAAGTCAGTTGCAAAAGGACAAATATTGTATGATCTCACTTTATGCTAACGGTGGTGGAATATTTTGGAAAAGAATAGCAACAATGGTGGCACAACATGAAAAATGTAATGAATGTCACTGAATTGTAAATGTGGAAGTTGTTATGCTGGCAAATGTTTCAGTGTGTATATTTTCACCACAATAAAATAAATAAAAAAGCCCCATAACAGCACCCATTTCACAGGACTTATTGGGAGTTTACATGCGGTAACATGTGTGCAGTGTTTAATGTAATCCCCAGTGTATAGTAATTGCTAAATTAATGCAAGTCATCATCACAGGCGATTTAAAAATAGCAAGCACAATCATTCCTGCCCTGCGTACTTCATGAGACTTTTATGAGGAGCAAATGAGAACATTGTTAGAAAAACGCTTTTTAAGCTGTGAAGAACTAAACAAATACAGCTATGTTGTTATGGTTATTAAATGTTCTGGGCACAGTGCACCGCTCAATAAATATTTGTTAAAGGAACAATGAATCAGTAAATGAGATAAAACTGGAGGTCCTGGTAGCCAGCATCCCTACTTGCATCGTTTCCTGCAAGCACTGGCATCTCAAACAACCCTACAGCTTCTCTTCAACCTCGGCACATTGTGTGCTTTCCTAAGAAACTCCTCATTGAGGAGGCCAGGCCTTTCGCCTTCATGCCTTGACCTAGAGGAGACAGCATGGAGATTATTTTTGTGGAAAACAAGAAAGGTCACATTTCACAATTCAGTGTTCAAAGACCTAAGCAGTGGCAAGAAAGAGAGATCAGTCAAGTGGACTTTTCCACTTAGAGAAGCACTATAAGTCTTAAAAGTTTGCATGATGCATCGGTATTGCCTTGAAGAAGATATTCCGCTTTGGAGATGCGCCATAAATATCACTCAGTGTGGCTCATGTCATCTGGAATGTTCCCATCCTTGAGTGAGCATGGAAAATATATAGTAGGGACAGAGGTGAGTTATGGCACGGAACATATTTAGTAATCTAATCACCCAGTGGACACCCACAGTTTACAGTTTAATTGTCCACAAGGTATAGCTTCTCTGTAATTGAATTATATTTTGAAATAAGGAAAACCTGATTTAGAGTGTTGTTCAAAAAAATCAACAGGGTATGTTTTCCTGTTTGTAACAATAATCCAATGGTTAGTGTTAATGCATTATCAAGGAATGAAGCAAAATGGGTAATTGTAAGGAATTCATGGTTTGCTGCACCAAGAGGCTGCATAAGCTAAGATTGGAGAAGCAGGGAACGTTGCCCTTCTCATTTATGTTCACTTAAGGCAGATGTTCCATTTTACTTTAATCTGCTTCAGGCTTATTCAACTAAACACAATCTGAAGTATAGCTACTCATTCACTCAACAGGCATTTGAGCACTGACTCTAGGCTTGATGCTGTGTTTGGAGCTCAAGACACCAAGATGTGTATGAGCTGTGTGACCCTGGGTCTCAGTTTCCAAGTCGGTAAAGTGGGACAATAATAGTTCCCACTTCATGGGGTTGCTGTGATCACTGCGGCAAATCACTTAGTACAATATGTACAATACAATATTATAATTCCTACTGTTATTATCTGGAGCCCTGGTGGTGCAGTGGTTAAGAGTTAGGCTGCTAACCAAAGGTTCAGCAATTTGAGTCCACCAGCTGCTCCTTGGAAACCCTGTAGAGCAGTTCTACCCTGTCCTATAGGGTCGCTATGAATCAGAATCGACTCGATGGCAACAGGTTTTGTTTTGGGTTTGGTATTGGTACTATTATGGTTTTATTATTTCCTTGCTCACAAAGAGTTTACAGTTTTAAAAAAATGACAAACAGTTAATAAACAATGTGATTAAGATTGACATATCTTGTATTAATTATCTATTACCACTGTAATACTATGTAGGGGGAAGTGCTGGTTCAGTGGTAGAATTTTCACCTTTCATGCAGGAGACCCCGGTTCGATTCCCGGCCAATGCACCTCGTGCATATCCACCACTCGTCTTTCAGTGGAGGCTTCTGTGTTGTGATAATGCTGAACAGGTTTCAGTGGAGCTTCCAGACTAAGACAGACCAGGAAGAAAGGCCTGGGATCTACTTTTAAGAAATCAACCTGTGAAAACCCTATGGATCACCATGGTCTAATTCCATCATGCATGGAGCTCCCATGAGTTAGGGGCCAACATGACAGCAGTTAATAACAACAATGGTGTATAACAAACAATACTTAACTTCAGTGAAACTTAACTGTAAGGTTTTATTGCTTATACATATGAGGTCCACCAGGGCTCTGCCGGATGGCCCTGCCTTCTCAGCTAGGCTTACTCCCACGTCTGGTGTTGGCTGACTTTCAGCTGGTCTGCCAGTTTCAGCTGAGGGTGTTGTTATTCTACATCCTTCTTATTCACTTCCTATGACCAGTCACTGATTCAGGCATGTTCTTTTCCTGGCAGTGGTACAAGAGAACAAGTGAAAACATGCAAAGTCTCTTGAGGCCTAGACTTGCAATGGTGACATCATCATTTCTGCCTTGTGATATTGGCCAAGCAAGTCACTTGACTGTGCCCAGATTCAGGGTATGAGGCACTAGAAATTACATGGCAAAAGGCATGAAGGTTGAAAAAGGTGAAGGAAGGATATCAATGCAATTCACCCCACAGATGTACATACAGAGATGCTGTCAAAATAAAAGACAGCCTAGCACTGCTATAAGGAGTCCTAGTGGTGCAACAGTTAAGCACTCGGATGCTAATCAAGAGGTTGGTGGTTTGAACCCACCCAGTGGCTCCATGGAAGAAAGAGTTGGTGATCTGCTCCCATAAAGATTACAGCCAAGAAAACCCTATGAGGCAGCTACTATGAGTCAGAATTGACTTGATAGCATCCAACAACAACAACAGCACTGCTATAAAGACAGAGCTCAAGGAAGGCTCCTGGCTGAGTCTTGAAGAAGGGTAGGTGTTCTCCAGCCCATCCCAATAGATTTATGGGGCCCAGGAACAGGTATTTTGTTGTCTTTCTTACATTCTAAATACTTAAAGGAGTCTCTGGGTGGTGCAAATGGTCAATGCGTTCAGCTGCTAACTGAAAGGTTAGAGGTCCAAGTCCCTCCAGAGTTGCCTCAAAAGAAAGGCCTAACACTCTACTTCCAAGAAACCAGCCACTGAAAACTGTATGGAACACAGTTCTACTCTGATAACACAGGGTTGCCATAAGTCAGAGTTGAGTAAATAGTTAAAGAACGCAATGGGTGAGCTTCCTGAAACCTGGGAAAGGTCAGCAGAGCTGAGATCTGTCAGATCATCTCTCACATCTCCCAGAAAGAAGTCTCTGGAGAACCACAGCTAATCCAATACAATGTGGGCTCTTTGGGCTTCCTCTTGACTTCCAACAAGGAGATCAACACAGATGGAGTCTTTGGTACCTGATCCAAAGCCGATATAAACCGTCCAACTTCAATATCCAAGAGGTCAATCCATCAGAGTTCCAGTCCTTAATGACCTGGTTGAAATCAAGTCCACTACCCTGAGCAGGAGGACTGGGACATACAGCAAGCAAGTATTTCTCTGATGCTGTGTCTTCAGAGACCACGAGGAAATGAGTAAGAGTTTGTCTATAAATCCTTACACTGCTGAATGGACAATATTCATTATAGAATATGACTTTTAAAAGAAAAAAAAAATCTGGAAATTTCCAGACCATCCAGTTTTGGTTTTTAGAACCTCGAAGGAAGCATTCTTCAAAGACACAGCCATGCTCCTCAGGAACGCAGAGGGAGGAAGCTGGGAATTTAGGGGGCCAAAGCCTGGATTGGCTCAGGTGGGGCTAGCTCCAGTAAGCTCCAAAAAAAGCAGGAATGAAATAAGGGCAAGTTCCACCAATCCCTACAGTTCAGAGAGCAAAAAGAGCTCATAAACCCCCCCACCATCTCATCACTGTCCTTAGTCCCTGGCTGGCTTCCTCCCTTCCTCGTCTTGCTCCTTCTCGCTCCTCCTCTCTCAGAGATTAATACAAAAGGGATTGTATCATTTAGGGTACTTCTGGCCTCAGGTAACAATAGAATTAACTAAAAATGGCTTAAGCAATAAAAAGTTAATCACATATAACAAGAAATCCAGAGGCAAGTTGGTTCAGGGTTGGTTAATTCAACTAGAGAGGAGTTTTGAGTTCCTCCCTAAAGGCAAGAAAAACTTTCCTTATGTCCCCACCACAGAAGCCTTTTCCTCACCTCTAATTTGCCAGAGGAGTCCTGGTGGTGCAGTGGTTAAGTGGTCAGCTGCTAACCAAAAGGTCAGCAGTCTGAATCCATCAGCCACTCCTTGAAAATCCTATGGGGCAGTTCTACTCTGTCCTATAGGGTTGCTATGAGTTGGAATCAACTCAACAGCAGTGAGTTTGGTTTTTGTTTTTGTTTTAAATTTTCCGGAGTGATCTTCCAAAAGCTCAGCCATTGGAAACCCTATGGAGTACAGTTTTACTCTGACACACATGGGGTCACCATGAGTCAAGATTGACTCGAGGGCAACCGGTTTTTAACAAGGGAGGAGAGAAAAATGGGAAAATAAAAGATAGAAGATAGCAACTGGTAGCTATTTGCCAAAATAAAATCATGCCCTACATTCTTAAAGTAATCATTAGCCAAGTATTCCAAGGATTGCCATAGACACTAATCAAGATAAAGCCTTTCGGGATGGGTAGGATCCCAACTCCACTGAAGAACATGACTGCTCTATATCTGAAAACAACTGGAGTTTTTCAGCATGGGAATGGAGGGGTAGAAGTTAGATGGACAGCTAAGTGTGTCTGCTAAAGGAAGTAGCATTAAAGTTGAGAATTCAGGCCAGAGAAAGTCAGGGAAGATTCTTCAGATAATCTAACCACTGTTCCCCTTGAAGCCAGATGACCTCGGTTCAAATCTTGGCTCTGTAATTTACTAACCATTGACCGTGGGCAATTTATCTATGCCTCCATTTCCTAATCTATGAAATGGGACCAATAATGTTGTTGTGAGAATTAAATGTGAGAGTATACGATGAAAAGTCCCTGTTGCTGTTGTGTGTCATCGAGTCGATTTCAACTCATAGCAACCCGATGGGACAGAGTAGAACTGCCCCGTAGGGTTTCCAAGGAGCAGCTGGTGGATTCAAACTGTTGACCTTTTTGTTAGCACCTGAGCTCTTAACCACTTCACCACCGGGGCTCTGAAAAGCTAGATAGATACTAGGACACTGGTATCTAACCAATGATCATCAACTGAGAGGCCCACACGCCCTTCCTCCACTCTTCTCTCAGGACGAGTACTCAGCATCATATGTAAAAGCCCAGTCTCCAGAATCAGACAGATCTGGGTCCCATAGCTGGTCCTGCCAGATATCAGCCTCATAACACCACTGAACTTCTGAAAGTCTCTAAGCATTGGACGATTTATCTGTGAAGTGGGTATAACATTCATAACCTCATAGAAGGTGGTTGTGTGAGCTGAAAGAGATACTGCTAATAAAGGATTTAGCAGATACCTAGTCCTGGGTAAGTGCTCAGTAAATTGTTATTGTGGTAGATGTTGTCATCAACAACATGACCATCGTCGGCCCTCTCAAGGTCTCCACCCTGCCAGATATCAGGTCCTGTAGATACATTTGGACTTCCAGATTCACAGCAATCTTTCTCAAGAGTCAAATCTAATTGCATGCCACCTTTTGATAACTTCTCATTTTCCTGAGGGTAAAGACCCAAAACTCCCAAGTGTGACCTGCAAGATGCAATAGGATTTGCTTCCAGGTTACCTCCCTAGCCCTATCTCAGACCAAGCTTCACTGGCCATTCTTCAGTCTCTCTAACTTGCCAGTCTCTCTCCAGTCACATGACCTTGGCCCATGCTGTTCCTTCCACCTGAAATGCTCTTTCCCTAATTGTTTAGGTAACATCTCTTCTTCCTCAAATCTCACCCCAAATGGCACTTCTCAAGGAAGGCTGTCTGAATCCCAGATAAAGACAGATCATTTGTTACATATTCTCAGCATAGACGTGGTATTCTGACTGTTGGGGAGCATGAACCCTGGAGCAGGACAGCATGGGCTTAGATTTCCACTATACCACTTCCTAGCCATGTGACCTATGGAAACTTACTTAACCTCTCTGTGCCTCAACATCCTCATCTGTACAATGTAGATAATAATAATTGTTATTAATAATACCTATCTCATAGGGTTATTATGAATATTAAATGAGTTATTATTAGTGAAGTATTTAGAATAATGTTAGGCATATCGAAAGTGCTATGTAAGTATTTACTAAATCAAATTAATAAGTTGTCCCATGCCTTCAGGGAATCTCTCTTAGCCTGCAGCTATGCACTCATGATTGTGATAATTTGATTGCTCCCTAGCTTCCCTTCCAGAGAAAATTTCCTAGGAGTTCAGGGGCATATCTCTTTGTGTTTCCCCACTGTACCCAGCTCCAGGCATAAAACCCAGTGCAGGGTGGGTTCACGATAAATACGTATCTGATTAATGAAGGAAAACTTACTACACAGCATAACTCGATATTTACCTTGCATCCACGCAGGTAGAGAGGGCTTATGCTCCCCAGTCTTGTACCACCAGCATCATCCCCTGCCTTGCCTGGTGCATTAATGTAAACATTGCCAACCAGCCCAGCAAACGTTGGGGCTCCCCAGGGACACAGAGCCAGTAATGGGCTCCATATTGTTTTGGATGTTCTGGACCAGGAAGAGATCAAGTCTGAGATGATGTCAGTATGGTTAACCCCAGATTCCTCTGCTCACCCCACTGCACGGAACTCTTTAAAACATTCTGCTCATCAACCCTCCCCAACCACAACAACTGCAGGACAAGAGCCTTAATCAGAGAAGAAAAGATTAATTGGAGAGCTGCCGTGAGAGCAACTGAGTGCCAGGCCTGCCAGCCTTATAATACAGGCAATTAGGGCAGCATTGTGACTTGTGTTATCACAGCAGCAGCAGCCCCAGCAAAGCCTCTTCCCCTTCTGTTGGAGGCTTCCACCTCAGAAGGCTGGAAAATGAACACAAAAAGAGGGCATGGGTACTCTTGCCCACCAAGGACTCTACAGAAGATGGTGGCCATTCCCACATATAGCAGAGAGGGCAGTGGAAGCAAAAGAAAAGGGCACTGATGCCAAGCCTCACTCCTACCCTTTGTGCTGTATGACACTGGGCCACCCATTCCACAATTTGGGACCTAAGTTTCTTCATCTATAAAGTCACAGGGTAGGACCAGATCAGTTGTCACATCACCCTTGGCTCTAAACTCAAAGAAGACTTTTCTCAAAGTAGACATTTCCTAGGAGTGAATGCACCCTCTCTCACATGCAACTTCATAGAACCAGATGCTTCATTCATCCAGAGCAATGTGCCGGTTGCTGTCCCTGGTGCTGAAGTTAGCATGGTGGCTAAACACACAAGAGCCTTGCCCTACAACACATGGGCTGTGGAGTCAAACAATCTGAAATCAAGGGCGACAAAACCTACCTAACAGGGCCATTGTGAAGAATAAAGGAGATAATGTATATAGAGACACAGATGCGGGACCCAATGCATAGTAAACCAAAAAAAAACAAAAAGGCTGCTGCCATGGAGTCAGTTCCAGCTCATAGCAACCCCATAGGACAGAGCAGAATTGCCCCACAGGATTTCCAAGGAGAGGGTGCTGGATTCAAACTGCCGAACTTTTGGTTAGCAGGTGTAGCTCTTAACCACTGCACCACCTGGTTTCATAAATAGAAGCTGTTACACAATGGCCACAACAGTGGACTCAAATACGCCAACAATCATGAAGATGGTGCAGGACTGGGCAAAGCTTCATTATGTGATACATGGGATCGCCAAGAGTTGCAGCTGACTTGACAGCAACTAACAACACAGTTTCCATCACCTGTTTGTCAGTGTGTCATACTTTGGTGGCCTGTGTGTTGCTGTGATGCTGGAAGCTACACCACTGGTATTTCACACACAAGCAGGGTCACCATGGTGGACAGGTTTCAGTGGAGCGTCCAGACTAAGATAGAGTAGGAAGAAAGGCCTGGTGATCTACTTCTGAAAAATAGCCAGTGAAAACCCTATGGACCACAAAAAAATATTATCCAATATGGTACTGGAAGAGGAGTCTCCTAGGCTGGAAGACACTCAAAATACACAGTGGCTGCAAAAGCGAACTCAAGCATACCAATGATCATGAAGATGGCACAGGACCATGCACTGTTTCCTTATGTTGTATGTCACGTCTCCATAAGTTGGAGCTCACTTGATATCTACTAACAACACTTCATGGGTCAGATGAACTTCAACTCCTGAATGAAGGAGAAAACATTTTCCTTGGGAGAAGGCAGCAGGCAAAGTGCCTGACACACCTGGCTAATGAGGCCTGCTGTGAAACAGGAAGTGTGAGGAGGAGGCCTAGGAGGACAGGAGATGGACGAATGTTGTAACTGACATACACAAGCCAAGAAAAGCCATTTGTCTTACTGAAGACTCACCCTAGCACACTTTTGGGAGGTGAGAGGAAGTGAGTGATAAAACAGTCAACTGTGAGAATCTGTTTTAAATTCTCATCATTCTACCAGTTGACTAAGCCAGGCTGGTTCATCTAGACTGGCTCATACTGGTGCACCCTCTTACTCATCACATAAGAGAAGTGCTAGTCCTTACTGTTCGTGCCACTCTTCAGGGAATTTCTGGTTAAATGCCCATTTTCTAAGCTGCCAGGGCATCCTGTGCTCTCCTCTTTCATGGCACTCACCACACTGTGCCATAAAATCCAGTTTCCCCATCTATCTCTCACTGGATCCCAGAGACTGATCCACAGAGATTGTATTCATCTAGATCGTTCAGGTTGTAAGAAACAGAAACTCAACTTGAACAAGGTTAGGCATAACATTGTGCTGACTCAGAATACATGATGGAGGTGAATATCCCAACTCTGGGTGGGGGCAGAAGGCAACCAGTGCCTCAGGAGTAAACTAATTAAAGGCTCAAAGACTACCATGGTTCTTTCCCTCTCTTGGGCTCTGCTTTTCTAGGACATTTGGTTCATTCTCAGTAATGGCAGACTTGCTTTCTCCACAGGCTTCTTCCTCTCATGTCACAGATTCTCCCTTCAGAGAGAACTGACCCACTCATAAGTCCACCGCGAGTTCCTAAGATGGATTCTTATTGGCCAAGCTTGTATCACACATGCCACTGGGTCAACCAATAGTAGGTGCTGTGTGTGGGAGGGTGAGTTTGTGTCTGTTTGTGTTGTAGGGGGATGTTTGTGAAATATGCCAACACCCAACAGAAACATACAGTTGAAGTGGAGGAGCCAGCTTCTTAAAAGAATGTGACGGTGTTTCCTTAAGAATGGTGGGTGCCAAAGAGACTAAGCAAGACGTGATGCAGATCAAGCTAGATGCAGGTAGGTCTATGAGTGGCCTGAAATTATTAACTAAATACCTGTATAGATTCTCCTGTTTAAGAAAAATTTGTGTCTCTCAGACTCTCAAAGGAATCTATATGTGCAGAAGCTTGAGAGAGTTACAGGTGTGAGTCCCACTGTTGCAAGCATGAAGGAGAAATAATAAAGGAGGAGGGCAGCATTGCCTGGGAATTGAAGGGTCACAGAAAATCCATGGGTGGTACAAACGATTTGCTCTCAGCTGGTAATCAAAATGTTGGCAGTTCAAACCCACCCAGCGGTGCTGTGGAAGAAAAGGCCCGGCAACCTGTTTTTGTAAAGATTACAGCCAAGAAAACCCTATGGAGCAGTTCTACTCTGTAACATATGGGGTCACCATGAGTCAGGATTGACTTGACAGCACAGGATAACAAAGAGAGAAAACCCAAATCCTGGCTTGATGTGCTGGATGATTTTCACATTTCGTACATCTGGACAGTCCCTTATGGGAGGGCTGGTGGGGGTGGAAAAAGAGAGGCTGCCTAAAGCATTCAGACAAGTAATTGATTTTGCTTGGGATGCTCAGCTTCGGCTCCCTGCTGGAAATGGCCTGCGTGTGAAGTGGAGTGAGATGAACGGAGGAAGCTGGCAAGCTGCAGTGTGGCGCTGGGTTGGGAGTTGAGGACCCACACCCTAAACCCTGCACTCTTCTAACTAAAGAGCGTCCAGAGCCTCTTGTCCCTATCCCTGTGATGCCTCCCCACTCCCAAGGAATATCAGGCCCTTTCTGCCGATTCAGAAGGGAGCCCTCTGGAGACAAATCAACCGTCGAGGAAAACAAACAGCAAAGCTCATTTCATTTGGCAACCAATGCTTTATTTAGGAAAGGCATAAATATTGGATTTGCAACGTTATTTTCCTCCAGAGAAACACTCTGGAGAAAATTAAAACAATGCAAGATTTAATTATTAAAAGCCAAACATTCCTGTACATATTTTTCTGGCCCAAAGTTTTAAAAACAAACTCCCAAAGAAAATACATTTTTAATGACTAGCTCCCTCCCACACAGGCTATGTTTTAAATCATGTCTCCAGCATGACTCACCCTGCACAGAAGAAGGGAAAATGCCAGGGAAATCACAGGACAGGTTTTCTGGTAAAGAAGCAGCAAGACAGTGCTTGGAGATTTGGGAGGACAGGCACCCTGAGATGACCTTGATCGGACTATATTTCCTCTCCCAGCTTCCCAGACATACTAGTCAGGAGGCATGTTGAAATGGACCAAATTTCTCGTCCATATGTATTTTCCTCTTTCGTGGAAAGTTTTAAGCAGGATATAAAGTTAAAGATGCAAGATGATCAATTCATTTGCTCACTCAACAACTATGTATTGTGTACCTACTATGTTCCCACTGGGAGGCACTGGTGGTTCAGTGGTAGAATTCTCACCTTCCACGCAGGAGACATGGGTTCAACTCCTGGCCACTGCACCTCATGAGCAGCTACCACCTATCTGTCAGCGGAGGCTTGCATGTAGCTATGATGCTGAACAGGTTTCAGTGGAACTTCCAGGCTGAAATGGACTAGGAAGAAAGGCCTAGTGACCTACTTCAGAAAATCAGCCAATGGAAACCCTATGGACACAAAGGTCTGATCTGCAACTAATCCTGGGAATGGTGCAGGAATGGGTAGCGTTTGGTTCCCTTGCACATGGGGTCACCATGAGTCAGGGGCTAACTGGACAGCAGCTAACAACGTGTTCCCACTAAACGGTTCTAGGCACTTTGGATACAATGGCGAGCAAGCAAAGGGGGCGCCTTCACAAACTGTATCCTAAGAGAATGAATAATTCTGCCATCCCTGCAAGCCCCCACCTGCCATGATTCTTTCCTCCCCTTGATGGTATGCTGGAGACCTATCGTAGGAGTCTGTCTCTCCCATTGCTGAAGAGGTGAAGTGACTGACCCCATGTTGACCATCTCCTCACCATCTGTCTTACGTTGCTACAAAAAAAAACTTAAAATGTGTCTACATAATGACTAGTGGTCGGCTGCTGATCGCGGGGCACTCAGAAATCGAGATATCCTGTAAAACATGGCTCCCCTGTTTCTGGTGCGTATGGGAAGAATATAAGGCATTATGGGATGTGGCCTTGCAGGATAAAGGTCAAAGGTTACAGGTGCCAAATGGTTCATCCTCTCTCTGCTGATGAAGTTTGACCTGCTCCTTGATGGCATACAATGTGGGTGGTTACATATTGGGGTTTGAAACGTACATGAAATTGGGCAAAACATGGCCTTGGGAGTAGGTCCCTTGTGGCCAGTAAGCCCACCTGAAGACCAGAGAGTGCCCTTCTGTCTCATCCCACAGGAACTTTTGGTTGAAAAAAAATAAAACCAGTTGCCATCGAGTTGATTCCAACTCATGGCAACTCCATGTGTGTCAGAGCAGAACTGTGCTCCATAGGGTTTTCAATGGCTAATTTTTTGAAAGTAAATTGCCAGGCCTTTCTTCCAAGGTGCCTCTGGGTAGACTTGAACCTCCAACCTTTTGTTTAGTAGGTAAGCGCTTAACCATTTGAACCACCCAAGGAGAAGGATAATAAATTCTCTCACAGAACAGGCAGCCAGATAGGTCTCTGCTCTGGTTCAAATCCCAAAAGTCCAAGCCACCAAAAGGGGGTTCTGGCCCTGGAGAATCACCCTGTCCTTATATGTCATGCCACAAGTACAAAGCAACCAAGACAAGATGAAGAACGAGGTGCCAGGGGCTGGGAAAACCTCTCAAAACACAGACAGGGACAAATGGAACACTCACCTCCCCAAGACTCGTTGGACAGAGTAGAACTGCCCCATAGGGTTTCCAACGCTGTAAATCTTTACAGAAGCAGACTGCCACATCTTTCTCCTGCTGAGCGGCTGGTGGGTTTGAACCACTAGCCTTTCAGTTAGCAGCTGAGTTCTTAACCACTGAGCTACCAGGGCTCCTTCTACCCCCTAAGAATTTCTTAAAAACTAAAGTAGTTGGCTACTTGCACTCAACTTGAGATACGGTGCATTAAAGGCAACTTGCAATAACTTGAGGGAAGAAGGGTAAATAAACCAGGGATGATTTATCTCCAAGGAACAACGGTGTGACTGCTGAAAAATTACATGCACCAATCTTTATTAGTATGCAAAGTAGCTGGGCCTGGTAGGCCCCCAGCACTGCTTGAAGGACACAAAGCCAGGAGAGCCACACGCATTCTAATAAATCACACCCCACCGCTGCCTGTGAGCTGGGGCAACCCCCAGGCCCTGGGACTCTCCACACGCCACTCTTCTCTGGGGACACTTGGCGGGTATTTAATCCCTACCTTCCAGTGACAGGTTAGGCCCCCAGGGCTCCTCTGCAGGAGTAAAGACACGGTTTGGGTATCTCTCTGCACAAGTTTTACCCAAATTATCACCGCTTCATCCAGCAGCTGACTGTGGTTCCTGCCCTCCTCTGGAGGAAATACCCGGTGCCTTTTTTTTTTTGCAGGAGGTGGGGCCTTCCCTGCTCTTGCCATGAGCCCCAGAAGTTGGGCTCAGGGGGAGTGCTGAGGCGTCTCCCCTCCAGAGAACCTGTTCCAGCGAACCCAAAACACAAGCTTGGCTTCTTCTAATCTTTGAAGATGGAATTTATCTGAGCTTCCATCTCAGAATTTGAGGGGGGGATAACCAGGCAAAGGAGCCCTGATGGCCTGATGGTTAGGCACTTGGTGGCTAACCAATAGGTTGGCAGTTCAAACCGACCTAGTGACTCTGTAGGAGAAAGACCTGGTGATCTGCTTCTGTAAAGATTTCAGCCTAGAAAACCCTATGGAGCAATTCTACTCTGTCACATGGGGTCACTACGAGTTAGAATCAACAAAAGCAACCTGGACAAAACAATAGTAATAAAGTATACATTTCTGTAGAATTTCCAGTCTGCCACGCACCTAAGTCATAAGTACGTGCATGTGTGTGTGTATATATATATATGTGCGTATATATGTACAAGCACATATACACATGTAGGTACACATGTATGTATATATAGGTACACATATACATATATATACATGCACACATACAATCATTTAATACTCACAACAACCCTATGATATATTGACTGTTACTACTCCTATTTTATAGATGAGAAAACTGGGACTCAAAGAGCTAAGTTATCTTGTCCAAAGCCACAAAATAGCTAAGCTGGAATCCAAGCTCTGTGTTCTTAACCACCGTGCTAAAATGCCTTTGTTGCTACCTCTCCAATCCTCCTATGATTTGCCAGCCCGTGATTGGTTCAGGGATGGACATGTGACCCAAACCAGAACTTCAGGAAGGGATAACTCAGGAGAATTCATCTAGAATGCACTAAAGAAGCGCAAAGAAATAAGAATGAGGGTAAGTAAGAGACAAGAAGGACTGATGGATGGGCCCCAACATTCATCAAATAGGGGTTCATTAAGTGAAGGAAGATAATAATAGATGGAGCACTTGAAGAATCACTGTAGAGAATTTTCCAGAGTTAAAAAAAAATGAGGACTCGAAATTCCCATTCTGAATAAATAAAAGTGTACACCTAGATACATCATATAGAAACTGTGCAACATCAAAAATAAAGAGAAATCTTAAAAGCTGACAGGGAAATATTATTGCCCACAAAGAAATGACACTTAGACTTGACAAAAGACTTTAAGCAGGAGCACAAGCCCATGGAATAACAAGAGAGGAAACTGTGGATCTAATAGTTTAGAGCCACCTGTCTACAACTCAAGATTGAAGGCAACACAGAGATACTTTCAGATACAGAAAGGCTAAGAGAGTTTACCACCCACCGACCCTGGTCAAAAGAACTGTCAGCGTGGACTTCGGAATAAAGTAAATAAATACAGAGAAACAAAGTTGAGTCCAGAAATTGACTAAATACCCTGGAAAAATCTATTTTGAATATTGACTAAAAATAACTATTTTTATGAATATTAAGAGATTAAATCAAAGTTCTAGTTAATAAAAACAGCATGGGGGCATGGCCCATGGATGGATCAAGGCCCAAGTCATGTCCAGAGGGAGGGTAGAGATATAAAGTAGCTTTATACTTTCCTACAAAGAAAAATAACGTTACAACTGGTGTGATAAAAATTTAAGGTACTGTTAAAGGTACTGCAGTAACCCCACAGGACAGAGTAGAACTGCCCCCATAGAGTTTCCAAGGAGCACCTGGAGGATTCGAACTCCCGACCCTTTGGTTAGCAGTCATAGCACTTAACCACTATGCCACCAGGGTATTGGGTCACTATGGGGTCACTGTGAGTCAGAATCAACTCGACAGCACTGGGTTTGGATTTTGGTTTTTGGTTAAGGGTTTAAACATTTAAACAGTTCAGGTACTATTAAGGGCTCAAACAGTCAACAGGCTCGGCTTCTAACCAAAAGGTTGGAGGTTCAAGTCCACACAGGGGTGCCTTAGAAGAAAGACCTGGTGTCCTACTTCCAAAAAATCGGCCATTGAAAACCCTATGGAGTACAGTGCTTCTCTGACACACATGGATTTGCCATGAATTGGAGCCAACTCAGTGGCATCTGGTACTGTTTAAGGGTTTCTCAAACAGCACTATTAATATTCTGGGTCGATTAACTCTGTTGTAGGATGCTGTCCCGCACACTGTTGGGTGTTTAGTAGCATCCCTGGCCTCCACCTACAAGGTGCCAGAGCGCATCCCCAGCTGTGACAACAAAATGTCCACAGACATTGCAGCGTGTCCCCTTGGGGGTAAAACCGCCCCCAGTTAAGAACCGCTGCACCAAAGCAAGATACAATGTATTGTCTCCAAACTGAAGTAGACTAGGACATAAACATGGTCATTTTTAAAAAACGCAGTAAAGGAGAAAAAAAGAAGGCAAGGGAGAATACGACAAATAAAATAATAAAATGAGATGGTCAAGAAAGGACTAAATGTTACACGACCATATATGTAAATAGATCGATTCACCACTAAGAGACAGATGCATGAATAAACAAGGCAATCCAGGTGTTTACAGGAGCCACGCCTAAAACCAAACTATACAAAAAGATGGAAAATAAAGAGATGAGAAAGAGATACAGCACTGACATGCTATACAAAATAAAGTGGTATGCCACATCAATATTAAAAAAAAAATTGAAGTTTGAGAAGAAAAAAAAACAGAAATAAAGAATGAGAGAGACAACATAAAATAATGAAAAGGGACTATCCATAAAGAAAGGAGCCCTGGTGGTACAGTGGTTAAACACTCAGCTGCTAAGGGAAAAAGTGGGGATTCGAACCCATGCAGCAGATCCACAGAAGGAAAAACCTGAAAAAAGAACCCATAGAGTTTTCAAGGAGTGGCTGGTGGATTTGAACTGCTGACGTTTTGGTTAGCAGACATATCACTTAACCACTGTGCCACCAGGGCAGACCTGGCAAATTACTCCTGCAAAGATTACAGCCTAGAAAACCATCTGGGGCAGTTCTATTCTGTCCTATAGGGTCACTAAGAATCAGAATCAACTTGATGGAACACAACAACAACAACATCCATAAAGAGAATGAAATGATTATGAACCTGTACATGCCCAACCATATAAGGCTGAAATATAAAAGCAAAAATTGACAGAATCCCACAGAAAAACCGAAAATTCACATTTTGAATGGAAGACCATCATATTCCTCCAGCAAAAGCTAGCATATCATCCAGGAAAAAAATGGTAAGGAGGCAGAAAGACAAAATCAACAAGGTTTTCTAGGACCCTGCACCCAAAAAAAGGTAGAATATAAATTTCATGTACTCGTGGGGTATTTAAAAAATTTGATTAGATACTAGATCACAAACAAAGTCTTTACTTTCAAAGACAATATTATTACTGTCCACATTTTCTGGCCACGATGCAAACAAATTTAAAAGTAACCATTAAAAGTTATCATACTAAACAATATATTCTTTAATAATTTATGAGGTAGAGGGATCAAAAAGGAAATTTAAAATTATTTAGAAATAAACAACAACGAAATCATTGCATAGGACAAGGTTCAGGATGCAGCTAAAGGGTTACATAGAGGTAAATTTATAATCTTAAATGCATTTATTAAAACACAAGAAAGATTGTGATAAATAAGTTAAATATTCAACTTCATGAGCTTAAAAAGGGTTAACAGAGAAAACCTAAAGAATGTAGAAGGAAGAAAAGAACCAAGATAGAAGCATATGTTAAGAAACTTTAAAAAGAGAGAGGAGGGTGTATACAGAGAGAATTCACAAATCCCAAAGCTGGTTACTTGAAGAGTGTCAAACTTAAGAAGGAGGAGGAGGAAAAGAAGAAAACACACACACACACACACACAAAACTGTATTAGAATGAGAGAGGGGACGTAACTACAAATTTAGAGAAATTTTCACAACAGAAGAGAAAACTACAAGCAGGTATGTACTAAAAATGAAAGATCATTTTGTGCAGAGTTTCCAAAAAACCACAGAGTGCTAACATTGACTCAATAAAATAGAAAAACCACTACAAGCCACTAACCATAAGAAAAATAGAACTGGGCATCAAAAATGTCTTTGCTCCTCAATATGCAACCCCCTAAAAGGTGAAAAAAAAAAAAAGGCAAATTTTTACAAAAATTTGTCAGGGAACAAATACTTTTCCACTTTACATAAATTCTTTCAGAAAATATAAAAAAGAAAGTCATGACTCATTTAACGAGGGTAGCATCACCTTAGTAACAAAATCAAACAAGAAAAGAAAATTATAAACCATTCTCACTTATCAACATAGATGTAAAAATCTCAAATCAAGCACTGTCCAGTTGGATTTCTCAGAATCTAAAAATAATAATACTTCATGGTGAAATAGGGTTTATCCCAAGAAGTCAAGAGTGGTTCAAAATGAGAATTCCTATTAATGTAATGCATCACATTAGAAGATTAAGGAAGAAAGCATATCATCATATAAATTGAGGCAGAAAAGGCATTTGGTAAAATACCCATTCGGTATGAAAATTTTTAGCAAGCTAGGTACTGCAGAGAACTATCTTAACCCAATGAAGTCACCTATCAAAATCTTTCTCAAAGATCATGCTTATAAGTGAAACTATAGATAGATTCCCACCAACACCAGGCCCAAAAATAGGATGTCCACAATCACTGCTTTTATTCATCACTGCTCTCTCGTCTAGCTAACTCAGTAGACAATGAACACATTGTCTATAGCTGTGTGCATGTGTGGGTATATATATATAATATGTGTATATAAATATATATAAATTCATGCATGTGTACATAAACCAAACACCAAACCTGTTGCCATCAAGTCCGTTCTGACTCACAGCAAACCTATAAGACAGAGTAGAATGCCCCATAGGGTTTCTAAGGAGCACCTGGTGAATTTGAACCATCAGCCTTTCGGTTAGCAGCCAAGTTCTTAACCACTGTGCCACCAAAGCTCCATATATATGTATATATATATATATATATACACACACACACACACATATATATACACATATATACATACATATATATGTATATACACATACTTATATAAATACATATATACATACACACATGAGCCAAAACAGTCTTGACAAATGATATAGGTAACATAAATAGAATACACAAGACGGCCTACAATCAGTAATTGGAATTAAGAGTTTAGCAAGATTGCTGGATAAAGATCAGCATACAAAAATCAATAGAATCTTACCACCACTGACTGCTCTGACAGAGATCACAGTAGAGGGTCCCAGAGAGAGCTGGAAAAAAATTCAGAACAAAATTCTAACTCACAAAAAAAGACCAGACTTACTGGCCTGACAAGACTAGAGAAACCCTGAGAATATGGCCCCTGGACACCCTATTAGCTTAGTAATGAAGTCACTCCTGAGGTTCACCCTTCAGCCAAAGATAAGACAGGCCCATAAAACAAAAGGAGACTAAAGAGACACACCAGCCCAGGGGCAAGGACTAGAAAGCAGGAGGGAACAGGAAAGCTGGTAATAGGGAACCCAAGGTCAAGAAGGGAGAGTGTTGACATGTTGTGGGGTTGTTAACCAATGTCATAAAACAATATGTGTACTGTCTGATGAAAAACTAGTTTGTTCTGTAAACCTTCATCTAAAGTACAGCCTCAAAAAATTAATTAGAATCCTTATATACAGAGAAAAAGTAAACAATTCAAAATTATATTAGAAAAAAAGTCCCATTCACATGGCACAAAAACCTCTAAGGTACCTAGAAATAAATACAGGGATAATTTACACATGAATTATTTATATGTTATACTATATATACATACACATACACATATATATATAAACATATTATTGACAGACATGAAAAGAAGTCCACAAAAATTGTGAGATATGCCATATTTACAGATGGGAAAACTTAATATCATTAAGATGTGCACCCTCAAATCTATAATTTCAATACAATTCCTATCAAAATTACAACACTTGTTTTCATCATCCTTTAGGCACCGATCCTTAAACTCATATAGAGGCGCAAAGGGCTAAGATTAGTTAAGACTTTGGAGAACTTTGTAGATGATTTTAGAAACATCTGCTAAATTTAAGGATGCACATACCCTTTTGACCATGCAATTCACCTCTACATATTTACTCTCAGAGACCCTGGTGGCGTAGCGGTTAAGAGCTACGGCTGCTAACCAAAAGGTCTGCAGTTCGAATCCACCAGGCACTCCTTGGAAACTGTGGGACAGTTCTACTCTGTCCTACAGGGCTGCTATGAGTCAGAATCAACTCAATGGCAGTGGGTTTGGGTTTTTTTTTTTGTGTGTGTGTGTGTGTGTGTGTGTGTGTGGTTATATTTAAGCCCAAGGAGGCCAGTTTGAGTATCTGAGTATCTTCATTGCAGCCTTGTTTGAAATAGTAATAAGATAAAATACAATAAAAAACACACGAATGACCATCAACAGGAGAATGGGCGACAAATTGTGGCAGAGTCCTACGGCAAAAATATGCAGGAGATAAGCCGAATAAACTACACTTACATGTGAAAATATAGATAAATCAAAACACAATGTTGAGCAAAAGAAGATTTACACATTCTATAGTTTGTCTGGAGCCCTGGTGGCTCAGTGGTTCAGTGTTTGGCTACTAACCAAAAGGCTGGCAGTTCAAATCCATCAGCCATTCCTTGGAAACTCTATGGGGCAGTTCTACTCTGTCCTATAGGGTCACTATGAGTCGGAATCGACGCAACAGTAACGGGTTTGGTTTTTTGGGGGTACGGTTTGTCTGGTTTCATAAACATTTAGAAAATATCCATGGGATAATAACTCAGGCAGCAAAGATGATGATGGGATTGCGGTGTTTAACACTATAACATTTTTCTATAATCTACAAATGTGGAAGTAAATGTAAAATAATGTTAAGACATGATAAACTTTATATTACTCTCCAAAACTTTCTGCTATGATTTCCCATTTCCTGGATTTTACTATTTTTATCCACATTTACATTGGGCAAATGTACTCCAGAAGACCTCTTTAAATTACTAAAAGCATAGATGTCACTTTGACGACTAAATTGTGCCAGACTCAAGCCATGATCTTTTTAATCGCCTCACACACAAGCAAAAGTTGGACAATGAAGAAAGATAACAGAAAAAGAATTGATGCATTTGAATTGTGATGCTGGCGAAGAGTACTGAATGTACTACAGACGACCGAAGCACAAACAAATCTGTCTTGGAGGAAGTACAGCCAGAATGCTCCTTAGAAGCGAGGATGGCAAGACTTTGTCTTCCTTACTTTGGACACATTATCAGGAAAGACCAATCGCTGGAAAAGGACTAAATACAGAGTCAGTGAAAACGAGGAAAGCCTTCCATGTGATGGACTGACACCGTAGCCTCAATGATGGGTCAAACATATCAAAGATCGTGGAGATAGCACAGGACTGGGCAACAGTTCCTTCTGTTATACACAAGGTCAGCATGAATCAGAGCCAACTTGACAGCCACTAACAACAACACATCCAAATCTAAAACCACATATAACATTTTCCTCTAACCTTCATATTTCCTTTAAGTATCACTTAGGTCTAGAAGGCTGAGTAGATGCAGATGCGATTTCTTTTCTCTTTAGCAAGACCGCACCACGGTTTGTACTGGGTATTGCCTATTGACCCACATACATGGCATCTGATTTCCCCACTTTTAATGATGCTAAGATTGATCATCCTGACCCACCTGTCATCAAATTCTCCATCAACCTTTCACCTGATGGCTTTAGCAGCTATTGATCCCTATTGTACAGATCCATTATTTATGAGGAGTTTCAGAATCGTGATTTTTCTAGCTATAACACCCTGTTTGCTTTTATTGCTGTGGCTCTTCTAAGACGAACTTTTCCTCATTAACAATTTGGTTGCCCTGATATATGGAAAATTGACGATCATTGGCGTTAGATGATGGGTGCACGGGAGCTTGTTATACCAGCTTCTTTACTTTTAAGTGTGTTCAAAAATCTCCGTTATAAAAATTAAATAAAAGCAAAAAGATAAAAAAATAAATGCATAGGAAAAAACTGGAAGGAAACACACAAAAGATATTACCATGATTAATTTCAAGATGGTAGAATTATAAGGTGATGTTCACACATTGCTATAGTTCCAAATTTATCGGTAACAAATATTTATTTCACTTATAATTAGAAAGAAAAACAGAAGAGGAGAATGGTGTGGTAATAATAAGGGGTGAGGGGATGAGTGGTCTACCCTAAAATGGGGGTCAGGGACAGCATTTATAAGAGGTCCCTAACCAAACCTATTGCCATGGAGTTGATTCTGACTCATGGCAACGCCAGGTGTTACAGGGTAGAACTGTGCTCCATGGGGCTTTCTACAGCTGCGATCTTTACAGAAGCAGATCACCGGGTCTTTCTTTCATGGAACATCTGAGTAGGTTCAAACCACCAACCGTTGCGTTAGTAGTCAAGCGCAAAGCGTGTGTACCACCAATGATCTATAAGATATCCCTAAGAGATGTCCTGCTGTTGCTAGGTGCCATGGAGTCGATTTCAACTCATAGCATGACACTATATGGTATAATTTGAAGGAAAGCATTCACAAGGAAGAGGAAACACAGGTCCCAAGGCAGTGAGGATCTTGGAGTGTGTGAGGAACAGGAAAAGCTAGAGTGCAGTAAGGTAGTGAATGAGTATCATCAAGCTAGTAGTAAAAACGGAGACCCCAGGTGATCCTCCAAAACATCTGCAAAATTCCCACCAGTTTCACATATAAGGGGGTATCATTGAGAAGTCTGTGTTCAAGAAAGGCGCCCTGATGGCACAATGGTTAAAGTGCTCAGTGGCTTGAACCTACCAGTTACCCCACAGGAGAAAGATGTGGCAGTCTGCTCCCATAACGATGACAGCCTTGAAAACCCTACGGGTCAGTTCGACTCTGTCCTAGAGGGTCGCTCTGAGTCAAAATAGACTCTAGAGCAACGTTCACTTTTTTTCCTAAATGTGTGTTCATGAAGTTACAGAACCCAGTTCACAGAGGAAATCTCATCAATGCCTGCCCCACTGAGTAGGTGAAAGGCAGAAAGCCTGAAAAGCCCCAATAATGGATCACAGTGGCTCCATAATGACAAGGCAAAACAGTGATAATTAAATGATTTTAATAGTGTGTCAAGATGAAGGATAACAGTCCTGCAAAATGAGGCCGGTAAGTCATTACCCCTCAGGCTTGTGTGCACACCCTAGTTAGGGCATGAAAGACACAGGATGCAAACTCCCTGGCCACACATTTGGGTTGAGCACAACGTTGTTCCCACCCCATTAGGGCAATGTTCTAGCCAAGTACAGCTGGGCTCCATTTCCAACTCAGAGGCAAAATGAGAGAGAAGCTCAAATTTATTTCACGTACTGAGCACTCTCCTCGGTGCCTCGGAGCTCTGTGCTGGATACTAGGGTCAGAATCAGAAGATATCTACTCTAACGGGGAAACATACAAGGCAGCACATTGCAAAGCACACATTGCAAAGCATGATGGGATGCAGGAAGCATCAGGGTCTCACCAACACAGAGCTGGGTCCAGGGGCAGATTTCTTACCTTGCTTACCACATCATCTGTAGTGAGCAATTTCATTACAGATTAGTAAGCAAGCACAAATCAGCCCGTGTTCACCTTGCTTACTGGGTCATCCACCCCTGTCTAGACTAAAAAGTAGTTTTAGGGACTGTAAATTTCAAAAGAGGCTTAGATTCTGTAGGAAGGTGCTGTGCGGTTGGGAGAGACAGATGCCAGCCATACCTTGAAGCACAGTCTTTGATGTGGTGAAAAACTGTGAAATTGTTCACTACAGATGACCTGGTAAGCAAGGTAAGTACTGTGCTTACCTTGCCTATTGGATAACCACCCCTGGAAGGGTCTCCTAACTGAACGCCCAGCTTCCTTGGGTCAGAGAAGCTGTCACAGAGAGGCAGCATCAAGCTGGGGCTTGAGGAATGAAAAGCCTCTGGCTTCCAAGAAGGGAGAAGGGTGTATTCCAGGCAAAAACGGCACACACCGGCCTTACTTGGAGAGAGTAGGCAAGGAGGCATCGTTGAAGGTGACATTTAAGATTACTTAATTCCAGTGGCACCAAAAGTCCTGAAACCAAAATGCTGTCCACATCTTTCACAAACGCCCACACGGAAATCCATCATCACCCACTGTCCTTGGCAACACGATTGAAAAGAGGGCCTGACCCCTAAGAACGAATTTTCTCTTTTCCACAGCACATAATGAGTTTTTCTAACCTTTTGTTGGTCCACAAGTATTATGTGGAGGAAAAAAAAGGAATAAACAAAAAAGTAAATAAAATGCATTCCCATTTCCTCCACCTGGGTATGTCCACTGCCATGTTTTGATGCACAGAGTTTCAGATTTGTTATTATTTTTGCTCTGAATATACACACTTTTAAAATAACCTGTTGTTGCTGTTAGGTGCTGCAGAGTCGGTTCCAACTCGTAGCGACCCTGTGTACAACCCAGCCAAACACTGCCCAGTTCTGCGCTGTTCTAGCAATCGTTGCTATGTAAAATAAACTAGAATCATGCTATTTGTAAACTGGAAATCATTTTCTTTTAATGCAAAGGTCTGCCATTTGGAGGGTTTCCAGGCCTCATTACCCACAACTGTCATCTCCTACTCAAGACGTTTCTGTCAGGAAGGGGTTAAAAACGCCACTGACAGGGGAGGAGACTTACCATCTGAGGTGGCTGCTGGCAAGCAAAGGGTGGATGTGCTTTAATAATTCACACCAGGATGTGTTAGACTCACGCCTGTCCACCCAGTTCTCTCCCTTGGCAACCAGAATACCGCTTTCTCAGGGATCCAAAAACAAAAACTTCCCGACATGCAAAACACCCTAACTTGACATCCAGAAGAAAGAGGAGGGTGCTGGGAAAAGACTGAAGTATGCAGTGAGTCTAGAGGGTTGCAAAATCATAGAAATGCCTCCTTTTCAGAACCTACCCACTCCTGTCCTCCCTGCTGCTGGGCTGCCCTTGCCATACCTTGTCTAGCCTTCGTATCTGTTTCTTTACCTGGCCTTCCAGGTGTGCTTTGTTTTTTCATTTTCCAGCTGCCAGATTGCCTGGCTTCAGTAGTCTGTGCATTTGGTGGGCCATGTCTTGATGACCCCACCATGCCATCAGACTTGGTCTCAGACAAGAATCACTAGAAGAGGGGTTGAGCTCCTTGTCCCCAGCCAGGGACACTGGTCCCCCAGAATTGAGAAAAACATATACGTGCTCATGTCTTATATTAGTCTTTTTGTTGCTGTTGTAAAATGTCATCAAGTCAATTTTTGACTCATAGCAATCCCATGTGACAGAGAAGAACTGCCCTGTAGGGTTTTCTAGGCTGTAATCTTTATGGGAGCAGACCACCAGGTCTTTCTCCCATGGAGCCGCTGGGTGGGTTTGAAACACTGACCTTTCAGTTAGCAGCTGAGAACTTAACCACAGTGCCACCAGAGCTCCTAGTTATTTTTTTTTTTATTGCTGCTGACCAAATCATCACGAACTTGGAAACCTAGAATGATATCCATGGATTATCTCTGGGTAGTATCCTTAGGACACAACTCCAGGCATAGCTCACCTGTGTCCTCTGTCCAGGGTGTCACTGGGTTGCAATCCAGATATCGGCTGGGGCTGTGGTCTCATCAGAGGCTCAGATGGGGAAAGCTCTGCCTCCAAGCTCCCCCAGGTTTTTGACAGAATTCATCTCCTTGCAGTGGTAAGATTAAGGACACTTTTCTTGCTGAGTGTCAGCCAGAACATAGCAGCTTGCTTCCTCAAAGTCAGCAGGAAAACTCTCTCTATGCATCTTCTAGTAGACACTGTGTGTATGTGTGTGCATATTATTGAGGCTCCTTTTGGAGTCTGTCCACCATACCTCCTATCCACCCAAAGCCTTTCCAAACCTGCGCAGCACCTGTTGTGGAGAATACACCAAATGCTGGCTGAATTTTAAGGAAATTTTGTCCAATGTCAGTGTGTCCAGTAAAGAATACCCAGACCCCAGCCTTGAACCTTCAGTCCTAGGAGAACCTGGTGGCCAGAGCAGCTTTTATAAACACCTTCCTGAGCAAACCCAGCCACACACAGGATTGTAAGACCCATGCATGTTAATGAGTGTACAGACACAAAGCTCTCTTATTGAAGAAAATCGCATGGCACAACTGTTGTTCCATTTCACTAGTTACAAAGAACTTGACTTAGCATGGTCACTGAAGAGTATTACAAAACATTTCTGCCATCTACTGTTTACCTTTCAAATTTGATAAAACACGTTTTCCTCTTTCTAGAGACAAATTAACATTCCTATGATTATAGTCTGCTTGGCTGCCCTCAGATTTTGGCAGTACCTCCCCAACAGTGCATATCCCTCAGGAGAGAACTGGTCTACCAACAGTGTGGCTCAAAAAACCCTTGACGTATCTCACAGACTGCCAAGTACTACCAGCTTTCCAGTCTTGTGTGCTGTGGGTGGTGTTTCTACTTCATGACTTACAACCCAAACCTTTGGCATCACTCAGGGATCTTTGGCTTCATACAACAGAAACTAACTACAGAGATCATGCAAAACAAGGAATTCATTAGAAGGATATTGGGGAGCTCAGAGAATCTAAGGAAAAGTTTGAGAACCATCTCTGGAAGTTCAGGTAGTTGGTATTATTGGACACTTTCTTCAGAGAACTACAGTCAGGGAGAATAAGTTCATACTATGAAGTTCATACTGGGATGGCAAGACTTTGGCTCACTTACTTTGTACACGTCATCAGGAAAGATCAATTTCTAGAAAAGGACATCATGTTTGTTAAGTAGAGGCTCAGCAGAAATAAGGGAACCCCTCCATCAGATGGATGGACACAATAGTAACAACAACGGATTTAAACATACCAATGATCATGAAGATGGCACAGTACCAGGCAATGTTTCATTTTGTTGTACACGGGATTGCCATCAGTTAGAGCCAAGGTGACAGCAACTAACAACAACGACCACATTTTCCATCTTTGAGTCACTCCACTCAAGATTTGATTCTGGGAGGAGTCTGATTCATCTATGTTGGGTCAACTGCCCCCCTTCCTTGGAAGTGTAGGCAATTGACAGTCTCTCTGAGACTATCACCTACTGGGAACTGGTGGCTTCAGAAACTAAAGTCAAGGTGTCATTGCCATAAGAGGAAATGAACACTGAACACCAGGCAGTCAAAACAACCAAAGTACAATATGTATCTTATAATGGAAATATGGCTCGTCAGACAAATGCCTTTCTAACACGAGTTCCTTTCATCCATCCACTCATTCAAAAAATTATTCATTTAATATCAATTATTTACCTGGCCTTCTGCTAAGGTTTCAGAAAGCAGAAAGAAATAAAGACAAGTTGTTGCCCTGGAATCCCTATGTGCTAGAACATCCTGCTTTAAGATTCCACAGAAAGTTGAGCAGGCCACTAACCCTATGTCCCCAACCATCACCAGATTCACACTACCACCATCACAGCCACCATTTACCAACTGCCTCCTGTATACCAGATATTAAACAATATCGTGAATATATATTACTTAACTCTCTGTTACAACCCTGTAAGGTTGATAATATGGCACCCTCATTACTGGTAGTTAACTGGTAAATGGTTTGCTCAAAGTCTCACAACTTTAAGTGATGGAGCTGAGATGAACAACCTCTAATGAGCACCACTCAGGATGGCTGCCCTCCCTACAACTCCAGTTCTCTGGGCATGACTCTGATACCCAGAGTTGGAGCCCCAGGTGCCATGCTTGTTACACCATGTTACATAACCAAACCCCCCAGACCTTAGATTATTGGTTTAACGTTGGGCACCTGACCCGAGATGGTCCAATCAAAATTCTTCCTTTGCATTTTTTGAGTGTTGTCAAGGGAAGAAATAGAATCCATCTTTGGTGGGTATAACCATAAGACTTAAGCCTCTAGAGTTGGCAGTCACAGTCCCCATAGCTGGTCTGTGGGAAGAGAGATTGAAACTCATATAACAATAGGAACAGAGATGAGAATCAGAAAAAGAGAGCCCTAGTGACAATTGAGTTCCTGTTCTAGTTTTCTCTGAGACCCAGCTGCTCCACTCAACATTAACTTCCTCTGTGTCTCAGGGTTCTCTAGAGAAGCAGAATCAGTGAGATATATTTATGTATATGTGTGTGTGTGCAGAGATTTATTCCAAGGACTTAGCTCACGCGATTGTGGGGGCTGGCAGGTCCAAAATCTGTATGGCAGGTGGCAGGATGGAGATTCCTACAAGCTTGTGTCCCAAGATCCATAGGTCAGGTGATGGGAAGAGCACAGAATAGAGAGAAAAGAATGAGTCCTGCCAAAATATCTATTTATAGCCTGGAAGCAGAATATACCCTAATGAAACTTTCCTTTCAATTGATCATTTGATTCGATTAGACTAGATTATGGAAAGTGATTACATTAAATTTCATTAGACTACATTATGGAACAGCAACTAGTTTAGTGTTTGGCCAAACCGCTGGGAATCATAGCCTAGCCAAATGGACACAAAATTAACCATCACACTCAGGTTACTGGGGTGTCCTAACATTCCTCCAAGAAATTTTCCTTTTTTCCTAGGTTATCTCCAGTCAGTCTTTTCCATTTTGCCACCCAAAGGGTCTTACTAATTGCAGATGAGGCACAGGGTAGGAAATGAGTTTCTCCTTAACCAGTTCAGGCGATATATCACCCAATTCATGCTTAGGTCACTCCAACTGCACTGTCTCAGAGCTGGAAAGGAAAAAGTATCCTTGGGAACTTTGGATATGCAAGAACCACCCTCTCTGTCTCCACACACACAGGAAACACACGTGTCAAGAGGCCAAAATGTATTCAAGAATTCTAGGCAAAAGCAAGGGCAACCAGCTTTGCACCAGACATAAATTATCTCTAGCGATGGAAAATGAGTAGCCTTTAAGCCGAAATGGCCCTTGCTGATATGAAATTCTTGCTGCAATTCAAAAAGCTTTTTCTTTCCTTAAGTATTCATTTCTGACAAACAAAATTGTCATGCGGAACACACATACCTAGATTGCAGAGATGCACCTCTATTGAATTCTGCTTAGTGGCAAAAGAGGCTCAGGTGTTATCTAAATTTAACCTTCTGAGCTCCCTTTCTTTCATTCCTAAACACTATTTCTTGCAGCTTTTGCTTAGACTTACAAGTGTTTAATAAATAGAAATACTTTTCACAATGCATTAAGATTAGGTCAGCTGGAGAGCTTGACCTGGTTGGATCAAATTTTGTATTGATTTCTCAAAGAGTAGTTTTTACTAAAACCTAAAACCTGGACCCTTGCAGAGAAAGAGAAGAAATGACACAACTACAAGTTTAGGTAAGAACTGAAATCAGGACACACCCTGTCTATTTCCTTAAAGGTGCAGAGTAGAGAGGGCTTTGTCTACAACGCTGGTGGAAGGGGTTCCCACCACAATGCAGTGTGATTTGTCTGAATACATAAATGTGCATTCAACATTGAGATCATTGTTGTTGTCGGCTGCTATTGAGCCAGCCCCCGACTGAACCAAATGTTGCCTGGTCCTGTGCCATCCTGTGATCGTTTGTGGATCAGACCTTTGTGATCCACAGGGTTTTCGCGGACTGATTTCCAGAAGTAGATCACCAGGTCTTTGTTCCTAGTCCGTATTAGTCCACAAGCTCTGCTGAAACCTGTTCAGCATCCTAGCATCACAAGCCTCCACTGACAGGTGAGTGGTAGCCGCAGATGAGGTTCACTGGCTGGGAACTGAAACCAGGTTTCCCACATGGAAGGAGAGACTTCTACCACTGAGCCACCAAGGCCCCCGCTGAGGCCACAGACACCAGAAACTTGAGAATGGCCTTTAGATTCTGACAGTGGAGTCCTGAATGGGGATTAGGGTGAGGGGGTTCCTCGATGTGGACTTTCAGAGTTCAACTGGGAGTGCCCCAAGCAAACCAGGGTGGTTGGTCAGCCCAGGGGATGCTGATTTCAGAGCGGCATTTCAATGGCTTCCTATAACATAACTTTCAGAGAAGTCAACTTCTTAGCTTTAATCCTTAGGATAATGTTCGTATTAGTTTCACTTGCCTAATCCATGTGATGCTACCAGGCAAATGCATATAGCTTTCAAAATGTTTCTTTATATTTGCTATCTCACTCAATACTCATTACGGTTCTGTGAAGTAGGTATCAGTATGCCATTTTACAGATGAAGGGGCTAAGAACTTAAATGACCGGCCCAAGGTCATGCAGCCAGTAAGTGGTGAGGAGGGGCTTGTAGGCAGCCAATTCTACATGCCTCTGTCCCTCTTATCCACACTCCATCACCCTGAACCCTTTAGAGTTTTGTGAAGGTACCATAGTCTCTAGTCTCGGACTTCTGTAAATGCTATATTACTCCTATTAAACACACGTCACATTCCGCCCTAATTGCCTGTCTCTCTTGTTAGACTGGGAACGCTTGGAGGGCTAAGGACTTTGCTGAAGATCCCCCTTAACCTCATAGTCTCATATCTCAACTCAGTGCTCCCCCCGGAGGCAACCAGTGTCAAAAGCTTGATGCATACTCTTCCGCTGATACATTTCCCTACCAGTATTGCTTTTTACGTGAAGTTAAAATTCACATAAGTACCATCATACTGTATGTACCATTGTATATCTTGCTTTCTTCACTCAACATTATTCTCTAGCCTATTAATATGGATACATGGAACCCGAGAGATCCATCACATTAAAAAGAGACCTACCTGTATTCCTTTTAGCTAATGCATAGTAGTCTATCACATAAACACATCGTATTTCCCTTATCCATTCTTCCACTGATGGCCATTTAGGTTATTTACAAATATTGGCCATTATAAATACTGCTATAATGAACATCTTTATGCACCTCTCCTTGTACAGTTGTAAAAGAGTTTGTCCAAGGCACATACTTAAAAGTGGAATTGCTATGTCTTAGAAATTTGCAAACTCAAATTTGTTAGATTCTGCCTGTTTGTTCTTCTAAGAAGCCATACCAACCTACAGTGCCACCAGCTTTTTAAAAAGGCATCATTTTCCCACTACCCCAGGGGAATCCTGAGATATGGGATGAGATGGTCTCAACTTAGGCCAAGAGCTCACTCTTCTACAAAAAAGAATGGATTAACTTACATGAAAAAAAAAAAAAAAACCTTGAGGTTCAGTTTAATTATCTTTAATCATCAGTTTTATCATTTTAAAAGCTAATAATGCATCTGCCTTCTCCCACCTTGTGATATCTTAATGAATTAGCCAGTTGCCCATCAGAAAATAATCCCTTGGGATAATATGTCAAAATTGAGTAAGGCACTCAAGCTTGTATTGGGTTGATGGATTTAAGGCAAGACCTTAGGCAATAATAATGTTGTTTGGAAGATGAATCTACTCATAAGAGCCCCTCCATGACAAATGAGTTACTTGGAGGCTATTTATGAGGTCCAGGTGGTAAAGGTACAAACTTAATTAAAGTTTGAAAACATAATAGAACCAAAGGCAGTGCATCAATTTCTGGGTGTCCAATCCAAAAGCCAACGATGTCTTAATAGGTTGGCGATACCTGCTTCTTGGAGCTGTAATATATAGTTTTCCTACTTACATAATTCCAGTGGCTTGTGATCTTGGAGAAGCCATCCCCACCCTTCCTTTCTCTCTCTACTTGTGCTTATGGGAACAATTCATCTCAGGTGGGGAGAGGAACACAACTGCTTCTATCACACGCACTTTACACCGGCTCCTAATGAGACCGAGCCTACGTCTGGCTAGCCCCCTCCCCACTCTCATTCGTGACTTGGTCTATCCATGTCTGGGAATAACATAAAGTGCCACTTCCCCATGCCCTGGGGCTCCCTGATGCCTGAAACTCAAGTGCAGCATCACATAAGAATATTTTAAAGACTTATCTGAATCACAGCCCAGGGAACCAAACGCTCTTGAGCAACCTTACAGTATAAAACAAACAGCTCAGGACAGGGCCCCAGACACACCAGCCAAGCACTCATGTTGATGCCCTTCAGCACAGGGCAATGTGATACATCTGAAGTGTAATTTGATAGCACCAGTGGCTCCCTCGTGGGGGAGAAGCTCACTGAAAGGGCTGAATCACTCCCAACTTTGGGTCTCATTTAAGACTCGCCAAGAAGGTACTTCGCTGGGCAGTGGGGTCATTTTTATTAATAGTTTCCCTTCCTTGGAAGACTTGAAGGAACCAAGAGAGATGTATATGTTTGCCAGGGCCATAACTGAAGATGTCAATGATTTCATTCTACTTGGACCAACAATCAATGTCCATGGAGGCAGCAGTCGAGAAATCAAACGGTGTATTGCCTTGGGCAAATCTGCTGTAAAAGATTTCTTTAAAGTTCTAAGAAGCAAAGATGGCACTTTGATGATTAAGTTGTGCCTGAGCCAAGCCCTGGTCTTTTCAATCACATCATACGCATGCAAGAGCTGGGCAATAAAAAAGGAAGACAGAAGAACTGATGGTTTAAACTGTGGTGCTGGTGAAGAACACTGAATACACCACGGACTGCCAGAAGAACAAACAAATCAGTTTGTTACGGACTGATTCATGTCGCCCCAAAATATGTGATGTAAATCCTAACTTCTATGTCTGCGGTTATAATCCTATCTGGAAATGGGTTGCCGTTGTTACGCTAATGAGGGAGGATTAGTACAGGGTTTATCCTAAGTCGATCTCTTTTGAGACATAAAAGAGATTAAACAAGCAACCTAGCAAGCAGAGATGGGGGAAGACAGATGTCAAGCCACATGAAGGTCTCTCAGGAGCAGAGGCTCAGAAGAGACAAGAACCTTCCTCCAGAGCCCACAGAGAAAGAAAGCCTTCCCCTAGAGATAGCACCCTGGTTTCAGACTTCTAGCCTCCTAAACTGTGAGAAAATAAATTTCTGTTTTTAAAGTCATTCACTTGTGATATTTCTGTTATAGCTGTCATAGAAGAAATACAGCCCCAACACTCCTCAGAAGTAAGGATGGCAAGACTTGGGCTCACTTACTTTGGACATGTTATCAGGAAAGACCAATTTCTAGAAAATACATCAAGCCTCATAAAGTAGAGGGTCAGCAAAAATGAGGAAAACCCTCAGCGAGATAGACTGCCACAATAGCTGCAACAATGGACCCAAATACACTAATGGTCATGAAGATGGGACAAGGCCGGGCAATGTTCTGTCAGCTGTACGTATGGCTGCAAGGAGTCGGAGCCAATTCGGTGGCAACTAACAACGACAACAGTCCTGGAAAACACACACGCATACACAGTCAAGTGGTTATAGAAGACAGTAGTTGGTCCTGTGTGGAAGGTATAGACCTCCCTGGTGTCACCCACCTATTTCAACCAGGTCAGGTTTTGTGAGTCAGAGGGATGTACCCCATGACCTCTGAAATCATCAGACAATCAAAAGGAATGGTTCCTATTCCAAGGTGCTTTAAAAAAAATACCAGTGCCCAGGTTCCACTCCAGAGCAACGGAGTCAGGACTTCTGGGGTGGGGCCTGGGCATCCACATTTTCCAAACACTTCCCAAATTATTCAATCTTTTATCTGTCCTAAAGAATCTGAGTCTTGGCTCTTATTTTCTAGGCTTCAGGAAAATCTAAGCAACCATTGCCTCTCACTTCTTCCCACAAAATAGGGGCTGTTAGTGTTGCAGCTGTGACAGCAAATTTTACCTTTCCTTTATCATTCTGTTAAAAACTCTCTGTGAAGAGAAAAAGAATAGTTAACTTTTGTTGTTGTTAGCTGTCATCAAGTCAGCCCCGGCTCATGGTCACCCATGCACAATGGAACGAAACACTGCCCTGTTCTGCACCATCCCCATGATGCATTGGGGATCAGACCATTGTGATCCACAGGGTTTTCACTGGCTGATTTTCAGAAGTAGATCTCCAGGCCTTTCTTCCTAAGTCCATCTTAGTCTGGAAGCTCTGATGAAACCCATTCAGCATCACAGCAACCGGCAAGCTTCCACTGACGGATGGGTGGTGGCTGCACATGAGGTGCAGTGGCCAGGAATCGAACCTGGGTCTCCTGTATGGAAGGCGAGAATTCTCCCACGAACCACCACTGCTTCATCAGTCAAGCCATAGTAAGAGCTTGTTAAAAAACAGGCACAGTGCTAAGCAATTTTCATGCTTTACCTCAGGAAATCCTTATAAGAACCCTAAGAGGTAGGTACTTGGATTATCCCCATTTTATAGATGAATAAGCAGAGGCTCTGAGCAGTTCCACAGTTTGCCTGCAGCCCCAACTGAAGCAGGTGACAGAGCAAAGATTCACACTCACCACTATGTCTTCCACGGTTTCGCTCTCCACCAGCGGTTTTACTGCAGCTGGTCTGAAATCTGCAGTTCTCACTTTTACAGAAAGGGCAGCAATACATTTCACATACCTATTGTCAGTTCTGGTGAGGAAAATTCAAGGACCCCTCAAACTCTTCCATCAACCCAATGCGTGGCTGCCAAGGAGTAAGACATCTCTCTGTCAGTGTAGTGGAGTTAGAGTCAGACAACCTTGGATTAAAAACTCAAGCTCTTCCAGCTCCCAGCTGAGAGACTCCAGGCCAACTGCTTATCTATTATGAAACTCAGTTGCATGATCTGTAAAATGGGGATAATACCTACCTCCCAGGGTCATGAGGATTAAGAGTAATTACGTTTATGAAAGCTCCCAGTACAGATTAGGGATTAACAAACAGTAATCTCCCTCTCTGCTAGCTTTGTGTCAGAGGCTTCTAGGCTGCGACTGCTGAATTGTATCATTCTTATCTCTGGCACCACCTGAAAATTACAGAGTCTCTTCCCATGTGCTTTCCCTTCGATTATCTCATTTTAACCAGTTTATATCAAATACTAGTTGCAATGGCTAAATGATGTTATTTTTTTTTTTAATTCTCAGACCCCCAGAAGGGACCAGTGGTATCCCGCAACGATAAGGTTCTTAATGGATGCAAATTTGCAAGGCATGATGCATTTAATAATTCCTCATCGGAGTAAACTGTAACAAAGCCAGCAGGAGCAATCATTAATTTACATTAATAGCTTTCACTGCTGCTTACCCCAGTGCCTGACATGAAGCAGTAATCTGAAACTGAACTATGACTGTGTCCTACATGAGTGAATATATCACGGCCGTCCAGACCCAGGAGGTGGGGGTATTATACACCAACCCTCATGCATTTCAACAAGGGGAAGATGTGTCAACGCATCCCAATGCACAGAGGGAATACTCAAACTCTCTTCTGTGGATGTGAAGTTTCTACCTCCTCCAGGCTCATCTTAGCCACTTGCACTCACTCGTCTATAGCCAGCTCAGCCTTTCTATGCATTCCTAAAGCTCTTCAAAGTTACATCCACCTCAGGGCCTTTGCACATCCTGTTGCCACTGCCTGGAACATCACACCATGCTCTTTTTTTTTTTTTCTTACAGAATGCATGTCTGTTTTGTGTGTGTGTGTGTGTGTGTGTGTGTGTGTGTGTGTGTGAAAATACACAGTCGTGCACCATTTCAAGTTTCTACATGTACGTCTCAGTGATACTGATTACATTCTTCAAGTTGTGTTACCCTTCTCAGCCTCCTTTTCTGAGTTCTTCCTTCCCCATTGACACAAACTCATGCCCCCTAAGTTTCCTATCTGATCTTTCCAGTTGCTGTTGTCAGTTTGAGCCCGTACAGATAGAGCTCAAGGCAGACATTCTTGACTAGTTAAGCTAACCTATTGTTTGGTTTTAAGAAGACTTCAGGGGACATTTTTGGTTTAAGGTTTACCCTCATGTTCTTTGAATGGCTGATTCTTTTTCTTCCTTCAGATCTCCAATCAAACATTACCTCATCAGAGAGGTCACTCCTGGCTGCCTTATCTAAAATGCTCTCCCTAGAAACTCGTCATCGTCTTGCTCTATTTCCATCATAACACTGATAACAGCTGAAGTTTATCTTGTTTATGTTGTTCACTTTATAACCTGATCCCCGATGCATGTGAGCTCTACAGAACAGGGATCTTATAAGTTTTGCTCGTTGCTCTTCTGTAGTATTTAGAACTATGCCTGAAACATGGAAAGTTCTCAATAAGTACCTGCTGAATATGCCAGTGGTGACCCACCTTACCATAGACGGCCTCTCTCAAGGTCCAAAAATGTTTTTCACCAGAGCCCAATGCCTTGGCTGAGCCCTAAGTGCTAGGATTCTCCAGAGTATGCCCTTAGATTTTTTTTTTTCCCCTTCCTTTTCAACACTTTCTTTCTCATTCATTCCTATAACATTAATGTGCAGTCACCGTGAGTCAGAATTGAGTCAATGGCAACAAACAATAACAAGGTTAACAACCACCTCTACTGGTGACTGCCAAATCCATGCCTCCAGCAGGGCTGACCCTGAAGTCCCCACTCACATCAGAGACATACCAGGTGTCAGTTTTCAAGGGAGCCAGAAACCTAAATGTTGACTCAGTAGGACTCAACTTGTCATTAAAAGAGGGAGGAAAATCCCAAGTATATAACAGAGTCCTTCACTCATGTTCCCGTGGGTCCACGTCTGGATTCTAGGAAAGAGAGAGAGCGCCTGGAATTAATAAGGAAGACAAGGTTTACTAAGACATTGGGGTACAGTGGTCTTGGCTGCAACGTGAAGATTTTCTTCAGGTGGTGACTATTTCTCTCTCAAACAAAACAAATAGCTCTCCAGCTGGGAATGAGGCCCTATTTCCATTAACCTCCCCAGCCGAAAAAGAACGAACAGTCTCTTGGTGATGTCCTGCACCCATACCTTCCATCCAAATCCTCCTTTTTGCCTCTTTGCGTCCTTACTCCCCTGGACGTTCCTTTGTTCCTGGTCAGTCTCAAACCCAAAAAACCCATTGCCATCCAGTCCATTCTGACTCACAGCAACCCTAAAGAACAGAATAGAACTGCCCCATAGGGCTTCCAAGTCTGTAATCTTTATGGAAGCAGACTGCCCCATCTTTCTCCCACAGAGTGGCTGGTAGGTTCGAACCTCTGACCTTTCGGTTAGCAGCCGAACACTTAACCACTGCATTACTAGGGCTCCTCTCGTCAGTCTCAAGAAGTCTCTTTTCCTCCTATCCTTTCTTTTTTCAAAGTCCTTGCTGATAAATTCTCTCCATTGAATCAGTCAAGTTCTTATTTGGTTCTTTTCTCTGATTCAACAAACATATGGGGGAGATTTCCTTAGCCCACCTCTTCTTTAAACAAGTGCTTTCTGGGTGAAAGATAATAATAAGAGCTAGAGTTGACTAAGCACCTACCAGATGCCAAGCACTTTGCTCTCATTATAAAGTTGACTTCCATTGAATCCTCACTACAGTGCCCTCAGAGGAGCCCTGGTGGGCTCCTGATGGTTCAGCACTCATCTGCTAACTGACACATCGGTGGTTCAAACCCACCCAGCTGCTCTGTGGGAAAAAGACCTGGCAATCTGCTCCTGTAAAGATTACAGCCTAAGCAATCCTATGGAAAAGTTCTACTCTGTCACATGGGGTCACCTATGAGTTGGAATCGACTCGATGGCATCCAACAAGACAACATCCTTGAGGTAGGTACAACTGAAACAGAGGTTCAGAGAGGGGAAGTGGTTTGCCCAATATCACACAGGGAATCCATGGTGGAGTCCAACTTCAAATTAGGGTTGCGCTGCTGCCAAAACCCATTATTTTAATCACCAAGCCAAAAAGTTCATTAGTAGGCAATAACTGGGTAGAGGACTTAATGACACAGAATTGATGATCAGTAATACTGTTTAGGATGTACCAGTGTGACTTTGGCACGTTGTTCTGTGACCACTTGAAAAGAAGCAAGGGGCCAGGAGAACTCGGGGCTTCACTGGAAGGAGATGTACATTCATAGAAAAAGCACGTACTCTGATGGCCTTGCCCTTTCCAGCGTACCCCCTGCCTGGCTCCTGTTTATCAATTAGCTGAACAGCTTGGTATTGCAATAAGGCATAAATGGAGTAATGAATTGAGATGCAGGTTTCATAAAAGTGATTAACTGCTAAATTCCAGTTCAGCTAACAGTTCAATTATCCCATTTTGCATCTCAGGCTTCCATCCTATTCTGCATTCACAGAGCCCCAACCACTGAGGCACCTACATCCTTCACGTTACCATTAATTAAGCCATCGCTCTTTCCTAGGAATCTGTCCACCCTTACTCGGGAGCTGGGTTTGCAAATGAGGAGGGAAAAAGGGTGGGCTCTGAAAAGCAGATATAATAGTGCTGGAATGGAGGCTGGCCCAAAGAGGATTTTAATGACTTTACACATCCCACTGGAAACCCTGGTGGCATAGGGGTTAAGAGCTACAGCTGCTAACCAAAAGGTCCACAGTTCAGACCCACCAGGTGCTCCCTGGAAACCCTATGGGGGCAGTTCTACTCTGTCCTACGGGGTCTCTATGAGTCAGAATTGACTCCACAGCTATGGGGTTTTGGTTTTTTGTATACACAGCACTGCCACCTTCTCCAGAGACCACAAAGGTACGAAAGCCCCATGTAGAAGTCATCCAAGGCAAACAGGCAGGGAAAGTCTCGAGGGAGGAGAACTCTCACCTCCCCATACACAAAATATTGGCTGGTTTTTGTTTTTTTATCCAAGAGAAACTATTCTAGTGTCCAAAATGAGAAGCTTGGGTTCAACTTCTGGCTCTGCTCCTACTAGCCATTTGACCTGTTCCCAATAATAACTCAGCTGGAATTTCCCACCAAACTGGAAAAATGGAGAATTCAAAGTGGGCTTAAGCTGATGTTTTAAAAATGAGGTATTTATTTAATATCTGTTTGGTGTTTGTAGACTGAGATTCATGCCTGCTACCTCAATTTTTTCCTAAATATATATTAAAATAATGATATAAAAAAATGAAACCCACTGCCTTCGAGTCGACTCCAACTCATAGCGACCCCACAGAATTGTCCCATAGGGTTTCCAAGGCTGTAAACCTTTACAGAAGCAGACTGACACATCTTTCTACCATGCAGGGGCTGGTGGGTTCAAACCACAGACCTTTTGGTTAGATGAGTGCTTTAACCACTGTAGCACCAGAGCTCCTTAAAATAATGATAGCTAACCTTTATGGAATAGTTACTATGTGACCAGGCACTATTCTAAGCAATTTCAATGCACCATCTCATTTAATCATCACAACACCCCTGTGAATTGTTATTATTGTTATCTTCATTTCATACACATGGGAACTGAAGCTTAGAAAGGTTGAGTGACTTGTTCAAGGTCACAAAGCTAGTAAAAATGGGGTGTGGGATTCAGACTCAGGTTGTCTAGAGCTATAGCCCACTCTCTTCACAATTATCTGAAGTATATGTGCAGTATATATAAAACTTGTGACAGATACACAATAGTTGTTCAATAAATGTTATTTTAAAAAATAAGTGGATGAATAATAGATAGTTTTGTGGATGGGTGATTGTATGGGTAGATGGATGGGTGGGTGAGTGTTTGGGTAGGTGGGTGGGTGAGTAGCTGGATGGATTGTGGAACAGTAAGTGTCTTGGTTGCTGGGTTGCTGTGTAGGTTATGAGTGGGTGGCTACATGGGTGGATGGATATGGTTGTGTGGGTTAGATGGGTAGGTGAGAGGTTAGGTGGCTGGCTGGATGGATATGTAGGTGGCTGGACAGACGGACGGACGGACGGACAGACAGGTGGGTGGACAGGTGGGTGGATAGGTGAGTGGACAGACAATAGAGAAATGGACAGGTAGATGAGTGGGTGGGTAGAAAGATGTGATGCTAATATTTCTCCTTTAAATGATTCGAATCATGGACTACTTTGTAGAAAATGTTTATCCCATGTAGCTTCATTCCCAGAAGATGATGTTGCCAGAAGCAGAATTTTGTCTCCCAAAACCAGAACCAAAAGAATCTCTTCATCCTCCTATTTACTTCCAAGAAATGTCTGCAACTTCCAGGAGCTACTAGAGGAGAAGTGAAGGCCAGAGCGTTTCCATACACACTATGCACAAGGAAAGAGGACACCTACAACAGATGCCATCAATCACCCATCTCCCCCAACAGATGGGCTGCAGCAGAGCCTGGGTGACCCACAGGCTGGGCTCAGCAGCCACATGGACTGCGTGAGACACATGGTGCCAACCAGGAAGGCTCAGTGTTGCAACTCAATTGCTGTGTTTAGACATAAACAGCTCGTTTCTCCCATGACTTGTTTTCTGTGTTTCCATTGTCTGGTCGAGGCAGGTCCAATTGAGAAGGAGGCAGCTGTGTTTGGGAAGCGATTGTCTTCTTCCCAATGGGCACATGAGATGACTTCTCTATTGTTCACATCTGTGGCCTCCTGGCGGAAAACCCAAAGAGAGGTTTCTTTCTTTTCCAGCACAAACAGGTGTGGCCCTAAGTCCAGAAATGAGTCTGTACGAAGTGGCCTCTCAGAAACAGGAGAACTACCTGGTCTGGTTCATCCTCTCCCTCCTTCTTTAGGACTCACAGATGTGCTGTTTTTGAACACCTACACAGTGGCTGCAACAATGGATTCAAACATAACGATCGTGAGGCTGGCGCAGGACACAGCAGTGTTTCCTTCTGTCGTGCATACAGTTGCTATGAGTTGGAAGGGACTTGACAGCACCTAACAACACCACCACTACGTGCCAAAGGAACCTTGGTGACTCAATAGTTAAGCGCTCAGCTGCTAACCAAAAGACTGATGGTTGGAACCTACTTGGCAGCTCCGCAGGAGGATGACCTGGCGATCTGCGATTACAGCCTAGAAAACCCTAAGGGGCAGTTCTACTGTGTCCTTTAGGGTCACTATGAGTAAGAATTGACTCAATGGCACAAAACAACAGTGGAATATGCTGGACACATAATGAGGAAGCAAGAATTAATGAATTAAAATAGATGATTTTTATAAGACTTCCTGGGTGGTGAAATCAGTTAACATGCTTGGCTGCTAACCGAAAGGTTGGAGGTTCGAGTCCACCTAGGGGAACCACAGAAGAAAGGCCTAATGATCTACTTCCAAAACGCCAGTGATTGAAAACCAAATGGAGCACAGTTCTACTCTGGCACACATGGGGTCACCATGAGTCAGAAATTGACTCGATGGCAAATCATTTTTTTCAATGTTTATAAAGTAACTAGCACAGTATCTGGCACACCATCAGTCTTCGAACAGTAGACCCTGGGTGTAACGAGGCCCACAGGGTTTCCTCATCCGCCTTTCCCTTTTATGACCAGCCTTGCTAGAGAAAAAAGAAAAAAAAAAACATTGCCATCTAGATGATTTCTTCTCATAGCAACCCTACGGGACACAGTAGAACTGCCCCACTGGGTTTCCAAGAAACAGCTGGTAGATTCAAACTCCCAACCTTTCGGTTAGCAGTCAGATGCTTAACCACTGAGTCACCAGGGCCTCTTGCTGGAGAAGAGGAGAAAATCTATAGGTTGAAGCAGATGCTGCAGGCAAAATGCTCAACTGGCCAGTGCTAGCACATCTTAGGCAACGTTGAACAGGGCTATCATCCCTACAATGTGTCCAGGAATTACTGGAGACAGATGGTTGGCAGGTTGGCACAGCAGGTAGCTGGACTGGGAGCAAAGAAATGATGCAAATTGCAAGCTGAAGATGGAAGGAAAAAAAAAAAAAAAGGCAGCTTGTGGCCTTCCATTCAAAGGTGGCCATGAACTTGGCTGAGTTGCAATGGCCTCTTCACACAGAGCCCTTCCACTTGATGGAACAGCCCGTGCTGGCATCGACAAGAGCAAAGCCAACTTTTGCGTCCTCGGCTGATGTTGGCCTGGCTGGGGCTTGAACATAGGAAGTAACTGTGAGCTGACCTTTGCTGGGAGCCAGGGGGAGCACGGGACATTCAACGCAGCAGGTCTGGATGGAGCCGCCAGGACTAGTTCACTCAGGGAGGTGGCCACCTCATGCCCCTTCCCGGACTGATTTGCAACCTTGAGGTTGACCCTGTCACCCTTGGAGCCGTTCCCACCTGGCTTCAGAGTACCAGGAGCATGCTTCCTTGTGGTCCTGTGGTGCCAGCTCTTTCTCGCTGACTGGCTCTGCCCTTGCCCCTTCTCAGGGACTCCTACTTGAACAATGAGCTCTAAATATATTTTCTTGTTCTAAGCCATTTTTCCTTTCTAATGCTAAATTATAAGGCTTGTGCGTGTCAGCGGGAAAACATGCCCTGCTTTTCCAAAGGAAGCAGAGATGCTGCTAGACATTCTTCCAAACCGCTGGAAGAATGCAGGGGCACCTCCAAAGCCAAGCACATTTCGGAGCAATTACTGGCCCCATCCCAAGCTCCCCAATTATTTCTGAAAAAGTTCAGGATGAAGAGGGACTTGCTATTAATTATTAAAAATGAAAACCCAGAGACATACACATGGGGCAAAGGACCTCTCATCATCTCTCCTTTATTCTGTGTCTGGCCAGGACCAACGGATGCACTGAATTTAGCTGGACTGCTTGTAAATCACCCCAAATTATAAGCAAACTGACAACAGCTACAGTTTTCTCCTCTTGCCATCATGAACTCCAGCAATGGAAGTGGTGGTTATAAAAAAAAAATCAGAGATGGATGATTTGGAGTCTCCCACTGCTGTACTCGTACCTGGAAAAACATGATTTATTCTTCAGGCCATTTCTATTTTCATCTGTGAAATATCAGTCATGGAGGAGCATGGTACTCACAGTTTCCTGCAAGTTGGGTCCTTGTTAGGGTCTGGAGAGGAGAGCCTATTCTTTAAGAGGTGCCCAAAGCCAGTCTCAGGTGGTTCAGCATAAGAGACATAGAGAAAAATCATGTGCAAAGGCTCTGTGGCACAAGGGCACTGGAAAGTTCATAAATGGCAGGAGGCAGCAGAGTAAAGTGCCAACCATACCAGGCATGAGATCAGGAGACCTCCTGACACAGAGCAGCTGTGTAACCTTGGGCAAGTTTCTTGATCTCTCTGAACATGAATTTTCTCATCTGCTAAAGGAAGTTGAAGAGCCCTGGTGGTACAGTGGTTAAGTGCTCAGCTGCTAACCAAAAGGTCCATGGTTCAAAACCACCAGCTGCTTCTGTAGAGATTAAAAAAAGACCCAGTGTCCTTGGAAACCCTACAGGACAGTTCCACTCTGTCCTCTAAGGTTGCTATGAGTCAGAATCGACTGGATGGCAACAGGTTTGGTTTTTTGTTTTAAAGGAACTCAGCTGGCATCTTCCCAGAAAACCTCCAAGGGCAATCAATCATAAGACGTGTATGAGGTAATAAAGTATTAGCAATGGAATCCTTACATCTCTACAATTCTACCTGGTCCATTGCTTGCCTCTGGGTTGATATGATAATTCCAGGACTAAGCAAGAAACGTAAAATTCTGACCAGCCATCTGAGCAAGTCCTGGAAAGCAGGGCTCCTTTTATTCCACTTCTCATTTAGCTGGGTTACCCAAAGAACAGGTTTCTATTATTCAACAGGTTAATATTATTCTATTATTCACGCATACAAGGAAAACTTATACGTGTGAGATGACCTGGAAAATCCACGGTTCTGATTTAAACCTGAATCTTCAGCCAGGACTTTGGGTGGTATCATCCCTCCCCCCATACCCCAACTTCTGCAGGGATGTTTTAAAAAAGTATAGTAATATTTAATTATAAAAAGGAAAACCTATTACCATTGAGGCGATTCCAACTCATAGCAACTCTATGTGTATCAGAGTAGGACTGTGCTTCTTAGAGTTTTCAATGGCTGATTTTCTGGAAGTATATCTCATTAAATCTCCAGGCCTTTCTTCTAAGGCACCTCTGGGTGGGTGGACTTGAACCACCAACCTTTTGGTTAGCAGCCAAGCATGTTAAAAAATTGTACCACCCATAAAAAGATAAGAAAAAAAAGTAAGACAAGAGGTCCTGTATTTACTAGATGGTCTCCTCTGTCTGGGCAGCTCTGAACTAGCAAAACATTAGATCCTAAAAAGAACAGGGCAAGAGAGGCACTCCCTTAGAGGAGGGTTTGCATTAGTACTTTGATCGCTTGCCCATCAAACTGTGCATTTCTGTATAGGAAACCAAGAACAGCTTGTCTCCACAGTCTATTATAATTACCACTAAATGCTCCAAAAACTTGGCAGTTTTCAATTTCATAACACCCATGACTGACATTCCTAATTAATACTATTGTTTTTCTCCTCTGGCTGAATTTCCTGAATGTCAACACGCATCACATACACTAAAAACAGACGTTAAAGAAAATAACACCAGTGTTAATCTCCAGCACAATGTATCAAATGCCTCAGTGAAGTGTACAGAAAAGAGCTGGATTCCTATAAATAATGGAGCATCCCTGCCCGATAATCTTTATCCTCCTACGCTAATAAGATGATAATCTTTCTCCTCCTGTGTCCTTGCTCTTAGATTGCAGAGCTGTTTTTGGTAAAGTGCACTCCCAGCTTTTTTCTTCTCTTGCTTTACTTTTAAGTTGGAGATGGAAACTTTCAAAGTAAATCTTCTCGTGTAAGTCAGAAATAGCATCCACTTGGAGCTCTATAAATAGGGAATCTACAGAAAAAAGTCAGAGGGCCTAACTTGCACTTTCTAATTGATATGACTCTGATTTGTGTGGGGCTAAGGACACCCAAAGTTTGCTGTTGTCCTTGTTGGAGCAGAGATTTTAGTATCTCGGTCTTTAAGTTTGAATCTTGCCTCTTTCATCTAGCAGCTGGGCAATTTAATTATGCTCTCAGAGCCTCGGTTTTCTCATCTGTAAAGTGGGCATTGTAACAGTATCTGCCTCATAGTGCTTTTGTGAGAATCCAATGAGAAAATAAATAGCACATTTAGCAGAGACTGTACAGCCCTGATGGCACAATGGTTAAGACTCTGGCTGCTAACCAAAAGGCAGTTCAAATCCACCAGCTGCTCCTTGGAAACCCTATGGGGCAGTTCTACTCTGTCCTATAGGGTCGCTATAAGTTGGAAGTGACTCAACGGCAACAAGTTTTGGCTTTTTTGGGGGGGGGTAGTAATACCTAAAAGTTAGGTATTAGATTTACTGTTAACACACACCCAAGTTTGGTTGACATGTCTAAGAAAAGTACCAGGCGCATATTAGGAACTCAGCAAACTCATATGGATGATAAGGAGGACATTCCTGGAGGGTGCATACTCATTGCTGTCAAGTCAATTCCAGCTCATGGAGACCCCATAGCGTTTCCAAGGCTATAAATCTCCATGGTAGCAGACTGCCACATGTTTCTCTTGTGGAGCCCCCGGTGGTTTCGAACCACCGACCTTTTGGTTAGCAGTTGATCGCTTTAACAATTGCACCACCAGGGCTCCTCGAGGGATGTACAGGACTTCAAATTGTATTGAATTAAAAAAAAAAAAAAGAACTTACAATGCTTTCAAGGTTCATCCACGTTGTAGCATAAATCAGTACTTCATTCCTTTTCATGACAACTCATGCGTGTCAGAATAAAATTGAGTTCCAGGGTTTTCGAAGGCTGAGTTTTTGCAAGAAGATTGCCAGGCCTTTCTCCTGAGGTGCCTTTGGGTAAACTCAAATGCCAACCTTTTGGTTGGCAGCCGAACATGTTACCTGTTTGCACCACCCAGGGATTCCAGCTATGTGAAGATTTGATTTTTGTTTAACCTACTTTGAGTTGGCATTTTGTTTTTGCTCAGTTGTGCTATGTGGGTACTCAGACAACACTGATGGATTGATGACTGGGTAAGGATTGGTCTAATTCCAGTGTTTGTAGAGTACCATGAATGCTACACATGTATACAATTAAAGTAACATGTCCCTCAACCAAATTGTAGGCAACTAGCCCCATGGCAGTGAAATGAGATCAACAAGCTGGGGAGAACCTAACGCCAGCGGAGTCAAAAGTATGTTCCACCCACCGTACGTCCAATGTCTTCAGATCAGAGATAAACATTTCCAAAATAATGGTGACCAGCGTCATGTGTTAAACCAGGCACATAAAACAGGAAGGGGAGGGAGGAGAGCAGGAACCTGAACACTGGAAGCCCTGTTACACAGAGAGGAAGGACAGTGACATCTCTATGACGGTGCAGAGTGGAGGGAGAGACTACTGCTTTGGTAAATGAAGAGCTACGCATAACCCACCTACTTGTTGCTTCCCTGAAGCCTCCTGAGGCTACAGTTTAATCTGGAAAGGAAAATGATCCATCCCAGATCCAGCCTGTTTATACTCTCAGATAACGGAGTGTGGAGACGACTGAAAATGCACGATTTTGTCACTGATTACGCTAGTAAGGACTTTCCAGCAGCCCCGGTGGTTATCAGAACTGCCTGTAGTGCTGCATGCTACCAATCAAGCCTTATGTTGAAAGTACTGTTGCTTTATGCAGATCTCTAAAGCTCTGTGTCAGTGCTAGAAAAACACATGACGAGTGCTTCGAGGTTTATTCAGTTCAGCCAAAGACCTCAGACATGACCTTAATTTTATATTTTTATGAGTCTTTTTGAAAAGTCCTTTTTAAAAGCATGCTGGTTGATGATGTGGTTACCAGAATTCGTGTGTGTGTGTGTGTGTGTGTGTTTTCCAGTGGACAAAGTGCTGTATTTCTAGAAATGCCTCGTTAAGGAGCCAACTGATGCAACCGCTACACTCCCTGAAATGTTTAGGAGGCAGAATCCTGAGCCTGGGCAAAGCTGTCCTTGCCAGGGGCAGGTTTATTGCATGAAGAAGCTCAGCCCCACTTCACTGCAACAGCTCATTAGCAGAAACCTTGACCAACCTGCAGAGGTAATGAAGTGGGTATTTCTTTTTTTTCTTGCTACTTTGGAATTCCTGGCTTAGTGCTGGAGCCAAGCAAGAAGAAAAACTAATCCTGATAGAGCTTCCTTACAGAAATGCCAGCTAAAAACCAAACCCGTTGCCATCAAGTCGATTCCGACTCATAATGACCCTACAGGACAGAGTAGAACTGCCTCACTGGGTTTCTAAGCAGCAGCTTGGTGGATTCAAATTGCTGACCTTTTCTGGTTAGCAGCCAAGCTCTAAACCACTGAACTACCAGGGCTCCAAAATGTCAACTAGAGAAGGTGTATTAAAAGAAAGCCAGAGATCAAGCAGTAAGATTAAAAACAAAAAAAAAAGTATAGAGGGTCTGATTGACCCAAATAATACAAACAGAATATATGTGATCCTCAAGTATCTCATTTTTTAAAAATTGACCAGGTACCAAGCCACAAAGGAAATCTGAAGATTTTTTTAAGTTAACAGTTAATGGACTACATTCACTCACATCGATCCTGTAAAATAATCAAAAATTGGCCCCCAAAACTATCTGTACACTTGCTAATGTAAAAACATACTTTTAAAGAGAAATCACAATGGAAATTACAAATTAGGTAGACACAAATAACAATGTTTTGCAGAGCAAACATGACAGGATACAGCCAAAGTGGTTCTCGAAGGAAAATGTATAGCCTTAAACGCATATACTAGAAAACAAGAAAGAGTAAATAACTTGAACTCAAGAATCCAAGTGGAAAACAATATAAACCCCCAAAATATAAGAAGTTATTAATAAAATTAAGAGAAACTGTTAATAAAACCAAAAAACTAAACAATAACAACAGTGGGTATATCAACAAAGCCAAATATTGGTAAAACCACCTAAATATTGGTAAAACAGGTAATGACTTATCTTGAAAAGACGTGAAGGCACAGGTATCTTTATCAATCGCAACCTAACTTGTAAGTGGACTCCAAACATTCCTTGAAAGAACAAGCCAACATCCCCAGGGCAACATGTCTGCATGCTTCTTTGCCATTTCTCCCACATATATTTGATTAGAAGACAGAATAACTAATAAACTTTGGTCTGTATACATTTGCCTATTCTAGATAATTCACAGAAGGTTACCAGGGATAGAAGGGAAGGAACAAGGGGGAGTCACCAATCAGGATGCATTCAGTACCTGTTAACTGTAATGGAAAATTTGGCCGCAAATACTGGTGATGGTTGCACAACACGATTTACGTAATCAATGTCACTGGATTGTACACGTAAAAAATGCTGAATTGGCAAATGACATATTATATATATTTCTACCACCGAAAAAAAATCACATGAGGTTGCCATGAGTCAGAATTGACTTGACAGCAACTGGTTTATTCCTGTTGGTATCCATTACCAACTACCTTAAAATTAAATATAAAAGATTACAGTACAGAACTTAGTATACTATGAAAATCTCATAATTTCTATTCAATGCTTTCCATGGTGAGGGATAGCCAGGAATAGTCTTCATTTTAATAATCGCTCGTTATTAATAAAAATTTTTTCTGGATAACATGAGGCTGAGACTATAAAGTGATCTTTTTCTAAACTTACCTGAATTGAAATGATTCTTAAAGTGGTGGGAAATAATATAAATAAATAACTTACATCTTGTTTAAAAAAAGAACATAGAACGAAACACTTAGGACAGTCCCCATAGCTGAGAGATGCTTAATGCACCACAACAGAGCATGGTGAAATCAAGAACGGTTAAATTAAAAAATTAAATTAAATTAAAAACCCTAGGTTAGCTAACAAGAATCTACTACCCTGATGTTTTCAAATAATAACTTCACTTTGAATCTTTAAGAAGGTGAAATAGATACCCACTCACTATTCTGAAAAAAAAAAAAAAAAGTAGAGATGTGGATTATAGCTCACCCCTCCTGTTTCTCTGGCTGAGTCATTCCCATACCCATCTAAAGTGGACACTCCCAAGCCCCGAGGCCACCCCGTCACATTATCTGCTTCCTTCTTTCATGGAGCTGATCACAGTCTTGCCGTGTGTGTTGCTTCCTTATGTCTTTAATCATCACATCGTCCGTCTGTCCCGATGGAATGCAGGCTCCAAGGGGAGGGGCCTGGCCTGTCTTGGTCACTGCTCTATCTCTAGAGTATGATATGCTTGACAGACCCATGAGTAACACTGCTTAAATGAACGCATCTTGTCATAGGAATACAGTGTGTGATCTTACTGAAAAGAGCCCTGGTGGTACAATGGTCATGTGCTAGGCTGCTAACAGAAAGGCTGGCAGTTCAAATCTACCCAGTGGCTCCACAGGAGAAAGGCTTTGTGATCAGCTCCCATAAAGATCACAACTTAAAAAACCCTATGGGGCAGTTCTACTCTGTCCTATAGGGTTGCTATGAGTTGGAATCGACTCAACAGCACCCAACAACAACAACAATCTTACTGAAGACTCTCTTTAGAGTCTGTTTATCACAACAAGGGACTGAAGGCCTTTTCCTTCATCTCATGAGCCCAATATGGCAAAAATGAGGAAGGAAATGGAACCTGGATAACAAGGTCCCATTCAGAGACCGTGGTCCAAGCGAGCATTTATTTAACACATGGGGGCTTAATCAGACACCCCAGACCATGACTGAAATGCCCCTTCCCTCCCTTTCCAGCGCTGCCCCCTCCAAATGGCTTTCAAATCCTTCAAATGGATGTGCCCAGTCAGGGTTTCCAAAGGCTCAGGTCAATCAGAGCCCAGCTCCTCAAGCCTCCCTCAGGGCCCCTTGTTCTCTGCCTTTAGACACATGGAGAAGCTGACACAGCTGAAAGATTTCTCTCGTAGTGCTCTGACAGGCTTGGATGGGTGGCAGTTTTGACGGCTGGGGCCAGATTATCCCATTCACCCCTTGACATTTCCTCAGCTTGGCTTTTTTCCCAACACTCTCATGCCAAGAACCTCTCTCAGCAGATGCTTCAGAGTGGCTGGGGCTGCTGAAGCCGGCCCCCACCCTGTGGGTACAGCATGACTGGCACAGGCTCGCCTGCCATGTGGATGAGAGGCTTCTGAACACAGGAGGCCCCGGGGGGCTGGAGAAGTACCACTCCTTCCTCTTGGCCCAAGTTTTCCAGGGTCTGCTCTCAGGGCACCGTGCTCAGCAAACACAGGGAAATGGCTGCAGAGAGCCCAGTCATTCATTCATTCACTGTCTAAATATTTCCCGAATGCCAACTGCAGCAGGCTGAAAAGTATACCCCAAAATTCGCATCCATCCAGAACCTCAGGAGGGGACCTTATTTGGAACTAGGGTCTTTGCAGATGTAACTAGTTAACATGAGATCATATGGATTAGTGTAGGTCCGAAGAGCACTAACGGGTGTCCACATCAGATCAAACCTAACCCACTGCCATCAAGTCAATTCATACTCATAGTGACCCTATAAGACAGAGTAGAAACTGCCCCATAGGCTTTATGAGGAGCGGCTGGTAGATTGGAGGGCTGGCCTTTTGGTTAGCAGCCAAGCTCTTAACCACTGCGGACACAGACACACAGAGAAGAAGCCACATAAAGACAGAAGGAGAGACTGGAATGATGTGTCTACAAGCCGAGGAACACCAAGGATTGCCAGGAGCCACCAGAAGCCGGAAGAGGCGATGGAAGCCTTTACCCTAGAGTCTGCAGAAGGAGTGCGGCCCTGCTGACACCTCACCAGGCTCCAGAACTGTGAAGGAAAAGATTTCTGTAGTTTTACCAGCACCACCACTGCTCGCTGTCGCGTGGACTCCAACTCATGGCAAGCCCATGTGTGTCAGAGTAGAACTGTGCTCCTCCACAGGGTTTCCAACGGCTGAGGTTTTGAAAGTACATTGCCAGGTCGTTATTTGAAGGTGCCTCTGGGTAGACTAGAACCTCCAACTTTTCAGTTAGCAACCAAGCTTGTTACCATTTGTACCACCCAGGGACTCTGTCACTTTAAGATATCCAGTTAGTGGCACTTTGTCACAGCAGCCACAGGAGACAAATACACCAGCTGTGTGCCCAAAACCGGGTCCATATGGTAAGTCAAATATGCTGACTATGTGTCCAACACTGGGTCCACACAGTGAGTCAAATACGCTGACTGTGTGTCTAACACTGGGTCCACATAGTGAGTCAAATACGCTGACTGTGTGTCCAACACTGGGTCCGCCTGGAGAACCAGATACACTGACCATGTGTCCAACACTGGGTCCACGTGGTAAACCAGATATGCCGTCTGTGTGCCCAACACTTGGTCCATGTGGTGAACTAAATACGCTGACTCTGTACCCAATACTGGGTCCATGTGTTGAGCCGAAGCTCCCTGACCCATGGGGCCAACTCACACGGGGAGATAGTAAACACGAAACCCCACATATTGTGTAAACTGTGACTCGTGCTAGAGGTGGTATGCGAGATAATAAGGGGTAACTACTTTTAACAGTAATGAGGCTGTGGTTGTTCAATGACAGCTCTCTCACCTTCCAGCAGGAGACCCAGGTTCGATTCCTGGCCGATGCACCCCATGTGCAGCCACAACCCATCTCTTCGTTGAGGTATGCATGTTACTGTGATGCTGACTGTTTCAGCAGAGCTTCCAAATTAAGATGGACTAGGAAGAAAGCCTGGTGATCCACTTCTGAAAACCAGTCAACGAAAATCCATGGATCACACGATCCAATCCGCAACAAATCATGAGGATGGTGCAGAACGGGGCATGGGATCTTCGTTAGTCAGGGACTGACTCAGCAACTAACAACATAAATTTTCAGCAGTAAGGAGGCCAGAGGAAGCCCCTCTGAAATGATGACTTCAAGCTGAACCTGAGGGATGAGAAGGAGCCAGCTGCCTGAAAAGCAAGAGTCAGGGTGTTGAAGGAAAAGGGAACCAGAAGTGCAATGGTTTTACAATGAGAAAGAGCTCGGCCAGGAATGGAAAGGAGGTGAATGAGGCTGCAGTTGAGTGAAAGAGGCGGGTAGCAGGCCGGGACGATGCTGAGAGGGGGCAGACATCCGAGCATGAAGAGCCTTGCAGGGCAGGACGAGGACCGTGGGTGTTTTCTTCTGAAGACAGTGAACCGATGCCAAGTCATAGTAACAGAGCAGAACTGCCCCCAGAGGGCTTCCTAGGCTCTAATCCTCACAGGAACAGATTGCCAGGTCTTTTCTCCCACGGAGCTGCGGGGTGGGTTCAACCCAATGACCTTTCAGTTAGCAACCAATATCTATGTGGGATCAAATTGAGAATAGCAACTCGAAAGCTTAGATAGGAAGCTTAGGGGGTAGTGTATTTATGTCAATAGGGGAGGAACAATTTGGAAAAGATGCGAATGATTGCCCAACTTGAAGAATGTAATCAGTCACTGAGTTGTACATGTAAAAATTGCTAAATTGGCTTCTGCTTTTCTGTGTATATTTTCAATAACGATAAAAGGAAAGGAAATTTTTTTTAAATATACACTTCAATTGGAATAAAAAATATAAAAATTCTAGGTGGCTTCCCTATTCAGCTTCAGCTACCAGCTAAGACCCATGGTCGCTTCTTGAATGTCTGCAATGTGGGAACAATGAGTGGCTGGGACTGGCGCAGACAAGAGGGGGCCAAGAACATGTTGTCGGCTCTTCAGCATTTTAACTGTTTTCACGCTGGTTCACCACCACATGGTATCCCAGACAACTCTCTTCCCTATAGCACCAAGCACAGTGCCTTGTGCTGAGCAGCTGCTTCGTAACTGGTGCCTAAATCAATATCCAAATCACCTTTGGTTGAGGCTAATATTAAAAACTGAATATACCACAACCTTCCAGAAGAACAAACAAATCAGTCTTAGAAGACAACCACAATGTTTCTTAGAAGCAAGGATAGAGAGACTTCAACAGCCTTATTCCGACCACGGTATCAGGAAAGACCATTCGCTCAAAAAGGACAACATGTATGGTAGAGTGTTAGGCAAGCAAAAACGAGGGAAACCTTCAGCAAGGCAGGCTGGCACAATAACCACAACAGTGCGCTCACACACACCAACCATCACAAACACGGAGCAGGACGTTTCATTCTGTTTTTCATGGGTCTCCATGAGTCGGAGCTGACTCGACAGCAACGAACAACTTATTTATTACCAAACAGATGCAGAATTTAAAAGAATAGTATAATAAATGAATAGTATAATGATAATTATAGTATAACAACAAGACAATCTTAAGGGATTATTGTTAATTTTGTCTGGTGTGGAAAGCTGTAATTATGAAAGAGAATGTTTTTAGTCTTAGGAGATGCAGGCTGAAGTTTTTAGGGTTGAGGCATCATGATATCTGCAACTTAGTGTCACTGACACTAAAAAACATGCACAAACACACATTGTAACACACATATATGTAGACAAAGAAAATGCAGTAAAATGCTAACAGTTGCTGGACGTCAATGGTGTATATGTAGTAAGCATTACACTGTTAATTCATTATACTGCCCTTTTACATTCTATGCCTCCACTACCTGTCTGTCAATTTGTTATACTGTGGTTGCTTGTGTGTTGCTATGATGCTGGAAGCTATGCCACTGGTATTTCAAATACTCTCAGGGTCACCCATGGTGGACAGGTTTCAGTACAGCCTCCAGACAAAGACAGACTAGGAAGAAAGGCCTGGTGACCCACTTCTAAAAATTAGCCAATAAAAACATTATGAATCACAACAGAACGTTGTCTTACTTGCTTGCTTTGGACGCATCATCAGGAGGGATCAGTCGTTAAAGGAGCACATCATGTTTGGTAAAGTAGAGGGCTAGCAAGGGAGACCCTTGGTGAGATGGACTAGCACAACTGCCACAACAATGGACTCAAACATGCCAGCAATCGTGAGGATAACACAGGACTGGGCAACATTCCGTTCTGTTGTACGCGAGGTCGCCACGAGTCAGAGTCAACCTGATGGCAGCTATTCAGACAGCTGTTCACCTATCTATAATAATTAAGCAGTAACTTTCTGTTTATGGTAATGGAAAATTTGGCAATGAACACTGGTGAGTTTTACACCATATGATTGATGTACACACAAAAAATGTTGAATTGGCAAATGTTGTGCAATCTATGTTTTTACAACAATAATAAAAGAAGAAGAAGAAGAAATAAGTTGGGGAAAATATTCAACTTTGAGTGCATGAAGAGACACAGGAAGGGATGAGAAGAGGCCTCTTCATTTCTCTTCTTTTCAAAACCTCACAAGGTCAGTGTCAGGGGTAAAGCGGGCAGGTGATCAGATGGTTATGCCGTTGAGTCCATGCTCTTGGCCACATCAGAACAAAACATGGTGCTTACATCCCCAACCCCATTTCAAGCCATGCTTGGGCCTCTTGCCACAGGACTCCTTCCTCTTGGATGTGCTGGCAATTCAAGTTCAATCTGCACACAGAGCAGCTGCAGCAGTAATAAAGCCCGCTCTGTGTCAGAAGCCTCTTTCTGTGAGTGCCTCTCTCTCCCGGTACATGCACTCATCCACCACCCTTCCTGCCCAGCTCACCTCCCCGGCACAGCAGGCATCTTGAAGGATCATTCATGGCCCAATTTATGGGTCTGTTTGCTTTATCAGCTTAGCTCTAAACTAGTTATTTTAAGCACTTTATCTCTATGGCAAATACAAAAAATAATGAACCGTGCAGGGGAAAAAAATGTCAAAATTATCTAAACAGAGCAAACTGCAACCATAAATTTTCTGTCTCTTCAAGAGAGATGATGAGAACACTCAATTGGAATAGCACCCGGGTGATTTAATAAACCTAAAAGAACACATCACAGAATGCATGGCATTCATTGCTCATGTAGAAAAGAAAATAAAATGGAGTCTGGTGCAAGTGTCCCAAGGGTAGTATCTCCCCCCTCCCCGGTTCCGGTTGTGAGCTACTCAGCTGAAGTTTCCATCTTGGTCAATGGACTCTGCCAAGGAAGGCCCCTAAGGGGGTAGTGAGAAGAACCCTGTAAAGAGGTCTCAATCAAGACTTTGCACCAAATTACCCTCTCTCAATGGAGCACTTAGAATGTCATTTAATACAAGCCAGTCAACCAAATGGCCTTGGCTCTGGACATCATTTCTCTGACCTTGATTCTCCAGGAGTCCAAGCAACCTGAGTTTCATTCCCTCTGAGTGAAGAAACAGGTATTTGTATGATCTAAATCAGGGGTTCTTAACGTCTTTGCGTACCCTTGGACCTCTTCAACAGTCTAATGAAGGCTATGAACCCCTTCTAAGATTGTTTTTAAATGCATAAAATAGAAATTGTTGTTGCTTGGTGAAGTCCAGTCGATTCCAATTCATAGCAATCCCATGTGACAGAGTGGAGCTGCCCCATACAGTTTTCTAGGCTGTGATCTTTCAGGAGGCAGCATATGATCAGGAACTAATAGTACTGAAGGAAGAAGTCCAAGCTACACTAACGGCACTGGTGAAAAATAAGGTTCCAGGAATTGACAGGATACCAATAGAGATGTTTCAACAAATGGATACAGTGGTGGAGGTGTTCACTCGTCTATGCCAAGAAATTTGGTCAACCAACTGGAACGGATCCATATTTGTGCCCATTCCAAAGAAAGGTGATCCAAAAGAATGCAGAAATTATCGAACAATATAATTAATATCATAGCAAGTAAAATTCTGCTGAACATCATTCAAAAGCAGCTGCAGCAGTGTATTGACAGGGAACTGCCAGAAATTCCAGAGAGATCCAGAAGGGAATGTGGAATGAAGGATATCATTGCTGATGTCAGATCTTGGCTGAAAGCAGAAAATACCAGAAAGACGTTTACTTCTGTTTTATTAACTATGCAAAGGTGTTCAACTGTGGAGATCATAACAAATTATGGATAACACTGTGAAGAATGGGTATTCCAGAACTTAATTGTGCTGGTGAGGATCCTGTACATAGACCAAGAGGCAGTCGTTTGAACAGAACAAGGGGATACTGTGTGGTTTAAAGTCAGGAATGGTGTGTGTCAGGGTTGTATCCTTTCACCATACTTATTCACTCTGTATGCTGAGCAAATAATCCAAGAAGCTGGACTATATGAAGAAGAATGCATCATAGAATTGGAGGAAGACTCATTAACAACCTGCGATATGCAGATGACACAACCTTGTTTGCTGAAACGGAAAAGGATTTGAAGCATTTACAGATGAAGATCAAAGACTAGAGCTTTCAGTATGGATTCCAACCTCAACATAAAGAAAACAAAAATCCTTACAACTGGGCCAATAAGTAATACCATGATAAACGGAGAAAAGATCGAAGTTGTCAAGGATTTCACTTTATTTGGGTCCACAATCAACGCCCATGCAGCAGTCAAGAAATTAAAGGATGTATTGCATTGGGCAAATCTGCTGCAAAAGACCTCTTTAAAGGGTTGAAAAGTAAAGACGTCATGTTGAGGACTAAGGTATGCCTGACTAAAGCCATAGTATTTTCAATTGCCACATACACATGTGAAAACTGGACAAGGAATAAGGAAAACCAAAGAAGAATTGATGCCTTTGAATTATGGTGTTGATGAAGAATATTGAATATACCATGTACTGTGAGAATGAACAAATATGTCGTGGCAGATACACAGTCAGAGTGCTCCTTGGAAGAGAGGATAGCAAGACTTCACCTCACGTACTTTAGACATGTTATCAGGGGCAACCAATCCCTGGAGAAGGACACCATGCTTGGTAAGGCAGAAGGTCAGCAAAAAAGAGGAAGACCCTCAGTGAGATGCGCTGACAGTGGCTGCAACAATGGGCTCAAATATAGCAATGACTGTGAGGATGGCACAGGACCAGGCAGCGTTTTACTCTGTTGTACATAGGGTCACTGAGTCAGAATCAACTCGATGGCATCTAACAACAACAACCTTTACAGAAGTAGATCACCAGGTCTTTCTCCCATGGAGCTGCTAGTGAGTTTGAACTGCTGACCTTTTGGTTAGCAGTAAAGCACTTAACAATTGCATCACCAGGGTGCCTTTCAAAATAGAAATACAAAGGATTATAAAGGATATCAATAATATCAAAATACAGTTATCAAAATATTTAACAAACTTGTGAGTTAGCAATATATGAGTTTATTTACTAATAACAAGACCTATCAGCACATCTAATAGCTACCATAGTTTCAAAGTAGCAATAAGCATAAGTAATATTTCAAGACATTTACAACAACTGTAATGTGATAAGAAAATATCTATGATTGGATTGATGTCAAAGTCATAGATTCTGCTACAACTACTGTGGTTTGTAGCCTATATTCACAATCCAAGGAAATGTAAGATTTCCAGCTAATGTAAATAAACTTGTTCACATTGAAGTTCAAAAGTTCCTTGAATTCTATCCATGGACCTCAAATTAAAAATATCTGGTCCAGACCCTTCAGGAATCCAGGCAGTGGTTAACCTGTAGCCACAGTCAGTAAGGAAGGTATATCCGGCCCCAGAGCTCACTCTCTGTATTGCTCTCTGGGCCTCTCCAGCTCTTCTTGTAGACTCCCAACTATGACTCTCAACTGCTCTGCTTTCCTTCCTTTCTATCCCCATGCCCGGCCTCCCTGACATAGGCCGGTTGCCTCTTCTCCTGACCTTGCATCCTGTTAACAGTGTCTGTGTGGTACGTTCATTCATTCATCCAACACTCAGTTCCTGTGAGTCTACTACGTGACAGAAGGGTTTCAACTCAGGGAGGGGAAAAAACTCAAAGATAAGGGACACGATTCTCCACCACTAAAAGCTAAAGATCCTCTTTCCCTAGACTGCAAGCTTTCTGAGGTCAGGGGACTATGTCCTTTATGTTCATACTATACCTCCTATGTTCAATACAGTGACCGCGCAGAGATGCTCAATAAATATTTGTTGGATGGATGGATATTTGTGTGAACAGATAAGTGGCTGGGTGGATGGATGGACAGAGGATGGACGGATGGACAGACGGACGGATGGATGGATGGAGGCTTCTTATGAACACATCTGGCAGGAAGTGGCATCTGTAGCCATAGCTACCTGAAAGAAACTGAGGATAGGGTAGGGCGAGGTTCAGGGATGAATGGTGTTTTCAGTCCCTTCCCAGAATTTTCTAAAATGGGTTCTATTACAAGCACTTCGGGATTAATTGGGAGTGATGCTGCCACAAGCCAAGGACAGCTGGAGCCACCAGGAGCTGAAAGAGGCAAGGAAAGATTCAAACTTCTGGTCTCCATAACTGTGACAGAATAAATTCCTATTGTTTTAAGCCACCCAGTCTGTGGCAAATTGTTATGGCAGACCTAGGAAATCAATATAAAACCCATCTCACTTGGCTGTTGAGAGGATGGGATGAAATAACATACGTAAGGTAGTCAACCATGTTGTCACTGCTGCTGTTAGGTACCATCAAGTTGATTGTCAACTCATAGCTACCCTCATATGACAGAGCAGAATTGTCCCAAATGACTTCCTTGGCTGTAATCTTTACTTAAGCAGCTTACCAGGTCTTTCTCCCTCGGAGCCACTGGATGGGTTTGAACCGCCAACCTTTTTATTAGCAGCGGAGCACTTAACCATTGTGCTACCAGGGCTCCTTTTACCACATTCGGCAAACAGAAAGTATTTGTTATGGATTGAATTGTATCTGTCCAAAATATGTTTTGAATTCCTAGCCCTGGTACCTGTGGATGTGATCCTGCTTGGAAATAGAACTTCTTTTGTTACGTTAAGGAGGTCATGCCTGAGTAGGGTAGATCCTAAATCTAATCACTCCTGAGTGATAAAAAGACCAGAACAGACAGAGAAAGATGCACCCATGGGGGAAGGACACCATGTGAGACTGTCTTCAAGCCAAGGAACCAAGGAACACGTGGGGCTACCACAAGGAAGGCTGAGACCCTCATTTGAACATCCAGCCTCAAGAACAGTGAGAAAATTAATTTCTGTTCTTCAAAGTCAGAAGTTACAGCAGCACTAGCAAACTAAGACAGTACTCATCCAGGGACTATGCCGGTCTCCTTGAAAAATAAAATAACAGTTGATAGAAGAGCCTGCCACAGAGGATGTGACTTTCGGGTCACAGTACTGAAAAGATTGGCATGGGAGAAGAGATCAGATTTACTTCGGCTTTTAAAGGGTAGAACAAGAGCCATTCATCACTCATCCATTCATGTACTCAAATATTTGTTGAGCACCTAATGTGAGCTGGGCCTTGTACCAGGTCCTGGAAGAAGCATGGAAAGCTAGACAAATGAGACCAAGGCTGTCATGGTGTCACAGCCTGGGAACCAAGGGGTGGGGTCCCAGAAGAGGCATTCTGATGCAGGGTGTAGATGAAGCTCTCATCACTAAAGCCACCCAGAAGAGGACTGGGAAATAGGGAGTTACCATCTCATGAGGTACTCCTCTGGAGTCTGACATCATAGAGGAGATTCTGCGTGAAGCTGAGGGTTAGAATTCTGAAGCCCCTTCTGATGTGGCAGTCCTCTGAGCAACAAGAGCCCAGAGTTTATTTTCTAGAGTTCATTTAAGTCAAGTTCTCCATTGTACTATCCACATGCCAACCAACAACCAATTGTTATTGAGTTGACTCCAGCTCATGGCAACACCATGTGTGTCAGAGTAGAACTATGCGCGAAAGGATTTTCAATGGCTCATTTTGCAGGAGTAGATTACCAGGCCTTTCTTTTAAGGTGCCTCTGGGTGAACTTGAACCTCCAACCTTTCAGTTAGCTGCAATGGATTTAATGGTTTGCACCATCCAGGGACTCCATGGTGTAAATATATCCTTGCAATGGCCAATTTCAAGCTACCAATGACATAACAATTGGGTTGCAAGATTCCTAAAAATTTAATAAGCAGCTCTCGAAAGATGATATGGGCTAGCTCTAGCACATCACTGATTATGTGCCAAAGAATAGCTTGGAGCACTTCACATGTATGATCTCAGTGATCAGTCATAACCAGAGTAACTGTGAGTCTATTTTACACGAGAGGAGTGCGGCTCAGAGAATAAAATGGCTTGTCCAGAATGACACAGCAAGAGCATGGCAGAGCCAGGATTTGACTCCAGACATGTCAGATTGCAAAGTCTATACATTTTCACTACAGGCAGGAATCGAACTTTCGACATCAGGCTCCTCAACAGAAGCTCTTGCCAACTGGGCATTCGCCTGCCCACCCTGCTAGTTGTGTGACCGGCCAGATGGGGGCTCAGAACATCCACTAAGTGGGAAGGAAGATGGACAAGCAGACGCTGGCATTATCCCCTCATCCCTCAGGGGCCAGAGAGGTACGCCTGCCTGCTGGCCTTGGCTGAACTCTGTGGAGTCCCCGCCCTCGACCTCCTTCCGAGAGGGCACAGATGGACCGGACTCGGCGGCCACAGGTACACAGGCTGGGTCTAGCCATCCCAGCCCTGGCATGTGGAAACGAGCAGCTCTAAGCACTTTTGGAAAATAAATAATATCCCCCATAGATCACACCTGCCCCTGATGTCAAGCATGGCAAAGATGGAGGGGCAGCTGCATAGGAGGCAGAAAAAGCATCTGTAAGGGGAGGGAGGGACAAAGAAGGCAGGAAGCCCAGCTGGTTCATGTGCCTGCACAGGGTGGCGGTGGGGGGAGGGGGGGACAGACAGAAGCCCTACCTAAGAGGAGTTTGTACTCTTGTACTCCTGTTTGCCCTACTCTGGGGAAGGACTGGGCAGATGCTGACCAGATATGCCTGGTACATCATCCACATCGACCCATTTGGTCCTTGCAGGGAGCCTGGCCTTGCAAAGCTCTTGCAGGTGACAGCTGAGCTAGGAAAGGAGATCCATGATCTACCCAAGGTCATGGAGCAAGCAAGTGGCAGACAGGGATCTGGGGTCAAGGCTGCCTGATTCCAAATCCTGTGCTCTTGCCATGGTGCCACCTTGAAAGGGACACGGAGATCAGGGACGGGAAGAGACAGGGAGAGGGAGAGGTGACAGCCAAGGGGGTGGGAAGGGAAGGGAGGAGAGGGGATGGGCCAGAGGGAAAGGAGGCAGGGTTGTGGGAGGGAATGGAGGAGGGAGGGAGGGAGGGAGGGAGGGAGGGAGGCAGAAGGGAGAGGAGGGAGGAGGGAGAGGAGGAAGGAGGGACAGAGAAGGGAGAGAAGGAAGGAGAGGGGAAGTTAGAAGGAGGGAGGGAGGATAGAAGGAGTGAGAGAGGGAAGGAGGGAGGGGAGGAGGGATGGAGGGGAGGAGAGAAAGAGGGAGGGAGGGAGGGAGGGAGGGAGGGAAGGAGAGAAAATGGAAGGGAGGGAGGGAAGAGGGAAAGAAGGAAGAAGTGAGGGAAGGAGGAGGGATAGAAGGAGGGAGGGAGGAGGGATAGGAGGAGGGAGGGAGGTAGGAGAGAAGGAGGGAGGGAGGAGGGAGGGAAGGAGGGAGGCAGGGAGGAGGGAGGAAGAGGAGAGGAGAGGGAGGGAAGGGGGAAGAGGGGGGTGTGGGAGGAAGGTAGGCTCCTCTGTGCCCCTGTTCTATGGAGAGAAAAGATATCCACTCCTCTCCGGTGTTTATCTAAGCAGCTGGCAGAACTAAGGCAGTTTTGCTTAAAAATCATTTCCCAGAGGATTAGCATCCCTTTTCACACTTAAAAGCCTTCCCCAAAGCTGAAGAATGAATTGATTTTCCTATAACTAATCACACTCCCGTTTAATAGCAGGAAGCTGCTGCTTTATTTTCCATCTCTGGTTCTAAAAAGTACAGACTGGGCATTCACCTCAGCTGGCTCGCCCCCACCAGGCACAGGATGCCAGGAAGATAGAGACCACTCCACAGGTCTCGATCTCTCTCCCACAAACCGTCTTGGCTGCCTCTGAAGAGGGTGGAGAGTGGGGCTGGAGAATTTAGGAAGGGATGTGTGCACCTCCCCTGTCTGAAGCAGCCTCTCCAGCCCAAGAACTAGACTGTTAGTATAGGCAGGAGGGAGCGCTTCACTGTGAGATTTCACCAGGAGTACAGGATGGGCGGTAGCTGAGTCCCTGCACACATCTCGGAGGTTGTTGAGACAGAAAACAATGCTGTACTGGTCGACAAGGACCCAACTTGCCTCCATAACCTGTCTTTGCTTTAAGCAGCTTGATGATCTATACATCATTGTTCACTGTAGCACTTTTCACAATAGCCAAAATGTAGAAACAACCAAAATGTCCATTAACAGACCAACAATATGTTGTACAGGCATACAATGGAATACTACTCAGCCATAACGAGGAATGGAGTCCCAATGCATGCCATAACATGGATGAACCTCGAAAACATCGTGCTGAGCGAAGTAAGTCACCAAAGGACAAAGGCTGTATGATCTCACTTATATGAAATAAGCAAATACATAGAAACCAAAGATTATTAGTGGTTACCAGGGGTGGACGAAGGGTGAAAGAGGGGGCTCTTACTTAGGGAACACTGAGTTTATGTTAGTGGTGGTGGAATGGTTTGGAAAAGGATAGCAAGAATGGTTGCACAACTTGAAGAATGTAATCAATGTCACTGAACTGTACACGCAGATATTGTTGAGATGGTATATGTTTTGTTATGTATATTTTTACTACAGTTTTTTTAAAAAGTATACCAAAAAACAACTTGTACACACAGGTTCACAACAGCACTATTCACAATCACCAAAAGTTAGAAACAACCCAAGTGTCCACAGTTGATGCATGGAAAAACAAAACGTGGTATATCCATACAATGGAACGTCATTCAGCCACACCTAGGACTTCGCATGCGCATAGTCTCAGTTAAGGCTCAGAACGAGGCTGTGGAATACATCACATCGTACTCTTATCCCTGATTAAAAAAAAAAAATTTTTTTTTAATAGTCGAGGGAAAAGATTAAGTAGCAGAAGGATTGCCAGCCTCATGTCTCCCAGCTCGACCTGCTGCAAAATCAGTGACATGGCTGAGTCTCTGAAAAGGTGATTATCTTGGGCTGACTCCCTGGCTCACACTGCATAGATAGCATTGCAGTGCAAACAGTTAAGTGCTCAGCTACTAGCCAAAAGGTTGGCAGTTTGCACTCACCTAGAGGCACCTCGGGAGAAAGTCCTGGTGATTGACTTCTGAACGGTCACAGCCTTCAAAACCCTATGGAGCAGTTTTACTCTGTACATGTGGGGTCACCAAGAGTTGGAATCAACTTGACAGTGACAAACGACAGCAGCAATGGAGCGTGAGGGGGAACAGTCCAACTTGAACCCTGCATCCATCCCGACAGCCTTTAGTGTGGCCTCCCAAAATACTCCCTTCTGCTGCCACCACCAAACACCACCTTCCCTTCCCACAGTGGCCCAGGCCCCTCATTCACATCCAGGGCAATGTTAGGCGGCCCTTATCAGGGTCCTTTGGCTTCTTCTGAATCGCTAATTCACTTTACCACACGTGAACTGCATTCTCTTTCATGTATACCTTTACCTATTTAATTAGGGCCCTAATTCACTTTTTTTAAGGAAAAAAAAAAAACACATTTTAACTCTACAATGGGCTAAAATTACACCTTATGAAAAGACGTGATTGTTTCCTGGCCATGAACTTTTGCTTTTATGAATTGCTAATTTGGTTAATGGGCTCATTCGGCTCTGAAATTTGCATCATGAAAATTACTAGCTTCCAAGAGTCCTCTGTGTACAACTCGGTTTGCACGTTTTGTTGTAAAGGTCACATTTGACATCGTAAAACAGCGGGCCCTTTTGAAAAGGTACAAATGTAAGAAATCAAGTTGGCCCATTGGTATAATGTCATTGTTAAGGAAGGAAGAAAGATTTTTAAGTTAATTTTTATTCACATTGTTTATATGTATGCAAGCTGAGATCGGTCCCAGGTGAATCCCCTCTCATGCCTGGCACGTTGCCAGCTTCACTTGTGATTCAGGGGCACTAGTGCCCAGAAAAGGAGCCCTGGTGGTGCAATGGTTAAGAGCTCAGCTGATAACCAGAAGGTTGGCAGTTTGAACCCACCCAGCGGCTCTTCGAGAGAAAGACCTGGTGATCTGCTTCCATAAAGATTGCTATCATTGTTAGATGTCATTGAGTCGATTCCGACTCACAGTGACCCCATGTGACAGAGTACAACTGCCCCCATAGGGTTTCCTAGGCTGTAATTTTTATGGGAGCAGGTTGCCAGGTCTTTCTCCTATGGAACTGCTGGGCGGGTTCAAACCACCAACCTCTTGTTTTGCAGCTGAGAGCTTAAACATTGTGCCACCAGGGTTCCTTCTCTAAAGACTACAGCCTAGGAAACCCTATAGGGCAGTTCTACCCTGTCACGTGGCGTCGTTATGAGTCGAAATGGACTCAATGGCACCAAACAACAACAGTGGCTCGAAAAGTTCTGCCACAAACGTCAGTGGAGGGGAAGCCTCGAGTCAGAAAAAGGAGCAATAAATGAAATAGAGGATGTCTTATCTACATGTGGGTACAACTCAGGCTGTGGGTAATGCAGACTCTGGGACATCAAACTGTAATTTAAACGTTCCAGGGGGACCCTATGGGCATTGGAGGTTCAGTGGTAGAATTCTTGCCTTCCATGCAGGAGACCTGGGTTCAATTCCCAGCCAATAAGCCTCATCAGCAGTCATCTCCATCTGTCAGTGGAGGCCTGTGTGTTGCTATGACACTGGACAGGTTTCAGTGGAACTTCCAGACTAAAACGGACTGGGAAGAAAGGCCTGACAATCTAGTTCAGAAAATCCAAAACCAAAAAAACCAAACCCACTGCGACTCGTAGCGGTCCTGCAGGACAGAGTAAAACTGCCCCATGGAGTTTCCAAGGAGCGCCTGGTAGAGTCGAACCGCTGACCTTTTGCTTAGCAGCCATAGCACTTAACCACTACGCCACCAGGGTTTCTGTTTGGAAAACCAGCCAGTAAAACCCTGTGGATCACAACAGTCTGATCTTCAACAAATCGTGGGGATGGTGCAGGACCAGTCAGCGTTTCGTTCTACTGTACGTGGGGTAGCCATGAATTGGGGGCTGACTCGATGGCAGCTAACAACAACAACAACATTCTGTGCCAGGAGTCCCTGGGTGGTGCAAATAGTTAACATGCTCAGTAGCTAACCAAAAGGTTGGCAGTTTGAGTCCACCTAGAGGTACCTTGGAAGAAAGCCATGGTGATCTAATTCCAAAAAATCAGCCTGTGGAGCACAGTTCTACTATAACATACATGGGGCCACCATGAGTCAGAATCAACTCGAAGGCACCCAATAACAATAACCGGGGGCCACACTTGGTAACAGGAGGCATCTCCTCTGTGACACAGTCTCTTAATCAAGCCCTGGGTAGAACGCGGATTACAAGAACACCATCTGAGGAAAACAGTCCTTTGTGACTAGGAAGGAAAAAGGGCCCCTCCTGGGCGCACGTGGGACCTCCCTCCCTCCATAATTACCTCTAGTAAATTCCCCATTCATCTGCTCACAGATTTCTATTCAGGAAGGGCGGCAGGCTGAGTTGCTGTGGAGGGGGGCAGCTAGGCACATTCAGACTTGCACAATCTCCAATCACTGCACCTGATGGTGATGAGCATTTGCTTATGTGAAATTTTCATTTCAATCCCAGCCTCAGATTGCACCATTTCATGGCCCCGCTCCCGGGCACTTACACACAGAGAGCTTTTCATCCTTCGAGTCTGCACAAGTGTTACCTAATTAATGTTCCACAATGTTACCAAACCTCCCTCTTTTAAAATGTATCAACCTGGAAAGGTCCGGAATTAAGGATTTTGATCTCAAATGCATTGCTTTCATGTATTCCTGATAATTCACACAGCTGCTTAAAGACAGATATCCATCGACTCCATAAACAGCCTCAAGTTGGAGTAGCTACACAAATAAACCTTTGCTTATCTCTCCCAGCAGCCTCCCTCTGACTGCTTGGGCAGTGAAGGGACCACAGGTGGTCTCTTACAGACTGTGATGATCAGTGCTTGGGCTCTAAAGTGAATGTGTTTTCAGTCAGGCAGGAAACACTCCCAGCTCGAGACCCTCCAGGGGCTGTCCCTGAGCCCAGTCCCCAGCTTCAGCCTCGCTACTCAAACTGTGGTCCAGGGACCAGCGGCCTCAGCACCATGAAGGAGCTCAGTCGAAATGCAGACCAACTGCACCAGAATCAGCATTTTAGCCAGATCCCAGGTTATGTGTGTGCACACTAATGATTGAAGCATGCTAGTCTTTAAGGCCGTTTATGAACTGGTTCCTGATCCCTCTCAGGTACCAGGCCCTATTATTTATTCTCCCCCTTACTCTTTTTTTCTTTTACTCTATTTCCCTGGCTGCCTTGCTGTTCCTCAAACATTGCAAGCACGCTCCCCCTAAAGATCTTTGCCCATACAGAGCTCTGTACCCAGGTATGCCTCCCCAAATCTGTGCAGGGCTAGGCTGGGCTTGATACACCTCCAGGGGGCACCATTCGTATGGCAAACTAGGCTATGTAAATGGTGCCCTGTGCCCAACTCCAGGAGCCCTGATGACACAGCGGTCAAGTGCCCTGCTGCTAACGGAAAGGTCAACAATTCAAACCCACCAGCTGCTCTGCAGGAAAAAGATGTGCGGTCAGTCTACTTCCCTAAAGATTACAGCCTACCATGTATATAAAAACCACAAAAGGGGCACAGCTACAGAGCCTTCCTAGACATATCCAAACATCTCGTGGGACTGGTTTACTGGGTTAAAAGGCTTGGGACCATAGACTCTGGGGACAGCTTAGTCAATTGGCATAACATAGTTCGCAAAGATAATATTCTATATCCTACTTTGGTGAGTAGCATCTGGAGTCTTAAAAGCTTTCAAGCAGCCATCTGAGATACAACTCCTGGTATCTACTCATATGGGGCACAAGAAAATGAAGGAAACCAAAGGCTCAAAGAGGAAACTAGTCCATGGGACTAATAGCCCACACGAACCACTGTCTCTTCTAATCTGAGACCAGAACTAGATGGTACCCAGCTACCACTACTGACCATTCTGACCAAGGACAAAATAAAAGGTCCCAGATAGAATGGGAGAAAAATGTAGAACAAAACTCAAACTCCTAAAAAAGGCCAGACTACTAGATCAATAGAGAATGAGGAACCCCCAAGACTATCACCTTAAGGTGTCCTTTGAACTTGGAATTTAAGCTGTATCTACAGGACGCTTTCAGCCAAAGAACAGATTGGCTAATAAACAATTTTGCCTGTGAGTAACGTGCTTCCTTAAACAGTTAACTATATGAAACCAAACGGTCAACATTTACCCAAAAGAAAAGATGAGAAGGCAAGGGGGGGAGGGAAGCTAGATCAATGGAAACAGAACAAAGAGAAGAGAAATAATGAGAATGCTGACACTTTGTAAAAATTGTAACCAATGGCATGTAACAATATGTATAAAAATTGTTAAAGGGAACCTAATTTGCTGTGTCAACTTTCATCTAAAACACAATAAAATATTATTTTAAAAAAAGGATTACAGATTAGGAAACCCTATGGGGTAGTTCTATTCTGTCCTATAGGGTGGCCATGAGTCAGAATTGACTCCATGGCTATGGATTTTTTTGGGGGGGGGTGGCTGGCCAACTCCAGGCTGCAATGGAAACGGTACCCTGGGAGCCAGGTGGCATGGCTGCCCTGTACAAGGACCTGCTCAGGTGTCACATCTTCAGAGAAGCCTTCCCTGCTCCCCATGAACTAAAAGAGCCCCCACCACTTACTCCCCTCACCCTGCTTGTTTTTCTTCATAGCACTCCCCACTACCTGACACTACATCACACAGCTCGGGGTTTATTTAGTTTACTGCCTGTCTGCCCTTGCTAGGATCCGCTCTCCAGAAGGGCAGGGGCTGTGCCTTTTCCCCCGATGTATTCTCAGCATCGGGAACAGAGCCTGTTTAATAACAGGTACAGAATGTGTATGTGCATGGGTATGTGTGCATGTGTGAATGTGTCTGCACATGTGTGCATGTGTATGCATGTGCATGATTGCACGCCCATGTGTGCATGTTCATGCACACACCTGCGTACATGCTTGTTTCATGAGTGCATGCATGTATGTGTGTTCGTGTGTGCACGTGTGCCTGTTGCATGTGTATATATGTGGGCATGTATGTATGGGTGTGTGCATGTATGTGCATGCACTGTGTGTGTGTGATGAAATACTCTCTCCCCTGACTCACAGTAACTTGGAACTGATGGATAAACTAAACTTCTCTGCTCAGTTTCTGCAGAACCTTGGGCACCCTTCAGGGAGTGACACTGTCCAGCTCACTGCTGAGGATCGGGCCCCTGTCCCATACCTGGGCAAGTGGTCACTTGTACTCGTCAGCTGCTCTGAAGACCCCCGTTAGATCCATCCTATTCAGCTAAACTGCACACGCAGCAAAGGTGAGCCACATAATCCCCAGCACCAGGATCAGAAGCCATTGAAGACCCAGTGAACAGCAAGGCTTGGTGCAGGAGGGAGAAAGGAGGTGCTCAGAGTGTCTGGTTAGCAAAACGTTCCCTACGTTAGCAGAAAACAGCTAATCAAATACCGTGTGGCTTCAAAGGTGCAAGATGAATGAATTGATGATCATAAAAAGGAGAACAGGGTGACATCAACCCCATGGACTGGAAATCATGCCTGCACCCCGCCAAACACTCCAGTAAACATAGTCATCTGGTTATGCCCAAGGTCTGATCAGGGGTCCCTGCCTCAAGTTACCTACAGCCTGGCAGGTAACGTATATGAGTGAAGCATGGCAGATAAAGGAAAAAGCAGCAGCATCACAATGAAGATGAATGGAAACTGGCCCTGATGACTGGTGTTACGGAGGTAATAGGGAGTGGTGGAGACTGCAGCAAACAGGGTTAATGATCCTGCTAAAGGTGGAAGACACTACACAGTTCCAGGGACATGGGTATGTAGGGATAAGGCCCCGGTGTTATCAGACCATCTGATTTACCAAAAGTAGCTATGAATGAGGACTTCGGCTAAACCTCCTGGTTTTTAAAATGTTAACAAGTAATCCAAACTTTTAACAGCTCTGCAGGCAAAATAAAATGCATCCATGAAAGAGAGAGCCCGTAGGTCATGCTTGGGCGAACAACAGCTTGGATATTTGAAATTCCAGCCTTTCTGTGATTCTTTATTAGCACAACTGTGCACTCAACACAGGTGTCCGCTGGACACACATGTACAAATGCACACACACACAATCCTAGAACATTTCTTGTGATAGAAAGCCAGAGAGAGGACCAAGTGGGCAGTGAAAACACATTCTGCCTCAGGACCAAATACAAGCAGAGCTCAGTTACCAGCCTACGGAGTCAAGGTCACAAAGCCTCACAGACTGAGATGAGTAAAGGAATGAGGAGGGGCGGGGGTAAGTGGAGAGAATAAGAATCAGGCTCTACATTCTCAGGAGGCCCATTTCTCCCGAGTACCCTATTCCTTCCTCCTACAATGACATGCAGGAGGAGGGATTTGCATTTCCATTTGCTGTAGCAATAAGAAAAGCACCACAGAGGAGGGGACAAATGGGTTGGGTTTTACAGGATGCATAGGAGTTTGCTCAGAGGAAGGACATGGTGCAAAGGAGACACAGGTGCTAAAGCAACTTCCCTTCCTACTTTTGCTGAGCCCATTCAGCCTAGAACAACTCTGTTCTTTTCCTCCCCTTGGATTACTCTGGAACCAGCACATGACCCTAGTAAAGCTTCACAGCCTTGTACATGAACCAGTATCCACAGAGACCAAGGACAGACAGGGAGTGGAAAATTCACTCCCTTCTTTGCCAATCTTTACCACCTAGAATCTACAGGTAATAAAAATTTTGAATAACGGCTGCTAATGGAGAAGGAGACACTATAAGCCCACTTTCCCATCCCTCCTCCAGACCCCAAAGACACCATGTTGGATCACTTCCAGGGGAGCAGTATTTTTATTGTGGGGAGCAGGGGACATGGTGGGGAGAGTGTCCCAGGCAGCAGCAGGCAGAGGTGAAAGGAAGGAAGATGAAACAGAGCTCCTGTAAACACAGCCTGTACAATCAGAAGGTTATTCCCCAGGAGGTCATCCTTGTGCTGTTTGCCCACGAACCTCCTTGTTCAAGGACCGAAAAGCCTTTAGCAGCTTTCCTAACAAGTCACACCAAAGGCAGGACAGGATAGTGGTGATAAGGGGAGAACATCTGGGTTAGACTTCAGGCTCTTCCATCTCCTGTCTGGTACTCAACTTCTCCAAGCCCCACTCTCCTAAGCTATACGATGGCAGTGATAATTGCGCCTCCATAGAGTTATGTTGTTTGTTGTTATTGGGTACTGTCAAGTGGTTTATAACTCATAGTGATCCCATGTGACAGAGAAGAACTGGCCCATAGCATTTTCTAGGGTGTAACCTTTTTTAATCTTTATGGGAGCAGATCACCAGGTCTTTCTCTCACAGAGTGGCTAGGTGGGTTCCAAGTGCCGACCTTTCAATTCGCAGCTGAGCACTTAACCGTTGCACCACCAGGGTTCTCATATGGTTATCCAAACCAAAACCAAACCCATTGCTGTCAACTGATTTCAACTCCTAGCAACCCTACAGGACAGAGTAGAACTGCCCCATAGGGTTTCAAAGGCTGTAAATCTTTACAAAAGCAGGCTGCCTCGTCTTTCTCCTGTGGAGCAAGTGGTGGATGCCACTCATCAGCCTTTCTGCCGGCAGCCCAGCGCTTAGCCACTGCACCACCAGGGCTCCTCACATGGTTACAGACCAAGCCAAACCCAAACCAAACCCAGTGCCATCAAGTCAAGTCCAGCTCCTAGCGACCCTACAGGACAGAGTAGAACTACCCCATAGGGTTTCGAAGGAGCGCCTGGTAGATTTGAACTGCCGACCTTTTGGTCAGCAGCTGTAGCTCTTAACCACTATGCCACCAGGGTTTCTTCATAGGGTTATAACCCAAACAAAAACCCAAACCCAGTGCCGTCGAGTCGATTCCAACTCATAGCGACCCTATAGGACAGGGTAGAACTGCCCCGTAGAGTTTCCAAGGAGCGCCTGGCGGATTCGAACTGCCGACCCTTTGGTTAGCAGCAATAGCACTTAACCACTACACCACCAGGGTTTCTCACAGGGTTATAAAAAAAAAATAGTGGGTATTAAATAATAATAATATATGTACACCACTTAGAAAAATGTACTCCCCACAAAAAAAAAACACAACCAGTTGCTACTGAGTCAATTCCAACTCATGGCAACCCCACGTGTTAAACAGTAGAACTACGTTCCATAGCGTTTTCATGGCTATGATTTTTCAGAATCAGATCTCTAGGCCTTCCTTCCAAGGCACCTCTGGGTGGACTGGAACCTTCAACCTTCCAGTTAGCAGCCGAGAGCATAAACCATTTGTACCACCCAGGGACTCCAGAGCTGGAATTAGACCTTTGAAAATCTGGCTCCAAAGACCACACCCCTAACTACCAAAGTACGATTATACAAATTGGGGGTGAAGGGAGGGCACTGTTCTAGAAACCTACCACATTTTCCCACCCTGAATGATGACCCAAAGCTGAATTGTTGAGGCTGTCTGAAAGCCTGCTTGGGGTTGATTTGCTCCTTTCTCGGTGACATGTTAGGGGCTGTCCAGCATGATGGCTTATTTAAAATATCGGGTAGAAATAAGATTCACTGTGAAATTAGTGGTAGACAAGCTCAGAAGCTGCTAATGATGCAGAGATAATAAGGGGCTTTGCAGAAAACACTGAAGCTGCATTGTGATTAGTGAGCAGAGCTTCGCCTCTTGAAGCCTGCGGGCCCCAAGCTCCCCCAGAAGGACAAATGCATATGCATCAGCAGCGCACGCCTGCGAATCCAGCTCCCAAGGCAGCAGGCCCAGGCCTCCTGGTCAGAGGCTCAGAGCTCAGCTCTCATTTGCAAAAATGATTAATTTGTGGGTTTTAAGAATGAGAAATGTTTACTTCCCAGGTCTGGGAGAAACCAAAGGCCGGTCCTAAATCAAATTCCCATTTGAAAATGAAAACAAGCAAGGGCAGCCTTGTTGTCTTGCCTGGGCTGCTGTGCAGGGCTCCTTCGCCAACTCATCCAGGATATGCTCTCAAGCCTACCAAGAACTCACGTATACGCGAGAGCACGTGGTCAGCCAGGGTGCCCTGGGGCGGCTGAACCAGTGTCAGCTGAGTGTCAGCTGCCATTGAGTCGACTCTGACTCAAGGCTGTCCTGTGTGTGTCACAGCAGAGCTGTGCTCCACAGGGTTTTCAGTGGCTGATTTTTCAGAAGTAGATTGCCAGGCCTTTCTTCCCAGAGGCCTCTGGGTGGACTCAAACTGCCAATCTTCTTGTTAGTAGCTGAGCACATTAACTGTTGTACCAGCTGGGGACTCTGGAGTGAATGTACCCGTTGGTAAATCATTGCCATATCAGTTACTGATTAATTGCAGCCCTGACTTTGCCAAATGACTATGGGATGACTCTCCCAAAGTATGCATGACCCAGCAACTGAAGGGTTAATGCCTGGCATTGTGGGGGTCCTTCAATCCTCTTCCAGTGCTTTGGCCAACATCCATTCTGTTTGGCCAGCGCCCATGATTTATGGGTTATTACATCTTTTTAATATCATGCCCAGTAGAGGTAGCCATAACATGCGAAACAGGCAATATGGTAGACATAAAAGAGGATTAAATCCTCCAGAAGAGTCCAATGCTACAAATCAGCAGGTGTTCTCACTGACCCGTGTCCTGCTCCGGCTGGATCTCCCTCGGTGTTTACAGATGCGCTCAAGATGGCCGTCTGTCTGTGAGCCCAGGATGTGTAATTTGGCCAAGTTACAGTCTCCGCACTTTTGGCAAAGAAGGGGGATATGCAAATCACGTGCATGTCAATGACTAAGTCACCTGCATAATGAGCCACCAGGACGTTTGAGGCTAAAGCACTTATTTACATGAAAAACAAATCTGTATGGGATACATATTTCTCTCCTTCACATTTCAACACATTTGTCACTCAAAGCCAGAAGGCTCCACTCAACAGTCCCTCCATTCCCTAGACCTAATTTCATTCTCTTTAGCTTTCATTCAGCTTAACTCTTTGAGGGATGGAGGCCACTAGGTGTTCACAGCATATGTCCTTATGTCCTGGCCTAGGAGACCACATTTAGAGGGAGGGACAGGCTGGGGGCGTGCGGGTTCCCCCCATACCAAAGCTATTTGTATTATCATTATGCACAATGTAAATTATTTACTCAATGTGTACGGCAAGGTTGATACAACTGCACAGCTCGAGATTCTGTCAGACAGTTGACAACCAATGCAAACAGCCCTTTTCTTTTAAATGTAATAAAACAGCACACAAAGATCAAAAGTGAAAACGTTAATGATGGGGAAGGGACATGGTTTAAGGATGGACTCCGACAGTTACTTTTTGGGGCTGCCTGGCACATCTTTCCTCCATTTCCCTTCTTGGAGGTCCCTGGGTGCCAGTTTGCACTCAACAACTAACCTAAACTTTGGCAGTTTCAACAACCCTACAATGCCATGGAAGAAAGGTCTGGCAATCTGCTTCCATAAGGATTACAGCCAAGAAAACCCTATGGAGTAGTTCCACTTTGTAACAAATGGGTTGCCATGAGTTAGAACTGACTCAACGACGACGAGTTTGGTTTCCCTTCTTGGAGCACGGTCCTACTCTGACACATATGGGGTTGCCGTGAGCCAGAATCAACTAGATGGTGTGGGGTCACCACGAGTCGGAATGAACTGGACAGCAACTGGTGATGATGGTAGGAACAGACTCCCAGACTTCTGGACCACATGAGTAATCAGGTGGCCAAGTCCTGACCAATCATGGTAACCTACTTCAACATGATACAAGAAGAGCCAATCAGAATGCTTCCTGGGATTTATATATAATGGCTGTGAGTAAAAGGTTCTCTTTCCTCTGGGTTGCTTGCTGTTAGGTGCCATCCAGTTGACTAAAACTCATAGCGAATCCATGTATAACAGAATGCAATGTTACCCAGTCCTGCACCATCCTCACAATTATTGCCATGTTTGAGCCCATTGTTGCAGTCACTGTGTCAATCTGACTCCTTGAGGGTCTTCCTCTTTTTCACTGACCCCACACTTTACCAAGAACGATGTCCTTCTCCAGGGATTTCCCCCTCTGATAATGTGTTCAAAGTAAGCAAGACAAAGTTTTACCATCCTTGCATCTAAGGAGCATTCTGGCTGTACCTCTTCTAAGACAGATTTGTTTGTTCTTCTCACAGACCGTGGTATATTCAATATTCTTCGCCAACACCTCAACTCAAATGCATCAGTTCTTCTTTGGTCTTCCTTCTTCATTGTCCAGCTTCTGGTATATGAGTTGCTGTTGTTAGGAGCCGTCGAGTCGGTTCCAACTCATAGCAACCCTATGTGCCACAGAAGGAAACACTTCCCGGTCCTGCACCATGCTCACAATCGTTGTTATGCTTGAGCTCACTGTTGCAGCCACTGTGTCAATCCATTTCATTGAGGGTCTTCCTCTTTTCCACTGCCCTGTACTTTACCAAACATGATGTCCTTCTCCAGGGACTGATCCCTCCTGACAATATGTCCAAAGCATGTAAGATGCAGTCTAGCCATCCTTGCTTCTAAGGAGCATTCTGGATGTACTTCTTCCAAGACATATTTGTTCTTTATTTTTGGCAGTCCACGGTATATTCAATATTCTTTGCCAACACCACAATTCAAAGGCGTCAGTTCTTTCGCGTGCATATGACGCAATTGAAAATACCGTGGCTTGGGTCAGTGCACTTTAGTCTTCAAGGTGACATCTTTGCATTTCAATACTTTAAAGAAGTCCTTTGCAGCAGATTTGCCCAATGCAATGTGTCTTTTGATTTCTTGACCGCTACTTCCACGAGTGTTGATTGCGTTTGCAAGTAAAATGAGGTCCTTGACAACTTCAATATTTCCTCCGTTTATCATGATGTTGCTTATTGGTCCAATTGTGAGGATTTTTGGTTTCTTTATGTTGAGGTGTAATCCATACTGAAGGCTGTGGTCTTTGATCTTCATCAGTAAGTGCTTCAAGCCCTCTTCACTTTCAGCAAGCAAGGTTGTGTCATCTGCATGACAATGATTGTTCAAGAGTATTCCTCTGATCCTGATGCCCGTTCTTCTTCATACAGTCCAGCTTCTCAGATTATTTGCTCAGTATGCAGATTGAATAGGTAGGTATGGTGAAAGGATAAAACCCTGACATACCTTTCCTGACTTTAAACCATGCAGTATTCACTTGTTCTGTCCAAACAGCTGCCTCTTGATCTATGTACAGGTTCCTCATGAGCACAATTAAGTGTTCTGGAATTCCCATTCTCTGCAATGTTATCCATAGTTTGTTATCATCCACACAATCAAATGCCTTTGCGTGGTCAATAAAACACAGGTGAATCATCCTGCTATTCTCTGCTTTGAGCCAGGAGCCATCTGACATCAGCAATGATATCCCTGGCTCCACATTTCTGAATCGGGCCTACATTTCTGGCAGTTCCCCGTTAATCTACTGCTGCAGCCGCTTTTGAATGATCTTTAGCAAAATTTTATTTGAATGTGGTATTAATGACAGTGTTCGATAATTTCCACATTTGGTTGGATCACCCTTCTTGGGAATGGGCACAAATATGGATCTCTTCCAGTCGGTTGGCCATGTAGCAGTCTTCCAAATTTCTTGGCATAGACGTCTGAGCACTTCCAGCACTACATCCATTTGTGGAAACATCTCAATTGATATTCCATCAATTCCTGGGGCCTTGTTTTTCACCAATGGCTTCAGTGAAGCTTGGACTTCTTTTAGAACCATCGGTTCCTGATCATACTCTACCCCTTGAAATGGTTGAATGTCGACCGATTCTTTTTGGTATAATGACTCTGCACGTTCCTTCCATCTTCTTTTGACGCTTCTTGTGTCATTTAATATTTTCCCCCATAGAATCCTTCACTATTGCAACTTGAGGCTTGAATTTTTTGTTCAATTCTTTCAACTTGAGAAATGCCAAGCGTTGTTCTACCCTTTTGGTTTTCTATCTCCAGCTCTTTGCACACGTCATTATAATGCTTTACTTTGTCTTCTCTTGAGCTGCCCTTTGAAATCTTCTGTTCAGTTCTTTTACTTCATCATTTCTTCCTTTTGCTTTAGCTGCTCGACATTCAAGAGCAATTTTCAGAGTCTCTTCTGACATCCATTTTAGTCCTTTCTTCCTTTCTTGTTTTTTGAATGACCTCTTGCTTTCTTCATGTATGATGTCATTCCACAACTCATCTGGCCTTCAGTCATTAGTGTTCGACGCGTCAAATCTATTCTTGAGATGGTCTCTAAATTCAGGTGGGATATACTCAGGGTTGTACTTTGGCTCCTGCTAACTTGTTCTAATTTTCTTCAGTTTCAACTTGAACTTGCATATGAGCAATTGATAGTCTGTTCCATAGCCAGTCCCTGGCCTTGTTCTGACTGATGATATTGAACTTTTCCATCATCTCTTTGCACAGACATAGTCGATTTGATTCCTGTGTTTTCCATTTGGTGAGGTCCATGTATGTAGTTGCCATTTATGTTGATGAAAAAGGTATTTTCAAAGAAGTCACTGGTCTTGCAAAATTCTATCATGTGATCTCCAGCATCATTTCTATAACCAAGGCCATATTTTCCAACTACCCAATCTGTCTTCTTTGCTTCCAACTTGCAAATTCCAAACACCAGTAATTACCAACGCATCTTGACTGCATGCTCAATCAATTTCAGACTACAGAAGCTGGTAAAAATCTTCAGTTTCTTCACCTTTGGCCTTAGTGGTTGGTGCACAAATTTGAATAATAGTCGTATTAACTGGTCTTCCTTGTAGGCATATGGATATTATGCTATCACTGACAGCACTGTACTTCAGGATAGATCTTGAAATATTCTTTTCGACGATGAGATGAATGCCATGCCATTCCTCTTCAAGTTGTCACTCCCAGCATAGTAGACCATATGATTGTCCAATTCAAAATGCCCACTACCAGTCAATTTCAACTCACTAATGCCTAGGATATTGATCTTTATGCATTACATTTCATTTTTGACAATTTCTAATTTTCCTAGATTTTATTCTTCATACATTCCAGGTTTCAATTACTAACAGATGTTTGCAGCTGTTTCTTCTCGTTTTGAGTCGTGCCACATCAGCAGGTGAAGGTCCCAAAAGCTTTACTCCATCCACGTCATTAAGGTCAACTCTACTTTGAGGAGGCAGCTATTTCCCAGTTGTCTTTCGAGTGCCTTACAACCTGGGGGCTCATCTTCCAGCACTCTACCAGACAATGTCCTGCTGCTATTCATAACACTAGCTGATTCTTTTCAGAAGTAGACTGCCAGGTCCTTCTTCCTAGTCTGTCTTAGTCTGGAAGCTCGGCTAAAACCTGTCTGCCGTGGGTGACCCTGCTGGTACCTGAATACTGGTGGCATAACTTCTAGCATCACAGCAACACGCAAGCCCCCACAGGACGACAAACTGACAGATATGTGGGGGAGGTATAGAAGGCAACTGAAAATACCATGGCTTGGCTCAGGCGACCTTACTCATCAAAGTGACAGCTTTGCTGTTTAAGATTTTAAAGCAGTCTTTTGCAGCATATTTGCCCAAGACGATATGTAGTTTGATTTCCTGACTGCTGCTTCCGTGGGTGTTGACTGTTGATTCAAGTAAAATGAAACCCTTGACAACTTCAGTATTTTCTCCATTTATCATGATGCTGCTTATTGGTCCAGTTATGAGGATTTGTGTTTTATGTTGAGGTGTAATTACAGCTCTGGGTTGCTAAATATGAGATTGTAAAGAAGCCAGGAGCTGATGGATACCTTCTCTACCACCCATTCTGCAGATAGAAATAAGTGGAAATGAGTGATGAATCCTGGTTCCCCACCTCAATGCCCTAGTTCCTCCCAGTCTCCCCTTGACTCCCTGAGTTACCCAGTATTCTTCCAACTACATGAGCTAATATATTTCCTTTAGCTTAAATGATCTGAAGAGGAGTTTCTGTCACTGAGAAAGTCCTCACTTGCACTGATTCAATCCCAGAAAGGATGGATATATACCCTTAGCTACTTGTCGATGTTTGATAAAAATATATTCAGCATCCTGTGTAAGTTGTTTAATTTTGTTACCCGTCCCCCCCCCCCCGCAATTTAAAATGATTAATTAGCTCAAATCTAAGAAGTCTGCAGTTAAAGCTGAACTAGTTCCTATTTCATCTCCATTGTATCCGAGACCTCTGCTTTTTTATCACTTGTATCAGCACTTTAATTTGCCTATTTTCCACTCTTTATATTAAGGGCAAAAGTGGAATAAAATAGTCAAAGAACTGCACCAACACTGCTGCAAGTCCAACGCCAAAACTGAACTAGTAGCTGGCAGGCAACACCAGCTTGCAATAACCCAAAATGCAAATTTGTCAGCTGATGTATAGGAGTCTGCGTTTGTTACATGAAAGGAGGGCAGATGTGTTTATAAAAGGTAAAGAATGGGAATCATTTGAGAATTGGACCTGAGAGAGTGTGCAGCAACTGTTGTTGTTAGATGCCACTGAGTTGATTTCAAATCAAAGTGACCCGATGTGATGGAACAGAATTGCCCCATAGGGTTTCCTAGGCTAGGAGCAGATTACCAAGTCTCTTCTCTAGCAGAGCTGATGGTATGTTCAAACCATCAACCTTTCAGTTAACATCCCAGTGCTTAACCACTGCCCACCAGGACTCCTTTGATATTTCACTAGGGTGTGGATTCCTCTTGTCAGAACTTGGCAGGTAAGGAACCAGAGACTGCTTGACGCCCCTGGCTGGCTATCGAGGACCCTCATAGCAAGGTTTCCTCTATCCCTTATCCCAGCAATCTCAGCTAAAGGTTCTTGGAGTGTCTTCACTGTCATTGTAGATAGAGACAGAGACATAACATGAGGAGATATCAGGCCTCAGCCATAGGGTCTTTCCTGGAATTCATATATAAGATGGCTGGCTCAAAGAGTTTCTCTCCCACCCCAGATCCTAGGAACCCAAGCTACATCAAAGGTGCCTTTGCCTAAGAACCTAGGATCTCCTTCTGCTGGGTCCCCAATGTGCCAAGGATCCAGCAGGGGCTGATAAAGAGCAGAGATAAAAGAAAAAAGAGGAATTTAGCCCAGGAAATATGGCATCAAAGAGATGGGCCTTGTTTGCATGGCAGAGACAGACTTGCCCAATTCTTGGGTTCCTTCGCCCCCTAAGTCCTCTGACTCAGACATTGGACACTTCGTAGAACAGGCTATCTGGTATGAAGGCAACTACCAACGCCAGGTAACGAAACTGTCGCAGCACTGAAACGCTCGTTGTACAGAGCTCATCGTGACTGGGGGTGGAGAGGCAGCATCGGAAAGAACATCGCACTTACACTGACTCCCTTGTGCTCATAAAGTTCAAGGAATTCATCTTGCAGAGGACAGAATGCGGCACCTAAAGCTACAACACTGCCTCTAAGTACTGCTTTGGCAATTTCTCACAGGTTCTAACCATGTGCTGCTTTTTTTTTTTTAATGTGTAATTGGGATACTAAGTTATACCTTATTATTCTTGTTGTTTTAATTCTGAAGGTTTGGAATTTTTGTTATTGAAAAAGCTTCTTCATTTTTAGATCTATTGCTTTGTGCTTAAAGCTATAGCATTTTTTGTCCTTACAACTGATTATTTCCTTGGAGATAGAGACAGAGTGATAACATAAGGAGTATATATATATGTATGTATAGACATAAAAAAAAAAACTCATTGCCGTTGAGTCGATTCTGACTTACAGTAACCCTGTAGGGTCACTGTGTAGCACTGCCCCACAGGGTTTCTAAGGAATGGCTGGTGGATTCGAACTGTAGACCTTTTGGTTAGCAGCCAAGCTCTTATATATATGTGCGTGTACACACCTGCACACACAGGCAAACCATGATCACTGTGATCAAAAGCATAACCCCTGTTTATGGGGTACACAGTTTGGTCTATGTTTTATAAGTCTACCCAGTTGATTATGTTATTCATTGCCTCTCAGTTCTATTTGTTTGTTTACTAGATCTGATACACCAGTAATATGGGAACATTTTGAAATAAAAATGGTAATTCAGTGCCACTTCATGGGATGTGATAGAATCATTTTCAGCTCAAATTATTTAAAATTACATAGCCACGAAGCTGAACTTAAAAAAAAAAAAAAGCTAAATTATTTCCAATAGCAGAATTTTCAGCATCTTAATTTGAGTCAAAGAAAAGGTTTAAATAGATTTGAGGGCTGAAATACTTCTGAGGAAAGCAGGGACGGCAAAGCCGGGATGTCTAATTCAACCTAAAAGTAATTAACAAAAAGTAAGTTAGATCATTATTTCCTCCAAGATCATAATTTAAAAGGAAGCTGATTTATATGAACTGATTGGGGCTTTCAATCCCAACAGAAATGTAGACGCTTGGTTGTTAGGGGGAAAACAGAAATGAGACCCAATTAAGCAAAATTCTTTCTCATGGAAAAAAAAAAAAAATGATTTAGATAAAACGATTGCTCCAATGTGCTCAGAAGGGCACCAAGGAAAGCAACAGAGTCTTTTTTTTTTTTTTTTTTAAACCTCCAGATGAAACCTCAGTTCAACTCACAAGTAAGAATCACCACAAAAAAATCAGGGAGCCAGTTTCTGCCTAAGCCTCGGACTGTAACCAGCTGTGCCTGTGGGCGCCCATGGTTACACTTGGCATCTCATTTTCAGGGGGTGGGGGTTACTGGGGGCAGACATGATGTTGGAAACAAGGATTCCTGACCCTTTGTGGGTAGAGTCTCAGATGTCTGAGGCCTGACGAGGTCACGACTCTCTCTTCTCTCCCCAGTATACCGGAACGTCATGAGAGCAGAGGCTGTGACGGTTTCTTCAGCACTGCTATGGACTGAATTGAGTCTTCCCAAAATAGGTGTTGGAATCCAAACCCCTGTACCTGTGGATGTGCTCCCACGAGGAAATAGGGTTTTCTTTGTTATGCTAATGAGACCACAGCAGCGTAGGTATGTCTTAAGCCAGTCACTTGAGATATAAAAAGAGCAGATTAGACACAGAAAGAAAAAGGCCCAAATGGGGGAACGATAGACGCCACGTGGAGAGCTCCGAGCTGAGAAAACGCTGAAGAAGCTGAGACAAGGATTTTTCCCCAGAGCCAAAAGAGAGTCTTCCCCTAGATCCAGTGCCCTGAATTCAGACTTCTATCCCTCTAAACTGGGAGAAAATGAATGTCTGTTTGTTAGAACCACCCACTTGAGGTATCTCTATTACAGCAGCACTAGGGAGCTAAGACAACTACCAGATTCTGTATCTCGACTGAATAAAGATTTACTAACTGAATCACCCTCCTCCAGGGGATGAACTGGAGAAGGCAAGATATCACAAAATAAGCCCAAACTGATCCTCTCAACATGGTTGGTTAGGAAGGATGGTTCCGGTAGTAAGGCCTACCAGCTCAAGAAAGACAGCCCAAGTTCAAACCCCAACTAGACCACTGACTAGCTGTGTGACCCACAGTCAGTTCCTTGACCTCTCTGTGCCTCAGTCTTCTCAATTGAGGCCTGTAGTGAGGATCAAAGTAGAACAGCACCTGACATCATTCAATTCATTGTTTCATTCATTCCTCGAATGTTCCCTGAGCTTCCACCAGGCTTCACGTTTTGCTGCAGACCTAGGGCACAGTCAAGATTCCCTACCCTGGTGGAGCTTGTCTTCCAGTAGAGGCTGGCTAATAATGATGATAAGGGATTTCAGTAAGAAAAGCACAGCTGTTATAGACTGAACTGTGCCCCCCAAAAAGATGTGTTAAAGTCTTAACCCCCAGTACCCCTGAATGTGTGACCTTGTCTGTAAATAGGGTCTTTGAAGATGTTATAATTTACCATGAGGCCATACCGGAGTAGGGTGGAGTCTTATACCCACCTGAGTGGTGTCCTTATAAAAGAGGGAAAGAGACGGGAAAGAAGGCCCTGTGAAGACTCATCTACGTACCAAGGAACACCTGGGCTACTGGAAGCTGGAAGAGATGAGGGACAATCTCCCCTTAGAGTGGACAGAGAGAACATGAGCCTCCCAGCCTCCAGAAAAGGAGTCCTGGTGACACAAGGGTTAAGCATTCGGCTGCTAACCAAAACGTCGGCAGTTCAAACCCACCAGCCACTCCATGGGAGAAAAGACCCAGCGATCTGCTCCCATAAAGATGACAGGCTAGAAAACCCTGTTGGGCAGTTCAACTCTGTCACATGGGGTCACTATGAGTTGGAATTTACTCACCAGCACACAGCAATCACCTTCAGAATTGTAAGACAACACATTTCCATTCTTGTAAAAAAAAGAAATTTTTTTTTTTTTAATTCTTGTAAGCCACCAATTTTTTGTTTTTTTGTTAAGGTGGCACTGGGACCTTCACATAATAGCTGAAATGCAAAGTGGGAAGGCTCAGTCCATTTCATTGCACCGTACACAGACCCCGAGTTCCATTTTAAATACAACCCAGAATCACCTATGACTGGTAGGTGCTGACAACTCTTATGTCAGGACCCAGGGCCCAGTTACCCCCAGTCACACTGCCCCATATCAGGGTGGGGGTCTCTGCCAGAAACCTGTGCTTTTGCTTTTTCGCACCAGATAAGCCAAGGAGTCAGATGTCCCTTCTCCTCTCCCGGAGCCTTTCAGCAAGCAATTTCCTCTCCCTCCTGCCCCGTACTTGGTCCCTGGAGGGTCCCCGAGGCGAGTCCCAGGCCCTGTCACCCTGCATCAGTGGCTGCATGCAGCCCAGCGGCCTGATGTGTATGTATGCCAGTGGCTGAGAGAGCCAGCAACAAGCAGCTGGTGTCTGAGTCCTTAATCAGACAGGCGGTTACTACCACTGTCTTTGGGCGTCCCAGGTGGGGATGAAGGACGATACCCTGTGCTTCAGAAACCCTGAGAATGAGAGTCCCTGGGAGCTTTTCCCATCTGGATGTGGGCTTTAACTCTTTGGATGGCAGGAGATTCACCAGATGCCCCAAGGCCAAGGAGCTTCCCCATGGATACCCGGGGACAGCGGGACAGGAACAGCTCCTTGCCTGCAGGATGGAAAGTCCACAGAGCGGGAGTTCATTCTAAATGACGCTAATACTTTAGTACTACACTACTACTAATGCTGATGCTTACACTACTTCAGGGCAGTGGCGGTTCCGTGGCAGGATTCTCGCCTTCCATGCGGAAACCTCGTGGGGTTCCCGGTCAATGCACCCCATGCACAGCTGCCACCTATCTGTCAGTGGAGGCCTGCACATTGCTATGATGCTGAACAGCTTCCAGCGGAGCTTCCAGACTAGAACAGACCAGGAAGAAAGGCCTGGTGATTTACTTCTACAATCAGCCAATGAAAATCCTATGGAGCACAAAGGTCCAATCTGCACTAGATCATAAACATGGCACAGAACTGGGCAGCATTTCATTCCATTCAGCATGGGGTTGCCATGAGTCGGGGACCAGGTCCACAGTAGCCAGCAATAACCACACACTTTATTACTACTATTACTGTTGTTGCTGTTGGGTGCCATCGAGTTGATTTTTGACTCAGAGTGACCTGGCATGAAAGAGTAGAACTGGCCCGTAGGGTTTTCCAGGCTGTAATTTGTATGGGAGCAGATCTCCAGGCCTTTCTCCCACAGAGCCACTGAGTGGGTTCAAGCCCCAGCTGAGCACTTAGCCATTGTGCCACCAAGGCTCCTTATTAATACTACTAGTAATAGTAATAACGAAATAGTGGCTTTTCGACTGTCCTTTTCCCTGATAGGTGGGTGATACCCAAGCCTTCAGGTAGGTAACTGCCGCCCCCTTGGCTGTGACTGAATTTTCATAAGGTACGAGTCCAATAACATTCCTGCTTCTTAAGGACTGTGGATTCTCAGGGAGAAGATACAGGAACTGAAGAATCATCTAACCCTTGCTGCTCCGTCTGGACCATCAACCAGCAACATCGGCATCAGCTGGGAGCTTGTTAGACATGTAGACTCTGAGGCCCCACCCAGAACTGCTGAGTCAGAACCTGCATTTTAACCAGACCCTCAGGGGAGTTGCTGGGTTAAGTGCTCAACTACTAACCGAAAGGTTGGTGGTTCGAATCCACCCAGAGGCACCTTGGAAGAAAGGCCTGGTGATCTACTTTTGAAAACTCAGCTGTGAAAACCCCGTGGGGTGCAGTTCTACTCTGACACACACGGGGTCGCCATGAATCCGAGTTGACTCAATGGCAACTGGTTTAGTTTTGGTTTTTCCAGGTGGATCATATGCTCAGAAATTTAAGACGTTCTGGTCAAATAACTCAAGGACTCCAAATCCTTGTTGTCATGAACTTCCTAGCACTTCCCAGTATTAAAAAGGACCTAAAGTTTTCCCCTAAGCTTTGTTCACAAATGCCTAAACTCTCCAGGCCTACGTTTGCCCAACTGTAAAACGGAGTGGAAACCTTCAGCCCTTTTTTTTTTTTTTTTTTTAACAGAGTTCTGTAGAGATGAAATCAGATAGTATACAAAGCCTTCATGTGAGGTTTCTTTGAGGATGATGAAAATGTCCTAAAGTCAATGGGGGTGCTGGTTACCCAATTCTGTGACTGTACTAAAAAATCATTGAATTGTATACTTTAAATGGGTGAAGTATATGGTATGTGAATTACATCTCAATATAGCTGTTAAGTTACGAATTATGAAGGGTTATTTTTTTATTATCATCAGGGGGCTTCAAGATAGTTCTCGTCCAGATTCAGAGACGGAGAAGGAGAGGAACCTGATCTTTTGTTATGTTGATGAGGTCACACCAGTGTAGGATGGATCCTGAACCTAATCACTTCTGAACTATAAGAAGACCAGGATAGATGTGGAGACGCACACGGGGGGGGGGGGGGGGCGGGGACAGACCCCATGTAAAGGTCATACACAAGGGACACCCGGGGATACCAACAAGGAAGGAATACACACAGCTGAGACCCTGATTCGGACTTTCAGCCTCCAGAATTATGAGAAAATACGTTTCTGTTCTTAAAGCTACCCAGTGGTGGTATTTGTGATACAGCTGCACTCGGTAACTACGACAGGTGGATTTTTATTTAGCAATATACTTTTCAGGAATAAAAGGATAAGGTGGGAAGTTGAGATCCATGTGCTTCTGGCACAGTTTCAGATGTTGCTGTTGTTGTTAGATGCCGTCAAGTCAGTTCTGTTGACCCTGTGTACAACAGAATGAAACACTGCCTGGTCCTGCACCATCCTCACAATCATTGGTATCTTTGAGCCCATTGTTGCAGCCACTGCATTAATCCATCTTGTTGGGAGTCTTCCTCTTTTTTGCTGACCCTCACTTTACCAAGCATTATGTCCTACAGGGACTAGTGCCTCCAGATAACATGTCCAAAGTACTTGAGATGAAGTCTTGCCATTCTTGCTTCTAAGGAGCATTCTGGCTGTACTTCTAAGACAGGTTTGTTTGTTCTTCTGGCAGTCCATGGTATAGTCAATATTCTTCTCCAACACCAAATTCAAAAGCATCAATTCTTCTTCAGTCTTCCTTATTCATGCACTTGAGGAGATTGAAAATACCACAGCTGGGGTCAAGTGCACCTTAGTCCTGAACGTGACATCTTTGCTTTTTAATACTTTAAAGAAATCTTTTGCAGCAGATTTGCCTAATGCAATGTGTCATTTGATTTCTTGACTGCTGCTTCCATGGGTGTTGACTGTGGATCCAAACGAAATCTTTGACAACTTCAATATATTCTCCATTTATTACGATTGCTTATTGGTACAGTTGTAAGGGTTTTTGTTTTCTTTATGTTCAGATAACCCAGACTATTCTGTCTATTTCCCCATGGCCATGATTAACTTTGAGAACCTTGGTGGCACAAAGGTTAAGTGATCAGCAACTAACCCAAAGGTTGGCAGTTCGAACCCACCAGCCGCTCTGTGGGAGAAAGATGTGACAGTCTGCTTCTGTAAATATTACAGCCTAGGAAACCCTATGGGGCAGTTCTACTGTGTCATATAGAGTCACTATGAGTAAGAATCGGCTTGACAGCACCTAACAGCAACAATGATAACCAAGAGTTTGGAGGTCTGAGTCCACTCAGATGTGTCTCAGTAAAAATGGCTGGCATTCTACTTTTGAAAAATCAGCCATTGAAAACCCTGTGGAGCACAGTTCTACTCTGACACACATGGGGTTGCCACGAGCTGGACTGCACTTGAAGGCAACTGGTTAATTCAACTGATCTTTCTGGGGCTCACTTTCCTCATCCACAAAACGACACCAGGGCTAGTACTCATCCGCAGGTACTTGGCAAGCACTGGGCAAAGAAGAACGCAATGTGCACAGCACCCTGTCTGGCTCTTAGTAACTGCTCAGAAATGCCAGCCATTTTTCAGGAGGCTGTAATCATGGCGGCACACCCAGGCCATTGTCAACCAAAAAAAAGAACCCACTGCCGTCCAATTGATTCCAACTCCTAGCAACCCTATAGGACAGAGGAGAACTGCTTCATAGGGTTTCCAAGGCTGTAATCTTTTTTTTTTTTTTAATCTTTATGGAAGCAGGCTGCCACATCTTACTTCCATGGAGCAGCTGGTAGGTTTGAACAGCCGACATTTGGGTTAGCAGCTGAGTGCTTAACTACTGCGCCAACACCTAGTTGGATAAAATCTGACATTGTAACGTCCAAAGAGACTGAGCTACAGCTTCCTCTTTCAGCTTGAGTCACTGCTCACTTTCTGCTGGACCAAAGAGTGGCTAAGCTAATGAGAGTGAGCACAACAACAAAGAGGGTGTCATGGTTTCAGGTCTCAGGGCGTTGAAGAGTTTTGTTCTCCAACTCTATACCCCAGGAGTCTGCCATCCTGAACAGAGGTGTCATAACATGCAGGACAGGCACAGAAAAACTAATGACTACAGCAGGTGAGACTGCAGTAGGTGAGCTGTGTCCTTTCTGAAGGCCCCTGGGCAGCCTGGGGAAGGGTTTAGCCCTCATGGTCCCAGGAGGCTCACCTAGGTGTGACTGTCTCCATGGGACATAGTTAAAGTGGAAGCACATTTAACAGAGGGGGGAGGCCACTGGCTCAGGGTCTTGCCGTGGGTCAGCAGCAAGCTCCAGACTCCTCTCCAGTAGTTTCTGCTGGGAGCTAGGCCAGAGAGAGAGGCCTACCTCTCTGCCACCTGCTAATGGTGTGTAAAGAAAAGCAACTCTTCCCGGCCAAGGGTCACGCACAGCTGATGGAAAAGCTTTGTCCGGAGGCAGTCTGACGAGATTTTCAATCCAATTTCTGTCAAGTGAAAGGCTAACAGGATAAGATCTCTCCCTGTTAACAACCTCGCTGCTGAGTGAAGTCTCGGGGCTGGGGCGCACAACGGGGTCAGGAAATTAAGAGCTTACCTTGCAAAGCAATCGAGTCCAAGCCCCGGTAATCCATGTTGAACATGTCCATCCCTGGGCACTGGCTGTCCAGGACTTCAGGTCACCTGTCCCAGGTGGCCTTCTACCCTGGTGTTTGCAGACCGGGGGCTAGAGCTCAGGAGGCCCATAGGTCAGCACTGTGAAGTCTTCCCAGTGGGGACAGAGGAGGCCAATACTCTTTTCCAAGAATGAACACAGCCTCAGAGCTAAGCATTGCAGGGGACCTCTTCGACTGCTCATAGCCTGCCAGTGCTCCTATGTGATTCCTGGAGTGCTGTCACGGAGCATGAGCTACCCTGACTACAGATATAGCAAACATCTTGTCCTGCCCAGGGCCGACAGCCAGGCTCTTTCCACATAGCCTGCCCTCACTGGAACCACGTCGTTATGGATTTTAGTGTGTCCCCCAAAATGTTGTTGTTAGATGCTGTCGAGTCTGTTTTAACTCATAGGACCCCATGTGATAGAGCAGAACTGCCCTGTGGGGTTGCCTAGGCTATAATCTTTACAGAAGCAGACTGCCAGGTCTTTCTCCCATGGAGCACCCTAGTGGGTGCGAACCGCCAACCTTTTGGTTAGTAGCCAAGTGCTTAACCATTGTGCCACCAGGGCTCCTTTCCCCAGAAATAAGTGTTGTAAATTCTAACCCCTGTATCTGTGGATGTGATCCCATTTGGGAATAGTGTTGTGTTATGTTAACAAGGCCATATCAGCGTGTCTTACTCCTAATCACTTTTGAGATATAAAACAGCAGATTAGGCACAGAGACAGCAAGCACAAATGGGGAAAAACAGACGTCAGGTGGAGCTCTCCAAGGAATGCCCAGAACGCTAGAGAAGCTGAGACAAGGATTTTTTCCCCACAGCGGATCAGAGAGCCTTCCCCTAGGCCGGTGCCCTGAATTCAAACTCCTAGCCTCCTAAATGTGAGGAAATAAATTTTTGTTCTTTAAAATCACCCTCATGTGGTATTTCTGTTACAGCAGCACTAGGTAACTAAGACATACGTGAAGCACACATCTTAGGAAGAGCAGAAGCCCATCAGTAGCCCAATGCCCCACGCCCCACTGAGGTCTCTCTGAATCCCGTGATTCTTCCTGCCAGAAATAGGAAGCTGGGTGATAACCCAACAAACGCCCATGCCGGGACTCAACAAAATCCACGTTAAACCAGTTGCTGGCAAGTTGACTCTGACTCATGGAGACTCATGTATGTCAGGGCAGAACTGTGCTCCATGCGGTTTTCAGTGGCTGATTTTTTAGAAGTTGCCAGGCCTTTCTTCCAAAATCCACATTAAGGGTAAAGAAAAGCAAACTTTTGAACTGAAACTGACTTGATTTGCCTTTCTGAGCTTTTTTTGACTCACCCCAATATGAGAAGTCAAAAGTGAAGGGTGATTAATTCAACAAGCAAGTTTGAATTTGCCAACCATTTTCAACATGGGTAATGCTCATTTGAGTGAAATATGCCATGATTCAATTCATATGGAGTTCAAAAACACACAGAACTCATGTAAAGAGGTGGGAAACAGAGTAGTGGGGGCTCTTGGTGCGGTGGTTCTGACCAGGAGGAGCTCAAGGGAGCCCTGGGGGATGAGAGATGTTTTATGTCTTGATCTGGGTGGAGGTAACCTGGAGGTATACATTTGCCAAATTCACTGAGCTGAACACTTCATGTTTAATGTATGTGAGTCATACTTGGATGGCGCAAATGGTTAATGTGCTCAGATGCCTGAAGGGTGGAAGTTTGAGTCCACCCAGAGGTACCTCAGGAGAAAGGCCTGGTGATCTACTTCTGAAAGATCAGCTACTGAGAACCCTGTAGAGCACCGTTCCACTCAGACACACATGGGGTCGCCATGAGTTGGAATCAACTAGACAGCAAGTTACATCTCAATTTAAAAAACTGTCACCCATTTATTGAGAACCCACTGTATCTGAGAGCTTACAAATTGGCAACGTTGACAATAGTCTCAGTGGCAGACATACCACATAAGGGTGGTGTCTTCCACGATGCCGGCGGTAATCCTTGGGCTATTGCCAAGGAGGAGGCTAGACCTTCTCACTGTATAAGTGGCTACCTGACCTGTGCTGTATAATAACAAATGCAATGGTAAACCTCACTTTCCCCATTCCCAGCACTGACTTGGGAATATAGAGAAATAAAACAGAATGAAACAAAATACGGTTTCCAGGAGTACAGTCCCCAGAAACAACTCCTTTTAACTAAATTCTTGGCAATGAGGAAACCTCTATTAGAATAGGATCTGTAAAGCCAGAAGGATACAGAAAACATTTTCATTTGCCTTTCCCACTTTGTCAGTGCTAAGATTTCTGGATATCAAGGGACACTATCGTGTACAGGACACCCTTATGGAAGGGAACAAGTCCAGCTGTTGGAGAATGCAAAGTCTCAGGCAGAAAGAAGCCAGCCTCTGGGAGTTTTGACTCAATGCAGGACTGACTTTGATCCTGGAGAACCTGTAGACTGGGTACAAACATCCCAAGGCTCAAGGTGGAAGGAGTAAGTGCTTTCTAGTCTGCATGGTAGTATTTACTAGGGTTTTGAAAGTGAGTAGGCACTTTCCAGGCAGAGAATGGAGAAAAGCGGTGTGTGCTAAATATCCAGCACTCAAAGCCAGAGTTAGAGCCCCGTGCCCTGCAGGATGCTTGGCACACAGTTGGCCTCAATATGTACTTGTTGAATCTGTGCATGAATGAATGAATGAGGGAATCTCAACTCCTCGCCATTCACATAGCAGGGGGTCATGGTAGCTAACTCAACAACCACCCCCCATTCTTCCTGGACCAAATAACTGAACCGACAAAGGCAGCTATTTCGCCAAAGAAAGGCTGTCTGAGCCCAGGGGAGGAGGGGAGGAGGAGGAGGGGAAGAAGGGAGGGAAAGAGGAGGAGAAGGAAGAAAAGAAGGAGGGGAGGAGGAAGATGGGAAGGATGAGGAACAAGAAGATGGGGGGGGAGGAAGAGAAGCTGGAAGAAGGAAGGGAAAAGAGAGGAAAGGGGAGAAAGGAGAAGAGAGAGGAAGAAGGGGGGGAGGAAGGAGAGGAAGGAGAAGGGAGGGGATGAGGGAGGAGGAAGGAGAAGAAGGAGGTGAGAAGGGGAAGAAAACAGGGAGAGAAGGCAGCCCCTTTTCTGGGAGCCCATATCACAGTGGCTGAGTCCCCATGGGGAAATCAGGGCAGTGAGACATGAGTCACTCCCGATCTAATGTAGCAATCTTCCAATCTGAGCAGAGCCCTCCTCAGGGAGCAGCATCTGAGCCTTTCTGACCAGCATCCCTCAGAGGCATCCTTGGCCCAGAGATAAGGCTCCTCTGGAGGCGGTGTGGGGCCCTGGTGGCGCAGTGGTTAAGAGCTCGGCTGCTAACCAAAGGTTGGCAGTTCGAATCCAGCAGCTGCTCCTTGGAAACCCTATGGGACAGTTCTACTCTGTCCTACAGGGTCACTATGAGTCAAGGGCAACGGATTTGGGTTTTTTGTTTTTTTTTTTCTTTTTTGGAGGTGGTGGGGGGAGTGGCAGTCCCGGAGATGGCCACTAGGTGGCAGTGCTGCTCGTCTTCCCTTCTTGGGCTCAGTCTTCGAAGCTGGGGACCAGAGGTAGCAGGAAGGGTCCCAGTCACTGACATTCGCCTGCACCCAGTCCAGAGACTGCCGAGTACCCTCTGGTGGCAAAAGCCCTCGTCCCTGTCCACCCAGGAAGCCTTCAGGTCCATGCGGGCCATCGAAGGAAGAGCCCGCCTTGCAGACCCTCCAGAGAAACATCCCAGCAGCGGTGGGCAGAGGGCTGCGTTCACACCCAGATCCCACCACAAAAGCAGTTTCAATGTGTCCTAACTGTGCCTAGGGGCCCAATCTGAGGGGGAAAGAAGGGTGTCTTGGCCAAAAAAGCTCTGCTATCCTGTCTCATATACTGGACATTCCACAAGAACTAATTTGGGAGTAAACAAAGAAAAAATCCCATGTTTCGAAAGTATTGGAGATTTTGCACTAACCCTATAAGCTCCTATCCTGGGGCAGAAAGCTCACTAGGCATCCAGGCATTCATAATTTGAGGTTCCTTTTCTTAAAGGGGATCCTTGACTTGATTAAGCTTCTGGCCCCCAGGACATGGATCTCTCGTGCTGGTTATATACTGGGTGCTGTACTCACAGTGCCCAGAATTATTAGCCAGCGAGGTGGGATGGGCTCCATTTTACAGATGGCAAAACTAAGGCTGTTTTCTGCCGATTTGTGAGAAAGTGAGCTGGGATGGCCACGTTAGGCTCACAGCCCAGCTGCTTTGTCTAAGCCCCACTCCCACAACCAACCTCACCCCCCCTCGCTATTTCTATGGCAACAGAATAAAGGCTGCAGTGGTCACTCAGAGGAACAGACCTATCTTCAGGACAAGTCGAGCATCCTGACTTGACCAGCAAGCACAGGCAGTCTTTGAGGTCACAGGGTTTACCGAGACCACAAGAGCTAAATTTCATGCCCTCAAGGGCAGCTTGCCAAAGAACTCAGCTGAGCCCCCTGCCTTTGTCGGCCATCACTGCAGTCTCTCCAGAGCTTTGGCTCAAGGCTCTGACCCCACATGTCTCTCAGCCCTCTTCTCCTCCAAGGAGCCCTGGCTGCTCAGGGACTAAGGCCTGTGGCCCTCATGAGTTGTTCCTCCTCTGCTGTTATTGTTAGCTGCCACTGAGTTGGCTCGTCCTCATGGTGACCTTATGCATAACAACACTAAACATTGCCTGGTCCTGCGCCATCCTCAGGATTGTTGGTATGGCTGGGTCCGTTGCTGCAGCCATTGTGTCAATCGCTTATTTTGGACACAGCATCAGGAAAGACCAATTTGCTAGAAAAGGACATCATGTTGGTAAAGTAGAGGATTAGTAAAAATGAAGGAAACTCTCCTACCCTTTAATGTCACGTAAGTCTAGCGCGTATGTTGCTCATTTGTCTAAATAATAAGCAGACCATTGGCAGGAATATGGTATGCGTGTTTTAATTTAATGCATGCACTCACCCATACCATCTAATACCTGAAACTTCATCCAGCAAGCACTCAACCAATGTGTCTTCTTGTTCTTGGTACTGGGTGTGTGCAAGGGGCAAAGGTGGATGGAATGTTGACAACTAGAAAATGAGAGTGTTTCGGTATTATAGAGCAAATGAAGAGGGAAATGTATCATCTATAATAAATATAAACCTCTGAAGAGCTTTAAAAGAAATCAATGAAGCACAACATCAAAGTCCCGGGAGTTATAAATCAACAGCCTGATGGACAAAAGTGAATTTGAGATCATTTAAAGTACACCAGTGTCTGAGCTACCTAGTGCTGCTGTAACAGACACACCAAAAGGGGGTGGCTGTAACAAACAGGCATTTATTTTCTCACAGTTTAGGAAGCTAAAAGTTTGAATTCAGAGTGCCCGCTCTAGGGGAGGGCTTGCTTTCTCTGTTAGCTCTGGCGGAAGGTCCATGTCTCTTTGAGCTTCTGTTCCTGGGCACTCTTCATGTGACTTGGCATCTCTCTTACCCCATCTCTGCTTCTTGCATGCTTGTATAATCCCCTTCATATCAAAAGAGAGTAACTCAAGACACACCCTGCACTGATCCTGCCTCGTTAACATAACAAAGACAACTCATTCCCAAATGGGATTATAACCCCAGACATAGAGGTTAGGATTTAAAACACATATTTTGGGGGACACAATTACATCCATAACAACAGAAATCATTTACGTCTGAGTAATTAGAACACACTGGAATGACTTCATGCCATTGAATTGAAACTGAGCAACATAATGTTTATGAAATCCCTGTGGACTCAGGGAGGAAAAAAAGAAGATGAAAGTTGTGTTGAAAATCTCCCCTAATTGTCCAGAGCCCTCCTGAAAGGTCCCAAGAGGGGCCTGAGGGGAGACTGTTTTTAACCCATGTCCAAATCTGCTCTTTTCTTCTGGTTTAATTACAACTATCTGCAGCCTCTGTTGTGCACCTAATTTCCAGCCCCCAATCAGGGATTCATTACAAAACGCCCTGCTGTGGAGAGAAAAATGCAAGTTCGAAGCAACACAGGGCAGAACGGGGTCCCCGCCCCCACCCTGCTCTGGTCCCCCACTCCCAACCAGGAGGGGGTCTTTGGAAGAGAGCCTCAGAGAGCACGCGAACACAGGTGAGCTTTGCTCTAAGGGGTGGCGGCAGTCTTCACAGAACAGCTGCAGTTTCCTGTCAGTGCTCCACGCTGAGGGTCCTATGGGACTTGACACCCTCTCCTACAGCCCCACTGAAGGGAGAAGGGGAGGGAGCTGATGGGGACCTGAAACCCTTGAGGGTGGCACAAGGGTAAAGGTACAAGAGACCCTGGAGGAGGAGAATGGACGAAGGAAATCAGGACGCTGGCCTTCCGGGACCCCCCGTGGAATCCACTTGTCTGACACTGGCTGGAACAAAATAACCCCTTTCTACTTTGACCACCACCCATCTGTCACTGTGGTGGCTTGCATGTGGCTGTGATGCTAAAAGCTATGCCACTGGGATTCCAAATACCCGCAGGGTCACCTATGTGGACAGGCTTCAGCAGTGCTTCCAGACTAAGTGGCTAGGAAGGAAGGCCTGGCAATCTACTTCTAAAAATCAGCCAATGAAAACCTTATGGAGCACAGAATATTGTCCGATACGGTGCTGGGAGATGAGTCCCCGAGGTTGGAAGGCACTCAGAATACACAGTGGCCACAACAATGGACTGGAGTATATCAAGGATTGTCAAGATACAGGACACCATGCAACATTTTGTCCTGTTGTACTAAGGTCACCAAGAATCAGAGCCAACCTGATGACAACTAACGACACGTGAGTCGAACACAGGGCCTGGAAGAGAGCAAGCATGCACCAAATATTCACTATTACCCAATGCCTTCATTCTCTCAGCTCCAGGTGGTTGAGTGATTATCATGTTCCAAGTACAGTTCCAGGTGCTGGGGATGGAGCAGTGAACAAAACAGACAAAAATCCCTGCCCTCGTGTAGCTTATCTGCCAGGGGTGGAGAAAGACAAGAAGATGGTAGGGAAGTAAGACACACAGTGGGTCAGATGGTGTCGGCGCTGTATGAGAAACGAAGCAGGAAAGGGGAGGAGGAGGAGTGTGAACAGGCTTCAAAGTTTGAACAGAGCGATCAGGGAAAGTTTTGCAGAGATGATACTTAAAGACCTGAAGAAGATGGAGGAGTAAGCCATGCAGATATCTCTTTTGTTCCCACACATTCTCCAGCTCTTTAAACAGTGCTTGGCACAGAATTGTTGTTAGCTACCGGGGAGTCAGCCCCATGCACAGGAAAACTGGACCGCTGTGCTCCATTAGGGTTTTCACCAACTGATTTTTCAGAAGTAGATTGCCACTTCTTTCTTCCTACTCTGCCTTAGTGTGGAAGCTCTGCTGAAACCTGTTCAGCATCCTAGCAACATGTAAGCCTCCACTGACAGACAGGAAGTGAGTGCTCATGAGGTTCATGGTGGGGAATGGACCACATTTTTTAATCCATTCATCTGCTGGTGTACATTTGGGGTGTTTCCAGAACTGGCATCTAAGTGCTGCTTCCTACTGGCTCAGTTCATGGACAAGTTAACCTCTTGATGCCTGAGTTCATTTGTAAAGTGGGGGTAATAACAGCATCACACTCACAGGCAGGATCCTCTTTAGCCTATATAGCACCTTTGTGTAAATTACAAAGCGGCACCCTTCTGGGCAAATGTGACCCTTAGCCCTGGGCTGGGCGAGCAGGTAGAGCCTTTGGTGCCAGAAGCAAGCCTGCCTAGGGGGGTTTGGGGATTACAGCCCTCCTCTCACTTAAAAAAAAAAGTACACTTACTTTCCACATACAGAGTAGCAGGCCTTTTGGAAGCAGATCACCAGGCTGTCCTCCAAGGTGCCTCTGGATGGTTTTGAACGGCCAACTTTTCCGCAAGTAGTTCAGTGCTCAACTGTTTGAGCCACCCGGGGACTCCCAATAAAATATTCACGAGATTAATGAGTGCTGGAGAAAGGCATTCCCGGCTGAGGAAACAGCATGTGCAAAGCCCCCAAGCACTGGGACCACGAAACACAGTTGAGTCAAAATATACCAGGACTTTGAGGGCCACCTTGAGGATGAGCAGTTTGGATCAGGGTTTCATGGAGTCTTGCTTGGTTTGGCCAAGCTCCGGCCTGAAGTACCCCGGGTGAAGTTTGGCCAGTCATGGTGAAGTCTCTGGCTTCTTGACACCTGTCAGTAGTCTAGGATGAGACCATATTGTCCCTTTATCTCCACGGGAGGGACAAGCAGTCTCGGTGGATAAAAGCCAGGAGGCTGCCCACCCCCCTTCTGCCCCCAGAGAGCCTGAATTCTTTCTAGAGAGGGGACAGGGAATGGCGGCATTCACATTCCACTTCTGTCTCAGACAAGCAGAAGCTGGCTCAATGCATTTTGCTGGTAATGGGTTAGACTGATGACATATTTGGAGATTCATATTTAACAAACATCTCTCCTTTCTGTGAAACGAGCCAGCATCTCCTGACCCAGGTGATGAACACCTAACTTCAATCCAGACAGTGGGCTGGGAGGGGCCAGGAAGTTTCAGGTGGCTCAGCCCATTCCACTGCATATCACAGAGCCTTCTCTCTCTCCCCAGCAATTTTATTTCTTAGCAAAATCATTACTGAAATTATTGAATTACCTTACAGAGATGTATTTACACCCCTTATCTTCCCTCCATCTTCCTTGATTAAAAGCTATGTGTGATATCTATCAATATTTGGTGTGGATTTGCTGACTGGAGATGGGGGAAGAAAGGAGTCTAACCACTTCTGTAAAGGGTAATACCTTGAGCAAACAGACCTCGGTTCTTATTAGGGGCACCGAAGAGCAGCGACTCATTTCTGAAGGGACCAGTCAGACTGCACCCTGGTGGCAGGCTTTGTGAAACCCATGGCTGGGGGCTCAGAATTAGATTGTAAATTCATCAGAAAAGCCAGCTCCCTCCAGCGGGGATGGTAGGCAGTCAGAGTCATGCAACCAGCCTGGTGGCCATTCGAGCTAGCTAAGATGGCAGGCCACCACCTCCAGGGGCTCAGGTAAGGCCAGCACTTACCTGGGCAGAGCTGAAAGAATAGCGATAGTTGACCCTTCCCCAGCACCCACAAGGTCCTAAGGCTTTGCCTGTATTAGAACCAGTTGCCACCAAGTTGACTCCAACTCATGACAACCCCACGTGTGCAGAGCAGAACCGCGCTCCAAAGGGTTTTCATGGCTATGACCTTTCAGAAGCAGACTGTCACACCTTTCTTCCAAGGTGCCTCTGGATGGGTTTGAACCTCAAACTTTTCCGTTAGTAACGAAGCGCTTAGCCATTGGTGCCACCTGGGCCCTCCTTCTTACCTAGTAGGTACTCGATAAATAGTCCCTAATTGTCAACAAACTAAAGAACTGGGCTCTCTCTACTCTCTCTCTCTCTCTTTCAACTAGTTAAATTTCTCAACACAGTGGTAAGGGCTCAATGAATATCTGCTGAATTGCACTGAAAGATTTAAAAAAAAAAAAAAGCTGCCAAGGAGTTGATTTCCACTTGCGGAAGCCCCACGTGTGTCAGAGTAGAACTGAGCTCCATAGGATTTTCGGCGGCTGAGTTCTCAGAAGTAGGTCACCAGGCCTTTCTTCCAAGGCACCTCAGGTGGGTTTGAACCACCAATCTTTGGGTGAGCAGCCAACTGCTTAACTGTCTGCACCACCCAGGAACTCCTCCATCACACGCAGGGAGAAGGGGAGATTCTCACCCCCAAACGGAAGAACACTAACGTTGGAAGCCTGTCAGCATGGCTATGTCTCTGGGGGCACAGCCATCCTCCGATTTGGAAACATCACTAAACAGATTTCCCCTCTTATCGGGCAGGAGGTGGTGGGAAGAAATGGCGAGGATGCCCATCAGAGCATCAGACCCCTGGCTTCGCCGTGCCTTCAGTCGCGAGTGCCACTTAGTATTTCGTCCAGGCGAGGCCAACTTGCTTTAATCAGAGCCATGAGGCCAAAATCAGGTTCGACAATTTGAAGGGAATGAATTTAAGCCTCCGTGTATCACTGCCCTGAGTATCAGCTTTGTCCTTCTGCTCCTAATGCTGTTATCTCGTCTGTACACTCGGTTTTCTGCCGAGCAGATGCTATGGGAAGACGTATTAGCAATGAGAAGTGGAGCGCCTGAAAAGCCTGGCCGAGGAGCTGCTGACCTCTCTGCTCCAAGGGCCAGCGGGGGAGGAGATCAGGGCTTCTTCCTCCAACCACCTAGCCTCCTGAGCCAGGTCCCAGGGGGGATCTTTCTAGAATACAAATCAGATTGAGACAATCACTGGTTTAAAACCCTTCAATGACCCCATGCTGATCACAGGCAGAACGTAACTCCTCACCCACAGTGATGGATGGGTTGAATGCCTCCCAAATAGATTGGTTGAAGTCCTAACCTCCCCGCCCCCACCCGAAGCTGTGCATGTGACCTTTGGAAATAGGGTCTTCACAGATGGAATCGAGTTAAGAGGAGATCGTTAGGGTGGACCCTAATCCGATATGACCAGTTTCCTTATAAGGAGTGGAGCACACAGAAACAGACACGGAGATTGCCACCTGACCAAGTAGACAGAGACTGGTGTGTAAACAAGCCAAGTGAGGCCCAGGATCACTGGTAAAGACCGGAAGCTAGGAAGTGGCAAGGAACAGAGCCTCCAAAAAGAAACACCTTAATTTAGGACTTCTAGCCTCCAGAACAGGAGCCCTGGCGGCACCATGTTTAAGAGCTCAGCTGCTAACCAAAAGGTTGGTGGTTCCAACCCACCATTTGCTCTGCGGGAGAAAGATGCGGAAGTCTGCTTCCATAAAGATTTATAGCCTTGGAAACCCTATGGGGCAGTTCTACTCTGTCCTACAGGGTTGCTGAGTCTGAATCTGCTCCATGGCACCTAACAACAACAAGCCTCCAGAACTGTGAGACTTACACATGGCATCCCAGACCACGCCTGCCTCTCCTGCCCACCTTCTACAGAAGATAAGCTGTAGCCAGACTGACTCACACCCCAGGCTTTTTCCCCAAGCCGTTCCTTCTACCTGGAATCCCAACCCTGCCCCCAACAGTCAGTGTAATGACTCCCCCTGACCTTCAAGACTCTGCTCAAATGTCACCTATTCCCTGAAGGCTTCCCTGGCCAGACTTGCACCATCTCCATGATCACTGGTATGTTTGAGTCCATTGTTGAGGCTATTGTGTACTGTCTTCCAACCTAGGAGATTCACCTTCCAGCACTATATCAGACAACATTCTGCTGTGATCCATGCAGTTTTCACTGATTTTTACAGGTAGATCACTAGGCCTTTCTTATTAGCCTGTCTTAGTCTGGAAGCTCTCCTGAAACCTGTTCACCATGGGTGACCCTTCTGGTATTTGAAATACTGGTGGCGTAGCTTCCAGCTTCACCACAACACACAAGCCACCACAGTGTGACACACTGCCAGATGAGTGGTTGCCCCAGGTAGGCATTACTAACCAATGGTATCACTCCTTCCCGCTGGGTACAAGTATAGCCTCAGCGTCCTTTACCTGAGGACAGTCCACACCTCCAGTTGATTTGACCAGCATCTGTAAATGGGGAGTTTCTATTTCCCAAGCATTGTGGCCTGGGGTCAGGAGTTTTACTGCTGAAAGCACCTGGGAGACCTCAATTTTACAGATGAGGAAGCTGAAGTCCTTGTAGAGTTGGTGGCCGAAGCAGGGATGAAATCCAGCTCAATGCACCAAAGCTCTTTCTCATACATTTCGATGCCTCTCAGAATGTAAAACAGGAAATAGGTTTGTCAGCACTCGCCATAATTATGAACCAGAGTATAAATGACGAACGAACCTGCCTCAAGAAGAAACAGGCTCATTTTCTTTTCCTTCTAGAATCGGGTGTCAAGCCTTAGTCAATTCCCAGCAGAAACAATGGGTGTGCATCTGCAGGTATGCACAGAAGCAAACAGGGCTGCGTTTTTTCCCTAGAGCTTCCATCCCACTCATCAACGCAGATCACTTTTGCTAAATTCCAAAAGGTGGCAGCATTCCATTAAATATTCATTTGCTGCTAAGGCTGCAGAAGGAGGTGGCCTACAGAAATGACATGAAGGGCAGGGAGAGGGGGAATTGAGACTGGAGGACCAGGAAGCTGTGAAGTCTGGTCAAAGATGAGGGCCCGATGCCAGAGGGAGATGTGAGCCCTTTACTGGGGGAGGGAGAAGAAGGGAGGATGCTGGATAGAAACACGCCAGGAGCAATAAACGGCCCCAAGAAAAGGAAGGTAGGTTCATCTCGGAACTGCCATGGACACTATATCTACGGTGGGTAGATTCTAGGGTCGCCCTTAGATTTGTGCCATGTATAGGCCCCTCCTTGTGAGTGTGGGCAAGACCTTCGACTTGCTTCAATAGAAAAGATAATGGATGTCACGCTCATGATTATGATGAGATATAAATACGAGACACCAACTTGCTAGCATGCACTAGAGAGCCTCTCCTGCTGGCCTTGAAGAAATAAACTGTTACGATGTAAACTTCCTAGGGGAGGACCACATGGCAGAGAACTGTGGGAGGCCTCCAGGAGCACAGCACCTCTATCTCACAAGCACAAGGCACTGGATTCTGCCAACAACCAGTGAGCTTAGAAGAGGTTCCTAAGCTCCAGATGAGTCCCCAGCCCCAGCTGACACCTTGGGGGCAGGCTTGTGAGACCCTGAGCAGAGGACCCAGCTAAGCTGTGCCCAAACCCTTAACCCATGGAAAGCATGAGATAATAGTTGTTGTTTTAAGCTAAGTTTGTGGTAACTGGTTATGCGGTATTAGAAAATGAATACAGCGTATTTCCGTTATAGAAAAGTATGTTGTTATTGCTAGTTGCTGTCGAGTAAGCCCTTGACACACAGTGACCCCATGCACAATGGAACAAAACATTGCCCAGTCCTGTGCCAACAGCATGTTGGTTGCAGATTAGGCCATTATGCTCCATGGGGTTTTCATCGGCTGAATTTCAGAAGTAGATCGCCACGTCTTTCCTCCTCATAAGTCTTAGTCTGGAAAAAAAAAAAAAAAGGCTGAGACCTGTTCAGCTCCTACCAATACACAAGTTTCTACTGACAAACGGGTGATGAGTGCACTTGAGAAGCATTGGCCAGGAATCAAACCCAGGCCTCCCGCACAGCACTAAACCACCACTACCCCTTCACAGAAAAGTATAAAGACTATGAAAAATAGCCCTGGAACGAGGCAGAACAAAGTGGAAATGTGAGCTCTGCCATTTAACCTCACTTTGTCTCTGGTATAAATGAGAACCAGAGACAAAGAGAGAATGGAACAGTGATGCTATTCATGCTGGGCAGTGTCTCCTCCATCGAGCTCAGGATGTGTTCACTCCAGAGCGAACACAAGAAAGCAGTGTGAATCTGCAACTTTCTCACTTGGTCTCATTTCCTATGCACTTCTTATCACATTACCACGTGACCACAGATGACTCCAACGTTTGAAGGCAGGTATATTTCATTCAACCAGCACCTAACCTCAGTATAGCCACTTCATCTGGTGCCTAAGTAATGATCTCAATCCATTCTAATATTCAAGGAAAGCTTGGCTGTCACAGATGTACCCAGGAGCCGAAGGCTACTCTCCAACCTGGTATCCTCCAACGAGACTATTAGCAGATAACTTTGACTAGGTGTGACGTTCACCCTACCTGCTAACTTTAAAGTCAATCCACACCTAATATGCAAGTTCCCAGAAATGCTTCCGCATCACCTGACACTCGGTCCAACTCAGAGGGTGAGGCAGGAAAGAGCCTGGCCTACATCTGAATTTCTGTTCCACCATCTATGAGACTAAGCAAGCCATGCCCCTCGGAGTCTCAGTTTTCCTCAGAGCCTCATTTGTGAAAATGGGTAGGGCTAGTCCCTCCCATATTAGACTCTTCCAAAAAGTGGATGAGATAATGCATGCTAAATGCTGAGCATGACAGACACTCCCTACATGCCCAATGATGCTACCCATCATGATTACTGTTAGTTACCTTCAAGTCTGCCTCCGACTCATGGTGACGCCACGCACAACGGAATGCTCCCAGTACTTCGCCATCCCCATGATTGGTTGCAGATCAGACCACTGTGATCCATATGGTTTTCACTGGCTGATTTTAAGCAGTTGATCAGCAGGCTTTTCTTCCTAGTCTGTGTCAGTCTGGAAGCACCACTGAAGCCTGTTCAGCCTCACAGGACACAAAAGCTCCAATAACAGATGGGTGGTGGATACATTTGAGGTGTGCTGGCTGGGAAATGAACCTGGGTCTCCTGCATGGAAGGTGAGAATTCTACCATTGAACCACCACTGCCCCCTGGTTGTCATGATTGCTGTTGTTCTGTGCCATCGATTGATTCTGACTCATAGCAACTCTACCCAATAGAGTAGAACTGTCCCATACAGTTTCCTAGGCTATAATCTTTTTTGTTTGTTTGTTCTATTGTGCTTTACCTGAAAGTTTACAGAGTAAATTAGTTTCTCATTCAAATATTTATACACAAGAGGTGGGGCCAAGACGGCAGAGTAGTCAGATGCTTCTGGTGATCCCTCTTACACCAAAGACCCCCCAAAAAGGTGAAATGATTATATATTTGACAAGCTAGGAGCCCAGAACATCAAAGGCAAAGTTAGGGAACTGGACTGAGTGGCAGGGTGAGGAAGACATGGTGTAGAAGCAGCGAGGAGTTGCTGGACCTGACTCGGTGTGAACCAGCGCCCCTCAGGCATGATCCACTGGAACGAGCGCAGCGGGGCTGGCGGTAGCATTCAGGGCGTGGTTTCCTCATGGAGAGACAGTGAGCCACGCAGTCTACTCACACCTCCGGAACCAGAGAACATTGCTCTCAGCAAAAGCTAAGTACTTGCGTTTATTTTACCTCGCCCCCAGCCCCCAAACAGGCTTTAGTGGCTGTCTGAATAGGTCCTATTGCTCATCCTGAGCCATTCTCCCTGCCTTAGAGAAAAAATAAATTAACAATTAGGGGAAAAGACATTCTGTTAGCTCCACTAAGCTGGGGAGTTAGATAGAAGCGGCTCCTGTCCAGGCACAAACAATCCGCAGACTTAGAACATCTTTCACCCCTGCATGGAACTGTGTGGGCCCATTTCAGGAGAACAGGCCCTTGTTGGCAGCCTGAAACGGTGTATGTGCTTGAGATCCAATTTCAACTATTTCAGCTGTGCGGTGGCAAGGTGGGTTTTTGATGTTTGACACTGTTTTGCCTATTTAACACGGTTCTCACCTACCCACATCAGGGGCCTGAGGACTGATGGCTCCAACCACATCACCTAGACACCCGCAATAGGAGTCCAAGGATAAGTGGTGCCTTCCAGTCCTTACAACCAAAAGCAGTGGGTGCCCATGGTCCAGCGGTAGAACTCACTCACCCACATGCATACTCTAAGGAATAGGGTAGCCCTTTCTTCACAGACACTCAGGAGACAGTTGTCAGCCCCCTGCCTTCTTCAGGGCAACCAGATACCTGTGCCTACACCAATCACCCCTGCTCCTCTAAGACTATAGGACAGAGCCTGTACCATACACTTGATGACCAAATACCTGGACACCTGAGCTGAATCCATACAAGAAAAGTGAATGGACTCCTAGGCTCATATACCTGGTAAGAGCTCTACCCATCTGGTGACAGGACATGAGAGCTTCAAAGGTGCAAATAATCAACCTAGCTCAGTCATGCAACCTATCTGGGCATATCGAAACAAAACAAAGCAAGAAGCTAGGCTACAGTACACAAACTTAAAATAAATTAGCACAATAAGGTAGAGATGCCTCAGAGATAACAGTCAATATAAAATCACATAAAGAAGCAGACGATGATTGCTTCGACAAGCTCTCAAAACAAAAACTCAAGGAATCTTCCAGAAGAAGATGTATTCCTGGAATTACCACATGTAGAACACTAAAGATTAACATACAGAACTCCTCAAGAGATCAGGAAGAAGATCAGGCAAAATGCTGAACAAGCCAAAAAACACACAGACAAAGCAGTTGAAGAAATTAAAATGGTTATTCAGGAACATAATGAAAAATTTAATAGGCTGCAAAAATCCATAAAGAGAAAAAAATCAGAAGCTCAGAAGATTAACAATAAAATTACAGAATTAGACAACTCAATAAAAGTCAGAGGAGCAGAATTGAGGAAATGCAAGGTAGAATTAGTGAGACTGAAAATAAAACACTTGGCACCAAAATATTGGAAGAAAGATCAAATAAAAGAATTTTTAAAAAATGGAAAAAACCTAAAAATCATGTCAGACTCTATCAAGAGAAAATAACCTACGAGTGATCACAGTACCAGAACAGGGAGGGATAACAGAAAATACAGACAGAACTGTTGAAGATTTGTTCGCAGAAAACTTCCCTGATATCGTGAAAGATGAGAAGATATCTATCCAAGATGCCCATCAAAGTCCACATAAAGTAGATCTCAAAAGAAAGTCACCAAGCATATCATAATCAAACTTGCCAAAACCAAAGATAAAGACAGAATTTTAAAAGTGGCTAGGGATAAACAAAAAGTCACCTACAAAGGAGAGTCAATAAGAATAAACTTGGACTACTCAGCAGAAACTATGAAGGCAAGAAGGCAATGGGATGACTTATATAAAGCATTGAAGGAAAAAAATTGCCAGCCAAGAATCACATATCCAGCAAAATTGTCTCTCAAATATGAAGCCGAAATTAGGACATTTCTAGATAAACAGAATTTCTGGGAATTCATAAAAACCAAACCAAAACTATAAGAAATACTAAAGAGAGTTCTCTAGTTAGAAAATCAATAATATCAGATCTCAACCCAAGACTAGAACACAGGACAGAGCAACCAGGTATCAACCCAGACAGGGAAATCACAAAAATCAATCAAGATTTAAAAAAACGCTCAAAACGGGGAAACAGCAATCTCATTATGTAAAAGATGACAACATTAAGAAAATAAAGAAGGACTAAAAAATGCTGTCATAGATCTTTCATATAGAGAGGAAGTCAAGGTGCTATAAAGAAATAAAAGTTTGGTTTAAACTTAAAAAACAGGAGTAACTATTAAGGTAACCCCAAAGGAGACTAACAATGCTACATATCAAAATAAAATACAAGAAAAACATAAAGACTCAGCAAAAACAAAATCAACACCAATGAATAAAAGGAAAAGACAGTACATAAACTACTCACCATGAAAAAATTAACTGGGAAAAAGAAACTGTCAACAGCACCCAACAAAAAGACATCAAAATGACAGAACTAAACTCATGCCTATCCATAATTACACTGAATGTAAATAGAATAAGTGCACCAATAAAGAGAAAGTGGCAGAACGGATTAAAAGAAAAACACAGTCTATATGCTGCCTACAAAAGACACACCTTAGACTTAAAGAAACAAACAAACTAAAACTCAATGGATGGAAAAACATATACCAAGCAAACAACAATCAAAAAACAGCAAGAGTGGCAGTATTAATTCCTGACAAAATAGACTTTAAAGTTAAATCCACCACAAAGGACAAGAAAGGACACTATATGATGATTAAAAGGACAATATTCCAGGAAGATATTACCGTATTAAATATTTATGCACCCAATGACAGGGCTACAAGATACATAAAACAAACTCTAACAGCATTGAAAAGTGAGATGGACAGCTCCACAATAACAGTAGGAGACTTCAACGCACCACTTTCAGTGAAGGACAGAACATCCAGAAAGAAGGTCAATAAAGACATGGAAGATCTAAATGCCACAATCAACCAACTTGACCTTATACACATATACAGAACACTGCACCCAACAGCAACTAAGAATACTTTCTTTTCTAGTGCACATGGAACATTCTCTAGAATAGACGAGATATTAGGTCATAAAGTAAGCCTTAGCAGAATCCAAAACATCAAAATATACAAAGCATCTTCTCTGACCATAAAGCCATAAAAGTAGAAATCAATAACAGAAAAAGCAGGGAAAAGAAATTAAATACTTGGAAACTGAACAACATCTGCTCAAAAATGACAGGGTTATACAAGAAATTATGGATGTAAAAAAGAAATTCGTAGGCCAGTGAGAATGAAAACACTTTCTATCAGCACCTTTGGGACACAGCTAAGCAGTGCTCAGAGGTCAAATTACACCAATAAATGCACACATACAAAAAGAAGAAACGGCCAAAATCAAAGAATTATCCCTACAACTTGAACAAATAGAAAGAGGAAAAAAAGAAACCCTCAGGCATGAAAAGAAAACAAATCATAAAAATTAGAGCAGAATTAAAAGAAATAGAGAACGGAAAAACAATTAAAAGAATTAACAAGACCGAAAGCTAATTCTTTGAAAAAATTAACAAAATTGATAAACCATTGGCCAAGCTGACAAAAGAAAAACAGGAGAGGAGGCATATAACCCAAATAAGAAATGAGATGGGCAATATCACAACAGACCCAACAGAAATTAAAAGAATCATATCGGATTACTATGAAAAATTGCACTCTAACAAATTTGAAAACCTAGAAGAAATGGATGAATTCCTAGAAACACGTTACCTACCTAAACTAACACAAACAGAGGTAGAACAACTAAATAAACCCATAACAAAAGAAAAGATTGAACATGTAATTTAAAAACTCCCCCCAAAAAAAAAAGTCCTGGCCCTGACAGTTTCACTGGAGAGTTCTACCACGCTTTCAGAGAAGAGTTAACACCACTACTACTGAAGGTATTTCAGAGCATAGAAAAGGATGGAATACTCCCAAACTCATTCTATGAAGCCAGCATACCCCTGATACCACAATGAAGTAAAGACACCACAAAAAAAGAAAATCTCAGACCTATAACCCTCAAGAATTTAGATGGAAAAATCTTCAATAAAATTCTAGCCAATAGAATTCAGCAACATATCAAAAAAAGAATTCACCATGGCTAAGTGGGATTCATACCAGATATGCAGGGATGGTTCAACATTACAAAAACAATATAATCCATCATATAAATAAAAGATAAGAACCACACGATCTTATCAATCGATACAGAAAAGGCATTTGACAAAGTTCAACACCCATCCAGGATAAAAACTCTCAGCAAAATAGGAATAGAAGGAAAATTCCTCAACATAATAAGGTGCATTTACACAAAACCAACAGCCAACATCATCCTAAATGGAGAGAGTCTAAAAGCGTTCCCCTTGAGATCAGGAACCAGACAAGGATGCTGTTTATCACCACTCTTATTCAAATTGTGCTGGAGGCCCTAGCCAGAGCAATTAGGCTAGATAAAGAAATAAAGGGCATGCAGATTGGTAAGGAAGGAGTAAAAGTATCTCTATTTGCAGATGACATGATGTCATACACACAAATCCCTAAAGAATACTCAAGAAAACTACTGAAACTAACAGAAGAGTTCAGCAGAATATCAGGACACAAGATAAACATAGAAAAATCAATTGGAGACTTCCAGCCAACATGGCGCCATAGACACAAGCACCATGCTGTCCCTCCAGAGCAAAGACCTGGAAAACTAAGTAAAACAGAGACAAATGTCATTCCTAGAACCTGAAGTGCCAAATGAAGAGATAGGGAACTCAACCAAACACCAAATGGAATAAGAAACTTACACAGGATGGAGAGCGAGGAGAGATACGTGCGGTGAGCCCCAGCAGCTAAGGCAGCAAAGATCCGCCATCTTGGACTCCAGTCGGAGATCGGCAGACAGGGAGCACAGGAAAGCATCTTCACAAAATTCCCAACAAGAGACAGAGCACCTGGTAACCAGTGATACATGCTCTCCCACCCCCTATTCTCTCCCCACTGCTCTACATCCAAGTTTCCTGGCTAGCTGCAGTGGCTTAGCTGCCTGGGAAGTGCAGCGTCCATGCTGCTGGGAATCCACCCACGTCGGATATCAGTAGATAGGGAGTACAGGAAAGCAGCTTCATAAAGTTCCCAGCAGGAGACAGAGCACCCGGTAACGAGCAATATACGCTTTCCTAGCCCCTCTTCCTTTCCACCCGCGTTGGGCCTTCTCTGCTTCCTGCCAGCCACAGTCTCTTGGCTGGGAGACAACTGCTTTGGCCTCAGGCTGCTTGGATTCACCCTGCCCACACTGGCGGGGCCCCTGAGCTGGTGTTGGCTCTTTCCGTCTCTTTTGGTTACTTCTGTGCCTCCCATCACCACCCCCCTCCCTTTTCTGGAACATCTAGCTGCATGTGCCACCTTTGCTTCTTCTTGAAAGGCTATGAAGCCATACTCCAGTGGGGAACCATTCCCCCAGCGCATGACACCACACTGGTGGGATCCCTGGGGCTTTTTCCCACCTTGTGCTGCTTTGTTCTGTTTTGTTGGTTTGTTTTGTTTTTCTTTTCACAGCTTAGGAACCTCTTCTAGCCAGCCTGCACTGCACAGCTTAGGAGCCCCTCCCCCAATCTGCACAGCCCTATAGGTGGGATCCCTGGGGGAAATTCCTTTTTTCTTTTCTTCTTTTTCTTTTCTCTTTGTTTTTCCCTTTCTGTCTGTCTTCATATCTCAGTTCTCATCTCTCTACACTTATCTTCTTTTCCTGCCTCCTAAATACCTGGTGCTGTGTGACATCTATACCCCCTCTAGCAAGGCTATACTGCACAGCCTAGGAGCCACTTGCCCAGTATCAGCAGCCCCACCAGTGGAGCTCCATGACTCCTGGGGGCTTTCCTTTTTTCTTTTTCAAATTTTTATCTAGTTATTTTTTTTCTTTCTTTTTCCCTTTTTCTTTTTGCTTTTCTCCATTTCTCAGTTTCTCTTCTCTCCACTCCAGTGGCAGCTCCCTTATCAGTCTTTTTTTTCCTCTCTCTCTTTCTCTTTTCATTTACTTGGTGTTTTAGCTCCTGTTTTTCTCTCCTCTCTCTCCTTTCCCATGCCCCTGTTAGCTCCATGTATCACAACCTCCCCCCCTTTCCTGCACCATGCACTAAACATCACACCCCCGAGCCGCACAAGCACGGCCAACCAGAACCTGCCCAGCACTGATTCCTGACCCGCCCTGTTGGCAGCCCTGGTACTTGCGACAAACAACCCATCCCATCCCCTCCCCTTAAGCTGGACCTGCCCTGCTGCACCATAGCTGAATGGCTGGCCCTGCCCATTGGACAAGAGGTGAAAAGTATCATGACTACGGAAGAGCAAACAATAAAGAATACACAGCCCACCTGCTCAGACATAACCAAATAAAACAAAAAAGCAGGACAAAACAAACGAATCTACAATTAAGAAACAAAGAAAATAACTTCTGAATGTCCCAAAGACAGCAGACAGTATCAAAACATAAAAAAAAAGGACAGGATATGGGTCCAGAAGGTGTCCAAAATAAACTACCAGATGACTTTCCAGTAGAATAAAAGGCACTAGAGCTACCTGACAGAGATTCAAATCTCTAATACTCAGAGCAATCCAAGAGTTGAAGCAAAAAAGACAAAAATGAAGGAAAAATAGACAAATTTTTCAAAAAGGCAGACAAATGCATGGAAAATACAGACAAAAAAATGCAACAATTCAGGAAAGTAATACAAGAATAAAATGCCAAAATAAATTCACAACTAGAAATCATACAAAAACAACAATTAGAAATCCAAAAGATAAATAACAAGATCTCAGAAATGGACAGTGTTATAGAAGGGCTGAGGAGCAGCTGTGAAACGATAGAAGACAGAGTCAGCAAAACTGAAGACAAACACTTGGCTACTATGCTCTTTGAGGAAAAGTCAGAAAAAAGAATGAAGTAAAATGAAGAAACCCTGAGAATTATGTGGGATACAATCAAAAGCAAAAATCTGCGAGTGATTGGAGTTTCAGAACAGGGGGAGAAAACGGAAAACACAGAGAGGATCATTGAAGAATTGCTGACAGAAAACTTCCCTAGTATCATCAAAGACGAAAAGCCGACCATCCAAGCAACTCAACGAACCACATACAGGATAGGCCCCAAAAGAAAAACACCAAGGCATATCATAACCACACTTGCTAAAACCAAACACAAAAAATCCTGAGAGCAGCACAAGAAAAACAAAAAGTCACATACAGGTGAGAAACAATAAGACTAAACTCTGATTATTCAGCAGAAACCATGCAGGCAAGAAGGCAATGGGATGACATATATAAAACCTTGAAAGAAAAAAACTGCCCACCAAGAATAATATATTCTGCAAAAACTTTTGTTCAGATATGATGGTGAAATCAGGATATCTCCAGATAAACAGAAATTAAGGGAATATGTAAAAACCAAACCAAATTTACGACAATTATTAGAGTCCTTCATTCTGAGAACAAACAACGTCAGATGGCAGCCCAAATCTAGGATGCAAGATTGTACCAGCCAGATACCAACCTAAGAAATGAACTCTCAAAGACTATCCAAAACCGAAAGAATTGCAACAGGGAACCAGAGAGGTTAATCTGTAAATGATAACAACATCAGAACAATAAAAGAGGGAATAAACAGTGTGTGTATAGAATTTCTAAAGGAGAGGAAGGCAAAGTGAAACCAACTAATAATAGACTGGTTCAAACCTTTTTTTTTTTTTTTTTTCAAGCCTAGGAAGATAAGGGTAAACTTCAAGGTAACCACAAAGAAAGTAAACAAACCTACTCATCAAAATAAAGAAGAAAAACATGAAGTCTCAATAAAAACAAAATCTACAAAAACAAAAGAAATCCACAAACAAAAGGAAATCAGCACAGGACATTATGCTGAGTGAAATAAGTCAGTTACAAAAGGACAAATACCGTATGAGACCACTACTGTAAAAACTCATGAAAATGTTCACATACAAAAAGAAATATTATTTGATGGTTATGAGGGAGGGGAGGGGTAGGGATGGAAAAACACTTAATAGATAAAAGACGAGAGGTAACATTGGTGAAGGGTGAGATAGTACACAATACTGGGGACGCCAACACAACCTGTACAAGGCAAGACCATGGTAGCTCCACAGACACATCCAAACTCCCTGAGGGACCGAACTGCTGGGCTGGGGGCCGTGGAGACCAAGGTCTCAGGGAACATCTTGCTCAACTGGCACAACATAGTTTATAAAGAAATGTTCTACAGTCTACTTTGGAGAGTAGCATCTGGGGTCTTAAAAGCCTGTGAGCAGCCATCTAGGATACTCCACTGGTCTTATCCCTTCAGGAGCAACAAAGAATGAAGAAAACTAAAGACAAAAGGGAAAGATTAGTCCAAAAGACTAATGGACCACATCTACCATGGCCTCCACCAGACTGAGTCTAGTACAATTAGAGGGTGCCTGGCTACCACCACTCACTGCTCTGACAGGTATCACAATAGTGGGTCCCAGACAGAGCTGGAGAAAAATGTAGAATAAAATTCTAACTCAAAAAGAAAGACTAGACTTGCTGGCCTGACAGAGACTGGAGAAACCCTGAGAGTATGGCCCCTGGGCACCCTTTCAGGCCACTCCTGAGGTTCACCATTCAGCAAAAGATTGAACAGACCCATGGAACGAAACAAGACTAAAGGGGTGCACCAGCCCTGGGGCAGGGACTGGAAGACAGGAGGAAACAGAAAAGCTGGTAATAGGGAACCCAGGGTTGAGAAGGGAGAGTGTTGACATGTCATGGGGTTGTTAACCAATGTCATAGAACAGTGTGTGTACTGCTTGTTTGATGAGAAACTAGTTTGTTCTGTAAACCTTCATCTAAAGTCCAATAAAAAAAAAAGTTGAATTCCTCTACACCAACAAAGAATATCGAAGAGGAAATCACCATATCAATACCATTTACAGTAGCCCCCAAGAAGATAAAATACTTAGGAATAAATCTTATCAGAAACGTAAAAGACCTATACAAAGAAAACTACAAGACACTATTGCAAGAAACCAAAAGAGACCTACAGAAGTGGAAAAACATACCTTGCTCATGGAAAAGACGACTCACCATTATAAAAATGTCTAGTCTACCAAAAGCCATCTATAGATACAATGCAATTCCGATCAAATTCCAATGATATTTTTTAATGAGATGGAGAAACAAATCACCGACTTCATATGGAAGGGAAAAAGGCCTGGATAAGTAAAGCGTTACTGAAAAAGAAGAACAAAGTGGGAAGCCTTACTCTACCTGATTTTAGAACATATTATACTGCCACAAAAGTCAAAACAGCCTGGTACAGATACAACAGATACATAGACCAATGGAACAGAATTGAGAATCCAGACATAAATCCATCCACATTTGAGCAGCTGATATCTGACAAAGTCCCAAAGTCAGTTAAATGGGGAAAAGAGTCTTTTTAACAAACGATGCTGGCATAACTGGATATCCATCTGCAAAAAAAATGAAACAAGACCCATACCTCATACCATGCACAAAAACTAACTCAAAATGGATCAAAGACCTAAATATAAAACCTAAAACAATAAAGATCATGGAAGAAAAAACAGGGACAACACTAGGAGCCCTAATACACGGCATAAACAGTATACACGACATTACTAACAAAGCATAAACACCAGAAGAGAAACTAGATAACCGGGAGCTCCTAAAAATCGAACACCTGTGCTCATCCAAAAGAGTAAAAAGGTTACCTACAGACCGGGAAAAAGTTTTTAGCTATGACATTTATGATCAGCGTCTGATCTCTAAAATCTACATGATACTGCAAAAACTCAACAATAAAAAGACAAACAACCCAATTAAACAATGGGCAAAGGATATGAACAGGCACTAACAGATACATGAGGAAATGCTCATGATCATCAGCCATTAGAGAATGTAAATCAAAACTACAATGAGATTCTATCTCACGCCAACAAGGCTGGCATTAATCCAAAAAACACAAAAGAATAAATGTTGAAGAGGTTGTGGAGAGACTGGAACACCTATACACTGCTGGTGGGAATGTAAAATGGTATAACCACTTTGGAAATCGATTTGGCACTTCCTTAAAAAGCTAGAAATAGAACTACCTTACAGTCCAGCAATCCCACTCCTTAGAATGTATCCTGGAGAAATAAGAGCCTTTACACGAACAGATATATACACACCCATGTTCATTGTAGCACTGTTTTCCAACAGCAAAACGATGGAAGCAACCAAGGTGCCCATCAATGGATGAATGGATAAATAAATTATAATATACTCATACAGTGGAATACTATGTATCAATAAAGAACAATGATAAATCCATGAAACATTTCATAACATGAAATCTGGAAGGCATTATGCTGTGTGAAGTTAGTTGCAAAACGACAAATACTATATGAGACCAGTATTATAGTAACTCAAGAAATAGTTTAAACACAGAGGAAAATATTCTTTGAGGGTTATGAGGGTGGGAAGGGAGGGAGGGAGGGAGTATTCACTAATTAGATAGTAGACAAGAACTATTTTAGGTGAAGGGAAAGACAGGACATAATACAAGAGAGGCCAGCACAACTGGACTAAACCAAAAGCAAAGAAGTTTTCCTGAGTAAACATAATGCTTCAAAGGCCAGAGTAGCAGGGACGGGGGTCTGGGGACCATGGTTTCAGGGGACAACAATGTCAACTGGCACAATAAAATCTATTAAGAAAACATTCTGCATCCCACTTTGGAGAGTGGCTTCTGGGGTCTTAAACGCTAGCAAGCGGCCATCTAAGATGCATCCATTGGTCTCAACCCACCTGGACCAAAGGAGAACGAAGAACACCAAAGTCACTAGGTAATTATGAGCCCAAGAGGCAGAAAGGGCCACATAAACCAGAGACTATATCAGCCTGAGACCAAAAGAACTAGATGGTGCCCAGCTACAACCAATGACTGCCCTGACAGGGAACACAACAGAGAATCCCTGAGGGAGCAGGAGAGCAGTGGGATGCAGACCCCAAATTCTCATAAAAAGACCAGACTTAATGGTCTGACTGAGACTAGAATGACCCCAGAGGTCATGGTCCCCAGACCTGTTAGCCCAAGACAGGAACCATTTCAAAAGCCAACTCTTCAGACAGGGATTGGACGGGACTATGGGATAGAAAATGATACTGGTGAAGAATGAGCTTTTTGGATCAAGCAGACACATGAGACTATATTAGCATCTCCTGTCTAAAGGGGAGATGAGAGGGTAGAGGAGGTCGGAAGTTGCCCAAATAGGCACGAAAATAGAGAGTGCAGGGAAGGAGTATGCTGTGTCATTAGGGGGAGATCAAATCAGAGTATACAGCAAGGTGTTTATAAATTTTTGTATGACAGTCCGACTTGATTTGTAAACTTTCACTTAAAAAAAAAAAATAAAGCATAATAAAAATTAAAAAAAAAAAAAAAAAGACCAGACTTAATGGTCTGACTGAGACTAGAAGGACCCCGGAAGTCATGGTCCCCCAACCTTCTGTTAGCCCAAGACTGGAACCTTTCCCAAAACCAACCATTCAGACAGGGATTGGACTGGTCTATGAGATAGAACCCCCACGTGTCTGTCAGTTTGTCATACTGTGGGGCTTGGTTTAAAGTCAGGAAAGGTGTGCGTCAGGGTTGCATTCTTTCACCATACCTATTTAATCTGTAAAAAAAAAAAAAAAGTATGCTGAACAAATAATCTGAGAAGCTGGGCTATATGAAGAAGAACAGGGCATCAAGATTGGAGGAAGACTCATAAACAACCTGCGTTATGCAGATGACACAACCTTGCTTGCTGAAAGTGAAGAGAACTTGAAGCACTTACTGATGAAGATCAAAGACCACAGCCTTCAGTATGGATTACACCTCAACATAAAGAAAACAAAAATCCTCACAACTGGACCAATGAGCAACATCATGATAAACGAAGAAAAGATTGAAGTTGTCAAGGATTTCATTTTACTTGGATCCACAATCAACAGCCATGGAAGCCATGGAAGTAGTAGTCAAGAAATCAAAAGACGCATTGCATTGGGCAAATCTGCTGCAAAGGACCTCTTCAAAGTGTTGAAGAGCAAAGATGTCACCCTGAAGACTAAGGTGCGCCTGACCCAAGCCATGGTATTTTCAATCACATCATATGCATGCGAAATCTGGACAATGAATAAGAAAGATCGAAGAAGAGCTGACGCCTTTGAATTGTGGTGTTGGCGAAGAATATTGAATATACCATGGACTGCCAAAAGAACGAACAAATCTGTCTTAGAAGAAGTACAACCAGAACGTTCCTTAGAAGCAAGGATGGCGAGACTGCGTCTTACCTAGTTAGGACATGTTGTCAGAAGGGTTCAGTCCCTGGAGAAGGACATCACGCCTGGCAGAGTACAGGGTCAGTGGAAAAGAGGAAGACCCTCAACGAGGTGGATTGACACAGTGGCTGCAACAATGAGCTTAAGCATAACAACGATTGTAAGGATGGCGCAGGAGCGGGCAGTGTTTCATGCTGTTGGGCACAGGGTTGCTATGAGTTGGAACCGACTCAATGGCACCTAACAACAACAACATGAGACAGAAAATGATACTAGTGAAGAGTGAGTTTCTTGGCTCAAGTAGACACATGAGACTACGTGGACAGCTTCGTTCTGGAGGGGAGATAAGAAGGCAGAGGGGGACAGAGGCTGGCTGAACAGGGACAGAGGCTGGCTGAATGGATACAGGGAATACAGGGTGGAGAGAAGGACTGTGCTATCTTATTAGAAGGAGCGCAACTAGGAGTACACAGCAAGGTGTATATGTATATAAATATGTATATGTACAAGACTGACTTGATTTGTAAACTTTCACTTAAAGCACAATAAAAAAAAAAAATTTATACACAAATTGTTTCCTGACCTTGGTTTCAATCCTGGCAGTGTGTCAGCACTCTCCCCGTTTCCACTCCGGGCTCCCCATGTCCATTCGTCCACTGTTCCTGTCCCATTTGTCTTTGTCTTTGGGTAGGCATTGCCCATTTGGTCTCATAAACTAAACTGATCTAAGGAGCACGTTCCTCACGTATGCTATTGTTTGTTTTATAGGCCTGTCTAATCTTTGGCTCAAAGGTGCACTTCGGGTGTGGCTTCAATTCTGCGTTAGCAGGGTATCCAGAGGCCATAGTTTCAGGGATTCCATCAGTTTCTGTCAGTCCAGTAAGTCTGATCTTTTTTGTGAATTTGAATTTTGTTCTATATTTTTCTCCCGCTATGTCCAGAACCCTCTATTGTGATCCCTGTCAGAAATGTCAGGGTGGTAGCTGGGCACCATCTAGTTCTTCTGGGCTCAGGCTGGTGGAAACTGTGGTTCATATGGTCCATTATTTCTTTGGACTAAAATTTTCCCTGTGTCTTTGGTTTTCTTCATCGTCCTTTGCACCGGACAGGATGAGACCAATGGATGTATCTTAGAGGGCCACTCGCAAGCTTTTAAGACCCCAGACACTACTCACCAAAGTAGGATGTAGAATATTTTCTTTATGAACTGTGTTATGCCAATTGAACTAAATGTCCCCCAAGACCATGCTCCCAAGCTCTCAGCCCCAGTGACTTGGTCCCTCAAAGTGTTTGAATGTGCCTACGAAGCTTCTATGACTGTGCCCCCTTTGTGTTCTATTATATATATGAATTTACATACAAATACACTGTACATACAAACATGTGTGTAAAAATATCCATAGTCTAACCCATATATGTACGTGGTAGGCGCTAATCTTTATGGGAGAAGATCACCAGGTCTTTTCTCCCGCGGAGCAGTTGGTGAGTTTGAACTGCTGACTTTTCAGTTAGCAGTCGAGCGCTTAACCACTGCACCACCAGGGCTCCTTTGCTATCACAATTATCATCTTCTTATTCTGGATGCAAGTGAAACTCAACTTCTATCCAGGAGTGGTCTTTCTGGGAAAAAATAGAAGAGCTGGGGGTCAAAAACAGAAGAACTGGCAGTTTAAGAAGAGCCAAAATAACCCTAACCTGTTGCCACCAAGTCGATTCTGACTCACAGTGACCCTATAGGACAGGGTAGAACTTCCCCATAGGGTTTCCAAGGAGCGGCTGATGGATTCAAACTGGTAACCTTTTGGTTAGCAGCCAAGGAGCTCTTAACGCTGCGCAACCAGGGCTCGAGTAAGTGGAACGGTGAAAAGAGGAATAAGAAGCCACAGTCTGAGACATCCTGCCCCCTGGGGCCATCATGAACCAAAAAGTCTGTATCAGGGCCTGACTCAGTCTTGTAAGCCTCATTTTCGCTACCCTGTCATTTATAGGGTTGCTATCAGTTGGAACCAACTGGACGGCACACAACAGCAATGACAACAAAGAGACCTTGAAAACCCTACGGACCAGTTCTACTCTGCACACGTGGGATCTCCAGGAGTCAGAACTGACTCGACAGCAACTAACAGGGGACATCAGCATTTCCACGACGACTGAGAATCAAACTCTAACATGCCGTCAGCTGCCCTAAAAACACATCTCCATCCCCCACCCAGAACCCACTGCTTATTTTATAGTCATTACCAATATCATTACTACACTACCAAGAAAAATAACTGCTTGCTCTAAAAAAGTCAAACCAAACAGAAGAGCCCAAAGAAAAATGCAAAAATCAAGTTTAGCTGAACTTCTCATCTGCCTTTCTGACATCTCTCTCTGCATCCAGAGAAAGGGAGATACATGAACATAATTGCACATAATTGGAATCATATGATATATGCTGTATTTCTCACTCCACAACATCAGGAGCATCTTTCCAAGTCAATAAACATAAATCCACCACCATGATGTTTTAGTAGCAGCTTGGAATTGGACTTCATGGATGCATGCAATTTACTTAAAAATCCCTCACTGATGGATATTGAGGATGTATCTTCTTTTTTTTTTTTGCTACTATAATCATCCCTTCAATAAATACACTCATACAAAGACATCTCATACTCGTATAATCATCTCCAAGATATAAATTCCTGGAAGTGTGATTACTGAATCAAACAGTGAACACGTTTTATATTTTGAAATGTGTGAGACAGACTACCATCCAGAAATGGTTACCACCAACAGGGGGCACAAAAGGGACCACTCTTACCTGTGACACATTCCAAGGTAGGGCAGAGGCAGACACATGGGATTCCAGCCAGAAGGACACAGGCCAGCAACACTGTGGGTAGCACGGTAGGGTTGGTGTGGTCCTATCTTCACAAAAGAGTCCCCGCGTGGTACAGTGAACATGCTTGGCTGTTACCGCGAGGTTGAAGGTTCAAGTCCACCCAGAGATGCCTTGGTCAGAAGGCTTGGCAATCTACTTTGGAAAACTCAGCCACTGAAAACCCTATGGAACCCAGATCTACTCTGGCACACATGGGGTTGCCATGAGTCAGGGTCAACTAGGCAGCTACTTTTATTTATTTATTTATTTAATCCTATTGAGTGCCATTAGCATTTAAGGTAGAGAGTTTCTGCCCCAGCTTTCTCGACTACTTTCCTTTTAAAAGCATCTGCATCACTGTGATGGTTAAGATTGTGTGACACCCTGGCTGGGCCATGATTCTCAGTGTTTATATATGATCAGCCTCATGATGGGATCTGCTGTGAATAGCCAGTCAGTCGAAAGGGAGCTTCCTTGGGTGTGTGGCCTGCATCCGAATACAAATGGACATTCTGGCTTTTGCCCTTGCTGGATCCTGCAGCTGCCTCCTATTCATGTGACCTCCAGTTCTTGGGACTTGAGCTAGCAGCTTAACTGCTGATTTGGGAATTCGTTGTTCTTCATAGCCTGTAAGCAAGAGCCCTGTTCTCCAACCTGCCGATCTTGGGTTTGCCAGCCCCTACAGCTATGTGAATCAGAAGCTCTGCAGTCTTGTCTGCCGATCTTGGGATTTGTTGATCTTCACAGCCTGTGAACAAGAGCCCTGCTCTCTGAACTGCCTGCCTTGGGTTTGCCAGTCCCTGCGGCTACATAAATCAGGAGAAGCCTCTATCCTGATCCGAGGACTTGGGACTTCCCAGCCTCTACAAGCACATGAGCCATTTCCTTGCTATAAATCTCTATATACATATATTTGTGCACTTTGCTGGTTTTGCTTCTCTAGGGAACCCAGCCTAAGAGATTACCAACTTCAAGACTGTAGGTCACTTTCCTACTCCATGCCTCATTTTCCCATCTTTATGTTTTCTTTTCTTAGACTTGGTATGAAGCTACAAGACACAATTATTTTAAGAATAAGAATGGTGTTATAGATTGAATTGTGTCCTCCAAAAATGTGTAGTAAAGTCTTAGCCCCTGTACCTGTGAATGTGATCCTTTTTGGAATAGGGTTTTTCTTTTGTTATGTTAGTGAAGGCATACCAGAGTAGGATGAGTCCTAAACCTAATCACTTCTGAGCTATACAAAGAACAGAAGAGACAGAGACACACACAGAGAGAAGACAGACTCTATGTGAGAACTCATCTACAAGCAAAGGATCACCAGCAGATACCAGAAACTAGGAGAGAGGTCCATAGAAGAAATCAACACAGCCAAGACCCTGATTTAGACTTTCAGCCTCCAGAACCGTGAGAAGATAACTCTCTGTTCTTTAAAGCCACGCACTGGTGGTATTTCTGATATGACGACCCTAGGAAGCCAGGACAAGGGGTGTGGTAGCCAGCCTCCAAGATGGCCCCAGTAATCTCTCCTCCTGGCATTCCCACACTTGGGTAGTTCTCTCCCATATTTTATTAGGGTTGGTTTGAATGATTCATAAAATGTGCCAGAAGTGCTGGCATATGGCTTCTAAGGATTGGTCATAAAAGGCACTGTGGTTTCTGCCTCTCTTTCTCTCAGATTGCTCAGTCTGTGAGAAACTGCCTGTTTCGTGTGTTTTAAACCACTAAGTGTCGGGTAATTTGATGTGTGGCAAGAGATAAAACACTTTCCCACTCCACAAATCATGGAGAGCATTTCACAGATTTGGTATGAAGTTACAGGTCTCCTGTGCGGCTCAATGCCAGAGTGGGTCAGAAGGCCTGCCTGTGGGTACAGACTGGGTGGTCTTTACTCCACTGAGTTTTTGTTTCCTCATTCATAAAATAAGGATAGAAACAGCACCACTTCATGGGGTCATTAAGAGGACTTAATGAGAATAGAGAGGAACACCTGATCAACTGCCAAGTGGGACAGGAAAGTGAGTGTGTGGTTGTCATCTCTCATTATCCATTCCTCTTCCTCCTCCTCTCATCATTACCAGTAAACACCTTTTTCAAGTGACCTAGCAGTGGAGTTTATTATTAAAAACTCAAAAGTCATTTTGGGGTAACAGAGAGGCCAAGAGGTACATCCTTAGAGGTTTCAGTTTACACCAAATATCAGCAGAGACAAGCATAAGAGAGAAGGGAGCATGTTGACTGTGTGGCACACACATGGACAGTGAACCAAGCCATGCAAACAACATTTAATAAAAGCATCTGACACGACAGTTAAGTACTCAGCTGCAAACCAAAAAGTTGGTGGATCGAACCCACCCAGCAGCTCCACAGGAGAAAGACCTGAAGATCTGCTCCTGTAAAGATTAAAACCTAGAAAACACTATGGGGCATTCCACTCTCTTACGTGGGGCCACCGTGAGTTGGAATCAACTCAAAGACATACAACAACATTCACTTACCACCATCACAACGTCTTGCATATCTGCATTCCACTAGTACTGCTATTTCCATGCTATTTTTCTTTAAATCAACTTACTTTTTTTTTCTTAAGTATTTTCAAAAGAAATTCCATATCACTACCATAAATGGAAAACCATTCTCTGAAGATGCTCTAAAGAGAAGATAATCATAAAACTAAGTACACAGTAATTAACACAAAACAACAATGACAAAAGGCTGTGAATCACCTGAAATCACATCATGGTCCCCAGCAATATGCAAATCAACCACACCTTGGGGATGCACCACACTGACACTCCATCCCTGAGAGACTGTGTACTCATGTTTTTGGAAATACAAATACGGGGAGATTCTCTGCCACTGTATCCCTGGAATCCGTAGCTGGCTTCACCCATAGTCACATGCCCAAGTGACTCCAAGTTCACCACCATGATGGAGGGTCTCCAAAGAACACAGTGAACACAACTGTGTTTACCATGAGGACATGATACATGTTCTTCACTTGATACATGATACCTGTTCTTCACATGACATATGTTCTTCACTTTTCCCAGTACCCTGGGGCCCTCACATCCCAGACACAACCAAGGATGCCACATTAGCAGCAGGAAGTAAAGTCCCCACCCCTGGCCCTTCCACCAACCATTGCTCCCCAAGGGGACCTGGCCCTTCTTAGTTTTCACATCATGTACCACAAGCTGAGAGTCTGACCCAAGGGTTTCCTAAAAGCAATTATGCAAGAACCTGTGGAGCTTTATTCCCTTCAAACCCAGGTACTTCTGCAGCAAGCAGATCAGTTTCAGGGAAAAACTACTACTAGTGATTGATGACTGAGACCAAGGTGGCAGAAAAAGAGGGAAAAGCAGTTTCAGCAGCTAATCTGTTCTGCAAAATGCTTCTACTACACAGAGGGGGGGCCAATATGGCTGACTAGGTAGAAGCTACTTCAGATCCCTCTTGCAACAAAGACTCAGAAAAACAAGTGAATCGATCACATACATGACAATCTACGAGCCCTAACCATCAAACACAGATCTAAAGAGTTGACCTGAGTGACAGAGACTGAGAACGAACAACCACGGGAAAGCAACAACTGCTTTTGGAGCCTGGAGCCAGCATCCCAGTCAGAAAACCTTGGCCCCAGGCTTTGGACTGGGCACGGGGGAGCTGAGCATGGCATCCTGAGACGGCGCAAAGACAGGTCACAGCCCTAGCCCCCAGAAGTGACCTCGGGAGAAGCCCAGCCAGTACACACAAACAGCGCAGCAACACAGCTGACAGGAGGAGAAGTCACCAGGAGGCAGCTGCTGATTTTGGAGCCTGGAGTGTGGCGTCCCAGCCGGGGAACCTTGGCGCTGAGCTTTGGACTGGGAGCAGAGGAACTAAACTGGCTTCTGAGACAGCACAAGCACAGGACACGGGGCCTGACCCTCGGAGGCAATCTCGACCCAGCCAACCCACACAGACTACACACCCCTCGGGAATCTCAGATAAAACATTCATCACCAAACAAGATAAGTAACTTTGTCTATATACTGGGTGCTACTCTCTCCTATTTATCTGATCCCTCCCCTCCCCTTCCCAGGCGGCTTCATTAACATTGGAATTTCCTGAGCCAGAGAGTGAAGTGCACTGCGGGTTTTCTTTTTTTTTTTTTTTCGTCTTTTCCTAACCCATTCTCCTGGCCTGAGAGAAGCAGCTACAAAAAAACCCAGGGACCAAAAATCCTTCCCTAATTGCACTAAAAATACAGAACCAGCTCCAGCCAAGCATATAAGATCCACAGTCTTGGGCTTTCATCCCTACAGGGAACAAGGTGGCTATTATAATGCAAAGACAATTCTGATACAGATCTGACTGTAACTGTTTTAGCAGATTACTGGAAAGACAAGTTTCCCAGGTCTGATATCTCTGCATATTCAACAGAGCCCTCACTGACCCACAATGGGGAACTGTGGGCTGAAGCTCCCCCCAGACCACCTAGCCTCCTGCCTTAGGGGTCTGAGGATAGTGACACCTACCAATCTTTAGAGGTACATGCATTTGGTGCCTAAGGTATAGCTGCAGAGCCCACCCACCAAAGTGCTGTAGGAAAAGAGACACACCTACCTCACTGGCACTTGGGGGAAGCCTGTCAGCACCCTGCCCCCCCTGGAGTGTGACCCCCTGCTGCTACTAGACTCTGGTGCACACAACTATCACCACTACTCCTCTACGTGGATAGGTGACAGTCTGCATCACACACTTGATGACCCAAAATCAGTTTCTACTCAAGAATACTGAATGGACTCTTAGGCTTATATATCTGGTAACAGCCCAAACCAGCTGGTAATACGACATAAGTGATTCAAGGGCTACAACAATCAAGACAGCGCAATCTAGTAGCCCATCTACGTATATTGAAAGAAAACAAAACAAGATAAGACGCAGTGAGCAAATACAAAATAAATCACTACAATATCTTATAGATGGCTCGGAGACAGCAATCGATATCAAACCACATAAGAAGCAGACCATGATTGCTTCTACAACTCCCCAAACTAAAGATTCAAAATCTTTCCCAAATGAAGATACAATCCTGGAATTGCCAGATGCAGAATATAAAAAACTAATTTACAGAATGCTTCAAGACATCAGGGATGACCTCAGAAATGAAATAAGGCAATCTAGAGAAAAAGCCAAGGAACACACTGATAAAGGAGTGGAAGAAATCAAAAAGATTATTCAAGAACACAGTGGAAAAATTAATAAGCTGCAAGAATCTATAGAGAGACAGCATTCAGAAATCCAAAAGATTAATGGCAAAATTACAGAATTAGACAACTCAATAGGAAGTCAGAGGAGCAGACTCGAGCAACTGGAATGCAGAGTGGGGGACCTGGAGGACAAGGGAATTGATATGAATATAGCTGAAAAAAATCAAATAAAAAATTTTAAACACTGAAGAAACCCTAAGAATCATGTGGGACTCTATCGAGAAGAATAACGTGCGTGTGATTGGAGTCCCAGAACAGAGAGGGATAACAGAAAATACAGAGAGAATAGTTGAAGATCTGTTGGCAGAAAACTTCCCTGACATCATGAAAGACGAAAGGATATCTATCCAAGATGCTCATCGAACCCCATATAAGATTGATCCAAAAAGAAAATCACCAAGACATATTATCATCAAACTTGCCAAAACCAAAGATAAAGAGAAAATTGTAAAAGCAGCCAGGGATAAAAGAACGGTCTCCTACAAAGAGGAATCAATAAGTTCGGACTACTCAGCAGAAACCATGCAGTCAAGAAGGCAATGGGATGATATATATAGAGCACTGAAGGAGAAAAACTCCAGCCAAGGATCATATATCCAGCAGAGCTCTCTCTCAAATATGAAGGTGAAATTAAAACATTTACAGATAAACACAAGCTTAGAGAATTTGCAAAAACCAAACCAAAGCTACAAGAAATACTAAAGGAAATTGTTTGGTCAGAAAATCAAAAATATCAGATACCAGCACAACACAACGTCACAGAACAGAACATCCTGATATCAACTCAAATAGGGAAATCACAAAAACAAAATAAGATTAATTTTAAAAAGAAAAAAAAGCTCAAAACAGGGAATCATTGAAGTCAATATGCAAAAGATCACAATAATCAAAAAGAGGGACTAAATACAGGAGGCATGGAACTGCCATATGGACAAGGAAACAAGGAGATACAGGACAATACAAGTTAGGTTTTTACTTAGAAAAATAGGGGTAAATATTAAAGTAACCACAAAGAGGTATAACAACTCCATAATGCAAAATAAAAACCAAGAAAAACATAAAAACTCAGCAAACATAAATTCAACCACTATGAAAATGAGGAACACACAATTTACAATGAAAAACGTCTCAGCACAAAAAAGTAAGTGGAAAAATGAAAATGCCAACAACACACACAAGAAGGCATCAAAATGACACTACTAAACACATAAAAAAAAAAAAACTAAACACATACTTATCTATAATTACGCTGAATGTAAAACAGACTAAATGCACCAATAAAAAGACAGAGAGTCTCAGACTGGATAAAGAAACATGATCTGTCTATATGCTGCCTACAAGAGACACACCTTAGACTTAGAGACACGAACTAAAACTCAAAAGATGAAAAAATATATATCAAGCAAACAACAAGCAAAAAAGAGCAGGAGTAGCAATATTAATTTCTGACAAAATAGACTTTAAAGTTAAATCCACCACAAAGGATAAAGAAGGACACTATATAACGATTCAAGGGACAATAGACCAGAAAGATATAACCATATTAAATATTTATGCACTCAATGACAGGGCTGCAAGATTCATAAAACAAACTTTAACACAACTGAAAAGTGAGACAGACACCTCCACAATTATAGTAGGAGACTTCAACACACCGCTTTCGGAGAAGCACAGGACTTCCAGTAAGAAGCTCAATAGAGACACAGAAGACCTAACTGCTACAATCAACCAACTTGACCTCATAGACTTATACAGAACACTCCACCCAACAGCTGCAAAGTATACTTTTTTTTCTAGCACACATGGAACATTCTCTAGAATAGACCACATATTAGGTCATAAAACAAACCTTTGCAGAATTCAAAGCACTGAAATATTACAAAGCATCTTCTCAGACCACAAGGCCATAAAAGTGGAAATCAATAACAGAAAAATTAGGGAAAAGAAATCAAATACTTGGAAACTCAACAATACCCTGCTAAGAAAGACTGGGTTATATAAGACATTAAGAAGGGAATAAAGAAATTCATAGAATGCAACAAGAATGAAAACACTTCCTATCAAAACCTCTGGGACACAGCAAAAGCAGTGCTCAGAGGTCAATTTATATCGATAAATGCACACATACATAAAGAAGAAAGAGCCAAAATCTGAGAATTGTCCCTACAACTTGAACAAATAGAAAGTCAGCAACAAAAGAATCCATCAGGCACCAGAAGAAAACAAATAATAAAAATTAGAGCTGAACTAAATGAATTAGAGAACAGAAAAACAACTGAAAGAAGTAACAAAGCCAAAAGTTGGTTCTTTGAAAAAAATAACAAAATTGATAAACCATCGGCCAGACTGACTAAAGAAATGCAGGAAAGGAAACAAATAACCCGAATAAGAAACGAGATGGGCCACATCACAACTGACCCAACTGAAATTAAAAGAATCATAACAGATTATTACAAAAAATTGTACTCTAACAAATTTGCAAACCTAGAAGAAATGGATGAATTCCTAGAAAAACACTACCTACCTAAACTAACACAATCAGAAGCAGAATAACTAAATAGACCCATAACAAAAAAAGAGATTGAAAAGGTAATCAAAAAACTCCCAACAAAAAAAAAAGCCCTGGCCCAGGCAGCTTCACTACAGAGTTCTACCAAACTTTTAGAGAACAGTTAACACCACTACTACTAAAGGTATTTCAAAGCATAGAAAATGATGGAATACTACCTAAATCATTCTATCAAGCCACCATATCCCTGATACCAAAACCATGTAAAGACACCACAAAAAAAAGAAAATTACAGACCTATATCCTTTTTTTTTTATCCCTCATGAACATAGATGCAAAAATCCTCAACAAAATTCTAGCCAATAGAATTCAACAACATAACAAAAAAATAATCCACCACGACAAAGTGGGATTTATACCAGGTATATTAGAAAAACCATTAATGTAATCCACCATATAAATAAAACAAAAGACAAAAACCACATGATCTTATCAATTGATGCAGAAAAGGCATTTGACAAAGTCCAACACCCATTCATGATAAAAACTCTCACCAAAATAGGAATTGAAGGAAAATTCCTCAATATAATAAAGGGCATCTATACAAAGCCAACAGCCAACATCACTCTAAATGGAGAGAGCCTAAAAGCATTTCCCTTGAGAATGGGAACCAGACAAGGAAGCCCTTTATCACCGCTCTTATTCAACATTGTGCTAGAGGTCCTAGCCAGAGCAATTAGGCTAGACAAAGAAATAAAGGGCATCCGGATTGGCAAGGAGGAAGTAAAATTATCTCTATTTGCAGATGACATGATCTTATACACAGAAAACTCTAAGGAATCCTCCAGAAAACTACTGAAACTAATAGAAGAGTTCGGCAGAGTCTCAGGTTATAAGATAAACATACAAAAATCACTTGGATTCCTCTACATCAACAAAAAGAACATCGAAGAGGAAATCACCAGATCAATACCATTCACAGTAGCCCCCAAGAAGATAAAATACTTAGGAATAAATCTTACCAAGGATGTAAGAGACCTATACAAAGAAAACTACAAACTATTAGTACAAGAAACTAAAAAGGACCTACATAAGTGGAAAAACATACCTTGCTCATGGATAGGAAGACTTACTAACATAGTAAAAATGCCTCTTCTACCAAAAGCTATCTATACATACAAATGCACTTCCAATCCAAATTCCAATGACATTTTTTAATGTGATCGAGAAACAAATCACCAACTTCATATAGAAGGAAAAGAAGCCCCGGATAAGTAAAGCATTACTGAAAAAGAAGAAGAAAGTGGGAGGCCTCACTCTACCTGATTTCAGAACCTATTATACAGCCACAGTAGTCAAAACAGCCTGGTACTGGTACAACAACAGGCACATAGACCAGTGGAACAAAATTGAGAACCCAGATATAAATCCATCCGCATATAAGCAGCTGATGTTTGACAAAGGCCCAGTGTCAGTTAATTGGGGAAAAGGTAGTCTTTTTAACAAATGGTGCTGGCATAACTGGATATCCATTTGCGAAAAAATGAAACAGGACCCATACCTCACACCATGCACAAAAACTAACTCCAAGTGGATCAAAGACCTAAACATAAAGACTAAAACGATAAAGATCATGGAAGAAAAAATAGGGACAACGTTAGGAGCCCTAATACAAGGCATAAACAGAATACAAAACATTACCAAAAATGATGAAGAGAAACCAGATAACTGGAAGCTCCTAAAAATCAAACACCTATGCTCATCTAAACACTTCACCAAAAGAGTAAAAAGACCACCTACAGATTGGGAAAAAATTTTCAGCTATGACATCTCCGACCAGCGCCTGATCTCTAAAATCTATATGATTCTGTTAAAACTCAACCACAAAAAGGCAAACAACCCAATCAAAAAGTGGGCAAAAGATATGAACACGCACTTCACTAAAGAAGATATTCAGGCAGCTAACAGATACATGAGAAAATGCTCTCGATCATTAGCCATTAGAGAAATGAAAATTAAAACTAGGATGAGATTCCATCTCACTCCAACAAGGGTGGCATTAATACAAAAAACTCAAAATAATAAACGTTGGAGAGGCTGCGGAGAGATTGGAACGCTTATACACTGCTGGTGGGAATGTAAAATGGTACAACCACTTTGGAAACCTATCTGGCGTTTTCTTAAAAAGTTAGAAATAGAACTACCATACAACCCAGAAATCTCACTCCTCGGAATATACCCTAGAGAAATAAGAGCCTTTACACAAACAGATACATGCACACCCATGTTTATTGCAGCTCTGTTTACAATAGCAAAAAGCTGGAAGCAACCAAGGTGTCCATCAACGGATGAATGGTTAAATAAATTATGGAATATTCACACAATGGAATACTACGCATTGATAAAGAACAGTGAGGAATCTGTGAAACATTTCATAACATGGAGGAACCCGGAAGGCATTATGCTGAGTGAAATTAGTCAGAGGCAAAAGGACAAATATTGCATAAGACCACTATTATAAGATCTTGAGAAATAGTTTAAACTGAGAAGAACACATACTTTTGTGGTTACAAGGTGGGGAGGGAGGGAGGATGGGAGAGGGTTATTTACTGATTAGTTAGTAGATAAGAACTACTTTAGGTGAAGGGAAGAACAATAATACACGGAAGGTCAGCTCAACTGCACTGGACCAAAAGCAGTTTCCTGAATAAACTGAATGCTTCAAAGGTCAGCAGAGCAAGGGCAGGGGTTTGGGGACTATGGCTTAAGGGGACTTCTAAGACAATTTGCAAAATAATTCTATTATGAAAACATTCTGCATCCCACTTTGAAGTGTGGCGTCTGGGGTCTTAAATGCTAACAAGCAGCCATCTAAGATGCATCAATTGGTCTCAACCCACCTGGATCAAAGGAGAATGAAGAATACCAAGGTCACATGATAACTATGAGCCCAAGAGACAGAAATGGCTACATGAACCAGAGACTTACATCATCCTGAGACTAGAAGAACTAGATGGTGCCCGGCCACAACCAATGACTGTCTTGACAGGGAGCACAACAGAGAACCCCTGAGGGAGCAGGAGAACAGTGGGATGCAGACCCCAAATTCTCATAAAAAGACCAGACTTAATGATCTGACTGAGACTAGAAGAATCCCGGCGGTCATGGTCCCCAAACCTTCCGTTGGCCCAGGACAGGAACCATTCCGGAAGATAACTCATCAGACATGGAAGGGACTGGGCAATGGGTTGGAGAGAGATGCTGATGAAGAGTGAGCTACTTGTATCAGGTGGACACTTGAGACTGTGATGGCATCTCCTGTCTGGAGGGGAGATAGGAGAGTAGAGAAGGTTAGAAACTTGCAAAACCGTCACGAAAGGAGAGCCTGGAAGGAGGGAGCGGGCTGACTCAGGGGGAGAGTAAGTGGGAGTATGGAGTAAGGTGTATATAAGCTTATATGTGACAGACTGACTTGATTTGTAAACTTTCATTTAAAGCACAATAAAAATTATTAAAAAAATATATGTTTATAGGACATACTGTAAAAAAAAAAAAAAATGCTTCTACTTACTGAGCCTCGTAGACTATACTTGACACTGGATGATGGGAGGGCTGAATTTTCGGACAGATAGTCCTTTTTTTTTTTTAGTCCTGGACTAAAAAAAAAAATCCCGGATGAGGGGAAAATTCTAATTTGGAGTAACCCATGTGAGCAGGACTCCTGAATGTTTTGCCACATTTACCCAAGTTTACAGCACTTTTCTTAAATTTCCTTCTCAGCCCCATTTTGTAGATTAACTAAAAAAAAAGGGGGGCGGGGTAGTTGAGTAACGAGTTAAGCCCAATAGCAGATTTTTAACCAAGTGACAAGACCCCAGTGTTACGGACCACCCAGGATTCATGTGTACCCCATGCCCCTTTCTTTGAAAGAAACCCCATTATTGGCCCAGGTGGCCCACGACCCCAGCCACATCTAATCTTGTCTAGGGATGGACACCTGCCCCAGGTGACACCAATCAGGGTATCTCTCTCAGGAATAGAAACCAAGACACATGGAAACTGTCACTGGATTATGCTGGGCTTAAGGCATACGCATCAAAGCCCATATGGCTCCATAGCAACCATGAGCTGTGGGAAAGTGAAGCTGGCTGAGGAGTCTACGAGGCCAGATCATGGCCCTTAAATAATCAGGAACAACACACATTCCCACCATATCACCAGACAGTATTTTCTGAAACAAAAAAAAAAAAAAATTGCTTCTCTTGTGAGTGGCCTGCCTACAGGACACAACACATTCAATCAAATCATGTTGTCTTTTTATAATCTCGCATTGCTAGAGAGATCCTTTCTAATTATGATTCAAAACCCAAAAGCCATTAAACAAAAGATTGAAAGATTTGAATACATAAAATTTTCTGCATGAAAAATAATACCATAAAGAAAGTATAAGACCAAGAACAATATGGAAAAAAATTATAACTCATCAAACAAAGGGGTAATTTCCTTTAATCATAAAGAGCTTCCCAGAACCAGTAAGAAAAATACCAAAGGAAGTCAAAGGAAAAAAATGAGCAAGGAACATGTACAGACAATTTGCAAAAGACACAGCAGTGCAAATGGCTGTAACACACATTAAAAGATCCCGGGCTCTCTGATATAAAAGAATTGCAAATCTAGACAGTGTTTTATTTTTTACTTAGACTGACAAAGATAAAAGTGGACAAAGCATCCAGGTGGCGTGGATATAGGAAAACACATATTCTTATACATACTGGAATTATACGTTGGTCAAAAATTTTAAAGTTGAAAATATTTGAAGTAGCAATTCCTTTGAATTTCTGTTCTAGTAAATGTCTGCGCATGTGTATAATGACGTATGCCGAGGGTATTCACTGAAGCACTTTTTTTTGTAGTTAGAAATTATTGGCAGCAACATGAATTTCTATTATTCATGGACCACACAAATAAGTTATGGTACATCCAGGCATCCTCAGTAAAGATGATGAAGAATGATAAAGAAAAAAATGGAAAATGCAGAGTGGTATGTCAAATATGGAGTCCCTGGGTAGCGAAAATGGTTAAGCAGTGGGTTACTAACCAAAAGCTGGTGGTTCAATTCCACCCAGCGGTGCCTTGGAAGAAAGGCCTGGCAATCTACTTCCAAAAGGTCGTAGCTTTGAAAACCCTGTGAAGCATGAATCTACCATGACACACGTGGGGTTGCCATGAGTCAGAGTCAACTCGAGACAGTAACTGGTTTGGCTGATTTATACTATGTCATTATCTGTTCATTGTTTTAGGAATATATGCATAAGTTGTATGTGCATTAAAATCTCCAGCAAGATAGGCAAAAAAAACTAGCAAAAATGGCAGCTTTTGGTGAGAGGAAGTAAATGGCTGCTGAGAGGCGGGGTAAAAAGGAAACTTACTCTTTTGACTCTTGTTAATTTTATACTCTGGGTGTGTATTTCGATACCATTCAAAAAATGTATTCTACTTAAATTTTTTAATTTTTTTGTAAAAGAAAATAATTTAAAGGAAAAAATACTAGCAGAGCCCTTTGGATAGGGATTCCTTTCTTGACATCTTCCAGAAAAAACTTAGTTGACATCTTTGGCAAATGGCTTAGGGTTGCTTTGGAGGACTTGAGTCCTGTCGATGTGGCTTGAATGCAGAAATGTTGGCATTCGAGGGTATATCTGAGTGGTGCTTATCTGGAATAGCAAATACGGGGCACACACACTGCCGCTCTCCTCACCGATTCCTATGGCAGGCAGTACTAATCAATCGTCGCACTGTTACTGCTGAGCTTAGATGCAGTCTCGGAAATCAACTCAATGTGCTCAGAAGGTGCTGCCAATCCATTTGAGCTGATGTGCCGGCTGAGATCAACCCCCATCTCTGGGTAGGAGAGCATCAGGGCAGAGCCCAGACATTTGGAAGTAGGGGCTCCCCACTCAGGCTTGGGAACAAGTGGGTGTCATCCAATTTGCCACCACTCCCATGTCCCTGTCCATGCTCAACAGCTCAGCAGTGAGGCAGCCAACCTCCCAAGGCCCGTCTTCTGCAAACGTCACCCGGGTCCCAGCAATCTCCACCTGAAACCAGTGCCCTTCGAAGGAAACGCTGGTTAACCTCCAACAAGGAACTCAGGCTTCCCTCCTTACTTAGAAAATCCCGTGTAAATGACGGATGACACCTTTCAATCCTCTGCTTTAAAAAATGAGAGGAAAAGTTTCACTCCCTATTCCCAGATGTTAAAATCTCTGCTGCTCCCTGGGGCAAAGAAATCAATGCAAGTTAGCTCCATAATTTTTTTTTCCCTTGGAACGCATCCACTTCCAGCAATTTATTTGACTGACTATGCCTTCTATTACCATGTAAATTGTTTCAGACTGCAGGAAAAAAAAAAGTATTAATCTCCTCTCAGTAAGTCATAAAATAAAGAAATCAATTTCAAGGTCAATTTAGCCCAAATAACACCTGCTGCCCTTTTGTGTAACATGCAGACGCCTCTGGAACACTAGGCTGCTATCTAAGGCATCGATAGGCAACTGTGGATTACCAAGTTTCATATCAGTTAGGGGAGCACCAAGGGAGGCACTGGCCCCATGGCCCAGGGGCCCAGAGTGTAAGTTTCGGAAGGATGAGGTTAATGGGGCCCAGCAAAGTGGCCCTCTGCAGGCCAGGGTGGTGGAGTGGAAGGTCAGTTAGAGCTGAGCACAAGTCATTAACTGGCTGACTGGCTGTGTGACTCTGGGAAAGTTACTAAACCTCTCTGAGCCTCTGAGTCTGTACCAGTAAAATTATTTACAGCGAGGGCTAGGTGATCTTGCAGGACCTTTCAATCCAGGCCATTGTGGACTTTGGCAAAGGTTAGACACCCTGGAGAACTGGCCCACACAGTCAGGTTTATGTAGACACCCTGACTTAAAAGGAAGCGTGATCTGACAGACGAGGAAACAGGCTCCGGAGTCCCAACTGCTGGACCCCAAATCATCTTTCCTCCACTTATGAGCTGATTGACCTTGGACAAGATGCTTAACTTCTAATCTCTCGGTTTCTTCAACTGGAAGATGATGTTACCTATTTCTAGAAAGAAAGAATTATCGTACCCATTTTATGGATGAGTAAACTGGTCACAGAGAAGTCAAGTGACTCCCCCAGGTGACACAACTTCCTCTTACAAACCCTGTGAGTGAAAGGAGGCACCTCCTGGGCACACTCCTATTCCCTTGGCCACCACCCCACAAACCTACCAGTGAAAATGTCAAAGGCAGAATGGGGCCTGCAGCTTCTCAAAGGCAGGTCCAGGACCCAGGAGACTAGAGAAGCCTGCCTTTAGAACACCCACTCCATCCATAGTACCTCGACCCTGGCCTTATGTAACCAAAGGCCTCATAACTCCAGAGGGTGTGGATTTTCACCTATACCCAACAGACTAACCAGGTAGCCCGAGGAGGCCATGATATCAAGTAGTCCCAAGCCACTCTCAACTCTTCTCTTTGTTTCTGCAAAGCCAGCCTCATGTTCCCACCCATCCAGTCAGCTGCTGAGTCACAGGGCCCTCCCCATGAAATGTGTCCCTCGTTTCTGCCCCATGCAGGCATCCTGATGCCAATGCCTGGACTCAGATCACATTCATTCTGGTGGCGTCTGAAACAGCCTCCGTACGTCCATTCACCCACCCCTATAGCCATTCTCTAGTCCACAGCCAAAAAGACCAAACCCACTGCTGTTGACTCGATTCTGACTCATAGCAACCCTATAGGACACAGCAGAACTGCCCCATAGGGTTTCCAGGGCTGTAATCTTTACAGAAGCAGACTGCCGCATCTTTCTCCCACGAAATGGATGGTGGGTTTGAACCACCAACCTTTCAGTTAGCAGTCAAGCGCTTAACCACTGCACCACCACAGCTCCTGGTTGAGGTCACTCCCACTTAAACACCCCTTCCAGTGCCCCCCCACGTTGGCACAGCTCTTCCCATTACCCACATGGGGTGCCGCTAAGGACTATCATCCTTAAATGTCACTTGGTCAAGGAAACATCAAACAGATCACTTCTGACAACACTAACCACAATGCACCTACAGAGGAGATGCCTTCTACGTTCCAGGATGCAATGATAGAAAAGCAGAATCACAGTTAACTGAGCATATACTGTGGGCTTCAATATGTGAGCTCACGGCGAGGGGGTGTCAGGAAAGGATGAGGACTCAGCTCTGTGTTTGGCAGTGTCACTTTTAGACAAGGTCTTACACTAAAGCATCTGGGTCATGTTGCTCATAGATAAGGAGCCAGCGGACATGTCACATTGCCTTTACAGGGCTTCCTGCCCTAACTCCCTCTAGGGGTATCATTATGGATCAGACTGTGTCCCCCAAAAAAGATATGTTGAAATCCCACCCCCCCCATATCTGTGAATGTGACCTTGTTTGGAAATGGGGTCTTTGAACATGTTATCAGTTAACGTGAGGTCATACTGGAGTTAGGAGTCCCTGGGGGGTACAAACAGTTAAGTCCTCAACTACAAGCTGAAAGGTTGCTGGTTCGAACCCACTCAGAGGTGTCTTGGAAGACAGACCTGGCAATCTGATTCCAAAAGGTCACAGCCTTGAAAACCCTATGAAGCAGTTCCACTCTGCGCACATGGTGTTGCCATGACTAGGGGCAGACTCGATGGCTGCTAATAACAGCGACATACTGGAGTGGGTAGGTTGCAATCCAGTTTGAGTGGTGGCCTATGAAAGAGAAGGAAAGACACAGACAGAGGAAGGATGGCCATGTCTGATGCAAGCCAAAGAATGCCTGAGGACAAGAAAGGCAAGGAAGGACCTTCCCCTAGAGCCTTCAGAAGGAGCACAGCCCTGCTGACACAGTGGTTTGTACTTCTGGCCTCCAGAACTGTGGGACAGTAAATTTATGCTCTTACAAACCACCCAGTTTGTTACACAGCCCTAGGAAACCAATATGGGCTTGACCCAGGCTTGGTCTTCCTGGGCCCCTTACCAGGTGGGTCTCCCCTGAGCAAGGTGGCCAGAAGTCCAGCAAGGCCAAATGCCCATGCAGTTTGACCAAGACTGTTTGAGAGCCTGCCATGAGCCAGGCAGGAGGGCAGAGTGGTTAGGAGGGTAGACTCCGCCAGGTGCTGACATCACCTAGCTCTCTGCTAGGCTACTTCCTACCTGTAATCCTGCCCCTCCCTTCCTCATCTGTAAATTAGGGATAATAATCTTAATAGGTAGTAACAGTATCCACGTGGATAAGGATTAAATTAAATAACGTATATAAAAAACTTAAGAAGGCCTGGTGTCACAATGGTTAAGTGCTTGAACTCGTGCAGCAGCTCCATGGAAGAAAGGCCTGGTGATCTATTCCCATAAAGATTAAACAAAACCTGTTGCTGTCGCGTTGATTCCGACTCAAGTCAGAGGAGAACCGCCCCATGGGGTTTCCCAGGAGTGGCTGGTGGATTCGAATTGCCGATCTTTTAGTTAGCAGCCAAGCTCTTAACCACTGCGCCACCAGGGCTCCCCATGAAGATCATAGCCTAGAAAACCCTAGGGGGCAGTTCTTTTCTGTCACATGGGGTTGCTGTGAGTCAAAATCGACTCAACAGTACCCAACAACATTTAAACCATTTAGCACAGGTCCAAGCACCCAAACTTGGCTTCGTGCTATAATTACCCAGGGAACTTTAATGACACATAAACACAAAATGCCAGGACTCTACCCCAGGCAAATCAAGCAGACTCTCTGGAGGTGAGGCCTGAGGGATGGTCGTTCTGAAATCTCTGTGGGTGATGTCAACCTACTGCCCAGGCTGGGAACCATTGGTCCAAGTCCCAAGTAAAGGAATGTGCCACTGGGGCGGAGGAAGTTCTTTTTTTTTTTTTTTTTTTTTGCCCCCTTTCTTTTTATTGTAAATATATATATATAACAATTGCCATTTGAACATTTTTCATGTGTAAAATTTAGTGACATCAATCACATTAATCATGCTGTGCAACCACCACCAATAAAACCAGCCAGTTGCCATGAAGTCAACTCCGCTCATGGTGACGCCATGGGTATCAGAGTAGAACTGTGTTCCACTGGGTTTCCAATGCCTGGGTTTCTGGAAGGAGATAGCTAGGCCTTTCTTTTGAGGCACTCCTGGTTGGACTTGAACCTCCAACCTTTCCATTAGTTGCTGAGCACTTAACCATTTGCATCACCCAGGGATTCCAACCATCACCAATATCCACTGCCAATTTTTCCATTGCCATACACAGAAACTCAATGAAGACAGTTGTCTTTTGAGGAGCCAGGATGACCCCTGAGGTACAGATATCTGCCGGTAGCCATGCCAGACTCCCCGCCATGAAATCCCGTAGTTCTCATGTTCCAAAGCAACTCCTAAATTCCCTCTTCAAAGAGGGCTGTTATGGATTAAATTGTGTCCAATGAAAATGTATTATAAATCCTACTATACCTGTGGTTATAATCCCATTTGGGAATAAGGTTTTCTTTGTTATGTTAATTAGGCAGTATTAGTGTAGAGTATGTCTTAAATTGATCTCTTTCAAGATACAGTGAAACCTGTGAGAGCCAGAACTCAACAGGACTGCCTCGTGTTTCTGAATCTCGAAAATCTTCCACCTCTGACAGGGTGCAGTCTTATCGCTTTTCTATCACTCTCTATTAGTAGAATATATTCAAGTTTTCCTTCTCTGACAGGTTTCCGTCTTACACAGATTCCAGCTTCCCCAGATTTTATGGTATAAAAGGACAGATCAAGCAAACAGCAAGCAGAGCAGAGATGGGGGAAGCAAGATGCCACACCACATGAAGATCACCAAACAACTGAGAAACAGAAGCTGAGAAGAGACAAGGGTCTTCCCCCGGATTCTCCAGAGAAAGAAACCTTCCCCTAGAACTGGTGCCCTGAATTTGAACTTCTAGACTCCTAAAGTGTGCAAAAATAAATTTCTGTTAAAGACATCCGCTTGTGGTATTTCTCTTATAGCATCACTAGATAGCTAAGACAAGGGATAAGTGAGTATACTGATAAAGAGAAAATAGCTCAGTGCCAAGGAAAGCCACAGATCTGGGACAATTTCTACAAAGTTCAAAAATCCCAACAGAGCCAAGAGGTGGAAACAACCCAAAAGTCCATCAATGGATGAACAAACAAATTGTGGTATACCAATACAACGAAATATGATTTGGCCAGAAAAAGGAATGAAACACTGGTTCATGCTACAATGTGGATAAACCTTGAAAGCAATACGCTAAGTGAAAGAACCCAGTCACAAAAGACCACATATTATCTGATTCCATTGATATGAAATGTCCAGAATAGGCAAATCCACAGACACAGAAAGCAGATTAGTAGTGGCCTAGGGGCTAGGAAGAAGGGAGAATGGGAAGCAACTGCTTAATAGCTCTTTCAAGACCCAATTATCTTTTCTTTTAATTTTTGTGTGTTGTGTGTGTGATAGCCTGTGTTTTCATTAATGGAAGGCATGCTGAGTCACAGAGCATTTATGAAATTTTGTTATGAAATACAGGTTTTGATACATGTTACATGGGACACATATGCCCGTCTGGACTCTGGGGGTAGAATTACGTGGGGCACATATGTACCTCTGGACTCCATATTCTCTGCATCCCTTCTAGGTCCCTTGACAGGTGGATAATGTATGGCACCTGAAAATGAGGTAATCACACAAATCTGGAATCATTGCAACTTCCAAGTAACACATGGGAACCCCGAAGTATACTTAATAAGGCTTATCTCCCAGTAGAAAAGCCTGAAGAGACAAATGCTTTGCAAAATCACACCTCCAGGATGTAGCACCTAATACAATGCCCTCTCAGCACAATGATGTGGTATCAACACCCATTTCTTCCATTTCACACAGTTAAACAGGTCCTTGCCTTGCAGCAGCGCACATTATAAGTGGGAAACCAGGTTCCCAATAAACTTCAGAGGCGGAAAATGTAGGTGGGTGGCATATGTCCCACAGGTCAGGAAAGGGTTGGGTACAGGTTTTCCACTTGTGGGGATGAAAACATTTAGAACTAGATAGAAATGGTGGTTACACAACCTTGTGAAGGTACTAAATTGTCACTTAAAAATGGTTAATTTTATGTTATGTGAATTTCACCTCAATTAAAAAAAAAAAAAAAACTCAACAGACCTAGACTTCTACCCTCCTTTCCAACCATAGATTTTCAAATAAACTAGTAGCCTTTTGCATACAGCTTGTTCAGTCAAGAACTGCTTTCTCCTACGTTCATCTCAAAAGCCTTTAAGATGAATAGGGTCGGCACCAGGAATGTCTAATGGAGTTACTGATCCACTGAGTCAAGAAACAATCGAGAGTAGGGGCAGAAGCTAAGTTCCCTCAGCACTGGGAGAATTTCTTTCTAACGTGAGGGAGTGAGATTCGGTGGACAGCGGCCGTGTGCTCCTCACCCACCCGTGGTGCAGGGACAGCATCTGACACTGAGGCCAACACATACTTAGGAGAGGGCAGCCCACTCACCCACCATGCTTCCAAGCAAGGGATGATTTTTGAAAACAGGAGCTGAAGAGCGATGATATAAGCTAGCCTGGAAGAGAAGTAATGCTTGATCTTTGTGCCCTTGTAGGGAAACTAAACACCCAGTCGAGTCTGGCAGCGTGAAAAATGCCCATTTGCACGTGGGCAATGAAATCTGAACTAGACCTACCGAGACGATGGGAGATGGGACATAAAGAAGTCCAGGCAAAAATGCTGGGCAATGCCGCGTGGAGACGAAGGCGGTATTAGTGATGCAAGATGGAACGCAGACATATCCCTGGCTGGGGATGCTGAACACAGCATGCGGGTGTTTCCAAGGACGAGAATAGCAGGGGAGCCGGTGAAGGAGACGCAGCTTATTACGGGAGCTTTTGCAAAATGAAGTCGTGGAGAATGGTGAAACAAGTGAAGTGTGAAATAAATACTTCCTGAGTGTAATCACGAGGGAGAACACTAAAATTAGGATGTCTGACAAGGGCTTTTTATCCAATCTGCCAGGATTTCCTAAGGGCTGCTGAGAGAGATGTTGGCAGTACCCCGCGTGACATCCCAGGCCATTTTTACAGGACGGGGGTAGGTGCGGCAAACAGTACTGGGCGGACTGACCAGAGGGACTGCCCAGGGTAGCCATGGGCTCTCTGGGCCATTCTTGGAGACAAGTCCCTGCAAAGGGAGGAGACACAAGTGAGGGAAGTGCTACCACGTCCAGGCTGAGCATGTGGGCTTTAGATTCAGATGGCCCAGCGTTGAACACCCTGCTTTTCCTTCGAGTAGATATGTGACTTTGTGCAACTCATTCCATTCCTGAGCCTCAGCTTTGTCGTCTGTAAAATGTGGGTTATAACATTCATCCTATGAGGCTGCTCAAGGAGAGGATCATCAAAGCCCAGTAAATAGTCACTGTTATTGCCTTCACGTTACAGAGAGGAAACCGAAGCCCAGAGGGGTTAAATAACCTTTATTAATGGATGCCCCACAACATTTTCCTTTGGCTTTTACTGTGTGTGTGGCTCTCTATGCCAAGAATTTTGTACAAGCTGTGTCATATCACCTCTACAAGAACTCTCTGAGGCTCTGGAGCCAGACTGCCTGGATCTAAGGCCAGGCTCTACCTCTTAGCTGTGTGACCTTGGGCATGTTGTATAACCTCTCTGTGCCTCAGTTTCTTCATCCATTAAAATGGGGATAATGATAGCACCTGTCCCAAAAGGCTGTTGTGAAACCAAATGAGTTAATAATACAAAGGCGCAAGTGTTCAATAAATGTGAGTATTAATATTATCACTGATATTAACTCATCTTACAATGAAGCCCAGAAAGGGTAAGTTGCCCAGGGACATGCAGCTGGTAAGGGATAGTCTAGCTATAACTTATGCCTTTCTTTCCTCTGCACCATTCAACACCCACTGAGTGCTGTACTAGCCAAGACACTTGGGGCTGAACCAGCAACCACTTCTTCCAGAAAATTCCCAGGTCCACCTGAGACACTACACTAGGGTGTAGATGTGCTGTGGAGTCAGACAAGCCAGGTTCAAATCCTAGCTCTACCACTGCTTTGGCATTTGACCTTGGAGGCAGCTGTTAATGCCTGGTCTTGGTCTCCCCATCTTTACGATGGCAATCACAATGGAACATCAATTCCTCAATTCCTGGCCATGCTAAGTGTTACTGTCCGTGTTGTCAGCTCGCTCCCACCCAGTGCCCTGGGTGGGAGGTGAGATGCTAGTTTTTCTATCATTGCCTCCTTTTACCTAGAGCCCAGGTAACCACAGTTCTTGCTAAGAGGGTCTCTCCTTCTCACTGGCCCGCCTCAATCCCATGACTTGCTTCCCGTCTGTCCCCCAGCCTCACCAACAAGAACAGCCTCATGGGAGTACAGCCTCATACTCAGGGGCCCTGAGTTTAAGCCAAGTCCCCAGGATGAGGGCTCCCTCGAGACATCCTGCCTGCAGAAGACAGAGCTGTCAGCTCTTTTAACAGTGAAATAATTGCAAGTTTCAATGTGGATTCCACACTGAACAACTGCAATTAGAAGCTACCTTCTGTTCAGAACAACTGCTGCTTAAATGTAAGCCCTGTGTCATGCATAAACACCAAATGAGTTTCTCAGTTTTGCTTTCAACTATACTAACTCATCTTGATTAGGACGTTCTCGGGTCCTCTCCAGAGGCTCATATCACCTCCTACCCATCAGAGGGTTCTCTTTGTTCATAGCATAAAGTCCAAAAGCCTTGCCAAATAATGTGCCCTGCTCACTGCTTCATCCTCTTCCTCAGCTCCTGGCCCTGTCACCCTCAGGTCCAGCCACACTGTCTTTCTGCTGTCCCCTTGGCTTGCAAAGCTCTAGTCCCTTTCTGCTACTTCTGTTGTTGTTATCATTGTTGTTAGGTGCCATCAGGTCAGCGCCAACTCATAGTGACCCTGTGAGCATAACCCTGCCCAGTTCTGTGCCATCCTCACAATTGTTACTTCTGAGACCATTGTTGCAGCCACTGTGTCATTCCATCTTGTTGAGGGACTCCCCCCTTTTCACTGGCCCTCTACTTTACCAAGCATGATGTCCCTCTCCAAGGACTTACCCCTCCTGATGACATGTCCCACTCCTACATGTCATGGTGCAAATGTCACCTCCTCCAGGAAGCCCCACACTAGGTAAGAAACCCCTGTGACATGCCCTTTCAGCATCATGTACATTAGCCCAGCAGCAGTCCCTGACACTTGTAGTTATTTATTCATTTGCATGATGATGTTTACCTGATGGCCTTCCTCCCCCATCAGACTGTATGCTGCATGTATGGGACTGTATGCCTGGGTATGCGCTGCACATTACAAGTATATTCCACAGATGTTGCTTTGTTCTATCCCCAGCACCTAGCATATAGCCCCAACTGACACTTAATACCTTAAAATCTACAAGAAAACCCAATACCTCTACAACAAAAAGACAAATAATCCAATTAAAAAATGGGCAAAGGAAATGAACAGACACTTCACCAAAGAAGATATTCAAGCCTCCAACAGACAGATGAGGAAATGCTCGAGATCAGCAGTCATTAGAGAAATGCAAATCAAAACCACCACGAGATAGCATCTCACCCTGGCATTACTGGCACAAATCAAAAAAACAGGAAATAAAAATGTTGGAGAGGTTGCGGGGAGATCAACTCTCATGCACTGCTGGTGGGAATGCAAAATGATACAGCCATTTTGGAAAACAGTATGGCACTTCCTTAGAAAGCTAGAAATAGAAATACCAATATGATCCAGCAATCCCACTCCCAGGAATATATCCTAGAGAAATAAGAGCTGTCACACCAATAGACATATGCACACCCATGTTCACTGCAGCATTGTTCACAGTAGCAAAAAGATGGAAACAACCTTGATGCCCATCAACAGAGGAATGGATAAACAAGCTGTGGTACATACATACAATGGAGTATCATGCAACGATAAAGAACAGCGACGAATCTGTGAAGCATCTCATAACATGGATGTATCTGGAGGACACTGTGCTGAATGAAAGAAGTCAATCACAAAAGGGCAGATATTGTATGAGACTATTACTGTAAAAACTCATGAAAAGGTTTACACACAAAAAGGAACAATCTGATGGTTACAAGGGAGGGGGGGGTGGGGATGGAAAAGCAGTAAATGGACAGTAGATAAGTGGTAACTTTGGTGAAGGGTGAGACAGTAAAAAAAAAAAAAAAATTTATTTCTTAACTTTGGTGATGGGTGAGACAGTATACAATACCGGGGAAGCCAGCACAACTCGTACAAGGCAAGGTCATGGAAACTCCATAGATACTTCCAAACTCCCTGAGAGACCGAATTGCGAGGCTGAGGGCTATGGGGACCATGGTCTCAGGGAACATCTAGCTCAGTTGGCATAACTCAGTTTATAAAGAAAATGCTCACCATTCTACTTTGATGAGCAGCATCTGGGGTCTTAAAAGCCTGTGAGTAGCCATCTGGGATACTCCACTGATCTCACCCCTTCGGGAGCAGAGAAGAATGAGGAAAACTAAAGACACAAGGGAAAGATCAGTCCAAAAGACAAATGGACCACATCTACAATGGCCTCCACCAGACTGAGGTCCAGTACAACAAGATGGTGCCCGGCTACCACCACTCACTGCTCTGACACAGCTGGAGAAAAATGTAGAACAAAATTCTAACTCAAAAAGAAAGACCAGACTTGCTAGCCTGACAGAGACTGGAGAAACCCTGAGGGTATGGCCCCCAGACGCCCTTTCAGGTCAGTAATGAAGTCACTCCTGAGGTTCACACTTCAGCCAAAGATTGAACAGGACCATAAAACAAAACGATACTAAAGGGGCACACCAGGTCGGGGCAAGACTAGAAAGCAGGAGTGAACAGGAAAGCTGGTAACAGGGAACCCAAGGTTGAGAAGGAAGAGTACTGACATATCATGGGGTTGTTAACCAATGTCATAAAACAATACGTATACTAACTTCATGAGAAACTACTTCCTAAACCTTTATCTAAAGTACAATTTAAAAAAAAAAAAAAGTTGCCATCCAGTCAACTCCAACTCATTTCAACCCCGTGTGTGTCAGTGTGGAACTGTGCTCCATACAGTTTTCAATGGCTAATCTTTCAGAAGTAGATTGCCAGGACTTTCCTCCAAAGTGCCTCTGGGTGGGCTCAAACCGCCAAACTTTCAGTTAGCAGCTGAGCAAGCAGTTTGTACCACCCAGGGACTGGATACATACTTGTCAAATGAAAAGGTGTTTAAATATGCATATACCTTACCCTTCCTAATGAGCACAACCTGCTCGAGGTAGAACCTGTGTCTTAGCCATACTTTTATTCTCGTAGAACCTAGACACAGCCCCCAGCCCAGGAGAAGGGCTCAGTCTGATCTGGCAGTGTTTTAAAGCAGTCTCATGCTTTTGCTATTTTCACTTTTGTTAGAAAAATGCAAATACAAGTCCAAGGCAGCTGTGTCCCTTTGGATCCCATTAGGTGCGGATACAAAGGTTGTTAAATTGGGTGTTTGCATTTACCTAGGAAGACAGCCTGACGAGCAGCATTTTGCAGCTCCTTAAAAACCATCTCAGCAGGGCCGATGGCGAAATTCCTTGAATGACCACAGCCACAGACGTCCACCTCGGCAGCGACAGTGTAAAGGAAATACCCCTTCGCTGGCCTGGTCCTGGAAAGCTGTGACCTGTCCTGCCTCCTACTTTCCCCACAGAAGTGACTGGGAACTCTCAGCCTATACACACCCACTTCCTGGCTCAGCCGCTGAGGGATGGAATCATTAAGGTGGGTTTCCGCATCAGTGTAACAAAATCTGCAGAGCAGCTTCCTGAGCCTGGGTTGCCCTTGGCTGGAGTCCCACCAGTTTGCAGTTAATGAAACCTACGTAGAGGCGTCCCCCACCACCTGGCCGGTGTAAGATCAGGGTACACCGGGAGCAAAGCCCGGGCAGTGCCAGACGTCATGGAGCGAATGTTTCCATCCGCTCCTCAAAGATGGCACACACGGGGAGTTCCAAATCCACGCACGGCAGGGGTTTGGAAGCTCAGAAGAAAGACCCAAGGAAAACAGCGGGGACTGATGCCCGGCCAACTAGAGACATAGCTCCCATGAACAACACTGGCTTTGTCAGGCGCGTGCCAAGCTGGCCTCCTGGCAGCAGGCGGCTTCCAAGTTACCCAGGTGATGAAGTGGAGGAGTCTGAACGATGGAAAGAGGGGGTCACTTGTCCCAGTCCTTGAGAAGACCTGCCAGCTCCAGTGGCTCTTTGCCCATGGAAAACGGCACCAGGCAGAGCCGAGAGCTGCGCAGCTGGAGATGTTTCCTGGCAGGCTTGGTTACCAGTCAGCCCCTGCAGCTGCTCCCGGGTTAGGATGGAATCCAGAAAAGCAAGACGCAGCTGCTGCCTCTAAGGGCCCAACCCTCATCATCCATCCAATGTGGGGGTCCTCCCAGTGCCAGCCTGTGCTACACCCAGGGGACACAGCTGTGAATGAGAGGCGGGGGCTAGGTAGTCTGGTATAGGAGAGAGATGCTGAACAGGTAATCACGGAATTAAAAAAAATCAGTTGCCATTGACTCCAACTCATGGCGACTCCCCATGTGTTACAGTAGAATTGTGGTTCATAGAGTTTTCAATGGTTTATTTTTTTGGCAGCAGAGAGCCAGGCCTTTCTTCTAAGGCACCTCTGTGTGGACTTGAACCTCCAACACACATGGGGCTACCACGAATTGGAGTCAACTCAATGACAACATGTTCTGGTAGACTGAAAGTGACGGAAGTCCAGACGACTCCCAGGCTTCTGCATGAGCACCTGGTCAGCTCTGGGCTGATCACTAAGCAGTAGAATTCCATGGAAGAGAAAGTGGAAGTTTGCCCTCAATGGAGAATCAGGGGTGTGGAAGCTTTCTGCACTTAAACCTCGGAGGTTCCAGGGGCTAAAGCAGCCTGGCCTTCTGGAACATTTTCTTCCTCTGTCATTTCCTACCTGGTTCATGATGGGTAATTCTCAGGGGGGCTTGAGGGATTTGTTTAATTTCTGCTGAGGACTTTGGAGGACTTTGAAGGCCTCAGAAGTAACAGCTGTCAGAACGGAATTAATAAAACAACAAAGTGGCCTTTCTGTTCATGCTGCATGTCACTGAGATGGGTGTTTGCAGAAAGCACCCGCTCTCCCAGTGGCCTGGCATGTTTTCACATTGACAATTCTTTCATTCCAGTCAATAACTTCCAAATGTCAGGCCATGGGTGGGGCTTTCCTGGTGGGGACTGGGGTCCAAGGTCCTTCCTGGGATGCAGGAAGGATGGGGGAGCTGGAACAGATGACACCATCTCTCTCTCCCTATCTGTCATCCATCTGTTTGTCTGTCTATCACCCACCTTGCTGTCTATCTACCTCTGTATCTATCATTTATCAACTGTCTATCTATCATCCATCTAGTTGTCTATCTACCTATGTATCTATCATCTATCTATATCATCCATCTACTGATCTACCGATCCACTGATCTAGCCATCTACCTACCTACCTATCTACATATCTACCGATTTAGCTTCCTACCTAACTACCCACCTCTCATCTCCTTCCTCCCTTCTCTGTTTTACACACACACACACACACACACACACACACACATACACTTTCCAACATTGCCCAACAAATAACATTTGTTACCAGAAAACACAGGGCCAAAGTATCACCTGAAAAAAATGGTAGCAGGTGAGTAGAAGCTCAGAGTTCCTGGGTGGTGCAAATGGTTAATGTGCTCAGCCGCTAACCGAAAGTTTGGAGGTTCAAGTCCACCCAGAGGTGCACTGGAAGAAAGGCCTAGCGATCTACTTCTAAAAAATCAGCCCTCAGAACACAGTTCTGCTCTGACATGCATGGGGTCACCATGAGCTGGGGTTGACTCAATGGCAACTGTTTTTTTTTTCTTTGTTGTTGTTGTTTTCTTTCTTGAATAGAAGCTCAGGTCACTGATCAGAAATTCCAAAACCCAAGACCTCTCTACAAACTGAAACCTTTTTCTTAAGTCTGACCTAGACTCAGCGGGTGGCAAAACCTCATTAGGCTGAACTAAAATAAATGTCCAATATTTAACTGTTTTTGATCTTGCTGTTGTTGTGTGCCATTGAGTCAATCCCGACACATAGTGACCCCCACGTGACAGCACAGAACTGCCCCAGGGTGTTTTCTAGGCTGTAATCTTTACGGAAGCAGATCACCAGGTCTTTCTCCCATGGAGCCTCTGGGTGGGTTTGAACTGCCAACTTTCAGCTAGTAGCTGAGCATTTAACCAGTATGCCACCATAAAGGCCTGGTAATCTGGTTCCAAAAAATCAGCCATTGAAAACTCTACAGAGCACAGTTCTACTCTGACACACATGGGGTCATCATCAGTCGGAATCAGCTCGATGGCAACTGGTTTACTGGTGATTATTGGTTTCATGGTGGTTACACACTAGGCACTGTACATCAAATGATTCATGTTTTGGGATAAAGACAGAGAAAACAGTACATGTGTGATAATTATACAGACATGTGTAAGGTACATTTTCCCCACTAAAATACCAGCCAATGAAGCCACTTACTATTTCAACATAATGAGGTTGGAGTAAGTCTACCCCATAACTGGTCCATGCCCTCCTAATTCCATCAGTCTGCACGAAGACTCTAATTCAACCACAAAGAGTGGAAGTTGTTAGTTACAGAGCCAACCAGCCTAACAGAGTTCTCATTACATCCAAGTCTGCTCCTTCTCAGATCCTCACAAAATAATGGCACTGCTCTTTTCTCTTGGAGAACAGTGTGTGTTAACTTGGGAAAACGTATGATTCAATAAAGACACCCCGCATGGAGCTCCTAGAGATGTTGGATTAAGAGAGATAAACCAACTTGGCAAATGTCCCACCAGTATCTTGCATCAGACGACCTGGGGCTGGAGAGAAGGGGGAAATCACAAGGAAGGAGAGGGGCCTGGGGAGGGAGAGGGCTTTAGCAGAAGGCTCGCAACTGCAGAAATGGCTCCTGATGGATATTCATGGCTTAATTCCTCTTTAATCTTGGCCCAAGTGGTGTAATAAGCCATTCTTAGAACTTAATAACTCCTTGGCATCCAATCAATAACAGCTCTAAGAAATCTCTTCCCTGTGTTTATTTAGTTCTTATTCCCCATGATATCAGGAGCTGAAGCTCACTACCTTTATAAGCAAGGCAGCTCACGGATAGATCAACCCAGAAGGTCAGCCTTAAAGAAAGAGGCTTTTGTGGAAACTCTCTGTGAAGGAAAAGCAAGCAGGACCCAAGAACTGAATGAACTTGTGTGTGTGCAATATTTCTGAAACCAGCCCAACATTGACCTTGGCACTTCTAGTTTCTGTTCATGCAAATGCTCCGCTGGACCTTTGGAGGTAAATGGACAAAATGCACGTCTTTCTAGGATTCATCTATTCATTATCACTATGCAGTTAAGGAACTTGCAGTAGTTGTTGTTGCCGTTCACTGCTGTTGAGTTGGCTCTAACTCATGGTGACCTTATATACAATGGAACACTGCCTGCCTGGTCCTGCATCATCCTCATGCATGTTTAAGTCCATGGTTGTAGTCATTGTGCCAATCCATCTCACCAAGGGTCTCCTTCTACTTCACCAAACATGATGTCCTCCCCCAGCAATTGATCTCTCCTGATGATGTGTCCAAAGCAAGTGAGTTGGACAACATTCTGTTGTGATCCATAAGGTTTTCATTGACTGATTTTCAGAAGTAGATTGCCAGGCCTTTCTTCCTAGTCTGTCTTAGTCTGGAAGCTCTGCTGAAACCTGTCCACCATGGGTGACTCTGCTGGTATTTGAAATACTAGTGGCATAATTTCCAACATCATAGCAACATGCAAGGCATTACAGTATGATACACTGACAGACGTGACTGTTGACAGCAATTTGCAAGGCTAACTGAAAATTTTCTTTGGTTTCTCTCTTGGGTAGGTGGGTTGTTGAATGAAGGCTATTTGCCCTGATTTTTTTTTTTTAACCATTCTTATGGATGAATATGGGCCTTGGAATCAACAGAAAGACAAGTAGGGGAGGGAGCAAAGGTGAAAAGGAAGGAGTGTGAATTCCATCTTGACAGGACTACATCAAAGGAAGAAATTTCTCTGAGGCCCCCATGGCCAGCGCAAAGGGACAGATGGCCTTACTTCTAAGTGCAAATACCAGTGACCCACTTGCTGCAAATATAAAGCCATTTCAATGCCACAATAAAAATGAGGGAAAACTGGTCATCTTGGCATCAGATTCTCTGGGCAGTGATTCCAGCCCAAGAAGAACTTATATCCCATGCCAATTAGAGATGGCAATAGTTTTTCTTCCTATTTTGAGAGAAAGATGGTAAGCTCAATTAGATAAATCAAGGCTAACTGATTATTTATTGGTTCGGGTTACATGATGTAGTACTTTTAACTTGCATTTGCTTCTAGAAGCTTTGTCTCTGGGATAAATAGCTCCCAACCTAGCTGGCATGGGCTATGTGTTTCATCTCCACTGGATAGGACTTGTTGCCTAGAAAATGGAGTGCCAGAAATTGCTGTTTTCCAGAGAGATTTGGGTGCCTTTGGACAAGTACTTCACTTTTCTCAGCAGTAGGTATAACATCCATAAAATGAGAAAAATCATACCTGCCTGACATAGAGCTGTTAGGGTAATCACCTGAGATAGAATATGTGACACATAATTTTATGTGTCAACTTGGCTAAGCTACAGTTCCCAGTGGTTTGGCCAAACACTAGTGCAGTTGCTATTCTATAATATAATCTAATGAAGGGTAATGTAATCACCTACCATGATGTGATGTAATGTAATCAATCAATCCATTGAAAAAGGAGTTTCCTTAGGGTGTGTTCTGCCTCCAGACTATAAATAGATATTTTGGCAGAACTCTCTCTCTCCACTCCACACCCTTTCTACCACTTGACCTACGGATCTTGGGGCGTAAGCCTGCGGGAGTCTCCAGCCTGCTGCCAGACATATGAATTTTGGTTTTGCCAGCTCCCCACAATCACATGAGCCAATTCCTTGAAGTAAATCAATCAGTCTTTCTCTTTCTCTTACCCATATATACATACACACACACTATATATATATATATATATATATATATATATATATATATATATATATATATATATATATATATATCTCACTGGTTCTTTTGCTCTAAGGAGCCCTAAGACAGAGTACACGAAGCGAGTGTTGACTTAGTGCTCAATAAATGATAGCTTTGCTGATGATAATTCTGACAATGATGACAATTACGATGATAACAAAGACGATTATGATAACTACGACGATGAGAATGAAGATGATGATGATGGCGCTTGATGATTTAGTTATTCTTTCCTCAATACCTGACTTCTCAGAATTAAAATTAATCAAACCAAGCTATCCAGAGAGAGCAATTTAGGATGTTTTTAGGATAAAAGAAGCTTAACAATTTTGATGAAATACTTCCCCTTCCTAATGCAAATATGCTTCCATGATAAAAAAAATAATAAACTCTACGTGAAAGTCCTCAGCGGAGGCTGCTGAACCACAAAGTGGCTGACCCTTATTATCACAACATAATTAAAGTGTCCATTTGCTAACTAGTTAGTCAGGGGATGGGGCCAAAATCCATTTAGCATCATGTTTACCGAGCAGCAGGATTTGAAAAGCCAAGCTCTCTGCACAGCAGTTGGGCTGCCGAGATCTCTACAACTCACCATGGTTTTGTGCAGCTTCCCCGTCTGGAGTCAATGCTCTTGGAGAATAAGAAAAATGAAATAATGACTTTCAATACTGGCCTAAAGTCCCAGGATTTTCCCTAAAGCAGAGCTCAGAGATGAGAGGACAGCAACACAGAGGAGTAAGATAAGCTCTGACACTCAACACAAACCATGCAACAATTTTTTTTAATTGACAGACAAAAGCAGCTACTGAGATGTGTCAAAACAGGTCGGCGTGAGAACACAAATAACCCTTATAGAGGGCTGGAAGGCTCTGACACTCTCAGATCTCAGATTTCCCTCACGGGTACAATCAGGACCCGGCCGTGTTTCACTCTGTTGTACACTGAGGCTCCATAAGACGCAATAATGTTTTGATGCATGTTTCAAAGTAGTGCCCAAACCATTGTATGCCTGTAATTTTTAATATAATAGGCTTTATGGGGGTTGGTTTGTAACTATGGATTACGATAGCTATGGATGTTCGTAACCGAGGGGCTGCCTGTACCTGGGAATGTGACCTTGTTTGGAAATAGGGCCTTTGGAGATGTTGTTAACTTGAGGTCCTACTGGAACAGGGTGGGTCCTAATCCAGTATGAGTGACGTCTTGACAAAAGAGGAGAAGAGACACAGAGAGACAGGGCAGACAGCCATGTGACAATGATGGCAGAGATGGAGTTATACTACAGCAGGAAGTCAAGGAATGCCTGACTGGGAGGCTCTAGGAAAGCTCTTCCCCTAGAGCCTTCGGAGAGAACATGGCCCTGAATCTAAACTTCTAGCCTCCAGAACTGTGAGACAGACCATTTCTGTCATTTTAGGTCACCTCGTCTGTGGTTCTTTGTTACAGCAGCCCTAGGGACTAATACAGACGCCATCCCTTCCATTAGCTTGGTTCTGAAAGTTGCACATGGATCACCTCACCACCAGGGGACAAAGAAGTCCCCAGGTTTTTGTCCCAGGACCACGGTTGTGGCCATGGATGAGATTCCGCGGACAGCAGGGAATACAATGAGGGGCTCTTCCACACGGATGTATAAAACAACTAAAGGAAAGAAATCCCATCAACAGAGAACTAGGAGACCGTGTATATAACTGATTATTACCTAATGCTGGTTTGAGTAGAAAAAACGGGCAATGCTGTGAATACAATACTGTTCCGACCGATATCTCTTAATTTTTTATACCTTTTACTCACTGCCTTATTCTTTTTTCCACAAATGTCTCCAACATATTTAATAAGAATAACATATGAAATGCTTTTAGGGTTTCACATTAGTTTGAACACTGCGAGTTAATCTGGCCTGTTCAAAAAAAAAAAAAAAAGTTGCTGTAGAGTTGATTCCAACGCATGGCAACCCCATGTCTGTCAGAGAAGAACTGTGCTCCATAGGGTTTTCAATGGCTGTGACTTTAGAAGCAGATTACCAAGACTTTCTTCTGAGGTACCTCAGGGTGGATTTGAACTGCTAACCTGACAGTTATTAGCCGAGCACTCAACTGTTTATGCCACCCAGAGACTCTACCTGGCCTTAGGCATTCTGAATGGTCAAACACCCGATATTTATCAAATGCTTGCTAGAGACTAGTCTAAGAACTGGAACTGGACATGTACTAACTCATTTAAACCTCACGGCACCCCTGTGAGATTGGTACTATTATTATCCCCATTTTACAGATGAGGAAATGGAGGTTCAAAGCTCACAGCTTGTAAGTGCCAAAGCCAGGATTCGAGCCCAGACCTTCCGATTCAAATCCATCATGTATGCTGTACGCTGTATGCGTGTGAAACTTGGGTAAGAAGAAAAAATTGAATAGGCAGAGAAAGAGCCCTCACAGGTGATATGGGCCTCCTGGGTGCTTGGGTGTGCTGCTCAGCAGGCGATGGAGACCCACCCTAGTTCATGACCGTGTGTTGTATTTCCACACCTATAAACGCTCTCCTGTGAATGTCACTGCCTGCTGGTGCTATGAAAAGGCTGATAAAGTTTAAGGCCCATTCCTAATGTGGAAATTTTCACCTAACTGCCGAGTTCCTATCACCATGGGTTTTTAATCTTTATGATATCTGCAATATGACTGACATTATGTAGGGGACAGAACAGGACGAACCCCAAACAGTCCCAGCACAAAGTTCCAGGTCAAGAAAGGAAGAGGAGAAGAAGTAATCTTTATTTCTCATCCTCACAGCAGGATGCCCATGAGAAAGATCACACAGAGGGTCAGGAGGAAGTGCACAAGGAAACTCAGTGGCTGCTGCGTGGCGAAGAGAAAGAGCTTGGGAGTCACACAGACTCCTGCTCACTTCATTTAATTGAATTTGATTTAATCTCTCTAAACCTCGGGTTCTCATCTGCAAATGGAAGGTAAGAATTATACCACTGGGCCACCACTGCTCTCTTTACCTATTAACACTCAGCATTTAATCTGATGAGTGTGTTGAACTCCACAGTGATGCCTCCCAGGTATCCTGTCTGCTCAGATATCCCCAAGGCCCTGGGTACAGGACTCAGCTGCATGATTCTGTCCCTCTTCTCCCAGGTAGGGGCTCCTCCATCTTGTTTCTGTCCCGTTGCTCACAAGGCTTTTTCCCCCAGGAAAGCTGATCCACCTGCGAGCATTAGTTCGGTATTTCCAGCCACACTAATTGCCAGGCTTACCATCCACGGCGGAAAAACACGTCTCCTGCCGGTTAAAGCAAAAGCGACTCTAAGCCCATGAAGCCACTTCAGCCTGATGGATTGAGACATGTGGAAATCAATCCAGGTCACTTAGGCGAACAACTTGGTATTTGGTGTCCAAACGAAATCGCTGCTGATTTATCACGGGCTATTTGATTAAATACATAAGAAGGCAGTGAGTCTGTGCGCAGCATCTGGGGGTAAATTGTCTTGTGGCTCATTTATGAGTGGCTGTCTAATACTCAACAAAAAAATGAACTGTTTTGAAGCACTTTAAAGCCATCTAGGCAGTTGACCCAAATTGTGGTTGATTTTTTATTCACTTATTTATTTAATTCGTTTTTCTGCAATCTCTGGGAAATAGGGCAAGTCACAGGAAGAATCTGTCAATATTAGGGGCTCAGCCAGATTCAAAATATAATATCCAGAAGAGTGGGCCAGTACACATTAAGCTCCATCCCCCAAATTCTTACTTTTTATTGTGATAAAATATACATAATAAAATTTATCATTTTAACCATTTTTCAGTACAGTTCGGTGGCATTAAGAACATTCCTGCTGTTGTACAACCATCTTCCCTACAACTGCTCCATCCCAAGCTGACTCCACCCCACGCTCCACACTGTACAGACCTTACTACCATTTATAAATGGGTATTTACTTGTTCGATTACCTGTCTATTGTCTGTCTTCCTGATATGTAGAAAGCATCTGGCAATTAAAAAATCAGTTCCAATACACTAACACCCAGCCCACTAACTGAGGTAACTAAGACGGAGGAGGACCAGGCCTGGCTGGATTAATGATCCCACCCCCAGGAGTCTCCCCTGTTTCCCACCTCCACATGAAACCAGCTTCAATCAGACTGGCCGTTGGAAAATATCTCAGGATGGCACCTTTATTCTATTTCATAGGTTGTTGTGCATAAGGAAGAAAAGGGATTTGCAAATTCTAATGCAGCAGTCCATATACATGCACGCATGCATGCACACACATGCGCACACGCCACTTTTTGTTCTAAATTCCAGAATATCACAGAGGTAGCTTAATGGTTAGAGCACTCGGCTGCTAACTGAAAGGTTGGTGATTCAAACCCACCAGCAGCTGCATGGGAGAAAGATGTGGCAGTCTGCTTCTGTAAAAATGTCAACTTTGGAAACCCTATGGGGCAGTTCTACTCTTTCCTACAGGGTCACTACGAGTTGGATGGACTCTACGGCAATGGGTTTAAGTTAGCAAAAGATAAGGAGGAAGGTAGTTACTGTTTGTTCTGAACCCTGGTTATTTGGTGATGTTGTTGTTTGCCATTGAGTTGGCTCCAATGCATGGCAGCTCAAGCACTATGGAATGAAATGTTGCCAAGCCCTGCACCATCTTCAGGATCATTGGTATGCTTGACTCTATTGTCTTGGCCACTGTATATTTTGAGTGCCTTCCAACCTAAGGGGCTCATCTTCCAGCACTAAATCAATGTTCTGTTGTGATCTATAGGGTTTTCACTGGCTAATTTTCAGAAGTAGATTGTCAGGCCTTTCTTCCTACTCTGCCTAAGTCTGGAAGTGCCCCTGAAACCTGACCACCATGGGAGACCCTGCTGGTATTTGAAATGCCAGTGCCATAGCTTTCAGCATCACAGTAACACACAGCCTCCACAGTGTGGCAGACTGACAGACAGGGGGGTGGGTCTGGGTGATAGAGGTGCCGTCCTTTCCATTCAGCATCTCCATAGGGTTGCAGCTGCAGGAACGAGCCCCAGGTGCCCCTATCTTCCTGCTGTCACTCTGCCTCCCAGCTCACCAATGACTGGTAGGCTAGTCATTGCCATGTTCTAGCTGAACATGTTTAAGCAGCTGGGACTTGTTCACATGTCATCCCTAATCCTGCAGAAACTAGAAAACCAATCCATGCAAAAATCTGCTTATGGCTCCCAAGGTCATGGTCTGATCCCAGTGACCCCTCCCTGAGGAACACTCATCTCCAATTCCTTGTTCAGGAGGAGTGGGACCGAGATCACTGTGCAACAGCAAGAGGAGAGAGAACATTGGGTGAGGTTCCCAACAATCTACCGGGAGCTTGGCCCTACCCTTTGTCCAAGGCATGTGGTTGTCACCCAGTAACAAGTTCTTTTGTGGTTGTAAGTAATAAAGCTACTTTTATGATTTGAATTGTGTCCCCCCAGAATATTTGGCAACATGATTAGGCCATGATTCACAGTATTGTGTGGTTGTCCTTCATTTTGTGATTCATATCATTTTTCTATGTGTTGTAAATTCTAATCTCTGCCTGTGGTTATTGAGGCAAAATTAGATTATGTTAAAGAGGATTAGGGTGGGATGTAACACCCTCGCTCAGGTCACATGCCTGATCTAAAGGGAGCTTCCCTGGGGTGTGGCCTGCACCACCTTTTATCTTACAAGACATAAAAGGAAAGGGAAGTAAGCAGAGAGTGGGAGATCTCATACCTCCAAGAAAGCAGCACCAGAAGGAGAGCGCATCCTTTGGACCTGCAGTTCCTGCACGGAGAAGCTCCTAGTCCAGGGGAAGATTGATGAGAAGGACTTTCCTCCAGAGCTGACAGAGAAAGAAAGTCTTCCCCTTGTTCTAACCACCTGAATTTGGACTTGTAGCATACTAGACTGTAAGAGAATAAATTTCTCTTTGTTAAAGCCATTCACTTGTGGTATTTCTGTTATAGCAGCACTAGATGATTAGGACAATACTCTCTAAGTGACAGGCAGTTGGGAGTGAAGGCAATCCCTGTGTAGCGCAAATGGTTAAGCACTTGGCTACTAACCAAAAGGCTGGCAGTTCTAATTTACCCAGAGGTGCCTCGGAAGAAAGGCCTGGCAATCTATCTCCAAAAAATCACCACCACTGAAAACCCTATGGAGCACAGTTCCACTCTGAAGCACTCGGGGTCACCACGCATCAGAGTCAACTCAATAGCAGTGATTTTGGGTTTTTTGCTTGTTTGTTTGTTTTTGGTTAGTTGGGAGGGAAACTTTTGCTTTTAGCAACCCCACAAATTGGCTCACATGATACAGAAAGGAAGGAATAAACCCAATACTAGAACAAGGACTCATTTCATTGGCAGCCAGAAAGAAATTGGAAAAGAAGAGCCGTACTATTAGACACAAATATTTCTATGCACCCAAGAAAAACCATGTTATATGAATAAAAGCTATTGCTGTCATTTGTCATCAGACTGAAGAAATGAAATAATTCAAGAAAGGAGTCAGAAAAATCCAATGGAAGAAACAAAAATTTAATCCAGAGAGAAGAGGTCATCAAGTGGCAGAAGGCGACATAGAAGGGGAAGGAGAAAGAAGCTCTCCTCTGTTTCTTTTTTATTATTGTTGTTATAAAAATACAGACAACACAACATTCGCCAAGTCAACATTTTTCACATACACAATCCAGCGAGATCAATCGCATCAATAATGTGCAACCATCACCACTATCCTCTGCCAAATTTTCCATCTCCAGAAACAAAAACTCAATGCTTCCCAAACAAATATGCACTAAGGTCTCAGAGTGGTGGAAAAAACAGACATGCTTCCTACCGCCAAGCTCACACTCATATGTCAATGACAGGCAGGAAAAGGTAAACAAATAAATGTACCATTACAGGTGTCAGTAAGAGACAGAAAGTAGACTGGGGGTTATCTAGGGTGGGAGAAATGGGGAGTGACTGGTAATGGGTACAGGGTTTATTTTAGGGTGATGAAATTGTTTGAAAATTGATTGTGTTGATGGATGCACAACTCTGAATACATAAAATTCCAATGAATTGTACACTTCAAATGTGTGAATTGTATGGTATGTGAATTATATCTTAATAAAGCTATGATAATAATAGAGCTGTAGACTAGAGAGGCAGCCACACCAGGAGCTGGGGAACATGCCCAGCTGTCCACTGGGTCATCCTTTTTGCGCCCAGAACATTGAGGAACCCTCCCTGATCTTCGCAAGTTTGAAGAGCCCTGTTAGCTGCCTGAAGGCTAGGAGGCTCATCTTCCAGCACTACACTGGACAATCTTCTGTTGTGATCCATAAGGTTTTCATTGGCTAATTTTTGGGAGCAGATCACCAGACCTTTCTTCCTAGTCTGTCTTAGTCTGGAAGCTCCACTGAAACCTGTCCATCATGAATGTCCCTGCTGGTATTTGAAATACTGGTGGCATAGCTTTCAGCTTCAGTGACATGAAAGCCACCACAGTACAACAAACTCAGGCCAAACTCAGTATCTGATCCCAAGGCCAACTTCCCTGGAAGTTTTCCTATCTTCCCCATCTTCCCCCTACCCCATTCCCACCATCCTGACCCTGAAAAATTGCTCCATATACTCCCAGTTGTTTCACGGTACCTCCTGGCCCCACCAGCTACCACTGAGCCTTGATCTAATGCGTAACCAAAGGTGACAAAAGCAAAAGGTTCTGTCGCTGAGTCTTGACCCTGGCAGTTCCAGTATCTAGGGAAAGGCGGCCTTTGCAGGCAGCTGTCTGACTTGTGAGCAGAATCGCTGGAGGCCCCAGGTGTTACTTGACACATCAGTATAGCTTCCCAATTACCACACTTGGTCATGGATGGTGTCCTTGGAAATAAACCTGGCAGGAGCAGGAATCAATCTGCCCCATCAGATCTTTCCTTACCCTGAGTAATGAGAGGACATTCTAACCTTGCTGTGAGCTCAAGAGGTGCTTCGCCTTTTAGAGAGAGACAAAATGAGTACTGGGATTTCAAACGTGCACCCTGGAAATAAAAGAGCCAACTGAAGGCGATCTCACCAGGGTTCTCACACCCATAGCATCTTGTTGGATGAGTGAAGAAATGAACTAGTAGATGAAAAAATGATAGGTGGAATGTAGTCCTAGAAAGAGTAACAGAGGGTGGACTCAGTTTCTCAACAGATGTGAAGCAATTTGAAGGAACATTCCTATTAACACCAGGGAAAGAACCCTAAACGTAAGTTGTAAAAGATACTAGGACCATGACCTTTGAGTAATTTCTACTAAAACACATCTCACGGTTGAACACATGATCCTCCCACCCCAAAAGAAGGGAGCAGATTGTGCAGTACAGGAAACTGGGGGCCTCACAGATATAAGGGAATCAAGAGAAGTTGCCCAGGGCAAAGAACATTAGGCATACTACTGGTAATGATAAAGATGTTGTTGTTGTTAGGTGCCATTGAGCTGGTTCCGACTCATCACAACCCCATACACAATAGAACGATACTGCCCAGCCCTATGCCACCCTCGCAGTCATTGCTATGTTTGAGCCTATTTTTGCAGCCACTTTGTCAATCCATCTCATTGAGGGTCGTTCTCTTTTTCCCTTATCCTCCATTTTACCAAGTATGATGTCTTTCTCCGGGGACTGGGCTCTCCTGATAACATGTCCAAGGTACGTGAGATGAAGTTTTGTCATCCTCGCTTCTAAGAAGCATACTTCTTCCAAGACAGATTTGTTTGTTCTCTGGCAGTCCATGGTGTATTCAAAATTCTTTGCCAACACCATAATTCAAAGGCATGAATTCTTCTTTGGTCTTCGCTATTCATTGCCCAGCTTTCACATGCATATGAGGTGAATGAAAATACCATGGCTTGGGTCAGGCACATCTTAGTCCTCCAAGTGACATCTTTGCTTTTCAACACTTTGAAAAGGTCTTTCACGGCAGATTTGCCCAGTGCAATACATCGTTTGACTTATCGACTGCTGTTTCCATGGGTGTTGATTGTGGATCCAAGTAAAATCAAATACTGGACAACTTCAATCTTTCCTCCATTTATCATGATGTTGCTTATTGGTCCAGTTGTGAGGATTTTTGTTTTCTTTATGTTGAGGTGTAATCCATACTGAAAGCCGTGGTCTTTCATCTTCATCAGTAAGTGCTTCAAATCCCCTTCACTTTTGGCAAGTAAGGTTGTATCATCTGCATAACACAGGTTGTTAATGAGTCTTCCTCCAATTCTGATACCCCGTTCTTCTGACATAGAGTCCAGCTTCTTGAATTATTTGCTCAGCATACAGACTGAATAAGTGTGGTGAAAGGAATGACAATGACACAAAGGTCTAATATTAGAACTGAAAGTGCACTCAGAGGGAAACCTTATATTGTCACCTTTTCCCTGGTGACTGGTCATCTTGTCCATGGTCTGACATTTGCATAATAGCTTTCTTTTGTACTTTTTGTTTCCAGCTAATTGGGTGAGAATACCTCTGTTATACAGGCCTGCTTCCAGAAACATCTATAAGGTGAGATAGGAGGGGAATGCCTGTTCCCCACCATCTGGTTTTCAAAATATAGAATTAAGAATTTTTGAGTTTTGACCATGGGCCACCAAGGAGTCTGTTCACGATCTCTTGGCAATATTAATGTGTAAGATCTCCCTCTTCCCCTGGATTAAGGATCAGGCAGCAAACGCTTCCATCCACTGCCCTGCCCCTCCTGCCCTAATGATGTAGATGATCACAGTGATGTGTTGGAAGGAGGACAGCGTTGATGGTAGAGACCTGGGAATTTATCATCCTCAAAATCATAACAAAACCTTTGTGAAAGCCCCTTTCTTTGCATGAGTTTTATTTCTGGAATTACTGATTTCTCACGGTAAAGGGGCTTACCATGCAGCCAATGAGATATCTTGTCATCTGCTAGTCAAACCACCTCTGTATTGCAATGTATATTACAGCAGGACCTGGGGGCCATGGTTACCATTTGAGATAGAGTGCCAAGGAGGACTGGCTGACAGTGTCAAATGTTACAGGAAGGACAAGCAAGATAAGGACCGGAGCGTGTCTATCGGGTTAGGCAGCACGGAGATCATATGTATCTTGGCCAGAGAAGCTCAATGGCATTGTAGGTCCCAAATTCAAGTAGCAGTAAGTTGAGACAAAGGGAGACGCTGAGCATAGACTGCTGTTGAGATGTTTGGGTACAAACGAGAGAACAGACGTAGAGGGTGAACATTGCTTATTTAATAAATATTTATTGCACTATGCTAGACTTAGTGGGGTGAGCCTAAGGTCCAAAGATAAACAGGACATCCAAGAACCCTGCTTTCCTGGAGCTTATAGTCTTCAGATGAATAAAGCAAGTAAACGAAGGGTTGTAATACAGTGTGACAGGTATTCCAGAAGCACACAGAAGGAACTCATTCCAAACTTGGGAAGCCAGGTAATGCTTCCTGGAGGAAGTGACATGCTGTTTCCTGGAGGAAGTAGCAAAATGCTTCCTGAACAAAGTAAAATAGTGCTTCCTGGGGAAGTGGCATATGAGCTAAGAATTGAAGTATGCATAGAAGTTACAAGGACCCCTGCTGGTGCAGTAGTTAAGTGCTTAGCTGCTAACCAAAAGGTCAGTGGTTCAAACCCACCAGCCACTCCTTGGAGGAAAGATGTGACAGTCTGCTTCCTTCAAGATTACAACCTAGGAAACCCTATGGGGCAGTTCTTCTCTGTCCTACAGGGTCGCTATGAGTCAGAGTCAACTCAACGGCAATGGGTGTGGGTTTGGCAGGAGTTAGGCAAAGTGTGCAACTGCAGGGGATGGGAGAAGAGGAAGAAGGTCAGGCAAATGAAACATCATATGCAAATACCCAGAGGAGAGAGAAGGAATTTGTTTGAATAATAAATACCAACTGGGCATTTAAGCACTATTCTAGAGTCTTAGAAAATTGTAGGGAAAAAAACAGAAAGACTGCTGAAGTCACTTTCATTCTAGTCATGGAGGGACGGACCAACAAACACAATCATCCAGAGAGAGACAGGTCCTAGGATGTCAGGTTGGCCAGGGCACAGCATGCAAAGATAGCAGGAGTCAGATGTGAGTCTGCGGACATAGGCAGGAGCTAGACTATGCAGCTCCCGGTGAGCTATATCCAGGAGTCAGCCTGGGTGCTAAGAGCAATATGAGGGGGTGGCCACCAGTGGGGAGTTTGGGGGTTGTGGAAGAGAGCACGATCAGCAGCAAGAAAGAGGATTCGGGGTCAAGGGAGGATTGCCTTTTTAGGACCAGAAACACTGAAGCTTATTTATAGCCCAAGGAGAAAAATGGAGGAGGACACTGATGGAGCAACTTCCAGGAGAAGAGAGAAATCAGGATCACAGTGGAGGGGTCCAGTTAAACCAGGAAGCAGGACTACGTTCATGGCAGAAGGCACAGACTACCCTTCCCTGCCCCATAGGACAAAGGCCCACCCGATATGGCTTCCAGTTGGTGTGGGTTTCATTCACCTGCAGAAACTCTATGGCCTTGTTTTTTTGTTTGTTTTAGGAGTACATAAATAAGTTCATTTCCTGATTTATTATTCCATCAGCCGCCATATTCAGATTTGGCAATCATAGCCACACCTGATTACTGAAGTAAAGGCTCCTAAATCAAAGTTACTGTGACCCTTAAGATGTACCTAATAGAGTTTATAAATCAAAAAATATATAAACTGTGCCTACACAAGCCCCAAACCAGAACAGGGTGTGTGTGGTTCACTCCACTGAGCCATGTGTCATTCATTCTGACGAGCTGCAAGCTACGTGCCTGGTTTTCTTTGTGTTTGCTTTTTCCGCCTAGAGGATCTCCTGGCTACATGGATCTCCTTTGCTACTCTGGAGGAGATGGAGACATGCTGATCATGCATTAGGAGTTTGGATTTCCTCAGGGAACCCGCTGGCCAACTTCCCAGCCCAGTGCTGGGTGGGCGTGTTGCTAGCTGCCACAGGGTGCTCTGACTCATGGAGACCTTATGCCTAACAGAACAAAACTTTGCCTGGTCCTCCATGGCCACCTCCAAGAATACTGGTGCATTTGAGTCTATTGTTGTGGCTATCATGTCAGTCCATCTCATTGAGGGTTTCTCTCATTTTTGCTGATCCTCTACTTTCCCAAACATGAGGTCCTTTTCTAGCGATTGGTCTTTCCTGATGAGGCGTCCAAAGCAAGCAAGGCGAAGTCTCGCCATCCTCACTTCTAAAGAACATTCTAGTTGTATTTCAAGGCATTTTATAAATTGGGATGAGTCCTGTTTTCAATTCCATCAGACCCACCTAGGTTGATTCACACACCTGGGCCCAAGACTTACTGATTCAGAGTTTAAGGGCATGGGCCCAGGAAATGTGTGCTAACAAGTTCTCCAGGTGTTTTTTTCATGTACTGACATTTGACAAGTTTTTCCGAGAGGTCTGACACCCTGGCATTCTTATTTGAGGCCTCCAATGAAGCCAAATTACACAGCTTGATACAAACTGGGAACTGTGGCCAGACAGCTACAAAGGTGCAAGCGCTTTACACTGCTGTTGTTGTTGTTAGGTGCTGTTGAGTTGATTCTGACTCTTCGGGACCCTATGTACAACAGAATGAAACACTGCCCAGTCCTGTGCCATCCTTGCAACCATTGCTATCTTTGGGTCAGCTGTTGCACTCACTATGTCAATCCATCTCATTGAGGTCTTCCCCTTTTTCACTGACCTTCTAATTTACCAAGCACGATGTCCTTCTCCAGGGACTGATCCCGCCTGATAATATGCCCAAAGTACATGAGACAAAGTCTCGCCATTCTCACTTTGCACTGAGGGGAACAAAAGTCTCAAGAGTCCCACCTCACAGACCACTGAGTAAGTCAGAGATGATGGAAGAAACAGAATCAGCAAGCTTGCCCAGGTTAGAACCTTCCTCGATGGCTATGTTCAGAATCCCTTGGGTGAGGGAACGAAGGGGACTAATTCTGATTGTCTGCTGTGTACCAAGCCCTTTGTAAATATCTTAGGAACTGCTGTGGTCACCAAGGAACTTTAGGTCTACAGGTTGTTATTGTTGTTGTGTAGTATCGAGTTGATTCTGGCTCATATTGACCCTATATGACAGAGTAGAACTGCCTCATAGGGTTTCCTAGGCTGTAATCTTTATGGGAGCAAATTGCCAAGTCTTTTTTTCCACAAAGTGGCTGGTTAGTTTGAACCACCAACCTTTTCATTATCAGCTAAGTGTTTAGCCATTGTACCTGCCACCAGGGTTACAGATTTAAAAAATTACAGATCTACAAATGTGGTGTTTCTTAGAACTAGCCTGTGTGTTTTCTCAGGGCTTTGTACGTGCTCACTCTTATCTTTGTCCCACATTTCACATGGCTGCCTTCTTCTCTAACTTTAGTTCTCAATTAAAAATTACCTTTTTGGAGGAGCTCTGCCCAGCCCCCATCAGATCCCCCTTCATTATCCTTCACTGCAGCATGCTGCATCTTTCTTCATATCACACAACACAATGTGTATGATTCATTGCTTTGTTTGTGTAGTTATTCACTGCTCTGTTTCTTTACCTGTTTATTATCTCTCTGCAAGCTCCAATCATGAATGTCACCATTTATGCTGAGATCCCTTTGACAGCACTCTCTGCAGATGGCAGGTTAGAATTATTCTTTAGGCAAAGCAAAGCCTACATTAATACAGCCAGGATCTCTCTACAGACTCTACCTATCTGGCACAGTGATTAAGAGTTACGGCTGCTAACCAAAAGGTTGGCAGTTCGAATCCACCGGCCACTCCCAGGAAACCCTATGGGGCAGTTCCACCCTGTCCTACAGGGTCGGTATGAGTCAGAATCAACTCAACGACAACAGGTTTGGTTTGGTTTGGTTGGTCTTACTATCTATCATACTTCCAATATCCGTGCCTTGTAAGATATAAGATACATAGTAGAAACTCAAACAAAGAAAATAAACTTGAATTCAAAAATTTAGATAAATTTGGGAAATTCTGACTTAAACAAAGCTTAACAGGCTCTTTTGCCTGTAGGAGGCCTTGAAGCCTTTAAAATACTAATATGAATCATGGGTTAATAAGAGAAGGATAAACATAGTACATACAGTGTTTCTCAAACTTATTGGGCTACAAAATACTGTTTTATGTTTTGTTTTGGTTTGTTTTTTTTCATGGCATCTTTCTTTCCTTGGAGTACCTCATGCAACTAAAGCCCCAGGGGACATCCTTCAGGAAACACTGCTTGAAAGATGATCATTGCCCGAGATGCTTGAGGGTAACAGTGCCCAATAGTCCCAGGAGGGACAGGGCTGACATGCTCCCAAGCACTGCCAGCCACCCTGCAAATGTCTCCCTCAAACACACAGGCAGCCATCCTAGACAGCTGTCACTTCCTACTTACCAACAAGCTGGGAACATTTTTTCAGTTTTAGAAAAAGGGAAGAAAAAAAAAAAAGATAAATACCTTCCCATTCTCTGAACTAATGTCAAACGACCTGGGAAAGTTGCCTGTGGGAGTTGCAGCCACAGAACAAAGTAGCATTTCATCTTCCTCGCCTGACAGCTCAATTTCAGCAGCTACCAGGGCAGGTGGGTCCGCCCCACCAGCGCCAATCATGAATGTCACTGTGTAAGCCGAGATCCCTTTGACAGCACTCTCTGAAGATGGCAGGTTAGAGCTATTCTTTAGGCAAAGCAAAGCCTGCATTAATACAGCCAGGATCTCTCCACAGACTCTACCTACATAACCACAAGAGGGAAATGTGTTCTTTAACCAACACGCATTCATATTTCCTCGATATAAATTCTAACACTCTGGCTGAAGCATAAATCACAGAACAGCAGAAGAGAAAGAGAGGGTCTTTCTAAGGGACATGGCCACACTTAGCCAGAAGCTTCCCTACTCTTGCCCTTGAGATTCACTTCAGCAGAGCTGCATCTAGGAGTCTGCCCCATAGCACTTTTAAAAGGGGCAAGGTTTTAAAATAGTTTAATATATAAATGTAAGACCCCCTCCCATTTATGATTTTTCAAATCTACAATTTCTGAGAATTAGAGACTATTAGACATCAAAGTACAAAGGCTCTGTGTCTTTGTAGCTCCAGCAGTGGTCTCCGGCCATGGAGTCAAGTTGATCAGGCTCCAGGTAATTCCCTTGGCAGCAGAAGTGGGGCTGGAATGGATGGCACAAGGTCAAGAAGCTCATCACCTACACGAAGGGTCCCACTGTGCATTTGGAGGGGCCTCACCCACCTTTATCTTATACATACCAAAAAAGGTGCCCCTGAGTTGATTCCAACACATGGCTACCCCATCTGTGTCAGCGTAGAACTGTGCTTCACAGGGTTTTCATTGGCTGTGACCTTTAGGAAGTGGACCACCAGGCCTTTCTTCAAAGGTGCTTCTGGGTGGGTCTGAACCACCAACCCTTCAGTTGGTAGCCCAGTGCTTAACCATTTACACCACCCAGGGAGTCCATACTATATACACTTCCACTGATTTCAAGCTACTTGTACCACTACATGTATTCATTACCAAGTGCCCCAACATGAAAAGAGAAGAGCCAAAAATGGTACCTCTGGCTTCAGGGTAGCTATTCACATCACCCTGTTTGTTTATTCCTATACCATGTAAGCCAATACTTGCCTTACCTACAAACATCGTCCCTTCAACCTATATTCTTATGGATAAAGACTTAGGGACTTTGGGGATCACAGTGTACCCTCTGTTGCTAAATAGCAATGAAATATGAGATCCCAGGTAACTCCCGAGATTTGCTTTTTCCCCCATATATCCACCCATCTGGTCATCCACCCAGCATTAACTGGGCATCCAGAGGCACAGTGTTCTGCTACCTATGGCTCTGCATAATGTAATGCTTCAACAGAATAAGACCCATTTCTACACCACACCCATGCCACAGAATCCTGGAATTGCAATTCAGACATACAGTTGTACCAACAGAATCGGAGGAGATTTTATTGGCCTGTGAATGAAGCCCAAGTAATAGATGCCATGTCTCAAAAGGCAAGCTGAACCCCAAGAAAGGCTGTTATAAATATGTGACAACCTCCAGCACTATAATAACCTTCAAGGCCCTTCCTACTAATTCTACCCCGTCCATTTCATTGCAACCACCCACATCCACAGTGGGGCTACTGGAAAGGAATGGAAAGTACCACCCCTGGACCCAGGGAGAGGAGATCCCACCCTGGGCCCCATGCTTTAGAGAGCTCCACCTTTTACAAACACACTCGAGTAAACTTGTTAAAGAAAACATGGGCTCATCTATCTTCTGGGATCTGGTTGTCAGGGATGACCCAGGATAATCTGGAATTGTAAACATCAGCTCTTGCAACTCACAGTGTCCAAGACCCACGGAGGCGGACACATATGTGAAACAAAAAGTGGCCACTTCCAAATGCCCTCAATGTCTGTGGAGCATACCACTGCCGACATTGGAGATACTGCTTCTGAAAGTGAGATGCACCTGGGTGAGAAAAAGACAAATTAACTTGTCAAGTCTGTCATCATATAGCATAAGTGTAATGGAGTCTTAAAAAATAAAGTATTATTTCTGAGCATTGTCAAGAATCCATTCCTTGCTTCTCTTTGTGTTCCAATTCATGATTCCTGAGATGTCTGAGAATAGAGCAGCTATTCAACACAGCTGCACATGGTGTCTGGGAACATTTTGCAATATTAACCAATTCATTGCTCCAAAATTTGAATATGTGTAGGGTTATACATAAGAAGCATGAAATATACTGATTCTTTACATTGGCAACTATATGGGCAATGAATGCCAAAATTATGAATAAACCAAAACCAAAAACTAAACTCACTGCCTTTGAGTCAATTCTGACTCATAGCGACCCTATAGGACAGAGTAGAATGCCCCATAGGGTTTCCACGGAACAGCTGGTGGATTCAAACTGCCAACATTTTGATTAGCAGCCTGAGCTCTTAACCAATAGATTTATTATAAAAATATTTCATGATAATCAATTAAAGTTGTTAAAAATTAAATAAAATGATCAGCCTTGTTAAAATGTTAATGTACCTTTCAAATCATTTGTATGTTGCCTTTTCATTGAATAATTTTGAAGATTTTACAACTTACAACATTTTCAAAACAGAGCAAAATAATTATCTTGCAAACTTGCTCCAAAGTGACTGATACATTAGGGAACAACTTGAGCAGAATACAAATTTCATGTTTACCTATGGACAATTTTGTCTGCAAGAAACATTGGCCAAACACACAAAGTTGCAACCAGCTGAACCAAGTTGTGTAGGAATACAAAAAAATGGACACATGCACACACCTCATCATGTGTGTTATGACCCACACCCATCCACACCTGAGGTTATAACTTTCCCCTTGATTTGAGATAACCTTCCTTCCACTTCTCCACACTAACTCACACACTACAATTCTTCGGAGGCCCACTTCTACACCAAACTGCCCATCTTTTTCAAGGTAAACTGTGATACTTAGTATGTATGAATCTCTTAACCTTCTAACACAGATAAAGCTATGCTACCATTTTTATTAGATTTCTATCTTTTTTTTAATGAGGCATTGGTGGTTCAGTGGTAGAATTCTCGTTTTCCAAGCAGAGGATCAGGGTTCGATTCCCGGCCAATGCACTTCATGTGCAGCCACCACCTGTCTGTGTGGAGGCCTGTGTGTTGCTAGCCTGAACAGATTTCAGCTGGTCATTTATTTTCTACTTGTTGAATCTATTCTTTTTTCTGCTTTCTTTTGGATTTATTATTTTTTAATGATTCTGTTTAATCTTGTTGATTTATTAGCTACAGCTCTTTGCTCTTATTTTAGTCATTGATTTAAGATTTATAGTATATTTCCTTAATTTATCATAGTCTGCCTTCAAGTGATACTATACCTTTTCACATATACTATGAGAACCTGACAATGGTATGACTCAGTTTCTCTCCTCCTGGCATTTGTGTTATTACTCTCATATATTTTACTTTTATATGTATGTTATAAATACCACACTGCATTATTACTGTTCTTTGCTTTTTAAAAGACTTGCATAATAAGAATAAAATATTATACACATACCCATGTAGTTACCGTTTCTAGTGTTTTTCATTCTTTTATGTAGAGCCCTATTACCATCTGGAATCCTTTTCCTTCTGCCTAAGGGACTTTTTTAACATCTCTTGCAGCACGGGTCTTCTGGTGATGAATTCTTTATGCTTTTGTATGACTTAAAAAATATTTCTCTTCATTTGGGGAAGATGTGTTATTTGTATAAAAACATAGTATGCCTTGGTGTAATTTTCTTCATGCCTCTTATGCTTACTGTTCTTGAGCTTCTTGGGTCTCTGGGTTTACAGTTTTCATCAAATCTGGGAAATTTTCAGTTATTATCTTCAAATATATTTTTTCTATCTCCCCTCTTCCTCTCCTTTAAGGACCCCAGTTATAATATATTAGTCTGCTTAAAATTTTCCCAGAGGTCACTGATGCTGTGCTTTTTTTTTTATTATTATTATTATTCTTTTTTCTCTCTATTTCACTTTGAATCATTTCTGTTGCAATGTTGTCACATTCACTCATCTTTTTTATTTTTCAATATCTAAGTTGATTCTGCCCAGGGTTGTTTTTTTTTTTTTTTAAACACAGTGAACTTTTTATTTGTAAGTAGGGAAAGTTCACATTAAAATAACTATAGAAAGTACAGTACACAAGCCAGTAACACAGGCATTTATTATGACTCTCAAGACATGTGTTATAGGTCATATGCCTGGAAGAGCAATTACTTTGTATACAAGAGACATGACATACACGTGTTGCATGCAGGAAACAGTTGCGTTCATTATGTCTGCTATATCCTGTTCTCCAGTCTAGATTTCTGAACTCTTTTACAACCTTATGGGACCACAGACATACATGCAGTTGTACATTCCCCAAATGGGCGTTATGTGGTACATGACTGAATATCTATTCATAATGTCTACTAGAACAGTTTGATAACATTGGTTACATTCTTCAAGTTGTGTCACAGTTCTCCCTGTCTCCACCCGTATTGTTTCATCACCATTAATTTAGGCTCTCTGCCCCTTAAAGTTCTCATCTGTGCTTTAGATAAACTGTTGTCAGATTAAGCTCATATAGATAATTCATTATGAGTGCTATGCTCAAGGCAGACATTTTTTATTAATTGTCTGCCCAGGAATTTTTACATCAAACATTATACGGGCAGTCCCTGGGTTATGAATCAGATCCGTTCCTAACTGTGTCTTTAAGTCTTTAAGTCGAATTTGTAGGTAAATTGGAACTTTTTTTTTGGAACAGGTGCATATATGGTTCTTATTTAGTCTTACTTTAGTGCAAGAAAAGGCTAAAAATCTTTTCAATAATTGAAAAACTACAAGTACAGCAAGTGAAGGTGACTGTGATGAAGAGTTTGTTACATCAGAAGGGCTTGGTTCAAGCATTTCAAAGTGAGGGAAAATTTATATAACATTAAAGGGCAAGTACGAGCTGTAGGTAAGTCAGATGTTTATATCCTGGAGACTGCCTGCAGTTTTTGAGTTTCGATTTGGTTCTTTTTTATATCTTCCATGTTTCTACTAATTGTTGAACATGTCCTTTACTGATAATTTTTAACACCTGTGTCAGTTCTGATTGGTTTCAATTGATTTTTTTTCCTCATTATGGCTTCTGTTTTCCTAACTATTTACAACTTGTTTAGACTTTGTTTTTAATTCTTATAAATATTCTTGAGCTTTGTTCTGGGATGCAGTTAAGCTACTTGGAAACAGTTTGGTCGCTTCAGGTCTTACTCTGAAGATTTTTTAGGTGGGACCAGAGACATGTTTAGCCTAGGACTAATTATTCCACACTACAGATGCAAGAACCTTCTGAGTATTCTACCCAATGTCTCGTGAACTATGATGTTTTCAAATCTGGCCGGGGGAACAGGCATTAATCTCAACCCCTCTAATCCCTATGGGTGGTTCTTAAAATAATTTTTAACTACTGTATTTTGTTTTCTGGAATGGGTCATTGAGCAGACACTGAACCTGTATGCGGCCCTGACTTATAATTGACTAACATAGATCGTAAAGTATCAAATCATAGAACCCACACAAAGGCAAAGCATAATTGTGACATACATTCTTAAAAACTCATCAAGCCAGAATCTCAAAATGACATCTTTGACTCTCCTTGCTAAAAATCAACGTATCCATAAATAATAGTGGGAAGTTTTTGGTGGTCTTTTTGCTCACTCAAAATGTGTCCTTCACTTGTTTTCCTAGATTGTGATGCAAGGTGTCTGTATTCAGCAAAATCAACATCTGAGTTATTAAATTGAGATTACTATAAGCATTTCATGGGATAGCATGGAAGGGGAGGTGGAATTAAGTTACACAGAATCAATAACTCTTGACAGACACCCCACACTCTGGACCTGACAGCTATCATCACATCCATAAGTTTGGAATAACAGCAGCCCTCAAGAGGCTATTTTCTTAGGGCAGTCTAAACAAAAAAAACAACAAAGTCAGAATATATTGCTAGCAACAGAACTGTGGTGCCTTTAAATAGATCCCTGAGCTGAATAGCAATACTTTCCACAGGGTAGTCAGCTAAGAGAGATTACCAAGTCTATCCCTTAAATTCTGATTTTGTTTTAACAAAATAAAATTATTTAAATAGCTCTTCAGACAAAATGGAGCCCTGGTGGCATAGTGGTTAAGTGTTTGGCTGCTGACCAAAAGGTTGGCAGTTCGAATCCACCAGCCGCTTCTTGGAAACCTTTGGGGCAATTCTACTCTGTCCTGTAAGGTTGCTATGAGTTGGAATTGACTTGAAGGCAATGGGTGTATTTTTTGTTTTTTTGTTTTTTTTTTTAAACCAGATATATTCTTAGAGCAAGATATAAAGAAATAAGAATACTTAGGTAAGATTAGATGATGTACTCTGTAACCCAATGCTTCCCACCTTAAATGTACATATAAATCACCTGGAGATCTTATTTGTCATGAGACCAGAAGAACTGGATGGTGCCTGGCTGCAATTACTAAACATTTTGATCTATAGACTAATCCTGATCAAAAGGGATAAAATGCAGAACAGAATTTCAAATTCTCATGACTCAGATTTTCTGAGCCATGGAGGCTAGATGAATCCCTGAAACTAATGCTCTCAGATAATCTTCAAACCTTAAAGCAAAAATATCCCCTAAAGTCTTCTTAAAACCAAACAATAGTTTAGCTTAACCAGTAAAAAATGTCTGCCTTAAGCATTATGCTCTTTTAAGAACTATCTATATGGAACCAAATTGATAACAGCAACTCAAAACATTAGACAGGAATTTTATAGGGCAGTGAGTTTATGTTAATAAAGAAGGAACAACTCAGAAAAGGAGGGTGAGAATGGCTGCACAACTCGAAGAAAGTAGTCAGTGCCGCTGAAATGCACCTGTAGAAAAAGTTGAGTTAGTGTATGTTTTTCTGTGTATATTCTCAACAACGATAACAACAAAATAAATAAATAGTGCGGATTCCGATTTAGTAGGGGTGGAATGGAGATTGAGACTCTGCATTTCTAACAAGCTCCCAGTTGGATCCTGATGCTACTACTCTGGAGACTACACTTTAGCAGCAAAGAACCAGAGTGTCTGTTAAAAATTCACAATCGATGTCTGCCCTGTCAGGGAGCACAAGAGACAACTCCTGAGGGAGCAGGAGACCAATGGGATACAGACCCCAAATTCTCATTAAAAGACCACACCTAATGGTATGATTGCGACTAGAGGAATCCCAGAGACAATGCTCCCCAGAACTTCTGATGGCACAGGACAGGAACCAACCCCGAAGACAAATCATCAGGCATGAAAAGGACTGGTCAGTGGGGGGGAGAGAGATACTGATGAAGAGCGAGCTAATTAAATCAGGTGGACACGGGAGAGTGTGTTGGCAACTCATGACTGGAGGGGGGATGGGAAGATAGAGAGAGATGGAAGAAGGTAAAATTGGCACGAAACGAGAGACTGTAAGGGCTGACTCAATAGGGGGAGAGCAAGTGGGAGAAGGGAGTAAGATGTATGTAAACCTACATGTGACAGACTGATTGGAATGGTAAATGTTCACTTGAAGCTTAATAAAAATTTAAAAAAAAAAAAAAAAAAATTCAGAGTCCTGGCCCTTAGATCCATGGTCAGACTCAGGACTCTGGGCTTTTAACAAAACCTTCAGGTGATTCTGATACAGGTAGCTCAAGAGCCACAATTTGAGAAACACTGCTCTCACTTGGTTGGGGGCTCTCACTTGATTCCTATGGATTTCCTCCAGGGTTTTCTATAGCACTCCTTTCAACTTCAACTGCACTTCTCAATAGAGAAATGCATAATACTCCTCAGGCTTAATTTTGGAACACTAAGCCTTCACTGGTATTCCCCATATCAAACAAATAAATTTAAAAATTTTTAAAATAATTTTTATTGTGCTTCAAGTGAAAGGTTACAAATCAAGTCAGTCTCTCACACACAAACTTATATATACCTTACTACATACTCCCACTTACTCGCCCCCTAATGAGTCAGCCTGCTCCCTCCTTCCAGTCGCTCCTTTCGTGACCGTTTTGCCAGTCAAATAAATAAAATTTTATGGTCAAATAAGTTTGGATCTTTTTGGCTACTCTGCCCCACTCTTGACATTTCATAATACACATCATCTTTGAAAATTTTTAGTCTTAATAAAAGTAATTTTATTTATCCAAAATTTTCCAAACTTACTCAAACATGAAATGTTCCACCTCCCCTCCTCAAAGCATAACTATCAATAGGCTGCAGACACGAATCAATAGTTTGGAGAAATCTATGCTCAAGGACATAACAAAGATTTTAGCTGTGCCAAATAGCACCTAAGACCCAAGATGCATTTGATTTTTTAAAAAGGCTTTAGCTTCCCTTGTTTTGCTGTTCAGTTTTCTTGCTATTTAATCTCTTCATCCTTCTCTGTCTCTCAGCTTTAGAAAAAGAATCATCTTCCATCCACAAGGATTGGCAGAAATGGGAATAGAGAAAAATATCTATGAAGTACTATAACACTCTGATCTTTGTTAAATGCCAAAATGTACTTTTTTCCGTCAAAAGTAACTTTACCCTCCCAAAGCAGAAATGCTCCTTGAAATAAGCATAAAATCTTATGTATACCTCCTAAATGTTAAGTTATATAGTTCTCTTAGGACCAAAATACACAAAATCCTTTTAAAGAGTCCATATCACTTTTGCAATTATAAATCCAAACTTACAAGACTATGATGCTTAAAAAATATATCTAAGCAGAATTCAAAGTTAGATTTTAGGTTCCTTTTTTTTTTTTTTTAATTTTTATTGTGCTTTAAGTGAAAGTTTACAAATCAAGTCAGTCTCTCACAAAAACTTATATATACACCTTGCTATATACAGTTGGAATCCACTAGGCACTCCTTGGAAACTCTATGGGGCAGTTCTGCTCTGTTCTATAGGGTCGCTATGAGTCAGAATTGACTCGACAGCACTGGGTTTGGTGTTTTTTTTTGTTTGGTTTTTATATACTCCTAATTGCTCTCCGCCTAACAAGATAGCACATTCCTTCCCTCCACTCTTTCTTTTCATGTCCATTCCCCCAGCTTCTGACCCCTCTGCCCTCTCATCTCCCCTCCAGACAGGAGATGCCCACATAGTCTCATGTGTCTACTTGATCCAAGAAGGTCACTCTTCACCGGTATCATTTTCTATCCCATAGTCCAGTCCAATCCCTGTCTGAAGAGTTGGCTTTGGGAATGGTTCCTGTCTTGGGCTAACAGAAGGTCTGAGGACCATGACCACCAGGGTCCTTCTAGTCTCAGTCAGACTATTAAGTCTGGCCTTTTTATGAGAATTTGGGGCCTGCATCCCACTGCTCTCCTGCTCCCTGAGAGATTCTCTGTTGTGTTCCCTGTCAGGGCAGTCATCAGTCGTAGCCGGGCACCATCTAGTTCTTCTGGTCTCAGGCTGAAGTAGTTTCTGGTTTATGTGGCCCTTTCTGTCTCTTGGGCTCATAATTAGCTTGTCTTTGGTGTTCTTCATTCTCCTTTGGTCCAGGTGGGTTGAGACCAACTGATGCATCTTGGATGGCTGTTTGCTAGCATTTAAGGCCCCAGATGCCACTCTTCAAAGTGGGATGCAGAATGTTTTAACAGATTTTATTATGCCAATTGACTTAGATGTCCTCCGAAACCATGGCCCCCAAAAGATTTTAGGTTCTTTTTTGGAAAAGAGCATCATTTGAAAAAAAGAAAAGAAAAATAAATTAAAAAATAAAAATCTCAGAATCCTCACATACTTGCAAATCAACTGTTCATACCATTCCCTAAGAACAAGATTTAAAAACTGCCAGCTTGGACTAAAAGGGACAGCCAAAAAAACCCACTGCCGTCGAGTCGATTCCGACTCATAGCAACCCTACAGGACAGAGTAGAACTGCCCCATACAGTTTCCAAGGAGCGCCTGGCGGATTCAAACTGCCAGCCTCTTGGTTAGCAGCTGTAGCACTTAACCACTACGCCATCAGGGTTTCCAAAAGGGACAGAGAGAGTACAAAATGAAAGAAGGTTCTTGGTTCCCCAAAATTCTACTTATAAAATTGCTCAGCTGATAAACACATCCTAGTCTCATGAAAAAGGAAGAATGACCCAGAGGGTGGAGCCATGATCCCTAAGGCTGTGAGCCCAGGGTAGAGCTATTAAGTCCAGGGAGCAGAGCTATGAGCCCAGGGGCCAGGCTGTCAGCCTAGCAGGTGGAGTTACAAGCCTAGGGGGCAGAGCTATGAGTCCAGAGGTGGAGCTGTTAGCCCAAAGGGTAGAGCTATTAGCCCAGGGGTGGAGCTATAAGCACAGAGGGAGGAGCCATGAGCCCAGAGGTGGAGCTGTGAGCATACAGGGAGGTACTATGAGCCAGGGGGTGGAGCCATGAGCTCTGGGGCAGAGTAATAAGCCCAGAGGTGAAGCTGTGGACCAGGGAGTAGGTCTGTGGGCTCAGAATTAGAGCTATGACCCGAGGGGGCAGAGCTATGAGCCCAGAGGAGGTGCAGTTAGCCCAGAGGGCACAGCCTCAACCCCAGAGGAACACGAACTGTGCCCCAGGATGGATCGTACTCACCCATACCAAATTTAGATGATTTAGATGATGAGTTTGAGAAACTTTGAGCTGATAGGATTTAGATGAGATGTTGGGCTTTGAGTTGATACACTGTCCGGTATGGAAGCTGCTAGCCACTTGTGGCTGCTGAGCACTTGAAATATGGCTTGTGCAACAGAGGAACTGAATGTTTAATTTTATTTCATCTAAAAAAGTTAAAGTAGCTAGCTACATACGGCTAGTGGCTACCACATTGCTGAGCACAGCTCTAGAATTTATTTATTTTTTGCCTCTCTCCAATAGAATGTAAGCTCCATGAGGGTAGTTACTTTAGTCTCTTTGGTTCAATATGATTTCCCCAGCACGCACAACTGGCTCATAGTTGGCAATCTGTAAATATTTTTTCGGTGAATGAATGAATGTCTAGTCCATTATACTGAACATTTGTCATTCTTTGTGGCTGCCTCTTGTGTTTACAGACTCCCTACTGTGTGTAACTTGGTAAGTGACAGAGCCCACCACCCACCACTGAAGCTGAAAACAGCAGATACTCCCTTTCCAAGACTCCCTTGCAGCTATGATGCAGGCACATAACCAGGCCCATCCAATCAGATACACCAGTTCAGTACTCTGAATTGAGAGCTAGCACACACAAAGCAGCAGGGACAGGGAAGGAGCTAGCTGCAGGAATGGCCAGTCCCCAGGGGCATAAGCAGCAGCCAAGTCCTCCCACTGCTGTGATCAGGGGCATTGAACCTGGTTTCGTGGCCTCTGATGGTGCGGACATCTCCATATTGCCTCAGCAATTCCTATTCTGCTTTAAATCACCCACGTCACTTTCTGTTGCCTGCATCTAAGAACCCTGACCAACATCCCTGCCCACTTCACCTTGGGAGAAGGTAACTCAGTTCCATTTCAAAGCCACATTGTAAACCACATCAACATACCAACAGAAGAGAACATATCACACGCAGCAAGCTAAACCCACTGAAGGATTCAGAGTTTCCCTACACAGTTGGTTTACAAGGCCAGTTAATCTAATTGATTTCCAGAATTAGGATCTTCGAGAACCAAGTTTATTTTAAAATCTGTCTTCGTCAAGGGTTGATAATACCTCGTTGGGCTGAGACAGCTACCGAGGCCCGGAAAAGATTTTGGCCAAGCCTGTGTTCGAAGTTGTCATAGAGACTGCTCAGACTTTAAACAGTCCATTCATCCCCAGAACACAAACACATACACGCCAACATCAGAAAAATGTGTTTTCAAGCAAAAAGCCACTCCGAGTCTACCCCCAGCACATCATGTCTTCCTGGGCGATATTAACCATGCTGAAGGAAATTCTCATCACCTCCATCAAGAGTACTGATGAAGGCCCATTTCCTTTCAGACTTGGCTCAGCAGATATCATAAACCCTATTAAAATGTGACACTTGTTTCTCAAGGCATTAGAGTTCTATCTCTGTAATTCTGCTTCACATTTCAGTCTTGCGGCTCTTGAAAGGGGCTTTATGAATTGCCTTTGCACACAAATGTGAAGCCCCCAGCCCCTGGCCACAATAAAAGTATGTACAAGCCTTCTAAACACGTTCTCACCCTCCTCTTCGATTCATTCTCCCACCCACTATGAGAAACTCTTCCTTTTCTTGCCCCATTCACCTTGGCTACATTGGCAAGAGGCAAAACAAGAAAAAATGAGAATCTGAAGCTTCTTCCAATGCATTCTCTTATACACTCATTGCAATACAAACTTAAAAAAGGTGGGGGGGGGGTAATTTATTTGATATGTTTTACCCCTCAGCATCACTATAATAACCCAAAATCCACCGCCATCGAGTCAATTCTGACCCATGGCAACCCCGTCTGTCAGAGTAGACTTGTGCTCCATAGGGTTTTCAGTGTCTGCTTATTCAGAAGTAGATTGCCAGGCCTTTCTTCCCAGACACCTGAGTGGACTCGAACTTCCAACCTTTCAGTTAGCAGCCGAGCATGTGGACCACCCAGGGTCTCCATAATGACCCAAGCAGCTTTTAAAAATACTGATTCCAGGTCCCCACCCCAGGCCATCTGTATCAGGGTCTCTGGGTAGAAAGGGAAGGGGCAGTATCTGCCTGCTGTACCACCCACCACCCCAATGCCCCCCAATCCAGAGGGCCCTAGATGAGCTAGGATTCCTGAGTGAAGCCACTTTTGATAAGGTATTGATCTCAGGATTGTCTGAGCCAGCAAGTGCAGCACATGGCAGTGGAGAATCTTAAGGGAAGAGCCTCTGTGTTAGCTTAAACTCACTTATTCATTCATTTCACTACCTCGGCTCCTACTATGTGCCAGGCCCTGTGTGATGCATTAGGAATTTTGAGACTCATGAGGCACCGTCCATTCCCTGAAGTCCTCCTTGCTCCTCAATATGCATGGGCTCACCTGGGGTTCTTGTGAGATGCAGGTCCAGACCAGTAGTTCTGGGGTAGGGTTTGAGATTCTACATTTCTACCAAACCCCCAGGGGATGCTGATGCTGCTGGTCTGTGGAGCACACTTTGAGTTGCTGTTGCTGTGTGCCATTGAGTTGATTCTAGCTCATATGACCTCATGAGACAGAGAGAACTGCCTCACAGGGTTTCCTAGGCTGAAATCTTTACAGGAGCATACTGTCAGGTCTGCTGGGTGGGTTCAAACTTTTGGTGAGCAGCCGAGCACTTAACCATTGTGCCACCAGGGCTCCACAATCTGAGCAGGAAGGCCTAAAAGAGCTCATCATTGACAGCAGTGGTTCTGAACTGGGGGTGATTTTGTCCCCTAGGGAACATTTGGTAATGTCTCAAGACAGTTTTTATGTGTCACTTCTGGAGGCAGGGTGCACTGGCATATAGTAGGTAGAGACCAGTGATGCTGCTAAACATCCTACAATGCTCAAGACAGCCACCCCAAACCCCACAAAAAGAATGATCCAGACCAAAACGTCAATAGTACTGATGCTGACACCCTGCCTTGAGACTAATGCCCACTGAACACCAATATTTACAGGCTGGGAAGGCTTGTAGGGTTGTGGTTAAATTCATGCCTTGTAGGCAGGTGAGCTGGGTTCACATCCTGGCTCCTCCACTCTGAGCTCTTGACCTTGGGCAAGTCAGATGCTGATCCCAGACGATAGCCAAGAGCAGCAGAGGAGAGACGGACAGGCACAGTAAAGGTGGTCAACATGTGGTAGGTGGTGGTGTCATAACCATCTTCGTCATCAGCACATCAGGATCTTGTTTCATCATAGGCCTCAGTACTGTCTAAGCATGTGGGACCACGCCATGGACCACCCAACCCTTGGACTGCTGGGAATAAGCTCTTACAATTACACTCAAGAATCAAAGATCTCATAGCTGGTCTCAAGATCATGTGGCCCTGGGCAAGGGATGTATGGCCACCTCAGTTTACAGATAGGGTAAGGGAGATCCAGAAAGGTTAAGCACTTTGCACAGCCTAAGAGAGTCTTCCATCTACATGATGGCTCCAAGGAGGAAGATCCTAAACGAGCTTAGGGGAGGGAAAGGGGGTCTTTGGCACAGGGAAAGACCAAGGAGGAAGGTGGGGAGCCAGTGATTACTCTGCTGGATGCAACTGGGCCAAAATCAGGTTTCAAGGTAATCATTAGAATATCAGAAAATTAAGGATCAGGTAGTTGTTGTTGTTAGGTGGTTTGAGTAGGTTCCGACTCACAGTGACCTTTTGTATAAACGAATAAAACACTGCCTGGTCCTGTGCCATCCTCACAATCATTGCTATGTTTGAGCCTATCGTTGCAACCACTGTGTCAATCCATCTCATCGAGCACCTCCCTCCTTTCTGCTGACCCTCCACTTTGCCAAGGTCATTCTCCAGCAATTGGTCCTTCCTGATAAAGTATTGGAGACATACAGGACCACAAGTGCTTTAACTCATGATGCTGTCTTCCTTCAGCAGTAGACACCACACAAGCAGTAACCCGATCTGCTCTGTTCACAGATGTGACCCCAGTGCCTAGCACAGCCACTGCCTATCTGTCAGTCTGTCGTACTGTGGTGGCTTGCATGTTGCTCCGATGCTAGAACCTATGTCGATGGCATTTCAAATACCAGCAGTGTCACCCATGGTGGACAGGTTTCAGCAGAGCTTCCACACTAAGACAGACCAGGAAGAAAGGCCTAGCGATCTACTTCCAAAAATTAGCCAGTAAAAACCCTATGGATCACAGAAGAACATTGTACAGTATAGTGCCAGAAGACGAACCCTCTAAGATGGGAGGCACTCAAAATACACAATGGCCACAAGAATGGACTCGAACATACCAATGATCCTGAAGATGGTGCAGGACTAGGCAACATTGCCTTCTGTTGAACACGGGGTCACCATGAGTCAGAGCTGACTTGACAGCAGCTAACAACAACAGCCAGGACACAGCCCAACACGCAGCAAGTTTACAATAAATATTCATTGAATGGGTGAATCCTTTGGGTGTGCTTCCTAAAAATGCAGATTCACCAGCCCATTCCTACTGCATCTGAGTCTCTAGGGCAGACCCAGGAATCTGCAGTTACTGCCCTCCCCACCCCCGGAAAGCTGATGGACCCTATAGCTTAATAACCCTGACGTAAATTAACCCCTCTATGGATCACTTTCTAGGACACTCATGGGACTGTCTTTAGTGGGAGAAGCTTAGGACCCACCAGAACAGCCCTGGGCATGTCTACTGTATTTAAAACAAACAAACAGACCCACTGCCCTGGAGTCGATTCCAACCCATAGTGACCATATAGGACAGAGTAGAACTGTCCCATAGGGTTTCCAAGGCTGTATTTACAGAATGAGACTGCTGCCACATCCTTCTCCTGCTGGGCAGCTGGAGGGTTTGAACCACCGACCTTTTGGTTATCAGCTGAGCGCTTAACGGTTGTGCCATCAAGGCTCCTTCTACTGTAGTTAGACACTTCGAAATCATGTATTATTTAATCAGAAACAGGTCCTCCAGGATGACTAAATCCACACAATAAACAGATGTTTAGAAAGCTCAGCACCCATTAGTGGTGTGCAATGACTACGAGGGCGCTATTAGATGCTCCGAGGGGCTATTTAAACATCCTGACAGGCAATTCCAAGTAATAAAATTTCTCATAAAGGTAGAAGTTGCTGTGCCTGCTCCCAACGGAACCTCCATATTTTACAATTAAATGGATACCTAATATTTTCTCAGAGTATCCATGGTCGTTGCCTAGGGGGCAGCAAAGACAAAACACAAAGACCTGTGACGATAAGTTGGCATTTATGGGGACGTTCAAAGCTCCCTCAAGTGCAAAATGCAAGGATTCCAGGAGAGACCAAGAGTTACTTAGAAGGTCTGAGTCTCCCTCAGCCCTCTCATGAGTCAGGGGAGGTTGCTGTCGTTGTTACCTGCCAGCAAGTCGATTCCGACTCGTAACAGCCCCATGTGTTACAGAGTAGAACTGCCTCATACGGATTTGTTGACTGTAATAATGGAAGCAGATTGCCAAGTCTTTATCCTGCAGAGCCACTGGGTGGGTTTGAACCACCAGCCTTTCAGTTAGTTCCTGACGAATTGACTCCAACTCCTGGAGACCGTTTATGTAACAGAAGGAAATACTGCCCAGTCCTGTGCCATCTTCGTGATTGTTATGCTTGAATCTGTTCTTGCAGCTATTGTGTCAATCTGTCTCACAGAGGGTTTCCTTCATTTTCACTCACCCTTTAGCTCCATTTAAAGGTTCCTGCATCCCCAGAGACCCCAAGAAATCTCGGCAGGCCAACTCTCCAATCAAATAAGGGCTTACTGGGCTGGCCTTCCCAAAAGAATTTTAAAAGAAGAGCCTGTCGAGAGAATAAGGATGGGGCGGGACGGGGAGCGGGGATGTTTCAGAGTTAAAGCCTGGTTCCCAACCAGTCTTACCCCCCAGGCACAGTCTGTGTTTCTGCAGGTAATTCTGGTCTGGACGTGGCCCACAGAGCCTCAGGAAGCCAGAAAGTTTGGCATTGCTTCAGCTCCAAACAATGGCCCATGTCACATATGATGTTCTTTAAATAGGTCCTCCCGGAGTCTGTCTTTGCTGCATCTTGTGGGGTTGGCAGAAACAATTTGGCATTTTCTCAACCACAACCCCTTTAAATTGCAAACCAGCACAATTTCTGAGGTGTCTGGTAGAGCCTCTAGACCTGAGTAGGCAGCACATATAAAGACCATTTGTCTTGTCCTGGAAACTCTGGTGGCATAGTGGTTAAGTGCCTGCGGCTGCTAACCAAAGGGTTGGCAGTTCGTATCTGCCAGGTGCTCCTTTGAAACTCTATGGGGCAGTTCTACACTGTCCTATAGGATCACTATGAGTCGGAATTGACTTGACGGCACTGGGTTTGTCTTGTCCTTGGCTGGGAGGAGGAAGGAGATGGGGAGGTGTGCTGAGGGGCTATGAACACTCTCCCTGGGCTGCTGTCAGTCACTTGATACTGGCCCAAGGGACTCCTTGTCCTCCAGGGGCTCTGCAGCTTATATCCTCCCCACTTCAAATCCTCTGTCTACCCTGGAGGCAGTGCAAAAGGAAAACAGGGTTCATTATATAGACTCTCCACTATTTCCTCACTTGGTTTTTACCATGCACCCCTCTCTATGTATGTAAAGTGCTTTTATACTCACTACAGCACTGAGACCAAAAAAAAAAAAAAAAAAGGCCAAACCCTTTGCCACCGAGTCGACGATTCCAACTCATGGCGATCCTATAGGTCTGAGTAGAGCTGCCCCGTGGAGTTTCGAAGGACCAGCTGGTGGATTCAAACTGCCAACCTTTTGGTTAGCAGCCAAGCTCTTAACCACTGTGCCACCAGAGATCCATGGCATTGAGACAGAGTCTATTATTAGCCTCATTTTACAGATGAAAAAACAGAGGCTCAGAGACATGTATTGACTTGCCCAAGGTCATGCAACAAAAAAAGTGGAAGAATTGAGGTTTGAATCCAGGTCCACCTCATACCAAAACCCATGGGCTTAACTCTTTCAAAGATGGAGAGTCCCTAGGCTTGCTCCCAAAAGGTGGATGAAGCAGGATATTCACTCCAAATGTTTGGCTACCTCCAGCCTGCATTCATGTATTCACACCACAAACACTTCCTGAGCCCCAGCTAAACTCTGGGTGCTGGGAACAGAGGGTGAGCAAGCCACTGCCCTTGTGTGTCTCAGGAGTCTGGGGCCAACTCAATGGCAGCTAACACCACCAACAAGCAAGCTTTTTCCTACTGTGATAGATCATTTTATATGGCAAATTGGCCAGGCTGTGGTGCGCAGCTGTTTGGCCAAACACTAGTCTAGATGTTGCTATGAAGGTATTTAGATGTGGTGAACATTTAAAATCAGCCGATTCTAAGCGAATGAAATTACCTTCCATAATGTGAGTGGGCCTCAGAAATCAGTGGAAGGCCTTAACAGCAGAAGCTGAGATTTCCTAGAGAAGAAGGAATTCTGCCTCAAGTTTCCAGCCTGCCACCCACCCTACAGATTTTGGACTTGCTGATTCCCATAACTGTGTGAGCCAAGTCCTTACAATCTCTCTGTCTCTCTATCTACCTACCTACCTACTTATCTCTATCATCCATCCATCCATCCATCCATCCATCCATCCATCCATCCATCCATCCATCCATCCATCCATCCATCCATCCACCCATCCATCCATCCACCGACCAACCTATCAACTGACCTACCTACATACCTACTTACCTATCTCCAGTAGGTTCTGTTTCTCAGGAGAATCCTGACTACTCCCCCACCCAGCATCCTCCAGGCTCTGTTTCCTCCAATGGGTCATCCTCTCCAACCTTCCATGTCAACAATTTCTGGGCACCAGCTATTTGGAAGCCTCTGATAAAATGCTGGGGATGCAGAGAGGAAGAACATGTGAGCTTCCCAGGCTGACAGAGATATTGGTGAACAATAGCACTGCAGTGCACTATGAAATAAAATGATTGTCTGGGGCCATTGTGAGAACGGGAAATGATCCCCAGAGGAGATCTGTAGCATACCCTCTTGCTTGCTTACTCAGTGGCAAGCTTCTCTTCCGCACTGGCAGAGCCCCAGTTGCTTTCTGGTGTTCACCTGTCTGTCCTTCATCACTGATGGAATGATGAAGGTCAAGGGTGAAGGTCAAAAACTGTCACTTTGGAGACTGAAAACCGTGGATGGGTAGGGTTCTCACATGGCATACTTGGGCAGTCAGTTCCCAATGCACTTCATGAGAAGTGATTTAGTTTCAGCCAAGGAGCATCATCCGTCACATTAAACTAATGTTGTTAATTTGGATCTTATTGGTTCTGTAGGTTTGTTTGTATTTAATTTATAAAGTTGTTTTAGCTTTATAGCTATATAAGAGCAGTAAGTATAAGGCATTTATAAGTGGTTTCATGTTTGTACTGCTTAAATAATAATTTAACACTAATTTGGAATTATTTAAATCAGCACTGGGACTCCAAGAGAATATTTTTCCCCATGAGAAACCACCATAAATATAATGCTTGGGTTTGAAAAATGCTGCACTCCATGGTACTAGGCTCCAGTTCTTGAGCCCTTGGCTAAGAATTACTACAAGAAATGAAAGGAAATGTGCAAAATGAGGACAATCCTCGTCAAGCTACTTCTGATTTGGTTTATCCCTTATCCTCTTAATGAGTCTTCAGAAAATCCAACTTATTGAAGATTGCTGGCATTATCTTCCGAACCACACCCCTTCTTACAGAACGTGCCCTGTTCAGCCCCTGCTAAAGGCAGAACCACCATTCACAGCTGATTGGACCGGGGTTGGACAACTACCCAAATATAGACCAACCCAATTCTCTTTTCTGGGATTTTAGAATCAATATATGGAGAGACAGAACCAATAAGTTACTGGAAGCCAAGCTGAAAAATCATGCAGACTCAGAGCAGAGACCGCCATTTTGGAGAAGCCATCAAGGGCTGGGTATGCATGGATCAGTGAGCAGGACAAAGTCAGTTTATGGCGAGATGAGAATGAAGTGGCTGGGAAGAGAGAAGCAGCGGTGGCAGTCGATGTGGCCCCAGAGAAGGGGCCGGGGAGAAGCTATGCAATTCTGCTGGTTTCCCAGATGCCAACTCCAGGACCCAGAGACCTGCTGTGAGATGCACCTGTCTCCTCCCAACAATCCCCTTTCACATGAGCTAGACTGAGTGGGTTTCTATTCCTGGTAACCAAAGTGTCCTCTCTACGGCCTTCTGCTTGTTTCATGTCTTTACATTCATTGGAAGGTCTTTTAAAAACCATTTCCTTGTTATTGCCATGTCTCTGTAAGTACCAACTATCCCAGAAGGCTTTTGAGGCCAGGGGCCAGAAAGGAGGAAAGTGAGAAAAGGAAGCAAGATTCATCAAGTGCCTGCTGTGTGCTAATCACCACACTGAGTAGGCAGTTCACATGATCATATTTAATTCTCATTGTTTTTCTGAAACATGAGCATTATTACACTTAGTAAACAATCCAGGGCCAGGACTCAGAGAGGTCAAGTAACTTATGCAAGGCAAAGAGAAGGAGGGATGGAAGATAGAAAGTGATGGGAGACAGGAAGTGATAAGAGACAGAAAGTGATGGGAGACAGGAAGTGATGGGAGATAAGAGGTGATGGGAGGCAGGAAGTGATGGGAGATAAGAGGTGATGGGAGACAGGAAGTGAGGGAAGATAGCTAAATCTGATTCTACAACCTATTTATTTCCCATCAGGCTTGACTTTGGAGGGGAGGCATCCCTGCCTCAGGACCAGATACTGGACTCCGAATGTCACCCATGCTTAATCAATATTCTTGGCTGACCATCCCCAGCCAGAGGTAGGAACACCCACTGGACTAGCACAAGCTACTTGGAAAACAATTGAAAAGGAGGCAGTATAGTGCTTGAAAACCTAGGTTCAAGTCCTGGCTCTACCACTCACTAATTTAGTGTCACTATCCTGGCCCTCAGCTTCTTCATCCACAAAATGGAAATAATACTGGACTGCCTCACTCGGTTGTTGTGAGGATTAAGGGAGATGCTGCATGCAAAAATGCCCAGCACTGTGCCTGGGAGGCCACTTGAGGAGCGATAGGAGTTACTTCCTGACATCTCAGGAGACAAAATCACACGGCATATTTCATGAATCAGCAAGCCCTGACAGTCTTGCCATTTCCCAAAACTTCGCTGCAACAGAGCTTGCTACATTTCCCCAAACTATTGGATATTGATTTTTAACATGAATAACCTTAGATGAACTTTGTTTATAGCAGCAACTGCTTCAAACTGGCCCAAACTGATCAAGCATAAGGATTTTCTAGTAGGCAGAAATTAAGGAAACACATCTTCCAATATCTCAATTAAAGCAGCCCCTGTTTTGCAAAGGTAGGAGTCGTTACCTTGATTTTAGTGTCTGGAGAGCCATTTCGTTGAACGAGGAGATCAATAAGACAGAAAACAAAGTGCCTCTCTCCACACACACACGCACGCACGCACGCACGCACGCACGCACGCACTCACGCACACTTCCCCTCTCTTGAAGGCTGGATTCCAGGTTGGAGTCCATTCCTGGACTTGATCCCTCCTCCCACAGATGACAGTGAGGAGGGATGCTCTGCATTGGCTGCAGGAATGGAGGAAGGAAAGGAAGGAAAAAAAGGAAAGTGAGCGGAGAGGAAGAAGGAAAGAAGACACCACCAGTTACCATGGAGTCTACTCCAGCTCACGGAAACCCATGTGTGTCAAAGTAGAACTGCGTTCCATGTTGTTGTTGGGTGCCATCAAGTTGGTTCTGACTCTTAGCAACCCTACAGAACAGAGTAGAACTGCCCCATAGGGTCTTCTAGGCTGTAGTCTTTACAGGAACAAACTGCCAGGTCTTTTCTCCCTCAGAGAGGCTGGTGGGTTCGAACCACCAACCTTTCGGTTAGCAGCTGAGTGCTTAACCATTGCGCCACTAGGGCTCCTTTAAAACTGTGCTCCATAGGGTTTTCAATGGCTGATTTTTTGAAAGTAGATTGCCAGACCTTTTTTCCGAGGTACCTCTGGGTAGACTCAAACCACCAACCTTCTGGTTAGCAGCTGAGTGTGTTAACCATTTGCACCACCCAGAGAAGGAAGGACAGACTGCCACATATTCGTGCAGTCAATGCCCTGTGGAGAAAGGCCAGCCTCCACTGTGTGATGAGAGGGGGCCACCCGAAATACCTTTGCTTCCTCCTCTCCCAAATGCACCTGCAGCCGCTTGCAGCACACCATGGGCTTCTCCAGCTGGGCTGCCCCCAGCCAGATGCTGTGAAATCAATAGCACACGTCCATCATTCCATCTCCACCACTTAATGGACACAAAACCATTTTACCAAAGTGCCCTCCGCCCCATCGCCCCGTGACCACCATCCACATCCACCTTTCGTACAACTGTTTGAGTAACGTGGGAACCTTTGAAATCAAAGGTTTATTCCTGCCTTCCTTATGTTTTATTAGGGAAGGTTTATCATCAATATGAAAATTTAATTCCTCCAAAGTCGTGGATTAATAGACTCATAAACTTTAATACCTGGTGCTTTATATACTTCATTCAGCATGTACTCCAGATAGATAGGGAGTGGCAGCTCTGTCTCTCGGCCTGATCTTCCAGCCTCCCCTATCCTGCAGCTCTGAGGCCTCTGGGGACCGCCTTAGATTCATCTTGAGAAAACATTACCTTGTGGGGAGCAGGTTGACTGCTGGGGTCAGACAGATGTGGGTTCAAATCCTGACTGCATCACTTACTGTCTGTGCAACTCTGGGCTGGTTGCTTTACCTCTCTGGAGCTCAGCTGCTTCATCTGTAAAATGGGGATGAGCTTAGGACCTACTTCACAAGGTTACTGGTTGTTCATGGTGTGTGTGTGTGTAAGTGTGTGAGAGAGAGAGACAAAGAGCAGCAGTGAGAATGACAGACAGAGAAGGGAGAGACAGAGGCAGGGGGATAGGGAGACAGAGGGAGAGAGGGGAAAGAGACAGAGGAGAAAGAAGGGCAGGAGGAGAGAGGGAGAAATAGAAATAACTGACAGTGCATGCAGAGCATTTCATACAGTCCCTGAGAGTGTTTGGTGACAACAGCCACTATGATGATCGTCCCTGGGTGGTGACAGGTTAAATACTCAGCTGCTAACTGAAAGGTTGGAAGGTCAAGTCCACCAAGAGGTGTCTCAGAAGAAAGGCCTGGAGGTCTATTACTGAAAGGCTCAGTCATGAGAACCCTATGGAGCACAGTCCTACCGTGACACACATGGGGCCACCAGGATTCGGAGTCAGCAGCAACCAGTATTATCATGACCACTCTTGGCTTAATGGTCCCTGGGGAGTGCAAGCAGTTGACACTGGACTACCAACCAAAAGATTGGTGGTTCAAACCCACCCAGCAGCACCAAGGAAGAAAGGCCTGGCAATCTGCTTCCTAAGATTACAGCCAAGAAAACCCTTTGGAGCAGTTCTACTCTGTAATGCATGGGGTCGCCATGAGTCAAAATCAATTCAACTCGAAGGCAATGGGTTTGGTTTTTTGGTTTCTTCGGCACCCTGGTGGTGCAGTGGTTAAGTGTTGGGCTGTTAACCAAAACGTTGGCAGTTCGAATCCACCAGCCACTCCTTGGAAAACAACTGGGGTAGTTCTACTCTGTCCTATAGGGTCACTGTGAGTCGGAATGGACTCGATGGCAATGGATTTTGTTTTTTGGTTTGGGTTTGGCTTAACGCTAAAAGACCCACAAAGCACAAGATGAAAAAGAAAACCTTTTCTACAGCCAGGTAAATAAAGGCACCACCACCTCAGAACCTCCACAGAGGAAACAGAACCGAGAGACTACAAGTCTTGTTTCCTCTCGGCTCTGCACGTGTCCTCAAGGCAGAGCTCTGAAGCTGAGACCCTGCACTTGTTTTCCTATCGGGCCACTGTTCAAAGTACAGCTGCTCCTTCTGGAAAGAACTGCTCATCTGCTCTTCCAAAGGAATCTTTGGGGGCCAGGGCTGAGGCTGAGCTCCTTATACCTTTCTAATTCCTCTGAAGACAATTTGGAGAGACAACCCCACTGTTTTCATAACTAACTGCGTCATCCTTCCAAAAGACCTCCTCTTTTCTAGCAACAGCTTAAGTAAAACAGCAAAAGAAAAATTATCATCTTGCTGGCTACACAACATACAGAGACTCAGATAATAATAATAACGGACATTTACATTGAGACAGTGGTGGCTCACTGGTAGAATTCCTGCCTTCCACGCAGGAGAAAAATTCACCATACTGCCCCCTTAAAATTGGTGAATTACATTTTATGTGAATTATTCCTCGGCAAAGTTTTGTTTTGTTTTGTTTTTTAATAAAAGTAATTAGCTTAGAAAAAGAGAGAGAAAGAGGATCTTGGAGACCATGATGCTGGCCCACCCCAGGAAGGCTGTAACACACCCCCGGTCCCCTTCTTGCTGTATCATCTGCATCCTACAGCCGACCCCGCCCCCTGTGTACACTCAGCCTGCCCCACTGCCTGGGGTGATTAATAGGTTTAATTTATCATTAACGTCCACGGAGCTGAGCTAGGCCAATGAAGGCTCCGGAACAGTGTATGAGCAATCCGTGGGGAAGCAGAGCCCTTTCCTACCTATTTATATTCATTTGTGCTGGGGACATGGCTATTTTGTTTGCTTTTCTCTGGTCTGCCTTCACCTACCTGGGCTTGGATGGCTGGGGCAAGGCCAAGAAAGCGCGGTGGTTTGGGGTCTGGGAGGGGAAAGAAGAGAGACTGAGTCCAAGGGGGCAGAGAAGGAAAGAGACGGGAATAGAAGGGAGAGAAGAATCTATGAGAAGCATAAATTTCTATGCCAACCGGCTGGCAGAATCTTACCCATCCAGCCAAACGCAGCCTGAGGACACGGCTGGTGCCCGGGTGGGGAGGTGAAGAGGCAAGGACATGAGGGTCTCTGCCTCCAGCACACTGCCAGCACATTAAGGGAGGCAGGCACATGAGTGACTTCAAGGCAAAGGTCAGACCAGCAGGAGGAGGCATGTAAGGCATGTGGGCTCCAAGGGAGGGGAAGGCTCCTGTTCTCATTCCTGGTAGGGCTTCAGGGCCCAGGCCTCCCAGAGTAAGCCTGAATCCAGGCAGCCTCTCCCCTCCTTCAGAGCTAGAATGGACATAGGCCCGGAGCCACAACCAGGGTTGGAGATGGGAGAGAGAGAAGAAAAGGTCTCTAACACACCCGTTGCCACTGAGTCCATTTCCTGTTTACAGAGCAGAGCTATGCTTCAAGGTTTTCAAGGCTTTAATCTTTAAGGAAGTAGACTGTGAGGACTTTCTTTCACCATGCCCCTGGGTGGGTTCGATCCGCCAACCTTTAGGTTAGTGGCCAAGCAAACCGTTTGCACCACCCAGGGATCTCTCTAACACACAGACAGGGTGATAGTGTGGTTCCATTTGTTGAGAGATAGGTCCAGCCCCTCAAACACACATGCAGACCAATGCAGACCCCCTGGGCTGGGAAGGGCATACCACACACCTCCATGAGGAAATCCTAGCCAGCTCCTAAAAGCTGTGGGTTCCGAGAAAGGGTGGCAGGATGGATTTCCCTTCCCTCTCACCCCTCCTGAACAATATAAGAAGGTCTTCTGTGGTGTGTTTCGAGGCTGAAAAGGAGGCAGACCTTCCTTTGGCCTTCTAAGATACAGAAGCTCCTGCAGGTAGTACCCAGGTCTGGTCTGTGTAGACACTCCACCGGGAGCTGGACCACGGTGAGGCCAGCAGGGCAGCAGGAGAGTGGGGGGCCTGGGTGGGGCTCTGCCCCCCTCCCCCCCACCTCAAATCTCAGATGGCGAGTACCACTCAAGGACGAGCTAAATGAACAAATACCACCCAGGCTCTCTCCTGCCCAGTGGAAACGTGTAGCTGGAATCTGAAGGACAAGAGGGAACCTTCTCTGGGATTCTATGCATCTCAAGCAGTTCCTCGGCTCTCCTGAGCTTCAGTGTTCCCCTCTGAAAGTGGGGTAAGCAGCATCCACCATGGAGTTCATGGGGGATTAAAGGAGTTACTACCTACAACTGTGTCTGGCACCTATGAAGTGCTCAGCAAACATTAGGTGATGTATCTGCCCTTTGTGGGTTTGTGCCTGGTCTGCTTGATGTGGGCTGCACAGGGTCTTCTCCCTTGAGGATAACAGACGTGGTGTCGGGGTTCTGTGACAGTTACAGGTGACTATGCACATGGATGAGGAAACCCTGGTGGTATAGTGGTTAAGTGCTACAGCTGCTAACCAAAGGGTCGGCAGTTCGAATCCGCCAGGCGCTCCTTGGAAACTCTATGGGGCAGTTCTACCCTGTCCTATAGGGTCGCTATGAGTTGGAATCGACTCGAAGGCACTGAGTTTGGTTTTTTGGTTTTATGCACATGGATGGTGCTATAGATTGAACTGCATCCCCCCAAAATACATGCTAAAATCCTTACCCCTCTACCTGTAAATACAACCCTATTTTGAAATAGGGTTTTTCTTTTGTTGTGTTGATGAGGTCATACCGGAGTAGGGTGGGTCCTGAACCTGATCACCCTAATCACATCTGAGTGGTCTCTTATAGAAAGAGTAGAATAGTTACAGAGACATGTAAGGACCTGACTACAAGCAGAGCAATGCCAAGGATCACCAGCAGACACCAGAACTAGGAGAGAGGTTCTTAGAAGGAATTAACACGGCTAAAACCCTGATTTGGACTTTTAGCCTTGAGAACTGTGAGACATATAATCCTGCTCTTTAAAGCCACCCACGTGTGGTGGTGTATGTTACGGCAGGCACCAGGACCCTGAGATACTGGTTAAGCCTCAGGCAGCACCTCTGTCTGACTCTTCGTGGATGGAGACAGACGGCGTAACACAGAGTCCGCTCAGTGCATGGAGGGCTTTTTATGATCCTGCTGATGTGGATGGAGGCTCTGGTCAAGTTCATGATCAGAAGGGACGTACCACTGGCCCTGTAGCAGGAAACTGCTTCTTGGTGGGCTAAAGACAAACGCCAAGGGCTTCCTCATTATCAGGGCCCTGGGCCAGGCTGGGCAGGCGTCTCAAGCCAGTCTTGAACAAGGCAAATGGGAGGGTGGGGCGTGTCCTGGCAGCCCCACTTGCTGCTGGTGGCTGCTCGGTCCTGGGTAGCCTGCTCAGGCGCCAGGCTGGGGCGGGCAGAGTAATCAGGTTCATGTTCCGGGGCTGCAGCTGCTCTTGGCACGGCTACAAATTGAGTTTGAAATAAGCACTCCAGAGTCAAGCTGCTTGTGCTGTGTGCAATGAGCCCTGGGTTGGCAGGACTTCTCCGCGACCCCCACCCCTGAAGATGCTGCTGCCCCAGACCTACCCCAGAGGCAACGAGAAAGCCAGCTTCCCTCCTATGTTGGGGAGGAGGGGCAAGGTGGGCCCACCAAAAAGAAGGAAGGAGGCCATTTATATGAAGCATCCAGAATAGGCAAATCCAGAGACAGAAAGTTAACTAGCGGTTGCTAGGGGCTGGGGAGGGAGCCTGGTAGCACAGTGGTTAAGGGCCCAGCTGCTAACCAAAAGGTAGGCGGTTCAAACCCACCCACAGGCACCTCAGAAGAAAGGCCTGGCGATCTGCTTCCAAAAGGTCATAGCCTTGAAAACCCTGTGGAATACAGTTCTACTCTGTACATATGCAGTTGCCCTGAGTCAGAATGGACTCAGTGGCAAGGAGTTTGGATATTTTGGAGGACTAGCAGAGGAGTCCCGGAGTGGTGCAGACAGTTAACATACTTGGCTTCTATCTGAAAGGTTGGAGGTTCGAATCCACCTAGAGATGCCTTGGAAGAAAGGCCTGGCAATCTACTCCCAAAAACTCAGCCACTGGAAACCCTGTGAAGCAGAGTTCTACTCTGACACACATGGGATTGGGGCTTAGGGTTACTGCTAAAGGGTATAGGGTTTCTTTAGGGGGTGATGAAAACTGACTATGATGATGGCTATGCACCTCTGTGAATGTACTAAAATCCACTAAACTGCACACTTTAAATGGGTGAATTGTGCAGGATGTGATTTATATATCAATAAAGCTGTTGTTAAAAACAACAAGCAGGAATGAGGAACTGGTACCATAAACCTCCGTCACTCCATCAGCAGAGCTCCTTGTCCTCCACACTGAAGTCCTTCACAGACTCTCCCACGAAAACAAAAACAAGAGCGAAGACGCATTACTGGTCCTTAGGTGGCACATACAGTGCGTGCTCAACTGCTAAGCTAAAGGTTGGTGGTTTGAATCCCCCACTGGCTCAGAGGGAGAAAAAGCCTGGTGATCTGCTTCCATTAAGGTAGATGTTGTTGTTGTTAGTAGGTGCCATTGAGTGCAATCCGACTCATGGGGACCCTATAAGGACAGACTTGCCCCATAGGGTTTTCTAGGCTGTAATCTTTACAAAAGCAGATCACCAGGTCTTTCACGCATGGAGTTGCTCAGTTGGTCTGAACCGCCAACCTTTCAGTCAGCAGCCAAGCACTTAACCATTATACTACCAGGACTCTTTCCGTTAAGATTAACCCATTTAAAAAAAAAAACCCATTGCCATGGAGTCAATTCTGACTCATAGTGACCCTATAGGACAGAGTAGAACTGCCCCATAGGGTTTCCAAGGAGTGCCTGGTGGATTCAAACTGCCGACCTTTGGTTAGCAGCCATAGCACTTAACTACTATACCATCAGGGTTTCCTTTGTTAAGATTACAGCCAAGGAAATCCTATTGAGCAACTGTACTCTATAACACATGGGGTCACCATGAGTCGGAGTCGAGTCCCTGGCAAACAACAATAAGACGTGGTAGCTGTTTCACAGAGGAGGAAGCTGCGGCTGAGAGGCTAATGCTCCTGCCCCAAGTCACCTACCAGTCCACAGCAGAGCTGGGGCTCCTCCCCCAGGCTGCCCAGCTCCGGAGCCTATCCTCAACCATCCTGACATGCTGCCCCTGACTGATAAGCAGCTTAAAGACTTGCTTGGGGCACCGCCTGGCAAAACACCCTCAAAGAAGGAGAAAATCTTTTAGGAGAGATGTTTGTACTTGAAACTTCTAAATAAAATAATCGAAGCCATGTTCTCGGGGGCGAGATCAGAGATTTGTTGCATATCGGCGTGCGTTCTGTAGGGGGTCAAATCTTTTCTGGGACTAACTCTCTGGAAGTCTGAACACAGCTCAGCATCCGTGCCCCAGTCACTCCCACTCTAGCTTTTTCTCAGGGTCCTTTGAGGCAAGGAAGAGCCAGGAGCCAACAGAAGTTGTTGTGATAAAGATCCGATGGCGGGGGCAGGCTGTGCCGCGCAGGAGGTTCCACAGACGTCTGCAGAAAGGCTATAACTCAATAGAGAATTCTGTTAATATGGTTGCTGCCTGCTCTAATCCTTTCAGCTCCAGCCTAACCACTGCGGAGATAACTGGCTGGAGGCTACCAGGGCCTGATTACATTTTATTCCCACTCTCGCCCGCCCTGAAAGGTTGGGCTTTATTGGGTTTCTGCTGCCACCTACAGCAGCAGTGACAAAAGGCAGGTCTGGGACTGCAGCGGAGCCCTGGTGGCACAGTGGTTAAGAGCTATGGCTGATAACCAAAAGGTTGGCAGTTCGAATCCACCAGCTGCTCCTTGGAAACCCTATGGGGCAGTTCTACTCTGTCCTATGGGGTCACTATGAGTCGGAGTCAACTCGATGGCAGGGGGTTTGGTTTTTTGGGGAGGACTGCAGTGGGCCCTGGAGGAAGAGAGTAGGGAGCTGCAAGGGGGCGCTAACACCCCAGCTCTGACACGCATAGCCTCCCAGACCTCAGGTAGGGTTGAGGGAGAAGATTCTAGAGCCTTCTTCCTACCCCTCCCCCACGGTGACCCCATCCATAGGGACACACCAGCCTGGAGGTGACACATGGTAGGGAGGACACCTCTCCCTCCTAGGGACCCGAAAGACACCCAGCCTTCTTCCTCTGCCCACCATCTCAGTCACCGCCTCCTCTGAGAAAACCAAAAGGCCAAACCAGTTGCCATAGAGTCAATTCGATTCATGGTGGCCCTGTGTGTCAGAGCAGAACTGTGCTCCATAGGGTTGTCATGGCTGTGACCTTTTGGAAGCAGATCACCAAGCCTTTCTTCCGTGGCACCTCTGGGTAGACTCAAACCTCCAACAGCCGAGTATTTAACTGTTTGCACCACCCAGGGACTCCCTTCCTCCGAGAACCCCCTCTTGGTTCCCCCACTTGGTTTAGCTGTTCCCACAGACCTTTCTGCTGAACCACTGCCCATTCTGAGAAGGAGCTGTTTACCCTATCTGCCTCCTCAATGGTAACACTAATGTTGAGCTTGGGACGCATCACCTCATTTAATATGTTCAGCCATTTATGAGGGAGATGCTATTATTGCCTCTATTTCACAGATTAGAAAAACTGAAACTCTGAGGCTCTTACCCAAAGCCAGCCTGAGATTTGAATCCAGTCCCATCTGAGTCCAGAGCCCCATTCTCTTAACCCAGGATTCAGCCCTGCCTCCCTTCCACTCTTCACAAACCTTCCCACCTGGAGGACAGGATGACCACACAATTAGTCTGTTGTTGATTGATTTAGAAAGTCAGGAGCCTACTCAGCTGGGATGTGGATAACCACATTTTCTTTTATAAGGTTCATGTAATGCTGGAAGCCATGAGTCGATGTCGACTCAATGGCAATAGGTTTGGCTCTTTGGTTTAATGTTGGAAGCAACTGTTTTAAAAAATATTGGCCATAATGATGTTGGGTCAGCAGGGGACAGTTCTGGGGGGTAACTTCTCTCCATCACACTTCCCTGCCCTTACAGTCTGTTTCTCTAGGGTTTGGGGGTGGGAGGGGCAAAGGGGAGCCAACACTGTGATCCCAAAAATTGTTGTTGTGTGCCATCGAATCAATTTGGACCCATAGCAACTCCATGTGACAGAGTAGAACTGTCCCATAGGGTTTCCTGAGCTGTCATCCGTACAGGAGCAGATTGCCAGGTCTTTCTCCTACAGAGCTGCTGGTTGGTTACATTTTAAATTTTTTTACTGAAATATTCGTAGAGAAAAGTACACTGTTTGATGAACCATCACTGCATGAGAATACCAGTTCCACCACTACCCAGAGCCTTCTCATGCCTGGCCAAAAAAAAAAAAACACCTGTTGCCATGGAGTTGATTCCAACTCAAGGTGACCCCATGGGTTCCAGGGTAGAACTGTTCCACAGGGCTTTCTTGGCTGTAATCTTTATAGAAGCAGTTTGCCAGCCCTTTCTTCCACAGAGTCACGGGAGGGTTCGAACCGCCAGCCATTAGGTTAGCAGCCAATCATAAACAACTTGCACCACCCAAGCCCCCTCTATTCAGAAATTTATTCTTGTAGTAGCTGTATTCGGGATGAGGTGAGGAATAAAAAATCACAAAACCAAACTTTTTGCTGTCGAGTCTATTCCAGCTCATGACAACCCCATGTGTTACAGAGTAGAACTCTTCCATAGGTTTTCTTGGCTGTAATCTTTATGGAAGCAGATCACCAGGTCTTCCTCCCCCAAACCTACTGGGTGGGTTCAAACCACCAACCTTTTGGTTTGCACCTGAGCATCTAACCATTGCACCACCAGGGCTCCTAACTCCTAAGGACAGGATGAAGTCGGCTTTGGAGGGGTGGGGGGCCACAAGTCTGTGAGTTAACAGTGGGATGAAGAGGTTTCTCAGAGATGACACTGTCGCATGGTGGAAGGAGCTATTTGCCCTGAGCAGACCAGATCTGGAGCACCCAGGGGTGGGGCCCACGCTGTGAGGGATGCTGGCTGAGGAGGGGGTTTGGAGAGAGCGACCAGGGGGTGAGAGGGAGAACTCTGAGTCATGACTTATCACAAGGCAAGGGTGGAGAGAACTTGGGGGAAGCTTAAGAACTGCCCACAAACATGTGGAGACCCCGATACCAGCAAGTACCAGGACCAGTTGCTGTCAATTCCAACTCATGGCAACCCCATGGATGTCTGAGTAGAACTGCACTCCATAGGATTTTCAGTGACCAATTTGTCAGAAATATATCTCCAGGCCTTTCTTTCAAGGCACCTCTAGGTAGATTCAAACCTCCAACTGTTCGGTTAGGCTCCTGAAATCAGCAGGAGAGGAGATCTAATACATTTCCCTAGAGGGCAGAACTAGGCAAATTTGAGGAGGGGAAAGGGAGGGGGAGACAGCAAAAAAGCCGTGGTGGCACACAGTAGGAGCCCTGGTGGCACAGTGGTTAAGAGCTACGGCTGCTAACCAAAAGGTCAGCAGTTTGAATCCACCAGCTGCTCCTTGGAAACCCTATGGGGCAGTTCTACTCTGCGCTATAGGGTCACTATGAGTCGGAATCAACGGCAGCAGGTTTTTGGTTTGTTGGCACACAGTAGGGATGCAATAACTATTTGCTGACTGAAGGCATGAAACAATGAGTGACCATTATGAGCATGGAATCTGGGGTCATAGAAACCTGGGTTCAAATCCTGGCCTTGCCCCTTTATAACTGCAGGGCCTTGGTCAAGTGGTCTAGCCTCTCAGGCTTTGCACATATGTTTCCCTTGGCCGGGAATATTCTTGCCCCCAGCTCTCTGCGGTGGGCTCCTCCTCATCTTTCAGGCATCTGTTCAAAAGCCACCTCCTCAGAGAGGCCTTCCCCAGTCACCAACCAACCTAATGCACCTTCGCCCAAGCCTTCCGTTCCATCACTTTAATTCTCGGAATCTCTCCACTCTCTCTTTGTGTTTGTGACTTTAGTGTCTATACCCCCATCCGGATTGCAGGCTCTGGGAGCGAAGCAGGAAATCTGTTTGTCATTGTGTGGGGGCCACGAACAACCCAAGCTGGTTCCTGCCTGCAAAGGCCTCTGGGAAGGAACCAGAGAAACCTTACTGAGCAGCAACCTGGGCCAAGAGAAGAATACGACAAACACCTGAGTTGAAGATAACATCAATTGAAGCCCGTTAACTAGTACAAAAACAACCCCATCCGCCACTGATTAACCATGTTTTTTCCTGGTTCCCCTCCTTGCACGTATCCTTGATGGTGTATAACCCCACGCTGCCCTGTGTGGACCTCTACACGTCGCAAAGGAATCTTGGTGCCGACCCCTGCCTATAAGTTCCCTAGTAAAGCTAGGTCTGATCTACCTGGCGTTTTCCTGCCTCTCTTTTTGGAATCCGACCTGTTCTTCTCACAGCCACTCCTGCTGCTGGCCCAGGGGGTGCAACACAGTCACCACTGCATTTCCAGCAACTGCCACACACGGCGCATTGTTGAAGCTCAGCGGGCTTTATTCCAATCTATGACAATGGGTTGGTTGTGGGAGGCCTTGAAGGCCGAGCTAAAGAGCATGGAGATTCTGAGAGCTTCACAGCAGAGGCAATACCCAGCCTGGGGAGACAGTGCCTGCATCTTCTGAGAAAACCCCTCCAAGGATGCCACAGATAATAATAGCAGAGTAAATTCCCAAAGTGGATCTAAATTCACCATCCCTGGTGAAAGCTGGAAATTACCACCCCAAGTGGTAGAAATGTTAATTCAAACTTCATTTATAAAACCATTTCAGGCTCTGATTGCTAAATTATTATTTCATATGAGAATGAGTATTCTCTGGCTAAAAAGCGATGGCAAAAGTAAAAAAAAAAAAAAATGCAATTCACTCGACATCCCCTTATCTAGAAAAAAATTTTTTTTAACATTAAAAGTTACTCCAGATAATTGCAGATATAAATATCACTTAGTGCAGATGCTGTGTATAAAACGTAATTATTACTCATGGAAAATCAATGGTGGCAAATGATAAAATCCATGATCTGGGTCTTTCTACTGAGCAGAAATGTATTAGCGCTTTGGCTGTGGTTGATGTGCTTTTTAATTGAAACTGATCTCCAGCTAGGAACGAAACTCAGCACAGGCGGGGCAGCCAACTGCAGATGAAGACGTAAGAACCACCAAACTCTGGCAATACGGGAATTCCAAAGCAGCAACCACCTTCCCCCAAAAGCATTCCCTGCACCCCCTCATCCACCTACTGAAGCTTTCCGTGCACCAGCCCTGTGCAGACAGCTGTAAACAAGACGGACGTGGCTCCGCCTGACCAGTACCAGTATGCACACCATTTGCCGTTGAGTCGACTCTCACTCGTGGTGACCCCATGTGTCAGAGCCAAACTGTACTCCATAGGTTTTTTAGTGACTGATTTTTAGGAAGGAGATCATCAGGCCTTTCTTCCAAGGCACCTCTGGGTGAACTCGAGCCACCAACCTTTCAGGTAGCAGCCGAGCATGTTAACAGTTTACACCACCCAAGGACTTCTGACGTTGTTGTTAAAGTGCCATCAAGTCAGTTCTGACTCATAGCGACCCTATGCACAACAGAACAAAACACTGCCTGGTCCTGCGCCGTCCTCACAATCGTTATTATGCTTGAGCCCATTGTTCTGGCCACCGTGTCAACCCTTTTCATTGAGGGTCTTCCTTTTTTTTTGGTGACCCTCTACTTTACCAAGCATGATGTCCTCCTGATAGACATGCACAAACAAATAAGGTAATGAGACACTGACAGAGCGTGATACGCGGGATGAAGAAAATAAATAGGGTGACATACAGTGTAGCCAGAGATGCCACTAAAGATGGAGGAAGTCCTTTCTGAGATGCTGGCATTAAGTCGAGATGGAATGATGACAAGGAGCCAGGCACAGGGAGACTGGGGAGGAAAGGATCATCAAAGGCACATTGTAGTTGTTCACTGCCGTTGAGTCGGCCCCACGTACGGTGGAACTAAAGGCTGCCTGACTCTGCATCATCCCCATCGTGGGTTCAGGATCAAACCGTTGTGATCCATACAGTTTTCACTGACTGATTTTCAGAAGTAGATCATGCTTCTTAGTCTCTCCTAGTCTGGGAGCTCCACTGAAACCCAGTCAGCATCCTAGTAACACACAAGCCTCCGCTGACAAACAGGCGTTGCTGTGCATGAGGTACATTGGCTGGGAATCAAACCTGGGTCTCCCAAGTGGAAGGCAAGAATTCTAACACTGAGCCACCACTGCTCCCAAGGGCACATTAAAAAAAAAAGGTACCATCGAGTTGACTCTGACTCATGGTGACCCCATGTGTTTCAGAGTAGAACTGCTTTTCACAGGGTTTTCAATGGTTGTGATCTTTCAAAAGTAGGTCACCAGGGCTTTCTTCCGAGGCACATCTGGGTGGATTGGAACCATTGACCTTTCAATTAGGTGCCAAGCACATTAACCATTTGCACCACCCAGGGACTCCAAAGGCACATTAACCACATAAACCTGTTACCGCCAAGTCAGTTCCGACTCACAGTGGCCCTATAAGACAGACTAGAGCTGCCCCATAGGGTTTCCAAGGAACGGCTGGTGGAGTCAAACTGCTAACCTTCTAGTTAGCACACTGGGCTCTTGGGTACTGCACCACCAGAGCTCTGAATGGCATATTGTTGTTAGGTGCTGTCAAGCTGGTTCTGACTCATAGCGACCCTACACACAACAGAACAAAACACTGCCTGGTCCTGCGCCGTCCTCACAATCGTTGCTATGCTTGAGCCCATTGTTTCGGCCACCATGTCAACCCATCTCATTGAGGGTCTTCCTCTTTTTTGCTGACCCTTTACTTTACCAAGCATGACGTCCTTCTCCAGGGACTGATACCTCCTGATAACATGTCCAAAGTATGTGAGACTTAGTCTCGCCATCCTTGCTTCTAAGGAGCTTTCTGGTTATACTCCTTCCAAGGCAGATTTGTTTGTTCTTTTGGCAGTCCATGGTATACTCAATATGCTTCACAAACACCACAATTCAAAGGCATCAGTTTTTCGGCCTTCCTTATTTATTGCCCAGGTTTCAGATGCAATATGAAGCAATTGAGAACACCATAGCTTGGGTCTGATGCAGCCTACTCTTCAAGGTGATGTCTTTGCTTTTTAACATTTTAAAGAGGTCTGTTGCAGCTGATTTGCCCAATGCAATTTGTCCTTTGATTTCTTGACTGCCGCTTCCATGGTTGTTGATTGTGGATCCAAGTAAAATGAAATCCTTGACAACTTAAATCTTTTCTCCATTTATCATGATGTCGCTTATTGGTCCAGTTATGAGGATTTTTGTTTTCTTCATGTTGAGCTGTAACCCATACTGAAGGCTGTGGTCTTTGAGCCTCATCAGTAAGTGTTTTAAATCCTCTTCACTTTCAGCAAGCAAGGTTGTATCATCTGCATAACGCAGGTTGTTTATGAGTCTTCCTCCAATCCTGATGCCATGTTCTTCCTCACATAGCCCAGCTGCTTGGATTGCTGGACTTTGTATTTGCTCAGCATATAGATTGAAGAAGTATGCTGAAAGGATACAATCCTGACACACACCTTTCCTGACTTTAAACCACCCAGCGTCCCCTTGTTCTGTTCCAATGACTGCATCTTGATCTATATACAGGTTCCTCATGAGCACAATTAAGTGACCTAGAACTTCCATTCTTCGTAATGTTATTTGTAATTTGTTACGATCCACACAGTTGAATGCCTTAGCATAGTCAATAAAACACGGGTAAACATCCTTCTGGTATTCTCTGCTTTCAGCCAGGATCCATCTGACATCAGCAATGACATTCCTTGTTCCATGTCCTCTTCTGAATCTGGCTTGAATTTCTGGCAGTTCCCCGTCAACGTACTGCTGCAACCATTTTTGAATGATCTGGAGCAAAATTTTACTTGTGTGTGACATCAGTGATATTGTTTGATAATATCCACGTTCAGCTGGATCACCTTTCTTCAGAATAGGCATAAATATGGATCTCTTGCAGTCGGTTGTCCAAGAAGCTGTCTTCCAAATTTCTTGGCGTAGATGATTGAGCATTTCCAGTGCTGCATCCCTTTGTGAAACCTTTCAATTGGTATTTCATCAATTCCTGCAGCCATGTTTTTCGCCAGTGTCTTCATTGCAGCTTGGACTTCTTCCTTCAGTACCATTGGTTCTCGATCATAGGCTACCTCCTGAGATGTTGGAACATCAACCAATTCTTTTCTTCTTTTGATGCTTCCTGCATCATTCAGTATTTTGCACATAAAATCCCCCACTACTGCAACTTGAGGCTTAAATGTTTTCTTCAGTTCTCTCAGCTTGAGAAACGCCGAGTGTGTTCTTCTCTTTTGGTTTTCTAACTTCAGGTCCTTGCACATGTCATTATAATACTCTACTTTGTCTTCTAGAGTGCCCTTTGAAATCTTCTGTTCAGCTCTTTTACTTCATCATTTCTTCCATTCACTTTAGCTACTCAACATTCAAGGGCAACTTTCAGAGTCTCTCCTAACATCCGTTTTAGTCTCTTCTTTCTTTCCTGACTTTTTCTGACCTCTTGCTTTCCTCATATATGATGTCCTTGACGTCATTCCACAACTTGTCTGGTCTTTGGTCATTAGCATTCAGTGCGTCAAATCTATTCTTGAGATAGTCTAGGTGGAATATACTCAAGGTTGTACTTTGGCTCTCATGAACTTGTTCTAATTTTCTTCAGCTTCAACTTGAATTTGCATATGAGCAATTGATGGTCTGTTTCACAGTTAGCCCTTGGCCTTATTCTGACTGATGATATTGAGGTTTTCCATCGTCTCTTTCCACAGATGTAGTCGATTTGATTCTATCTGTCAAGGTCCATGTGTATAGTTGCCATTTATGTTGTTGAAAAAGGTATTTGCAGTGAAGAAGTTGTTGGTCTTGCAAAATTCTATCTTGGGATCTGTGGCATCATTTCTGTCACCAAGGCCATATTTTTCGACTTCCAATCCTTCTTCTTTGTTTCCAACTTTTGCATTCCAATCACCAGGTTTGCAAGCCTTATCTCACAGACATAAAGGGGAAAAAAAGGCAAAAGTTTACAAATGTTTACAAAACTAACACATTCTGGAAGCATCACCTAATAGAATGCTCAACCTACACAAGAGTGAGGCTCCAACTCTGGTCTGCTGAGCTTCACACATTTCAGAAGGGATTCGCCTTCATGCTAAATGCATTAGAACTGGAATAACATACTACCTATGAGGTCCAGAGGCATAAAAAGTGGCTAGTATGCCGTTAACCCAATAGTAACTAAAAAGATAACCCAGGAGAAAAGAACACGCTCTCATCGCACTGGGGCTTCATCTCCTGCTCCATTTATGAAGTAAACCACCTTACCAGTCTGCACAAAGCCCCATGAGAAGGCTGTTTATCTTGGTCCTCCCGAAATTCCTTTCTTTCCTTTTTGTTTGTTTTTAATTTCGTCCCCCTTCCGTTGTCTGCTTTGGAACAGCCACAAATGAGACAGGATGATTAATTTCGTATTTTGGCTACCACTGCAGAAACACCTTCCCTCAACCCCAGTGTGAAAAGAAAGACTTAATCAGTCTCCACTGAGGTTACCTCACCCGTCCCCGAAGATGTCTGATGGGAGGTGAAGAAGAAGTCTACGAACATTAAACTTTAATGAGCACAGCAGGCAAACATATTGCTGCATCAACACCCGACTTGGCCTCATCAGGGAGAAGCCCAGGGTAGCCCAACAATCTCTCCAGATTGGTACTGCCATTCACCCTCAGCTCTTATTAAGTTTCCCCAGCCCAGGTATGCATAGAGAATATCCTGTTACATCAGTCAGCATGGGGGAGAGCCAATGGGGAATGGGGGCTTTTGCAAAGTTGTGCTCCGCTGATGGAGGCAAGGGTTTTCTGTCTTCTGGGTGGAAGCTAATTCTTTCTACTTCTAACTTGCCATTCCTTAGATCTCAGATAGTCCCTATTTAAAGAGAAGGAAAAACATGGAGGAAAGAGAAGGTCTGTCTTGAGGAAGAATATCAGGGCAACAGTGAAAGCATGGTCTTGGAGATGTGAGTGGAATTATCAGTAATCATCTAGGCTGTTGTTTTGTTGTTGTTAGTTGCTGTCTAGTTGATTCCAACTCATGGTCACCCCGTGTGTGCAGAACAGAACTGCTCCATAGGGTTCTCAAGGTTGTGACCTTTCAAAACAGATCGTGAGGCCTGTCTTCCGAGGTGCCTCTGGGTGGATTTGAACAGCCAACATTTCAGCTAGTAGTTGAGCACTTAACCGTGTTGCCACCCAGGGACTCCATTCATCCAGGCTAGGTATAAGCAAACTTTTTCTGCAAAGGGCCATATAGTTTCTGTTGCACCCACTCAACTCTGCTCTTGTAGCATGAAAGCAGCCATAGCAAACACACAAATGAACAGGGGTGGCTGTTTTTAATAAAACTAATTACAAAAACAGGCAGTGAACTTGACTTGGACTATGGGTTATAGTTTGCTGTTTCTGACTTAGGCTATATGATCAAAAGAAGTAAATAGGATCTCACAGTGGATATGGAGAAAATTGAGATCAGCTTTCCCCTCACAGAAAGATCACTGCTTGGAGGTCAGAAAAAAAAAGTCCTTTCCCTACTTTGATGGTTGATGGTTTAGTGTGAGAAGGTAAATGTCATTTCATCCAAATGACTCACCCAGTAGACGAAAAGAACATGGGCATGTCCCTCCAATCACAGGACGTTTGCACATGCTGTATCCCCTCTGCTTAAAATGTTTTTTGCCGCACTTCTGCTCAATTAAATCCTCCTCACCTTCAGGGCTAGACTCAAAGATTGAATCCTTCATAGAAGACTTGCCTGGTGCTTCCCACTCCCGCCAATCACTCTTAGCGCTATTAGTGCACTATCACAATGTGGAACTATGTCTTGGTGTGACGGTCTCTCTTCCCTCTTAGAATACAAGCCCCATGAGATCTATCTGCACTGATGGCGTAGCAGTGTCTGGCATGTAGAAAGTACTAAGTGAATATTCATTAATAAATGGACATGAAAGGCTTTGTATAGTGTTGGAAACTGCCAAATGGAAACATCGTACGTGGAAAGCACCAGTGACCTTTGAGATTGGCTCATCAACAAACTCTGACTGAACACCCTTGGTATCTACATACCAAGAGGGCAGTTGTGCAGGGGTTCTTGCACTTGCATTTTCACTAGCATTCCCTGGGAGATTGTTAAAGCACAGACCCTCAGGCCCCATCCCACAGTTTCTGGGTCAATATGAGCTTGGGTAGGGGGGGCAGTGGTGGTTCAGATGATAGAATTCTTGCCTTCCACCCAGAATTCCTGGCCAGTGCACCTCATGTGCAGTCACCATCCATCTATCAGTGGAGGTTTGCGTGTTTCTACGATGCTGAACAGGTTTTAGTGGAGCTTCCAGACTAAGACAGGCTAAGAAAGGTCTGGTGATCTACTTCTGAAAATCGGCCAACAAAAACCCTGCGGATCACAGTGGTCCAATCCACAAATGATCATGGGGATGGTGCAGGACTGGGCAGCACTTCATTCTGTTGTGCACAGGGTTGCCGGGAGTCAGGGGCTGACTGAATGGCTGCTAATAACAACAACAGGTCTGGGGTGGCGCCTGAGAATTTACAGTTGTAATAACCCCACTTTGTGGTTCTCAACCCCAGCTGTATATTAGACTCACCAGGGAATCTTTAAAATATACCAGTGTCCGAGCCCTGCCCCAGACCAATTACACCAGAATCCCTGAGGATAGGGACTGGACCTCGTTGCTTGTTTGTTTTCTGTTTGTGTTGTGGTTTTGCTTTTGAAAGTTTTCTGGGTAACTGTAATGTGCACCGAGGCTTGAGAACAACCGATTTAAAGGATGTTTATAGTGCAAGAGCTGTCCCCTAGAGGCTGGGCTCAGGCTGGGCTTTGGCTGGGCCCACGGAGGCAGTTTGAGAACATGTTCCAGGTCTAGCTTACGGCTGCTGTGATGAATATCTAAAAAACATTTAGTATGAATCCAGAGCAAGAAAAACTTAGTGAGGAGGCGGCTGCACCTCCCACCAGTGGCCTGCAGGGGGCATGCCAGCTTCATGAACTCTGCTCTCCCAGGCTACTGCTCTGGTCTGCGGAATCCTAGGCCACCTTGAAGTTGCAGGGCAACCTGAAAGCAGTGGGTAATCCGAGCTCACAGGCAGGAGTGTCCAGCGCTGGGGGAGCCTGGCCAGTGGTAGGGCCACACTCACCTCCACTGGCCCCCAGCTCAGACACTCAGGCCGGCTGGAGATGTCATTCTCAAAAGCTCCCAGCATTCCAAAGCAATTCTGCCTGAAGGAGAGCCCACGATAGCGATGTCAGGGTCCCAGGTTCGTACACAGAGAATGGGGCGTGTGGTTCACAGTTATGGCAACCTGGGTTTGAGCTCCGGCAAAGCACTGAACCCCACTTCCTGTTCTGTAAAGGAGGGGTGATACCACCCACCACATGGGTTGTGGTGAGGACTTAATGAAATGGTGTATGCAAAAAGTGAAGGCAGGAACACAAACAGAAACTCGTGCAATGTTCACTGCAGCACTGTTCACAGCAGCCAAAAGGTGGAAACAAGCCAAGCGTCCACCAACAGACAAACAGATGAACAAAATGTAGTACACACTCAACAGAATACTGCTCAGCTATAAAGAGAAATGAAGTCCTGATGCATGCCACAACATGGATGGACCTTGGTGTATCATGCTGAGCAAAGTCAGTCAGTCACCAAAGGACAAATGCTGTGTGATGTCACTTATAAAATAAGCAAAGTGATTACAGGATGAGAGGGAGCGGGAAAGGGGGCTTTTGCTCGGGAGGCATTGAATTTATGTTAATGGTGGTGGAATGATTTGGAAACAAATAGCGAGAACAGGTGCACGAGTTGATGAATGAAATCAACATCACTGAATTATACGTGTAGACATTGGGTATATTTTCACCACAACAAAGAGACAGGCAGACAGACATATACACAGTCCATAGCTAAGCAGTGTCTAGATTAGGAGGTAATCGGTAGCTGTTATTCTCACCACACCGAACTGGACAATCCCAGCCTGGACTAGCCCTTCCCCTGCCTCTTCCATGTAGCACTGCATGGTCCTGGTGGGGAGGCAGGAAAAAACTTGCCCTTCCCCTGTCTGCCAGGATTCAGCGAGCTCTGCCACACAGAGAAGCTGGGGATGGGTTCAGCCAGGTCAGTGGTTGCTGCCACAGGCATCTAACCTGAGAGATGGTGGCCGAGGTCAGCGGCTGGTAGCACCAAGGTCAAGAGCAGTTGGAAACAATAGCCCAGGCCTGAGTCTGACCTCGTTCCAGACACTCCGGGCTATGAGACACCCCAGGACTCAGCACATACACTGCCAAGAAGGTTGGCAGCTACCTGGAACGCCAGGGGCTGCTTCCTGGGAAGTGATCCAGTGGAGTTAAGAAGACGGTTTAGGAACTCAGACAGGGAGCATCCCAGCTCCAGTACCTACTAGCTTCGTGACCTGGGAGAGCTACTTGGCCTCTTGGAGAAATGCCCATTATATGGAGAAATCACCTACCTTATAGGATTGTTGGGAGAGCTAGGTGAGGTCATTTTGTCAAACCCCTGGCACGTAACAGAGCTTAGTGGATGCTGGTTCCCCTGGGTGGCTCTGGGCTCGTGAGATAACAATTAAAACAACAACAGTAATACCAGCTAACACAGGAGAACTTAGTACATGGCATGGAGTCCCTGCATGGCACAATCAGTTAAGAACTTGACTACTAGCCAAAAGGCTAGCAGTTCAAATCCACCCAGAGGTGCCTCAGAAGAAAGGCCTGGCAATTGCTCCCAAAAGGTCACAGCCTTGAAAATCGTATGGAGCAGTTCTACTCTGCACACATGGGGTCACCACAAGTAAGAATCAACTTGATGGCAACTAGTTTGGTTTGGTTTTTAGTACATGGTGTGACAGCCCTTTGAGTAGGCACCAATGTCCCCACTTTACAGACAAGGATATTGAATCCTAAAACAAGGAAAGTGAAGGGCGTGATCTTATCCAAAGTCAGAGCCAGAGAGGACTAGAGGCTGAATTCGACCCAAGACTGCCTGGTTTCAGAATTGTGCTGTTAACCCACCTGGCCAAATGAGAACTCAGGCCCCCACCTCAGATTCCAGTCTCCATAATCCTCAGGGGCAAGTGCTGAACATTAAAGAGGTTTCTGCCCAGTTCCTTGCCCTCCATCCTCCTTCCAAAAAAGCTAACAGCTCTCAACTCACCCCACAGTCCTTGGCCCTCCGCCTGCAAGTACAGGGTTGGGAAGTCAGGGGATGGGTTAGAGGAGGCAGGGGAGAAACCTGTGTGCAACTGTCCACACCTGTAATGCAGGAAAACCCCAGCCTTCTTCCTGTATTATCCGTAGAGCTCCAGTGCCAGGCAGAGCTGGGGGTCAAGCCTTGCTCTGCCACTTACCAGCAGTGTGACTGCGTGCAGCTTAGGTAATCCCTCTGTGCCTTGGCAGTCTCATTTATGAAAGTGTGGATAAAGCCGGAAATGGAAACTACCAAACAACGTCCTTGCAAGGACTAAATGAGGAAACATGTCAAATGTTTGGCAGAGTGCTGACATGTAAATCAGCACTTGAGTTTTAGCTATTGTTGCAGGGTTGCTATGAATCAGAATTGACTAGAGCACCCAATGGATAGTAACATAGGCTCTCATGCCTCCATTTCCCCAGAACACAGCCTCTGGATCCCCCAGGACAGGGACCAGACTTGAGCCCCTGGGGAAGAGAAAAATGTCCAAGTCCACCTCACGCTCAGACTCCGCCCAACAATCCAGAGTGGCCCAAAGACAACTTATGCCACCAGTTTCTGCAAGATCTGTGACTCTCACACCATTTCTGGTTCCTGCATACTCTCTGCTGTATTTCCACATCATTCACTCATTTATTCCGAAGAAGATTGAGCACGAGGTACCCCACCCCAGACACTGTACAATGAACTCAAGAACAGTTGAGAACAAAAATGGTCCTTATCTCTGCCCTTAGGGAGCTTTTGATTCAGTGGAGAAGTTGGACACTGAGCAGATCATTATGTAGTTACAGCTGTGAAAGGTTCTAGGAAGGCAAAAAAACAGGGGTGGCCCAAATGGTTAGACATTTGACAACTAGCCAAAAGGCTGGTTCAAATCTACCCAGAAGCACCTGGAAGAGAGGCCTGGCCTGGCAATCACCTTCTAAAAAGTCACAGCCATTGAAAACCCTATGGAGCAGTTCTACTCTGCACACATGGGATCACCATGAGCTGGAATCTATCCAATGGCAACTAACAACAACAACAACTTAGGCCAAGTAGGCTAAGTAAAGGAGACTAGGATTTTATTCTTAAAGCTCTGGGAATGAGGCGGGGCCAAGAGGGTGGAGTAGTCAGACACTTCTGGTGATCCCTCTTACAACAAAGACCCAAAAAACAAGTGAAACGATCGTATTTATGACAAGCTAGGAGCCCTGAACATCAAAGACAAAGTGAGAAAACAGACTGAGCGGCAGGGGGAGGGAGAGAACAGTCCAGAAATGGAGAGGAGTTGCCGGACATGAATCACTGGGGACCCTCAGGCACCATTCCCGGGAGCAACTGCGGTGGGCTGGTGGTAGCATTTGGCCACAGTTTCCTCAGGGAGAAGCAGCCAGCCACAAAGCCTACTCACACCTCCAGAATCAGAGAGGAATGGTGCTCTTGGCAAAAGCTAAGTACCTGCATATATTTTACTGCATCCCCAGCCCCCCAAGCCAGCGTCAGTGGCTGTCGATTTCCCCGGGACTGGGATACATTCTCCTGAGCGCTCTGAGCCATTCTCCTGGCCTTGGAGTAGGAATAAATTCATCACTGGGGGAAAACATAATCTGCCAGCAACACTAACCTAGGGAGCTCAGCACAGAAGCAGCTCCTGTCCAGGCATAAACGGTCCGTGGACTTTCAATACCTTTTCCCACTGCATGGACCTGTGTGGGCCTATTTCAGGAGAATAGTTGGCAAACTACAAATGTTTCAGCTGTGCGGTGGAGAGGTGGGTATTTGATGTTTGACACTGCTTTGCCTGGTAAACAGGGTCCTCCCATACCCACATCAGGGGCCTAAGGACTGGTGGCTCCAGGCAAGTTACCCAGCCATCCGTGACAGGGGTCCAAGGTTAACTGGTACATCCCAGTACTTACAACCAAAAGCATTGGGTGCCCATGGTCTGACTTTAGAACTCACCGACCTGTGTGCTCTAGGGAACAGGGATGCGCTTTCCTCACAGACTTTCAGGGGATGGTTGTCAGCCCCCTACCTTGTTCAGAGCATGAAACCCTGCTGCAACCAGATACCTGTACCTACACCAATCACCCCTGGCCCTGAAAGACTGTAGGACAAAGTCTGTGCCACACACTTGATGACCAATTACCTGGACACCTAACCTGAATCCATACAAGAAAATTGAATGCACCCCTAGGCTCGTATACCTGATAACAGCTCTAGCCATTTGGTGACAGGACATTAGAGCTTCAAAGGTGAAAATAATCAAGCTAGCTCACTCAAGGAACCTATCTGGGCATATCAAAACAAAACAAAGCAAGAAGCTAGGATACAGTAAGTAAACATAAAATAAACTAATACAATAACTTATAGATGGCTTGGAGACAACAGTCAGTATCAAATCATATAAAGAAGCAGACATGATCACCTCAACAAGCTCTCAAAACAAAGAATGAAGGGATCTTCTGGATGAAGGTGCCTCCCTGGAATTACCAGATGCAGAATACAAAAGATTAATACACAAATCTCTCCAAGACATCCGGCACGAGATCAGGAAGGAGATAAATCAATACGCAGAACAAGCCAAGGAACACACAGATAAAGCAGATGAAGAAATTAAAAAGGATATTCAAGAACATAATGAAAAATTTAATAATCTGCAAGAATACATAGAGAGAAAGCAATCAGAAATTCAGAAGATTAACAGTAAAATTACACAATTAGACTACTCAAGAGAAAGAGGAGCAGAATTGTGGAACTGGAAGGCAGAATTTCTGAGATTAAAGATAAAACACAAGGCACCAATATATTTGAAGCAAAATCAGATAAAAAAAAAAATTTTAAGTGAAGAAACCCTAAGAATTACGTGGGACTCTATCAAGAGAAATAACCTACAAGTGACTGGAGTATCAGAACAGGGAGGGATAACAGAAAACAGACAGAATTGTTGAAGATTTGTTGGCAGAAGACTTCTCTGATATCCTGAAAGATGAGAAGATATCTACCCAAGATGCTCATCAAATGCCACATAAGGTAGATCTTAAAAGAAAGGCACCAAGACATATTATAATCAAACTTGCCAAAACCAAAGATACAGAAAGAATTCTAAGAGCAGCTAGGGATAAATGAAAAGTCACCTACAAAGGAAAAAAAGTCACCTCAAAAGAGAGACTACTCAGCAGAAACCATGCAGGCAAGAAGGCAATGCGGTGACTTATATAAAGCATTAAATGAAAAAACAAAAAGCCAGGCAAGAATCATATATCCAGCAAAACTGTCTCTCAAATATGAAGGCGAAATTAGGACATTTCCAGATAAACGGAAGTTCAGGGAATTCATAAAAACCAAACCAAAACTACAAGTAATTCTCTGGTTAGAAAATCAATATCAGGTATCACCCCAAGACTAAAACACAGGACAGAGCAACCAGACAGGGAAATCACAAAGATAAATGGAGATTAAAAAAAACGCTCAAAACAGGTAAACAGTGATGTCATTATGTAAAAGAAGACAACATTAAATCAATAAAGAGGGACTGAGAAACATAGTTACAAATCCTTCATATGGAGAGGAAGACAAGGCAATATAAAGAAATAAAAGTTAGATTTAAACTTAGAAAACTAGGGGTAAAAAGGTATCAACAAAGGAGACTAACAATCCTACTCATCAAAATAAAGTACAAAAAAAAAAAAATAGAGGCTCAACAGAAACAAAATCAACAACAACATATAAGTGGAAAAGATAACAGACAAAGGTAAACTACGCAGCACAAAAAATTAAGTGGGAAAAAGAAACTGTCAGCAACACACAAAAAAAAGACATCAAAATGACAGCACTAAACTAATAAACTAAACTAAACTAATAAACTAAACTAATACCTATCCATAATTATGCTGAATGTAAGTGGACTAAACGTACCAATAAAGAGACAGAGAGTGGCAGAATGGATTAAAAAAAAAACAAGATCCGTCTATATGCTGCCTACAAGAGACACACCTTAGACTTAAAGACACAAACAAACTAAAACTCAAAGGATGAAATAAATATATCAAGAAACAACAATCAAAAAGGAGCAGGAGTGGCAATATTAATTTCTGACAAAATAGACTTTAAAGTTAAATCCACTACAAAGGATAAGGAAGGACACTATATAATGATTAAAGGGACAATATACCAGGAGGCTATAACTATATTAAATATTTATGCACCCAATGATAGGGCTGCAAGATACACGAAACAAACTCTAATAGCATTGAAAAGTGAGATAAACTGCTCCAAAATAATAGCAGGAAACTTCAACACACCACTTCCGATGAAGGGCAGAACATCCAGAAAGAAGCTCAATAAAAACACAGAAGATCTAAACACCACAATCAACCAACTTGACCTCATAGACATACACAGAACTCTCCACCCAACAGCAGCCAAGTATACTTTCTTTACCAATGCACATGGAACATTTTCTAAAATAGACCACATATCGGGTCATAAAGCAAGCCTTCACCAAATAGCAGAATCCAAAACATCGAAATATCACAAAGCATCTTCTCTGACCATAGGCTGTAAAAGTAGAAATCAATAACAGAAAAAGCAGGGAAAAGAAATCAAACACTCGGAAACTGGACAATACCCTGCTCAAAAAAGACTGGATTATAGAAGACATTAAGGATGGAAAAAACAAATTCATAGAATCTAATGAGAGTGAAAACACTTCCTATCATAACCTTTGGACACAGGGAAAGCACCGCTTAGAGGTAAATTTGCATCAACACATGCACACATACAAAAGAAGACAGGGCCCAAATCAAAGAATTATCCCTACAACTTGAACAAATAGAAAGACAGCAACAATAGAAACTCTCAGGCACCAGAAGAAAGCAAATAATAAAAATTAGAGCATTATTAACTGAAATAGAAAACAGAAAAACAACTGAAAGAGTTAACAAGACCAAAAGCTAGTTGTTGAAAAAATTAACAAAATTGATAAACCATTGGCCTAACTGACAAAAGAAAACCAGGAAAGGAAGCAAATAACCCGAATAAGAAATGACATGGGCGATAACACAACAGACCCAACAGAAATTAAAAGTATCATGTCAGATTACTTAAAAAAAATTGTACTGTAACAAATTTGAAAACCTAGAAGAAATGGATGAATTCCTAGAAACACACTACCTACCTAAACTAACACAAACAGAGGTAGAACAACTAAATAGGCCCATAACAAAAGAAGAGATTGAAAAGGTAATCAAAAAACTCCCAACAAAAAAAAAAGCCCTGGACTGGACGGCTTCACTGCAGAGTTCTACCAAACTTTCAGAGAAGAGTTAATACTACTAAACGTATTTCAGAGCATAGAAAAGGACGGAATGCTCCCAAATTCATTCTATGAAGCCAGCATATCCCTGATACCAAAACCAGGTAAAGACACAACAAAAAAAGAAAATTACAGACCTATATCCCTCATGAACTTAGATGCAAAAATCCTTAACAAAATTCTAGCCAATAGAATTCAAGAACATATCAAAAAATAATTCACCATGACCAACTGGGATTCATAACAGGTATGCAGGGATAGTTCAACATTAGAAAAACAATTAATGTAATCCATCATATTAATAAAACAAAAGATAAGAACCACAGGATCTTATCAATTGATGCAGAAAAGGCATTTGACAAAGTTCAACACTCATTCATGATAAAAAAAAAAAAAAACTCTCGGCAAAATAGGAATAGAAGGAAAATTCCTCAACATAATAAAGGGCATTCATATAAAGTCAACAGCAAACATCATCCTAAATGGAGAGAGTCTGAAAGCATTCCCCTTGAGATCGGGAACCAGACAAGGACGCCCTTTAACATCACTCTTATTCAACATTGTGCTGAAGGTCCTAGCCAGAGCAGTTAGGCTAGATAAAGAAATAAAGGGCATCCAGATTGGTAAGGAAGAAGTCAAAGTATCTCTATTTGCAGATGACATGATCTTATACACAGAAAACCCTAAAGAATCCTCAAGGAAATCTTATACACAGAAAACCCTAAAGAATCCTCAAGAAAACTACTGAAACTAATAGAAGAGTTCAGCAGAGTATCAGGATACAAGATAAACATACAAAAACCAGTTGGATTCCTCTACACGAACAAAAATAACTTCGAAGAGGAAATCACCAAATCAATACCATTTACAGTAGCCCCCAAGAAGATAAAATACTTAGGAATAAATCTAACCAGAGACGTAAAAAACTTATACAAAGAAAACTACAAGGCACTACTGCAAGAAACCAAAGGAGACCTACATAAGTGGAAAAACATACCTTGCTCATGGATAGGAAGAATTAACGTTGTAAAAATGTTAATTCTACCAAAAGCAATCTATAGATACAACATAATTCCAATCCAAATTCCAATGGCATTTTTTAATGACATGAAGAAACAAATCTCCAACTTCATATGGGAGGGCAAGAGACCCCAGCTAACTAAAGCATTACTGAAAAAGAAGAACAAAGTGGGAGGCCTCACTCTACCTAATTTTAGAACCTATTATACAGCCACAGTAGTCAAAACAGCCTGGCGCAGGTACAACAACAGATACATAGACCAATGGAACAGAATTGAGAATCCAGACATAAATCCATCCACATTTGAGCAGCTGATATCTGACAAAGTCCCAAAGCCAGTTAATTGGGGAAAAGACAGTCTTTTTAACAAATGGTGCTGGCATAACTGGATATCCATCTGCAAAAAAATGGAACAAGACCCATACCTCACTCCATGCACAAAAACTAACTCAAAATGGATCAAAGACCTAAACATAAAATCTAAATCGATAAAGATCATGGAAGAAAAAATAGGGACAACACTAGGAGCCCTAATACATGGCATAAACAGTATATAAACATTACTAACAATGCACAAACACCAGAAGAGAAACTAGATAACTGGGAGCTCCTAAAAATCAAACACCTATGCTCACCCAAAAGAGTAAAAAGATTACCTATGGACTGGGAAAAACTTTTTAGCTATGACATTTCCGATCAGCACCTGATCTCTAAAATCTACATGATACTGCAAAAACTCAACTACAAAAAGACAACCCAATTAAAAAATGGGAAAAGGATATGAACAGGCATTTCACTAAAGAAGACATTCAGGTAGCTAACGGATACACGAGGAAATGCTCACGATCATCAGTCATTAGAGAAATGCAAATCAAAACTACAATGAGATTTCATCTCACTCCAACAAGGTTGGCATTAATCCAAAAAACCTCAAAAGAATAAATGTTGAAGAGGTTGTGGAGAGACTGGAACACCTATACACTGCTGGTGGGAATGTAAAATGGTACAACCACTTTGGAAATCGATTTGGCACTTCCTTAAAAAGCTGGAAATAGAACTACCATATGATCCAGCAATCGAAGGCCAGCATAGCAAGGGCAGGGTTTTGGAGTCCATGGCTTCAAGGGACATCTAGGTCAATTGGCATAAGAAAATCTATTAAGAAAACATTCCACATCCCACTCTGGAGAGTGGCATCTGGGGTCTTAAGTGCTGGCAAGTGGCCATCTAAGACGCATCAATTGGTCTCAACCCACCTGGAGCAAAGGAGAATGAAGAACACCAAAGACACAAGGTAATTATGAGCCCAAGAGACAGAAAGGGCCACACAAGCCAGAAACTACATCAGCCTGAGACCAGAAGAACTAGATGGTGCCCGCCTACAACCAATGACTGCCCTGACAGGGAACACAACAGAGAACCCCTCAGGGGGCAGGAGAGCAGTGGGATGCAGACCCCAAATTCTTGTAAAAAGATCAGACTTAATAGTCTGACTGAGACTAGAAGGACCCGGTGGTCATGGTCCCCAAACCTTCTTTTAGCCCAAGACAGGAACCATTCCAAAAGCCAACTCTTTAGATAGGGATTGGACTGGACTGAGATAGAAAATGATACTGGTGAAGAGTGAGCTTCTTGGATCAAGTAGATGCACGAGACTATGTGGGCATCTCCTGTCTGGAGGGGAGATGAGAGGGTAGAGGGGGTCAGACACTTGGCTGAATGGACAAAAATAGAGAGTGGAGAGAAGGAGTATGCTGTCTCATTAGGGGGAGAACAACTAGGAGTATATATGCTACTGCCGTAGAGTCAATTCCGACTCATAGCTACCCTATAGGGCAGAGTAGAACTGCCCCATAAAGTTTCCAAGGAGCACCTGGTAGATTAGAACTGCTAACCTTTTGGTTAGCAGCTGTAGCACTTAACCACTACGCCACCAGGGTTTCCAGGAGTATATAGAAAGATATATATAAATTTTTGTATGTGAGACTGACTTGATTTGTAAACTTTCACTTAAAGCACAATAAAAGGTAAAAAAACAAAAAAAAAAGCCCTGGGAAGCCATTAAAGAAAATTTCAGTTGTAAGAGAAAAATTCTGAATTTTAATTAATACTTGCTTCATGCTCAGAAACGGGAAGTACTAAGTCTTAGCCAATATCCTTGTTGGAGTCTTCTCCATTTCCTGGGACCAACACCAGCAAAACCAGAAGAGGATTCACATAGAGCAATACAGCAAGAACTTACTGACCGATTAGACTAACCCAGAAAGAAGGAGACACTCCAGATACTTCCCTGAGCAGAAGACCATTTTCCCCAAATCGAGAAGAACCTGGCAGTTGACATTTCAAGTACCTGCTGCCCAAACCTACTCTCATCCAGCTTCCCCATCCACCCATTCCAGGGAGTCCACGCTTAAGACTGTTCACTCTGAACTGTGACAGAGTTGCATACTGACGTCTTCCAGGAAAGCAGGTCCTCCTTGGTCCCCTCAGCGTCTCTCCCCTTGCCCAGAAGATAAAACATCCAAGCTGGAGGCCAGGCTAGAAGACAAGAAGCTTCATGGACGCCCCCCTTGGTTCCTCCCTCCAAACATTCTCCCCATCATGGGTCATTTCAGGAATTAAGATGACCCTCAGAGGAACTCAAAAGGAAGAACTGATCACTTTAATATCGCTGCAGCCAAGCCCCCATCACCGGTACTTCCTACAAGGGAGGCAGTCTGAATTGCAGAGGCTTTTCATAGAACTGTAGGTAGTATTACTTTAAAGAACAACTGGAACCAAGCAGTTCTTAGAATGCTTCCAGAGAGAGAAAAGAACTGCCAAGATTAGAATAAATTATCGGGAAGCAGAGAGAGGGGAAAATCACTCACATTGAATTTCTACTAGGGGCTGGGTACGTTGCATACTTTTCTAATCCTCACAATAATCCTATGACATGGATACTATTATCACCTCCATTTTGCAGATGGAGAAAATGAGGTTCAAGAGGATAATAACAAAACAAGTTCCATCTCAGTCCCGAGACCATGTTCATTCCTGTTCTTCAACACAGGGTGCACTTCTAAAGGTCCGGACAGTGTTTGGGGAAGCTCCAGTAGTTCAAGGATAATAGGCCTCGTGGTTAAAAATCCGAGTCTGACTTGGTAAGTGGCTTAACATCAACTTCTTTGTCTGTGAAATGGAGATAATAGTACTTACCTCCTTGAGTTATAATGAGGAACAAATTTTAAAATCCATGTAACCTCTGATTACTGTACCTGGCATTTGTTGTTGTTGTTAGCTGCTGTCAAGTTGGCTCTGACTCATGGTGACCCTGTGTAAAACAAAATGAAATTTTGCCCAGCCCTGTGCCATCTTCACAATCGTTGATATGCTTGAGTCCATTGTTGCAGTCAATGTGTATTTTGAGTACCTATCAACCATGAAGGCTCATCTTTCAGCATTATATCCGGCAATTTGCCATCGTAATCCATAGGGTTTTTGTTGGCTGATTTTTGGAAACAGATTGCCAGGCCTTTCTTCCTTGCCTGTCTTCATCTAAAAGCTCCACTGAAACCTGTCCACCATGGATGATCCTGCTGGTATTTGAAATACCGGTGGCATAGCTTCCAGCATCATAGCAACATGTAAGTCACAAGAGAATGACAAACTGACAGATGGGTGGAGACCTGGCATTTAATATGTGCTAGCCATCATTACTATCATGAAGCATGCTATGTGCTCCAAGTGTGGTGGGCCACCTCTGAGACGGTCTCCAATGATTCTTGCCTCTTGTTATTCACATCCTTGTCTAATCCCTTCCATTTGAGCATGGGCTGGGCTGGTTGATTTGCTCCTAATGAAATGACTGCAGAAGCAACAATGCAATGTAGCTTCCAAGGTTAGGCTACAAAAAAGGCTGTGGCTTCCATCTTGGGTGCCCTCTCTCATCACCCTCTCTCTCTAAAGGAAGCAGCTACCAAATTAGGAGAGGCCCGTGTGACAAGGAGCTAGTGTCTCCAGCAAAGAGCCAGAGAGGACCTGAGGCCCTCAGTTCAACTGCCACGTGGGTGAGTTTGGAAGCAGATCTCCTCAGGCAAGCCTGAAGATGATGGCAGCCCTGGTCAACATCTGGCACAAAACGTCTGCTCTCAGTTGAGAACCAAAAGGGTGAAGGTTTGAATCCACCCAGCAGGATCACAGAATAAAGGCTGGCGATTTACTTCTGAAAGGCTTGTTGTGTGCCGACAAGTTGATTCTGACTCATAGCAACCCCATGTGTCTTAGGCTGGGTTCTCGAGAGAAGCAAAACCAGTAAAGTGAATAAGTATAGAGAGATTTATATCAAGGAAATGGCTCACATGGATGTAGAGGCTGGAATGCCCCCAGTCCATGGGTCAGGCTGGAGGCTTCTCTTGATTCACACAGCCACAGGGGCTGGGGAACCCAAGATCAGCAAGTCAGAGATCAGGGCTCTTGCTCACAGGCTGTGAAAACCAAGGAATTCCAAGATTAGCAGGCAAGACAGCAGCTAAGCTGGTAGCTCAAGTCCCAGGCACCAGAGGTCAGAAGAACAGGAAGCAGCTACAGGATTCAGAGCACACAAAGCCCACGAGCCTTGCCAGAAAGTCCACTTATATTGGATGCAGGCCACACCTCCAAGGAAACTCCCTTTCAACTGGTTGGTTACTCACAACAGATCCCATCATGGAGGTGTTCACATTATATCACATCTCCTCATGGAAGTGGTCACATCATTATACGACTTCCAAACTACATCATAACTGCCAAACCACTGAGAGTCACGGCCCAGCCAAGTTGACACACAACCTTAACCATCACAGTATTTGACAGAGTAGAACTGCCCCCGTAGGGATTCCTAGGCTATAATCTTTACTGGAGCAGAACGCCACGTCTTTTCTCCCATGGAGCCACTGGAGGGTTCAAACCACAGACCTTTCGATCAGCAGCCGAGCACTTAACCACTGTGCCATAAGTATTCCTTCACTGGCCACTACAAAACCCAGTGGAGCAGTTCTTCTCCGACAAACATGGGGTTGCCAGGAGTCAGGGTCAACTGGACGACAACTGGTTTTTTTCATACCCTTATCCTCTGTCCTGTATTCTTGGCAGGCATCCTTAATCAATCAGAACATCCTTTCTGGATAAACCTGGATATGGATCAGCATGTGTACACACACAACACCTCAAGCAGTCCCTACCATCGATCAGAGCTAGCAAGGAAAATTAGATTGGAATCAACTGTCTGCTTTGTCTTCCTTCCTAGCTCAGATTCTGATTTTGCACCGAGCAGGCCTGGCTCTTTCCCTGAGTCACATTCACCAGCCGACCCTGGCTTAGCTCCAAAAGGTGGGGGAAACAGCCAGACTCTCATCTGCCCATCTTCTCCTTGGCCTGGAAAGCAAATGCCTGGCCTCCGTGTGCAGGGCTTCGTGCAAGGACTCCAGGTACTCAGCATGCAGGAGCGCCAGGACTTGGACAGCCACTGACATCCACAACCTAAGAGGTAAGGCTCAAGCTTCTCTGCCCCGGGTGCTTTGTGGCTCACCAGCGTTGAGTCTTCTAAATACTGGGTCTTGGAAACAGATTGGAAAAGGCATCGTGATGGTAAGAAGGGATGTCCATGTTGTTATCAAGTGACCTTACAGGAACAAATCAAGCATAGGATTCTTACTCGGATCCTAGTTACCACTACCTGCAAGGACACTGACAAAGAAGCTTACGCATAAACAGGTACACAGAACCTCCTTTTCCAGGTCACGGCAAATGACCGTGATCAAGAAGAAAGATAACCCCATCTGTGATGGTTAAGGTAGTGTGTCAACTTGGCTAGGCCATGATTCTCAGTGGTTTGGGAGTTATGTAATGATGTAGTCTGGCAACTATGTAATAATATAGTCATTCTCCATGATGGGATTCTGATATGATCAGCCAATCGGTTGTAAGGGGAGTTTCTTCAGGGGCGTGGCCTGCATCCAATATATCTGAACTTTCTGGCAAAGGTCGCTTGCTTGCTCTAGATTCTGCATCTGGCTCGTCATCATCTGACCTCCCGTGCTTGGGACTTGAGCCAACACCCTACCATCTTACCTGCCGACCTTGGATTTGTCAGCCTCTATAGCCCATGAGCCAGCAGCCTGCTGCCTGACCTGCCAATTTGGGCTTGTCATTCCTGCAACTACATGAGTCAGGAGAAGCCTCCAGCCTGACACCTGACCCACGGACTTGGGACTTGCCAGCCTCTACAAGTACATGAGCCATTTCCTTGAGATAAATCACTCTGTGTGTGTGTGTGTGTGTTAAAAAAAAAAAAAAAAAAACCCTGGTGGCGCAGTGTTTCGAATTCACCGGCAGCTCCCTGGAAACCCTATAGGGCAGTTCTACTCTGTTCTATAGGGTCATTACTAGTCATTGTGTGTGTGTGTGTGTGTGTGTGTGTGTGTGTGTATGATTTTGTTTCTCTAGAGAACCCAGCCTAAGAAACCACCCTGAGAGATGAATATATTTTTCTATGACAGTTGTCTTATGGAACAGAACAATGGAGAGATTCAAGCAAATATTTATTGATGTCTACTATGAGCTGGGGCATCCCTGGGTGGCACCGTTGGTTAAGAGCTTGACTACTAACCAAAACGTAGGCTGTTAGAACCCACCCAGAGACACCTCAGAAGAAAGGCCTGGTGATATGCTTCTGAAAGGTCACAGCCTTGAATACCCTGTGGAAGTACCGTTCTACTCTGACACATGGAGTTGCCATGAGTCAGAATCAGCTTGAAGGCAACTGGTTTGGGGTTTTTTTTTTTTTTTTTTTGGCGGGGGGGAGGGCTTACTAGGAGCCAGGGGCTGTGTTTGGGTGAAGATGCCCAATGTCAGACCCAGCTCCTGCCTTGGAACTCGACATGGATAGTTCCATCATAGGGGCTGTGCGGACAAACTGCATCCAAAGTAGAGGAACAAACTCATGTCTCTACTTCCAACAATACGGATATGCGAATATTTCTAGAATTAATATACTTGTGTGGGGTACCTGGCAACCCCATGTGTGTATGAGTAGAACTCTACTCCATAGGGTTTGCAATGGCTGATTTTTCAGAAGTAGATCACCTGGCCTTTCTTCTGAGGTTCCTCTGGGTGGACTTGAACTGCCAACCTTTTGGTTAGAGCCAAGCACTGAACCATGTGCACCACCCAGTCAGAGCTGACCAGAGAGCAAGTGATTTCTGGTAAGGTAACAGGAACTGACATTCATTGATTCGGCTGTGTTTGCTGCTACAACCCTCCTGAAGGGCTATTTAGCTATAAGTCAGAATCGACTCAATGACGACGGGTTTGGCTTTTGGTTTGTATCTATTGATATGGCACAACCAGTTAAGTGCTAGGCTACTAACCAGAAGGTTGACAGTTCAAATCTACCTAGAGGCACCTAGGAAGAAAGGCCTGGTGATCTACTTTCCAAAAAATCAGAGCCATTGAAAACCTTATGAGATGTAGTTCTACTCTGACACACATGGGGTCATCATGAGTTAGATCTGACTCTATGGCAACTGGTTTGGGTTTTTTTTTTTAATCTATTGACATTTAAAATCTTGAGCCTTTGACCAAGCCTTTCCACCTCTAGAGATTTACCCTACATGGATATACTTGCCAAATATGACGAGATACATGCACAATAATGTTCATTGAAATAGTTTCTATGAGCAAATCAGCAGCAACAGCGAAGTATCAAGAGCAAAGAAACCATGGGACATCCATATGATGGCATTATGCATCATAAAGAAAAAAAGAAAGAAAGAGCTGTTTGTGTGTCTGGAAAGATCCCCAAGAAACAAGAAGAAAAAATAATAATAATAAAGTTACAAAAGAGCATGTTACGTATGACCACTTTTGTATAAATTTTTAAGACTCCATAAACACACTGACATTCACGCTAGGACTGCAATAGATGATTCTTCTAGAAGGAGTTCAGGAAACCATTGGGAAGTAGGATAGGCTAGGCTGGAGGCTTTGGGGGACAGGGACGTTTTGTACCTTTCTGCCCACGTGAATTGTCTAACCAGGTGCACTTTCATTGTTAGCAGGGGTTATCTTGGTGGCGGGATTACGGGACCTTTTGTTTTGTCTTCTTCTTTATACTTGTGTGTATTTTTGTGAAACGAAGCTGTAGTTTTTTTTTTTTATCAACGTGCAATGTATAGATGGGTGGGGTGTTTCTAGGTGTGTTATGTGCGTGCATTTGCTTCCGTCTCACCCTCCTGGGGACCTTTGAGGGAGATCAATAGAAAATCACCCACTGGTTTCGACCTGTAGGCAAATGCTTCTTCAAACATCATTAGTGATTCTACAAAGCGTGGCGGGGATTTCTTTTGCGTGTCTCCCGTTGAAAGGAAACCCAGATCATAAGTCATTCTGTGAATCTGAGACAGCTCCCATCTCTGGGGAGGACCCCTGCCACCTGAACAACACAGCAGCCTCACCGCCCGGCACACCTGGACGTGGAGACCACCTCCTGACTGGGGACAGGGTCAAGCTGTTGACTTTCTAGTGGCTGGGCTAGGGAGGAAGGGAAAGAGATACAGAGGAAGGGAAGGACCGTGGACGCTGAAGACCAGATGCTGCTGTATCTAGGCAAAATGCCTAGTGGGAGAGAGGAAGATGATTTAAGAAAACCAAACTTTCTCTGCACCATGAACACAGGTAACAAGGATGGAGTGATTTTAAGGAAACAGTACCCCATCCGCAGCTAACCCTGGGCTGCAGCTTGGCGCTGGGAGGGGCACAGTCTTTGCACTCAGAGAGACGTGGGTTCAAATCATGCCTCCACCACCTCCGAGCTATTAGCCTTGGGAAAATCACCTGACTTCTCCATACGTACGGAGCCCAAGTTCCTGGTAGAGGACATGAGCCACAAACACGTCAACAGATTTGGGTGCCACAAACAGTTAAGCACTTGACTACTACCAGAAAGGTTGGCGGTTCAAACTCACCCAGAAGTGCCTCAAAAGAAAGGACTGCCAATCTGCTTCCAAAAGGTCACAGCCTTCAAAACTCTATGGAGCAGTTCTACTCTGTAAACATGGGGTCGCCTTGAGTCAGAATCAACTTGATGGCAACTAACAATAGTACCCTCAAGGTTGGTAGTTCAAACTCACCCAGTTGTACCATGGAAGAAAAGCCTGGCAATCTGCTTCCCTGAAGACTGTTGTTAGATTACAGCCTTGAAAATCCTATGCAGCACTTCTACTCTGATCACATGGGGTCGCCATGAGTTGGAATCGATTTGACAGAAACTAACAACAACAACAAGGGAGATCAAACAGATGCTATAATGGGGAATAGTGGGGGCAGGGGGGCCTCTCTAAAAGGGTGACATTTAAACCATGACTCCATTTTTATATAGTGGAATAAGCCATTGTATGAGCCAGGGTCCCAGCAGGAAACAGATGGTACACTCCAATTAGGATAACTTGAGAGGGATTTAGTAAAGGGGCTATTTATAAAGGTGTTGGCAGGGGCCAGGGAAGGCACAGGAGATAATGCAGTACCTGGGGCTACTGGCAGTGGGGGGTCCATGTTCTACCACCTCCCTGAGCCTGAGCGCAGATAGAGAGGATGCCTGAGAGGACCTGAGATGTTAGTTTAGGATATAGGCAGCCCGTGAGAAGGAATAAGGTCTATAAATGCCCTGCCCTCTCCTCCTTCCTCCTAGATCCTGCTGTGGCTCCCTATTGCCCAAGCCCAACAAGAAGCCAGTGGGCAAGGGAGCCTAGTGCTATGGTCTATATAGGGAAGCGGGGTGGAAAAATGCAGACAGTAAATCTGGAGGGACAAGGAGATGCTATCCTGCACCTCCATGTTACCACATGTCTGAATTTTGGGCTGGCCTCTTAGAGCTGACCAGCACTCCTAAACCTCCGTTCTTGAGGCCAGTGATAATTACCTGTGTATGTCTTGTGTGTCTGTTTAAATGTTCAATGATTTGCTACAGATATACTTCTCCATGCATGGGTTTGTCACTGTCTAGAGCTTTAGATGTTCCAGGTAATCGATAATTCTGCAGCTCTGATTCCAAATTAAATAACTGCACATTTATTACCCATTACAGGAAGGCACACCAGGAACTCCCCCACCCATGAGCACGCAGCCACAAATGCTCAGAGCCGTCTCTCTACTCCGTCACTGCAGAGCAGACAGTGCGAACACCATCCTGCTTTTTGATATCAAACTCCATTTGCTAGTCTAGCCTACCCAGGGATGAAAAACGCCATGGCTCTGAAATTTACTCTGCCAAGCTCAATGCCCAGGGAGGAGGTAGCATTTGACTGTGGAATCTGGGTATGTTTGGCTGCCTCTCCTGTTACCTGCTCCTCCAAGGGAGGTGGGGGACACAGGATTTCAGTTCTGTGGGTGGTGGGTTCCTTCACCCTCCCTGCTGAACTACTGAAGTAGAACGGAACAGTCACCTACAAATGAGTAAGCCAGGCTGGCTACCATGACGTGCAGTGAAAACCCCATTTGGGGCTGGGCAAAACTGAGTTTTGTAGCGTGTTCTGTCTGTCTGAGCTGACGAAAAACGTCATGCCAAATGGCTGGAGAAGGACAACAGTGGCTGTCTTAGTTGTCTAGTGCTGCTATAACAGAAACACCACTAGCAGGTGGCTTTGACAAACAGAAATATGTACTCTCACAGTTTAGGAGGCTGAAGTCTGAATTCTAGGCACCAGCTCTAGGGGAAGGCTCTCTTCGTCCAGTCTAAAAAAAAAAGCAACCCAAACCCATTGCCATCGAGTCAATTCCAATTCATAGCAACCCTATAAGACACAGCAGAACTGCCTCATAGGGTTTCCAAGGAGCAGCTGGTGGATTCAAACTGCCGACCTTTTGGTTAGCAGACGAGCTCTAACCACTGCATCACCAGGGCTCTGAAAAACCTTGCCTCAGCTTCTGGAGTGTTCTCACTGCTTCTTGGAGCTCTCCACATGGCATCGGTCTTTCTCCATTTGTGCTTCCTTGCTTCTCTGCCTTATCTGCTCTTTTTATACCTCAAAAGTGATTGGCTTAAGACATGTCCTATTCTGATATGTCCTCATTAACATAACAAAGAAAATCCTACTCCCAGGTGGGAGTACATCCACAGGTAGGTTGTCATTAGGTGCCTTGGAGTCGATTTCAACTCATAGTGACCCCAAGAGACAGAGTAGAACTGCCCTATATGGTTTCCTAGGCTGTAATCCTTACAGGAGCAGATAGCCTGGTCTTACTCCTGCAGAGCCGCCAGGTGGGTTCAAACCGTCCACCTTTCAGTTAGCAGCCAAGAGCATAACCGTTACATTACCAGGGTTCCTTTCCCACAGGCATAGGGGCTTGGATTTATGACACATATTTTGGGGGGACACAATTCAATCCCTAACAGTGGCCAAGCCAGAAATCCCCTCCACTGACACATCCTTTTTCAAGTTTGTGTCCCTAGGTGGTCTGTTCTGTGATCAGAAAACTGTGAAGCACCCCCACGAGAAGTAGCCATAAGGACTACGGCCTGGCCGCAAGCCAAGCAGAAGAGGGGAAAGGTGGGTATCCCATGGCCCCCAGCTCCCAGTACAGAGCTCACAATGAGGGACTGCCTACTGATCAAAGGCAATCTAGAGAAAGTCACAGCTCAGCTCGTTAGTGGTCCCAGCCCTGTTCAGCATCTTGCAGATCAAGAGCAATAGCCAGTGCAATTACTTTAATCGCTTATGCAAAGTAGGATCTGTTCCCAAATTGGAAGTGGCGGCCTCAGCCACCTGGAGGAGAAGGCAGCCCGTCCCCCCCTCAAAAGGCTGAGCATTTCTCATTTCTGTCCTGGCTCTTTGGGGGTTTGCTTAGTCATGTGATAATCATAATCAAAACCATTATCTTCTTCACTATCACCATCATCAAATCCACTCAGGTAGCAGAGTGTTGAGTAGGACTTCTCAGTACCCCTGAAATTGGCTCTGGAGCCCACACCTAAAAATAACAGGCATCAAGCAGCCATGTGAGGTTGAGTGGTATTCCTCGAAAGGGTCGTAAGGTCAAAGCATTTGGGAAACTGCATACCCTATATCCACGAATGGGAGATTGAAAATCCACGGCATGGTAAAGGTGCTGCTAAGTCCTGCAGTGAAGAAACCTGATTAGCTTTGTCTTCTAAGCTTGATCACAGAACCATCACCGCCACCCTTTAAAAAAAATATAGAGCTTTAGGGCTGTCTAACTGGGTTCTCTAGAAAAACAAAACCAGTGAAGCGCATATATGGCGTAGTGGTTAAGTGCTACAGCTGTTAACCAAAGAGTCGGCAGTTTGAATCCACCAGGCACTCCTTGGAAACTCTATGGGGCAGTTCTACTCTGTCCTATAGGGTCTCTATGAGTCGGAATCAACTCGACGGCACTGGGTTTTATATATATATATATATCTTATATATATATATACACACACACACACACATAGAGAGAAGGAGCGAAATTTATCTCAAGGAAATGGCTCATGTAGTTGTAGAGCTGACAAGTCTCAAGGCTGTGTGTCACGCATCAGGCTGGAGGCTTCTCCTGACTCAGGAAGCTGCAAGGGCTGATGAACCCAAGTCAGATGGCAGGCCACTGGCTCAGGGGCTGTGGAGGCTGATGAATCCCAAGATTGGCAGGTAAGCTGCTAGCTCAAGTCTCAAGAATCAAAGGTCTGGTAAGGACAAGCTGGATGCAGGATCCAGAGCGAGAGCCTTGCTGGAATATCCATTTATACATGCAGGCAGGCCACACCCCCAAGGAAACTCCCTTTCAACTGACTGGCAGCTCATAACAGATCTCATCATAGAGTTCATTGACTACATCATTACATAACTGCCAAACCACTGAGAATCACGGCCTGGCCAAGCTGACACACAACCTCAACCATCACAGGGGTTAAACCCTACACGGGTAGTGTGGGCCACACGGCACTAAGTCAGTGGTCCTCAACTTGGGCTGTGTGTTGGAAGCCCAGGAACTTTCCAAGATACTGAGGCCTGAGTCCCAGGCTTAAACAGTTTAACTTAATTTAATTACCTGGGGCATCAGGACTTTTACAAGCTCCCTGATTCTAGAGGCAATGGTGGCTCAGTGGCAGAATTCTCCCCTTCAACACAGGAGCCCCAGGTTTGATTCCCTAAAATCTCCAGGGAAGTAGATCACCAGGCCCTTCTTCCTAGCCTTAGTCTGGAAGCTCCACTGAAACCTGTTCAGCATCAGAGCAACACACAAGCGTCCACTGACAGACAGGTGGTGGCTGAGCATGAGGTGCATTGGCTACAAGTCGAACCTGGGTCCCCCACATGGAAGGCGACAATTCTATCTTTACTGATACTACTTTGCTTAAGCCCCACAACAACCCAGTAAAAGTGGGTGCTACTATTCCAGTGAGTAGCAGAGCTGGGATTAGAACCCAGGCAGCCAGCTTTGGAGACCATGTGTTTTGCCACTACACTAAATAGTAATGCGTTAGAGGATTGGTAAAATCAGGGCCAGTTACCCAGGCAGAGTGGCTAGTTCTGAAGTAGTACAAAATCTTGCTCTGAGAGCAAGCAGCAAGGCGAAAAGTAGCAGCAGCATCACCTTGGTGCATGTAAGAAATGCAGAATCTCAGGCCCCACCCCAGACTTACTGAAATCAGATACCGCATTTTAACAAGAGTTCCTGGGGGATTCTTATACACATGAAAATCTGAGTAGTGCTGGTCTAGAACTCTGCGGTCAATAAGGCAAATCTAATACAAAGAGGAACACCCTGGGTGGAAACAGAGCAGGCCAGAGCCTCAGTGAGCTGTTGGTGGCAATATGGTTCCAAGTCCCATACAGCTGGCAGCAGTAATTTCCAACAGAGAAGCAAAACAGTTGTGGTTGGGAACTAACGCCAGGTCCAGGCACTAATGACTCTGCCACTGACTCAACCGTGTGACCTTGGGCAAGTTATGAAACTTCTTGAAGATTCAGTTTTACCATCTGAACAACGGAGGCAAAAGATAGCTCCTCATCAGCATGTGGTGAGGATTTGGTGAGAAATTCTGTTTGGTGCTTAGCACAGTGCCTGGGACATATTATCATCTTTGCAAATACCATCTATTATTGTTGTTATTGTTAGTTGCTTTTAAATCAGCTCTGACTCATGGCGGTCCCATGCACAACAGAATGAGATGTTGCCCGGCCCTGTGCCATCTTCACAATTGTTGTTATGCTCAAGTCCATTATTACTATTGTTTTTGTTATGATGATGTCAAAATCATAATCTCTTAATATTAACATGCTTCTAAAGGGCCTGGCTATAGAGGCTGAGAAGAGGTCAGAAGAAGATGCGGAGAAATGCAGAACACAGGGAGCTAAAATTCCTCATCTTACCTGGCCGGAGTTCAAAGATGCCACTTCATTCTTGACTTCTAAGATTAGAGAAAAAAGGGTTACAGCATCCTTTTCAGAAGAACTTAAGGCAACCACACGCAGAATTAATAACAGGATGCTACCTTCCAAGTCAGTGGGTAAGAAGAAAGCAAAGCAAATGGAATCCACAGAGCAAAGAGCAGAGAAAATAAATGAAGGAGCAAGAAAATTTTTTAAGGAATAGTTTTTTAAATGACAGAAGATCAAACATGTCTATTATGGCAAATATACTTGTGCTAATCTCTTCTATTAAAGGACTATGACTCTCCAACTGGGTGAATAAACAAGACCCATTGTAGGCTACTTCCAAGGAACACTTACACCAAAAGGAAATGAAAAAAGAAGCAGCAATGATGGATGTTTCCAGGCCAAAAAAAGAATGGAGAGCAACATTGATTTCAGAAAAGGCTAAGGCAGGAAGCATTAACCAATTTCAAGACGGTCATTGTATATTAATAACAGATTTGCTTCATAACCAATGCCAGCCAATAAACAGCCGCTGTGAGTCAAATAACATAGGCTCAAAATATACAAAGCACAAACTTTGACCAACACCAAGAGAAACTAACAGAAATATAGTAGCTCTGGAAGACCTTAACCAACCTCTCAGATGAAAAATAATAGACCCCAAGCTCCCGAGTTGTAAAATTAATGAAGTTTGTCACAGAAAGAACACACCTACAAGTGTCTAAGGGATATTTACAAACAACAATCATATACCAATGCACAAATTAAACTTTAATAAAATCTCCTCAGTAGGTCTGTGCAGGCTAAATCCTCAGCCTGTGATACCATGCATCTGGAAATCAATGAAATGTAATAATACTAATATCCTGACAAGTTCCTAATACTTAGAAATTCATGTGCATCTTGGCTGGTGTGACTAATGGAGATTAGGTTGGGTTTGAATAATCTTGGAGAAAACCATGCCAGATAAGTTATTTTCTGTGGAGTATGGTCACTAAATTAGGAAAATTCAGCCAGACTTTCCCACTTATCCATCCACCCATCCACCCATCCATCCATCCACCCACCCACCCATCCACTTATTTCATCTATCCGCCCACTCACCGATTCACCCATACCACCATCTCATCCATCTATCCTTTCATGTACGCTCTGTATATCTCTCCATGTACCCTTGGACCCATCTGTCCATCTATCCATACATCTACCCTCCCACTTGGTCACCCCCGCTTCAGCCATTCATACATCTACTCATCCATCCATCAATCCACCCATCTATCTATTCATTCATCCATCAATCCACCCATTTACCTACCCATCTAACTGTTCACCCATCCATCCTCCCATCTATCTATCCATTCATCCACCCACCAACCTGTCCATCCATCCCACCCTCTGAGCCATCTATTCATGTACCCTCCCACCCACCTCTCCATCTATCCTTTCACCCATCCATCCATCCACCCATCCATGCAAAGTATATTGAGAATCTGCTTCATGTAAGGTACAACACAAGGCACTGGAGATCCAATGGAATAAAAAGACAAATTAGGTACTTCTTGTTATCAATTGTATAGAATTCCCCCAAGCACAAAACAGAGGGCAAGCAGACAAATGATGTAATTAAAAATGGAGGTATGATGATAAACGACAGGACATGATAGAGGGTAACAGGAGAAATAAGGTATCATGAAGGTCTCGGCTTTTAATTTGACTAATATTTATTGAATGCTCATTATGTGCCATGCCTAGGCGCTATTCCAGTGAACAAGACATAGTTCTTAGGGAGCTGAGATTTTAGTGGGAAGGAGTCAACTAAATAAACACGAGATCACGAAAAAAAAACATTTCAGACAGTGCTAAGTGCCATGAAGAAAACAAAATAGGGGAGTGAATAGGAAAGGGGATGACTGGGACAGGAGAGGTACTGACCCTTTGGCCAGGGTAATCACCAAAGACCCCTCAGGGGAGGAGACACTGGACCTGAGAGCCTCAAGGACCAGTGGAGTGGCAGGAGGAAAGGTCAGACAGGTGGCTGGGGGCCAGCTCACGTCAGTTGTCTGGGTCATATTCTTAGAACGATGGGAAGCTCAGGAGAGTGACGTGATCCGACTGAGTGCTTTGGAAGGTAATTCCACATGATTCTGCTGGGGCCCTGATGATACCATGATTCCTGTGGAAACCAGACACCCTTCTACGCCAAAGTTTCCACAGAGGATCAGATGGTAAATCCTGTTCTAATTACACTGGTAATTAGGAACTGACACTTGCTGAGCAGGGAAGAGCATTCCTTCTGTTAGGAAATGATCACTGGGGGGCCAGCCTCTCCAATAGGGAGGGTGCTGTGAGTTGACAAACAGCTGATGAAAGGAGGTGAGACTGGGTCCAGATGGGGAGCACAAAAATACATGAGGATCCTGGACATTGGGAAGGAGCTCCCCGCCCAAGCATCCAGGCAGCATTAGAAAGAGCAGATACACCTCACTCAATCCCACCTGGGCATTCATCCTTGGCCTGCCTCCAGGGAGCTGGGTTATCCCTTGCCATCCAGGTGATTCCGACTCATCACAATCCCATGTGATAGAGTAGAACAGCCCCATAGGGGTTCCAAGGCTGTAATCTTTACAGAAGCAGACTGCCACATTTTTCTCCTGCGGAGCAGCTGGTGGGTTCAAATCATCAACATTTCAGTTAGCAGCCAAACACTTAACCATTGCTCCACCAGGGCTCCTTGAGCTGTGCCACCAAGGACTGTTATTTCCCTTTCCGAGCCTGTGATTCCCAACCTAAAAACAGGTTTAGTAAAAACCTTTCCCACAGGGTTGGCACACGGATTAAATGAGATCCCTTTTGTACGGAGTCCGACACATAGTAGGTGTCTGAGAAATGCCAGATCCATCTCTTCAGTGCTAAAAGCCTCTTGGCTGGAAGCTCCAGGACCAGGAAGACGAGAAGGCGGAAAAAGAGAGGGCTCAGCCAGCCACAGAGGTTTCTCTGCTCCCTGGTGCTGCCGGAGGGTTAAGGAGCCAGGAGAATCAGGTTCTCAGCCGTGTTCCCTGTGACAGGGAATAACAAAGTCACGAGGATAGGGCATCCATCAGGCCTTAGAGAGGAGGTGGACGAAGGCAGGTGATCAAAGGGATAAAGCCGCTGCAACCTGAGAAACAGCCTGCCTGCTTTCGTCAGCCTGAGGGGTGACTGAGGACTCACACTCTGGCCAGAAACAAGCTTTTTTTTACCCAAACCACACTTACCCTCCAGCCAGAAACAAGCTTCTTTTTTTACCCAAACCATGCCGAGGAGGGCAGGGGCCATTGGCATGGCAAGCTCTCAAGACAGATGCTGGAGGGTCATAAATCTCCTCCTTGGTGGGGCCACATCGCACCCATGCCCCCCATCCCCACTCTGAGCTCAGCTTGAGAAATACACCACTGCCAGGGAGATTTATTTGCGGTAAAAAGTCAGAGTTATGGCCACAGAAATGTGTGCATGGAGCAAGTGTAAATATTCCCCAGCTCCCCCAAGTGCTTCATCATGCTCAGAAGAGGAAACCTGGGGGGCATGGAACCTTCCAGAAGCTAGTACCCAGGCAGGGCATTTAGCTGTGTTGGTGGCTGGGAGTCAGGAGACCTACCTACCCAGATTGCTTTTCTCATTCTCCTCTTCCTCTCACCCTAGAAACATCGCATCTCTAGCTTCCTGGGCCACCAGCGATACCTGAGGCCGGGACCCTCCCTGAGCAGGTTTGTGAGTCTAAAGGAAGAAGGATGAGCAACTCCACACAACAGGTTCTGACCTCAACCCAGTTACAGAAATACTGAGGGAGCAGGGATGCAAAGCCTATCGAAAACCACCATCCTCACCTTGACTGTAAAGAGTCTGTTTTGTAACACATCAGTTACTAAGCCATTAGGAAAGGAGCCTTGGTGGTGCAGTGGTTAAAGTGCTCGGCTGCTAACCAGAAGGTTGGAAGTTCGAACCCACCAGCCACTCCTCAGGAGAAAGATGTGGCAGTCTGCTTCCGTAAAGATTACAGCCTATGGGGCAGTGGTACTCTGTCCTACAGGGTCGCTATGAGTCAGAATCAACACCATAGCAACGGGTTTTAAAGCCACCAGGAAGGGAGACATGGAATGCATCTCCCCAGTCGGAATTCTCATCTTCTCATGGCCGACTAAGAGCTTCCTAGCGTCCCAAATGCTCTGGGGGCTGTGTGGGTCCAGGCGAGCCAGAACTGTAATTAGATTTTTTTTAACAAGAAAACAATCAATCGTTGCACTAGTATGAAAAATATCGATGCCTGGGGGAGCTGGAGACGCCTCCAAACGCAGGGGAAAGAATCCAGGCTGCGGAGATGGGCAGATCTGGATTCCAGTCCCGGCTCTGTCACTCGCAGGCTGTGTGTCCTGGGCAAGCTGCCTCATCTCTGTAAGCTTCTGAGCCTGTCATAGAAAGAGGTGGACGATGAGTCCCTCGATGCCCAGGTGCTGTGAGGATTCAGAATAATGAAGGTGCTGTTGCTTGGCTCAGCTCACAGTTGATGCCCAACAAATCGTTATTATTTTGTCAAGTTGACTATGTCAGCCCTGAGATACATATACGTACAAGGATCTCTCGTGGCACAATGGTTAAGTTCTTGGCTCCTAACTGAAAGGTTCATTGTTCAAACCCACCCAGTGGCTCTGCAGGAGAAAGACCTGCAATATACTTTCACAAAGATTGTTGCTGTTGTCATGAGGTGCCATCAAATCGATTTCTACTTATAATAACCCATGTGACAGAGTAGAACATCCCCATAAGGTTTTCTAGGCCATAATCTTTACAGGAGCAAATCTTTCTCTCATGAAGCCTCTGGGTGGGTTCGAACCACCAACTTTTCGGTTAGCAGCTAAGCATTTAGCCGTTGTGCCAAAAAGGCCCTTCTGTAAAGACTATAGCCTAGAAAACTCTGTGGGGCAGTTCTACTCTGTCACATGGGGTCACTATGAGTTGAAATCGACTCGACAGCATCTAACAACATCAATATGTATACATGTACATGTACATATACCTACACATATACATATAGAGTCCCTGGGCAGCACAAATGGTTAGGTGCTCTGCTACCAAGTGAAAAGTTGGTAGTCTGAATCCGCCCAAGAGGCACCTTGAAATAAAGCCTCAGCAACCTACTTTTGAAAGGTCACAGCCATTGAAAACCCTATGGAGCACAGCTCTACTCTGACAGGCGTGGAGTCACCATGAGTCGGAATCGACTCAATAGCAACTGGTTTGGTTTTTGGTATACATATCCATATATACATATGGAGACAAAGACTGGTACTGAGTAACTGAATCCATCAACCTATCAACGAACCCGCTCAATCAACTCACACAGCAACTGCGCAGACTCCCCAAACCTCAGAAGAGTCCACAGTAGAAAAAGGGAGCAGGGCAGGGGAAGGAAGCCCGTGGGCAGGTGAGCCAGTAGCGGTTGGCATCTGGTCCTTGGAGATGAGAGGAGCCCGCTCACCCTCCTCTTTCCCTCCCACCCCTTTTTCCCCAGCACAGTGCACAGAAGGAAACATGCTAACCAGGGCTGACAGACAGGGCACCATGGTTGTTAGAGGCTCTGGTCCTGGAGCCAGCCTGCCTGGCTTCAAATTCCAGCTCTGTTCTCACTACGGGTGACCTTGGGGGAACCTCACTGAGTTTGTTTCCTCTCGTTAAAAGGAGTAACAGTCTGGTGGATCCTCGAAAAGCCAAATATAGATTTACCGTATGACCCAGGTCACTCCTTAGGTATGGACCCAATTCACTCTAAAGGTATATGCCAAAAATAACTGAAAAACAGGTATTCAAACAAATACTTGTATGCACCGGTTCAAAGCCACATTATTCACAATAACCAAAAAGTAGAAACAACCCAAATGTCTATCAGCAGATGAACGGATAAACAAAATGTGGCCTATCTACACAGTGGGATATTATTCAGCCATGAAAAGGAATAAAGTTCTGATACCTGCTGCAATGCGGATGGGCCTTGAAAACATGATGCTAAGTGAAAGGAAAAAAAAAAATTTTTTTTTTTTTTTTTTGAAAAGGAATAAAGTTCTGATACCTGCTGCAATGTGGATGGGCCTTGAAAACATGATGCTAAGTGAAAGGAGCTGGGCACAAAGGTCAGCTCTTGTATGATTCCCTTTCTATGCCCAGAATAGGCAAACCCATAGAAGCAGAAGGCAGACTGTTAGTTTTCAGGGGCTGGGGGAAGGGAAGAGTGGGGTGTGACTTCCTAAAGAGAACAAGGTGTCCTTTTGGGTGATGAACTTGTTCTGGAAATAGACAGAGGTGGTGGCTTCAGGACATTGTGAGTGCCCTAAATGTAACCGAATTGTTTACTTGAAGACGTTTAATTTCACGTTATGTGAATTTCACCTCTTTAAAACCATTAAAAAAAAGAGAGAGAGAGATTAAAGAGGGTAGCAATGGCACCATCCCTCAGGAGGTCATCAGGAGGGTGAAAGGAAGGGGGGCATGTAAATAAAGCACTTGTCACGTCTCAGGGCACATAAAAGGCACCCCAAACATTCAGTTGGACGCTTCCTATGTTTGCTGGTTTTCAACAGCGCCGTCCCTTCCCCAGTCACCGCAGTAGTCCTGAAATACCCTCCCCACCTGTAGGGAAGGACAAGCCTGGGTGCTGGCATTGTAGGCCCCCAGCCTGAGGCTCCCCACAAAGCAAGAGGACACTGATTAAGCTACCAGTGGCCCAGAAGGCCCAAGACCAGCTGTGCCTGGAGGCTCCTTCCTCTGCCACTTCCACCATGCTCCCCGAACCAGTGGGACAGGTGCCGTAGATGGACGGAGCTGTGCCCGCTCCAGTGCCCCTGCCTCCCTGTGGGTCCCAGTCACCCACCCCCACCAGGCTCTGCAGAGGTTAGAGCAGCCAGGGCCGCTCACAGCACAGGCACACCAACCTACAAGGAGAACGGGCAGCAGCATCGATGCTTCTGTTTTCAATTCCCAGCCCAAGAGGCCAAGGCTGAGGCAGTGGACAAGCAGGCAGCCCAGCAAAGGAGTCATGAACTCTATCCCCAGATGGAAACAACCTCCCACCCGGATCCCACAACTTCCATCTGTGCCTTTGATAAAGGAGCTGGGATCAAGGCAGAGGGGACCCAGGTCAAGCAGAAGGCAGCTACTCAAATCCTCTAGCCATAACTGGCAGCTGGAGGGGGGCGGTAGGGGGCAGGGAGAAAGGCTCCGAGGGATGGTGGCACTCAAAGAGAGAGGCACAGAGCTCACTCTAATCACCACTCAGATGGCAAAGACCATAGACTCCGCCCGCCGCTGCCCACCCCCCCTTACACGGTCTCCAACCCACTCAAGGACCAGCCACGGAGCTCTCCAGTCTCCTTAAGCACGCAATTTATATATGTAATAAAAAACTGCTGTCTTGCCACTAATCTTAGAAAAAAATTTTCTTACATTTGTATTAATTTGTATTAATTCTCCTTCCCAGGTGACTGCTGTAACAGAAACACCACAAGTGGGTGCCTTTAACAAATGGAACCTTATTTTCTCACAGTTTAGGAGGCTGGAAGTCCATATTCAGAGCGCCAGCTCTAGGGAAAGGCTTTCTCTACGGGCTCTGGGGGAAGGTCCCTATCTCTTCAGCTTCTGCTTCCTAGTTCCTTGGAGATATCCATGTGTCATGGCATTTATCTCACCCTATCTTTGCTTCTCTCACGTGCTTGTTTAATCTCTTTTTATCTCTCAAAAGAGACTGACTCAAGATACACCCTACACCTATCCTGCCTCATTAACGTAACAAAGGCAACCCATTCCCAAATGGGATTATAACCACCGGCACAGAGGTTAGGATTTACTACACATATTTTTGGTGGCATAATTCAATCTCTAACACCTGGTTTTAATTGAAGAGAAGGTACGGTGTCTCAGGGGAAATAAAACCATTCTTGGTCTATCTGAGGGCCATGTGGCTTCATTACAAATTACATTAGTTTCTCATTAAGCAACAATAATAATGTAGAGCTGGAATCAGTAAAAAAAAAAAAAAACACGGCCCAGAGGTATAGATTTATTTGGTTCAATTATATTCTTACATGGCCAGCTCCAGTGGCTCTGATGCTAATAAAAATATGGTGTGATGCTGGGAGATGTGGGTTCGCTTGACTTGCCTTCAAAGCACAAGGCACAAGGGCTGGTTTCAGCAAAACAGAGGCAAGCGTTTGTATGCTTCCCACCCTGATGACCATCCTCATCGTTTCCAGTAAGAAGCTATCAATCACCCTGGCAAAGATGACTTCGTTTCTAGAGTTCATACATTAAAGACTGTAAATAGGTTCCATCTTACAAGCCTTCCATGATCAATTAGTAGTGGCTGTTCTGCATAAGGGTTGAACAGTGATGTGGTTGATTATAGAAGTCTGCATTGGGCACAGGGATTGGAGTACTGGGCTGTGTGGCAAGTCTTTGCCAGCCATGCCCAGAAGCCCCTACAACTGACGGGGTGGTTTAAGAAAACTACAGGTTATTAGCACTGATGATGCCCACACCCTCCTTAGCCATGCCCCCTACTTGGTTGGGTTGGGTTGGCACAGAATCACAACAGTTTTTTACCTCCTTCATTTCCATCAGACATAAGAAACATCCTAAGCAAGAACAAAACCAACACTTACCTGACTCTCTACCAGGCTGTACGGCAAGGCTGGTAGATCCTGCATAAAAAACAGAAAGACAAGAGATGTTGAGTTTCACATGGAAACCATTGCTTTTGCTCTGCTTTTAATTCAGACATAATAGCAGCATTCCTTAGGAAGAGATATTTTTATTTGTTTATTCATCCATTCTGAAAATGCTGACTGAGTGCCTCACATGTGCCAGGCACTGTGGTGGGCTCTACCTTTTTAACAATAAGCAAGCTGACAAGTCCCTGCCATGGAGTGAGAAGGGAGAACACAGCAAATAAGCAAGCTAATAAATAACTAATAAATGAAGACAACAGCAGATAGTGATAAATCCCATGATGATAATAAGATGGGTTATGGAATGGACAGTGACTGGATGCAACTTTAGGGTGAGGGTCAGGGAGGGCTGAGAGCTGAATGACAAGAAGGAACCAGACATAGCCAGGGCAGAGCGTTTCCAATGCAGGAACAGCAGGTGCAAAGGCCCTGTAGCAGGCACAAGTGGATGAGGGCCAGCAGGAAGGCCAGAGTAGCTGGGGGAAGTCAAAGCCAGGGAGAGGGACAGAGATGACAGATGTCAGGGAGGAAGGCAGGGGCCTTGAAGATCAAGATATGGAGTTTGTGTGTTTTTCTAAGCAAGTTGTGAAGCCACAGGAAGATTTTAAGCAGAGGTGAATTTTCACAGACCCAAAAGCAATCTCCCACTCAGCTCAGCATCATCCCCAGGCAGGGCCTCAGGGCTTTACTCTTTCTAAAGACCGCCTAGCTCCTGAGCAGGGGTTTGTTTGCAGCAGACATCCACAGAGACCTTTGCTGCCTCCAGAAAGACCTTGCTTTTTGAGGAATCTCAGATTTCAGGCCCCCAAGCATTGCAAAAGGAGCTCTGGTGGCTCAGTGGTTAAGCACTCAGCTGCTAACCAAAAGATCGGCAGTTTGAACCCACCAGCCACTCCACAAGAGAAACCTGTGTCAGTCTGCTTCCATACAGATGACAGCCTTGGGAACCCTATGGAGCAGTTCTACTCTATACTCCAGGGTCGCTCGGAGTGGGAATCGACTTGAGAGCACTAGTTTGTTTTTGCTATTGAGAGTTGAGATGCCCCCTCCTCTCCACAGTCAGGCCTCCAGCTCCCCCCTCACCCAAATGTAGCCCTGAGCCAAAACGGAAAACAACCCCAGCCACTGGACGTGCTTCTTCAAACCACAAACACCTTTGCTTTCTGCCTCGCCTTCTCCCTTCTCGGCTCCACCCTTCGGCACTATTTCCTACCTGTCAAGACGCTTTCCCACTGGGAGGGACAGAGCACCCCACATGCCTCTTTCTCAGTGCCCAAAGCTCAGGCCCTGCCCCTCCTTCACATCCACACGAGCTTTCTGCAGGGCAGAGACAGAACAGCAGCCCCTCCCCAGGCTCTGCTGCACCAAGGAGAATCCCCACCTTCCCCAAGCCAGCACCTTACACACAGACCCTCACCTGCGCGTGTTGCACCCCTGCTTGCTGACCAGCCTCAGCCCAGCACACTTGACCATTCCAGAGAAGGCAACATCCAATAGGTGTCTCCCACCCAGCATGTAAGTGCGGGGTCTCAGGCTCCTCACCCCACCTCGTAGGGAGCTCTCGGGAATTGAACGAGATCATGCCGGCCTGGTTCGTAGAAAACACTCAGCAAAGGCAAGCAGTATTAGCCTGTTCGTAATTGTTGCTTGTTAAGTGCGTAGCCTGGAAATTAACAATGAACCTGGGCTACGACATGCCAGGGGCAGTCTTGTCAGCAAATAGAGAAAATGCTCAGGGGTTTGACTTTTCACTGGAGCCCTGGTGGTGCAAATGGTTAAATGCTCAGCTGCTAACCATAAAGGTCGGAGGTTCAAACCACGAGCAGCTCTGCCGGGGAAGGACCTGACGATCTGCTCCCATAACCTGTTGCTGTTGAATCACTTGTGACTCATAACGACCTTACAGGGCAGAGCAGAACCGCCCCATAGGGTTTTCACAGCTGCAGTCTTTACAGAAGCAGACTGCCACATCTTTCTCCCACAGAGCAGGTTGTGTTTGAACTGCCGATCTTTCAGTTATCAGCCAAGTGCTTAACCACTGCACCACCAAGGCTCCTCCATAAAGGTTACAGCCTAGGAAACTTTATGGGTCAGTTCTGCTCCATCCTATAGGGTCGCTATGAGTTGAAATTGACTCCACAGCACACAACAACAATGTATATATATTGTATATACATATTGCATATATTGTTTATATATTGTATATATTATAAATATAGTAAGGAACCCTGGTGGCGCAATGGTTAAGTGCTCGGCTGCTAACTAAAAGGTTGATGGTTGGAATCCACCAGCTCTGCAGGAAAAAAATTTGGCAATGGGCTTCTGTAAAGTCTGGGAAACCCTGTGGGGCAGTTCTACTCTGTCATACAGGGTCGCTATGAGTCAAAAATGGACTTGAGCAGCACCCAACAACATTCTCCTTTTGCCAGTAGTGATCCTTAGTGCAGGGGACAGTGTAAAACGGGCACCCTCACATTCTGCTGGTGGGAGCGGAAATGGTACAACCTTTCTGGCAGGGGACGTGGCAGTAAAGATCAAGAGCTGTCACCCTGTCTAGCTACGTATTTCTTGTTCAGGAAAATGAGGTGAATGGTTATGGTCTATCCTTTCCCTTCTCTTTAGACTTGATGAGCTCAGCGGAGCTGGATAGCACTCAGAGATAAATGCCTGGCTCCTCTCAGGAAGACAATTAATGAGCTCAGAGACTGCTTAAACCCAGATGAAGTGTGAGATTAGCCAACGCACGGCCATCCATCCACTCCACCAACAGGCTTTTTCCTGTTCATAGTGCTGCTGTTTCATTTGACACTGCCAGGAAACCCACCCCGTGCACCTCAGCCATCACGTCTATTTCTGAGATAATTACAAGGCCCAGGCTTGAGTCCACTGAAAGGTGGAGATATGGGATGTTGAAGGATTAAGGCGAACTATATCCTTTCTTCTTCAGCTAAAAATGTCCCAGAAGGCTTTAAAGGGAAGAGAATGTGACGTGAAACTTTTATCAGAGCCTGCTGGCTGCTGCCGGAGCTGGGGGCTAGAGGTTCTAATTCTGAGCAGCACCCAGCACAATAATTAGGTGCCTCCTCTCCCCTTCGGCTTGCTGGTCTCCCCACCCACTGCCTCTACTCGTATCTGGGAAAAGGAGTACCTTAAGGGGAAGGAAGGAATGGGAAGAAGGAAGGAGAAACAGAGAGAAAAAGAAGGAAAAAGGGAGAAGGAGAAGGGAGACAGCGGAGTTCAGAGCTCTCGTTGAACTTATTTTTATTTTTTTACTTAAAACTTTTTTTTATTTGATAACTTCTCAATTTGGTTTTCTTATTTTTCTTAAAAGGAGCCCTGTTGGGGAAATGGTTAAGTGCTTGGCTGCTAACCAAAAGGCTGGGGGTTTGGACCCATCTAGTGGCTCCACAGGACAAAGACCTGGCAATCTGCTCCCCGTAAAGATTACAGCTTAGAAAACCCTATGAGGCAGTTCGACTCTGTCACTTGGGGTCTCTGTGAGTTGGAATTGACTCAACAGCACATAACAACAACCGAGGAGTTGGAGAAAAGGAGATAGGTAGCAGAAATATTTTGGAGGTAGAAATCAAGAGGTCTTGCTAAAGGATCACAGTGTGTGTGTGTTGAGTCAGGGAAGATGACACTGAGGACAAGTATCATGACCCCTCATTTCCTGGCTTCCATTTCTGCTGGATGGTGAGGCTGAAAATTGAGCTCAGAAGGACTCAGGGGGAGAAGGAAAAGGGTTAGGAGATGGTAAAGAAGTGTTTGATATGCATGGGACTTTTTTTAGACATATGACAAGTGGTAACATCTGAGATGTCTGTGAAACATCTATTACAGCAGACAAGGAAGCAGCTGGCCAGGTGAGTCTGGGATTCAGGTCAGAGGTCTGAACTTGGGGACCTGAGAGGCCTCACCAGTTGGCCTAGCAAAGCGATAATGGTTCTTTCTCAATTTCAGAGTCCTCTTGGGGTCCCAAACAACTCCATAACACTGCATGAGGATGCGATGACACTTTCAGATTCATTTGAATAGGTGAGCTATACCTGCCATGCAGGTGAGGCAGAGAGAAGCTGGCCAGAGATGTGGATGGGGTTCTGAACACAGAGGACAAGAGTTTTACATGAGGATCCAGGGTCAGATCTGGCCTAGGCACCAATGACATGTCCCCATGTAGCCTCTGAGCACTGGGCACAAGACATTCCATGGCTCAATCATCTGGGGAAGATGATGTTGACCAGGGACTCTCTGAGCAAGCTACCAAGGATCAGGGCACAGTCAGCACAGGGCCAGAAATCTCCCTTCAGCACCTCACCCTGTCCTGACTCTTCAGAGACACGGGATACATGACCTGGGCAAAGAGTGGCTCAGAGTATGGAAGCACCTTGAGAAGGGGAAAGAACTTGGTCCTGGCTTCTGCCACTAGATTATGAGATCCACGAGGATAGGAATTATATCTGCTTTGTTCCTCCCACTATATCCCCAGACCTGGCCATTCCTGGTAATCATCAGGAGCTCAATAAGAACCTGTAAGATGGGTGGATGGATGGATGGATAGGTGGGTGGATGGATAGATGGATGGATGGATGGATGGATAAATGAATAGATGGATGGCTGATGGGTGGGTGGAGGCGTTAAATGGATGGATAGATGATGAGTGGGTGGATGAATGGGTGGATGGATAGAAGAGAAAAAGGAAGGGGGAGGGAGGGAGGAATAGACGGATGGAGGGATGATGGGTGAATGGATGGAGGGAGAGATGGATGATGGGTGGATGGATGGATGGAAGAGAAGGAGGAAGGGAGAGAGAGAGGGAGGAAGGGATGGATGGATGGACAGATGGGTGGGTGGATGGATGGAAGAGACAAAGGAAAGGAAAGGGAGGGAGGAATGGATGGATGGATGGATGGATGGATGGATGGATGGATGGATGGATGGATGGATGGATGGATGGACAGATGATGGGTGGATGGATGGAGGGATGGGTGGATGGATGGATCGAAGAGAAGAAGGAAGGGAGATGGAGGGATGAACAGATGATGGATAAATGGATGGATGAATAGGTCCAAATTCTACCATGTTCCCCTTTTTTATGAACAAAGACAGCCAAAAGGTAAAATTCTTTAAAACTCATGTGTCCATTTGGATTCAGAGCAACCAAAAAGCACTTCCATCAAGAAGCAGTAGACAGTTGTAGTTAGGAATACAAGTCAGAATGCCTGGAATAATATCTCAGCCTCACCAAGACTATGAGGCCTTACGGATTCTCTTAACCTCTTTGAGACTCAGTTTTCACGGCTGTAAGGTGGAATAATAATTATACCCATTTCATTTGGCTATAAATGAGATATGCTATATAAACTGCTTAGAACAGTGTACAGCCAATGATGAGTGCACAATAAATTATATCTCCCCCCTTCTCCTCCCCTTTCCTCTCTCCTCCTGCTATCAGACATCGGCTCTTACTGCCCTGCCTTCCTGGCCACTTCACCCAGCCATCCTCAGGCTCCCACAGCCTCTCAACATTTCCTTTACTCCTGTAAAAACCCAAAAAGGTGCTAATAAATCATCAGTGGCATGGAAAACGACTACAGGCAGCTAGCACATGCTGGGCTGATTGTGGCAAGGCCTTCATAATCCAGCTCTAAGGAAGAGCATCTAGTACTTAATTGTTAAAATGTATATTTAATCCAATATTAATATTTAACTCACTTAATGTAATATTTAATTTGATATCCAATGCAAATAAAAATAGTAAACAGATTTATTAATGATTTACACACTAGCACTTCTGTTTTTAAAGCATTTCTCAACCCAGAAGACAATTTCTACCCACCCCCCACCCAGAAAGCAAATATCAGATCTTCAAGCTGGTCTTTTAAGTGGGTCAGAGTTGTCACTCTGTGAGTGGGCTTAGCCAAGAAGTGGTGCTGGTGTTCATTTATTCAAATAGTTACCAAAAAAAATCATTGTCATCGAGTTGATTCCAACTCATAGCGATTCTGTAGGATAGAGTAGAACTGCCCCATAGGTTTCCAAGTAGCGACTGGTGGATTCAAACTGCCCACCTTTTGATTATCAGCCGAGCTCTTAACCTCTGTGCCACCAGGACTCCTTCACATAGCTAACAAATACCTGTTTTGTGCTGGGCACTGGGCTAAGTTCTGGTGAAAAGAGGAGGCCCCGCTCTCACCAATTTCACAATCTAGGAGGAAGCAAGGTAAAATCCTGTGGCAACTAAAATAAGTCCTAGGAAGGGAGTCCACACCCATAGTCACATGGAGCAACTAGCAGGGCACCTAGCCCATTCTTGCAGAAGTGGTCAGGGAAGGCTTCTCAGAAGAAGCAATATCTGAACCAAGACACATTTGGAAAAAAGGAGGAAGAACGTTCCAAGCAGAGGGAACAGTTAATTCAAAGGCCTGGAGATGTGGCTGTGCCCAAGACGGAGAGAAGCTCAGAATGGTTAGAAGACTGAAGAGGAAGAGTAGCATGAGGTGAGGCTGGTCTCGTGAGCCCCGTGAAGGGGCTAGAATTTATTCTGAGGGTGGGGACATTTAAACATTGGAAGGACAGGATAAGGTCTGAACTTTGGAAGGTTCACTCTGGCTAGAAGACAGTTCCACAGCTATTAGAGTTGTCCAGATAAGAGAGAACTCAATGGGAATGGGGGGGAGGAGGGGATGGGCGGATTCAAGAAATATTTAGGACACTGAATTGACAGGTCTGGTGACTGGGGGTTGCTGTTGCTGTTGTTAGCTGCCATCAAGTTGGCTCCCGAGTCATGGCAACCCCATACACGATGGAACTAAATGCTGCCATCCCCATGATTGGTTGAGGATCAGACCCTTGTGATCCACAGGGTTTTCACTGGCTGATTTTCAGAAGTAGGTCACCAGGCCTTTCTTCTGAGCCTGTCTTAGTCTGGAAGCTCCACTGAAACCTGTTCACACAAGCCTGTACTGACAGACAGGTGGCGGCTGTGCTTGAGGTATATTGGCAGGGAATCGAATCCAGGTCAGTGTGGTGATAGTCAAGGTGTTTTCACTAGGTTTCATTCCACGTGGACCTAACAACTCAACACAAGTTTACAAGTTTGAAATAACCTAAATGTCAAAAAAAAAAAAAAAAACACCATTGCTGTTGAGTCAATCCCAACTCTTAGCGACCCTATAGGACAGAGTAGAACTGCCCCATAAGGTTTCCAAGGAGTGGTTGGTGGATTTGAACTGCCAACCTTTTGGTTAGCAGCCAAACACTTAACCACTGTACCACCAGAGCTCCATCAATAGGGTTAAATAATATTCATACAATTGAATATTATACAACCTTTAGAAATCATGCTTCCATCTTATAGTTAATGACACAGAGAGAAACAGGCTTAATGTAATGTTCTGTTCTCAGTATTAGCATATGTAGAATAATGCCCTTATCTTAAACACACAGTTTAAAAAAAAGAATACTACATGCCAAACTATTAAAACAGCAGTTATCTCTTAAAATTTTTATTACTACTTCTGTATTTTTCCTTTCTTTTTTTCACAGTGAACATATATTGCCTTGGTACTCATAACACTATCAATATAAACAGAACTTATAGCAGTCAATTTACTCAAAATGATACCTAATAAAAATACCAGAAGCCTTGGATTAATATTATTAGTTGACTCCCAAACACGAGAGACTTAGTCAAAGACTGTGTCCCAAGACCAACAGCCTTTATTTCAAGGACATATTTCCCCAAACCAGGGCTCTCTGGCCAAGCACCTTCACCATCTCCTTTCTCAACCATTACCATGGCCAGGCCCCCATCTGTCTATCATCCCATTAGGAGGATGAGCAAAGAGAATGTAAATCGATACCAAAAACACTGCCTCTCTATGCTGAGCATCAGATGTGTGGAGAATAAAGTGGGAGATAATGGTCTTTCTCTGTGGGAGGAGAGGATTCAGTTGAATAAAACATCATAGAAACTTGAGAGAAGAGAAATATTGAAAAATTATCTAGTCACCTTGGGTAAGGATGAAAGAATCCTAAATATTCCCCAAGGCCTGATTCGTGCGGTGTTTTACATACCTGCCCTGAATTACTGGACATTCCTCCTATCAAGAGGTGAGGTCTGCATCCCCACCCTTGAGCCTGGGCAGGCTTGTGATACTTCGACCGACAGAGTACAGCAAAAGTGATGCTTCATGACTTCTGAGGCTAAATCATAAAAGGCCACACAGCTTCTGCCATGGTCTCTTGGAAAACTCATTCTCCAGACACACCCTCTTAGGATGCTTTCTTTCAAAACCCAGCCACCACGCATGAGAAGCCCAAGATACATGGGTAAGACCCTTGAAGAGCTCTGTTTAACAATCTTAGCTGAACCCAGGCTTTCAGTCATCCCAATCAAGGCAAATGACATGCAAATGAAGAAGCTTCCAGATGCTGATTCCACCTTAAGTGGTATGAGTCATCCCCAGCCATCTGAGTCTTCCCAGCTGAGGTCCCAAACATTCTAAAGCACAGACAAGCTGCGCCCTCTCCAAATGCCTGACCCACAGAATCCATGAGCATAATAAAATCATTGATTTTCTATGCTACTAAGTTTTTTTTCTGAAGATCATTCAAAAACAGTTGCAGCAGTACATCAACAAGAAACTGTCAGAAATTCAAGCTGGATTCAGAAGAGGACGTGGAACGAGGAATATCATTGCTGATGTCAGATGGATCTTGGCTGAAAACAGAGAACACGAGAAAGATGCTTACCTCTGTTTTATTGACTATGCAAAGGCATTTGTGTGGATCATAACAAATAATGGATAGCACTGTGAAGAATGAGTATTCCAGAATGCTTAATTGTGTTCATGCTGTTGTTGTCATTAGATACTGCGGAGTTGGTTCCGACTTATAGCGACCCTATGTACCAGAGAACAAAACACTGTGCACATGAGGAACCTGCACATAGACCAAGAGGCAGTTGTTCGAACAGAACAAGGGGATGCTGCATGGTTTAAAATAAGGACAGATGTACGTCAGGGTTGTGTCCTTTCACCATACTTATTCAATCTGTACACTGAAAAATAATCCGAGAAGCTGGACAATATGAAGAAGAACAGGGCATCAGGATTGGAGGAAGGCTCAATAACAACCTTAGATACGCAGATGATACAAGCTTGCTTGCTGAAAGTGAAGAGGACTTGAAGCATTACTGATGAAGATCAAAGACCACAGCCTTCAGTATGGATTACACCTCAACATTAAAAAAAAAATCCTCACAACTGAACCAATGAGCAACATCATGACAAACAGAAAATATTAAAGTTATCAGGGACTTCATTTTATTTGGATCCACAATTAATACCTATGGAAGCAGCACTCAAGGAGTCAAAGGATGTATTGCATTGGGCAAATCTGCTGCAAAAGACCTCTTTAAAGTGTTCAAAAGCAAAGATGTCACCTTGAGTACTAAGGTGCTCCTCACCCAAGCCATGATATTTTCAGTCACCTCATATGCATGTGAAAGCTGGACAGTGGATAAGGAAGGCCGAAAAAGAATGATGCCTTTGAATTATGGAGTTAGTGGAGAACACTGAATACACCACGGGCTGTCTGGAAAGCACAGCCAGAATGCTCCTTCAAAGCAAGGATGGTGAAACTTTGTCTCATGTACTTTGGGCATGACATCAAAAGGGACCAGTCCCTGGATAAGGACATTATGTTTGGTAAACTAGAGGGTCAATCCTCAAGGTGATGGACTGACACAGTGGCTCAAGCATTGTGAGGATTATGAGGATGGCACAAGATTGGGCAGTGTTTCCTTCTACTGTACGTATGGTCACTATGAGTCCAAAGAGACTCAACAGCACATAAAACAACAACAAGTTTAGGAGATTTGTTACACAGTAATAGATAACTGGAACAAAATGTGGTACAAAGAAGTGGAGTGCTGCTGATAAAAAAACTAAAAAATGAGCCATTCATTTGGCAACCAGGTGTCGAGCCTTGGTGAAGGCAAGGAGGAAGACGTCATTGGAAGCTGAAGAAAGGGAGTTCCCTGTTATGTAGTGGAGGGAAGTTTGACAACACTGTTGCCTATGGTAATGTGGAAAGTGGGAAACACACCGAGTGAACTCCATAATGGAGCAAAGGAGATTTCCGGGCAAAGTATCGAAGGTAGCAGCTTGGTTTCTTCTAGCCACCTAGGATAAAATGAGCAAGATCAGAGTTCAACTAAAGAATAAACTATTCTATTTTCAAATACAAATTTGGAATAAATGTAAAGGGTCCAAGACAATCTTTCAAGACAGCAAAGGGTACTCAAAGTAAGAAAGAGCAAAGATCAAATCTAGATCATCAGAACACTAAGCTGGGGCTGGTATCAGACAAGTCTTTGGGTGGCGCAAACGGTTAAGCGCTTGGCTACTAACCAAAAGATTGGTGGTTCAAATCTACCCAGAGAACTCTCAGATTGTCTGGTGGAGAAAAGAGCTGAATGAAGGAGCTCAGAGGGATCCATGTGTAGGCTGGAGCCAAATGAGAGAAGATACTTGTCTTTGAAACCACGGACAGTGATGTTTCTCTCCTTTCTGTGAAGTCTCATGGTATCCTGTGTATCCTTCTATTGTAGAATTGATTTCTTTCTACCTTAGATGACAGTCATTTATCTATCTCCCAAAAGCAGACGAAGCCCCTTCATGGTGAGAAGAGTTCTTTCCCATGTTCTCTGAAATTCCTGCACATAACAGGTCCCAAATAACCTCCCCAGGAGCCCTGGTGATGCAGTGGTTAAGCACTCAGCTGCTAGCTGAAAGGCGGGTGGTTCCAACCCACCAGCCACTCAACTGGTAGCCGAAAGGTTGGCAGTTCAACCCACCCAGAGATGCCTCAGAAGGCAGGCCTGGTAATCTGCTTCTAAAAGGTCACAGCCTTGAAAACCCTATGCAGCAGTTCTACGCTGCACACATGGGGTCGCCAGAAGTGAGAACCGACAGCAAATAACAACAACCACATGTTCCCATTGTGCAATATGGATTCTGTCTGATGGCAGCAGGAGAAAGATGGGGCAGCTTGCTCCCATAAAGATGACAGCCTCAGAAACCCTAGGGGGCAGTTCTACTCTGTCCTGTAGGGTCACTATGGGTCAGAATCAACTCGACGACAACGGGTTTTTGGCAATAACCTCCCCATACCTGAACTGTCTGGGTATGGTTGTGGTGGCAGAGGGGACACTAGTTAGTTCTAATCCCGACTAATTGCTTTTTTTAAACTCACATATAAATCTGACTTTTAATAGGTTCTGAGAATCGATGTTTCATTATTTTTCTCCTCCGCGGAGATTATCCCTGTTGACGGGTCATTACAAATCGTTGCTCTCTGAGAGGTCTCCTTTCTATCTCGCGTTTCCTGATCTTTCAGCAGGATATCTTTGTTCTTCAGAGTGAAGGAAAAAAATTAAACGGGTCTTGGAAATTAACAACCAGGACCAACCAGACCCAAGGAAGCAGCTCCCATCAGATAGAATCCATATTGTGCAACGGGAACTTGTGGCTGTTGTTAGTTGCCAACCATTCTGACTCATGGCGACTCCACGCGTGCAGATACAAGTGTGCTCCACAGAGTTTTCAAGGATGTGAACTTTTCGAAGCAGATCGCCTGCCTTCCGAGGCACCTCTAGGTGGGTTGAACCGCCCACCTTTTAGCTACTAGTCAAGGCTTAAGTGTTTGCACCACCCAGGCACTCCTCTATGGGAATAAAGGGGAGGCTTTCTTCTAGTCCTCAATCAGATTGATATTTTCAAAGCATATCTGCACCCATGGGCTACTCCTCATATATCAACCACTGGCCAAGCGAACTGCAGTGCAGACTCATTCAATTGTCACCAGAACACAGAGAAGCATGGCCTGTATTCAGCTCATTTTCCAGACATGGATACTGAGGCTCAGAGCAATCAGGAGCTTGCCCAGCTCTGCCTCTGTGCTTGGTCCCTTAACCAGGCTGCAGTGCATGTCTGGTGCATACACCCAGCTCTAAGTCCTGGCAGCCCACAGAGACACCTGCTGAGAAGTCACAAGGGCCCCAAAGCATCCCTTGCCCAAAGTCTTGCTCTCAACAAGGTATCGGAGCTGAATGTCATCACTGAGTTACTATAGAGGCAAGTTTCCTCCCTGACTCTGACCTCAGAGAGCAATCCTTTCTCTTTTCCTTGGCATTTGAGCTTCCTCTAAGGAGCCATCCATTTAAAGCCAAGCAAAACAGTACCCCCCCCCCACACACACACAAGAGCAAAGAAAGGGAGAGCTGTGGATCAGACGACTCCCCAAGCAGCTTCAACGTGGCCACCCTGGAGTCTCCTATGGTTGTTCCGAAGCTGGGTCTGAGCATAAAAGGGCCATCGGAGGAGACCCTCCAAACCAGTTCAAATTCCCTCATGTCTGTCGGTGCCAAGACCAAAGAAATCAAAGAGCGACAAACCTGCAGCTGATCGATTTCTGTCTCACTGGAACCTTCGTGAATCTTGGGGGCCATATATGTAGCCAAGACCCTCAGCATCATTACCCGCACTTCCATTTTCCTTCAGGAATGAAAGGGGCAGAGGGGAGGCAGTATAGTGGGTAAAGCAGCCATCAGCTGAGAGTCCCCCAGGACCGAGTGCAAATCCTGCCTCTGAGACCTTGGGTAGTCATCTCTCCTACCCAAGCTTCATCTTTCTCATCTGTATAATGGGTTCGTTATAGTTCCTGCCTCATCAGATTGAATGAGCTGATGCTTGGAGAGCAACTTACAACAGCATCTGGCAAGCACTGAGACCTCAATAAGTGTTAGCTGCTAATCCTGGTGGCATAGTGGTTAAGAGCTACAGCTGCCAACCAAAAGATTGGCAGTTTAAATCCACCAGGTGCTCCTTGGAAACTCTATGAGGCAGTTCTACTCTGTCCTGTAGGGTTGATATAAGTCAGAATTGACTCAATGGCCACGAGTTACAGTTATTATCATTATCTTTACACAGTTAATTACAAGTAAAGAGCTCTGCATAGCCATAGGTGAATTGAGAGGGAAGAGGTTCGAGTCTACCCAGAGGCACCTCAGAAGAAACCCCTGGTGTCTTTTAGTTATCTAGCGCTGCTATAACAGAAATACCACAAGCAGGTGGCTTTAACAAAGAGAAATTCATTTCCTTGCAGTAAAGTAGGCTAAAAGTCCAAATTCAGGTCATCAGCTCTAGGGGAAGGCTCTGGAAGAAGGTCCTCATCCTCAATCTTCCCCTGGTCGAGCAGCTTTTCAGGCACAGAGACCCCGTGTCCAAAGGATGCGCTCTGCTCCTGGTGCTGCTTTCTTGGTGATATGAGGTCCCCAACTCTCTGCTTGCTTCCCTTTCCTTTTACCTTTTGAAAGATGAAAGGTGGTGCAGGCCACACCCCAGGGAAACTCCCTTTACCTTGGGTCAGGGAGGTGACCTGAGTAAGGGTGGTGTTACAGTCCCACCCTAATCCTCTCAACATAAAATTACAATTACAAGATGGAGGACAACCACACACTACTGGGAATCATGGCCTAACCAAGGTGATACACACATTTTGGGAGGGGGACATAATTCAATCCATGACACCTGGTGATCATCCAAAAAAAAATCAGCCATTGATAACTCTGTGGAGCACAGTTCTATTCTGATGCACATGGGGTTGCCTTGAGCAGGAGTTGACTCGATGGCAACTGCCTTGGTTTGGGTTTTGAGATATTCCAGAAAATGTGCTGAACAATTTGCACCACGTATCCCATTGGCTCCCCACACAGGTCTAAGTGAGAGTTATTGTTAGTCCATGTTACAGATGAGAAAACGGAGGCTCAGAGAGATAAAGCCACTTTCCCAGGATTGCATGGCATGTGGGCAGTGGTGCCAGGATTGGAGCACAGGTCTGTGTGACCCCAAGTCCACACCTCTGCCATGTGTGTGACACCCCCTCCACTGTACATGCTCAGTGGTGACGCCCACACTGGCATCTTGGCCATGGGGCTGGAGAGGAGGAGTGGCCCCAAGGACATTTCAGGGGATGAAATAAAAGCCAACCAAGAGAATGATTGGGGGTGAAACCAAGATCACCCAACAGGACTTGAGAGGTGATAGAACCTTCAACAACCCTCAGAGATCGAACCACTAGTTGCTGTCGAGTTGACCCATTTGTGTCACAGTAGAACTCTGCTCTATAAGGTTTCAATGGCTAATTTTTTGGAAGTACATCACCAGCCAGGTCTTTCTTCCGAAGTGCCTCTGGGTGGACTTGAACTTCCAACCTTTTGATTAGCAGCTGAGCGTGTTAACCATGCGTACCGCCCAAGTATTCCTGAAGGCAAGCAAAGTAGGACTTCTGACTGTAAAGGTGTCCTGGGTCTCTCTTTAGCAGCTCCCACCTTCTGTGGGGAAGCTCACATCCCTTCTGCAGGTTGACGAATGTTCCAAGGCTTCCATCACCCTCTCTGATGCTTTGCCAAGAGAAGCCAGCAACCCGATCATTGTCCCTTTTGCCTGACAAATGTCTCCGCTTGGGTGTCAATTACTCAACTTCTATTGTCCCCTAGATGTAATTCATCAGTTGGAATTGTTACTTTCAAGCAAAATTTGTCTTCCTTCATTCACAATTAATGTCTTCTAAGGCATCTCAAATGGGTCTTGCCCAGGGTAAGAATTCACTTTCAAAGCCCTTTACATCCATCAACAAAAATCAATGTGATTGTTAAAGAGGCTTTTCCTTGTTAGGGCAATAAAGATCCTTCAAACTAAGTGTTCTTTTTTACTCCTCACCTTCCCTCTCAAAGCATGCCTGAAAAGAAAGAAAAAGGAAAGAAAAGAAAAGGACTGACCCAGAGAAAAGATACTTTACTCTGCCAATGACAGAACTTCCCTTGTTTAAAAGCAATTTAGCATACAGTCCTGATCAGAGTGTTCCTCATTTAATAGTCCAGAAAAAAATTAGTGGGCAGAGTCCAAATTAGCTAAGTTAAATGGATAAAGACATGTCACTCTGCAAATGTAAACAATGAATAATACGCGGCTGGGTCCAAGAGTCCCTGTGTAGGGCAAATGTTTAAAACGCTCAGCTGCAAATAGAAAGGTTGGTGGTTCCAGTCTACCCAGAGGTGCCTCAGAAGAAAGGCCTGGCAATCTACTTCCCCAAAATCAGCAAATGAAAATCCTACGGAACACAGTTCTCCTCTGACACACATGGGGTCACCACGAGTCAGAGCTGATTTGACAGCAACAACAATGTGGTAGACACTATGATGTTGTTGTGTGCTGCTGAGTCAATTCTGACTCCTAGCAACCCTACAGGTCAGAGTAGAACTGCCCCATAGAGTTTCCTAGGCTATAAATCTTTACAGGAGCAGATGACCAGGTGTTTTCTGTGGAGCAGCTGGCAGGTTCGAACCACCGCCCTTTCAGTTGGCAGCCAAGGATGCATAACCACTGCGCCACCATGGCTGTTCTAGGGATACAGCCATAAACAAGAGGACGCGGTACCCACCATCAGGGATCTTACGGTCGAACAGCAGAGATTCTTGCAGTAAGAGGAAAGTGCAGGGTGTCACGAGCATGGACTGAACAGGGACACGGAGCAAGGTTTTGAAGGGTGAAGGAGAGACGCAGAGGGAGGGGACACAGCCAGTCAAATTCCACATCCTGTTGATCCTCATTCCCAAATATTTCTCATATCAGTCTTCTCGACACCTTCCCTGGTATCCTTCTAGTCTAAGCCGCCAAGCCACTCTACTTGGACTATTGTCACAGCTTCCTCAAGGGTCTCCCGGCCCTCTCACACACACTGTTCACATAGCCTTCAGAGGGGTCTTGCAAGGGCAAGTTTGAACATGTGAAAGCACTCCAGGAGAAAAGGAGGAAGAGGAGGAGGGAAAGGTTGGTGGCACTGAATTCTCCAAAGCTAGCCCTCACTGCTGCTACGTTCCTGGCGTACGATCTTGGACAAATGCCTTGAACTTCATTTTCCTCAGCTGCAGAGCAGGGCTAATAATAGTATAGGCTTAACGATACAAAAATGCCAGTACTCAGCTGCGTTTGACCAAGAAGAATGGCGATTTCATATGGTTCAACCTAATACCTCCATCATGGAGTTGTTGTGAGACGAAATAAAATCAGCACAGTGCCTGGCACGTAGTAACGTCCCAGAAATGGTGACTGGCGTTCATCTCCTCGTTCTTCCCTCTGCGTGGTCCTACCTTCTTGCCTTGCAGAGATTCCCCCTGGCCATTCTGTGCAGTCAGCCTGCTAGCTCCATGGGTGTTTGGCCACTAGACCCAGAAACGTCTGGGCTTTGGGGAGCTGGTACCATCCTTCTCCCTGTGTGACAGTCAGTCCATCAGCGTGGCGGACTTTATTTGTGGCCAGTTCCACAGAGCTGACGTCTGCCTAGCACAGAGGAAAATTGCTCTGCCACATCCTCCTCCAATAAGAATGATTTTCTTCAGGCTCTATTTGTCTACAACTGTCTTTCCGATCATTCTCACTGTTAGCACACAGTCTACAGGCTTGAACTTCAGCCAGAGGGAATGGGTAAAATTTATGACCCACTGAGTGCCAAGGGCTGGAGCTCTTGGATTTGGATGTAAATGTTGCAGTGAGGTCATCAAAAGTAACAGGTAGCAAGACAACCCATCTACAGATCTGCCATGCTGGTAATCCATACTTTAATCTGCTACCAGTTAAAGTCTGTAATTAGACAACCTACATTAATTAATGGAACACAGAGATTTTTCCCAGCCTTTTATTTTGAGATTATAATTTTTGATGGCATTTCGAGTCCCACGGTGTCACGATTAGCGTTAGCATTTTGCCAATAACGCTCTGCTCAAACAGAACAATTCATTAGTGCTAAAACCAATTTACTGGCATGGGCTGAAAATCACCTCGGTTTTCTCTATTAATATATTACAACATGAAATGTTTCGCAAGCTGGTCGTTGACAGGCTTGACGCTGCCTCTCAGACTGCTTAGCTCACTCAAGGTGGAAAGTCTCCAGCCAGTAAATGAGATGCCAGGAACAAGTTAAAACACAAAACAAAACCCCAGACCCTCAAAAAATGGTTTACTGCCCTTCAAAATGTAGACATTCCCCATCTGTATTTTCTAATGAACTTATTTCTTGAAGGATAATCCTCAAGATAAATGAAATCATCAAAGCAAAATGTTTAAATCAATATCTGGCCTGGAGCAAGTGCTCAGTAAATATTAACTATTATTTGGGGGAGGCAGGAAAGCTACAGTGGGTAAGAGCACAAGGTCCCTGGGTAGCTCAAGTGGTTTGCAATCGGCTGCTAACCTAAAGGTTCCTGGTTCTAACTCACCCAGAGGCTCCACAACAGAAAGACCTGGCAAACAGCTTCCATAAAGACTGTTGCTGTTGTTAGTTGCCACTGAGTCAATTCCCACTCATGGTGACCTCTTGCGTACGGAGTAGAACTACTCCATAGGGTTTTCAATGGCTGGGACCTCTCGAAAGCAGATCACCAGGCCTGTCTTCCCAGGTTGCTCTGGGTGGATTTGAGCAACCAACGTTTCAGATAATAGTCAAGGGCTTAACTGCTTGAGCCATCAAGAGATTACAGCCAAGAAAACTTTATGGAGCAGTTCTACTCTGTAACACAAGAGGTCGCCATAAGTCAGAAGCGACTCGACAGCAGGGAGTAAGACCACAGACTGGAAGTCACAACAGTGAATTCAAAAGCCCGCTCTGTCATTTCCTGGTCAGGTGGTCTTGGGCTCACAGCAAACCTCTCTAAGCATTCGTTTTGTTTTTTTTTTTTTTTTCCGTCTGTCAAATTTGAGTATATTCATTTATCTGGGGCTGCCACAACAAATTACAACAAACTTGGCAGCTCGTGACAGCCGAGATTTATTCCACCCCAGTTGTGGAGGCTGGAGATCCAGAATCAAGTGTTAGTAGGGCTGCTCTCCCCTGAAGGCTGCAGGGGAAAATCCTTCCTCGCCTCTTCCTACTTCTGTGACTCCAGGTGTTCCTTGGCTTGTGGCCGCTTCTCTGCACCTTGGCCTCCTTCCCTCTGTGTCTTTCCTCTTCTTATCAGGACATCAGTCACTGGATTTAGGGCCCACCCCAAATCCAGGATGATTTCATTCAAGATCCTTAACTAATTACATCTGCAAATACCCTATTTTCAAGTAAGGTCAAATTCTGAGGTTCCAGGTAGACATACATTTTTGGAAGACACTCTTCAACGCACTGGAGTTGCAGGGTTGTATAAACAGTTAACACGTTCAGCTGCTAACCAAAAAGTTGGAGGTTTGAGTCCACCCAGAGGCACCTCAGAAGAAAGTTCTGGCAATCTACTTCCAAGAAATCAGCCACTGAAAACCCTGTGGAGCACATGGGGTTGCCATGAGTCAGGATCGATTCAATGCCAACTAGTACTGGGATTCAACCCACTATAGGAAGTAATGATAGCACTTGCTTCATAGGATTGTCAGGGAATTAGATAAGGAAAATGCATGAAAAGTACTTGGCCAGCAGCTGGCACATAGTAGGGCTCAGTAAAAGGAGCCAGAAAATGGCACAGCCACTCTGACCACTTTCCGAAGACATTTCCTCCGAAGTGCAGCTGTCCTCCTTTCTTCACTCACTGGGGTTCTCTTCCCGCACTGACCAGTGGTCATTACCATCTCTCAGCGGCAGCATCCCAACAGCTTGTTGGGTCATCCCCTGCCTGTACTCTGAACTCCTGCCACTCTCCACACAGCCACCTGGGCAGGCTTCCTGACACACAGATCCATCAGGACCCTGTCTCCATGGAGCTTCGATCCCTCAGGGGTTTCCCAGCCCTCGGGACAAAGTCCAAGCAGCCTCACTGGTCTCGCCCTGCTGCCCTCTGCAGCCCCAGCTTCAGTCATGCCCACCGGCCTTCAGCTCCCTGAACGTGCAGGGTCCCTTGGCAATGTTATTACCGCTGCACAGAATGCCCCTCCACACCCTCCCTAGAATGTTGTCGTTAGCTGCCCTTGAGTCAGCCCTCAATTCATGGCGACCCCATGCACAATGGGACAAAAATGCTGTCTGGTCCTGCACCATCTCCATGATCAGTTGCAGATCAGACTGTTGTGATCCATAGGGTTTTCACTGGCTGGTTTTCAGAAGTACATCACCAGGCCTTTCTTCCTAGTCTGTCGTAGTCTAGAAGCTCCACTGAAATCCGTTAAGCATCACACCAACACACAAGCCTCCACTGACAGATGGGTGGTGGCTGCACATGAGGTGCACTGGCCAGGAATCGAACCTGGGTCTCCCACACTGAAGGTAAGAACTCTACCGCTGAACCACCAATGCCTCATCCCCTTTGATTGTCCATTCTCAGGGACAGCATCCATCACCTCCTCCAGGCAGCCTTCCAGATCTGAGAGCCCAGGTCTGAGTTAAGTTTCCTATTATGAATTCCCTGTCCACCTCTATCAGAGCCCTTCATTCTGCATTCTAACTTCTTGGCTCTGTGTCTGTCTCCCTGACCACAGGGGAGTTTTCTAAGGTCAAGGATGGTATCTTATGCATCATTGTGTCCCCAGCAGCAAACTCAGAGCCAGGTCCATGGTGGAAATCCAATGAACAAAGGAATCAATGAATCCCCACAGTTCTACCTACAACAACCTGATAAATATGAACTTCAACATGACAGTATGCACTTCGTTGAACAAGGGATGCTCAGCCTGAATTCTTGTGGCTCTGGTAACCATTAAAACAGTTCAAATATCATCCTAGGCCAGAGCTATGGTCCACGGTGCTTGAGGCAGACCCTAATTTTCACGTTCAATTTGTTGCTGAAAAGCTACTTCCTCATAAAACGCATATACGTGGGTATTATAACCACCTCCCATCCGTCAGTTTGTCATACCGTGATAGCTTGTGTGTTGCTATGATGCCGGAAGCTATGCCACCAGTATTTTAAATACCAGCAGGGTCACCCATGGTGGGCAGGTTTCAGCAGAACTTCCAGACTAAGACAGAGTAAGAAGAAAGGCCTAGTGATCTACTTCCAAAAAATACCCAATGGAACCCTTATAGATTACAATAGAACACAGTCCAACTCACTTGTTTTGGACATGTCATCAGGAGGGATCAGTCGCTGGAGAAGGACATCACGTTTGGTGAAACAGAGGGCCAGGAAGGGTGAAGAAGACCCTCAGTCAGATGGACTGGTACAGTAGCAGCAGCGTGGACTCAAATATGCCAGTGATTGTGAGGACGACACAGGACCTGGCGATGTTTCATTCTGTTGTACATAAGGTCACCATGAGTCAGAGCTGACTTGATGGCAGGTAACAACAACCAAACCAAACCCGCTGCCATCGAGTCAAGTCAATTCCAATTCACAGCAACCCTAAAGGAAAGAGTAGAATTGCCCCATAGGATTTCCAAGGCTGTAATCTTCATGGAAGCAGACTGCCACATCTTCCTCCGGTGGAATGACTGGTGGGTTCAAATCACTGACCTTTCAGTTAGCAGCCGAGCGCTTAACTACTGCACCTCCATGGCTCCTACAACAGCCACCATAAAAGGAGCTTACTGCTCAGAGGGTGTATGACCAAGTGAGTCAGGAGAATGCAGTTCGAACCAGCTGCGTGACCTTTGGAAAATCACTTTACCTCTTTGTGCCTGGATAGCCTCAATGATCAAACAAATGGGTTAGTCTAGAAGACAGTCTGTGGTGTCTTCAAACTCCTGAGACGCTCATTTGGATTCTCTGAAATATAATTAATTGCCCATGAATGTATCTCCCCGCCCTCCACTCCCTCTCTAGAGCTGAATTTTACAAAATATACACTCTGCTTTCTTGAAAGGAGGCTCATTTGTCATGGGATTCCTGGCCAAGTAAAGCGCAGCCATGAGCTTGTCTTGCTCCTAAATCATGATCTCCACTGCTTTGGGCCAGACCCCACTCAGCGGGGATAAAATATTGACTGTTCACCCAAAGCCGTGGAGAGCTCCAATCTGGCCTCAGCAACAGCACTCCTGGAGGTGAACGTGGTACCTTCTCTAAACTCCCATGCAAGTCCAGAAAAGCCTAGAGACCCTCATCCTTTTAGGCTGGGGCTCAAATAACTCAGTTGAAACATTTTTCAACCAAACGAAAGGTAATCTACAGCCTTATCACCGTTCTCCAAACTTCAATATTTAGCAAGAATCCTGCCTAAATCACTGGTCTAGGTTGAAGGGCAAGAGTTATCTAAGAAACTTGGATGTGAGTACATGATGGGGAGGGGATTTTCTGCCTGAAACAATAATCTAAGGAACAAAGGATACCAGAATTGTGAGGGTTTCAGGAGGTCCAAATACTATGATGGTGGAATAGGAGAAGCATTTGCACAGTGCTTCATAGTTTTCAAAGTGTTCTTACTGTACATTATTCCACTGATAGAGTCAAACTTATATATAACATGACACTCATTTTAAGGAGGAAAATCATTCTAAGTATTTTATCATCTCCCCATATTATTCAACCAATTTAAAAACTATTAAATGATGCCAATGGCCAAACTAATATCTTTAGCTCTGGCATTTATCCTGAGCTACATAATAGTATTTCCAGCAGCCAAATTAATGACTACATTTGAATTCTTACTCCAATAGTACAAAATCTAAAGCAAACTTTCGATTTCAATCTCAGTCCATATCCTAAACTCATCTTCCTTCCATCTTTCTCATCCCAGTCAATTGTACCACCATCCCACCCCCCACCCTCCCCACCCCCTGTCACTCAAACCAAAAGCGTCAGGGCATCCTTTTCTCTGTTCTCCTCCTCCTTCTGCATGTCCCATTCATCATCAGCAAGTCTCACTGATCCAGCCTCCAAACTGCATATCTTGGCTCTGTCCAGTCCTCTCCATCTCTACTTCTATGCCTCAATCCGAGCCATGGCCATCTCCCTTCAGGACTGCACCAAAAGCCTCCTAGTTGAACTCTCTGTTATGGGTTGGATTGTGTCCCCCCAAAAAGATGTGCTAGAGTCCTAAACCCCAGTATCTGTGAACATGACCTTGTTTGGAAATAGGGTTTTTGAAGATGTTATCAGTCAACATAAGGTCATACTAGAGTAGGGTGGTCCTGAGCCCATCCGAGTGGTGTCCTTATGAAAGAGAAGAGACACAGAGGGAAGACAGACACGTGACCATGGAGTTAGGTTACACCTGAAAGCCAGCGCTTGGGGCTACCAGAAGCTGGGAGATACAAGACAGGATCTTCCCCCAGAGCCTTTGGACAGAACATGGCCCTGCCCACACCCTGGATTCAGGTGCTCGCCTCCAGAGCTGTGAAACAATAACTTTCTATTCTTATAAGCCATCCACTTTGTGTGCTTTGTTATAGCAGCAGTAGGCAGCTCATAGGCTCTATATTTCCACTTTTGCTCGGATATCATCTATTTTCTACTGAGGTATCAAAATAATCTTTAAAAATATAAACGATATCATGTCACATCCCTGCCTAAAACCCATCAGTGATTTCCCATTACATATAAAATAAAGTCCAGCCTCTTTGCCACAGTTTCCAAAGCCATGTGGACCTGGTCCCTGCCTGCCTTTCCAGATCACACCAGGTCAGAGTGATGTGATATTCATAATTCTTGCCTAGCAGATGCTCAATAAATACCTGATGAATGAATGAATGTAAGTAAGAGATCCTCCCTCTTTCCTACCTTTGACTTGACGATCTAGAAAACCAAACCAGTTGCCTGGGGTTCATTCCAAGTCATGTCGACCCCATGTGTGTTGGAGTAGAACCATGCTCTACAGGGTTTGCAACGGCTGATTTTTTGGAATTAGATCGCCAGTATTTTATTCTAAGCTGCCTCTGGGTGGACTCGAACCTCCAACCTTTCAGTTAGCAGCTCAGCATGTTAACCATTTGCACCACCTGCGGAATCTTAGCTATGTAGACACTTTTATAATTCTGACTGTAACTTGGGTGACGACTGGAAGGATTGTGAGTATGGTCTCAGCCTTCCCAAGTGTTGCTTTCCCTACGAGGGAATTCTGCTCCAGTTGCTTCACCTAGCCAGCTTTGCTTTGTTAGTATCCCCGGTGGATTAGAACTGCAACATTCACAAAGTAAAAGATCAATGCGTTGATTTACTTAAACTACAAATGTACAAATAATACAACGGAACAATGAGTCCTCTACCCAAGCTCTTGTCCAGCTTTTTCATTTATTTTTTATCTGAATCATTTTGATCAAAGATGTCCCTGTACCTTTGCAACACTGAGACATTGTCAGACCCTTCCTTTTTTGAATATTCACCCATTTGCTCTACAAGGAAAAAGGTACAAGCAAACGCAATGTCCAACAGCCAATGAACAATGACATGGCTTACTTAGAGCTTCTAATGTATATTTCAGTGGTTCTTTTAATAACTGTTTTCAATATGAAAGAGGGGCATGCTCATTAAAGAAGACTCGAAAAACATAGAAAATAAGAAAGTAGGGAATGATTGCTCATAGCATCATCCAAAGTGATGCACTGTGTGTGCTCATAGCACACAGCCACTGGGGGGTGGTTTCTTCTGACATTTGTTGTAGGCATACTTATTTTTAACACCGCTGTATTTACACTACATATACAATCTCATGTCTTATTTTTAGTTAATATCATGTTGTTGTTGTTGTTTTTAGGTGCCATCGAGTCGGTTCCGATTCATAGCGACCCTATGCACAACAGAATGAAACACTGCCCGGTCCTGAGCCATCCTTACAATTGTTGTTACGCTTGACCTCATTGTTGCAGCCACTGTGACAATCCACCTTGTTGATGGTCTTCCTCTTTTCCCCTAACCCTGTACTCTGCCAAGCATGAAAGTATGTAAGACGCAGTCTTGCCATCCTTGCCTCTAAGGAGCATTCTGGCCACACTTCTAAAACAGATTTGTTCGTTCTTTTGGCAGTCCATGGTATATTCAATATTCTTTGCCAACACCACAATTCAAAGGCGTCAACCCTTCTTCAGTCTTCCTTATTCATTGTCCAGCTTTCACATGCATATGATGTGATTGAAAATACCATGGCTTGGGTCAGGCGCACCTTAGTCTTCAGGGTGACATCTTTGCTCTTCAACACTTTGAAGAGGTCCTTTGCAGCAGATTTACCCAATGCAATACGTCTTTTGATTTCTTGACTACTGCTTCCATGGCTGTTGATTGTGGATCTCCGTTTATCATGATGTTGCTCATTGGTCCAGTTGTGAGGGTTTTTGTTTTCTTTATGTTGAGGTGTAATCCATACTAAAGGCTGTGGTCTTTGATCTTCATTAGTAAGTGCTTAAAGTCCTCTTCACTTTCAGCAAGCAAGGTTGTGTCATCTGCATAAAGCAGGTTGTTAATGAGTCTTCCTCCAATCCTGATGCACTGTTCTTCTTCATATAGTCCAGCATCTCAGATTATTTGTTCAGAAAACAGATTAAATAGATATGGTGAAAGAATACAACCCTGGCGCACACCTTTCCTGACTTTAAACCAATCAGTATCCCCTTGTTCTGTCCGAACAACTGTCTCTTGATCTATGTAAAGGTTGCTCATGAGCACAATTAAGTGTTCTGGAATTCCCATTCTTCTCAGTGTTATCCATAGTTTGTTATGATCCACACAGTCAAATGCCTTTGCATAGTCAATAAAACACAAGTAAACATCCTTCTGGTATTCTCTGCTTTCAGCCAGGATCCATCTGACATCAGCAATGATATCCCTGGTTCCACGTCCTCTTCTGAAACCAGCCTGAATTTCTGGCAGTTCCCTGTCGATATACTGCTGCAGACGTTTTTGAATGATCTTCAGCAAAATTTTGCTTGCATGTGATATTAATGATATTGTTCTATAATTTCCTCATTCAGTTGGATCATCTTGCTTGGGAATAGGCATAAATATGGATCTCTTCCTGTCAGTTGGCCAGGAAGCTGTCTTCCATATTTCTTGGCATAGAAGAGTAAGCACCTCCAGCGCTGCATCTGTTTTTTGAAACATCTCAATTGATAATCCCTCAATTCCTGGAGCCTTGTTTTTCACCAGTGCCTTCAGAGCAGCTTGGACTTCTTCGTTCAGTACCTTCAGTTCCTGATCATATGCCACCTCTTGAAATGGTTGAATATCGACTAATTCTTTTTGGTATAATGACTCTGTGTATTCTTTCCATCTTCTTTTGATGCTTCCTGCGTTGTTTAACATTTTCCCCATGGAATCCTTCACTACTGCAACTCGAGGCTTGAATTTTTTCTTCAGTTCCTTCAGCTTGAGAAATGCCGAGCGTGTTCTTCCCTTTTGGTTTTCTATTTCCAGGTCTTTGCACACGTCATTATAATACTTTACTTTGTCTTCTCGAGAGGCCCTTTGAAATCTTCTGTTCAGTTCTTTTACTTCATCAATTCTTCCTTTTGCTTTAGCTGCTCTACGCTCAAGAGCAAGTTTCAGAGTCTCCTCTGACGTGCATCATGGTCTTTTCTTTCTTTCCTATCTTTTCAGTGACCTCTTGTTTTCTTCATGGTTGATGTCCTTGATGTCATTCCACAACTCGTCTGGTCTTCGGTCACTGGTGTTCAGTGCGTCAAATCTGTTCTTGAGATGGTCTCTAAATTCAGTTGGGATATACCCAAGGTCATATTTTGGCTCTCATGGACTTGCTCTGATTTTCTTCAGTTTCAGCTTGAACTTGCATATGAGCAATTGATGGTCTGTTCCACAGTTGGCCCCTGGCCTTTTTCTGACTGATGATATTGAGCTTTTCCATCGTCTCTTTCCACACATGTAGTCAATTTGATTTCTGTGTGTTCCATCTGGTGAGGTCCATGTGTATAGTCGCTGTTTATGGTGGTGAAAGAAGGTATTTGCATTGAAGAGGTCGTTGGTCTTGCAAAATTCTGTCATTCGATCTCTGGCATTGTTTCTATCACCAAGGCCATATTGTCCAACTGCTGGTCCTTCTTTGTTTCCAACTTTTGCATTCCAATCGCCGGTAATTATCAATGCATCTTGATTGCATGTTCGATCAATTTCAGACTGCAGCAGCTGATAAAAATCTTCTATTTCTTCATCTTTGGCCCTAGTGGTTGGTGCGTAAATTTGAATAATAGTCGTATTAACTGGTCTTCCTTGTAGGCTTATGGATATTATCCTATCACAGACAACGTTGTACTTCAGGATAGATCTTGAAACATTCTTTTTGACGATGAATGCAACACCATTCCTCTTTGAGTTGTCATTCCCAGCATAGTAGACTATATGATTGTCCGATTCAAAATGGCCCATACCAGTCCATTTCAGCTCACTAATGCCTAGGATATTGATGTTTATGTGCTCCATTTCATTTTTGACAATTTCCAATTTTCCTAGATTCATACTTCATACATTCCAGGTTCCGATTATTAATGGATGTTTGTAGCTGTTTCTTCTCATTTTGAGTCATGCCACATCAGCAAATGAAGGTCCTGAAAGCTTTACTCCATCCACGTCATTAAGGTCGACTCTACTTTGAAGAGGCAGCTCTTCCCCAGTCATCTTTTGAGTGCCTTCCAACCTGGGGGGCTCATCTTCCAGCTCTATATCAGACAATGTTCTGCTGCTATTCATAACGTTTTCACTGGCTAATGCTTTTCAGAAGTAGACTGCCACGTGCTTCTTCCTAGTCTGTCCTAGTCTGGAAGCTCAGCTGAAACCTGTCCTCCATGGGTGACCCTGCTGGTATCTGAACACCGGTGGTATAGCTTCCAGCATCACAGCAACACAGAAGCCCCCACAGTATGACAAACTGACAGACATGTGGGGGAGTTAATGTCATGGGACCACTTTTTTGGTGTTATATCATACTCTTTGAAAACAGAATTTCTAATGACTCCTTAAAATAACATCGATTATGTGTACCTTAAATTTCTTGGCTATTTCCCTATAGTTAGATCCAAAAAAAAAAAAAAAACCAAACTTGTTGCCATCAAGTCGATTCCAACTCATAGTGACTCTATAGGACAGAGTAGAACTGCCCCCATAGGGTTTCCAAGGAGCGGCTGGTGGATTTGAACTGCTGACCTTTTGATTAGCAGTGGTAGCTTTAACCACCGTGCCGCCAGGGCTCCATAGGTGGACATTTAGATTATTTATAATTTTTCAATATTGTAATGACTCTGAGCACATTTTTGTTATTTAAGCATTTATGATACTTAATCGTGTCCCCCAAAATATGTGTTAGAATTCTAGCCCTGTGTATGTAATCCATTTCAGAATAAGATTTTCTTTGTTAAATTAATGAAGCTGTATCAGTGTAGGGTGTGTCCTAAACCTAATCCAAGTTATAAAAACTGCAGATTAGACACAGAGGCAAGCACAAATGGGGGGAAGAGAGATGCCTCATAAAGATTGCCAAGGAACCAAGGAGCACCAGGGCTTCAGCAGCTGAAATAGACAAGGAGCTTCCCCCAGAGCCAACAGAGAGAGAAAGCCTTCCCCTAGAACTGATGCCCTGAATTTGAGCTTCCAGGCTCCTGAACTGTGAGAAAATAATTCTCTGTTCTTTAAAGCCACCCATCTGTGGTATTTCTGTTATAGCAGCACTACAGAAACTAAGACACTTAGGATGATTTCCTTATGAAAAATTTTCAGACTCTCTGGACTAATGTTAAGGATATGTTTAAGGTTTTTGATATATATGATCAAACTGTTTCCCAAAAATAATGCACCAATTTACCATTCAAAGCAAATAATAATAATGGTTTGCTTTTAGGTTAAGACAATGGCCTTGGCTGTATCTATTCTGTTCCTTAGGATTTCCTGACATGATTCAAGACAGTCTTTCAGCACCTTCATTTCTTTCCTATGATATTCCTGCCCCGAATGGCCATTGTCAACACAGAATTCTAAGTCAATGCACTTTTCCATGACAATTTGTAAAAGTTCACTGGATCAGATGACACGGTCAATGGTTCAATCTACAACCTCTGATATCAGGATTAACCACTAGGAAGGCCTTTCCCTTGTAGCCTCTAGACATGTCTGAGTAAATAATACCCTTCCTGCCAGCAAAGGGGGTAAATACAACTCTATACTGGTAAAAAGAGGGTAGATATGGACTTGGCCTGGGATGACAAAATCAGAAATTCAGTTCAAAGAGTTTAGGTGATCCGAAAGGACATTGTCTGGTGGTGTCCCAATTATAGTTCTGTCTTGGATGCAAAGAAGATGAGTTCTAAGTATTCCTTTATCTCTTCAAAAGAGGTGCTTCTTAGTAATGTGACCTAGAAGCAAAGATCTTAGAGAACAGAATAGAAGCCTAGAGTTTGTAAGAGTGTAAATTCCTCAGCTATCCAAAGTGATGGGGATTTTTGGTCCAGTCCACCAAACCAGTGCCTATACCTTGAAACCAAGGGCTTCTCATGACCAAGGAGCTTAAAATAAAACAAGATTAAACAGGCATACAATCCCAGGGGCAAGAACGAGAAGGCAGGAGAGGACAGGAAAGCTGGTAATGGGGAACCCAAGGTCGAGAAGAGGAGAGTGTTGACACATCATGGTGTTGGCAACCAATGCTGAAAAACAATATGTGTATTAGTTGTTAAATGAGAAACTGCTTTCCTCTGTAAACCTTCATCTAAAAAAAAAAAAAAAATTTTTTTTTTTTTTCATCTAAAGCACCAAAAAAAAAAAAAAAAAAGACCAAGGGTTTATTAGTCCATGCTGTTGAAAAAGGCAGTGTGGGTGAGCATAACTCATAAGCTACTGGGTTTGAGTCCTTCTTGGTGGGAATTTGAGCTAGTTCTCCCCAGAGAAAGGAGTAAAAGAAGGAAACAGGGTATCCTCATGCTAGACCCCTACCCCCCAGCATTGCCTCCCACCTCTCCATAACTACCTCCACTGGGGAACTGAATCTGAAGGTGACCTTGTTAGTTTGTTTCTCCACTGAAACTTGAGGCCTATAATATGCTTCCCTATAAGAGGTAAGGGGCCCTGGTGGTACAGTGGTTAAAGCACTCAGCTGCTAATCAAAACGTCACTGGTTTGAACCCACCAGTAGCTTCGTGGAAGAAAGATGTGGCAGCGTGCTTCTGTAAAGACTGAAGCCTTGGAAACCCTATGGGGCAGTTCTACCCTGACCTATATGGTCACTATGAGTCGGAATCAACCCAAAGGCAATGGGTTTGGTTTTGGGTTGGTATAAGGAGTGTATTAGTTTCTTAGGTCTGCTGTAACAAAGTACTACAAACTTGATGGCTTAAAAGTTTCCCCAGAGTGTGGTACCCAGCTACCACTACTGAACATTTTGATCAAGGATTTTAGAAAAGAATCTGGTCAAAAGGGGGAAAATGTAGCACCGAATTTCAAATTCTCATGGAATCCAGACTTTCTGAAGCCATGGAGGTTGGATAACCCCCAAAAATTTTGTGCTGAGATCATCTTTAAACTTTAAATGAACAATATCCCCTGAAGTCTTCTTTAAACCAAAATAAAAAAATAGTTTAACTTAATTAGTAAAGAATGTCTACCTTGAGCATTGTGCCTTTTAATGAACTATCTACAAAGAATCAAACTGATAAAATTTTTTTTTTTTAATCTACAAAGAATCAAACTGATAACAGCAACTTGAAAGGTTAGATAGGAAGGCTAGTGGCAGTGAGTTCCTATAAATGGGGAAAAACAATTCAGAAAAGGAGGGTGAGAATGGTTGTACAACTTGAAGAATGTAATGAACGTCACTGAATTGTACATGCAAAAATTGCTGAAAAAAAATTGCTGAATTGGTGTATGTTTTGCTGTGTATATTTCCAAAAACAAATAATTAATTAATTTTAAAAAATTCCCCCAGCTGATTCTAACGCAAAGCCAGGGCTAAGAACCACCAATTCTCTTTGTATGGTACATTTTTATTATTTTCTTTCTAATTTCTTGGAGCCCAGGTAGTGAAGTGGTTAAGAGCTAGGGCCGCTAACCAAAAGATCGGCAGTTCAAATCTACCAGCCACCCCTTGGAAATCCTATGGGGCAGTTCTACTCTGTCCTATAGGGTCACTATGAGTCAGAATTGACTTGATGGCAACCGGTTTTTGGTTTTGGTTCTGATTTCTTATGTTTCCTAAATTTTCCGTTCATTCACGGAGCAACTATTTATTGAGCACTTACTGTGCTACTGTGCTACTTACTGTGTAGTGGTTAAGTGCTATAGCTGTTAACCAAGAGGTTGGCAGTTGAAATCCGCCAGGCGCTCCTTGGAAACTCTGTGGGGCAGTTCTACTTTGTCCTATAGGGTTGCTATGAGTCAGAATCGACTCAACAGCAGCGGGTTTAGTGGGTTACTATGCTATTTAAGCATCATGCCGGATGCTAAGGATCTGGTGGTGAACAAGACAACCCTGATGCTCAACAAATGATTCATTCATTAATTCATTATACCAAAACCAAACTCATTGTTGTCAAGTCGATTCCAACTCAGAGCAACCTTATAAGACGGAGAACAGCTTTCCAAGGCTATAATTTTTACAGAAGCAGACTGTCACATCTTTCTCTCATGGAGCAGCTAGTGGGTTTGAACCACCGACCTTTCAGTTAGCAGCTGAGTGCTTAACCACTGTGTTACCAGGGCTCCTAATTCATTATAATTGCAGCAAGTGCTATGCAAAAAAAAAAAAAAAAGTGTAATAAAAGCATGCATTATTTTTGTAATTGAGAGAAAATAAATAGATGCTATTTTTAAAATCCATGTTCTCTTCTTACTCTGCTCCCTCCCTTTTCCCAGAGCCTGGAGGTCAAGGTTGTTACCCTCCCCAAAGAAGCCATCAGGAGCTATAATGCCACCTCCAAGGGCTGGGTCCTGCCCTTCAACCAGAGTGCATTACAACCATAAAACCTGGGTCCTGAGGCCCTGGTAGCTGGCCGTGCTTCCATGTGCAACATGCATGCTGCCTTAAAATCCTCACCCTGCACAGAGTGGAAAGGGCACTGTCTTGGTTACCTAGTGCTGCTGTAACACAAATACCACAAGGGGTGGCTTTAAAGAATAGAAACTTATTTCCTCACAGTTCAGGAGGCTAGAATCGAATTCAGGGTTTGGCTCCAGGAAACGGTCCTTCTTTGTCTATTTCAGTTCCTTGCAGCTGCAGGCAATCCTGGCAGATGCATTGTCTCCATCATCCATTCTTCTTTTCCCTGCACGTGTGTTTGTGTCCATTCCACTCTTCTTATAACTCAAAAGTGCTTAGATTTAGAACCCTCCTTACTCAGCTATGACCTAATGAACGTAACAAAGAAAACCTTATTTCCAAACAGGATCACGTCCTGGTTGGCTGCTGTGGAGCTGATTCTGAATCAATGAAACCCCATGCATGCAGAGCAGAACTGCTCCACAAGGTTTTCTTGACTGTTACCTTTTTTTTTTCCAATAATTTATTTTTTGTTGTTATTGAAAATATAAACAGTAGAACACACACCAATTCAACAATTTCTACATGTACAATTTAGTGACTTTAATTACATTCTTTGAGCTGTACAAACCTTCTCACCTTCCTTTTCTGAATTATTCTTCCCCATTAACATAAACTCACTATGCCCTAAGCTTTCTATTTACTTTTCTGAGTTGCTGTTGTCAATTGGATCGCATAGATATGCTACAGAAAAACCCTGATCAAAAGGGGGAAAATGTAGAACAGAAGTTCAAATTCTCATGGAATCCAGACTTTATGAAGTCATTGAGGCTGGATGAACCCCCAAAACTATTGCCCTGAGATGATCTTTAAACCTTAAATCAAAAATATCCCCCATAACATCTAGGTCAGTTGGCATAATACAGTTCATAAAGAAAATGTTCTACATCCTACTGTGGTGAACACCATCCGCGGTCTTAAAACCTTGTGAACGGCCATCTAAGATACATCTACTGGTCCCATCCCATCTGGAGCAAAGAAGAATGAAGAAAACCAAAGACACAAGGAAAATTATTAGTCCAAAGGACTAATGGACCACGTGAACCACAGCCTCCACCAGCCTGAGCCCAGAAGAACTAGATAGTGCCCAGCGACCACCACTGACTGCTCAGACAGGGATCACAATAGAGGGTCCCAGACAGAGAAGATGAAAAATGTAGAACAAAATCCATATTCACAAAATGACAGAAACTGGATGAACCCCTGAGGCTATGGCCCCTGGACACCCTGCTAGCTCAGAACTGAAGCCACTCCTGAAGTTCACCTTTTCAGCCAAAGATTAAACAGGACTATAAAACAAACAATAACACACATGAGGAACACCTGCCCAGAAACAAAGATGAGAAGGTAGGAAGGGCCAGGAAAACTGGAAGAATGGAAACGGGAAACCCGGAGTGGAAAGGAGGGGAGTAGCTAACACATTGAGGAGATTGCAACCGATGTCATGAAACCATTTGTTATAAATTTTTGAATGAATTTTGCTCTGTAAGCTTTCACCTAAAGCACAATTTAAAAATATATGTATCCCCTGAAAACTTCTTGGCTGTAATCTTAACAGAAGCAGATCTCCTTGCCTATTTTCTTCTGTACTGCTCATGCATTTGAACCGCCAACCTTTAGGTTAGCAGTTGAGGATTTTAACACATATTTTGGAGGGACACAATTAAATCCATAGTAGGTGGGCTGTTGTTGTTGTTGTTGTTAGGTGCCATCGAGTCAGTTCTGACTCATAGCTACCCTATGCACAACAGAATGAAACACTGCCTGGTCCTGTGCCATCCTTACAATCGTTGTTATGCTTGAGCCCATTGTTGCGGCCACTGTGTCAATCCACCTCGTTGAGGGTCTTCCTCTTTTCCGCTGACCCTGTACTCTGACAAGCATGATGTCCTTCTCCAGGGACTGATCCCTCCTGACAACATGTCCAAAGTATGTAAGACGCAGTCTCGCCATCCTTGCCTCTAAGGAGCATTCTGGCTGCACTTCTAAAACAGATTTGTTCGTTCTTTTGGCAGTCCATGGTATATTCAATATTCTTCACCAACACCGCAATTCAAAAGCGTCAACTCTTCTTTGGTCTTCCTTATTCATTGTCCAGCTGGCGACCAGAGACCATGAATGACAAGCCCCCCAAAATGCTGGCTTCTCTGCAAGTCAGTGTCTGGGAATCAGGGTTTCTTTTCCAGATTTCCATGGAGCCTACCTCCACCTGTAACAGCTATCCACGAGACTCAAGCAGATGATGAAAAATCTGGACCTCATTAATCCAGGGGATGACAGGTGGACAGTAAGTGACAGCTGAGAGGGGCCGCTCCCATAAACTCAGGGCTTTGGGCATCCATAATCATCACTTTTGACCTGCCGTCCTCTCTGGTAACAGCAAAAAGCGAAGGGAACTTTTTTTTTTTTTTTTTTTTGCCAGTTTATTTTTGCTAGAGGGGGACAAACAGTAAAATAAAACCTGCCCAGTTATAAGCGAAGACTATAAATAGGGAAATCACATCAAATCAGAGCCCTTAACTTAATCCAACACCAATAAAGAGCTATCAGCAAGGGGTAATGAAGGACAATAAATACAGGTGCGTCCTGTAGTTAAATTACAGGGCCCAAGCAGAGGCATTAGGCGGGGCTGTGAGCTTCACGCCAGGGCTATCACGGTGACTAATTCGGTTAGTGGCAACAGCGGGCTTCTCCCAGTGAGCACCTGCGTTTTCCCATTTCACCTCATTTTTACTGTAACCATATTTTTATTTTTATAGGCCAATTTGATCCTGTCCCACACTTTCAGAATTGAGTTTTTCAGAATTATGACACAAAGGCTTTCAAATGGTTGTGATGCCCTGGCTTCCCCGTACAGGTCCCCATGGCCCTTCTCTATCAGAGTCACCAAGGCCCCAGAGGGGGCTCCCGTGGCCTGAACTCCCAAAATCTCAAGGCCATGCAGTCTTCAAAATAGGCACCTTCATTCCCCTCCAAGATAGGACCAACTGTAACCCCAACTTGCCTCTTCTCTCCTCCATAAGCCAACTAACTTTGTGCGGATGCTCCCCAAAAGCCCCTTTATGGCCTGCCAGGGGTCGCAAGCCCTGCTAGACCTGCGGTCCGCAGTGGCAAGGTGCTGCCTCCTAGGGGGAGCTCTGGAAAGTGGTGGGGACAACTTTTGTTGTCACAATGACTCTGGGGACACAACACGTATGATGGTTAATTTTAGGTGTCTACTTGACTCGAGTGCTGGGTTACTTGGCTAGGCTATGGTTCCCAGTGGTTTGGCCAAACGCTAGTCTAGTTGTTATCATGGAGTAGTAGTTCCATGTGATTAAATCAGTCTATGCAGAATCTTGCATACATATAAAGTCCTTAGCAGGGCAAGGCTGAGCTCTAACCATTGGGTACTTGGAATCACCCTACAGGACAGTGTCGATTTTGCACCCTACCAGCTGGACTTGCCCTTTGTTCCAGTGACAGGAGCTTGAGATCCCTTCCCACTCTTGGATACTCTGGCTCTCTCCCGGACCTTCCAGGCTCTGCTTACTCCAGCCCCAGCCTATCTGTCCACCCTCATCTTGCCTCCCTGGTTCAACACACTCCAGTCACACCCACCTTCTCACTGTTTCTTACACCCTTTCCCATCACAGGACCTTTGCACATACAGTTTCCTCCTCCTGGACTGTTTCTGGCTAACTCCCATTTCTCCTTCAGTTGTCACTTCCTCTGAGAGGCCTACCCTAACACCCAAGACCAGGACAGACCCCCTGTCACCTCTGTCATTTCCTACAGAGCAGTGATGACAATTATAATTAATTCTATGATTAGCTTCTTGGTATCACTGATAAACTTCCACGCTCCATGAGTTGTTGTTGTTAGGTGCCAGGAAGTCGGTTCCGACTCATAGAGACCCCATGTAAAACAGAATGAAATACAGCTCAGTCCTGTGCCATCCCTACAATAGGAGGTATGTTTGAGCCCATTGTTGATGTCACTGTGTCAATCCATGTCATTGAAGGTCTTCCTCTTTTTCACTGACCCTATACTTTACCAAGCATGGTGTCCTTCTCCAGGGATTAATCCCTCCTGACAACATCTCCAGAGTAATCGAGATGAAGTCTCCATGAGCAGAGGCTTTTTTTTTTTTCTGCTTCCTCTATGACTACATCCCCCCAAGTAGAGGGTGCCTAGTCCATAAATGGTGCTCAATAAATATTTATTGATGAGTGAGTGAATGCATGAATGAAGCCTCTGAACACAAAACCAAAACTCACTATGAAAAGTTCTTGACAAAACAGCAGCCTTCTCTCTGCCTCCCTGGATCATCTGCAAAATGGAAAATGACATCCGAGGCTGTAAAAATGAAGATGCCCTAAGAAAATCTTCACGGGCACGTCGGTGTCACAAGGGCAGGGGTGTGGGTCTGCTGCATTCACTGACGTAGCGTAGCCCCAGCACCTAGCACAGGGCAGGGCCGTGGAAGGGGTCAAAAAGCCCATTGCAATCAAGTCCATTTCAACACACAGCAACCCTGTAGGACAGAGTAGAACTGTCCCATAGGATTTCCAAGGCTTTTAAGTCTTTATGGAAACCCTGGTGGAGTAGTGGTTAAGTGCTATGGCTGCTAACCAAAAGGTCGGCACTTCGAATCTGCCAGGCGCTTCTTGGAAACTCTACGGGGCAGTTCTGCTCTGTCCTATAGGGTCGCTATGAGTTGGAATTGACTCAACGGCAGTGAGTTTTTTGGGTTTTAAGTCTTTATGGGAGCAGACGGCCACATCTCCCACCCCCACCCCCAGGGCAGCTAGTGGATCCGAACTGCCAACCTTTTGGTTAGCAGCTGAGTGCTTTAAACACTGTGCCACCAAGGGTCCTTGTAGAAGGGGTCCGAAACCCGAACCTACCGCCATTGAGTAGATTCTGACCCAGAGCGACCCGATAGGACAAAGTAGAATTGCCCCACAGGGTTTCTAAGGAGCGGCTGGTGAATTCTAACTGCCAACCTTTCTGGTTAGCAGCCGAGCTCTTAACCACTAGGCCACCAAGGCTCCTTTAGAATGGGTCCAGTAGATGCTTACTGAACCAATCGATCAATCATAGCACGCCAGACACTAACCGTGGCTTCTTATTGGTAACAGCAGAATCATGGTACAACTGTTCACTGTAGATGACTTGAAAGGGGTAGTGGCGTCACTAGGGTCGGTGCCACCCAGTGCAGTAATTCAAGGTGTTACTCCCCCCATGAACCTCCTTCTGTACCAGACCATACAGAATCCTTAGTATTGTTTTTTGTACTAATATTACTTATGAATCAGAATTCCCGTATATTACTCCTTCTTTTCTTTTAATTATTTCTTCACTCTCAAAAAAGTTATTGATATAGGTTCACAAATACTAATTACTGCAACATTGTAGCTAAAACACCATAAATTTTGACAAACTAAGTGACTATAAAAACACCAGCAGCAACAAAAACAGCACGTGTTTGTCGCCCCTGCAGATGGAACCCCGTGGTTCAAAGCATCATTGTGACTGGGTAACGACAGCTCTGACCAGAGCACATCACTAGAAGGCTTAAAAAGTAAATGAGCACAGGATTTTAGCCTTGTAGGTATACTGATACATGTAAGCTGCTTTTGTTGTTTAACTACAGGGCTATTTTTCTAAAAAATAATAAATTTCTGCTGAAACACTACACAAAAATTTTATAGTCATTTTGGTGTCACCCCCTCTGACAGTATCACCTGGTGTGGTCTGCACCCCCTACACCCCCCTAGTGACGCCATTACAGGAGCACAATGGCTCATCAGAGGAGGCGTGAAATCCCCAGGCCTTAGGGCTGTACACACCTCATTCTCGTGAGCCTGACAGAACCACCCCTGCAAACCAGATGATTCTGCCTGTGCACCAGCATGGGAGGCTGGAGCCCCCCTCCCCACCTACTTCATCAGGTCACCCCACGGCCCTCCAGAGTTCTCCTGAAAACCCCCAGACAGTGTGGATTAAGGAGCCCTGCCTTCCAGAGTCATCCCTTCAATAAATGTCAAATTAATCAGAAAATCGCTCTTCACTGAACTTGCCTGAGGCCAGAGCACCTCAACAGCTCAGGACCCTTGGGGGCAAAGGGAACCCAGTACAACAAGACTCACTGGGACCAAGAGCGGCAAGGAGCTCAACATCAGCCCCACCTCCCAGTCACTCCCCCAAGCCAAGGCTTAAGCAGGGAGATTACTCTGGGTAAATCATTTTGAAAAGGCTTCTGCCAGAGAGGCAGGAAGGAGAATGGAAAGAAGACAGTGTGGCATGGAGTCGGACTGAGGGGCCAAGGAGCACGGACAGAGGGCAGGGCTCTGATTCCTGGTCCCTTTCTCCATCAGGGAGTCCGGGAGTGCCTTAACAGCTTCCCGCTGGGGGGGGGCCTCCCAAATGCCTCTGTTTACAAGGCCACAGGTTACTCTAACTCACACACACACACAAAAAAGACCAGACTTACTGGTCTGACAGAGAATAGAGAAGCCCCGAGGGTATGGTCCCGGGACACACTTTTAACTCAGTAATGCAGTCACTCCTGAGGTTCACCCTTCAGCCAAAGATTGGACCGGCCCATAAAACAAAATGAGACTAAAGGGGTACACCAGCCCAGAGGCAAGGACTAGAAGGCAGGAGGGGACAGGAAAGCTGGCAACGGGGATCCCAAGGTTGAGAAGGGGAGAGTGTTGACATGTTGTGGGGTTGGCAACCAATGTCACAAAACAATATGCGTATTAATTGTTTAATGAGAAACTAGTTTGCTCTGTAAACCTTCATCTGAAGTACAATAAAAAAAGGAAAAAAAAAAAGGTCATAGGTTAAGGTCCCTGGGTGGTGCAAACAGTTTGTGCTCAGCCGGTAACCAAACGGTTGTCAGATCAAACCCACCCAGCGGCACCGTGGACGAAACAAGCCTGGTGACCTGCTTCCGCAAAGATCATCGCCAAGAAAACACTGCGGAGCACTTCTACTCTGTAACACTTGGGGATCCCGAAGTCACAAATCAACAACAAATAAAAGGCCACAGGCTGGAGGGCTGCCCCTTCCAACAGAGGCAGAAGCCCTGCCCTGCTCACATGGAGACAGGGTATAAAGACAACCTTGTCAATGAATACATCAATATTTAATATCAATATTTCACAGACAGTGACTGCCCAGGGAAATGAGGCTTCAGTGTGCCTCCCCGGGCGCACGGTCTCCAACTCAGTTTCTTGTTGTTGTTAGCTGCCGTCGAGTCAGCCCCCGACTCATGGCAACCCCGTGCAGCATGGAACTAAATGCTGCCTGGTCCTGTGCCATCCCATAATAGGTTGCAGATCAGATGGTTGTGATCCATCGGGTTTTCATTGGCTGGTTTTCAGTAGATCACCAGGCCTTTCTTTCTAGTCTGTCTTAGTCTGGAAGCTCTGCTGAAACCTGTTCAGCATCATAGCAACACTCAAACTCCGAAAACTCATTTGTCATTAAAAATTGTTACATATCAAATTATATTCCATTTCTTAAACCCACATAGCTCTTAGCTTCTTCTCCCCATGTTGCTTCCTCTGCCTGAAACTCCCTCCCCCAGATATGCACAGGTCAGCTCCTCCTCATCTTTCAGTGGCCAACTCAAATGCCGCCTCCTCCAAGAAGCCTTCCCAGACTTTCCTGGCTCAGCTAAGTCCCCCTAGTCCCTTTTTCTCAGTAGTCTGCTTGTTTCCTCATGGCACACAGTGTAATTTGAAAGCATCTTACTTATTTGCTTGATTACTCGTTTTGGTATATTTCCCCAAGTAGAATGTACCCAGCTGAGGGCAGAAACCTGTCTCCTTGTTCTTTTTGGAATCCCAGTGCTCAGCACAGCGGCTGGCCCTTAGCAGGTGCTCAGTCAACCCTTGTGGAATAAAGGCCTGAAACTCCTCGTGAGGGGGCTGTACAGGTAATCTGTATATGCCCAGGACTGTGCTAGATGCTAGAACAGTCCATAAAGCAATGACAGGTTCACATCTACCTGGCATGGAGAGGTGTTATAGACTGAATTGTGTCCCTCAAAGAGATGTGTTGAAGTCCTAACCCCTAATACCTGTGAACATGACCTTGTTTGGAAACAGGGTCTTCGAAGATGCTATCAGTTAAGTTCACATGGGTTCATGCTGGAGCAGGGTGGGTCCTAGTCTCATCTGAGTGGTGTCCTTATAAAAGAGAATAGCCACAGAGAGGCAGACAGAGGAAGTACAGCCTGTGAAGATGTATCTACAGGTCAAGGAGCACCTGGGGCCATGAGGAGCTGGAAGACAAGGAAGGATCTTCCCCTAGAGCCTTCAGAGAGCACAGCCCTGCAGACACCCTGAATTCAGACTCCTAGCCTGCAAAACTGTGAGACAATCCATTTCTGTCCTTATAAGCCACCTCGTCTGTGCTGCTTTGTTACGGCAGCCCAGGACACTAAGACATGACAGGCAGCCGGTGGTACGATCGGAAATAAGGAAGTTCAGGTGAGGTCTCCTTCAGCTGCGTCACCTGTGCATACAGAAAGCCCGACTGCACCGCCAGGGCTCCTCTGCCTCCATGTTTATCTCTCCCAGGAGTCAGAGCCCACAGGGCAAAGCCACCCACATGGCACAACAAGGAACACCCAAACCCACAGCATGGGCAGCCTCAGAGCCAAGGGTCTCCAGCATGCACACTGGCCCCGCTCACAGGCTCCAACCTTCCCTCCAGGGCACGGAATGCCCAGGAAGACAGGGACGAGAGGGAAGAGATGGCTAGGAACCCAGGCCTGCTGTATGGACCACTAGGGGATGACAGCCAAGAAAACTAGGAGGTACCAGGAACAGAGTCGGGAGAGCTGAGGGGGTCCTGGGATCAGAGTCAGCCACGTGCCAGTGTTAGTCTGAGCCCAATGTAGACCACACGTGACTTACGTGAAGGTGATCTTGGGCCAGGGTCTGCTCCTCTGTGAAGCAGCTTCCTCATCTGTCAAATGGGGATGCTGTGGCTCCTGCTTCACGGACTATTGTTGGTTAAGCCCATGGCCTTGATGTGTGCCATCAGGTTGATTCTGACTCCCAGAGGCCCCATATGACAAAGTAGAACTGCCCCCTAGAATTTTCTAGGCTATGGGAGCAGATCACCAGGCCTTTCTCCTGCAGAGCCACTGGGTGAGTTTGAACCACCGACCTTTCAGTTAGCAGCCGAGAGCTTAACCATTGTGCAACACGGCCTGGGCCTCTACGAAGCTGTTCTACTGCTGTAATTTAATGGTAGTGGGACTAAGTGGATGCTTCCCTGCAAACAAGGTGAGCCTGTCCCCTGAGCTTCATCAGGAGAAGTTTGTCTGCCCTCCTCTCTGGAGCGAGAACAGAAAAAGGCCCAAGAAGTAGCTCTTTGCTCTCCAGAGAGAGTCCATTTTAGTAGCAAGCAGGCAGATAACGCACGGTCTCAGGGAAAAGAGCTGAGCAGGTAGCAGTCACTTCCTCCAGCAAAGAATTTGATAATGGGGAAAAGGAAAAAGGTGTTTGGCATTGTCCGCCACATTCCTGGAGAGAAGACCCTCAATTATCAGCAGATATCCCAGCTGTGGCTGCAAATGCTGGGCACAACTCAGGTCTTTTGGGTTCAATGGAATTGGTACTTTTACCAGATAATTTCAATAATTTATTCCTTTCCAAAAAACACCCAGCAACATTTCTGCTTACTAACGTCCTAAGTCAAATCAGGAATCCGGCAAAGCTACACGCTTTGACTATACAAAGGCAGTCGACTTTGTGGATCATAACTATGGATAGCACTGTGAAGAACGGGAGTTTCAGAACACTTAACTGTGCTCATGAGGAACCTTTACATAGACCAAGAGGCAGTCATTCAAACATAACAAGGGGATACTGGGTGGTTTAAAATCAGGAGAGGTGTGGATCAGGGTTGTATCCTTTCATCATACTTATTCAATCCGTATGCTAAGCAAATAATCTGAGAAATTGGACTATATGAAGAAGAATGGGGCATCAGGATTGGAGGAAGACTTGTTAACAACCTGCAATGTGCAGATAACAACCTTGCTTGCTGAAAGTGAAGAGGACTTGAAGCACTTACCGATGAAGATCAAAGACTACAACCTTCAGTATGGATTACACCTCAATATAAAGAAAACAAAAATCCTCACAACTGGACCAATAAGCAACATCATGATAAACGGAGAAAAGATTGAAGTTGTCAAGGATTTTACTTGGATCCACAATGAGCACCCATGGAGGCAGCAGTCAAGAAATCAAACGACGAATTGCACTGGGCAAATCTGCTGCTAAAGACCTCTTTAAAGTGTTAAAAAGCAAAGATGTCACTTTAAGCACTAAGATGTGCCTGACCCAAGCCATGGTATTTTCCATTGTCTCATGCATGCAAAAGCTGCACAAGAATTGATGCCTTTGAATTACAGTGTTGATGAAGAATATTGAATATACCATGGACTGCAAGAAGAATGAACAAATCCCAGCAGAATGCCCCTTAGAAGCAAGGATGGCAAAACTTTGGCTCACGTACTTTTGGCATGTTATCAGGAGAGACCAGCCCTGGAGGAGGACATCATACTTGGTAGAGGGTCAGCAAAGAAGAAGAAGACCGTCAACGAAATGGATTGACATAGTGGCTGCAACAATGGGCTCAAACATAGCAATGTTTGTAAGGAAACAACAACAACACGTGCCCCACCATTACCCATATGTCAGTTTGTCAAAATGTGGTAGCTTCTGTGTTGCTACAATGCTGGAAGCTATGCCACTGGTATTTCAAACACCAGCAGGGTCACCCATGGTGAACAGACTTCAGTGGAGCTTCCAGACTAAATAAAACTAGGAAGAAAGGCCTGGCAATTTACTTCTGAAAATCAGCAAAAGAAAACCCCATGGATCACAACAGAATATTGTCCAACATAATGTTTGAAGATGAGGCCCCTAGGTTGGAAGGCACTCAAAATATACAATGGTGACCACAACAGAATCAAGCACACCAATGACTGTGAAGATGATGTAAGACCAGGCAACATTTCATTCTTTTGTAATGGGGTCACCATGAGTTGGAGTCATCTCGATGGCAGCTAACGACAACATGCATCCGATGAAGCTGTGGTTCTCTGCAAGCTCCCTGAACACACTCCAGCCTAATTCAGGTGGGACCATCCAGTCCAAATGTGCCCTGAACTTGAACTGGGTAGGTCTGGGGCCATTATTTCTTCATTCATTAAGAACCAATGAGCTTGAGGGAAACCAGCTCTTTGGATTTCACTTGAACATTGCATAGGTTTTGAGGAAGGGGTGAGGATTTCATTTTGGAAGCTTGTTTTTGTTTGTTTTGCTCTGTTTTAAGTTCTGCTGCTTTCTAACATCATCACATCTACCCCAGATCTTTCATCCCTGCTTTCTCTTGTCCTCCAGGAGAAGGAGGCAGAGCCAATGCAGCTATCTGGTTGCATCTGGGCCATGGAAGACACACAGCTGTGCAAAAAGACAGGCTGGAGAGGTGCAAGGCCTGAAGTTCAGGATTCCATTGGCAGTGGAACAGTTCACTCCCAGAGCAGGAGTTAGTTGACCCAACTCTCATCTGCATACTGATATTCCACACCCTCTCCCAAGGATGCAGGGGAAGCTTGGAGAAAACAGAATCTCCCGGATCAGAGTACACCAACCCCATGATTGGTTTAAGATCAGGCCATTGTGATCCACACAGCTGTGATGAGCTGGCTTTTAGAAGTAGATTGCCAGGTCTTTCTTCCTAGTCTATCTTAGTCTGGAAGCTCTGTTGAAACCTGTCCAGCATCCTAGCAACATGAAAGCCTCCACTGACAGATGAGTGGTGGCTGCACATGAGGTGCATTGGCTGGGAATCAAACCTAGGCCTTCCACATGGCAGGCGAGAATTCTACCACTGAACCACAAATATCCCTGCTTAGCCAAATCCATTCCCATATTCAAAGAGAAGTTAAGAGGTCTTTCTCTCTTGGATGCGGGGATCCACAACAAAGGCAGGGAATCCCACAGCTGACTAAGCACCATGGCCTGTGTTGACAAGAGGTATTGCTAAATCCTCTTTTCCTGGGAGTGATTTGGGGGTTGCAGCCAGGAGGGACCGTATTCACTCAGTAGGTTTGGGGACCCAATATAGAAAACATGTAGATTTCATCACACACAAACATGCAGTGACTGCAAAAGATCATTATCAGAGAAAGAAAATAATGAATTTCACTTGGATAGCAAAGACTCAAGGAACCCTGGTGACCCAATGGTTAACTGTGGCTGTCAACTGAAAGGCTGGCAATTCAAACCCACCAAGCTGCTCCGCCGGAGAAAAAATCCAGCAATCTTCTCCCATAAAGATTTCAGCCTAGAAACCCTATAGGGCAGTTCTACTCTGTCGCATGGGGTCACTATGAATCAGAATCAACTCGTGGCACAAAACAACAACAAAGAGATGCTTAATTTCTTTACTCATTTGACTCTACTATTTGTATCATCCACTGTGGGCAAGACAAACTGTTAGACTCAGGGGGGATTGGATTCTGGCCCTCAAGGAAAAGACATGAGCAAATAATTTTTTTTTTTAATCAGGTAGGTGAGGCCAAGATGGCAGAATAGTCAGACACTTCCCACAAGCCCTCGTATGACAAAGACCCGAAAAAACAAGTGAAACAAGTATATTTACGACAAGCTAGGAGCCCTGAACATCAAAGGGAAAGTTAGAAAACGAACTGAGGGGGAGGATAAGGAAGAGACAGTTTAGAAGCGGAGAGGAGTTACCGGACCTGAATCACCGGGAGCCCTCAGGCACCATTCCCGGAGCGGCAGCAGCGGGCTGGTACTACCATTCAGCAGCAGTTTCATCAGGAAGAAACAGTCAGCCGCACAGCCTACTCACACCTCTGGAACCAGAGAAGAACGGCACTCTCGGCAAAACCTAAGTACTTGTGTGTATTTTACTGTGCCCCCTGCCCCCAAGCTGGCTTCAGTGGCTGTTGATTTCCCTGGGCCTGAGATAGGCCCTGTTGAGCACCTAGAGCCATCCTCCTGGCCTTGGAGAAGGAATAAATTCACAGTTGGGGGAAAAGGTAATTTGCCAGCTCCACTAATCTGGGGAGCTCAGGAAAGAAGCAGCTCCAGTCTAGGCATAATCAGTCCATGGACTTTGAGTACCTTTCCCCGCTGCATGTACCTGTGTGGGCCTATTTCAGGAGAATAAGCCCTTGTTGGCAGACTGCAACTGTTTCAGCTATGCAGTGGAGAGGCAGGTGTTTGATGTTTGACACCACTTTGCCTATTAAACAGGGTCCTCACCTACCCAAATCAGGGGCCTAAGGACTGGTGGCTCCACTCAGTTCACCGAGCAACCCACAACAGGGGCCCAAGGATTGGTACCTCCTAATCCTTACAACGAAAAACTTTGGGTGCCCGTGGCCTATCTGCACAACCCACCCACCTGTACACTCTAGGGAAGAGGGACGTGCTTTCCTCAGAGACACTTGGGGGATGGTTCTCAGCCCCCAGTCTTGTTCACAGCGTGACACCCTGCTGCAACCAGATACTGGTACCTACACCGATCTCCCCTGCCCCTGTAAGACTGTAGGACAGAGCCTGTACCACACACTTGATGATCAGCTACCTAGACACCTGAGCTGAATCCATACAAGAAAAGTGAATGGGCTCCTAGACTGATATAACTGATAACAGCTCTAGCCATCTGGTGACAGGACGTCAGAACTTCAAAGGTGAAAATAATCAAGCTAGCTCATTCAAGCAACCCATTTCAGAATATCAAAACAAAACAATGCAAGAAGCTAGGATACAGTACGCAAACATAAAATAAACTAATGTGATAACTTACAGATAGCTCAGAGACACCAGTCAATATCAAATCACATAAAGAAACATACCATGATTGCTTCAACAAGCTGTCAAAACAAAGAATCAAGGGATCTTCTAGATAAAAGTGACTTCCTGGAATTACCAGATGCAGAATACAAAAGATTAATATACAGAACCCTTCAAGATATCAGGAAGAAAATCAGGAAACACACAGAACAAGCCAAGGAACATACATATAAAGTAGTTGAAGAAATTAAATTAAATTCAGAAACATAATGAAAAATATAATAAACTGGAAAAATCCATAGACAGACAGCAATCAGAAATTCAGAAGATTAATAATAAAATTACAGAATTAGACAACTCAATAGAAAGTCAGAGGAGCAAATAGAGCAAGTGGAAGGCAGAATTCCTAAACTTGAAGATAAAGCACTTGGCACCAATATATTTGAAGAAAAATCATATAAGAGAATTTTAAAAAATGAAGGAACCTTAAGAATCATGTGGGACTCTATCAAGAGAAATAACCTACGAGTGATTGGAGTACCAGAACAGGGAGGGATAAAAGAAAAAAACAGAGAGAATTGTTGAAGATTTGTTGGCAGAAAACTTCCCTGATATGGTGAAAGATGAGAAGATGTCTATCCAAGGCTCTCATTGAACTCCACATGAGGTAGATTTTTAAAAGAAAGTCACCAAAACTTTTTTTTTTTTGGTATTTGTTCATTTCTTTTTTTTTAATTTTTACTGTGCTTTAAATGAAAGTTTAAAAATCAAGACAGTCTCTCACACGAAAACTTATATACACCTTGCTACATACTTCCAGTTGCTCTCCCCCTGATAAGACAGCACACTCCTTCCCTCTGCTCTCTCTTTTCATGTCCATTCCACCAGCTCCTAACCCCCTCCACCCTCTCATTTCCCCTCCAGACAGGAGATGCAAACCATAGCCTCAATTGTCCACCTGATCCAAGAATCTCACTCCTCACCAGCATCCCTCTCCATCCCATTGTCCAGTCCAATCCCTATCTGAAGAGTTGGCTTTGGGAATGCTTCCTTTCACCAAGACATATGATAAGCAAACCTGCCAAAACCAAAGATAGAGAGAGAATTTTAAGAGCAGCTAGGAATAAATGAAAACTCACCTACTGGAGAGTCAATAAGCTCGGACTACTCAGCAGAAACCATGCAGGCAAGAAGGCAATGGGATAACTTATATGAAGAATTGAGGAGAAAAAATTGCCAACAAAGAATCATATATCCAGCTAAACCGTCTCTCAAATATGTAGGTGAAACTAGGACATTTCCAGAAAAACAGGAGTTTAGGGAATTCGTAAAAAGCAAACCAACACTACAAGAAATACAAAAGGGGGTTTTTCGGTTAGCAAATCAACAATACCAGGTTTCAACCCAAGATTAGAACACTGGACAGGGCAATCAGATGTCAACCCAGACAGAGAAATCAAAAAATAAATCAAGACAAAAAAAAAACGCTCAAAACAGGGAAACAGTAACGTTATTATTTAAAAGAAGACAACACTAAAACAATAAAGAAGGACTAAGAAATGTAGACATAGATCTTTCCTATGGAGAGGAAGACAAGGCAATATAAAGAAGTAAAAGTTAGGTTTAAATTTAGAAAAATGCGGGTAAATATTAAGGTAACTGCAAAGGAGGCAAACTCTCCTACACATCAAAATAAAATACAAGAAAAAAATAGAGACTCAGCAGAAACAAAATCAACAACAACAAATGAGAGGAAAAGACAATATATAAAGTACTCAGCACAAAAAATTAAGTGGGAAAAAGAAACTGTTAACAACAGACAAAAAGACATCAAAATGACAGCACTAAACTCATACATATCCATAGTTGTGCTGAATGTAAACGGACTAAATGCACCAATAAAGAGACAGAGAGTAGCAGAATAGATTAAAAAAAAAAACACAATCCATCTATATGCTGCCAACAAGAGACACACCGTAGACTTAGACACACAAACAAACTAAAACTCGAAGGATGCAAAAATATATATATCAAGCAAACAACAATCAAAAAAGAGCAGGCACGGCAATATTAACTTCTGACAAAAGAGACTTTAAAGTTAAATCCGCCACAAACCAGACAAGGATACCCTTTATCACCGTTCTTACTCAACATCGTGCTGGAGGTCCTAGCCAGAGCAATTAGGCTAGATAAAGAAATAAAGGGCATCCAGACTGACGAGGAAGAAGTAAAATTATCTCTATTTGCAGACGACATGATCTTACACACAGAAAATCCTAAGGAATCCTCCAGAGAGCTACTGAAACTAATAGAAGAGTTCAGCAGAGTATCGGGATACAAGAAAAACATACAAAAATCAGTGGGATTCCTCTACACCAACAAAAAGAACATCGAAGAGGAAATCCCCAAATCAATACCATTTACAGTAGCCCCCAAGAAGATAAAATACTTAGGAATAAATCTTATCAGAGATGTAAAAGGCTTACACAAAGAAAACTACAATACACTTTTGCAAGAAACCAAAAGAGACCTACATAACTAGAAAAACATACCTTGCTCATGGATAGGAAGACTTTACATTGTAAAAATGTCTGTTCTACCAAAAGCGATCTATACATTTAATGCAATTCCAATCCAAACTACAAAGGCATTTTTTAATGAGACGGAGAAACAGATCGCCCACTTCATATGGAAGGGAAAGAGGACCCGGATAAGTAAAGCATTACTGAAAAAGAAGAACAAAGTGGGAAATCTTACTCTACCTGATTTTAGAACCTATTATACCACCACAGTAATCGACAGCCTGGTACTCGTACAACAACAGATACATAGACCAATGGAACAGAATTCAGAATCCAGACATAAATCCATCCACATATCAAGAGCTGATATTTGACAAAGGCCCCAAAACAGTTAAATGGGGAAAAGACAGTCCTTTTAACAAATAGTGCTGGCGTAACTGCATATCCATCTGCAAAAAAATTAAACAAGACCCATACCTCACTCCATGCACAAAAACTAACTCAAAATGGATCAAAGACCTAAATACAAAATCTAAAACAATAAAGATCATGGAAGAAAAAATAGGGACAACATTAGGAGCCCTAATACATGGCATAAATAGTATAAAAAAAGAAGTTGGTTTTTTTTTTTTATACTATTTACGCCATTTTAACAAAACATTATTAAGAATACAGGAGAAAAACTGGATAAAAGGGAGCTCCTAAAAATCAAACACCTATGCTCATCCAAAGACTTCACCAAAAGAGTAAAAAGATTACCTACAGGCTGGGGAAAAGTTTTTAGCTGTGACATTTCCGATCAGCACCTGATCTCTAAAATCTACATGATACTGCAAAAACTCAACTATGAAAAGATAAATAATCCAATTAAAAAATGGGCAAAAGATATGAACAGATATTTCACTAAAGAAGACATTCAGGTACCTAACATATATAAGAAAATGCTCACGATCATTAGCCATTAAGAGATATGCAAATCAAAACTACAATGAGATTCTACCTCGCTCCAGCGAGGCTGGCATTGATCCAAAAAAACACAAAATAATGAATGTTGGAGAGGTTGTGGAGAGACTGGAACACTTATATACTGCTGGTGGGAATGTAAAGTGGTACGACCACTTTGGAAATCGATTTGGCACTTCCTTAAAAATCTAGATATAGAGCTACTATACAATCCAGGAATCCTACTCCTCAGAATATATCCTAGAGAACAAAGAGCCTTTACACAACAGATATACGCACACTCATGTTCATTGCAGCACTGTTTACAATAGGAAAAAGATGGAAGCAACCAAGGTGCCCATCAACAGATAAATGGATAAATAAATTATGGTATATTCACACGATGGAATACTATGCATCGATAAAGAACAGTGAGGAATCTGTGAAACATTTCATAACATGGAGGAATCTGGAAGGCATTATGCTGAGTGAAATTAGTCAGTTGCAAAAGGATAAATATTGTATAAGACCACTAATATAAGAACTCGAGAAATAGTTTAAACAGAGAAGAAAATACTCTTTGATGGTTACGAGAGGGGGGAGGGAGGGAGGGAGGGAGAGAGGTATTCAGTAGTTAGATAGTAGATAAGAGCTATTTTAGGTGAACGGAAAGACAGCACACAGTACAGGAGAGGTCAGCACAAATGGAATAAACCAAAAGCAAAGAAATTTCCTGAATAAACTGAACGCTTTGAAGGCCAGTGTATCAGGGGCAGGGGTTTGGGGATCATGGTTTCAGGAGACATCTAAGTCAACTGGCATAATAAAATCTATTAAGAAAACATTCTGCATCCTACTTTGGAGGGTGGCATCTAGGGTCTTAAACACTAGCATGCGGCCATCTAAGATGCATCAATTAGTCTCAACTCACCTGGACCAAGGGAGAATGAAGAACACCAAAGACACAAGGTAATCATAAGCCCAAGAGACAGAAAGGGCCACATAAACCAGAGACTATATCAGCCTGAGACCAGAAGAACTAGATGGTGCCTGGCTACAACCAATGACTGCCCTGACAGGGAAGTCAACAGGGAACCCCTGAGGGAGCAGGAGAGCAGTAGGATTCAGACCTCAAATTCTCGTAAAAACACCAGACTTAATGTCTGACTGAGACTAGAAGCACCCCAGTGGTCATGCTCTCCAGACGTTCTGTTAGCCCAAGACAGGAACCATTCCCAAAGCTGACTCTTCAGACAGGGATTGGACTGGACAATGGGATAGAAAATGATACCGGTGAAGAATGAGCTTCTTGGATCAAGCAGACACATGAGACTATGTTGGCATCTCCTGTCTGGAGGGGAGATGAGAGGGTAGAGGGGGCCAGAAGCTGGCGGAATAGACATTAGGGGAAAAGCAATTAGGGGTATATAGCAAGGTGTATATAAATTTTTGCATGAGAGACTGACTTGGTTTGTAAACTTTCACTTAAAGCACTATATATATATATATATATATATATATATATATATATATATATACACATACCTCCAAAGAAAAAAAAATCACTGAGTAGGGGATGGAGCCACAGGGATGGGGATAAAGACGTTTCATGCCATCATCTCCGGGGAAAAGAGGCTAAGCCAGATCTGAGGAAAGTCCGTCGGAATCCTAACCTGCATGATGCATGCTGCAACAGACCAAAAGACATCCTGAACCTGCATGAAATGGGATTTTGCACAATCTGTATTTTTAGAAGTTTCTCATTCCTTTTTGCAGTCCTGATTTGGCACACCAAGATGACAGCTCTTACTCTCCAGATCAAAGAAATACAGTCAAACCTTCAAATATATGGCAGCCAGTTGCCAACAACTCAGTCTGGTGGAGACTGGAAGTTGTGGTCCATTAGTCTTTTGGAATAATCTTTCCCTTGTGTCTTTGATTTTCTTCATTCTCTCTTGTTCCAGACAGAATGAGACCAGTGGAGTATCTCAGATGGCCACTCACAGGCTTTTAAGACCCCAGATGCTACTCACTGAATTAGGATGTAGAATATTTTCTTTATAAACTATATTATGCCAATTGAGCCAGATGTTCCCCAAGACCATAGTCCTCAGCCCTCAGCCCAGTAGTTCAGTTCCTCGGAGAGTTTGGATGTGTCTATGGAGCATCCACGACCTTGCCTTGGTCAAGTTGTGCTGGCTTCCTCAGTATTGTGTACTGTCTTACCTTTTACCAATCTAAAAAAAAAAAAAAACATTGTCCTCAAGTCGATTCTGACACATAGCGACCCCACAGGCAGAGTAGAACTGCCCCATAGGGTTTCCAAGGAGCTGCTGGTGGATTCAAACTGCCAACCTTTTAGTTAGCAGCTGTATCACTTAACCACTGTGCAATCAAGGCTCCATCCCTTCACCATAAGTAGAAAAACACCATAGGTACCACTTATCTACGGTCTACTTAGTGTTTTTCCCTCCCCACCACCCCCTAGATGCCCTTTATTGTGTAGTGGAATTTCTCTTCTGTACCAATTTTATTGAGTGTTTATCAGGAATGGGTGTTGGACTCTGTGGAATGCCTTTTCTGTGTTGACTGAGATGATCATGTGATTCTTTTATTTATGTGGTGGATTATGTTGATTGATTTTCTAATGCTGAACCATCCTTGCATAGCCGGTACTAATCCCACTTGGTTGTTGTGTATTATTTTTTTGATATGATGCTGAATTCTGTTAGTTAGAATGTTGTTGAGAATTTTTACATCTACATTCATGAGAGATATCGGTCTATAATTTTCCTTTTTTGTGGTGTCTTTGCCTTGTTTTGGTGTCAGGGTTATGTGGCTTCATAGAATGAATTCGGAAGTATCCCTTCTTTTTCCATGTTCTGAAATAATTTGAGTAGAGCTTGTGTAACCTCTTCTCTGAATGTTTGGTAGAATTCTCCAGTGAAGCCATCTGGGCGAGGGCTTTTTTTGTTGAGAGTTTATATTACTTTTTCAATCTCTTCTCTTGCTATGGGTCTGTTGAGGTTTTCAGTTTGTGTTAGTTTGGGGTGGTAGTGTGTTTCTAGAATTTGTCCATTTCCTCTAGGTTTTCATATTTGTTGGAGTATAGTTTTTCACAGTACTCTGTTATGATCCTTTTTATCTCACTTGGGTCTGCTGTAATGTCCCCCATTTCATTTATTATTTGGGTTATTTGAGCCCTTCCCTGTTTTTCTTTTGTCAATTTGGCCAATGGTTTGTTGATTTTGTTGATCCTTTCAAAGAACCAGGTTTTGGCTTTATTGATTCTATTGTTTTTCTGTTCTCTATTTCATTTATTTCTGCTATGATCTTTATGATTTCCTTTCTTCTGGTGGCTGTGAGCTTCTTTTGCTGTTCTCTTCCAATTTGTTCGAGTTATGTAGCTAATGTTTTAATTTTGTCCGTTCTTTTTGATGTGTGCATCTATTGCTATAAATTGACCTCTGAGTTCTGCCTTTGCTGTGTCCCAAAGGTTTTGGTATGATGTATTTTCATTTTCATTTGATTCTAGGAATTTTTTATTCCACCTTTGATTTCTTCTATTACCCACTGGTTTTTAAGCAGGGTGTTATTCAGTTCCCTTGTATTTGATTTTTTTTTCCTTGCTCTTCCTGTTAATAATTTCTACTTTGATGGCACTATGATCAGAGAAGATGTTTTGTATTATCTCAGTGTTTTGGATTTTGCTGAGGGTTGCTGTCTGGCCTAAAATGTGGTCTATTCTGGAGAACATTCCGTTTGCATTGTAAAAGAATGTGTACTTTGCTGCTGTTGGGTGGAGTATTCTATATCTGTCTATGAGGTAAAGTTGGTTCATGTCGCCTTTAGATCTTCTGTATCTTAGTTGAGCTTCTTTCTAAATGTTCTGTCCTTTACTGAGAGTGCTGTGTTGAAGCCTCCTACTACTATTGTTGAACTGTCAATTTCTCTCTTCAGTGCTATTAGAGTTTGTTTTATGTATTTTGGAGACCTGTCATTGGGTACATAGATACTTATTACAGTATGTCTTCATGATGGATCATCCCTTTAATCGTTATATAATGCTCTTTGTCTTTTATGGTGGATTTTGTTTTAAAGTCTATTTTATCTGAGATAAATACTGCCACTCCTGCTCTTTTTTGGTTGCTGTTTGCTTGATATATTTTTTCCATTCTTTGACTTTTAATATATTTATGTCCTTGTTTCTAAGGTGTGTCTCTTGTAGAAAGCATATTGATGGGTCCTGTTTTCTTTATTCATTCTGTCACTCTCTGTCTCCTTATGGGTGCATTGAACTCATTTACATTCAGTGTGATTACTGATAGGTGTGAGTTTATTGCTGTCATTTTGTAGTGTTTTTGTATGTGTGTGTGTGTGGTGCTCACATCTTCTTTGTTCTTCTTACTTTCCTGTGCCGAATTCCTTTTGTTTGTGGGATTTTTGTTTGTTTGTTTGTTTGTTTCATTTTTTGTAGAGTTTGTGTTTACTGAGACTTTGTTTTTCTTCTTTATTTTGATGAGCAGGTTTGTTAACTTTCCTTGTGACTGCCTTGAAATTTACTCCTATCTTGCTAAGTGTGAACCAGTCTTTTATTGCTTGATATCATCTTGACTTCCTCTCCATTTGAAAGTTCTGTACTTACACCATTTATTCCCTTTTTTATTGTTCTGATGTTGTTGTCATTTATAGATTGACCTCTCTGGTTCCCTGCTGTAAAATTTTAGTTTTGATTTATCCTTGAGGGTTCACTACCTAGGCTGGTATCTGGCTGACGCAGTCTTGCCTCCTAGATTCAGACTGTTGTCCCATGTTGTTGGTTATGTAACAGTAGGACTCCTTTTAATAATCCTTATGAGTTTGGTTTGGTTTTTACATATTCCCTTAATTTCCGTTTATCTGGAAACGTCCTAATTTCACCATCGCACTTGAGCAAGAGTTTTACAGAGTATATTATCCTTGGTTGGCAATTTTTTTTTTCTTTCAAAGTTTTATATATGTCATCCCATTGCCTTCTTGCCTGCATGGTTTCTGCTGATAAATCTGAGCTTAGTCTTATTGTTCCCCTATGTATGTGACTTTTCATTTTTCTTGAGCTGCTCTCAGGATTCTTTCTTTGTCTTTGGTTTTAGTGAGTGTGGTTATGATAAATCTTGGTGTTTCTATCTTGGGGTCTATCCTGTATGGGGTTTGTTGAGCTTCTTGGATGGCCAGCTTTTCAACTTTCATGATATTAGGGAAGTTTTCTGTCAGTAAATCTTCAGTGATCCTCTCTATGTTTTCCATTCTCTCTCTCTGTTGTGGAACTCCAATCACACACAAATTTTTGCTTTTGATTGTATTCCACGTCGTTCTCAGGATTTCTTGATTTTCCCTCATTTTTTCTCTGATTTTTCCTCAAAGTGATATCCAAGGATTTGTCTTCAATTTCACTGATCCTGTCTTCCATCATTTCAAATTTGCTCCTAAAACCTTCTATGGCACTGTCCATTTCTGAAATCTTGTTGTTTATCTTTTAGATTTCTAATTGCTGTTTTTGTATGGTTTGTTGTTGTTTGTTTATTTTGACATTCTGTCCCTGTATTATTTTATTGAATTCTACCATTGTTTTGTCTGTCTTTTCCACCATTTTATCTGTCTTTTTCATGATTTTGTGTATTTTTTTCCCTTATTTTTGTCTGCATCTTCCTTCTTCTCTTGTAGAGCCCTGAATATTACAGTTTTGAATTCCCTATCAGGCAGTTCCAGTGCCCTTTCTTCTACTGGAAGGTCATCTGGTGTTTTATTTTGGACACTTTCTAGAGCCATCCTATCCTGTTTGTTATGTGTGTGTGTGTGTGTGTGTGTGTATATATATATATATTTGTTTTGTTGGAAACCCTGGTGGTGTAACGGTTAAGTGCTACAGCTGCTAACCAAATGGTCAGCAGTTTAAATCCACCAGGCACTCCTTGGAAGGTCTATGGGACAATTCTACTCTGTCCTATAGGGTCGCTATGAGTCAGAATCGACTCAATGGCACTGGGTTTGGTTTTGGTTTATATATTTTGATATGGTCCACTGTCTTTGGATATCCAGGAATTATTTTCTTCATTTATTGACTGTAGATTTGTTTGTTTCGTCCTCCTTTTTTGTTTTATCTAGTTATGTCTGGGCAGGTGGGCTGGGTGTTCTTTGTTGTTTGCTTGTCTATGGGCATGATACTTTTCACCACCTTGTCCAGGTGGGGTGGGCAAGGCCAGTTGCTCCGCAGGTGCTCTGTCTTCTGCTGGCAGCTCCATGAAGTTGCCTTCCCATACGCCATCCACCGCTCTTCATGGCTGAAGGGTCTAAAATGAGGTTCCTCATCAGCTGGCAGGGGACCTCCTCTCCACTGCTCTCCTCATTCTTTGTTTTCTGTCAGCCTCCTACTTCACTCGGTGTTTGGTTGAGTTATTTATTCCCTCATTTGCCACTTAGCATTCCAGGACTGACGACTACAACTGTTTTACTCAGATTTAAGGTTTTTTCTGTAGAGGGATGGTGTGGTGCCTCTATAGCGCCATGTTGGCTCCACCCCCTCAATAATTACTGTTCTTAATGTGGTAGGAAACACTCAGCTAGCACCTAGGAAAGGCAAAAGCATTGGTCAAGGGATATTTTAACCAAATCTCTAGGAAAATCAAGCAATGGGGCCTCTACAGCCTCAGCAGAGTCCACATGTTGCTAAGTCCCTTTGACTAACATTTAAAGATTCTGAGCTGGGACAGAGATGAGGCGAGGGAATAAGGGAAGAGAAGCAGATAATTCCCTCCACCAGGAGTTTTCTCTAGTGCTTGCTTAGGATTCCCAAAAGCACTGGCAACTGAAAAAGCACATATCTAGAATAGCGTGCCCACCACCTCTTTGGGGCCCTGGGCCTTGGCAGACATTACTAATTGATCATGACACTTTTTGCTGCTAAACCTGGATAATGCAACAGAAGCCTGTACACGGTGATTCAGACAACCAAGAGCTGTCCTGCTATATAAAACTCATCTGCTATCCTTGCTCTAGGGAATAAAGAACAAAAGAAGCATCCTAAAATCCAGCTGCCTTCATATGCTGGGAAATCAGGGCAGAAGACAAGACTGCTGTTTGTCTGTTGCCTTAAACAGATAGATATCCTAGGTCTGACTCTGACTCAGATTGGCCTAAGTTAGATAAAAGAGTAGGAACTCTCGGTTATGTGTTAGCTCTAAGACTTAGTGGAATTCTGTTTTGTATGTCTCTTGAAAGTCAAAAAGTGCCCTGGAAGCAGATGCAGTACTACTTCTACCTAAAAACAAGGTAAAAGTATGGAAAGACCTGCAGAGGGCCTTGCCAGGCCAAAGAGATTAGGTTTCAATTATCTAGCAATGTGGTCCACTAGGATCACAAGATCAGACAAAATGCTTCAAAATCAAAACCTAGATATTTTAACACCCATTCATGTCAATAGTTTTGTCTTCACCAAAAAAATTTAAGAAGCACTTTACAAAGAGCATCGGTGAAAGCTAAAGTGAACAGGTCCTCCCTCTTCTCCCACAAGCACACCCTCCAATGGAGACTCTCCATCCATATCCCCATTCAGTAATGAAGGCCTTACTCCCCCAGCTGCTTGGAGAAGTACCAACAGAAATCCCTTAGTCACTAATACCTGCAAGGGACTGCCTCTGCTGAAGAGTGTCCACCACTAAAGATCAGGGTAGCCCGCACACAATAATGGACTGTTATGGAGATATAAGGGCCAAGCCCCTGAAGCCAGTCAGGGAGAACCCTAGAGTTGCACTCCAGCTTCGGAGCTCCCCAGAGAAGCCCTTGTTGAGACTACAGTACAGTTTAGGTCCCCCTCTGTCCACAGCCTGCTGCTGTCCCCTCCCTCCCATACGTGTTGATCCTAATAAAACCGTTCCCCACACTCGCGAATCTTCATTTCAGACTTGGCTTCCCAGGGAACCCCAGCTGCCAAGATGAGTGGCAGGAGAAAAAAAAGAAGTAACGGGCCAGGCAGTCCTTAAATTCCAACTTCAGTCCTGGGCACCTGGCTCCTCTTATTCTTCTACTTCTCACAACAGTGTCATGCCCATTCTACAGATGGGGATCCACAAGGTAGTGTCAGTGGATAAGGTCAATTGCCCAAGGTTATTAAACTAGCCCAATCTTGTTCCCACACACCACATAGACACACCACACAGCCCTTTAACAATCTCTTGATAACTGGAATCTAAATGGACAAGTTAAAACAAGTCTTGTTTTGGCCAAATTAGGTGGTGCTCTGGTGTTGCAGTAGTTAAGATCTCAGCTCCTAACCAAAAGGTCAGCAGTTCAAATCCAACAGTTGCTCCTTGGAAACTCTATGGGGCAGTTCTACTCTGTCCTATAAGGTTGCTATGAGTAGGAATCAACTTGATGCCAGTGGGTTTGGCCTTGTTTGTTTTTTGGGTTTTTATCCTTCAATGAGATTCTGCAGATATTCACTGAGCTCTTACCAGTGTTCTGAGAAATTCAAAAAGTTGAGAGAGACAGAAAGACGTCAGAGACAGAGAGAGGAGACATCCCCCAGTTCTTTAGCTCATTGACAATTTGTTGTTGTTGTTGTTGTTAGCCGCTGTCCAGTCAGCTCTGATTCATGGCAACCTTACGTATAGCAAAGCAAAACGTTACCTGATCCTGCACCATCTTCAAGAATGTTGATATGTTTGAGTCCACTATTGTGGCAACTTCTCAGTTCATCTCACTGAGGTTTTCCCTTGTTTTTCGTTGGCCTTCTACCTCACCACACATGACTGCTTTTTCTAGTGATTGGTCTTTTCTGATGATGTGTCCAAAGTAAGTGACTCAGTTACATGGTGCTGCTATAACAGAAATACCATACATGGGTGGCTTTCACAAACAGAATTTTATTTTCTCACAGTTAGGAGGCTAGAAGTCTGAATTCAAGATGCTGGCACTAGGGGAAGGCTCTCTCTCTCAGCTCTGTGGGAAGGTCCTTGTGTCTTTTGAGCTACTGCTTCTCAGCGAGCTTTACGTGGCACGGCATCTATCTCCCCCCATCTCTGCTTGCTTAAACCCCGGTGCCATCAAGTCACATTCCAACTCGTGGCAACCCTATAGGACACAGGAGAACTGTCCCGTAGGGTTTCCAAGGCTGTAATCTTTATGGGAGCAGACTGCCACATCTTTCTCCCACAGAGCTGCTGGTGGTTTCGAGCCACCAAGCTTTCCGTCAGCAGCCAAACACTTAACCACTGCACCACCAGGCTTCCTTCAACCTTGCTTAATCCGCTCTTTTATATTTCAAAACGTATTAACTTAAGACACACCCTACACTAATTAACATAACATTAAATCATTAACATAACAAAGAAAACCCATTCCCAAATGGGATTATATCCACAGGTATAAGGATTAAGATTTACAACACACATTTGGGGGGGTGTTGTTTGTTACTGTTAGGTGCCATCGAGTCGGTTCCAACTCATAGTGACCCTATGCACAACAGAACAAAACGCTGCCCGGTACTGCGCCATCCTTACAATCATTATTATGCTTCAGCTCATTGTTGCAGCCACTGTGTCGATCCACCTCGTTGAGGGTCTTCCTCTTTTCCGCTGATCCTGTACTTTACCAAGCATGATGTCCTTCTCCAGGGACTGATCCCTCCTGACAACATGTCCAAAGTATGTAAGACGCAGTCTCGCCATCCTTGCTTCTAAGGAGCATTCTGGTTGTACTTCTTCCAAAACAGATTTGTTCGTTCTTTTGGCAGACCATGGGATATTCAATATTCTTCACCAACACCACACCTCAAAGGCGTCAATTCTTCTTCGGTCTTCCTTATTCATTGTCCGGCTTTCACATGCATACGATGCAACTGAAAATACTGTGCCTTGGGTCAGGTGTACCTTAGCTCTTAAAGGTGACATCTTTGCTTTTCAACACTTTAAAGAGGTCCTTTGCAGCAGATGTACCCACTGGCAATGCGACGTTTGATTTCTTGACTGCTGCTTCCATGGCTGTTGATTGTGGAACCAAGTAAAATGAAAACCATGACAACTTCAATCTTTTCTCCATTTATCATGATGTTGCTCATTGGTCCAGTTGTGAGGATTTTTGTTTTCTTTATGTTGAGGTGTAATCCATACCGAAGGCTGTGGTCTTTGATCTTCATTACTAAGTGCTTAAAGTCCTCTTCACTTTCAGCAAGCAAAGGTTGTGTCATCTGCATAAAGTAAGTTGTTAATGAGTCTCCCTCCAATCCTGATGCCCCATTCTTCTTAATATAGTCCAGCTTCTCGGATTATTTGTTTATCATACAGATTGAATAGGTATGGTGAAAGGATACAACCCTGACGCACACCTTTCCCGACTTTAAACCAATCAGTACCCCCTTGTTCTGTCTGAACAACTGCCTCTTGATCTATGTAAAGGTTCTTCATGAGCACAATTAACTGTTCTGGAATTCCCGTTCTTCACAATGTTATCCACAATTTCTTATGATCCACACAGTCAAATTCCTTTGCATAGTCAATAAAACACAGGTAAACATTCTTCTGGTATTCTCTGCTTTTAGCCAGGATCCATCTGACATCAGCAATGATATCCCTGGTTCCACGTCTTCTTCTGAAACCAGCCTGAATTTCTGGAAGTTCCCTGTCGATATACTGCTACAACCATTTTTGAATGATCTTCAGCAAAATTTTGCTTGCTTGTGATATTAATGATATTGTTCTATAATTTCCACATTTGGTTGGATCACCTTGCTTGGAATAGGCATAAATATGGATCTCTTCCTGTCAGTTGGCCAGGAAGCTGTCTTCCATATTTCTTGGCATAGATGAGTGAGCACCTCCAGCGCTGCATCTGTTTCTTGAAACATCTCAGTTGATAATCCCTCGATTCCTGGAGCCTTGTTTTTCGCCAGTGACTTCAGAGCAGCTTGGACTTCTTCCTTCAGTACCATCGGTTCCTGATCATATGCCACCTCTTGAAATGGTTGAACATCGACTAATTCTTTTTGCTATAATGACTCTGTGCATTCTTTCCATCTTCTTTTGATGCTTCCTGCATCGTTTAATATTTTCCCCCATAGAATCCTTCACTATTGCAACTCAAGGCTTGAATTTTTTCTTCAATTCTTTCAGCTTGAGAAATGCCGAGCGTGTTCTTCCCTTTTGGTTTTCTATCTCCAGCTCTTTGCACATGTCATTATAACACTTTATTTTGTCTTCTCGAGCCGCCCTTTGAAATCTTCTGTTCGGTTGTTTTACTTCATCATTTCTTCCTTTTGCTTTAGCTGCTTGACATTCGTGAGCAAGTTTCAGAATCTCCTCTGACATCCATCTAGCTCCCTAGAATCCCATTTTCCCATTTTTTTATTTAATAGAAAGGTAGATACAAAGTCTGTATGATGTGTGTGTGTGTATGTATGTGCATGTATGCTATACACACATTCTTTTAAAAAATCCATGGTGTTACTTTTAAATGTCTTCCAACAGAATAAAAACATACCTATTCTCTTTTTATTACTATTCCTTTTTTACCTAAGATAACCACAGGGCTTCCAGAACCATTTCATTCTGGTTGGAACCCCTGCTGAGAATTTGCATTTCTAACAAGTTCCCAGGCGATGCTAATGCTGCTGGTTAGAGACCAATTTTGAGAACCACTAGTAGAGCAGTGACCTACATGAGAATGACCTAAGGATCTTGTTAAAATGTAGATTCTGCTTCAGTATATCTGGTGTGGAAATGCAAATTCTCGGCAGGGGCTTGAACCAGAACAAACTGGTTCAAAGTCCTGGGCAACAAAAGTCACATTAAACAGAAGCAGAACATAAACCAACTTCAAATGTTCATTTGTTTAAATCTATCTCGTTGACCCTAACCCAGCTGGGTATTTCCATGGCTGTATTACAAATGGCCGCAAATTTAGTGCTTAAAACAACATCCATTTATGATCTCACAGTTCTATAGGTCAGACGTCCAGTGGACTCTGCTGGCTTCTCTGCCCAGGGTCTCATAAGACCAAAGTCAAGGTACAGTTGGGCTGGGCTCTTATCTGGAGGAGCTAAAGAAGGTTCTGCTTCTAGCCTCATCCTGGTTGCTGGCAGAATCCAGGTCCTCATGGTTGTAGGGCTGAGGTCCCCATTTGTTGCTGGCTTTCGCCGGGGTCATTCTCTGTCCCTAGATGCCACCTGCATTCCTTCTCATGTGTCCCCCTCCATCTTCAAACCAGCAACAGCACTTTGAGTCCTTCTCGTGCTGCAAATCTCTCTCCCTTCTCCTGCTGCCTTCTTCTTCTCCCACAAGCCAGAGAAAATTCTCTGCTTTTAAGGGCTCATATGATTAGATTGGAGCCCTGGTGGCACAGTGGTTGAAGCACTCAGCTGCTAACCAAAAGGTTGGCAGTTTGAACCCACCAGCACAAGAGAAAGGTGTGACAGGCTGCTTCCATAAAGATTATAGCCCTGGAAACCCCATGGGGCAGTTCTACTCTGTCCTATAGGATCACTATGAGTGAGAATCAACTTGATGACAATGGGTTTGGTTTGGTTTATGATTAGATTAAATCACTCATCTGTCAGTTTACTGGACTGCCCAGTCCTGAGCCATCCCCAAGATCGGTTGGAGGTTAAACTATTGTGATCCATAAGGTTTTCACTGGCTAATTTTTGGAAGTAGATTGCCAGGCCCTTTTCTTAGTCTGTCTTAGTCTGGAAGCTCCTCTGAAACCTGTCCACCATGGGAGACCCTGCTGGTATCTGAAATATCAGTGGCAAAGCTTCCAGCATCATAGCAACACATAAGCCACCACAGTATAACAAACTGACAGACAGATGGTGGAGAAAGTCCTGGGGGAAGTTCTAAGAATGCTTAGAAGCAAGAATGGCAAGGCTTCAACTTGCTTACTGTGATGGCTAATGTTATGTGTCAACCTGTTTAGGCTATTATTCTCACTTATCAACATGGTTAGGATCCAAAGACCAGTTCATTATGCCAAATCGGTGTTAAGCAAGAGTCAGGGACCAGTCTCCGTCTTCAGCACCAGTGTCCCCCAGTCACTCACCATACATTGGGCACCCCCATCAAGTCTCAGGATGCCCCTCTTCCCCACCATGCCTTCCCCACCACTGTGGGGCCCATGGAGGTTGCAGGTGGTGGTAGTGGTTCTTGGATGTAGCCAGCCTCCTCCCACCCGCTGCCTCCCGCCACCTTCCCTGGATGGGAATTCCACTCATCCTCCGTCTACCCCCTACCAGCCCTACAGCCCCACACGACCCCCTTCCCTCTTCCCCCCTTTCCTTCCTCCCCCCAGTGACCTCCCTGTACCTTCAGGCCCTCACCGCCTCCCCCTGCCTGCCTGTTGACCTAGCGTCGTCCCACTGTCACCCCACACCCTCCATGGCCAGACCAAGATGTTGCGGACCAACAGAAGGCGTTCATCCAGTCACAGTCATCACCAGGGCTTCCAGTATATCATTTGGGGTGGCCCGCGAAGGGCGCTCCGGGCCTGGCCATGGCCCTGAGTGGGGCCCGGACCATCAGAGGTGCCACCTGAGAGTTTTTTCAAAGTTTTTGTAGACACAAAATGTCAAATAATGGGAGAGTCAAAAAGGGAGGAGTAGGTGTAATATAATCACCTCCATGATGAGATCTGATATGAGGTAATCACCTCCATGATGAGATCTGATATAATCACCTCCATGATGATATTTGATACAATGTAATTACCTCCATGATGAGATCTGCTATGAGCAGCCAATCAGCTGAAAGGGGAGTTTCTTTGGGGGTATGGCCTGCCTCCAGTATATAAATGGATGCTCCAGCAAGGCTGACTCTATCGCTGGATCCTGTATCCAACTCATCATCCCTTGACCTCCAGTTCATGAGTGCCAGTAGCCTGGCACCTGACCTGCCAATTTTGGGTTCCTCAGCCCCTGCAGCCATGTGAGTCAGGAGAAGCCTCCAGCCTGACACCTGACCCACCCATTTGGGACTTGCTAGCCTCCCTGGTGGCATAGTGGTTAAGAGCTACGGCAGCTAACCAAAAGGTTGGCTGTTTGAATCCACCAGCCACTCCTTAGAAACTCTATGGGGCAGTTCTACTCTGTCCTACAGGGTCGCTATGAATCAGAATCAACTCGACAGCAACAGGTTTAGTTTGGGTTTTTGGTAGCCTCCACAAGAAGCCCTGGTGGCACAGTGGTGAAGAGATTGGCTGCTAACCAAAAAGTCGGCAGTTCAAATCCACCAGCCACTCCTTCGAAACCCTATGGGGCAGTTCTACTCTGTCCTATAGGGTTGCTATGCAACAACAACAAAGAAATGTTTCAATGCAGTGAGACTCTGGCATGTTCAAGGACATTTCTGCATTACTTCACAAATCTTGGTGGTGGGGGACACCCAATATTCTCTGCAGACACATGAGTCTGTATGGACCTAGTCATTCCACATGCACTTATTAAGTGCCTACTGTCTTCCCAACTAGAAAGGAGCCCTGGTGGCACAGTGGTTAAGCACTCAGCTGCTAACCGGAAGACCAGTGGTTCAAACCCACCAGCTGCTCCATGGGAGAAAGATGTGGCAGTCTGCTTCCATAAAGATTTACATCCTTGGAAACCCTATGGGGCAGTTCTACTCTGTTCTTTAGGGTCGCTATGAGTCCGAATCAACTCGACGGCAATGGGTTTGGGTCTTCCTAATTAGGTAGACCTCCTGAAGATGGCAGGTCATGCCAGATCCAATCTCAAAAGACCTTGCAGTAAGCTCCCCAGGTTACCAGGCCACACTGGCCTGCCTCAGCTTTGGCTGTGGTTGTCTTCCTCATCTCAAGCCAGGAACGCAAATTCCATGACCGAGGCTTCTTGTCCAGAAGCCACACACAGGGTGATAAGTGGGCCCTTCATCAACCTCATTCTTAATTCTCACTATGCTCTTACACCGCAAAAACCTTAATTTATGGTAAGAAATGTGCTTCCCACCCCTCCGTAGAAGAAATAATTACTTTGTCAATCACTCCTCTTTCACTGGACTTACTGAATTACCCAAAATATCAAGATAATGTCTCCCCAGCTTGTTTTTGCTCTGGTACCAGGTTCTTTTCATTAAATTATGTTCAAATGCATTGATTTCCTTCAAGAGGGAGTAGGGGAACTCTGCCAGAAATTAACACTAATCTTCTAATTTAGTAAGAATAAAATATGTAACTGATTAAATCTTAATTAATAGTTCACAAAAGGCTGCTTGATGTCAGGTGTCGTATGCATCTTAATTATCTAACAGTGCTATTGCTGTTTGCAAGATGAGGAAGGGGGCTGTGAGCCTTCTGTAGATCAGTTGTCTTTTTCTCTTTTGCTCTACGGTATCTTCCTCCTTGCCTCCCATCCCTCCATCTTTGTGGTTGCCAGTGGGTTAAGTTTACAACAGGGCTCCAAACCAGTTCAAACCGATTCAGTCATGGCCCATGAAAGCAGAACAAGAATAGATGAGAAGTTTTACAACTTGAAAGACTCGGCACAGTACCCAGGATGGGAAAAATTATGGGTTGAAGCCCTGGAATGGGAGACTTGAAGAGGCGTAGTGAACCCTTTCAGGAGCCTGATGTGTGAGACTGGATGATTGACAGAATTGTAGGAGAACACCACACATTCAAAGCAGCGCAATCAGCCACCATCTTTGAGCAGGGCAGTGCTGCTTCGGACTGTGCTCAAAATCTGAGGGCAAGATATTTGATTGCTATGCGACGTGTATGCTGCCCTTGATCTCTAAGAGAGAGCCTAAGTTTCTAGCCGGGCTTCAACCCATAATTTTTCCTGTTCCAGATATCTTTCTGGTTCACTGTAACTTTAAAAATTTGAATCTGTTCTGGTGATGCTTCCTTGGCCATGACTGAACTGGGCAGAACTGGTTGGAAGCCCTGGTTTACAAGTAAGAACTTTTCATTGCTGGGCCCTCTTCCACAAGCTGTCCCTAGGATTTGCTTCTGAAGGAAAGTGATATAGTCTATCAGACAGGTTAGGCTAGACTAGGCTACAGTTACAAACATCTTCCACACCTTAGACACATATAACCATGAAAGTTTGTTTACCACATGCTACATGTTCAGTGGTAGAATTCTCGCCCCCTATTTGGAAGACCAGAGTTCAATTCCCAGCCAATACACCTCAAGCACGTCCACCACCCGTCTGCCAGTGGAGGCTTCCATGGTGCTATGATGCTGAACAGCTTTCAACAGAGCTTCCAGACTGTCATGGACTGAGCTGTATCCCCCGAAGATATGTGTCAACTTGGTTAGGCCACGATTCCCAGTATTGTGTGGTTGTCCTCCATTTTGTGATTTTCCTGTGTGTTATAAATCCTAATCTCTGCCTGTGGTTAATGAGGCAAGATTAGGTTATGTTAATGAGGATCGGGGTGGGAGGTAACACCCTAACCCAGGTCACATCCCTGAGCCAATGTAAAGCAAGTTTCCCTGGGGTGAGGTGTGTACCACCTTTTATCTCTCAAGAGATAAAAAGAAAAGGAAGTGAGCAGAGGGGGAGAGGAGGACCTCATACCACCAAAAAAGCAGCACCGGGAGCAGAGTGCATCCTTTGGACCTGGGGTTCCTGCATGGAGAAGCTCCTAGACCAAGGGAAGACTGATGACAAGGACCTTGCTCCAGAACTGACAGAGAGAGAAAGCCTTCAACTGGAGCTGACGCCCTGAATTTGGACTTCTAGCCTCCTAGACTGTGAGCGAATAAAATTCTGTTTGTTGAAGCCATCCACTTGTGGTATTTCTCTTATAGCAACACTAGATGACTAAGACACACACCAAGGCCTGGCGATTACCTAAAAAATCTGCTATAGAAAACCATATGGATTAACTTGTTAAAATGTCTGCTTTGAGCACTGTGCCCTTTTAAGAACTATCTATAGAGGGTCAAATTGACAATAGCAACTGGAAAGATCAGATAGAAACCTTAGGAGGCAGTGAGTTTATATTAATGGGTGAGGAACAACTCAGAAAAGGAGGGTGAGAATGGTTGCACAACTAGAAGAATGTAATCAATGTCACTGAATTGTACACGTAGAAACTGTTGAATTGGTGTATGTTTTGCTGTGCATATTAAAAAAAAGTTTTTGGTTTTTTTTTCCAACAACAAAATAAATAAACACCTCTATAGAGCACAGTTCTATTCTGATGCACATGGGTTGGAATTGACTTGATGGCAATTTTGTTTTTTTTTTTTACATGGTCTTAGTGGGCCAGTTGGGGGGCTTTGCTCCACACTATCCACACAACAGGACCCATGTCTGCTGAGCAGCCACCATCTTGAACATGGTTGCCTCTCTCCATGGCAGTGGGAAAGGGAATGTGGCAAATGGTGCAACATCTCTTGATCCTTCTACTCACGTTCCATTGGCCAAAGCAAGTTACTTGGCCCTACCTACACCCAATGGAAGAAGGGAAGCTCAACCCAACACGGCCCCAAAGAGGAGAAACGGAATATGTATAAGCAGCTCTCATGATTAATATAATGTAGAGGTTAAGACCAATGTCTCTGGAGTCAGAGTCCCTGTATGCAAATCTTGGCTCCATCATTCATAGCACTGAGACCTCAGACAAATGACTCACTCACCCTTTCCTCAATGTCTTCATCTGTAAAATGGGGCCAGAACTGTGCGGGGGGGGGGGGGGGTCTTGGGGATTAAATGAGATGATGAACAAAAAGTGTCTATACAATTCAATGGATTGCTTTTGTGTGGTCTTTCTAACCATGGTCTTTTAATTCCCACCCAAGTGATTGGGTGGGACTATACAAATAAGGCACTTGTGGCCCACCAAGGGGCTTGGTCAGTTTTGCCTTGAAAGAGAGCCAATTCCACAACAGAGAGGGGATCCCACCACTACCAAGGAAGAACAGCCAGGAGCAGAGAGCATGTCCTTTGGACCCGGGATCCCTGCGCTGAGAAGTTCCTGGAACCAGGAGACAGAGAGAGATGGCGAGAAGCAGTGGCAGGAGAGACTGACAGGAGACCGTGCAGCGGGCTTCCTGGCCCACGGAGCAAGAAAGCTGAGTGCCTGGGGCGCCTCTGGCTTCTTACTGGCAGGGGCTAAAAAAGCTTTGTAACACTTGCCTGAGCAGGGCAGAGGCCTAGGGCCAGAGAGAGGTGTGCCTGCAAGCAGAGTTGAGAAGAGGCTATGCTGATGGAAGAACTGTATCTTGAGCATTCCTGAGCCTGAATAGTAACCTGTTACTTCCCTGATAAACCCCCAAATTGTGAGTATTGTCTGTGAGTTCTGTGTGGCCATTGCAATGAATAATTGAACCCAGCAGAGAAGCAGAGAGTGCCATGGGAGGGACAGCTGGCGTCAGAATTGGTAAAGATGGTGGAGAGAGGAGTCATGTCTGACCTCCGCCTCATAGGGATCAGCCTTGGGCTGTTGATCTAGATTCTCCTTTCCCCTTGTGACGTTAGAGGGGGTCAGATGCTGCCCCCATACCATTTTTACAGTCTGGCACAGAGTGAGGGTTTCAGGTCAAGTATTATTATGCAAACAGTTAACATGCTCAGCTGCTAACCAAAAGATTAGAGGCTCAAGTCCACCTCAAGGTGCCTCAGAAGAAAGGCCTGGTGAGCTACTTCCAAAAATCAGTCACCGAAAACCCTGCGCAGCACAGCTCTACTCTGATACACTAGGGGGTCGTCATGAGTCAGAGCTGACTGGCTGGCAACTCATGGTTGGTTTATCATTAAAGGAGATGTACAGGTGTTTCCCAGTCATAAGAGTTGAAATTCTACCCTAACCTGCTTAGCCACAATCAAGCCTCCCTTTTCTTAAGATGGTCCAGAGAAATTTCTCTGTTTGCAGGTCCTTAAGTATATTACACCTCTCAGCTCTGCCACCGTGGTCTCTAAGGCTACCCATACACCAAAGCACTTGGCAATTCACCTTCTGAACACCCAGACGCCTCATCCATGCTGCCCTTTGCCCTAGTAAACAAACCTTTCTAGCCAATAAATGGCCTAGTTCTCGGCCTTAATGACATTCTTACACCAGTGTCACTATTTTTACCACATCCACACCACATTTGCGATTATTTACATACTGTTTCCCTTTAAATGGAATCACTTTTTTTTATTTTTTACATAAATACATTTACTTTTAGAGGAAACTTATCACTGCTATAAATAGAAAACCGATATCATTTCAAGTAAAAATAAATGCAGTGAAAATCAAGCAGTGATATTACATTCTGGCTGGGTGCTGTTGGCTGCCAACCCCCGGAGCCTAGGCACCCAATCTCGAGCATTCGCTGTTAAAGACATACCACCCTAGTCAGGAGAGTTGATCCTGGATTTGGACTCCTGGGTCTGAATCTCAGTTCCATGGCTTAGCGGCTGTGTGACCAGACATCATCTCAGATGTCTGGCCTTCAGTCCTCTCATTTGTAAAATGAGAATGATACATGGGGCCAAGCTCAGAGGGCTGCTACAAGGATTGAGACATATAACCTGGCATATGGCAAACACACAACAAATAAAAGTTACGAGCCAGACAGAAGGAAAGTCTCCACCAAGGACGAAAAACCAAACCGACCAACCAGCCAGCTGCAATCAAGTCAATTCCTACTCATGATGACTCTGTGTGTGTCAGAGTAGAATTGTGCTCCATAGGGTTTTCAGTGGCTGATTTTTCAGAAGTAGGTCGCCAGGCCTTTCTTTCAAGGAACCTCTGGGTGGACTTGAACCTCCAAACTTTTGGTTAGCAGCTAAGCATATTAATCCTTTGTACCACCCAGGGACTCCAGGATAAAGAACAGGCAGGGATTATTATCCAGACCCCTATCCCTTCCATGAAACATAAGATCTCAGCCCCACTGGCTCCTTCATTCCCTCAAGCAGAAGGCCAGCCAAAGTTGTGACTGCGACAGCCTATTCCAAACTTTTCCTGCTGTGTTGGGTCCAGCCAGATGCCAATTTCATCCTAGAGATGAAAGAAGTACCTCTATGCTTGGACTGATGGTGAATAAGCGGCCAGTTGTTGTTGGGTGCTGTCGAATTGATTCTGTCAAATTGATTCTGACTCGTGGCAACCCCATGGGTTTCAGAGTAGAACTGTGCTCCACAGGGTTTTCAATGGCTGGTGGTTTTTCAGAAGCAGACAGCCAGGCCTTTCTTCTGAGGGTGGACTTGAACCTCCAAACTTTCACAGCATCCAAGCACATTAACCATTTGCACCAATCAGCCCCCGATGCATCTCAACCCCACAAGCAACAGAATGAAATGCTGCCTGGTCCTGCAATCAGGTGCAGATCAGATTGTTGTGATTCATAGGGCTTTCATTGGCGGATTTTCAGACGTAGATCACCAGGCCTTTCTTCCTAGTCCACCGTAGTCTGGAAGCTCCTCTGAAACCTGTTCAGCATTATAGCAACATGCATACCTCCACTGACAGACAGGTGGTGGCTGCACATGAGATGCAGTGGCCAGGAATCAAACCCTGGTCTTCCACACGGAAGGCAAGAAATCTACTACTGAACCACCAAGGCCCTCACTGGCACATAGTAGGAACTCAGTAAATAAGTTTTGAATAAGTGAACGAATGCCTTAGACTAGGGCTGTGCAATAGAATTTTCTGCAACAATGCAAATATTCTATCTATGCTGCCCAACATGGTGGCCATGAGCTACTTGGAATGTGGCTACTGCAAGTAAGGAGCTGGACTTTTATTTTGTTTTAATTAATTTAAATTTAAATAGCCACATGGAGACTGTGGATACTATGCTGGACACTGCAGCTCTGGACCAATGCCAAAGGCAAAGAAGATGGGGGTCCCTTCAATCATCAGGCAGGTTGAGAGAACAAAGCCCTTTCTGGGAAAGTCAAGAAAGAAAAAGAAGCGAGGTGCTCTCTGGGGACACCTTGTTAATATCATAAGAAGTTGTAACATTTGGGCCTGATGGTAGGAAATGCCAGGCTTTTTCTTAGTTAAGAGGCACCCCACTTTATGGGACACAAAGCTATTTGGCAGCAGCACTGAGAACTCCTAGAGGCTCAGGGAGCACAAATGAAGAACTGTAAGCATCATGATGGGGAACATTAATAGCCCATCCTCTTTTCTGCACAACCCCTGGGGTAGCCCACTTCAAAACATGGCTGAGCGCCTTTATCCAGAGCTGTGGCCTGGAAGGCACTGAGGCTCCCCTCCTTCTTCCTTCTTCTGTGTGCGAACGTGTGGTTCTAACTGAAACATGCTCTTGAAGCCCTGTCCTGGGTGGGTGGTGCTGCTCCCTGGGGAATCCCAGAACGCACTCACAACGGTGCTACTTGGAACTCCCAGGTCCTACCAAGTGTACCAAGGCTTGGTGGGTAGCGTGTGGGAGCCAGACCATAGGCAGGTTGCTTAGCCTCCTGGGGTCCTGATTTGTTCTCTCTCAGATGGGGATGCTAATACCCACTCCTTGGATGGCCGTTATGAGCAATAAATCAACAAATGCTTACAAAGCACTAAGCAAGTACCTGGCACACAGTAAGGATTTAATGTTAATCTCTATATCTGACTCCTCATCCCCCTACTCAAAACTCTTCTGGGGACTCGTCTGCCCATCCCACTGTAGGTACCTCTCTATGATTCTACAGTATCTTCCTTCTTGCCTCTCCCACCCCCCATCTTTGTGGTTGACAGTGGGCTATGTTTACAAGCAAGAACCTTTTATTGCTGGACCCTCTCCAACCTACACCACCTTCCTTCATACAGAAATGATAGAGATGGATCTTGCTCCTGTGATTCAGTTTCTAACCCGTTGAATTTGAGTTCATCAAAAGATTATCCTGGGTGCGCCCTTTAAAAGAAAGAAGTCAGAGAGGTTCCTCCTGGTCTGATGTGAACTGCCTATTGGGACGGTGCAGCAGGGTACTGTGGCTGGCCTCCAGAAGCTGAAAATCTTCTCCACCAACAGCTGGCAAGAAAACAGGGACCTTGCCATACAGCCGCAAAGAAGTAAATTCTGCCAACAACCTGAATCAGCTTAGAAAGGGACTCCAAACTCAGATGAGAATCATAGCCCTGCCGCCACCTTGACTGCAGCCTGGTAACTTGAGGCTGCAGCAGAGGACCTGAGCTAAGACCCCGCTAACCTGTACCCAGACTCCCAACCCACAGAAATGGAGCAATAGTAAAACTGTTGTCTTAAGCTGTTAAATTTGTGGTCATTTGTTACACAGCCATAGAAAACTGATACACCATTTGTCATAATGTGGGGTTTTTTGTTTTTATTTTAACAATATATGCATACAGTTACACAAACTCCTTAAGAAGCCCTGGTGGCACAGTGGTTAAGCACTCAGTTGCTAACTGAAAGGTTGGCAGTTTGAACCCACCAGCCACTGTGTGAGAGAAAGATGTGGCATTCTGCTTCCATAAAGATTACAGCCTAGGAAACCCTATGGAGCACTTCTATTCTGTCATAGGGGGTTGCTATGAGTTGGAATCGACTAAATGGCAATGGGTTATACAAACTCCTTACCCATGCTTACAAAAGCCTGCCCCCCTCTCCTCCTCCACCTCATCTCGGGTCCCCCCACCTTCCACCATAATGCTCCAGTCCTCTGTCCTCCTCCGTGACTCAGACACGCCAAGCTTGTGGTCACCTGTTCTTTCCTCTACCTGAAGCCTCCTTCCTGCCCCACCCCATGCCACCAACACCTTGTTACTACATGTCCTGCTCAAAGGTGTCTTCCCTGACCCCGACTGAAGTCGTTGTTAGGTGCTGTGCAGTCAGGCCCCAACTCACGGCGACCCAATGCACAACAGGACGAAATGCTACTGGGTCCTCCATTGTAATCCACAGGGTTTTCATTGGGTGATTTTCAAAAGTAGATCACCAGCCTTTCTTCGCAGTTCATTTCAGTCTGGAAGCTCTGCTGAAAACTGTTCAGCATCACAGCAACACACAAGCCTCCATGGACAGACAGGTGGTGGCTGCGCGTGAGGTGCACTGAGCAGGAATCAAACTTGGGTCTCTTGTATGGAAGGTGAGAATTCTACCACTGAACCACCAGTGCCCTCCATGTTACTTCTCCACACAGCACCCTTCACTGTCTCGGTGTTCTGGAAACCGTAAGTCAGGACCCAGTGATGTTGCTGTTTTTGGGTGCCATCGAGTCTATTCTGACTCAAAGTGACCCCAAGTGACAGAGGAGAACTGCTCCATAGAGTTTCCTAGGCTGTAATCTTCATGGGAGCAGATCACCAGATCTTTTCTCCCAAGAAATGGCTGGTGGGTTTGAACCAGTGACCTTTTGGTTAGCAGCCGAACACTTACCCGTTGCACCACCAAGGTGCCTTTAGGACCCAGTAGAGTGTGTGAAATCATTTTGGTGAATGGTAACCAGGAGGTGTTTTTCTTTCTTTATGAATAAAATGAATTAAAATAGAAAACATCAGAACACATTACATGTAGTGAGGGCTTTGTGAAATTTTTGTTTTAGTGCAATTATATATGCGTCGGGTGTGTGTGTGTGTGTGTTGGGACTAAATGTAAAATAAATTTCTTACTGCAGGATGAATTCAAAAAGATTGCGAAGTGTTGCAGTGATGTTTTTATTGTCCGTGTATTTGTTTCCTTATTGTCTCTCTCCCACCCACATGTTCTAGAAAGTAGGCTGTCTTGTTTACCACTGAACTGCCTGGTGCTTGTATTGTGGCTGGCACTTAATAAATCTATACTGGATGGATGGTTGGGGGACGGGAGGGGAAAAAAGAGGGGCAGAGGAAAGAGGAAATGGAGAAGACAACCCACAGATTTCTCTTGATTCTCAAAAAGCTGAAATGAAGGCTCTTTAAAGGGTCTCCTTAAAGCCATATAAGGTCCTAAGGAAAGTGCAGCTCTTGCAATAGGAACAGGAACTAAAAGGAGAGGCCCAACCATTAGAAACAGAAAGAGAACGTTATTACTTGCAGATGACATAACTACATACTTGGAAAACCCAATGGAAGCAACTGAAAAACTCTCAGAATGAGCCAGAAAGCAAGCACTTAGGAAAACATTGGAATCCTCACAACTGGACCAATAAGCAACATCATGATAAACGTTGAAAATACTGAAGTTGTCAAGAATTTCATTTTACCTAAACCCAGAATCAACGCCCATGGAAGCGGCAGTTGAGAAATAAACAACGTATCCCATCGGGCAAATCTGCTGCAAAAGACCTCTTTAAAGTGTTAAAAAAACAAAGACGTCATTTTGAGGACTAAGGTATGCCTGACCCAGGCCATGGTATTTTTAATCTCTTCGTATGCATGCAAAAGCTGGGCAATGAATAAGGAAGATGGAAGAAGAATTAAGGCCTTTGAATTATGATGCTGGCAAAGAACACTGAATATACCATGGACTGCCAGAATGAACAAATCCGTCTTGGAAGAGGCACAACCAGAATGCCCTTTAGAAGCAACGATGGTGAGACTTCATCTCACGTACTTTGGACCAGTCCCTGGAGAAGGGCATCATGCTTGGTAAAGTAGAAAAAAAAAAAGAGGGTCAGCAAAAAAGAGGAGGACCCTCAATGAGATGGACTGGCACAGTGGCTCCAACAATGGGGTCAAACATAGCAACAATTGTGAGGATGGCACAGTACCGGGCAGTGTTTAGTTCTGTTCTGCATACAGCTGCTGTGAGCTGGAACCAACTGGTCAGCACTGAACAACAACTATAAAAAACAAACAAAAAACATTGTCATTGAGTTGGTCCTAACTCATACAGACCCTATAGGACAGAGTAGAACTGCCCCATAGAGTTTCCAAGAAGCAGCTGGTGGGTTTGAACTGCTGACGTTTTGGTTAGCACCCAAGCTCTTAACCACTGCACTACCAGGGCTCCAACAACAACATATCAGCTCAAAAATACAAGTCAAGCTCATTAATCCTTTACTTAACACATTATGACACTACACAAAAATCAGAACTGTACCTTCCTTCTTTTCACTGATGAAAACTGGTCTATGATATGCTCAAAGTCATTTTTTTTTTTTCAGTTTCTTCTCTTTCTACACCCAGCAGAGCAAGATCACAGTCTGCCAAAAGCATTAGTTTTAACTTCCTGAATGATCTCTTACAGCTGGTGATGGAAACTTTGAGGGTTAGCAGGTACTGCTCAGTGGCACCCCTCCCCTTCAACTAATGCCCACGGCATGTGCCATACCTGCCTTGCCTTAGATACACCTCTGTGTGGGCTACACCAAAAGACCCCCTGACTCTCTAGTTCCCAGTTGGGTTTGGCCAATGCAATGCACCATCAAGAAATTAAAGCGAGAAAGGAGAGCCTGGAGAGGTACTGGTAATTTCTCCATCTTCTTACCTCTTCATCCTAGGGGCAGTAACTGCCCCTTGGGATTGTCCCAGGAGTATTCTTACGATTTTCCTACACTCTCCCCAAACCTTGATAAATAGTCCATTTATAAATTCTCTTTCAATTGCCCAATTACAGTATGTCTGCAAGGGCATCAACCTATATTGGGTGGCGGGATTCCATTACCAATAGCAATAAAAATACCACACACACACACACACGGTAAATACAAACAAGAAATGGCTGAGATGTATGTAAAAATATATACATTTCGGAGCTTTCCTGTATGCGACACATCATGCTGAGTGAAAGAAGTCTAAGTTTACACCAATCCAATAAAAATTCCAGTAGTTTTTAGGTGGGTGACAAAATTATCCTGAAAATCGCTGGATTAAGAAACAGACAAGAATGTTTAAGGACCACATTGCAGAAGAAGATGAATACTAAGAGATTTCCCATCATTAAGCTACAATCATTCCAGCATATTGGTGGTGTAAGACCGGTGGTAGAGTAGTTAGCACGTGGACACTCTGAACCATACCAGAACATAAATAGAAACATGTACCCTGTGCTAAGGTCCCTGGGCAGCATGAACAGTTTGCAGTTGACTATTAACCTATAGGTTGGCAGTTCAAGCACAGCCAGCAGCACCAGAGAAGAAAGGCCTGGTGATCTACTTCCACAAAGATTACAGCCAAGAAAACCCTACGGAGCACAGTTCTACTCTGTAACACATGGGGTCACCATGAGTCGGGGGCGACTTGACAGCGATGGGTTTGGTTTTTGGTTTTATCCTATGCTAGAGGAGGCATCACACCGATGGGAAAAGGAAAGGAAAATGCATTCACAAAGCAGTTTCTAGAAAATTGAGTATTTGTAGCAATAAAGCCAAATTTACATCTTCATCTCAATCATACATCAAAACGAGTTCCAAATGTATTCAGGACTTAAAATGTAAAAACTGACCATAAAAACTTGAAGGATATAGAGATACACATTTAACTGATGTTAATACAAGGAAGGATTTTCTAAGCAGAAATAAGTGAATGGGGGAAAAAATCACAAAGAAAAAGACTAATCAACTCATTACCTAAATATAAAAACATCTCTATTTCAAAACCATCCTAAACAAAATTGAAAAGCAAATGACAAACCAGGGAGCTATCTGCAACAACCATGGCCCACCAGGAGTATCTTCTTTAATATATAAAGAACTCTCCCAAATCAATAAGAAAAATGGGCTAAGGACATGAATGGAGAATTCACGAAATAAACATACAGTAAATGGCCAGTAAACAGTGCAAGTGTGCCTAATGCATTCTCCTCTATCAAATTGGCAACAGTTTTAAAAAGACTCAGGGGTGGGGGACACAAGAGGAGGTAGGGAGTTACATTTTTTACCACCTTTCTGGAAAGCTATTTAGCAAAACGTACCAAGATCCCTTCAATAGTCTACACAGCATTATTTGTAAAAGAATAAAATAAAAAATGCCCAACTGGAAGGGAAAATTATAAATAAATTCTGGCACAATAACAATATAGAATATTATACAAGCAATAAATTTCATATTTCCAGAGACTTTTTAACGAGAAGGAGATATGTTCAATAGATACTAATATTTTTTTAATCAGGACCAAAAAAAAAACTATGTATTGTGTGAGAGTCAGCGAAAAAGAGAAAGTCCCCGGACCAGATGGATTGACACAGTGGCTGCAACAATGGCCTCAAGCATAACAATGATCATAAGGATGGCACAGGACCAAGCAGTGTTTCATTCTGTTGCCCGTGGGGTCTCCATGAGTCTAAACCGACTTGACGGCACCTAACAACAACAACAACATTGTGTGATTTCAATTTTGTTTTGAAAGAGAATTCTGTATGTGCATAGAGAAAAATGAAAATATATGTGTTCTGGATTGAATTGTGTTCCTCGAAAATATGTGTTGTAAATCCTAAACCCCTATACCTGTGGATGAGTCCTGGTGATACAATCCCATTTGGGAACGGGACTTCCTTTGTTATGTTAATGAGCCCATATCTATGCAGGGTATGTCTTACCTTTGAGATAGTAAAAGAGCAAATTAGGTGCAGAGAAACCAAAAACCAAACCCGCTGCCATCAAGTCAATTCCGATTCATAGCAACTCTATAGGCAGATTAGAACTGCCCCCTAGAGTTTCCAAGGAGTAGCTGGTGGATTCAAACTACTGACCTTTTGGTTAGCAGCTGTAGCATTTAACCACTACGCCACCAGGGAAGCACAAATGGAAGGGAAGATACCTGCCACATGAAGATTGCCAAGGAACCAAGGAACAGGAGCTGAAAAGGCAAGGAACTTCCCCCGGAGCTAACAGGGAGAGAAAGACTTCCCCTAGAGCCTGTGCCCTGAATTCAAACTTTTAGCCTCCTAAACTGTGAGAATACATTTCTGTTTGTTAAAGCCACCCACCTGTGGTATTTCTGTTACAGCAGCACTAAGAAACTAATATGCTTTGGAGAAATACATATAGATGCCAAAAAAAAAAGCAAGCAATGGAATGTTGAATGCTGCCTTCCAGATGATGGGTCTCTGGGTTGGGGCAGAGAGGGAGGTGGAAGGATGGGATAGGAGAGGGTGATCATATGGTTATATGGAGGTCACTGTCAAGGACAAAGCTTTTGTTTGCAGTGAGGGGTTCACAAGTTCTTCCTACATTATTGGAAATAAAATAAATAACAAGATGGATGAACCATATGCAACTGCGGATAATCAACTGCTTTTGATCTTCAAAAACGGAAATGTTTAATAGCTCACCTTAATAAATAGACAGACAGATGGACAAAACTGGCCATGGCTGAACCAATGCTGAGATTATGCCATAATTAAGGATTGTGAAGGAGCCCTGCTGGCACAACGGTTAAGCGCTTGGCTGCTAATCCAAAGGTTGGCAGTTCGAGCCCGCCCTGCTGCAGGAGAAAGACGTTGCAATCTATTTCCTTAAAGATTGTTCTTGTTGTTGTTCTTGTTGTTATTGTGCGCCGCCGAGTTGATTCTGACTCATAGCAACCTATGTGACAGAGCAGAACTGCCCCATAGGTTTCCTAGGCTGTAATCTTTATGTATCTTCCTCCTGCACAGGCACTGGTGGGTTTGAACCACCAACCTTTCTGTTAGCAGCTGAGCGCTTAACCACTGCACCACCAGGGCTCCTATCTGTAAAGATTACAGCGTATGGGGGCAGTTCTACTGTGCCACCTGGGGTCACTGTGAGTCAGAATTGACTAGATAACAATAAGGACTGTGACTAATCTAACTGTAAAAAGATAAAGAATTGGTAATTCATTACAATGTTAATGGTGTGCATCTCCCAGTGGCATGACTACAGGTAATTTATTATTTTCTCCTTTATTTTCTATATCCCAAGCTTTTTCAGTGAAAACTGAATACTTCTATATACTTCAAAATAAGCATCGGTTTCCTTGGCTCCCTATCCTACTCTATCTAATATCCACTCTTGGCTCAAGAAGACATATATCAAGGTCTGAGCCCTTAACTCTCCCTACCTCCCCAGCCCCCCTAAGGCTGAAGTCTAAATCATGGGGATTTGTAATTATTATTACTAATAAGGAAACCCTGGTGGCGTAGTGGTTAAGAGCTACAGCTGCTAATCAAAAGGTCAGCAGCTCAAATCCACCAGACTCTCCTTGGAAACCCTATGGGGCAGTTCTACTCTGTCCTGCAGGGTCGCTATGAGTTGAAATCAACTTGACGACAACAGGTATTACTAATAAAATGATAATGGCAATAACAGCTCATGATTGCTGCGCATTTACCACGATACTCCTGTTTATCTCACCAACTCCTTCCCACTAGGGAAGGGTCTATGATCATCCCCATTTCACAGATGAGGAAACTGAGGCTTAGAATGTCAAGTAAATTGCCCAAAGTCACAAACCAAGTAAATGGCAGAGCGGAGATTTGAACCCAAGACTCCACAGACCTCTCTTGCTCCTGGCACACAGAACCACTAGTCCTCTGAGAATAAAGAAGGCCAAAACCAGTTTACCTGCACTAAGCACAGAGCTGGAGCGCTGGTGGCACAATGGTTAAGCATTTGGATGTTAACCAAAAGGTGGGCAGTTCAAATCCACCAGCCACTCCCTGGAAACCCTATGGGGCAGTGCTGCTCTGTCCTATGGGTCACTATGAGTTGGAATCAACTCGAAGGCAATGGATTTAATGGAAGCACAGAGCTAAGTAGTGGCTTTAAGGAAGGGGTCTAAGCCTCCAGGTGGCTGTGGTTGAGGTCCCAGGACATGGGCTGAGAAGGAGAAAGTGGGGGTCAGGGAGCCGGGGAGGGTGTCAAACTGCAGTCCTGGCTGCCTTTCTGGTTCAGAGCTTCGGCCACTGAAATGAAGCATATAATAGGGTCCCTGGACTCCGTGAGTCAAGCCTGAGACATTGAACTCAAACCAGACTCAGATTCAATTTCTCAGAAATGAGCCCAGTGCTCAGGGTTCTGCTGCCAGAGCTGTTCCAAACACCTTCCCTCCCATCCCTTGCATCATCGCTTGCTCCAGACTCCTTAAACGGGCCCACAGCACCTCAGTCCCTTCCTCCCGCAGCAGCTCTTCTCATGCCCTCCTGCTGGACCTCCAACTCTGAGTGCACCTCGTGCTTTGGCACAAGCCATTACTCTATCCTCTTGTCCTTCCTAACATGCGTGCAGGCATGCACATGCACACTCACACATGCACTCAAATGCACATATACATGAGCATGTACATTCATACACATGCATGTGCACATACAACGCACATGCACAGATGCGCACTCACACGTGTACATACAACACACATACACACAGGCATGAACATGTACATTCATACACATGCACACACATACAATGCACGTGTACATGCACACACACAGATGCACACTCACACATGCACATGTGCACATACAACACACATACACATAAACATGTATATTCATACACATGCACACATACAATGCATGTGTTCATGTGTATACACAGATACAGTCACACACGCACATACATATGAACATGCACATTCATACAGTGCATGTGCACATAAAACACACATGGACATGCACAGATGCATACTCACACATGCACACTTGCACATATAGCACACATACACATGCATGCTCACACATGCATGCACATACCATGCACATGTATATGCATGTGCACAGAAACACATTCACACATGCACTCATGTACATGAAGGGATACATGCACGCACATTTGAATATGCATGTGCATCACATGAACATATATGCACATGTACATGTGTACACACAAATGTACAGTCACGAACTCATACGTGCATGTATACACACATGCACATTTACCCATTCATGCAAACACCCTTCTGATATCTGCTTAAGTGTCCCTTCTCAGGAAAGCTTTTCCTCGTGCTCTTTGTCTAGTCCAGATTGAGCCTCCCCATTATATGCTCTTTCAGAACTGTGCAGTTTTCCTGCACAGCACTGATCACAATTTCAATTAAGCGCTTCTCTGTGCAAATATTTATTCAACATCTGTCTCTCCCACCAGCCGGTGTGTTCCATAGATGCCAGGACCATCTGTCTTGTTCACAAGCACCTAGCACAGTGGCTAGGACACAGAAGGCACTGAATAAATGTTGGGAGAGATGGAGTTATTGTGCCCATTTCAAAGATGGGGTAATTGATCCTTCCATGTATCAACAGTCACCAGGACTCAGTCTTCTAATCCACAGGAGGTGATATACATTTCAAACACACAAAGAGGAGAGCCAGCACTACTGGAACCTTCATGTACCCATCACTGGCTTCAACGACCACCAATTTTCTGCCATTCTTCTTTCATCTGCCCACCCTTCCCATTTTTTAATTGCTTGTTCATTTGGTTTTTCTGGAGAATTTTAAAGCAAACACCAACATTGTATCATTTACCCATAAATATTTCAGTGTGTATCCCTAACGAAAACAGGCTTTTCAAAACATAAGCATAATATCATTATTGCTTCAATGTAATTAGCAATGATTCCTTAATGAAATCAAATACCCAATCTGTCTTCAATGAGTTCAGGCCCCAAAAATGTGTTTTAAGTGTTGACTTATATGAATGCCACCACTCATCTGAAAGTGTGTCGTATTGTGATGGTTTGCATGTTGCTGTGATACTGGGAACCATGCCAGTGTTATTTCAAATACCAGCAGGGTCACTGTCATGGATTGAAATGTGTCCCCCCAAAATCTGTGTCAACTTGTCCAGGCCATGATTCCCAGTATTGCATGGTTGTCTCCATTTTGTGATCTGATGTAATTTTCCCTTCGGTTGTAAATCCTAATCTCTGCCTGTGGTTAATGAGGCAAGATTAGGTTATGTAGAGGATTAGGGTGGCATGCAACATCCTTACTCAGGTCATAACCCTGATTGGATGTGAGGGGAGTTTCCTTAAGGGTGTGGCCTGCATCACCTTTTATCTTACAAGACATAAAAGGAAAAACAAGTGAACAGAGAGAGAGGGACTTCCTACCATCAAGAAAGAAGAGCTGGGAGCTGAACACATCCTTCGGACTCTGGGTCCGTGTGCTTAGAAGCTCCTATACCCAAGGGAAGGTTGATGACGAGGATCTTTCCCCAGAGCAGACAGAGAGAGAAAGCCTTCCCCTGGAGTTGGTACCCTGAATTCTGACTTCTAGTCTCTTAGACTGTGAGAGAATAAATTTCTGTTTGTTAAAGCCATCCACTTGTGGTATTTTTGTTATAGCAGCATTAGATAACTAAGACCATCACCTGTGGTGGGCAGGTTTCAGTGGAGTTTCCAGACTAAGACAGACTAGGAAGAAAGGTGTGGTGGTCTACTTCTGAAACCTTACGGAACACCCTCTGGCTCATGTTAGACAACTTGGAACTTTCAAAGGCAAGAAACTGTATTGGCTGCAAAAAAGGCTGGGAGTTCACAAGGCATCCAGAGGTGTTGACAACTAAAAAAAAAAAAAATCAAATTCATCTGCCATCAAGTCGATTTCGACTCGTAGCGACCCTATAGGACAAAGTAGAACTGTCCCATAGGGTTTCCAAAGAGTGGCTGGTGGATTTGAACTGCTAATTTTTTGGTTAACAGCTGTAGCTCTTAACCACTGCACCACCAGGGCTCCAGAGGTGTTGACAGGACTCTGGAAAAAGGTGAGTACCCAAACTCCCCTCCAGCAGAGAATCTCTATAAATCATGGCAAATGTTTACTGCTTTGAGACAAGCAAGTTCAAAAAAATCAATCCACCCTCTTCACTGGAGTCTCCTAGCTTCAAGGAGATAATAAAACGTTCTGACTAAATAGGAATCACATTTACCTTTGGTTTTTCTAGGGTAAGCCAAGACTCAGATGCATTTCTGACTACAAAGACTTAAACCAAAACCAAATCTATTGCCATTGAGTCGATGCAGATTGCCAAGTCTTTCTCCCGTGGAACTGCTGCGTGGTTTTGAACCACTGACCTTTCAGTTAGCAGCTGTGCGCTGAACCACTACTGTACCAGGGCCCCTTACTACAAGGACAGGGGTCTTGAATCTAACACTGGGTGGAGGATGTTCATTCATTTGTTCATCCATTCAGACACCCACCAACCAACCCCAATTTTCTAGGTCTAGAGCAATGTAGGAATAATGGTAATCGCATTAACATCTCACTTTCACACATGTTCTACCATGAGCTCACCTTCTAGATGCTTTGTTTCATTTAACTGTCACAATGAAGATGACCTACTTTGAAGTGGTAGGTGCTGATAGGCCTATTGTATTAGTTATCTATTGCTTACAAATTACCACAAACCTAGAGGCTTAAAACAGGACACATTTATTATCTCACAGTTTCTGTGGGTCAGAGGTCTGGGTACTGCTTAGCTGGGTTCTCTTCTTCAAGGTGTCACCAGATTGCAATCCAGGTGTCAGCTGGGGCTGTCTCATCAGTGGCTCAACTGGGAAACCTCTGCCTCCAAGCTCCCTCTGGTGGTTGGCAAAATTCACTTCCTGCAGCTACAAGATTAAGGGTTCCAGCTTCTGGCTGGAGGCCACCCATAGCTCCTTGCCATGTGGGCTCCTCCAACATGACCACTTACTTCATGGAAACTTGCTTCTTGAAGGTAAGCAATGGAGACAGACAGAGTCTGCTAGCAGGAGAGTTTTATATAATAAACCACCACCCATCTGTCAGTTTGCCATACTGTGGTGGCTTGTGTGTTGCTGAGATGCTAGAAGCTAGGCCACTGATATTTCAAATGCCAGCATTGTCCCCCATGGTAGGCAGGTTTCAACAGCACTTCCAAAAATGAGCCAATGAAAATCACAATAGAACACTGTCCAACTCACTTGCTTTGGACACGCCATCAAGAGGGGTCGATCACCAGAGGAGTACATCATGTTTCGCCAAGCAGAGGGCCAATAAGGGTGAGAGAGATGGATCAGCACAGTACCCACAACGGTGGACCTGAACATACTGGTGATTGTGAGGATAATACAGGACCGGGCAATGTGTCATTCTGTTGTACATAAGATTGCCAAGATTGGGAGTCAACTCAATGGCCACAAGCTATCTATTCATCCATCTTAGTTTTCTAGTGCTGCTGTAAAAGAAATACTACAAGTGGCTGGCTTTAACAAAGAGAAATTTATTTCTTCACAGTAAAGTAGGCTAAAAGTCCAAATTCGGGGTGTGGACTCCAGGGGAAGGCTTTCTCTCTGTGTCAGCCTTCTCCTCAATCTTCCCCCGGACTAGGAGCTTCTCTGCACAGGGACCCTGGGTCCAAAGGATATGCTCTGCTCCCAGCACTGCTTTCTTGGTCATATGAGGTTCCCCCTCTCTGCTAACTTCCCTTTCCTTTTATCTCTTGAGAGAGAAAAAGTGGTGCAGACCACACCCCAGGGAAAATCCCTTTACATTGGATCAGGGTTGTGACCGGGTAAGGCATTACAATCCCACCATAAACCTCTTTAACATAAAATTACAATTATAAAATGGAGGACAACCACGGAATACTGGGAATCACAGCCTAACTGAGTTGATATACACATTTTTGGGGGAACATAATTAAGTCCAAAACACCATCCATCCATCCATCCATCCACCTATCGAACTACCCATCCATCCATCCATCCACCCATCTATCCTCCAATCCATCCACCTATCTATCTACCTATCTATCTGTGTAATCACAGGAGTGATATCCCATCACCTTCGTCAAATCCCACTGGTTAAATACAAGTCACGAGTCCCACCCACACTCAAGAGGAAGGGACTGCATAAAGGCATCAACACCAGGAGGTGTTCACCAGGGCCCCCTTAAAGTCTGACCACCACACTCATTGTACAAACAAAAAACTAAAACTCAGAGAGCAGAAGAAACTTCCTCATGGTCACACAGCCAAGGGCAGGATCCGTGACTGGGAGCCAAGTCTGACTCCAAACTCCAAAGCCCATGATCTCATCCACAAGAGCATTATTCAAAGAAGACATTACTGTCCTCAAGGAGTCACAGTCTCCCTCACCTACAGTAGAGACAAAAACAAATCAAATTGATCCGATTAGACAAGGATCTAATAGAGGAGCAGACAGAGAGGCTGAAATAGAGAAGAGTTCTCTCAGCCTGGTGACCCTCTGCGTTTGGCCTCAAGTGACGAGTTCTCTAGATGAGGAAGAGGCATGAGAGAATGCCCAGTGGAGTAATGGCAAACATAAAAACAATGTGGTAGGAGATGCTGGCGTGTTCCACAATTGGCAGATAGTTTCAAGTAGCATAAAGTTAACAAAAATAAAGTAGACTGTCAAGACACAAGACTAGAAGGCTGGAAACAGATTACAAAGGGCATTGAATGCCCCGCTTGGGATCTGGGACCTTGAGCAATGGGATGCCAAGGAACGGTGTAAGCCAGAGGGCAACAGGATCAGATCACATTTCAGGGGAATAACTCCGGCTGGACCGAAGGTGGCCAGTTAGGATGTTACTGTGTCAGTCCAAGCAAGAGATGAACTAGGGAAGCGATGATAAGGAATATCCCTGGGTGGTGGAAATGCCAAAAGGTTGAAGGTTCGAGTATGCCCAGAGGCACCTTGGAAGAAAGCCCTCTAAATCTACTTGGGGAAAATCAGCCATTGATAATGCTATGGAGCATAGTTCTACTCTGACACACATGAGTCGCCATGACTCAGAGTGTACCCAAGGGCAACTTGCTGGCTTGTATAAAGCTGTGTACCACTCAGTCACTATCCCTGCCCTCAGGAGCTTCCATTTGACAAACAATATTCAATTACATCACAAAATCCTTGCCTCTACTCCTTCAGCATCACAGCTGCTAATTTTATATATATCTATTTAATGATCTTATTGTTAGCCTTGACCTCTTAGTTGGTAATCATTAATAAACCTAAATAAACTCCCCCCACCAAAAGAAAAAAAGTTACAGAGGTTTAACTCAACTTTCTAAGCTCCCAACCCCTTGGAAATGGGATCTATAAATTATTTCTTCTTGGCAAACACAGCCCCTTCCCTAGGCAACATGAAGGGCTGGCAGAGGCCTGAAAGAGGCATCCACTTCCTCGTCTCTTTGCATTTGTGGTTTAGATGTGCAAAAACATGGTTCAGCATTTTCACTCTAACGCAGATCTATCCACACTCCTTGCCCTTGCTTCTCTCCCCAGCAGGAGATGAGGCCAATCAATCACACATTCTATCAGTCAGCTTTGCCTCTTGGCAATTTCAATAGTGTTGCTGATTGAGGGAAACATGGAAAACAGATCAGGCCAGGTCAAGACAGTCCTAACAAACAGCCCATCAAATGGGACGATGCGCACCTCTCTTCCCAAAGCAGAGGACCCAAGGCACAGAGAGAAGCTGAAATCGCGCTGACAATGGGATGGAGTGGTAAAGAACCTCCCAGCAAGTTCTGTAATGTTCATGCCCCCTTTGATGTATAAGGGACACTGACAGCCCATTAGGTAATTTAAGTGGATGAAACCCGGGTGACTCTTTGAGGCGAATATTTTCTGAATTATTCTTGTGTCCATATCACTTCATCAGCAAAGATCGCCTTGTTAGTAACTGTTGTTGTTGCTGAATCACTCTTTGCTTAAAGTGTGGTTTTCATATCTTGTAAGATGCACTAAGGAGCCCTGGTGGCCCAATGGTTAAGTACACAGCTGGTAACTGAAACGTTACTGCTTCAAACCTACCCAGCGGCTCCGAGGGAAAAGACCTAGAGATCTGCTTCTGTAAATATTACAGCCTATGGAGCGGGAGCCCTATGGGGCAGTTCTACTCTGTCACATGGGGTCGCTATGAGTCAAAAATCGATTTGACAGCACCTAACAACATAAGATGCACTAGAAGTGAAGGGAGGTTTAGATCCAATAGGTTCGGGAAACACCCTATACCTGTACTCTCTCCACCTGGAAACTGGATATTTTCACTGCACATGCAAATGGTAAAGGCTCTGAGAAGTCCTGCAGAAAAGCAATCAGTGTAGCATAGGAAGCAACGGCCTGGTCTCTGGAGTGAGGCACACTCGTCTTTTAATTCTGGTCTTGCCACTTCCTAAAGGGTAACCCTGGAGGGTAGCGGTGAGCATTAAATGAGGGAAAACACGTCCAGCAGACTGCCAGTCATGCAGTCACTTAACACATACTTGCTATAACAATAATTACTAATATTGAACCCAGCATTTATCAAAACACATCTGACTTCTTTCATGTTAACACCCATCAAACTATTCTTCCTCTAAATACCCTCTGGGAAAGCCTTCAATAAATGGTTTGAATTTTGTTCATTTACAAAGTTATGTAGGCCATATTATGAGCCAGACATGGTTCTAAGTTCTTTATACACATTAACCCATTCTAATGCTCACAGTGGTCCCGTGAGGTAGGGGTACCGCCACCACCAGAAGCCATCAAGTCAATACTGACTCATGGCGACCTCATATGTGTCAGAGTAGAACTGTGCTCCATAGGGCTCTTGATGACTGATTTTTTGAAAGTAGATCACCAGGCCTTTCTTCCAAGACACCTCTGGGTGAACTCAAACTGTCAACCTTTCAGTTAGCAGCCAAGCATGTTAACTATTTGCACCACCCAAGGACTCCAAAGTAGGGGTACCATGAATATACAGACTTCATAGATGAGGAAATTGAGGCACCAAGAGACTAAGCATCTTGCTCAAGGTCACACAGCTAGTGAGTGGCTGGCTCTGAAGTTTCTAACCCAGGCTTTTTATGTGGGGGCCAAAAAACCCAACCCCGGGGAACCTATAGAAACTATTTCTCTGTGACTCCTTTGCCCTTCTCCCAAAATTATCCAAAAATCTCATTCTTTTCAAGTCTCTCTTCTGCTCAAGAACCTAGAATGCCTCCTCATCACCTCCAGGATGAAGTTCAAATTCATCTGATCCCTCTACCTGGCCTATCCTTTGTCTTCCTGGTAAACTCACATGCATCCTTCAAAACCCAACTTAAAAATTACCTCCTTGGACAACCGAGAAATCCCATTCCTCGGAATATATCCTAGAGAAATAAGAGCCTTTACACAAACAGATACATGCACACCCATGTTTATTGCAGCACTGTTTACAATAGCAAAAAGCTGGAAGCAACCAAGGTGTCCATCAACGGATGAATGGATAAATAAATTGTGGTATATTCACACAATGGAATACTATGCATCGATAAAGAACAGTGACAAATCTGTGAAACATTTCATAACATGGAGGAACCTGGAAGGCATTATGCTGAGTGCAATTAGTCAGAGGCAAAAGGACAAATATTGTATAAGACCACTATTATAAGATCTTGAGAAACAGTATAAACTGAGAAGAACACATTGTTTTGTGGTTATGAGAGGGGGGAGGGAGGGAGGGTGGGAGAGGGTTATTCAGTGATTAGATGGTAGATAAGAACCACTTTAGGTGAAGGAAAGGACAACAGTCAATACAGGGAAGGTCAGCTCAACTGGACTGGACCAAAAGCAAAGAAGTTTCCTGAATAAACTGAATGCTTCGAAGGTCAGCGGAGCAAGGGCGGGGGTTTGGGGACTATGGCTTCAGGGGACATCTAAGTCAATTGGCAAAATAAATTCTATTAAGAAAACATTCTGCATCCCACTTTGAAGTGTGGCATCTGGGGTCTTAAATGCTAACAAGCAGCCATCTAAGATGCATCCATTGGTCTCAACCCACCTGGATCAAAGGATAATGAAGAACACCAAGGACACAAGACAATTATGAGCCCAAGAGACAGAAAGGGCCACATGAACTAGAGACTTACATCATCCTGAGACCAGAAGAACTAGATGGTGTCCGGCCACAACCGATGACTGCCCTGACAGGGACCACAACAGAGAACCCCTGAGGAAGCAGGAGAACAGTGGGATGCAGACCCCAAATTCTCATAAAAAAACCAGACTTAATGGTCTGACTGAGACTAGAAGAATCCTGGTGGTCATGGTCCCCAAACCTTCTGTTGGCCCAGGGCAGAAACCATTCCAGAAGGTAACTCATCAGACATGGATTGGACTGGACAATGGGTTGGAGAGAGATGCCGATCAGGAGTGAGCTACTTGTATCAGGTGGACACTTGAGACTGTGTTGGCATCTCCGGTCTAGAGAGGAGATGGGAGGGTAGAGAGGGTTAGAAACTGGCAAAACGGTCATGAAAGGAGACACTGGAAGGAGGAAGCGGGCTGACTCATTAGGCGGAGAGTAAATGGGAGTATGTAGTAAGGTGTATATAAGTTTATATGTGAGAGACTTACTTGATTTGTGAACTTTCACTTAAAGCACAATAAAAATTATTTTTAAAAAATTAAAATTAAATTTTAAAAAAAATTACCTCCTTGGGAAGCCCTCTCTGACCACCTCCGTCCAGGACAGAGTGACTGCCCCAAACTTTATACTCCACCCAGCTTTGGAAGAACTTCTATCAGTTAGTATTTCCCAGAATGTATTGCCCATTGCACCCACTGGAGTCGACAGAGCTCCTTCTTCTGGTACAAGTCCTGGCTTTCCTTCCCAACTTGCAGTCCATGGAGGGGGGTACCTTGACTTTACCCCAACCCCAGGAATGAGGCTATGACTCAAATGTGGCCAATCACCCCACCACGGGGATTGTTTAGGCACAGGCACATGACCCCGTCAGAGACAATGAGACTGGACCCCAAGTCTCCCAATGGGTTTTCTTCCTGCAGGATATAGAGTTGGGAAGCTGAAAGCCTGATGCCACCAGGACCACCCTGGGGGAGAAGTCCTGCTTGAGAGTGAAGCCAGCATGGAAGAAAGTGCAGAGCAGAGAAAGGAGGAGAAGAGAGAACAAGCCTGAGCCCCAGTGGCATCAATTGAGCCTCTGGATTTCATTCCATTCTTAGGCTTCTCAATTCTTAGCACAACAGAACGAAATGCTGCCTGGTCCCATGCCATCTAACTGTCGTTGGTATCTCGAGTCCACTGGTGCGGCCACTGTGTATCTTGAATTCCTTCCAACCTAGGGGCTCATCTTCCAGCACTTTGTTAGTTGCCTTTGAGTTGGTTCCAACTCATAGCCACCCTATGCACAACAGAACGAAACACTACCCAGTCCTGCTCCACTCTCACAATTGTAATGTTTGAGCCCACTGTTTCAGCCACTGGGTCAGTCCATCTTGTCTAGGGTCTGACCCTACTTTACCAAGCATGATGTCCTCCTCCTGATGACATGTCTAGCACTACATTAGACAATAGTCTGTTCTGATGCATAGGGTTTTCATTGGATGAGTTTTGGACATCTATCACCAGGCCTTTCTTCCTAGTCTTACTCTGGAAGCTTCTCTGAAACCTGTCCACCATGGATGACCCTGCTGGTATTTGAAATACCAGTGGCATAGCTTCCAGCATCGCAGCAACAGGCAAGCCACCACAGTATGACAAACTGACAGATGGACGATGGAACCTTGTTTAGAAATAGGGTTTTGCTTTTGTTATCAGTTAACAAGGTCATACTGGAGTAGGGTGGGTCCTAGTCCTAGTCCCTTCTGACTGGTATCGTATAAAAGAGGAGAAAAGAAATGGAAACAATCACAAATGGGGAAGACACCATATGAAGATATACCTACAAACACAAAGAAACACCAAGGATTGCCAGCAGCCACCAGAAGCTAGGAGAGGCTTGGAACAGCTCCTCTCTCAGAACCCTCAGAAGGAATCAACATGGCCGATACCCTGATTTGGACTCTCAGCCTCCAGGACTGTGAGACGATTAATTTCTGTTTTTTAAAGCCGCCCACTGTGTGGCATTTTGTTGCAGCAGCCCTAGCTGATGAAGACAGCATGCAACCACACAGACTGGTGCCCCTAAATGTTGGTGAATTTCAAACTCTTCCAGGACTTCAAGGTTGCCTCACAATCATCATTTCCCCTAAGGATGAATGAAGACTTGGCTGTGTATCCACAGCTCCAAAAACGCAGCCATTTCTCAGCAGTTGGAGTGTGAAATCAGGCAGACAGAATATCCGGGTAACGGACCTCCCAGCGTCTGGAGCTGTGGCATCCAGCAGACAGTCATGGCTAGTTGCTTCACGGCGCGTGGGCAGAAGAGGCATCGATCCAGCCCATTCTCCATCGCTCAGCACACCCCAGCAGAGCAGGTACCAGTGCGGACTGTGGACACTGCAGTCAGGCCTGGGCCCAAACCCCACCTCCACCACTCACTGTGTGATCTTTGGTGGAGACTTAAGCTTTGAGTTTTGCCATCCATAAAATGGGTATAAAATACTTCCAAGAAATGTCACTAGGCTTCAGAGAAATAAACCACATTGGCACATCTTTAAGCACTCAGTAAAATATCGAATGTTTGCTACTTAATTTCTTTAAACACACGAAGACACCCAAAGCCTTGCCAACTGAATCAGAACACAGCTTTTACAAATAAATTAAACGAAGTCAGTGCGACTTCATTAAGTGGCTCTGGCAGCTTCGGTGATAAATCAGGCAGCTTTTTACAAATGTATCTCATAGGACCTTAAATTAGCCAAACATAAGGAAGACACACAAGGAACATACAGACGCAGAGATGAATCCTGTTTGCAAATCAGAATGCTATAGAAATGGCCACAGATTGCAGATGATAAATTCTACTTTCCAGAAGCTCTGTTATATGTAGAAACCAGAAGGCAAATAAAAGCATACTTAATGATGATTGTTGGCAACATCTCTTTAAAGAGAAAAAAGATCAAAATGGCATGATTTCACAGTAGTGAACTCAAACCAGCAGTAATATATAATATCAGACCCAAAATTTTTCAAAGAGCTGAATAACAGTTGACTAACAGCTGAATTGGAACCTATTCAGGCATTAAAAAAAAAAAAAGCTGTGACTCCCTGGGCCACTGAATTAGAGCTGATTCTCTCAAATCACTAATGCTTTAGCCTCAGTTAACCCTTACATGGCCTGAATGACAGTACCAAGGCTCAACGATGCCCTGAGAAACAGCCTTCACCATCAGAGGGGCCCCATTCATACTCTGGACCAGGGGTTCTCAACTGGGGGTGATTTCACCCCCCAGGGGCACTTGGCAATGTCTTGTCTGAAGGCATTTTGGGTGGTCGCACCTGGGGAGGGGAGGTTGCTACTAGCATCTAATGGGTAGAGGCCAGGGATGCTGCTGAACATCCTACAAAGCACAAGGCAGCCCCCACTCTTGAGAATGACTGCCCCAAATATCAAGGTTGAGAAGCCTGCTTTGGAGTTCGCCAGGCTACATTTTAGTTGCCTGAGGGTGCATTTAACCTCTCTGAGCCTCAGTTCCCTCTTTTGTCAAATAAGGGGAAGTCACAAGACCTCGCCCCTGGGGTTGTTGAGAGGTTTTGATGAGATATTACAGTAGTATCTTGGTGAGCTCTCGGTACCCACAGGCGCAGTGCCAAGAGTTTTGATACGTATTATTTTATTTAATATTTATGAAAACCCCATGAAGTAAGTAATATTATTAGCCACACTTTATAGATGAGGAAATCAAAAGCCTTAGAGACTAATACCGCTAAGTTTTCAGAGCTGTTGACGGGGGCCAGGCTTCAAGCCACAGCAGCTCGTCTTTACCTCTTCATCCTCACTACTTGGGGTGCTCTCTGGACCAGCAGCATCAGCATCACCTGGGAGCTCTTTAGAAATGCAGCATCTCGGCCCCCCCAAAACTACTGAGTCCAAATCTGCATAGCAGACAGGTCCCCAAGTGATACGCATACACATGAGAGTGTGAGAAACTACGGGCTGAGGACAGTGCCTGTGTCCTAAGCAAACACTCCATAAAGATTAATCATTCTCATTGCCATCCTCGTTTGTAGCCTGCGAGATTCACTAGCAGAAAATCCACTCTCCGAGTCACAACACATGTGGATGACAAAGACCGCACATGGCAGGAACTGTGTCAACACCAAACACCCCAGGGGAACTGGGTCTGCCCCGCCTTTTAGGAAGCCTCTCACTATGGATAAAGACCAGGTGGTCAACCCAGGACACTGATCAGCTCTTCCGATTGCTCAGCCACTGTTTCCTCCTTCAGCATACCGCTCCTCTCTCCAAGGCTTGCCAATTTCACACTATAGTGGGAATGATTCGTGGCCTACGCAGCCTCTCCTGGGAACATTTGCAAAGCTCGAGGCGGGCTTTCTGTCTCTGTTTGATAAAAAGGACCCAGACCTCTGCTGGCAAAACTCAAGCAAGTTAACCACTCTGGGGGCATGGAATGGTGGCATTACGAAGTACCCCCGACTCTCTAAATTTTCCTATTTTTAAAATTATATAAGTAATGCATGAGCACATCCTCAGCATAAAAATATTCAAATAATACATAAGTGTAAAGGGTGCCAAGCAAAAGTTCTTTCCATCAGAGAGGCCACATAGGGTTCAAAGCACAGGTTCTGGGTCCAGAGTGCCTCAGTTTGGATCCTGCCTCCATCCCTTACTAGCTGTGTGTCCGTTGACAACTTAGTTAACCTCTCTGTAACTCAGTTTCCTCATCTGTGTTTCAAAGATTAGTTCAAGGATTAAATGTGATAATGTTTGAGAAATGCTTAGCTCAGAGTATGGTGCGCAGTAGATATCAGCTATCCTTGTCCCTCCCACTACCCCCCTACTCCCAGAGTCCAAAAAAACCCCATTGCTGTCCATTCAATTCCGACTCCTAGCAACCCTGTAAGACAGAGTAGAACTGCCTCATAGGGTTTCCAAGGAGCATCTGGTGGATTCGAACTGCCAACCTTTTGGTTAGCAGCCAAGCTCTTAACCACTGATGCACCGGGGTTCCTAACCCCTACTCTGCCCCCGCCAGTTGTTGTTGATAAGTGCCGTCAGGTTGGTTCCAACTCAGAGCAACCCTGTGTACCACAAAACGAAACACTGCCCAGTCCTGCGCCATCCTCACAATCGTTATGCTTGAGCCCATTGCTGCAGCCACTGTGTCAATCCACCTCGTAGAGGGTCTTCCTCTTTTTCACTGACCTTCTACTTTACCCAGAGGAAAGTCCTATTACAGCTTGGTGTGATGACTTCCAGGCACTCTGCTATACATTTACTTGTATGTTGTTGTTAGGTGCCGTCAAGTTGATTTTGACTCATAGTCACCCTACAGGACAGAGTAGAACTGTCCCATAGGGTTTCCCAGGCCATAATCTTTACGGGAGCAGATCACCAGGTCTTTCTCCCGTGGAGCCACTGGGTGGGTTTGAACCATCAACCTTTCAGTTAGCAGCCAAGCACTTAACCACTGCATCACCAGGGCTCTTTGTTTACCTATTTAAAAACCAGAAAACCAAACCCGTTGCTGTCAAGTCAATTCCAACTCCTAGCAACGCTACAGGACAGAGTAGAACTACCCCATTGGGTTTCCAAGGCTGTAATCTTTACAGAAGCAGACTGCCACATCTTTCACCGGTGGAAGAGCTGGTGGGTTCAAACTACCAACCGTTTGGTTAGCAGCCAAGCACTTAACCACTGGGCCACCAGGGCTCTCTGTGTTTACCTACGTCTGCGCTACAAATACAAGTATGCTTTTAGCATAAAGGTGATCACAGTGGGCCTTTGAGAACTTGCTATGCAGTTTAACCCAGTCTTGAGGATATGTTAATGCTGGTCACGCACGTGTCCCTCTAGCCTTCTAACAGCTCTCACCAGCCATCCTTCACATGGGTGCACCAGGGTGGGTGAACCATTCCCCCACTGATGGGCATTTAGGTTGTTTCCATTTTTTTTTCCCCCAATTGGAAGTCAACTGTAGAAGCAAAGACAGCCCAGCTCGGAGCATGTCAGACTCAAGATGCTAAGCAGCCAGGAAGCTGAGCCAGGCAGAGGATGCTGTCATCGGGGCCTCTGCCAAGGACGGGAAGGATGACAACAATCTGGACGTACTCTAGATAATCCTCCTTACCCTCTCAAAATTGGGAAGTGGCTCATTACTCACGGGCTTCCTGTCACAGCTGGTTGCAGTGCCTTCCCACCCCTCCCCGTGCCCTCAAATTGCCCACTGAGGGGCCACAGCCCAGGCCCCAGGTTCACAGTGAGTGAGGCTAAGGGGCTCATCACTGCTCCCTGAAGATCCTGCCCTCCTCCAACAACCCATGCCCCTGAGCTCATTCTCCACGGACAGGGTAAAGAGAAAGGTCAGATGGCAAAACTGGCCAGCAGTGACCTAAAAGATGGCCTGGGGCGGCAGTTTTTTGACTTCATTAGCAGCTGAACTCTGAACTCTTACCCAAACCTCTAATTTATAAAGCAGATAAAGAGGGGGCTCTAGTTGAACTGAGCTGGCAGGTCAAAGGAAGAAGCGGAGCTCTTGCCCCTCTGCCTGGCCTTCTCCCCTGAGGCCCTCAGGGTCCTTCAGTTTAAAAAACCACTAACCAGGTCCGATGTATTTACTTTTCAGATTTGGTATATGGAATTCACGGAGGGGAAAGTTACTCGTCAAAGGATACACAGAGAGTAAATAGCAGAGGCCAGGGGAGGGCCCTGGTTTCCTGACTCCTAGACCACTGCTTTTTTAGACTAAGGTGTGAATGACTGTACAGTTTTAAAACCACTGATTTGGTCCGATGCATTTACTTTTCAAATTTCGTAGCTAGAGTTCATGGAGGGGAAGTTACTCGTCAAAAGATACACAGAGAGTAAGTAGCAGAGTCCAAGGGAGGGGCATGGTCTCCTGACTCCTAGGCCACTGCTTGTTTAGACTGAGGTGTAAATGACTATACAGTTTTAAAACCACTGATCTGGTCCGATGTATTTATTTTTCAGATCTGGTAGCTGAAACTAATGGAGGGGGATTTACTTGTCAAAGCACACACAGACAGAAAGTAGCAGAGTCCGGGGGAAGGCTCTGGTCTCCTGATTCCTAGGCCATTGCTTGTTTAGACTGTTATCTCTCCAGGGACACTTTTCTTCAGAGCTAGACTTCTCAAACCTGGGTAGGTATAGCCCTAGCAGCAGTGTGTCTGGTACCCCACAGAATAAACCAATTAGATCTTCCTGGATCAGGGGTTTCACTGAGAGATTTGGGAGTGGAAAAGTTAAATAACAACTAGGAAAAAATTATGAACACTGCTTTTATGTTAAAAAGTGATAGAAAATGGAACAGAATGTGAAATTCATTTGAACTCTTACAATAAAACTTGAGACTTTAAATACGTGTTGCCCCTGTTGTCAGTGCTTTCAGACTATGCCCCCACACCACCCCCTCCCTGATGATATGAAGTCACTCTCCTCTGCCATGAAGGGGTACTTCAGTGGAAAAGTTTGAGAAGTCCTGAAGTAAAGGAATGACTCTCTAATGGAAAAATTATAGGCAGCAGGGTAAGGAAGAGATTTTCAACAGCGAAAGGTTATCCTAGGCCCCTGAAATCTCACCCATGTATAAATCCTGCTTTACCTGATCCACAGTTATAATAGCAAACATTTATTAAGCACTTACTGTGCACCCAGCACTATGCTAAGCACTTAACAACCATGAAGCAGGCGCTAGTATTATCACCATTTGACAGATGGCAAAACTGTGGCCTGGGCAGTGTCAGTTACCCAGATTCACCAGTTGATCGGTGGTAGGAACCAAATCCAGAAACTCTTCCTTCCCTACAGGGTGACCAACCATCCCTGCTTTCCCAGAGCTGTCCTGGTTTTAGTTTCTGCATAGTGCTAACCAAAATGTTGGAGGTTCAAGTTCAAGCAAAGGCACCTCAGAAGAAAGGCCTGGCAATCTACTTCCAAAAAACCAGCCATTGAAATCCCTGTGGAGTGCAGTTCTACTCTGACACACGTGGGGTCACCATGAGTCAAAGTAAACTCAACAGCAACTGGTGTAATATATGGCCTGGTCCTGGTTTTAGCACTGAAAGCACCACACCCAGGGAAACCCCACATTCCCCAACAAAATGGGCAACTGGTCACCTGGTGGACAGTCAGCTGAGGCTACTCAGAGAACCAAAAAACCAAAACCAAACCCAGTGCCATCCAGTCGATTCCGACTCATAGCGACGCTATAGGACAGAGTAGAACTGCCCCCATAGAGTTCCAAGGAGCGCCTGGCAGATTTGAATTGCCGACCCTTTGGTTAGCAGCCGTAGCACTTAACCACTACGCCACCAGGGTTTCCACTCAGAGAACAGAAATATTTAATATGAATGCTTAACTTCTCTGCTGTGGGGTGTCTTTAGCAAAGTCACATAGTTAACTAGGGATTCTCCTGGAGAGTTAGAAAAGGGCTGACTCCTGCTTCTGGATTGGTGAGGGGAGAAAACTAAAAACTGCAAGTGTGGATGCAGGCTCTGGGGAACGAGGGCCCATCTTGGGATGGGGGCGCTGGGACAGACAGCACGTTCCTTTATGTTTCTGTTTTAACTAGCGAGACCAACAAGTCCCAGGTTGCCCGGGACTATCCCTATTTTAACACTGAGAGTCCCGAGTCCTGGGGACCTCTTCAGTGTCAGCACACCAAGACGGTGAGTCATCTTATATCCCAATTAGAAGCTGTTGCAGAATTTCCAGAATATTCTAGAAAGTGCACATGACCTCAGCCCCTGCAGGCTCCACATCTCTGTCTACTTTTTTTTTCTTTTAGTTTTTTGAGGGTTCCCCCCTCAAAATTGGCAGGCAGCACAGTACTGTATGCTGTTTTCTTGCTCTCGCTGTGAAAGAAAAAAATATAGACGTCATCGTGCTTTCAAATATGTCTTTAAAAAAAAAAGAAAGAAAGAAAAGAAAATTGCCTGAATGGGTTCTTATTAGTGGAAAGTAAAAAAAGTTTCCAAATATAAAGCCGTTCTTCAGAGAACATACGTTGACCCTGTTATTGGGTTTAAAACTTGCATTTAAAATGTTCTCTCAAGGTTTCAAAAAGTCTTTTTTTGCATACTTATTTTCCTTTTCCTGCTAAGAGCCAGAGTTGGGAACACCTGTTGACAAATGGGAGAGAGGCGGCCTGTCTTGCGCTCTGATGAGTGCTAAGCGCCTCACACACACAACCCCATCCTTCCCCAGCCCCTGTGTCTTTTCTCATGGGGCTCCTTCATCCTGGAATTCCTCCCCACAATCTCCACATATCTAAATGCTACCTGTCCTTCAAGAACTAACTCAGAGGTCAACTCCTTCATGAAGCCTTCCCGGGTCTCCCAGGTGAAGCTGATATAGTCTTCCTCTGAACTTTCTTTACCTCTGCAACACATATCGCACTGGTCACCATCTAAAATTGTGAATACATTCTGTTCTACGTCCTAGTTCATTGCGTAGTGCCTGGGGTCTTAAAAGCTTGCCAGTGGCCATCCAAGGCACAACAATTGGTCTCCATTCACCTGGAGCAACAGAGGAAGAAGAAGAGTCAGGAATAGGAGAATAAGGAATGTGTGGCAAATTGCATCCATGAACAACTGCCTCCTTTGCCATGAGACCAAAAGAACTGGATGGTGCCCGGCTACCATTACTGAAGATTTTGATCAAAGCTTCTATAGAAGAATCCTGATCAAAAAGGGGGAAATGTAGAACAGAATTTCAAATTCTCATGGACTCCAGACTTTCTGGAGCCACAGAGCCTGGACGAACCCCTGAAACTACTGCCCTGAGATAATCTTTAAACATTAAACCAAAAATACCCCCGATGTCATCTTAAAACTGAACGCTAGTTTAGCTTAGTTAAAAAAAAAAAAAGGTCTGCCTTGAGCTTTATGCTCTTTTAAGAACTATCTATATGGGATCAATGTGATAACAGCAACTCAAAAAGTTAGATAGGAGCTTCAGGGGGCAGTGAGTTTATGTTAATGAGGGACGAACAACTCAGAAAAGGACATTGAGAATGGTAGCACAACTGGAAGAATGCAGTCAATGTCACTGAACTGTACATGTAGAAACAGTTGAATTGGTGTATGTTTTGCTGTGTATATTCTCAACTACAACAAAACAAAATTTAAGAAAAGAAAAGAAAATTATGAATATATGTCCCTTTCAGAACTGGCTTGATGGCAGCAGGTTTTAATCCACTAAACTGCATAATCTGATGCCTCGAATCTGCACACAAACGGGCGCCCACAAGTAATACCAAACATCTCAGCGGGTAACAGGCCTGCTGAGAAAAATCAATCCACGGCCTCCTCCCCATTCCATCCCTCCCTTAGCTGCCCCATGTAGCCCCTCCCACCCCCAGTTTCAGAAGTGGAGAAGGCTGGCATCAAGATGTGCAAGGTATTTCTTTCAACTCTGAGAAGCCTTGGAGGTTGAGGTGGAAAACGTGAAGCAGCGGTTATCCCGTGCCTGGAAATCTCAACTGGTGGTTGTGCCACCTTCACAACGGAAACAGAAGCCAAGGTCATGAAAATATGCAGAGTTTAAAAAGTGGGCTGGAGTCCCTGGGTGGTACAAACAGTTAACGTGCTTGGGTGCTAACCAAAAGGTCGGAGGCTTGAGTCTACCCTGAGGTACCTCGGAAGAAAGGCCTGGTGATCTACTTCTAAAAAAATCAGCCACTGAAAAGCCTATGGAGCTTACTTCCATCCTGCCACACATGGGGTCGCCATGAATCAGAGTCAACACAACGGCAACTGGTTTTTAAGAGCCAGAGTTGGGAACACCTGTTGACAAATGGGAGAGAGGCGGCCTGTCTTGCCCTCTGATGAGTGCTAATCGCCTCACACACACAACCCCATCCTTCCCCAGCCCCTGTGTCTTTTCTCATGGGGCTCCTTCATCCTGGAATTCCTCCCCACAATCTCCACATATCTAAATGCTACCTGTCCTTCAAGAACTAACTCAGAGGTCAACTCCTTCATGAAGCCTTCCCGGGTCTTGTTTTGACGCAGAAGCCCTGGTAAGCAGTGGTTAAAGCACTCAGCAATAGGTCGGTTGTTTGAACCCACTAGCTGCTCCGTGGGAGAAAGATGTGGCAGTCTGCTTCCATAAAGAATTACTGCCTTGGAAACCCTGTGGAGCAGTTCTACTCCATCCCATAGAGTCGCTGGGAACAGGAATTGACAGTGGGTTTGGTTTTCAGTTTGGTATATTTTGACGTAAAATGTACCATGAAATGGTACTGTGCCAATCAACAGGACCCAGCCAGAAGAATGCTCCCATTCACTGATGCTGCCTCCCTACGTAACATAAAGTGGTTCAGCCAAGGAGAGTGGACTTGGGCCTTTAGGGAAAGTGACCAGATAGGTCTGCAACAGCCTTAGCAGAAGCGACTCCGTAGGATCTGAGTAGAAAGGTCTGAGCCCTGCTTCCCCTGCCTCTCTCCAGAACAGGACAGATGAAGTCTGCAGGAATTGTTAGCAGCACCTTCACTAAAACACATCTGTTATGGATTGAATTGTGTCCCCCCAAAATGTGTGTCCACTTGGCTAGGCCACTAATCCCAGTATTGTGTGACTATCCACCATTTTGTCACCAGATATAATTTTCCTGTGTGTTGTCAATGCAGCCTCTATGATAATTAATGAGGTAGCACTCAATCTACAAGATTAGGTTGTATCTTAAGTCAATCTCTTTTGAGATATAAAAGAGAGAACCCAGCAGAGAGACAGAGGAACCTCCTACCCCCAAGAAAGTAGCACCAAGAGCAGAGTGTCTCCTTCAGACCCATGGTCTCTTCCTGAGAAGCTCCTAGACCAGGGGAAGATTGACGACAAGGACCTTCCCCCAGAGCCAACAGAGAGAGAAAGGCTTCCCTTGGAGCTGGCACACTGAATTTGGACTTCTAGCCTCCTAAACTGTAAGAGAAGAAATTTCTGTTTGTTAGAGCCACTCACTTGTGGTAGTTCTGTTCCAGCAGCAGTAGATAACTAAGACAACATCCATTCCAAGAGATGCATGAACAACCGTGGGATGAAGGTGGAAGAATCAGTTTTAGTGATTGGGCCATTTCTACCTTCTTTCTTTTATCCACACACCCCAATGAATAGACCTTACTCCCCACTACCACCACCATCTTTTTTGAGGGGTTGGGCACTGGTATTAGAGAGGGCCTCATTTAGATAAAGTCCCTGAGTGGCTCAAATAGTGTGTGCTCGGACTACAGGTTGGTGATTCAAACCCACCCAGTGGCACTGAAGAAGAAAGGCCTGGTGACCTGCTTCCATAAATATTACAGCCAAAAAAAAACCCTATGGAGCAGTTCTACTTCTGTAACACGTGGGATCACCATGAGTCAGAATCAACTTGATGGCAACGAGTTTGATCTGGTTTTTTTGTTTGTTTCATTTGGTTGAATCATATGGGTGGACTCAGGGAAAACTGAAATAAGATTCTGCAGTTTCTTATCGTTAGCCCACAAAATTCTTCTGACACAGAATATTATCCCAGCTGGCTTTGGCTACCTCCTGGCTGTCCCTTAGATCTAGCTGTGGAACCAACCTCACTTCAAAGTCAATTAAGAAATGTCTTCACAGACCTGTCATCTCAGGACATGCTAGACCTGACTGGTCTTAAAAGGAAATATCTTAAGTCGGCCACAGATGTCTCACCCCTCTTTGCTTTCACGATGCCGTGAGTATCTTCATAGAAGTTTCCCCTTCTGTGGACAGCTCTACGTACTGTTTAATCCTTTAAAAATGTGAAGTGAGAAGAGCCATATTGCTGTGTTCCAGGTAGGAAGGAGAAAGTTTCCCAGTAAGAACCTCCCATTGCACCAATATACAGTGAGCTCCAATTTACACTGAATGAAATAACACAGCCTCAAACAGAAGTAAACACCACAGAGGTTTCTCTTTGTCTCACACACAAGAGCCTCAGCATAAGCAATCAGGCTCCTTCCCCCAAATTCCCGGCCACCTCACAACGTGGCCAAGATGGCCCATTACCATGCCTACATTCCATCAGAGGATGCAGGAAACGGAGAAGCCCATTATGGATACCACCCAGAAGGTAAGTGCACACGTACTCTGCTCACATGCCCTTGACCAGAACTTAGCTGCATAACCACACCTATCTGCAAGGGAGGCAGGGAGATGTCTTGATCCTGGGAGCCATGTGCCCACTAAGAGCTGGGAGACCTATTGATAAGAAGTAGTCCCTGGGTGGTACAAACAGTTAACATGCTCTGCTGCTAACCATAAGGCTGGAGGTTTAAGCCTACCCAGAGGCACCTCAAAAGAAAGGCCTGGAGATCTACTTCTGAGAAATCAGTCACTGAAAATTCTATGGAGCACAGCTCTACTATGACGTACATGGGTTGCCATGAGTTGGAGTCGCCTTCGCAGATGCTGGTTTTGGTTTATGGATAAGAAGGGGACAATGAGTGTGTGGGATCAGCAGCAGTCTTTGTCCTAAGCAGTACCCTCTCACAGTTTGGAGTGTTTCACAGTTCATAGCGTCTGACACCTAGGAGGTACTCAAATATCTGAACAATGGAAGAGAGGAAAAGGAAACAAAAACTCAGGAAAAGGCCATCTAGATCCGTGCTCAGGGGTGTGGTCTGGCTCTCCGTTGCTGGGCTGTGTTCAATGGAGAGAACACAGCCAGATCCCACACAAGAGCCTCGGGCTGGGCAGAAGCGAGCACCGGAACTCCAAGAAGGAATTCAATTTCTACAAAGGTAGGAATTTTGTCTATTTTGTTCCCTGTTATCTCCCTAGCGAGTACAACAGTGCCTGCACATAGTAGGTGTTTGAACCAACTGCTGTTGACTCTGACTCATGAAAACTCCATGTGTGCACAGTAGAATTGTACTCCATAGGATCTGCAATAGCTGATTTTTCAGAAGTAGATTGCCAGGCCTTTCTTCTGTGGTACCTCTGGGTGGCCTCAAACCTCTAACCTTTTGGTTAGCAGCTGTGTGTGTTAACCATTTGTACCACCCAGGGTACAAACCCTAGCACATAGTAGGTGCTCAATAAATGGGATAAATGCATAAAAGGGAGCCCAGAGAAGGAAACCGAACTTCGATCCTGGGCAGCTCAGATAGGATACCATTCAAAGATGCCCACAGGTGCCCCCATGCCGTCATCCCTAACATTCCCAGGAGTCGTGTTTCCTTAGTTAAATGACAGCTTCTATGAACAGGGTCCTCTTTCCTAATTAGAAGAGAGGTTAAGATATAACTGATGGGAGAGGGTAACTTCAACCAAGCCCAGTATTCTGACAGAAGTCTACCTTTTCAAGTAGTTTTCCTTTGAAAATATTTTTAGTTCTTTTAAAGGGTCCAGAAGGTTTGCTCAGCTTACAAGGGGAGCAATTTGCCTGGTAGTTCAGAGCATGGAGCTTCTATGTCAGTATTTGCTAAATGTATGAGCTTAAGCATATTATCTTGTTTGTGCCTCAGTTTCCTCTTTTGTAAAATGGGGTGATCGTTGTACATACTACAGGGAGTTCCCATGATGTTAAGTGAGACAATATGTGAAAAATAAAATCAGTTATAAAAATAATAATAATAAGCCATTGAAATGAACTTCAAATGGGAAAGAAAAAGCTATATGGAATAAAATTGACAACAGCAACTTGAAAGGTTAGATAGGAAGCTCAGGAGGCAGTGAGTTTATGTTACTGGGGGAGGAACAACTCAAAAACGGAGGATGAGAATGGTTGCACAACTAGAAGAATGTAATCAATGTCACTGAATTGTACACGTAGAAATTGAACTGGTGTATGTTCTGCTGTATATATTCTCAACAACACCAAAAAAAAATTTTTTTTTTAATTTTTTTAATGAGATGAGGTGTGAAAGCGCTTTAGCACAGTGGCTCGCACAAAATAGGTCCTCCGTAAATGCTAGTTACTGGGAGAAGCATGTCTATCTGTAATCTGAAGTTCCCTCATTATTCCAAGGCTCTTCACAGACCTCATGAGGAAAAAGAGGGCTGGTACACAGTTAGAAAGTTTGCTCATTTAAAATTTTAAAACCCCTGGAGTCTTCACTTCTTCAGTGTTCTTGAGGATAATGCAAAGAAATTGGACTGGAATTACAGCAGGAAATATTAAAGGTAGAGGTCAAGGAAAATTTCCTGGCTCTGATTATGCAAAGACTGAAATGTGTTGTCATGGCCTGGGGCTTCTTGAAAAGAGATAGCTGTGTTTGGAGGGCTCGGAATGGACAAGAAGACCCCAGAAGACCCTGGGTTAAAGGGAAATAATCAATAGGGCTTGTGGGTTCTGTAACATGCCTTGCTTAAGAGATCACCATGGAATCATGGCACCAAGGGTCAACCTCTCTCTGCCCCCTGTCAGGGCCAGAATTCCTTAAAGGATAGCCTTTGGGCTTCAGTTTCTTAAACAGAGCTCAGAAATGTCCACAGTGGTGAGGGTTTTAAGAAACAATGTACCGCGGCTCGTTAAATCACTGGAAATAAAACCTAAGCAAGAGTTGCGGAATTAGATCATCCAACATAAAGGAGACACACTTTCATCTGAAGTTCCTCTGAACAGATGTTATTTTCCCTTGCTGTAAAGGTAGTCTATTTTCCTTATTACTCTTTACTCATGAAAAACAAGGAAGGCGGAGGCAAACCCACATCTTTCAGGCGCCCTGACATTGCACCGCAATTTGTATCAATGTTAATATTGCAATAACCAAGGAAAAGAAATTGGGAGGTTTGCATTGTACAAGAACAAGATGGAGAGATGCAAATGCAGTCGCAAGCGTAAAGAAAGTCATTATGAAATCTGCTCAAGCCTCGTATTTCTCCAGTGATTCAAGATAATTACGTTAGCGGCTTCAAACATTACGCAGTGACATCATTCAAACCGATGGCTCCCAGAGGTTAGATCTGAGGTCAGGGAATCGCCAGTCATCATACGTTTATAACAAACCTAATAGTCTGAACTCATTTGTTATCAGCTAGAGCCTGTGCGGGTCTGTCTCACCGCGGCCACCTTTTTCACATAATGATCCTCTTTGCTTAAGAAGGACCCCATGGAACCTGTAAAGTCTCGTTGGAATAAGAAATGGAAGATTCCTTGTAACCCAAGGTCAAATGGACGAGGTGTGCATCTTCTTTTTGTCCAGGGTTCTCTCATTCAAAGGACAAGTATGAAACCTGTCCTCATTTCAAAGACTGGTTTAAGCTTCACCAGACTGGAGGCTGGAGGTGGTAGAATTTCCGCCTTCCATGCAGAAGGCCGGAGTTCAATTCCCAGCCAACGCACCAGCTGTGCAGCCACCACCTGTCTGTCAGGGGAGGTCTGCACGTTGCTAGGATGCTGAACAGCTTTCAGTGGGGCTTCCAGATTAGCAGACTAGGAAGAAAAGCCTGGCAATATACTTCTGAAAATCAGCCAGTGAAAACCCTATAGATCACAACAGTTCAATCCCCAACGGATCATGGGGTTAGCAGAGGATCGGGTAGTGTTTCATTCTGTTGTGCACGGGGTCGCCATGAATCAGGGCCAACTTGACAGCAGCTAACAGACTGGAGTTTGAATACTGCAACTTTGGAAAGGAACAGACTGGGTTTGAGACCCTACCATATTGCTAGATGTGGGACTCTGGGCTAGGTATCTCCCCTCCCTAAGCCCGGTTTGTTCGTCTGCAAAATGAAGATAGTAATAGTCCCTAACTCTTGGGATGGTGGCGAGAATTAAATGAAATAATGTATACAAGGTATTTAGCACAACGTTTGGCACAGAGCAAGCACTTAATAAATGTTAGCTACCACTACCAACAGTTGCCACTGAGTCAACTGCAGCTCATGGCAACACCATGTGTGTTAAAATAGAACTGTGCCCCATAGGGTTTTCAATGGCTGTTATCTTTTTGGAAGCAGATCACCAGACCTTTCTTCCGAGGTGCCTCTGGGTGGTCTCAAACCACCAACCTTTAGCAGCCAAGCACATTTACCATTTGCACCACCCAGAAACTCTAAATGTTAGGTAGGAGTATCATTTCTATTACAAGCAAGATTTGAAATGAAGCAGGAGCATCCATCAGGGAGGGTTTGTAAGAATCTAATACTCCAAAGACACTATGCTCTCACTCTGGTTTCCTTCTTCCTTATTCTCCATGTAGCAAACACAGGTGAAGCCCATATCCCCTCAGGCCAACTGAGGCCAACATTTGGATTATCTTGTTTTGGGTTGACAAGGATTGGATGCCAACTGGTTTATCTGGGGTGATCCCAGGAAGCATGATGAGAGAGTGGGGAACAGAGACAGGGATGGAAGGAGGCCAATGGAGGGTGTGTCAATACTTCCTGCTATAACTTTGGTCCAATTTCTTAACATTACTCTCAACAACACTGAAGAAGTAAAGACCCTAGGGATTTTAAATTTTTAAATGAGCCAGATTTCTATCCCCCTCTCTATCTAAGAGTGTTCTCCAGCCACGAGAGCATGCTCAGCCTGTGTGCTAGGCAGACTGGGAGTTCCAGAGAGTGACATGCCCTGGAGCGTCCCTCAATCAGCAAGGAATGGGGATAGGTGGACCTCAGGCAGGAATCTCTGAAATGTGCTCTTCCTCACCCCCAGAGCTCCTCAGCAGGACTGAGCCCAGTTGCCCACTGCAGTAATGAGCTTATTAACACGCCTTCCACTGGAATCCTCCCTTTCCCATCTCTCTTTCCCACTCCCTCATCATGCTTCCTGGGGTCACCCCAGGAATAGAACACTTGCACCCAAAACCTTGTCTCAGGCTCTGCTTCCTGAAGAACCCAAACTAAGACAACCCAAACAAGGTTTCCTGTGCCTTGCTATCTTCCCAGCTTCTCATACAACCCAGTTGGTCAAAGTGGCATAAGGGAAGGAGTTCAAGCACTGGCAATTGACAGACTGGGTTCAAATCCCAACTCTGCCACTTACTGCCTATATAAGCAAGTTACTTCTCCTTTCTGGGCCTCCAGCTTCCTCGCAGTGTTTATATAGGGACTCTGGCTCAACCTTTGTAGCTTGTCACTAGCTGGCTGGAGTTTCCAAAAGAGAAATAGGTCCTCCAAAGTTCCAGAAATGAGAACATGAGTGTTTGACACAATGCAATGAGTTCCAAAGAGCAGAATGTCAAGGATCAATTGAAGAGAGATTTTTAGATAGAGCTTGGAGTAACCATGATCACTGAGAAAGAAACCTTCTCTATGAACATAGAAGGCCAGTCCCATTGCTAGACTCTTTGCACCAGGAGCCAAAGAAGTTTGTTCCTTGGCTGGTGCCATACTTGCCATTGGCAGCCCATAATTGGAGCTGGACTATTTCTTATAGGCTGCCAAGTCGATCAGAGACTGGTTTATTTTTCTAAGAAATGAGTGACAGCTGCACAACAATTTTTATGCTGTCAAGTGAGGGAAGAAAAGTCCCAGGCCAATGACTTTGCTCCTCCTCCTCACCCCGAAGGGACCATGGGCACCCTCAAATCTCAGACCAAACACGGATTCTAGTTAAAGCTTCATACTTGGCTGCAACTTTAAGGACGAAATGTCCCTAAATAAATGTGAAGGAAACTTAAAAATTAATGACGTTTCAGGCAACCTGAGCACTGATATTTTTCAAAACATCCTCCGCCACTCTCCTAATTAAGGGGACTTGGCTGCTGGTTTCTGCTTCTGGTATCCAGAGCCGGGAATTCCTGCAGGAGGGTGGGAAGAACTACCAGCTCCGGCTGGTCTTTCCTTTTCTTGGAAACCAACTACAGAGTCTCTAGTGAAAGCTCTCACCAGGATGACAATGGAGACCAACTGGAACTCACCTAGGCAAATGCCAGAGCAGAGAAGCAGGTCCAGATGGAGTCAGCCAAGTCACTGAGCAATGGGGTAGCCCAGGAGCCCAAGAGAGACACCCCTGGCTCTGTTGGACTTGGTGAAATGGCAAGGGACAGACAGGCATGGTCCCTGCCCCGAGGACACAGACATGGGGAGACGCACTAGCAAATAATCTCACTGAAACTGAGAAGGCTGCAGTTCAGAAGTACAGGGGCTACCTGGCCTTGAGGATGAGGAAAGGTCAGAGTAGCTGAGACCTGAAGGGTGAGGAATTCTCCAGGCAAAGGGGCAAAGGGAAGAATGTTCCAGAAGAAGGGAAGAGCTTGATTGGAAGCTCTGAAGTCCATGCTCTTTCCCCCATAACTGAAGCTAGAGAGGAAGGGGGAAATTAAATAAGACAGCTTATGCAAAGCACCTAACACATAGCAGGTTCACAACTGACATTTTGTGCCGTTTGTGTGTATGTGTGTGTCTTAGTAGCTCTGCTAATGAAATGCTATTTTGGCATTATCCATCTGCTGTTAAAAATATCCTCAGTATATACGCAAAAGAATTGAAAGCAGGAATGTAAACAGAAACCTGTACACCAACGTTCACTGCAGTACTTTTCACAACTACCAAAAAGGAGAAACACCGAGATGTCCATCAACAGATGAATGGATAAACAAAATGTGGTACATACACACAATGGATTACTACTCAGCCATAAAGAGAAGTGAAGTCCTGATACGTGCTACAGCATGGATGAGCCTTGAAAACATCATGCTGAGTAAAATAAGCCAGTTACAAAAGGATAAACACTGTATGATCTCACCTAAATAGGCAAATACATAGAAACCAAAGCTTACTAGTGGTTACAGGGATGGGAGAGAGGGGTGAAGGGGGCGTTATTGAGTTGATGTAAATGGTGGTGGAATAAATCAGGAAAGGACAGAAATAATGGTGGCAACAGTATGAAGAATGTAATCAATATCACTGAATTATACATGTAGAAATTGTTGAATTGCAAATGTTTTGTTATATATATTTTCACCATGATGAAATATATAAATGTATTCTCAGAATGTTCAGATGACTTTTGCTGTAGCTCCTGACAACATGTTGTAAGGTGGCCCACCTCCAGCCCTAGAAGCACCCAGCACCTTCTCTGTGCCCCTCTGTCAGCTCTCTTACTCTGCGTGCGTGGGGCTCTCCTGAGACAGATGGGTAGCCTGAGCAAGAAAACAGTTGAGCACAAAGCAGAGGAGCCCTTCATGTAACCAGGCTCACCCTTCTCAGCCCACAGTTCAGCAAACGTCTTCCATCCCAACTGGGGCTGGCTTCAGAGGCACGAGACCTGTGCAGCCACACAGAGCCCGGCGTTCAGAAGGGTCCCACACTTGGTTCAATGCTCTGCTGCCACCATCCTGAAAACCTTCGTAACTTTTTAACAAGGGGCCTGTGCTGTCATTTTGCACTTGACCCTGCACATCACATAGCTGGCCCTGTCTTGCCCCAAGCAGTTTATCCAAGTATATTCCTTCCCGTCTCTGAGGGTCCCTTTTACAAGAGGAATCACAGCTGAAAGAACAAGGTTCCTTCCTTCCTGTAATACCTCAGGGCTATTTTAGTGCCTTCTATATAACCTGGCTGTCTGGCGGCTGCCCAGTTGGACCACTCCTTAACCTATTTCTGGGGCCAAGAACTGCCGGGATCCTTGCACAAAAGTTATACCTGTATTCACAACTCTTCCTTTCACCGTGTTGGGAAAATTGACAGAATCTTCAAGAGCAATAGCTCTAGATCCAGGTAGTCGTTGTTGCTGTTGTTTGGTGCCACTGAGTTGATTCTGACTCACAGCAACCCCATGTGACAGACAGACCCCATGCCCCATACAGTTTTCTTGGCTATAATCTTTATGGAAGCAAATCACCAGGTCTTTCTCCCTTGGGACCACTGGGTGGGTTCCAACCACTAAACTTTCGGTTAGCAGCCCAGAGCTTAATTGTTGCACAACCAGAGCTGCTTGGGCCCAAACAGATGTGGGTTCAAATCCCAGCTCTGTCTTCTACCTGCTGGGTGACCTTGGGTAAGATATTTAACCTTTCCCTGAGCCTCCATTCATTCCCTCATCTCTAAACCTGGAAAGACAAAAGAACCTTAGGATTGTTGTTGGAGACTGGACAAGACCATGAATGTAGCACCTAAGTGCTCTGTAAGCATCAGCTATTAGCATTTCTGTAGTCACATCTTTCAATCAGGGTACACTTCTCTTCACCACAGAAGCCAAAGGGGGTCCTGGAGACTCCTTCCACTAGCTCTTCCTCTTGACGTGCTTGTACTGCTGGAGGCCAGGCTCATGATATAAACTCAGCCAATCACACTCAACCCAAAACTAAGCAGGAGTGAAATTTTGGCATGTGTTCATTGATTTGGTTCAGGCAAGACCACTGGACCTCTGGAGCTGTTTAGTGTTCCAGCCCCCCTTCCAACCTGGGAGCTCCCATACATCCTTTCAGTAAGGCCTCTTCTTGGGCGGCGCAGATGGTTAAGTGCTCAGCTACTAACTGAAAGGTTGGTGGTTCAAATCTACCCAGAGGTACTTCAGAAGAAAAGCCTGGCCATCTATTTCCTAAAAGTCACAGCCATTGAAAACTCTATGCAGCACAGCTCTACTCTGAAACACATAGGGTCATCAAGCGTTTCTGTTTTTGTTTTTTGCTTATATTAGTCAGAATAGCTTCTGTTGCTTGCAATCAAAGAGTCTAACTTAGTCACCATCCTTGACAGGGTGTTAGCAGACTTTCCCCCAAAGCATCAACTCACTCAGAGCCTCAGACCCAGCACAGGATAGCACAAAGCTGATCCCTGAGGAAAAGGAAGTACACCCTCTCCCAGTACTTGTGTAGGTGGGAGACCTGTGTGCACTTAGCCCTCAGGAAGCCCACTGGCCAGCCAGCCTTGCACCCCTCCCCCAACGGGGAAATACCCCCACATTCAGCTTCCAGCTGCAGAACACAGAGCACAGACAGGGAGGCCTGGCTCTGCATGCACCCAGGCCCAGTACCCTGAGTTGGAAGCACTGATCTCAGGAGGGCCTGTCCTCAAATTATGCCTTGCCCTCCAGCAGCACATAGAGCTGGCCGAGCTGAGTCCTACCCAGCCCTGCCATGTCCACAGATGGAGGGGATGGCTGCCAATGTGAGATGACTAGAGTCAATGAGGCAAAGTCCACAGTGGCCCTGCCCCCATAGGAGGGATTGATTCTGCAGCACCAAAACGACCCATCCTTCCAGAGGCCTTTGAACACGAAAACACCCTGGAGAGATCATTTTACTAACCTTTGATGTCATCTGAAAGGAGCCCTGGTGGCACAACAGTTAAGCACTTGGCTGCTAACCAAATGGTTGGCAGTTCGAACCCGCCCATCAGCTCCAAGGAAGAAATACCTGGCAATCTGCTTTCATAAAGATTATAGCCAAGAAAACTCTATGGGGCAGTTCTACTCTGTCATGTGGGTTCATTATGGGTCGGAATCATTGTTAATAATAACGATGTCAATTTGTTTTTTAGATTACTTTCCCTCTAGGACAAAACATTGGTGGGAACAGAGAAGAAGGATCATCAAGAAACATCAAATGTGAAAGCTGGAATATTCCTTAGAAATCATTACCATTTTGCAGGTGAGAAAACTGAGACCCAGTGAGGAAAATGCTTGTTTGAAGATACCTAACAATTATAATCCCAACTAATTATGAGCATTATGAATCATTTTTATTTGGCTTATATTTCATCTTAATCCATAGGGGATCAAATGGCATTTAAGGAATGGATGAAAAAATAGATATATATAAATAAGAAATAAGGAGGCGGAGCCAAGATGGCGGAATAGAGAGACTCTTCTGGCGAGCCCTCTTTACAACAAAGACCCGAAAAAATGAGTGGAACAAGTATATTTGTGACAAGCTGGGAGCCCTGAGCTACAAAGGCAAACTCAGAAAATGAACTGAGGGGCAGTGGGAGAAAGAGACAGTTCAGAAGCGGAGAGGAGGTGCCGGACCTGAATTGCTGGGAGCCCTCAGGTACCATTCCTGGAGCGGCAGCCGTGGGCTGGTCCTAGCGTTTGGCCGCAGTTTCCTCAGGAAGAAGCAGCCAGCCACACAGCTTACTCACACCTTCAGAACCTGAGGAGAACGGTGCTCTCGGCAAAAGCTAAGTACTTCCGTATATTTTACCACACTCCCCGCCCCCCAAGCCGGCATCAGCGGCTGAATCCCTGGGCCTGAGATAGGCCCTGTTGAGCACCTAGAGCCACCCTCCTGGCCTTGGGGAAGGAAAAAATTTGCATTTGGGGGAAAACGTAATTTGCTAGCTCCACGAACCGGGGTTGCTCAGGACAGAAGAAGCAGCTCCCATCCAGGCACAAACCTTTTTTGGACTTTGAGCACCTTTCCCTTTTGCATGGACCTGTGTGGGCCTAGTTTGGGAGAATAGGCCCTTGTTGGCAGACTCCAACCATTTCAGCTGTGCGGTGGAGAGGTGGGTATTTGATGTTTGACATTGCTTTCCCTTTTAAACAAGGTCCCCACCTACCCACATCAGGGACCTAAGGGCTGGTAGCTCCACTCAGGTCACACAGCCACCCGCGACAGGGTCCAAAGAAAAATGGTACCTCCCAGTCCTTACAACCAAAAACTTTAGGTGCCCATGATCAGTCTGCAGAACCCAGCCAACTGCACGCTCTCAGGAACAGAGATGTGCTTTCCTCAGAGACACTCGGGAGTTGGTTCTCAGCCCCCTGCCTTGCTCAGAGCATTACCCACTGCTGCAATCAGACACCGGTATATACGCCAATCACCCCTGCCCCTCTAAGACTGTAGGACAGAGCCTGTACCACACACTTGATGATCAGCTGCCTGGAAACCTGAGCTGAATTCATACAAGAAAACTGAATGGACTCCTACACTGATATACCCAATAACAGCTCTAGCCATCTAGGGACAGGATGTCAGAGCTCCAAAGGTGAAAATAATCAAGCTAGCTCACTCAAGCAACCCATAGGGGTATACCAAAACAAAACAAAGCAAGAAGCTATGACACAGTAAGCAAGCATAAATTATAGATGGCTCAGAGACAACAGTCAATATCAAGTCACATAAAGAAACAGACCATGATCACCTCAACGGGCTCTCAAAACAAAGAATCCAGGGATCTTCTAGATGAAAGTGCATTGCTGGAATTACTAGAGCCAGAACACAAAAGTTTACTCTGCAGAACCCTTCAAGAAATCAGGAAGGAAATGAGGCAATACACAGAACAAGCCAAGGACCACACAGATAAAGCAGTTGAAGAAATTAGAAAGATTATTCAGGAACAAAGTGAACAGTTCAATAAGCTGGGAAGAATCCATAGATAGGCAGCAATCAGAAATTCAGAAGATTAACTATAAAATTACAGAAGTAGACAACTTAATAGAAAGTCAGAGGAGCAGAAGAGAGCAAGTAGAAGCTAGAATTTCAGAATTTGAAGATAAATCACTTGGCACTAATATATTTGAAGAAAAATCAGATAAAAGAATTTAAAAATCATGTGGGGCTCTATCAAGAGAAATAACCTACGAGTGATTAGAGTACCAGAACAAGGAGGGATAACAGAAAATACAGAGAGAACTGTTGAAGATTTGTTGGCAGAAAACTTCCCTGTATCCTGAAAGATGAGAAGAAACCTATCCAAGATGCTCATCGAACTCCACATAAGGTAGATCTGAAAAGAAAGTCACCAAGACATATTATAATCAAACTTGCCAAAACCAAAGATAAAGAGAGAATTATAAGAACAGCGAGGGATAACTGAAAAGTCACCTACAAAGGAGAGCCAATAAAAATAAGCTCAGACTACTCAGCAGAAACCATGCAGGCAAGAAGGCAATGGGATGACATATTTAAAAAATTGCCTGCCAAGGATCATATATCCATCAAAACTGTCTCTTAAATATGAAGGTGAAATTAAGACATTTCCATATAAACACAAGTTGAGGGAATCTGTAAAAACCAAACCAAAACTACAAGAAATACTGAAGGGAGTTCTTCGGTTAGAAAACCAATAATTTCAGTATCAACCCAAGACTAGAACACTGGGCAGAGCAACTAGAAGTCAACCCAGACAGGGAAATCCAAAAAAACAAACCAAGATTATTAAAAAAAAAAAAAAAAAAAAAGCTCAAAACAGGGTAACGGTGATGTTATTATATAAAAGAATACAATGTTAAAATAATAATGAGGGACTAAGAAATGTAATCATACACCTTCCATACGGAGAGGAAGATATGGCGATACAAAGAAATAAAAGTTAGGTTTAAATTTTGAAAAATCGGGGTAAATAACAAGGTAACCAAAATGGAGACAAACTATTCTATTCATCAAAATAAAATACAAGAAAAAAATAAAGACTCAGCAGAAACAAAACCAACAACAATGAATATAAGGAAAGGACAATATATAAAGATAATCTACTCAGTACATAAAATTAAGTGGGAAAAATAAACTGTCAACAACACACGAAAAAAGACATCAAAATGATAGCACTAAACTCATACCTATCCATAATTACACTGAATGTAAACGGACTAAATGCACAAACAAAGAAACAGTGGCAGAATGGATTAAAAAACAAGATCCGTCTATATGCTGCCTACAAGAGACACACCTTAGACTTAGAGACACAAACAAACTAAAACTCAAAGGATGGAAAAAAACATATCAAGCAAACAATCAAAAAAGAGCAGGAGTGGCAATATTAATTTCTGACAAAATAGACTTTAAAGTTAAATACATCAGAAAGGATAAGGAAAGACACTATATAATGATTAAAGGGACAATACACCAAGAAGATATAACCATATTAAATATTTATGCACCCAATGACAGGAATGCAAGATAAATAAAACAAACTCTATTAGCACTGAAAGTGAGATAGACAGCTTCACAATAATAGTAGGAGACTTTAACACACCACTTTCAGTGAAGGACAGGACATCCAGAAAAAAGCTCAATAAAGACACGGAAGATCTAAACGCCACAATCAACCAACTTGACCTCGCAGACACATACAGAACACTCCACCCAACAGCAACCAAGCATACTTTCTTTTCTTGTGCACATGGGACATTCTCTAGAATAGACCACATATTAGGTCATAAAGCAAGCCTTATAAGAATAGACCACATATTAGGTCATAAAGCAAGCCTTAGCAGAATCTAAAACATTGGAATATTACAAAGCATCTTCTCTGACCATAAGGCCATAAAAGTGGAAATCAATAACAGGAAAAGCAGGGAAAAGAAATCAAACACTTGGAAACTGAACAATACCCTGCTCAAAAAAGACTGGATTATAGAAGACATTAAGGATGGAATAAAGAAATTCAGAGAATCCAATGAGAATGAAAACACTTCCTATCAGAACCTTTGGGACACAGCAAAAGAGGTGCTCAGAGGCCAATTTATATCAATAAATGCACACATCCAAAAAGAAGAAAGGACCAAAATCAAAGAATTATCTCTACAACTTGAACAAATAGAAAGAGCAACAAAAGAAACCCACAGGCACAAGAAGAAAGTAAATAATAAAAATTAGAGCAGAATTAAATGAAACAGAAAACAGAAAAACAATTGAAAGAATTAACAAGACCAAAAGCTGTTTTTTTTAAAAAATCAACAAAATTGATAAACCACTGGCCAAACTGACAAAACAAAAACAGGAGAGGAAGGAAATAACCCAAACAAGAAATGACATGGGCAATATTACAACAGACCCAACTGAAATTAAAAGAATCATATCAGATTACTATGAAAAACTATACTCAAACAAATTTGAAAACCTAGAGGAAATGGATGAATTCCTAGAAACACACTACCTACCTAAACTAACACAGAGGTAGAACAACTAAATAGACCCATAACAAAAGAAGAGATTGAAAAGGTAATCAAAAAACTCTCAACAAAAAAAAACCCTGGTCAGGATGGCTTCACTGCAGAGTTCTACCGAACTTTCAGAGAAGAGTTAACACCACTACTACTAAAGGTATTTCAGAGCATACAAAAGGACGGAATACTACCAAACTCATTCTATGAAGCCACCATATCCCTGATACCAAAACCAGGTAAAGACACCACGAGAAAAGAAAATTATATACCTATATCCCTCATGAACGTAGATGCAAAAATCCTCAACAAAACTCTAGCCAATGGAATTCAACAACATATCAAAAAAATAATTCACCATGACCAAGTGGGATTCATACCAGGCATGCAAGGTAGGTTCAACATTAGAAAAACAACTAATGTAATCCACCACATAAATAAAACAAAACATAAGAATCACATGATTTTATCAATTGATGCAGAAAAGGCATTTGACAAAGTCCAACACCCATTCATGATAAAAACTCTCAGCAAAATAGGAATAGAAGAAAAATTCCTCAACATAATAAAGCGCATTTATACAAAGCCAACAGCCAACATCACCCTAAATGGAGAGAGCCTGAAAGCATTCCTATTGAGATCGGGAACCAGACAAGGAAGCCCTTTATCACCGCTCTTATTCGACATTGTGCTAGAGGTCCTAGCCAGAGCAATTAAAGAAAAAAAAAGAGCAATTAGGCTAGATAAAGAAATAAAGGGCATCCAGATTGGCAAGGAAGAAGTAAAAGTATCTCTATTTGCAGATGACACGATCTTACACACAGAAAACCCTAAGGAATCCTCCAGAAAACTACTGAAACAAATAGTTCAGCAGAGTATTGGGATACAAGATAACCATACAAAAATCAGTTGGATTCCTCTACACCAACAAAAAGAACATCAAAGAGGAAATAACCAAATCAATGCCATTTACAGTAGCCCCCAAGAAGATAACATACTTAAGAATAAATCTTACCAGAGATGTAAAAGACTTATACAAAGAAAACCACAGTACACTTCTGCAAGAAACCAAGAGACTTATATAAGTGGAAAAACGTACCTTGCTAATGGATAGGAAGACTTAACATTATAAAACTGTCTATTCTACCAAAAGCGATCTGTACATTTAACGCAATTCCGATCCAAATCCCAACGATATTCTTTAATGAGATGGAAAAACAAATCACCAACTTCATATGGAAGGGAAAGGTGCCCCGGATAAATTAGGCATTACTGAAAAAGAAGAACAGAGTGGGAGGCCTTACTTTACCTGATTTTATACCACCACAGTAGTCAAAACAGCCTGGTACTGGTACAACAACAGACACATAGACCAATGGAACAGAATTGAGAATCCAGACATAAATCCATCCACATATGAGCGGCTGATATTTGAAAAAGGCCCCAAAATAGTTAAATGGGGGGAAGACAGTCTTTTTAACAAATGGTGCTGGCATAACGGGATATCCATCTGCAAAAAAATGAAACAAGACCCATACCTCACTCCATGCACAAAAATAAGCTAGAAATGGATCAAAGACCTAAATATAAAATCTAAAACAAAAAAGATCATGGAAGAAAAAATAGGGACAACATTAGGAGCCCTAATACATGGCATAAACAGTATACAAAACATTATTAACAATGCAGAAGTAAAACTAGATAACTGTGAGCTCCTAAAAATCAAACACCTGTGCTCATCCAAAGACTTCACCAAAAGAGTAAAAAGACTACCTACAGACTGGGAAAAAGTTTTTAGCTTTTCCGACATTTCCAATCAGCGCCTGATCTCTGAAATCTACATGATACTGCAAAAACTCAACTACAAAAAGACAAATAACCGTATTAAAAAATGAGCACAAGATATGAATAGACACTTCACTAAAGAAGACATTCAGGTAGCTAACAGATACATGAGGAAATGTTCACGATCATTAGCCATTAGAGAAATGCAGATCAAAACTACAATGAGATTCCATTCACTCCAACAAGGCTGGCATTAATCCAAAAAACACAAAAGAATAAATGTTGGAGAGGCTGTGGAGAAACTGGAACAATTATACACTGCTGGTGGGAATGTCAAATGGTACAACCACTTTGGAAATCCATTTGGCACTTTCTTAAAAAGCCAGACATAGAACTACTGTACGATCCAGCAATCCCACTCCTCGGAATATATCCTAGAGAAATAAGAGCCTTTACAAGAACAGATATATGCACACCCATGTTTATTGCAGCACTGTTTACAATAGTAAAAAGATGGAAGCAACCAAGGTGCCCATCAAGGGATGAATGGATAAATAAATTATGGTATATTCACACAATGGAATACTACACATTGATAAAGAACAGTGAGGAATCTGTGAAACATTTCATAACATGGAGGAATCTGGAAGGCATTATGCTGAGTGAAATTAGTCAGTTGCAAAAGGACAAATATTGTATAAGGCCACTATTACAAGAACTTGAGAAATAGTTTAAACTGAGAAGAAAACATTCTTTTGTGGTTACGAGAGGAGGGAGGGTGGGAAGGTGGGAGAGGAAAAAAAATAAGAACTACTTTAGGTGAAGAGAAAGATAACACACAATACAGGGGAGGTCAGCACAACTGGACGAAGCTAAAAGCAAAGAAGCTTCCTGAATAGACTCAGTGCTTCAAAGGCCAGTTTAGTAAGGGCAGGGGTTTGGGGACCATGATTTCAGGGGACATCTAAGTCAACTGGCATAATAAAATCTATTAAGAAAACATTCTGCATCCCACTTGAAGAGTGGCGTCTGGGGTCTTAAATGATAGCAAGCAGCCATCTAAGATGCATCAATTGGTCTCAACCCACCTAGATCAAAGAAGAATGAAGAACACCAAGGACACAAGCTGATTACAAGCCCAAGAGACAGAAAGGGCCACATGAACCAGAGACTACATCAGCCTGAGACCAGAAGAACTAGATGGTGCCCGGCTATAACCGATGACTGCCCTGACAGGGAACACAACAGAGAACCCCTGTGGGAGCAGGAGAACAATGGGATGCAGACCCCAAATTCTCATAAAAAGACCAGGCTTAATGGTCTGACTGAGACTGGAAGGATCCTGGCGGTCATGGCCCCCAGACCTTCTATTGGCCCAGGACAGGAACCATTCCCGAAGCCAACTCTTCAGACATGGATTGGACTGGACAATGGGTTGGAGAGGGATGCTGGTGAGGATTGAGCTTCTTGGATCAGGTGGACACTTGAGACTATGTTGGCATCTCCTGCCTGGAGGGGAAACGAGAGGGTAGAGGGGGTTAGAAGCTGACAAAATGGACACGAAAAAGGAGTGTGGAGGGAGAGAGCCAGCTGTCTCATTAGGAGGAGAGTGATTGGGAGTGTGTAGCAAGGTGTATATAAGTTTTTATGTGAGAGACTGACTTGATTTGTAAATTTTCACTTAAAGCACAATAAAAAAAAATGTTTAAAAAGAAATAAGTACCAGGAAAATATAGATTGAAATAAGTCAAGACCAGTACCACCAGTACTATCACTCTGACTCATGGTGACCGTATGTGTGTCAGCGTAAAACTGTGATCCACAGTGTTTTCAGTGGCTGATTTTTCAGAAGTAGATTGCCAGGCCTTTCTTCCTAGGTGTCTCTGGATGGACGTGAATCTCTAACCTTTCAGTTAACAGCCGAGTATGTTAGCCATTTGCACCACCTGGGGACTCCAACGTTGCAATAAGACTCATGAAATCCTAATAGTTAAACCATAAAGTCCATTCTAAGCTTCCTATCAGGCAAAGCAAAAAGATAAATATGATCAAGGAAATGTTTCTCAGGGATGAATAAGAAACAAGACGGGGAGAACGTATGGGTAACAGCCTCAACAACAACCCAAAAGCTAATGGAATAACAATTTTATTAAAAAGTAAGACATTCAACCAGCAATTTATTGCAGAAGCCAAGATTTGCATCATCCCAGCATGATGTCCTTTCTCTATTTATTCAACAAACTTCTCTTGAGTGATACATCTGTGTCAGATGGCTGGGGATACAATGATGAACAAGATACAGAGTGCCCACCAGAAGCTTGTGACATGGCCATTAGGATCTCATGTGGGACCCAGACATACAAATAATTGTAAAACCCTATCACAAGGAAGGTGAATCCCCAGTCCCCAGCACAGAGCTCTATCAATGGATGTCATGGATGGGACCCTTGGTTTAAAGAAATAGGAATTCCCTGTAGCAGCTTAAGGGAAAGGAGAAATTTGGGCTAAGGATACAGGTATCTGACAGAATCCAAGGACCGGGCCACACCATTTGGATCAAAGCCTGGGTGCTTAGACTCTTGCTACTTCATGTGTGGTCCACAGACCAGCCACTTGGAAACACTGGTGGCGTAGCGGTTAAGTGCTATGGCTGCTAACCAAGGGGTCAGCAGTTCAAATCTGCCAGGTGCTCCTTGGAAACTCTATGGGACAGTTCTACTCTGTCCTATAGGGTCACTATGAGTCGGAATCGACTCGATGGCAGTGGGTTTGGTTTTTTGGTTTGGGGAGATTGTTAGGAACATAGGCTCACACTCCATTCTGGACCTACTGAATCAGAATCTGCATTTCACAAGATTCCAGGCGATTCGTATGCACTTTAAAGTTTAAGAATGAAGGGGAAACAGGCTTTAAGGGGCCAAACATGAACGCCCTCATGCGGTCTGCTACAGTTTGCTAAGTTATCCTCATGTAAGTCCCTGGCATGTAGCCATTATTGCCCACTGCCACTATAAAACCTCTGCCCTCTCATTGTGGGGGTACAGAGATCTGCTTTGGTCCACCAGCTGCCCAGGACTGCCTTGTCTGTAAATCTCCCTAATAAACTCCCTTGCTGCCACTCTGGAGTTACTCACCTCTTTCTTCAGTTTCTTGGCACCCTCCATTTTTGGAGGCAATTTTCATGTTATTGGACCATGCCTGGGCAAAGACGCACTGTTGCCGGGGATTCAGGAAGTCTTCTGTGTCCGTGTGTCATATCTGAGCATATGCCTCATTCTTCTCTCTCCCTTTGAATGGTTTCTTCTGTTCCATCCTCCACAAGGCAGAGAACATGGTGGCCCTCTGCACCTGCATTTACATCTCAGGGTAAGAAATGAATCTCTCTTCTTCAGTCCCAATTCTAAATTCCAGGTAAAGGACTCTGATTGGTCCAGATGTGGTCAGGTGCTCATCCCTGCACCAATAAGCTATATTCAGAGAGTACAACTATACAGAACAAAAGTGGCTGCAGGGAACCCAACCACTGTATCACGTGGCTATGGGGTGGACCATGCAGTTACCAGAAAAGGGAACCCAAGAAGTGTACTCAAGAAACACTCCTGGTGTTCAAATTCGGGCAGTGGCAAACCACAGGTTCTGGGGTCAGACTGCCCACATTCCACTCCTAGCTCCACTGCTTTTGAGTTGTGTGCATGGGCAAGCTATTTAGACTCTGTAAGCCTCAGTTTCTTCATCTATTGGATAGAGATAATTGTAGTACCTATTTCACTGGGTAGCTGTGAAGCTTGAATGAAATAACACACATAATGCATTTAGACCAATGCCTACGGACAAAGTAAGCACTCAATACATATTAGCAATTCTTATTCCTATTGATGACGATGACATTGATGACGACAATGATGATGTCATCTGGACAACATCAATGTAATCAAACAAATCAATTCTGTTTCAACAAGTCAAGTGATTTCTAAGGAAACCCAGAACACAGTCTTTTAATTCGCCCCATAGTGTTCATTAAGCTTACTATTTTCAACTGCAACTTTGATGCCATTCATTTCCTTTTGGTGTCCATTCATTCATTCAAGTATGTTTTACAGGGCTACTCTATATCTGTCCCTGTGCCAGGAGCTGGAGACACAACAAAGAGGCAAAATCCCTGCCCAGCTACCATTACTGATCAAAAGGGGGGAAATACAAAACATAATTGTAAATTTCCATAGAACCCAGACTTTCTAGAGACATCGAGCCTGGATGAACCCCCAAAACTAATGCCCTGACATAATCTTTAAAACTTAAACCAAAAATATTTCCTGAAGTCTTCTTTAAACCAAAGAACAGTTTAGCTTAATTAGTAAAGAATGTCTGTTTTGAGCATCATACTCTTTTAAAGAACTATGTAAAAAAAAAAAAATATATATATATATATAGGACCAAATCAACAACAGCAACTCAAAAGGTTAGATAGGAAGCTTAGGGGACAGAGAGCTTATGTTAATGGGGGAGGAACAACTCAAAAAAGGAGGGTGAGAATGGTTGTACAACTTGAAGAATCTAATCAATGTCACTGAATTGTACATGTAGAAATTGTTGAATTGTTGTATACTTTACTATATTTTCGAAAACAACAGCAACAGCAAAAACCCCCGCCCTGGAGAAACTGACAACCCAACCCATTCTCTTCCCAAAGCATGGGGACCGTCCAATCTCTGGTCCAAGATATTGTTTAAGGAGACATGGGTACAGCATTAAATAACGCTGAATCACTATGAGAGTTCATCCCCACCCAACTTTCCTTCAGTCTCCCTGATGACATCAAGGAGAAAGTCTCTGTCTGGAAATAGAACATCCTTATCACAACAGTCAAGCTTTCCCATCTCCATTTTTAAACTCAGCTTTAGCAGACCTCGGGCTCTGAGCCTTGAGCTCCAGCTAGAATTACACATTGCTTTGTTTTCATTGTGTTTATTTTTACAGCTACCTTCAATTTATGGATAGTGAAGCTGACTGTGATTATTTCCCAGTTTCTTTTTCAAATCGATTTAATTAAGTTCAAAAAGGGCATTGATTTTTTAAAAAATAAATAAATTTTAAGGTGCATCGATTTAAAGAAAATAACAAGTAAATAATAAGTAGTGGGGATAAATGCAAAAAAAAATTGCAAAAGCTGTGTGCGAAGGTGCCAGATGTTTTCTGGTTACCCCTCCAGATCCACCTTCACTTTTCTCCACTCTGCTCCTTGCCCCAGAAATGGATCTTATCCATGGTCCAGTTGCCCTCTGGCCTCACACTGCAGACAGAGGGAGAGGGAGATGTGAGCGGCCTCCATCTGGCTGTGTCCCTAAACTAAAGTCAGCACTCCTCACAAGGTTACCGTCAATACATACCCATCTCCTTCCCTGACCTCTTCTAACCCACTCTCCCTGCAGCTTGCCCAGACCTGTGTCTCTTTATTAAACCTGTCTTGAATTACCGTGATTGGACCATGCCATCTGTTTCCTCCTCAGCCCTAAGTGATCTAGTGAATGACTCAAGTTTGGAAAAATCATGAAAGTCCCAGTCCCTTCCAAAGTTAAATCACCACTAAGACGCCAAAGCCAATAAGTGCACACCTTCTCCGAGCTCAGAAGATCCAGGTATTGAATCAATCGATCAACTGATCAATTTCTGTTACTCTCTCACACATACATAAACACACACACACCTTCCAATCCCTGCTGATCATAAAGCCTTAACAACAGTTTAGCTATGCCAGTGTGAGGCATTGATGGTTCAATGGTAGAATTCTCACCTACCATGCAGGAGTCCTGGGTTTGATTCCCAGCCAGTGTACCACATGCAGGGCCACCACCTGTCGATAGTGGAGGCTTGCACGTTGCTATGATGCTGAACAGGTTTCAGAAGAGCTTTCAGATTAAGACAGACTAGGAAGAAAGGCCTGGCCATCTACTTCTGAAAATCAGCCAATGAAAACCCTGTGGATCACAACAGTCCAATCCACAACCAATCACGGATATGGTACAGGACCAGGTAACATTTTGTTCCATTGTGCATGGGGCTGCCATGAGTCGGGCCTGACTCAATGGCAACTAACAACAATAACAACGTTTGTACAACACTCACCATGTGCCAGGTGTCTGCTAAGCTCACCGATTCCCCCCAATAATCCTGCAAGGTACATTTCACAGAAGGGGAACGGAGGTCCTGGCAGGCTGAGAAACTTGCAGAAAAAGACACCCCCATCTACCAAACGGCAAAGATGGGGGTGTGAACTGGGTGGCGTTGGAGCCAAAGCCATACCCTCAACCACCAAATGGACCTCCCGTCCTGGAGGGGTCATCCTGACACGCCCCCTACCTCATCCAGAGCCAATAGCCGTTTCCTGGAACCACCCCCACAGAGGGAAGACTCCCCGATCAGGCCACCAGGCAGCCGACAATATGCTTCATGCCCCGTTTGCCTCCAAAGTTATGAGCTTCATGTCAACATTCAGAGAGTCGATCTGTGTTTCTCATAGCAAAGGGCTCCCAAATTATTCTTCACAGACAGCTGCTGTTTCCCTGTAAATTCTGACAGCAAGTGCATACATTATGTACACGCGAGGAGCCAAAACGCCCGGAAAAAAAGATTATTTTTCTTCAAAGCTAACAGATCCCACTTCTACCTGGGGCTTTCATTTCCTTTCCCTAACGCATTGGTTCTATTAAAACCAAATTACAAGGCAGAAACGACTGTGGAGTGTGCATCAGCAGATCAATTTATCTAATTAGCCTGGGTAATTACAGAGGAGTAAAAAATGGCTGGTGGTGGGAACGGCACTAGGTGGGTGGGAGCCATTGGCCGGCGGTGCACATGTGGTTCCTGGCTGGGGGAGGCTCTGCTTGGGGTGGGGGGGCTGTGCCCCACAGCCTCCTGCAGAGCATGGGGCATGGGCCAAGGGAGACCCAGCTTAGCTCCGTTTCCAGGATCCCCACCGAATCCAGAATCTGCAGAGGTCCTCAAACCATTTGGAGGCAGTGAGGTTTTCAAAACAGTATCGTGCATGGGAATTTTCACCAACTGGCTCTCTCCCCAGAAAAGGAGAACTCATTCTTAACCAACACTCAGAAAGCACACATCCATTCAACACATTCATCGAGTGCCTACTGTTTGCATAATTACTTGCTCCCTGTCTGCCTTTCCAGGTCCCTGGGTGGTGCAAATGGTTAAGTGCTGAACTACCAGCGAAAAGATTGATGGTTCAAGCCCACCCAGAGACACCGCAGAATACAGGCCTGGCGAAAGGTCAAGCCTTGAAAACTCTATGGAGCACAGTTCTACTCCGCACACAAGGGGTTGCCATGAGTCGGAACTGACTCACCAGCAACTAACAACAACAGCAGTAACCTAAACGTTACTGTTCAAACCCACCCAGAGGTACCATGGAAGAAAGGCCTGGCAATATGCTTCCCTAAAGATCCCTAAAGATTAAAAAAAAAAAGATTACAGCCTTGAAAATCCTAAGGAGCACAAGTCAGAACCGACTTGAGAGCAACTTACAACAACAACGACAGTAATCTACAGGTTGGTGGTTCAAACTTACCCAGTGGTACCATGGAAGAAAGGCCTGGTGATCTGTTTCCCTAGAGATTAAACCCACTGCTGTCGAGCCGATTCTAACTCATAGTGCCCTTATAGAACAAGGTAGAACTGCCCCACAGGGTTTCCAAGGCTATCATCTTTATGGACACAGACTGCCACATCTTTCTCCCATGGAGCAGCTGGTGGGTTCAAACCACTGACCTTTCAGTTAGCAGCTGAGTGCTTAACCACTGTATCTTCAAGACTCCCTGCCTAAAGATTACAGCCTTAAAAGCCCTATGGAGAAGTTCTACTCTGCAGACATGAGGTCAACTCATGATTCAGGGTCGACTCAACGGCAGATGGAAAAACCAGGCACAATACAAGGGATCTTTTTGTCAGGGAAGTGGAGCCATGGTCTGGGCAGACACCTCAAAAGGGATCAGTCACAACCGCTGTGGCCAACACCATCATCCCACAAGCCTCTCTGCCTTGGATCACCCTCTATCCTTAGAAGACAACTACTACAGTCTGTTCATTTTCCCAAAATCCAGTCCCCTCCTTGCCTTCTCAGAGTTTCTATTTCTCTGGTTTTCAACTATTTGGTCAGGGACAGAGTTCCTGAGCCTCAAGAAGGATTCATCTCTCCCAGACCTACATGATCAACTCATTCCATTGATTTACATAGCCCAGATGCGAGGCAATCATGGTTTTCAGCCAAACATTCCACAATATTTATTAAGCAAATATTTACTGAGCACCCACTCCAGATGCTGTCCTAGTTGCTGGGGATACAACTAAACTGCAGAAATATTTAGGGTACATGGTCTGATAAGGGGTTATTTTTAAAGTCTCCATTCATTTATGGAAAAAAAGAATGGCCTATAAATAAAAAATATACAAATAGAGGGCCTATAAATTAACTTATGCACTTAGCAAACATTCTTGTCTAAATATATATTAAGAAATCAGAAGGACCCTGACACTAGTGGCACAACTTAAAAAACAGAAAATAACAAATGTTGGAGAGGCTGTGGGGAGATTGGAACTCTTATGCACCGCTGGTGGGAATGTACAATGGTACAATCATTTTGGAAAACAATATGGTGCTTCGTTAAAAAGCTAGAAATAGAAATACCATATAATCCAGTAACGCCACTCCTAGGAATATATCCTAGAGAAAAAACAGCTGTAACTCGAATAGACAAATGCACACCCACGTTAATTGCAGCATTATTCGCAATAGCAAAAAGATGGAAACAACCTAAGTGCCCATCAACAGACTATGGTACATACACACAATGGAATACTACACAACAGTAAAGAACACTGATGAATCTGCAAAACATCTCACAACATGGATGAGTCTGGAGGGCACTATGCTGAGTGAAGTAAGTCAATCACAAAAGGACAAATACTGTATGAGAAGACCATTATAAAAACTCAAGGCTTACACATAGAAAGAAACAATCTTTGATGTTTACAAGGGAGGGAAGCAATGGGGAGGGAAAAACACCAAGTAGACAATAGATAAGTGGTAACTTGGATAAAAGGTAAGATAAAGGGATAAAGGGTAAGACAGTACACAACACTGGGGAAGTCAACACAACTTGACCAAGGCAAGATCATGGAAGCTTCACAGACATATCCAAACTCCCTGAGGGACCGAATTAGTGGGCTGAGGGCTGTGGGGACTATAGTCTCAGGACATCCAGCTCAGCTGGCATAACATAGTTTATAAAGAAAATGTTCTACATTCTGCTTTGGTAAGTAGTGTTTTAGGGTCTTAAAAGCTTGTGAGCAGCCACCTAAGACACTCCACTGACCCCACCCCATCCTGAGCAAGGGAGAATGAAGAAAACCAAAGGCACAAGGGAAAGATTAGTCCAAAGGATTAATGGACCACATGAACCACAGCCTCCATCAGGCTGAGTCCAGCACAACTAGATGGTACCCGGCTACCACCACTGACTGTTCTGACAGAGATCACAATGGAGGGCCCTGGACAGAGCTGGAGAAAAATGCTGAACAAAATTCTAACTCACAAAAAAACACCACACTTAGTGGTCTGACAGAACCTGGAGAAACGCCGAGAGTATGGCCACCGGACACACTTTGAGCTCAGTAATGAAGCCATTCCTGAGGTTCACCCTTCAGCCAAAGATTAGATAGGCCCCTAGAACAAAAGGAAAATAAACGGGCACACCAGCCCAGGAGCAAGGACAAGAAGGCAGGAGGAAACAGGAAAACTGGTAATGCAGAACCCAAGGTCGAGAAGCGGAGAGTGTTGATGCGGGGTTGGCAACCAATGTCACAAAACAATACGTGTATTAATTGTTTAATGAGAAACTAATTTGCTCTGCAAACCTTCATCTAAAGTACAGTTAAAAAAAAATTTTTTTTTTAAATGAAAGAAATCAGAAGGGACTGCTGAATTCTGCTGCATGCACTCAGTACCCAGATGACACCCACCAGGAGAGTGGTGTTTGGGAAAAGGTACAATCACACTTTTACAAAATCAAAAATACCATACGTATATCCTAACAGGCTGGGTGGTAAAAGGGTGGTTTCTCACAGGCCAAGTTTACAAGCCCACGAGGGCAAAACCCCCAGTTAGAAGCGTCCTTTGTCCTCTGTGACCCCTGTGCTGCCTCACCCCCTGACTGCTCAAGGCACTGTCCCCAGGCAGGCCATCTCCTCGGCTCTACAGAGCCCTCCTCTGCTCCCCACCAGCTTGGAGAGTAAATACCAAGCGTTTGGCTGCCTTTCTCCAGCTGGGCTTGGAAAGCCATTAATTTGATGCCTCTTCAATCCTCATGCAATCCGGCTACGACGGTACTTATGGTTGTAGGATGCAGCCAATGAGAGGAGAGAGGCATCGCCTGGGTCCCTAGCGGGGACAGGAATCTATAAATCCATTATCTCTTGTATCTGAGGAGATAAACAAGTCTATTAAAAAGCCATGAGCACCTATAACTATTGGTCTCTACTCATCCAGAGAAAAAGAAAATGAAAGAAGCCTAAGACTCAAAGAAGAAACTAGTCTACACGAACCATGGCCCCCCTACCCTAAGACCAGAAGAACCATATGGTGCACTGCTATCACTACCGATCATTCTAATCAGGGCCACATACATAGACACTGACAGAATGGGAGGAAAATGTGGAACAGAACCTCAAATTCCTTTAAAAAAAAAAAAAGACAGACTTCTACTGGACCGGTTGATACTAGAGGACTCCCCAAGACTACTGCCTTGAGATACTCTTCAAACCTTGACCCAAAACTAATCCCTGAGGTCACCTTGCAGCTAAGTAACAAATTGGCTCAAAAAAGTACAAATATCACCCATAAGTACTGTGCTCCCTTAAAAAATCACCTACGTGAGATGAGATAGTCAACAATTACTCTTAAACAAAGATGAGAATGTAAAACAGAACAAAACAAAACCCAACCTGTTGTCATTGAGTCGGTTCCAATACATAGCGACCCTATAGTGTAAGGGGCTAGGGAAACTAAATTAGTGGAAACAGAACAATCAAAGTGGAAATAATGAGAACATTCGGCCATTGTAAACAATGTAACCCATGTTACTGAACCAAAGTGTTGGGTGGGAACCTAAACTGCTGTGTAAACCACACTGAAAATATAATCAAACATTATTATTAAAAAAAAAAGAGAGAGAGGCAGGGCCAAGATGGCTGACTAGGTAGAAGTTACCTCGGATCCCTCTTGCAACAAAGACTTGGAAAAACAAGTGAATCAATCACACACATGACAATATACAAACCCTGATCATCAAACATAATCTAAAGAGTTGAACCAAGTGACAGGGGAGTGAAAAGCTGCACCCTGAAGCAGCGACAGCCTCTGGAACCAGCGTCCGTTCCGGCGCCACAGCCTTGAACCCTCACAGTCCCCAGGTACTGAGTGGCAGGGCTGATTGCAGCTTGCTGAGGCGGGGCAGGCACGGGACACAGCCCTAACCCCTAGCCCCCAGGGTAACCTCAGTAAAGACTCAGCCAGCGTATGAAGGCTGCACACTGACATGGCTAACAAGAGAACAAGCAACCACGGAGACGGAGTGACGGTTTTCAGAGGCTGAAGCCAACGTCCCAGTCACAAAACCTTGGTGCCAGGCTTTGGACTGGGCACAGAGGAGCTGAGCATGGCTTCCTGAGATGGCATAAACACGGGCCGCAGCCCAAGCCCCCTGAAGTGACCTCGGGGGAAGCCCAGCCAGTGCATGCAGGCAGCACAGCCACGCAGCTGACAGGAGGAGAAGTCACCAGGAGGCAGCAACTGGTTTTGGAGCTTGGAGTGCGGCGTCCCAGACGGGGAACCTTGGCGCTGGGCTTTGGACGGGGAGTGGAGGAGCTGACCAGCTTCTTAGACAGCACAAGCACAGACACAGGCCTGACCTGCGGGGACAATCTCGACCCAGCCAGCCGCACACAGGCTACACACCCCTCAGGAATCTCAGATAAAACAGTCATCACCAAGCAAGATAAGTAACTGTCTATATTGCTGGGTACTCTCTCCTATCTATCTGATCCCTCCCCTCCTAACCCCAGGTGGCTTCATTAACATTGGAATTTCCTGGGCCAGGGAGTGGAGTGCTCTGCGGTCTTTGTTGGGTTTTTTTTTTTTTTTTGTCTTTTCCTAACCCATTCTCCTGGCCTGAGAGAAGCAGCTACTAAAAACCCAAGGACCTTCTTCCCTCACTTTCCTAAATTGGAATAAAAATACAGAACCAGCTCCAGCCAAGCACATGAGATCCACAGTCTTGGGCTTTCATTCCTACAGGGAACAAGGTGGCTACTATAATGCAAAGGCAATTCTGATAGAGATCTGACTGTAACTGTTTTAGCCAATCACTGGAAAGACAAGTTTTCCAGGCCTGATATCACTACCTATTAAACAAAGCCCTCACTGATCCACAACAGGGAACTGAGGGCTGAAGCTCCACCCAAACCACCTAGCCACCTGCCAAAGGGGTCTGAGGATACTGGCACCTACCAGTCTTTAGAGGTACATCCATTGGGTGCCTAAGGTACAGCTGCAGAGCCCACCCACCAAAGTGCTTTAGGAATAGAGACACACATACATCACTAGCACTTGGGGGAAGGCTGTCAGCATCCTGCCCCCCCTGCAGTGTGACCCCCTGCTACTACTAGAATCTGGTGCACACAACTATCACCACTACTCCTCTAAGTTAATAGGTGACAGTCTACACCACACACTTGGTGACCCAAAATCAGATTCTGTGCAAGAATAGTGAATGGACTCTTAGGCTTATATATGTGGTAACAGCCCAAACCAGCTGGTAATAGGACATAAGTGATTCAAAGGCTACAACAATCAAGACAGAGCAATCTAGTAGCCCATCTGCATATATTGAAAGAAAACAAGACATGATAAGACTCAGTGAGCAAATATAAAATAAATCATTACAATATCTTATAGATGGCTCGGAGACAGCAGTCGACATCAAACCACATAAAGAAGCAGACCATGACTGCTTCTACAACTCCCCAAATTAAAGAATCAAAATGTTTCCCAAATGTAGATACAATCCTGGAATTGCCAGATGCAGAGTATAAAAAACTAATATACAGAATGCTTCAAGACATCGGGGATGACCTCAGAAATGAAATAAGGCAATCTAGAGAAAAAGCCAAGGAACACACTGATAAAGCAGTGGAAGAAATCAAAAAGATTATTCAAGAACATAGTGGAAAAATTAATAAGCTGCAAGAATCCACAGAGAGACAGCATTCAGAAATCCAAACGATTAACAGTAAAATTACAGAATTAGACAACTCAATAGAAAGCCACAGGAGCAGAATCGAGCAACTGGAATGCAGAGTGGGGAAGTTGGAGGATAAGGCAATTGACATCAATACAGTTGAAGAAAAATGAGATAAAAGAATTTTAAAAAATCAAGAAACCCTAAGAATCATGTGGGACTGTATCAAGAAGAATAACTTGCATGTGATTGGAGTCCCAGAACAGGGAGGGATAACAGAAAATACAGAGAGAATAGTTGAAGATCTGTTGGGAGAAAAATTCCCTGACATCATGAAAGACTAAAGGATATCTATCCAAGATGCTCATCGAACCCCATTTAAGACTGATCCAAAAAGAAAATCGCCAAGGCATGTTATCATCAAACTCGCCAAAACCAAAGATAAACAGAAAATTTTAAAAGCAGCCAGGGATAAAAGAAAAGTCTCCTACAAAGGAGAATCAATAAGAATAAGTTCAGACTACACAGCAGAAACTATGCAGTCAAGAAGGCAATGGGATGACATATGTAGAGCATGGAAGAAGAAAAACTGCCAGCCAAGGATCATATATCCAGCAAAGCTCTCTCTCAAATATGAAGGTGAAATTAAAACATTTACAGACAAACACAAGCTTAGAGAATTTGCAAAAACCAAACCAAAGCTACAAGAATTACTAAAGGAAATTGTTGGGTCAGAAAAATCAATAATATCAAATACCAACACAACACAAGGTTACAGAACAGAACATCCTGATATCAACTCAAATAGGGAAATCACAAAAACAAATTAAGATTAATTTTAAAAAGGAAAAAATGCTCAAAACAGGGAATCATTGAAGTCATTATGTAAAATATCACAACAATCAAAAAGAGGGACTAAATACAGGAGGAACAGATCTTCCATATGGAGAGGAAAACAAGGTGATATAGGATGAGACAAATTAGGTTTTTACTTAGAAAAATAGGGGTAAATATTAAGGTAACCACAAAGAGGTCTAACAATTCCATAATTCAAAATAAAAACAAAGAAAAACATAACGACTCAGCAAACATAAATTCAACTACTATAAAAATGAGGAACACGCAATTTACAAAGAAAAATGTCTCACCACAAAAAACTAAGTGGAAAAATGAAATTGTCAACAACACACACGATAGGGCATCAAAATGACAGCACTAAACTCATACTTATCTATAATTACGCTGAATGTAAATGGACTAAATGCACCAATGAAGAGACAGAGAGTCTCAGACTGAATACAGAAACACGATCCGTCTATATGCTGTCTACAAGAGACACGCCTTGGACTAAGAGACACAAACAAACTAAAACACAAAGGATGGAAAAATATATATCAAGCAAACAACAATCAAAAAGAGCAGGAGTAGCAATATTAATTTCTGACAAAATGGACTTTAAAGTTAAATCCAACACAAAGGATAAAGAAGGACACTACATAATGATTAAAGGGACAATTTACCAGGAAGATATAACCATATTAAATATTTATGCACCCAATGACAGGGCTGCAAGATTCATAAAACAAACTTTAACAGAACTGAAAAGTGAGACAGACACCTCCACAATTATAGTAGGAGACTTCAACACACCACTTTCAGAGGACAGGACTTCCAGTAAGAAGCTCAATAGAGACATGGAAGACCTAATTGCTACAATCAACCAACTTGACCTCATAGACTTATACAGAACACTCCACCCAACAGCTGCAAAGTATACTTTTTTTTCGAGTAGACATGGAACATTCTCTAGAATAGATCACATATTAGGTCATAAAACAAACTTTTGCAGAATCCAAAACATCGAAATATTACAAAGCATCTGCTCAGACCACAAGGCCATAAAAGTAGAAATCAATAACAGAAAAATTAGGGAAAATAAATCAAATACTTGGAAACTCAACAATACCCTGCTCAAAAAAGACTGGGTTATGGAAGACATTAAGAAGGGAATAAAGAATTTCATAGAATGCAACAAGAATGAAAACACTTCCTATCAAAACCTCTGGGACACAGCAAAAGCAGTGCTCAGAGGTCAATTTATATCGATAAATGCACACATACATGAAGAAGAAAGAGCCAAAATCAGAGAAATGTCCCCACAAATTGAATAGAAAGCGAGCAACAGAAGAATCCATCAGGCACCAGAAGAAAACAAATAATAAAAATTAGAGCTGAACTAAATGAATTAGAGAACAGAAAAACAATTGAAAGAATTAACAAAGCCAAAAGCTGGTTCTTTAGAAAAATTAACAAAATTGATAAACCATTGGCCAGACTAACTAAAGAAATACAGGAAAGGAAACAAATAACCCGAATAAGAAATGAGGTGAGGCATATCACAAGAGAACCAACTGAAATCAAAAGAATCATATCAGATTATTATGAAAAATTGCACTCTAACAAATTTGCAAAACTAGAAGAAATGGATGAATTCCTAGAAAACACTACCTACCTAAACTAACACAATCAGAAGCAGAACAACTAAATAGACCTATAACAAAAAAAGACATTGAAAAGGTAATCAAAAAACTCCCAACAAAAAAAAAGCCCTGGCACTGACAGCTTCACTGCAGAGTTCTACCAAACTTACAGAGAACAGTTAACACCACTACTACTAAAGGTATTTCAAAGCATAGAAAATGATGGAATACTACCTAACTCATTCTATGAAGCCAGCATATCCTTGATACCAAAACGAGGTAAGAAAAAAAATTTCTTTCTTGATACCAAAACCAGGTAAAGACAACACAAAAAACGAAAATAACAGACCTATATCCCTCATGAACATAGATGCAAAAATCCTCAACAAAATTCTAGCCAATAGAATTCAACAACATATCAAAAAAATAATCCACCACTACCAAGTGGGATTTATACCAGGTATGCAAGGCTGGTTTAATATTAGAAAAAACTTTAATGTAATCCACCATATAAATAAAACAAAAGACAAAAACCACATGATCTTATCAATTGATGCAGAAAAGGCATTTGACAAAGTCCAACACCCATTCATGATAAAAACTCTCAGCAAAATAGGAATTGAAGGAAAATTCCTCAACATAATAAAGGGCATCTATCTATACAAAGCCAACAGCCAACATCACTCTAAATGGAGAGAGCCTGAAAGCATTCCCAGTGAGATCGGAGCCAGACAAGGAAGCCCTTTATCACCGCTCTTATTCAACACTGTGCTAGAGGTCCTAGCCAGAGCAATCAGGCTAGATAAAGAAATAAAGGGCATCCGGATTGGCAAGGAGGAAGTAAAATTATCTCTTTTGCAGATGACATGATCTTATACACAGAAAATCCTAAGGAATCCTCCAGAAAACTACTGAAACTAATAGAAGAGTTCGGCAGAGTCTCAGGTTATAAGATAAACATACAAAAATCACTTGGATTCCTCTACATCAACAAAAAGAACATCGAAGAGGAAATCACCAAATCAATACCATTCACAGTAGCCCCCAAGAAGATAAAATACTTAGAAATAAATCTTACCAAAGATGGAAAAGACCTATACAAAGAAAACTACAAAGTACTAGTGCAAGAAACTAAAAGGGACCTACACAAGCGGAAAAACATACCTTGCTCATGGATAGAAAGACTTAACATAGTAAAAATGTCTATTCTACCAAAAGCCATCTATATATACAATGCACTTCTGATCCAAATTCCAACAACATTTTTAATGTGATGGAGAAACAAATCACCAACTTCATATGGAAGGGGAAGAAGCCTCGGATAAGTAAAGCATTACTGAAAAAGAAGAAGAAAGTGGGAGGCCTCACTCTACCTGATTTTAGAACATATTATACAGCCACAGTAGTCAAAACAGCCTAGTACTGGTACAACAACAGACACATAGACCAATGGAGCAGAATTGAGAACCCAAATATAAAACCATCCACATATGAGCAGCTGATACTTGACAAAGGCCCAGTGTCACTTAATTGGAGAAAAGATAGTCTTTTCAACAAATTGTGCTGGCATAACTGGATATCCATCTGCAAAACAATGAAACAGGACCCATACCTCGCACCATGCACAAAAACTAACTCCAAGTGGATCAAAGACCTAAACATAAAGACTAAAACGATAAAGATCATGGAAGAAAAAATAGGCACGATGTTAGGAGCCCTAATACAAGGCATAAACAGAATACAAAACATTACTAAAAATGACGAAGAGAAACCAGATAACTGGGAGCTCCCAAAAATCAAACACGAATGCTCATCTAAAGACTTCACCAAAAGAGTAAAAAGACCACCTACAGATTGGGAAAAAATTTTCAGCTATGACATCTCCGACCAGCGCCTGACCTCTAAAATCTATATGATTCTGTTAAAACTCAACCACAAAAAGACAAACAACCCAATTAAAAATTGGGCAAAGGATATGAACACACACTTCACTAAAGAAGATATTCAGGCAGCTAACAGATACATGAGAAAATGCTCTCGATCATTAGCCATTAGAGAAATGCAAATTAAAACTACGATGAGATTCCATCTCACTCCAACAAGGCTGGCATTAATCCAAAAAACACAAAATAATAAATGTTGGAGAGGCTGCGGAGAGATTGCAACTCTTATACACTGCTGGTGGGAATGTCAAATGGTACAACCACTTTGGAAATCTATCTGGTGTTTCCTTAAAAAGTTAGAAATAGAACTACCATACAACCCAGAAATCCCACTCCTCAGAATATATCCTAAGAGCCTTTACAGGAACAGATATATGCACACCCATGTTTATTGCAGCTCTGTTTACAATAGCAAAAAGCTGGAAGCAACCAAGGTGTCCATCAAGGGATGAATGGATAAATAAATTATGGTATATTCACTCAATGGAATACTATGCATCGATAAAGAACAGTGATGAATCTGTGAAGCATTTCATAACATGGAGGAACCTGGAAGGCATTATGCTGAGTGCAATTAGTCAGAGGCAAAAGGACAAATATTGTATAAGACCACTATTATAAGATCTTGAAAAATAGTATAAATTGAAAAGAACACATTCTTTTGTGGTTATGAGAGGGAGGAAGGAGGGAGGGTTGGGAGAGGTTTATTTGCTGATTAGATAGTAGATAAGAACTACTTTAGGTGAAGGGAAGGACAATACTCAATACAGGGAAGGTCAGCTCAACTGGACTGGACCAAAAGCAAAGAAGTTTTCTGGATAAACTGAATGCTTCAAAGGTCAGCAGAGCAAGGGCGGGGGTTTGGGGACTATGGCTTCAGGGGACATCTAAGTCAATTGGCAAAATAAATTCTATTAAGAAAACATTCTGCATCCCACTTTGAAGTGTGGCATCTGGGGTCTTAAATGCTAACAAGCAGCCATCTAAGATGCATCCATTGGTCTCAACCCACCTGGATCAAAGGAGAATGAAGAACACCAAGGTCACAAGATAATTATGAGCCCAAGAGACAGAAAGGGCCACATGAACCAGAGACTTACACCATCCTAAGACCAGAAGAACTAGATGGTGCCTGGCCACAACCGATGACTGCCCTGACAGGGAGCACAACATAGAATCCCTGAGGGAGCAGGAGAACAGTGGGATGCAGACCCCAAATTCTCATAAAAAGACCAGACTTAATGGTCTGACTGAGACTAGAAGAATCCTGCGGTCATGGTCCCCAAACCTTCTGTTGGCCCAGGACAGGAACCATTCCCGAAGGCAACTCATCAGACATGGAAGGGACTGGACAATGGGTTGGAGAGAGATGCTGATGAAGAGTGAGCTACTTGTATCAGGTGGACACTTGAGACTGTGTCGGCATCTCCTGTCTGGAGGGGAGATGGGAGGGTAGAGGGGGTTAGAAACTGGCAAAACGGTCACGAAAGGAGACACTGGAAGGAGGGAGTGGGCTGACTCATTAGGGGGAGAGTAAATGGGAGTATGTAGTAAGGTGTATGTAAGTTTATATGTGAGAGACTGACTTGAGTTGTAAACTTTCACTTAAAGCATAATAAAAATTGTTAAAAAAAAAAAAAAAAAAAAGCCATGAGTACAATTTAAGGTCCATCCAAGAGTCAGGAGCTGAAAGTGAGGCTGACCCAGGCTCTTGTAGCAGAAGAAGGGATCAGCTCCTCCAAGCCCCTAATATTTCGCCAGTTTAGTTGTACCCCCAGCTCCTAGGACAATATCTGAAGTGGGCGCTCAATAAATATTTGAGCTATTATATACTCAGGTCTGCCCAGAGGCACCTCAGAAGAAAGGCCTGGTCATCTACTTCTGGAAGATCAGCCATTAGAGCCCCTGTGGAAACTGATGGCAGAGGTTGCACTCCTTGTTGCTACAACATACGGCCTTTCTAGAACCAAGAAAATCACAGATAGCCCTAGAACTATTTATATCTAGACTTCTTGTTATGCAAGACTAATAAATGTCTTCATGTCTATAAAGAAGAAAAAAAAAACCTATGGAGCACAGTTCTGCTCTGACACACGTGGGTCATCATGACTTGGGGTCGACTGGATGGCAGCTGGTTTTTTTTTGGTTTGGTTTGGTTTTACCTACTCTATTTTTTCCATAATAACTGGAGATAGTCTGCCCTGGTGGAGGGTCACTCTCTCCTTCTGCTTCATTAACAAGTCGTCAAAGTACCTGGATGGTACAGATCATTAACGCAGTCAGCTGCTAACTGAAAGGTCAGTGGTTCAGGTCCACCCAGAAGTACCTCAGATGACAGGCCCGGCAATCTACTTGCGAAAGATCAGTCACAGAAAACCCCATGGAGCACAGTTCTACTCTACTCTGACACACCTGGGGTTGCCGTGAGCTGGAGCTGACTGAATGACAACTAGTTTTTATTTAATCAGGAATTCGGGAAACATTTCCTATCAAGGGCCAGTTAGTAAATATTTTAGGCTTTGCAGACCAGATGGTCTCTGTCTCAACACCTCAGCTCTGCCATACACAATAAGAAATGAATGAGCGTGGCTGTGTTCCAATCAAATTTTGTTTATAAAAGTAGGCATAGTGCCTGAGACCTAGCAGGTTCTTACACACATGGTGGTTGACTTGATACTTAATTGAACAGGATGGTTATAACAGTACTAGCGGCCATCGAGTCAATTCTGACTCATGGCAACACTATGTTTGTCAGAGTAGAACTGTGCTCCATAAGGTTTTAAATGGCTGATTTTTCAGCAGTAGGTTGCCAAGCCTTTCTTCTGAGGCACCTTTGGGTGGACTTGAACCTCCAACCTTTCAATTAGCAGCCAAGCATGTTAACTGTTTGTACCACCCAGAGATGCAACTCCACATTAGGTCTACCACATGCAGGGCCTGGGGCTTGGAGGGCCTCAAATTTAACTCTATGTCTAAGTTAAACTCTATGACCAAGAAGAAGTTCTGAGGTCTGCGTCTGTGGGTTAGAAATTCTTTGCCGTCAGGACCAAGTTTTCCTTGAAGATCCAAAGGACTCTGGTTTTGCCCAAGAAATCATGTGGCCTCAATGCAAATTGGCTGGGCAATTCTTGTTCTCTGGTGCCTGGGCTCCTAAGCCACATGGAGTTGAGCTCGGTTTAGGACCTTCGACTCTTCTGAAATAGCTCTCCTTCTCCCCTAGGATTCTCCACATTCTTAAAAAACAGCCACAATCAGAGAAGATGTAAAATTAGGGGAGGATAAACCACTGCTAAGCTTTACTTCTGAGCACTCCCAGACCACAAACCAGGCAGCTTATGAGATGTTTTAACCGTGGATGAGGCTGCTGGTAGCTTTACGAGGGGTGCTAAGAGAGAAATTAGCTTTTTGGATTTCATTTTCATTTTGGTTTAATGAGGTAAGAGACTCTGGTTTTGCAAAGTAGGGCAACTCACTACTGAGGCCAGGGACTCAGGTAGGGGATGCTGCTCTGCCCTGCTCCCAGGGTTAGGACACTCTGGTCCCCTGCACACAGGGAGAAGGATGTCTGCCAATCAGGGTCCCAGGGAGCTATGCAGAAGGCTGGGGCATCTCTCCCCAAGGGCTAAAATTAAGCAGCAGCTGCAAAGTTGACATGTCCAAGTTTCAAAGCCAGTGGTGTCAAGAATTGACCAGTGAATGCTCTTTTAATTGTATTTAGCTTTAGAGAATTCTGATCATTTCCTGGGACTGAAGACATACTTCCTATTTTAAGTTTCGGTTCTTCGAGTGTGGTTCTCAAACTTTGGGGGTGCATCAGAATCATCAGGGATGTTTGTGTGATATGCAGGTTTCCCAGGGCCTCCCCCACGGATTCAGATCCTGCAGACCGGGCAGAGTCCCATTTAGCAGGTGGGGCAGGGTCCCACCTGTTTCACAAGCCCCAGGATATTCAGATGTAGAGGTTCATAAACCGGAATTTTAGACCCTCTGGATGAAAAGGTAATCAATGAGCACTCCGAAACTGCTATTCCCAGTTGTTTCATGAATTGTTTTATGTTATTTCAAGGTAAATGTTCCCTTCCTGCGACCGCCTCACCCCCACCCCCAGCACTTCTGATCTCCTTTCCCTACCCCGATGGCCCTGGGTGATGCAAACTGTTAAGTGCTCAGCTGTTAACCGAAAAGTTGGCAATTTGAGTCCAACCAGAGGTGTCTCAGAAGAAAGGCCTGGAGACCTACTTCCAAAAAATCGGCTGGTAGAAAATTGATGGCCGAGGCTACCCTCCTCATTGCTATAACATATTGCCTTTCTAGAACCAGGACAATTACAGAGGTGTGAAGAGCCCTAGAACTATCTGTCTCTAGACTTCTTGTTATGTAAGATTAATAAACGTCCTTATGTCCATAAAAGAAAAAAAAAAAAAAACCTAGGGAGTGTAGCTCTACTCTGACACACATGGGTCGCCGTGAGTCTGGGCCGACTGGACAGCAGCTGGTTTTGGGTGTTTGTCCCTACCCTATTTTTCCCACAGCAGTTAATGGCTCTCTAACAGCCTCGGACAGTCACTATCTCCCTGCCCCTGTCTGCTCCAGGAGGGATTTTTGTGCTGTGTTCTCTGCTGTGTCCCCAGATCCCAGCACAGAGCCTGGTCCACAGTGCTTGCTCAATAAGGGCTGAATGAATGAATATCTTGAATCCATGCTGTGCTTTCCACTGAGGTATAATGTTAATCATTTGGATGTCTGATGTTAAGATGGAGTTGGCATACAATGCCTAGTGCGCAGAAAACGGCACGCACCATCGAGGGAGCCTGGCTTTGCTGCTTCTCTCTCTCTCTCTCTCTTTTGTTTTTGTTTTTAAGGTTAAATATATCTAATATAAAATTTACCATTTCAACCAGTTTTAAGTATACAATTCAGTGGCATTAGTTATATTTACAATGTTTTACAACCGTCACCACTCTCAATTCTCAAAACTTTTTCATTTCCCCAAAGAGACATTCTGTACCCATTAAGAAATAGCTCGCCCCCTCCCCACCCCATGCCTCCTGCCCCTGGTAACTTCTAATAAACTTTAGTCTCTATGAATTGGACTAGTCTAGATATTTCATTTGCCACCCATCTGTTAGTTTGTCATACTGTGGTGGCTTGCACGTCACTATGATGTTAGAAGCTATGCCACTGGTATTTCAAGTACCAGCAAGGTCACTGCCTTAGTCATCTAGTGCTGCTGTAACAGAAATGTCACAAGTGGATGGCTTTAGCAAAGAGAAATTTATTTTCTCACAGTCTAGTAGGCTAGAAGTCCAAATTCAGGGTGTCCGCTCCAGGGGAAGGCTTTCTCTCTCTGTGGGCTCTGAAGGAAGGTCCTTGTCATCAATCTTCCCCTGGACTAAGACCTGCTCTGCGCAGGAACCCCAGGTCCAAAGGAAATGCTCTGCTTCTGGCACTGTTTTCTTGGTGGTATGAAGTCCCTCCACTTTCGGCTTGCTTCCCTTTCCTTTTATCTCTTGTAAGATAAAAGGTGGTGCACGCCACACCCCAGGGAAACTCCCTTTACTTTGGCTCAGGGATGTGACCTAAGCAAGAGTGTTACATCCCTTCCTAATCCTCTTTAACCACAGGCAGAGACTATGATTTTTAATACATAGGAAAATCACAAAATGGAGGACAATCACACAATACTGGGGATCATGGCCTAATCAAGTTGACACATATTTTGGGGGGACACAATTCAATTCATGACAATCACCCATGGTGGAGCTGTTCCAGTGGAGCTTCCAGACTATTAAGAAAGACCTGGTGATCTACTTCCTAAAATTAGCCAATGAAAATCCTATGGATCACAATAGGACATTGTGTGATATAGTGCTGGAAGATGAGCCCCCCAGGATGGAAGGCACTCAAAATACACAGTGGCTGCAACAATGGACTCGAGCATACCAACAATCGTGGGGATGGTGCATGATCAGGCAACATTTCATTCTGTTGTACATGGGAACACCATGAGTTGGAGCCAACGCAACGACAACTAACAAAAACAACAGATATTTTACATAAGTTGGATCATACAATACTTGTCCTTTTGTGTCTGGATTCTTTCACTCAGCATGATGTTTCGCAGGTTTATCCATGAGATAGCATATATCATGACTACATTTCTCTTTATGGCTGAGAAATATTCCATTGTACATATAAAACATTTCTGTTTTTAACTGAGACAGACTGCCTCTACTAAATAAGCATGCCTACAGACCTTGGACGAGTCTCAGCCCTCTGAAATCCAGCTGGGGCAAGTGGAGACCAGCTGCTTTCCACTGTCTGTTATATAACGTCCGGAACGGAAATGGAGGCCGTGGACACAAGAAGTCTGCTCATGGCGTATTTGGAATGTCAGAGGATAACAAAAGTCCTTATTGGACAAACGGATGTAACAGGACCTCTGTCCTCCTAAATTCCTGTAACATTTCCCCATCCCAAGTATATGGGACGAGGCTCAAAGTGGTGGAAGGGGACTTGGGAATGTTTTGTTACTCTGGGTGCTAATAAGACCTTTGTGTAAGCCTCTCTCTGAGTCTATTTAGTGGGGAGAACTACCTGATACCATGCATACACCAGGGCTGATAAAGTCTGAGGCTCTATTAGCCACTTTTTCTTTTCTTTGAATTTACTTTACCCCAGGACTCTGGGACCCAGCAACAGGAAGAGGGTAAGTTCTGGGAAACAGAAAAGGTTAAAGGGGTTACAGGATGCCGTTATACACCTATTAAACAGCTAAAATAAAAAAATACTGACAACACCAAGTGTTAGCAAGGACCAACTGGAACTCTTGTACATTGTGAATGGGAACTTGAAATGATACAGCCACTCTGGAAGACAGTCTGGCATTTCTTATAAAAAGTCCAGTGCCACCGAGTCAATTCCGACTCATAGTGACCCTATATTTCTTATAAAGTTAAATATAAAACTTTCAATATGACCCAGAAATCACACTGCTGGGTATTTACCCTAGAGAAACAGAAATATATGTTTATACAAAAACCCAAACATGAGTGTTTATAATAGCTCTATTCATAATTGCCAAAAACTGGAAACAAACACAAATGTCCTTTAACAGGTGAATAAATAAGCAAAGTTTGTTGCATCCTTACAATGGAATACTTGTCGGCAATAAAAAAGAGCAGATTACTGATACTTGTGACTTCTATGATTCTCAACGGCATTATCCTAAGTGGAAGACGCTAGTCTGAAAAGGTTACATACTGTATTATTTCATTTATATGATATTCTGGAAAAGCCAAACACAGAGACAGAAGACATGAGTATTTGCCAGGGATCAGGGATGGGGGAGGGTGTGACTACAAAGACATAGCCCGAGGGAGTTCTTTGGGGTGATAGAACTGTCCTGGATCCTGATTGCAGTGATGCATACACAAATAAATCTACACACATGTTAAAACTCATAGAACCATACACCTAAAAAAGAGTCGATTTTGCTGTATGTTAAAGGTGAAATTAAAAACGAACGTGCTGGAAAGCTTCCTGGATTTAACTAAATTTACTTTTCACACGAAGGTGCGGGAATAGGAGCTTGTCAAATAAAAGTAAGCACGTGCAGGTACAAAGACATGAGCGAGTTTCGCGTTCCCACCTGTCAGAGCCCCGAATGTTAGTTAACTCATGCCTTTTACAAGTAGCTGGAGGACGGCAGGGAGAGGGTAGGAAAGGGAGAAGAAGGGGAAGGGGGAGGGCAGGAAAGGGGAAGCAAAGTGGGGAGAGGGTGGAGAAGGGAGAAAAAGAAAGGATGTTCTAGAAGGCTGGTGTTTCTCAAGCTTTAATGTCACATAAAGCACCTGGGGATCTTGTAAAGACACAGGTTCTGATCAGGGGGTCTGGGGCAGGACCGGAATTCTCCCAGGTAATGCTGATGCTTCTGGACCAGGGACCACACCGTGAAGCGCGAGGAGCTAGGCAGAGGGGCTGGCATGCACTTGCCAAAGAGACACAATAATAAGAGGGCACCGCTATGGTGGACCTGCCTCTGAGGCTGTTTGTGAGTCAGTGTGTGTGGAAAGCACTTTGAAAGCTGCTAAGTGCTGCATGAATGTAATATGGCTAAAAAAAAGTCAGTAAAAATGGTTCAGTGGTAGAATTCTCACCTTCCAAGAGGGAGACATGGGTTCAATTTCCAGCCAACGCACCTCAAGTGCAGCCACCACCTATCTGTCACTGGAGGCTTGCAAGTTGCTGTGACGCAGAACAGGTTTCCAGCAGAGCTTCCAGATTAAGGTGGACTAGGAAGAAAGGCCTGGCGATTTGCTCCCAAAAATCATCCAGTGAAAAGCCTATGGATGACAACAGTCTGATCCACAACCAACCATGGGAATGGCAGAGGACCGGGCGGTGTTTTGCTCCATTGTGCATGGGGTCACCATGAGTCGGGGGTCGACTTGACAGCAGTTAACTGTATCTATCAGCTTGTCAAAACTCGGTACCTAACTGAAGGGCTCGGACTAAACTCAGGGAGGCATGGATCCCAGCGTACCTGACCGTAAAACATTCCCCCATCCATTTATCCCCAGGTACCATTTGACAAAAGGTGCCCTGATGGTGCAATGGTTAGACGCTCAGCTGCTAACCTAAAGGTTCAAAGTTCAAACCCACTCAGCAGCTTCACAGTACAAAGACCTGGCAATCTGCTTCCGTAAAGATTATAGCATATAGGGCAGTTCTAAGGTTTCACATGGGGTTGCTTTGAGTTGACTGGATGGCTCCTAACAACGACAATACCATTTGGCCAAAGCCCGCTGCAATAAGCGGATTTTCACAGATCTATCAGCAAGGCCGAGCATGGATAATTTTGAGAAATCAGGTTTCCTGGCAGATGAGTTCAAGGAAGGTCGATGCTCACCTGCGCTCTGAACCAGGTTGGCTGATTAACATACAAATAACGGAGCTTTACTTCTCCCTGCTTCCAGCACATCCATGCTAATGAAGCTATTGCTTTAAAAGTCCATCTCCTCTGAAATGTCTAATTAATCTGATGCTCGCGAAGGTGCAGAGAACAATGCGGCCGCCAAGCCCGGTGGGGTGGTGAGAATGAGACCAGGCTGCTGATGCGAGGGCCAGATGTTTGGGGCGCCAGGGGGCCCAGGCAATTACCAGGAGCAGGGCAGGGAGGCAGGGCTGCCCCAGGCGTGTTTTTTCAAACCGCAGGCCATGACAAAGGAGCTCAGCTCAGGGGTCATGGCCTGCAACTTTTTCATCGATTTGAGAGACAGGATAGGGAAGGGAAGAGCATGTATTTCACATAGTAAAGGTAAGTTACTGGCTGAAAGTGTAAATACATGTGCGCTTCCACACACATGCATGTACTTGGCCATCATGCAAAATGTATCTTATGATGCTGGAAACTATGCCACCAGTATTTCAAATGCCGGCACAGTCACCCATGCTGGACAGGTTTTACTAGAGCTTCCAGACTAAGACAGACTAGGAAGAAAGGCATGGCAATCTATATCCAAAATTAGCCAGTGAAAACTTTATGAGTCACAGCAGAGCACTGTCTGACCCACTTGTTTGGACGGGTCATCAGAAGGGATCAATCACTGGAGGAGGACATCATGTTTGGTGAATGAAGTACAGGGCCAGCGATTGTGAGGGAGACCCACAGTGAGATGGATTGGTACAAGAACTGCAACGACGGACTCAAACACTGTAAGGATGAGGCAGGACTGGGCAGCGTTTCGTTCTGTTGCACATAAGGTCGTCACGAGTTGGAGTTAACTTGACAACATCTATCTACCTACCTGTCTCCTTTATAACACACACACATATAGCACTTTGTTGTATGCCAAGATTTCTCTAAGCGCTGTAAGGACATTATCCCATTTGATCGTCATGGCAACCATATAAGATAGATATTCTCACTATATTTTTGGTTGAGGAACCTGAGGCACAGAGTGGTTGATGACTTGCCCGAGGACCCACAGTCGAGTCTGTCTGACTTCAAACCCACACTCTCAAACACAACTCAAGATGCCAAGGACCTCAGACTTCGAGGCCTAAAAAAGTTCAGGAGAGAGTGCCCATGGCTGCTGGAACAGTAACGGCTGCTAACAGTTGTGCCATGGTGTGTGATCACCACCCTGCTAAGTGCTTTACACGCACTGCCACATTTAACCCCCACGATAAATAAAAAAAGGCAAGTGCTCTTATTGGGGAGACATTGGTGGTTCGGTAGTACAATTCTCGCCTTCCACGCTGGAGACCCGGGTTTGATTCCCGGCCAGCATACCTCATGGGCAGCCACTGCCCATCTGTCAGTGGAGGCTTGTGTGTTGAAATGATGCTAAACAGGTTTCAGGTGAGCTTCCTAAGACAAACTAGGAAGAAAGGCCTGGCAATCTACTGAAAATCAGTCAATAAAACCCATATGTACCACAACAGTCCAATCCACAACTGATCATGGGGATGGTACAGGATTGGGCAACGTTTTCATTCCATTGTGCATGGGGTTGCCATTAGCTGGGGGCCAACACAGTGGCAGCTAACAACAACAAGAAGATACCACTATTATCCCCATTTTGCAGATCGGGAAACTGAGGATCAGGGAAAGGAAATGACTCATCCAAGTTCACACAGCTAACAAGTAAAATAGAGCAGATGTCGTGGGTTCTGCAGGATTTGGCTTTCCCTGCAGTGTGGGGAGGATTGGGAGGCTCCAGTGTCCCGTTGCACATAAGATCCGAAGGAACAACAGAAGGAGGATTACCAGGCAGGAGCGAGAATGTTTCCAATGTACTCAGCACCTCTTTGCTCAGGAGATACAGACTGAATCAAGCTGCTGTAGAGACCGAGCCTCGCTTGGGCTTAAAAGATTCTTTCCAGGACTGGAGAATGCTACCAGGAGAAACAGCTACCGACACTGAAACAGGCCGTCTCCCCACGCCCAGCACCCAGACAGAATGGCCCGTCCTATCCCCACCCCAGGTGTGCACACGCGAGCTGCCACATCCCTGCTGTCCCCACCCCAGGTGTGCACTTGTTCAGATTAGAAAGGTATCCTGTGGGCAATCTGAAAAATCCCTCAACCGTCTACCCTTCCTGTGCTTTTTCTGCTGTTCCTGGTTTTGTTTTTTATTATGCTTTTCCTCAGAAGCCCACAGAGCTGGAAAGAACCCAAAATACTCTCAGTCAAAGAGCAAAACAAGACCCAGAAAATACAGCAAAGAGCTTGGGCTTTGGGATCAGACGCACCAGAGTTCAGGTCTTGTTTATGCCCCACAAGTTATGTCTCTGTGGGTTTGGGCAATGTGCTCAAGCTCTCTGAATCTCAGCTTCTTCATCTGTAAAATGGGGATATCCTAGTGGACATGAGGTGAGACATGAGAATGCCTATAAGGGCTTCCTGGGGTGGCTGGATACAGGGCGAGCACAGTGGGTGGATTAGGGATGAGTGTCAGTGCAGGAAAGTTCATCAAACTGAAAGGCCCCTAGCCTGCTCCTTTCTACAAAGGTCGCCCCGCATGAAGACAGGTCCAGGGTTCTCCCCTGACTCCAGGCAGTAAGCAGGGTCACAGATGAGCATTTTCTCCTGTTCCCAGTTATCCATGTTCTCATTTACCCCAATGCTAGGAGCAGTCCCAGGTAGGGAAGGCAGAGGATGTACTGCGATAGCCACTGCTTCTGTTTGTTGTTGTTAGGTGCCATCGAGTGGGTTCTGACTTACAGAGACCCTACAGGCAACAGAAAGAAAAACTGCCTGACCCTGCACCATCATGATCATCGTTATACTTCAGCCCATTGTTGCAGCCACTGTGTCAATTCATCTCGTTGAGGGTCTTCCTCTTTTTCACTGACCCTCTACGTTACCAAGCATGATGTCTTTCTCCAGTGACTGGTTCCTCCTAATAACATGTACAAAGTACATGAGACAAAGTCTCTCCATCCTCCCTTCCAAGGGGCATTCTGGTTGTACTCCTTCCAAGACAGACTTGTTCATTCTTTTGGCAGTCCATGGCATATTCAACACTCTCCGCGAATACCATAATTCAAAGGCATCAGTTCTACTTTGGTCTTCCTTATTCATTGTCCAGCTTTTGCATGCATTTGAGGTGACTGAAAAATCATGGCTTGGGTCAGGCGTGCCTTACGCCTTCTGTTACCAAAAAAAAAAAACCGAACCCACCGATGTCAAGTTGATTCCGACCCATAGTGGCCCTACAGGACAGAGTAGAACTGCCCCAAAGGGTTTCCAAGGAGCACTTGGTAGATTCGAACTCTCAACCTTTTAGTTAGCAGTCGTAACTCTTAACCACTATGCCACCGGGATTTAGACCTTCTGTTAAAAAAACAAAACAAAACCCACTGCCATCGAGTCGATTCTGACTCATAGCGACCATATAGGACACAGTAGAACTGCCCCAGAGAGTTTCCAAGGAGCGCCTGGTGGATTTTGAACTGCCAACCTTTCGGTTAACAGTCATAGCACTTAACCACTATATCACCAGGGTTTCCAGACCTTCTGTTAAGTAGCTTAAAAATATGATCTATTATTTCTCATGATTCTAGTCTGGTCATTTTCAACTAGGGGTGCTCCTGTCCCTCAGGTGACACTTGCCAATGTCTGGAGATGTTTTTGGTCTTACAACTGGAAGGTTGCTACAGGCATTGAGTGGGTGAGGCCAGCGATGCTGCTAAACATCCTACAGCACATGGGACAGCTTCCTACAACAGAGAATGATCTGGCCCCAAATGTCAACAGGAGTCCCTGGGTGGTGCAAGTGGTTAACGCAATCAGCTGCTAACCAAAAGGCCGGAGGTTTGAGTATACCCAGAGGCACCTTGTAAGAAAGGCCTGGCGATCTACTTCCAGAAAAAAATAGCCATTGAAAACCCTATGGAGCACAGTTCTACTCTGACACACATGGTGTTGCCATGAGTCGTGGCTGACTTGACAGCAACTGATTTGGTATAAAGAGGAATATACTGGTTTGGGTTAAATGTCAACAGTACCAAGGCTGGAAATCTGGGTCTAGCCATAATACAGTCAGTCCCCAATGTATGGATGGGAACAAGTTAAGTAGTTTCCCTGAGGCCCAAAGAAAGACACAGGACCAGCAGTGGCAGCAACACCTGAAAATCAAAACAGCTGCCCAGAGATGGAACGGCCCCAGGAGCTATTCTGACTCCTTGCCAGGGAGCAGACAGCCACAGCAGTGAAAACCAGAGGCAGGGTGGTCAATGGGGCAACATGCAGAAGAGATAACGGTGGACTCAGCTGTCCACACACCCCTGAGGCCCACTGTGCCAGGGGCTTCCTGGTGACCTCTTGGAGCCCCCAGCCTTCTCTACCCAAAGCTTGGGGCCTCAGGCTGTGGTCCCAAAGTGGAGGGGGGCCAGAAGGCCCTCCCACAGAGTCCAGGCCACTTCCTGGTAACTAGTCATACAAGCAGGCGCCATGGCTACACCCACCCGGGACCAATGTTTCAAGGTCCTTGGTGAAACGTTCAGTGGTAAAATTCTCTTTCCACACAGGAGATCCGGATTTGATTCCCAGCCAATGTACCTCATGTGCAGCCACCACCCCTCTGTCAGTGGAGGCTTGTGTGTTGCTATGATGCTGAACAGGTTTCAGTGGAGCTTCCTGACTAAGATGAACTAGGAAGAAAGGCCAGGCAATCTACTTCCAAATATCAGCCATGGAAATCCTATGGATCCCAATGGTCTGATCCACAGCCAATCATGGGGATGATACAGGACCCAACAGTGTTTTGCTCTGTTGTGCATACGGCCACTATGAGTCAGGGGCCGACCTGACGGCAGCTAGCCATGACAACAAGTCTTTCCATAGATTCAGAACTGAGGTGCGCTGTGGAGCCTCCCCGTCAAGAGCACCTCACAGTCTGCAGCAGAAAGGACAGCAGGCCTGATGTCTGTGAGATGAGGTAAGTTCTATGGAGACTCCTGAGCCTTCTAAAAACTAGGATAGGTTATAAACCAAAGACAAATCCAGAGCAAACTGCAAGGCTCTGAAGAAGGGGGACTAACGGCCTTGGCCTTGCTGTCACGAACAAGTGGTCTGGTCAGGGAGGCTGGCTTACAAACAGGTCATCACCCTACAGAACGTATAATGCCAAACTGAGGCTTGTCCTGAGGAAACAGGGTAAACTTCTCTGAGAAGGTGTAGATCTCGCCCTAGCCCGGCAAGTCAGAAAAAGCTTCCTGGAGGAAGTGACACTTGATTTGAGAGGTAAAGAATGAACAGGAGTTAACTGCATACAGAAGGAAAAGTAAGAGCATGCCAGGCACAGAGGAGCATGTGCAGAGGTTCTGTGGTAGTGGGCGAGTGGCTCAGTCTAGGAAGCTCGAAGGCAGTCAGTATGGCTGAAGCAGAGGCAGTGAGGGGATGGGAAGGGCAGATGATATCTCTGATGGCTAGAGAAGGAGGAAACTAAAGACCACAGGGGCCAGGTGACATCTGTCACAAAATCCTGCCTTGTCCACTGCCAGGTGACTCTCCAAACTCAGGTGTATGGTCAGGTACAATGGATCTTCTTTATATTATGCCTTCGGGGGAGTTCTAAAGGTTCCAGATGATGTGAGAGCCTAGCGTGACCACCCTATGTGGCCCATCCCTTTGCCTAGACTACTGGCAACAAGAAATAAGGCAGGACAGAATCTCACACAATTACCCCTCTGGTGTTCTTGAAGACAGCACTAGCTGGAAAGGCAAATTTAAAAGGCCTTAAATTAATTGCCTGCAAAAGCACTTACTGTACTTAACAAACGGGGTCCCTGCTAAAAAAATATCAGGCACTACCAGGGCTCTCATCCCCCACCACCGTCTGGCCCCTAAAGCAGAGGGGAGTCACCCCAGGACAGAACACCTGCAGAGGCAGCTCAGTGTGCAGCCACACAGACACCAGTCCACGGGAACCACTCCAGGAAACTCAGCTGCACCAACTCACAAGAGCAGAGGAGAATCACAGCGGCCCCCTATCGGCCTGCTTATTTACATCCTAGAAGAAAAAAAAAAAAATTTTTTTTTTTAGAAGATAGGAATCCAAAGCACATCTCTGCCTCCATTTAATCACCAGTGATTATGGTGGCCTGTGGAGCAATAAGGGCCAGATTCAACACGGAAATGCTAATTCTGACTTCAGATATGTCACCTGGACAGACAGATGGCCTCCCCTGCTTCCTGCAGCAAATGGACCCATTGGACGTTCAAACACAGTAGCTCCCCGCCATATTACACGCATTGCCCCATCAGCTCCAAGCTCAACAGACCTGTGCATTTCCTGGGATACATTTTCCAAACGGTTCCATCATCATTCATGAGGCTCAAGAGCCAAAATATGTTTCCCAGGCAGATAAGGCAGCTTCTCATACCATGGGACAGCTCCATGGAACTACTTTACTTTTACACAAATAACACACTGCTTCTGCGTTTGTTTGCTGGCTGTGCCCTCCTCCGCCCCCTCCTCCCAGGTATTTTTGTAAGTGTGCTATGTTAAATTTTTTTTTTTTTACAGCAACATGTGAAAGAGGACTGGCATGGTGGCACTTGTGAGGGTGCCTCTTGGATGGTGGGGTGTGGCCAGCAAACAAACACAGAGGGTGCGTGTTGTTTTTGTAAAAATCCAGGATTGTCATAACAGCCTCCCTCAGAGGTCCACTTCAGGGAGGGGCGACATTAGGCCCAAGGGTCAACGTGGGCCCATGCATTGCAGTGAATGGACCAACAGGTCTGGGTTCAAATCATGCCTCTCAGTAGTGTGTGGCTTTGTGTGATTAGTGTCTCTGCTCCTGGCCTTGGTTCCCCATCTCTAAAATGGGGATAATGGTATTAACTCAACTGAATCAAGTAGCTGTGGAAAGCAATCAGCACAGTGCCTGGCACAAAATGGAAGCATGTCTTGACATTGAGCCGGCCGTTCTCCCTGGCCTCCTTGGAAAAAGTCACTAGACGTCATTAAACAAATAAGTCCCTGCTGTGATTTTTTGTGACTCATGCTGGAACATGCTAAATGGAGTCACCCATTTGAGGAGCAGCAAGACTGCAAAGCAGCCCTGCCATTTGCAGCATCTGCCCTTATGCCTTTCTGTTCTGGGCTCATATCTGAACAGCTCTTTCGTTTTCTCTTTCCTGGGATCTTAATAAAGTTTAACACTTATTTGCCAATCTGCACGGGTCCGTCACTGACACCCAGCGTCAGCCACTGTAAAGGGTGACATGTCCCACTTCAAGGTGCCCCCAGACCTGCAGATGAATTTAATGTATTCCACATCATCTATAACATATGTTGGTCCTTCCCAATTTGGAGAAACCCACGTTATATTTCTACCGCCCTGAAAGAAGACTGCCTCTATGTTGTGAGATGGGCCTTCTCCTCCCACCCCAAGTAAATTTCACTCACAACATATGGCCTACACTTTAATCAGAGTATCCTAAATATGCTTTCCATGTTGGTTAAAGTCTATCTGTCCATTTAATGTAATGGAATAACAAACCGGCCTCTTGCATAATTCATACGGTGTCTCAGTTACCTAGGGCTGCCGTAGCAATACTACCACAAAGGGGTGGCTTTAAAGAACAGACATTTATTGTCTCACACTTTTCAGGCTAGAAGCCCAAATCAGGGCATCAGCTCTAGGGGAGGGTACCTCCTAGCTGGCAGCCTGGGCCTTCCTTGATTTATAGGCAGCTCCAAAAAAAAAAAAATTTTTTTTTTTTTTTTCCTCACATAGTCTCTTCCCCCTGTGTATGTGTGGGTCTATTCTGTTCTTTTTATAAATCACCATTCAGAAGGGATTAGATATAGGACCTACCCTGCTCATTAGCATAACAAAAGAAAACCTCTATTTCCAAACAGGGTTGTATTGACAGATACAGGGGTTAGAACTTCAGCAAAGCTATTTGGGGGACAAAATTAAACCCATTAACACATGGGTTTCATCCACGTAGCCCCTTAACACTGGCTGAGCACTCTGAGGTGAAGGGGAAGCAAGAACTAAGAACTAAGAAAAGGAGAGGGGATCACCTGTGGAAGGCAGACTAATAGATTCCTGGAGCATGGAGTGAGGTTGAGGGAGTGCTAGCAGGAGGCAGGATGGATGAAGACCTAGACCTAGGCAACATGAGAAAAGAGAGGGGTCAGCCAATCCCCCTTCAAGAGCCCCAGTGAGACTTAAGACCTGACAATGCCCAGCCTAGGGGAGGGTAGGGCAGAAATACGGGGCTGAAAGTTCCCTGCACCCAGCAGGGAAGTCCCAGGACTACAGCTGTATAGATGGGAGCAGCCAGGATCTGGGAGAGATGTCTCCAGAAAAAAAAAAAAATAGGGAGGGATCTTGACCATATACTTATTATAAGAAAAATCTTCAAAAAAATTTGAGACACAACAAAAGCAGATAGTTCAATGGCAATAAAAGAAAGAAAAAGGCAACTACAAACTTCAGGAAAACAAACCTAGAAAGAAAATGTTCTGTTGGCTCTGAAAAGGATAAGTAACTGAAACAATGCAAACTACATTTATTGATTTTACTAAATATGGCAAAAATAACAATTTGGTGAGGTTGGGGCAAGGGAGGTATGGTGTGAAAATGAAATTAAACCTCATCTATTTTATCACAGCCAGGAAGGAGTCCTGGTGGCGCAGTGATTAAGCACTCAGCTACTAATCGAAAGGTCAGCAGTTCAAACCCACTAACTGCTCCAAAGAAGAAAAAGACTTGGTGATCTGCTCCCGTAAAAATTACAGCCTGGAGGGGATGGGAAGATAGAGAGAGTTGGAAGCTGGCAAAATTGTCACGGAAGGAGAGACTAGAAGGGCTGACTCATTAGGGGGAAAGCAAGTGGGAGAACGGAGTGAGGTGTATATAAACTTATATGTGACAGTCTGACTTGATTTGTAAACGTTCACTTGAAGCTCAATAAAAGTTAATAAAAAAAAAAAAATTACAGCCTGGAAAACCCTATGGGACAGTTCTACTCTATCCTATAGGGTCACTATGAGCAGAAAACAACTTGAGGGCAGTGCAGATTTTGTTGCTGTTTTTGGTTTTACAGCCAGAAATCTGAATTGATAATGACTGAAACTGATAAATCAAGAACCAGTGATATATGCATATTGTCTGAGCCATTTTGGTCACCCCCAGGAGCTTGATGCTAAAAGAATTCAAATTTGTCATACAGTGAGTAGGCAAAGGTAGAAAGTGATTGTTTTTCATTCTAAGTCTTTATACTTTATTTTTTAGCCACAACCATGACCATTTTAAAGTATGTGTATTTCAGATCCTGTGGCATGTATGTATGTGCTTATCTGTGCATGATTCTTTCTGTGTGAGACCATGTATGCGTTGGTGTCTTAGGATGGGTTTTCTAGAGAAACAAAACCAATAAAGGATATAAATATATATAGAGATGTATATTAAGGAAATGGCTCACACGGTTGTAGAGGCTGGAACGTGGGTCAGGGTAGAGGCTTCTCCTGATTCGTGTAGCTGCAGGAGCTGGCAAATTCAAGGTCATCAAGTTAGACAGCAGGACTCTGGCTACAGGCTGGGAAGGCCAAGAAATCCCAAGATGGCAGGCAAGACAGCAGGTAAGCTGCTAGCTCAAGTCCCAAGAACTGGAGGTCAGATGAACAGGAGCCAGCTGCAGTATCCAGCGTGAGCAAAGCCCGCTAGCCTTGCCAGAAAGTCCACTTATATTGAATGCATGCCACACCGCCAAGGAAACTCCGTTTCAACTGATTGGCTACTTACAGCAGATCCCAACAGGGAGGTGATCGATCACATTATATCATATCTCATTAAGAAAGTGATCACAACAGCATACGACTACCAAACTACATCATAACTGCCAAACCACTGAGAATCATGGCCCAGTCAAGTTGACACACAACCTTAATAATCACAGTTGGTAAATGCAGTGAAAAGTCCAGAAAAAAAATCCCACACAGGGTAGCACCCTCAGAAAATGGTGGGGTAAAGAGAGAAAGAAGTAAGGGGGATTCATTTTTCTTCGTATATGTCTCTGCTGTTTTACACAAGCATGTGTTACTTTTGTGATGTGCTTAGATGGGGGTTGGGGAAGGATGGCAGGGAGAGAATCAGGAGTCCAGGGACACTGGCCAGGTGGGCGTGAAGCAGATTAAAGAGAAGAAAGAAAAGGTCTCCACACCCGAGCACCCAGAAAAGTCTCCTGGCCTGAGTGCAGAAACAGGACTTGCCAAACACCCCCGCCAGCCCCACCAGGCATGAAGTGTAGGCAAAGCAACAGTGACCAGCCTGGAGACCCTCCAACTGGGATTTAATAAGCGAGTAGCCAACACCATTGCCAAGCCCCAAGAACAGCCAGGTTTTTTTCACAGAGAAGCTTAAGTGGAAGTGAAAATACTATTTCCTATTTCTGTTCCAACCAGCCAACTGAGATTGCCTAAGTTTTGCTGAGATGCCAGCCGTGGGGGAGGTGAAATAAGCTCCCCACTCCCCCACCCCCAGTGGCTGCTGCTTCTAGAAATGAGTCTTCCCGCTTTACACCAAAATATTCTTGCAAACTACGATGATAGCAGAGAATGTGGAGGAGGAGATCACAGCCTGTTCCGAGCCAATGGTGACCTGATACCTTGCCTCTCGGCCTTGCAGAGCCAGAGGGATGGCACTGCATCAGACACTGGGCATGAAGGAGCCTGGGAGACACAGGGCAGGGAGAGGGGATATGGTCTCAGACAGAACCCTGCCTTTCTCTGTTGAGTGTTGCTGTGCATCTGACTTAATCTTCTATGATAAGTCTCGACCATCAGACCCCTCCAATGACAAGAGAGTATCTGGAATCCTGGTAGAAGTGGCATCCAATCAGCAAAGGTTCTAGACCTTCTGAAACTTAAATGTAACTGCCCTGTTTAAAACCTGACAATGGCTCCCATCACAGGAATATAGAGCATGAACCAGAGTTGTACGTACACTAATAACAATAACGACAACAATGGCAAACATTATTTTGTTCTGACTGCATGCCAAGCACTGTGATGGGTAGTCTACATATACTAACTCAATCATGCCCCACAACAATGAGGTAGGGACTATTATTATCCCCATTTTATAGAAGAGGCACAGAGAGGTTAAGTAAGTTGCCCAAGATCACATAGCTAGAAAGCGGTAGAGCCGGGATTTGAACTCAAGCAGTTTGACACCATCTTGCAATATCTCCACTTGCATGTTTAATAGGTGTCTCAAACTTAACATGCCTAAAAATGAATTCTTGGTAGTCTCTCCATCCCACCCACCTCATCTCTCCCCCACCCCCACAAAAAAAGAAAAAACTTGTTCCTCCCCTAAATCTTCTTTATTTCAGGCAATAACAACTCCATCCTTAGTTGCTGTCATGGGTTGAACTGTGTCCCCCCAAAATATGTGTCAACTTGGCTAGACCATGATTCCCAGTCTTGTGTTATTATCCACCATTTTGTCATCTGACGTGATTATCTTATGTGCTGTAAACCCTACCTTTATGATGTTAATGAGGTGGGATAGGTGGCAGTTATGTTAATGAGGCAGGACTCAATCTACAAGATTAGGTTGTGTCTTAAGTCAAACTCTTTCGAGATATAAAAGAGAATCGAGCAGAGAGACATGGGGACCTCAAACCCCCAAGAAAGTAGTGCCAGGAGCAGAGCTCGTCCTTTGGACCCAAGATCCCTGCACTAAAAAGCTCCTAGACCAGGTAAAGATTGATTATAAAGACCTTCTCCAGAACCAACAGAAAGAGAAGGCCTGGAGCTGACGCCCTGAACTGGACTTCTGGCCTACTAGACTGTGAGAGAATAAACCTCCGTTTGTTGAAGCCATTTGCTTGTGGTATTTCTGTTACAGCAGCACTAGGTAACTAAGGCAGTTGCTGAGGCCCAAAACCTTGGAGGCATCCTTAACCCCTCTTTTCTATCACATGCTCCACAGCCAGTCTGTCAGGAAATCCCTCATTCAAAATCTACCTTCAAAATATATTTAGATTTTACCACCACTCACCAGCTCATCTGCTACTACCCTGCTCCAAGCCTCCATCATCTTTCTCCTATATTACTGCAAAAACCACCTACTGACTTCTATGTTAACAGACTTGCCACCCTGCAGTCTATTCTTAACCCCAAAGCATAACTCAAATCATGTCACTCACCTGTTCAAATCCTCCAAACACTCCCATCTCACTCCAAATAAAAGCCGAAGTCCTTTCAATGGTTCACAAGCCCCTCTGCAGGGACTGCTCCTCCTTACCTTCTACCCCGCACTTTTATTCTCTCCATGGCAGCCACACTCACCCCATTGCTCTTCTTGAACACAGCTGGTACACTCCTACCTTGGGGTCTCTGCACCTGCTGCACCCTTTGCCTGGAATGCTCTTTCCCTGGTGTCCACATGCCTCATTCCCTCATCCCCTTCAAGGTTTTGCTCAGATACCATCCCTGACCACCCTTTTGGAATTGAAACCCCTCGGCCCTGGCACCCACTGTCATGCTTGATTTTTCTAGGGCTCCTATCACCTGGAATAGCACCAGACCCAGAGTAGGTGCTTAGTACATATTTCTTCAATTGATGAATGAACAGAACACCATTTCCCACAGTGTATTCCACATTTTGTAAGATGTAAGTACACCTGTTGCAGTTGTGTCAATTCTGTCTCATTGTGACCCCATACGTTACAGAGTAGAACTGCCCCATAGGGTTTTCTTGGCTATAATCTTTATGGAAGCAGACTGCCAGGACTTTCTTCCACGGTGCTGCTGGGTGGGTTCGAACTGCCAACCTTTAGGTTAGTAGCTGACGCAAATCACCTCCACCACGTTGTTAATAGCTGCTATTAAAAAAAAAAAAAAAAGGTTCGGAGGCGGGGCCAAGATGGCGGACTAGGTGGACGCTACCGCGGATCCCTCTTGCAACAAAGACTCGGAAAAACAAGTGAATCAATCACATACATAACAATCTACGAACTCTGAACAACAAACACAGACTTAGAGACGGAGAACGAACAAATATGGGCAGACAGTGATCGTTTTCAGAACTAGGAGCCAGCGTACCAGGCAGGTGACCTTTGGAGCCCAATCTGGGGCAGAGCCCAGGGGGGGCAGACGGCATAGACAAGGGGCCCAGCCCTACTCCCCCGAACCCATCCCAGGAGGGAGTCTAGCTTGTTGGCGCGGGCGGCATAGCGGCGCAGCCGGTGGGAGAAGCACCCAGGAGGCAGTGACTGATCTTGGAGCGGGGAGAGTAGCGTTCCAGCCGGAGAGCCGTCCCGCCAGGAGTTTGGGGGGAAGCGGGCGTGGCGCAAGCGTGGGGATCAGCTATATTTCCCTAAAGTGACCCCGGGGTGGGGGCCCAGACGTTCGTGCAGGGGACGCCTACCCAGTTCGCGTGAGCGGTGCGGCGCACCGGAGGGAGAAGTCCCCGGGAGGAAGTGACTGGTCTCAGAGCGGGGAGAGCAGCGTCCCAGCCGGGGAGCCATCCCGCTGGGATTCTGGCAGTAGCGGGCGGGGCGTGAGCGCGGGGACCAGTTATATTTCCCTGAATTGACCCCGGGGGCGGGCCCACCCGTTCGTTTGGGTGACGCCCACCCAGTCCGCGCGAGCGGAGCGGCGCACCAGAGGGAGAAGTCCCCGAGAGGAAGTGACTGGTCTTGGAGCGGGGAGAGTAGCGTCCCAGCCGGGGAGCTGTCCCGCCGGGTATTTGGCGGATGCGGGCGGAGCGTGAACGTGGGGATCAGCTCTATATTTTGTGGTGCTACACTCCTAGCTCTCTGATGCCTCCCCCACCCTCCCCCGGCGGCTCCATTAACATCCGAATACCCTGAGCCAGAGGGAGAATTCAGATAGGGATCTGACTGCATTCTTTTTTAGCTGATTACCTGGAAAAACTAGTTTCCCAGTGATGGCTCGGAGACAGCAGTCCATATCAAACCACATAAAGAAACAGACCATGACAGCTTCTCCAACCCCCCAAACAAAAGAATCAAAATCTTTCCCAAATGAAGATACAATCCTGGAACTATCAGATACAGAATATAAAAAACTAATTTACAGAATGCTTAAAGATATCACAAATGAAATTAGGATAACTGCAGAAAAAGCCAAGGAACACACTGATAAAACTGTTGAAGAACTCAAAAAGATTATTCAAGAACATAGTGGAAAAATTAATAAGTTGCAAGAATCCATAGAGAGGCAGCATGTAGAAATCCAAAAGATTAACAATGAAATTACAGAATTAGACAACGCAATAGGAAGTCAGAGGAGCAGACTCGAGCAATTAGAATGTAGACTGGGACTTCTGGAGGACCAGGGAATCAACACCAACATAGCTGAAAAAAAATCAGATAAAAGAATTTAAAAAAAATGAAGAAACCCTAAGAATCATGTGGGACTCTATCAAGAAGGATAACTTGCAAGTGATTGGAGTCCCAGAACAGGGAGGGGGGACAGAAAACACAGAGAAAATAGTTGAAGAACTCCTGACACAAAACTTCCCTGACATCATGAAAGACGAAAGGATATCTATCCAAGATGCTCATCGAACCCCATTTAAGATTGATCCAAAAAGAAAAACACCAAGACATATTATCATCAAACTTGCCAAAACCAAAGACAAACAGAAAATTTTAAAAGCAGCCAGGGGGAAAAGAAAGGTTTCCTTCAAGGGAGAATCAATAAGAATAAGTTCACACTACTCAGCAGAAACCATGCAGGCAAGAAGGGAATGGGACGACGTATACAGAGCACTGAAGGAGAAAAACTGCCAACCAAGGATCATATATCCAGCAAAACTCTCTCTGAAATATGAAGGAGAAACTAAGATATTTACAGATAAACACAAGTTTAGAGAATTTGCAAAAACTAAACCAAAACTGCAAGAAATGCTAAAGGAGATCGTTTGGCCTGACGACCAATAATATCAGATAGCAGCACAATACAAGGTCACAAAACAGAACGTCCTGATATCAACGCAACTCAAACAGGGAAAGCACAAAAACAAACAAATTAAGATTAATTCTAAAAAATAAATAAATAAACAAAATAATACACATAACAGGGAATCATGGAAATCAATAGATAAACAATCACAATAATCAAAAAGAGGGACTAAATATAGGAGGCATTGAACTGCCAGATGGAGAGTGATACAAGGCGATATAGAACAATACAAGTTAGGTTTTTACTTAGAAAAATAGGGGTAAATAATAAGGTAACCACAAAAAGGAATATCAATTCCATAACTCAAGAAAAAAGCCAAGAAAAACGTTAACGACTCAACTAACATAAAGTTAAACATTATGAAAATGAGGATCTCACAATCTACTAAGAAAAACGCCTCAGCACAAAAAAGTATGTGGAAAAATGAAATGGCCAACAACACACATGAAAAGGCATCAAAATGACAACACTAATAACTTATTTATCTATAATTACGCTGAATGTAAATGGACTAAATGCACCAATAAAGAGACAGAGAGTCACGGACTGGATAAAGAAACACGATCCATCTATATGCTGCCTACAAGAGACACACCTTAGACTTAAAGACACAAACAAACTAAAACTCAAAGGATGGAAAAAAATATATCAAGCAAATAATAAGCAAAAAAGGAGTAGCAATATTAATTTCTGACAAAATAGACTTTAGACTTAAATCCACCACAAAGGATAAAGAAGGACACTATATAATGATAAAAGGGACAATTGATCAGGAAGACATAACCATATTAAATATTTTTGCACCCAATGACAGGGCTGCAAGATACATAAATCAAATTTTAACAGAATTGAAAACTGAGATAGACACCTCCACATTTATAGTAGGAGACTTCAACACACCACTTTCGGAGAAGGACAGGACATCCAGTAAGAAGCTCAATAGAGACACGGAAGACCTACTTACGACAATCAATCAACTTGACCTCGTTGACTTATACAGAACTCTCCACCCAACTGCTGCAAAATATACTTTTTTTTCTAGTGCACATGGAACATTCTCTAGAATAGACCACATATTAGGTCATAAAACAAATCTTTGCAGAATCCAAAACATCGAAATATTACAAAGCATCTTCTCAGACCACAAGGCAATGAAGCTAGAAATCAATAACAGAAAAACTAGGGAAAAGAAATCAAATACTTGGAAAATGAACAATACCCTCCTGAAAAAAGACTGGGTTATAGAAGACATCAAGGAGCGAATAAGGAAATTCATAGAAAGCAACGAGAATGAAAATACTTCCTATCAAAACCTCTGGGACACAGCAAAAGCAGTGCTCAGAGGCCAATTTATATCGATAAATGCACACATACAAAAAGAAGAAAGAGCCAAAATCAGAGAACTGTCCCGACAACTTGAACAAACAGAAAGTGAGCAACAAAAGAACCCATCAGGCACCAGAAGAAAACAAATAATAAAAATTAGAGCTGAACTAAATGAATTAGAGAACAGAAAAACAATTGAAAGAATTAACAAAGCCAAAAGCTGGTTCTTTGAAAAAATTAACAAAATTGATAAACCATTGGCTAGACTGACTAAAGAAAAACAGGAAAGGAAACAAATAACCTGAATAAGAAACAAGAAGGACCACATCACAACAGAGCCAAATGAAATTAAAAGAATCATTTCAGATTACTACGTAAAATTGTACTCTAACAAATTTGAAAACCTAGAAGAAATGGATAAATTCTTGGAAAAATACTACCTACCTAAACTAACACATTCAGAAGTAGAACAACTAAATAGACCCATAACAAAAAAACAGATTGAAACGGTAATCAAAAAACTTCCAACAAAAAAAAGTCCTGGCCCAGACGGCTTCACTGAAGAGTTCTACCAAACCTTCAGAGAAGACTTAACACCACTACTACTGAAGGTATTTCAAAGCATAGAAAAAGACGGAATACTACCCAACTCATTCTATGAAGCTACCATCTCCCTGGTACCAAAACCAGGTACAGACATTACAAAAAAAGAAAATTATAGACCTATATCCCTCATGAACATAGATGCAAAAATCCTCAACAAAATTCTAGCCAATAGAATCCAAGAACACATCAAAAAAATAATTCACCCTGATCAAGTGGGATTTATACCAGGTATGCAAGGCTGGTTTAATATCAGAAAAACCATTAATATAATCCATCACATGAATAAAACAAAAGATAAAAACCACATGATCTTATCAATAGATGCAGAAAAGGCATTTGACAAAGTTCAACACCCATTTATGATAAAAACTCTTACCAAAATAGGAATTGAAGGAAAATTCCTCAACATAATAAAGGGCATCTATGCAAAGCCAACAGCCAATATCACTCTAAATGGAGAGAACCTGAAAGCATTTCCCTTGAGAACGAGAACCAGACAAGGATGCCCTTTATCACCGCTCTTATTCAACATCGTACTTGAAGTCCTAGCCAGGGCAATTAGGCTAGACAAAGAAATAAAGGGTATCCAGACTGGCAAGGAGGAAGTAAAGCTATCACTATTTGCAGATGACATGATCGTATACATGGAAAACCCTAAGGAATCCTCCAGAAAACTACTGAAACTAATAGAGGAGTTTGGAAGAGTCTCAGGCTATAAAATAAACATACAAAAATCACTTGGATTCCTCTACATCAACAAAAGAACACCGAAGAGGAAATAACCAATCAATACCATTCACAGTAGCCCCCAAGAAGATAAAATACTTAGGAATAAATCTTACCAAGGATGTAAAAGACCTATACAAAGAAAACTATAAAACTCTGCTACAAGAAATTCAAAAGGACATACTTAAGTGGAAGAACATACCCTGCTCATGGATAGGAAGACTTAACATAGTAAAAATGTCTATTCTACCAAAAGCCATCTATACATATAACGCACTTCCAATCCAAATACCCATGTCATATTTTAAGGGGATAGAGAAACAAATCACTAATTTCATATGGAAGGGAAAGAAGCCCCGGATAAGCAAAGCATTACTGAAAAAGAAGAAGAAAGTGGGAGGCCTCACTCTACCTGATTTCAGAACCTATTATACAGCTACAGTAGTCAAAACAGCCTGGTACTGGTACAACAACAGGCACGTAGACCAATGGAACAGAATTGAGAACCCAGATATAAATCCATCCATGTATGAGCAGCTGATATTTGACAAAGGACCAGTGTCAGTCAATTGGGGAAATGATAGTCTTTTTAACAAATGGTGCTGGTATAACTGGATATCCATTTGCAAAAGAATGAAACAGGACCCATACCTCACACCATGCACAAAAACTAACTCCAAGTGGATCAAAGACCTAAACATACAGACTAAAACGATAAAGATCATGGAAGAAAAAATAGGGACAAACCTAGGAGCCCTAATCCAGGGCATAAACAGAATACAAAACATTACCAAAAATGATGAAGAAAAACCAGATAACTGGGAGCCCCTAAAAATCAAACACCTATGCTCATCTAAAGACTTCTCCAAAAGAGTAAAAAGACCACCTACAGACTGGGAAAGAATATTCAGCTATGACATCTCAGACCAGCGCCTGATCTCTAAAATCTACACGATTCTGTCAAAACTCAACCACAGAAAGACAAACAACCCAATCAAGAAGTGGGCAAAGGATATGAACACACATTTCACTAAAGAAGATATTCAGGCAGCCAACAGATACATGAGAAAATGCTCCCGATCATTAGCCATTAGAGAAATGCAAATTAAAACTACGATGAGATTCCATCTCACACACCAACTAGACTGGCATTAATCCAAAAAACACAAAATAATAAATGTTGGAGAGGCTGTGGAGAGATTGGAACTCACATACACTGCTGGTGGGATTGTAAAATGGTACAACCACTTTGGAAATCCATCTGGCGTTATCTTAAACAGTTAGAAATAGAACTACCATACAACCCAGAAATCCCACTCCTCGGAATATACCCTAGAGAAATAAGAGCCTTCACACGAACAGACATATGCACACCCATGTTTATTGCAGCTCTGTTTACAATAGCAAAAAGCTGGAAGCAACCAAGATGTCCGTCAACGGATGAATGGGTAAATAAATCGTGGTATATTCACACAATGGAATACTACGCATCAATAAAGAACAGTGACGAATCTCTGAAACATTTCATAACATGGAGGAATCTGGAAGGCATTATGCTGAGCGAAATGAGTCAGAGGCAAAAGGACAAATATTGTATAAGACCACTATTATAAGATCTTGAGAAATAGAAAAAACGGAGAAGAACACATACTTATGTGGTTACTAAGGGGGGAGGGAGAGAGAGGGTTTTTTATTGATAAATCAGTAGATAAGAACTGCTTTGGGCGAAGGGAAAGACAACACTCAATACAAGGAAGGTCAGCCTAATTGGACTGGACTAAAAGCAAAGAGGTTTCCGGGATAAAATGAAAGCTTCAAAGGTCAGAGGAGCAGGGGCTGGGGTCTGGGGAACATGGTTTGAGGGGACTTCTAAGTCAATGGGCAAAATAATTCTATTATGAAAACATTCTACATCCCACTTTGAATTGTGGCGTCTGGGGTCCTAAATGCCAACAAGCGGCCATCTAAGATACATCATTTGGTCTCAACCCACCTGGAGCAAAGGCAAAGGAGGAACACCAAGGTCACACGACAACTAAGAACCCAAGAGACAGAAAGGGCCACATGAACCAGAGACCTACATTATCCTGAGACCAGAAGAACTAGTTGGTGCCTGGCCACAATTGATGTCTGCCCTGTCAGGGAGCACAACAGACAACTCCTGAGGGAGCAGGAGACCAATGGGATACAGACCCCAATTTCTCATAAAAAGACCATACCTAATGGTATGACTGCGACTAGAGGAATCCCAGAGACAATGCTCCCCAGAACTTCTGATGGCACAGGACAGGAACCATCCCCGAAGACAACTCATCAGGCATGAAAAGGACTGGTCAGCGGGGGGGAGAGAGATGCTGATAAAGAGGGAGCTAATTAAATCAGGTGGACACTGGAAAAAAAAAAAGTTAACTAAATTATGCACATTTCTTCACTCCAGGAATACTCAGATTCTTTAATAGGCTGAGTGTGCAGCCTTTCCCAAACTTATTTTACTTCAGAACTTAATTTCCCAGAGCAGTATCAAATTAGTGTTTCTTGGAAAATCCTAGGCTAAAGAGACATGGGAATTCCCAGCTGGATTAGGAAAACATTCTTGCCAGGGATGGCAAAGACATTTCCTTTTATATACCAGCTCCATCTCACTGGCAATGACTTCCTGGTTAAGGACCTGAAAATTCAATAGAATGAAAACTAGGATCAGCTAGTGATATCTGAACAGTGCACAGCAGCAGGCGAGAGTATGATAGGCATTTGCCTACCCTGACAGACCTGGAGTGTTCATCTGTGTGTCTCTTTGCTTCTGCATCTGTGGGGTTGCCCATTTCTTGTTTTTGTTAGGTGCCATTGACTTGATTCTGACTCATAGCAGCCCCATGTGACAAAGTAGAACTGCCCCCTAGGGTTTCCTAGGCTGTAATCTTTATGAGAGCATATCGCCAGGTCTTTCTCCCATGGAGCCATTGGTGGGTTCAAATCACCAACCTTTCGGTTAGCAGTTAAACGCTTAACCATTGTGCCACCAGGGCTCATCTTATTTCTTGCTCTACACCCTTTATTTTTGCAATAAAAGGAATCTGGCCACAAGCCCTGAAAGGCAAAAAATATGGAGAAGCATTCAATAAAATCTCACGGATCCCAACACCAGGCTTCTGAAAGTCATTTTTTGTTTCACTAATCAACAAGGTAAAACATAACCTGTAAAGTAAGTTAAGGCAAACGTCTAGAGATACGGAGTTGAGAAGAAAAATAACACCTCAGTGTCTACCACCAGTGCTCTCCCATCAGTCACTCTCCACAGAATACAGCACCCCTTCTGGTAGAAGACAGAAAACAAGTGTTTTAGAGAAACGTTGGAAGTATTCCTACCAAGATTTTGCTAATCACAGCAGAAGCCCATGTGGCATGGGACTCACAAGAATAGGGAAGCTTTATCTTCACTATGAGCCCCAGTTTCTGTAATTCAGCAAAGCAGGTAAAACAGGTCCCACACAGTCTGTAAAATACATCATGCCCCACTTGGTCCCAGACTGATGTGATCAAATCTGCACTCCGCGAAGCCTTGAGCGGTACAATTGGTCAAGTGCTTGACTACTAACCGAAAAGTCGGAGGTCTGAGTCCACTCAGAGGCACCTAGGAAGAAAAGCCTGGTGATACACCACTGAAAAATCAGCCAATGAAAACCCTATGGAGCACGGTTCCACTCTGACACACATGGGGTCACCACAAGTCAGAGTCGATTCAACGGCAACAAGTACTGGTACCACTTCAGACTTCTCCACATGGAGCAGCCACCACTCAGTCCCAGCCCACTAGCAAAGCCCACCTTCACATACCACACAAACTGCAGATGAATTGAAACCTACATGTGGAAAACAGAACTCTCCAAATCAATAAGCAAAAGGCAGATAATTGAAAAATAGGTAAAGGACATGACAGGCAAATTTCATGAACCAAGATCCAAACTGCTAATAATCCCATGAAAAGGTTCGACGTCACTAGGAATTAGGGAAATGCAAGTGAAAATATTTTTCTATACTATTTGAGAAAATCCTTTCATCTGGCTAACTTCTACCTACCCTCCAGGGCTTAGCTAAATTCCTCACCCACAGATGCGTTATTTCTTTTATGGTTCTCATCACCAGGTATCGTGATAGATTTATTTGTGTGTTTATGAGTTTAATTTCCATCTTCCCTACTAGCCCATGAGCTCCATGAAGGGAAGACAATGTCTAATTTATTCACCTCTGTGTCCCAGGATGTAGAAGAGGGCCAATAATTGATGCCTAATAAATATTTTTGATCCATGGGGTTTTCACAAATATCTCTGGATCACAAAGACAGAAGGACAGAAGAATTGATGCATTTAAACTGTGATGTTGGCAAAGAATATTGAATATACTATGGACTGCCAAAAGAACAAACAAATCAGTCTTAGAAGAAATACAATCAAAATATTCCTTAGAAGTGAGAATGGTGAGACCTTGACTCGCTTACTTTGGACATGTCATCTGGCAAGACCAACCACTAGAAAAGGCCATCACATTTGGTAAAGTAGGAGTCAGTGAAAATGAGGGAAATCTTCCATGAGACAGACTGACACAACAGCCGCAACAATGGACTCAAACACACCAACAATCATGACGATGGCATAAGACGGGATAATGTCTTGTTCTGTTACATAAGGTCTCCATGAGTCAGAGCTGACTTGACAGCAACAACAATATTTGTTCAAAGAATGAATAATGAATGAATGATGAATAAACAACACAGAATTTTTTGCAGCAGCCCTGGAATGGAGTTTTGCACACAGGCTCAGGTCACCTAGAGAAACCAACCTCCCCTTGGAAAGCACAATGGTCTGAAGGGTGAAGTCAATGCCTTCCACTCATACTACTCCAATGGGATTCAAAAAGTGAGAGGAATAGGGCTGTTCTAAGCCCTATGCACCTGCTGGAAATACATGCAGGAGAATTACCTAACCACCTTTCCATAGGAGTACTGCCTGGGGGCCTCCTGGCTTAATGTTCCTAAAAGATGAAGCAGAGGACACTTTGCTGTTGTTGTTGTTAGATGCCGTAAACTCAGTTTCGACTCACAGGACCCCATACACAACAGAACGAAACACTGACCAGTCCTGTGCCATCCTTACAATCATTACTATGTTTGAGCCCATTGTTGCAGCCACTGTGTCAATCCATCTCGTTGAGGATCTTCTTCCTTTTTGCTGACCATCTACCTTACCAAGCATGATGTCTTTCTCCAGAGACTTGTCCCTCCTGATAACATGTCCAAAGTACATGAGACAAAGTCTTGCCATCCTCCCTTCTAACGAGCATTCTTGCTGTACTTCTTCCAAGACAGATTTTTTCGTTCTTCTGGCAGTCCATGGAATACTCAATATTCTTTGCCAACACCATAATTCGAAGGCATCAATTCTTCTTCAGTCTTCCTTATTCATTGTCCACCTTTTGCATGCATATGAGGTGACTGAAAATACCATGGCTTGGGTTGGACACACTTTAGTCCTCAAAGTGACATCTTTACTTTTTAACACTTGAGAGAGGTCTTCCGCAGCAGATTTGCCAGTGCAATACGTCATTTGATTTCTTCACTGCCGCTTCCATGGACCAGAGGATGCTATCAACGTGTAAATTCTCCTGAAACTTAAGCCTTTAAATTCTACTGCACAGGGGCTGTCAGAAAGCAATATTTTGTGAGCTACGGATTCCAATAAAACTCACTCTGTGATGATGAAGCCTTCCTTGGTAGCCTAAAGGCTGATACATGAATAATATGCCAGTATTATATCGTGCCACTTAAATATTCCTTTGGAGATTTGTCAGAAAAAAATTTAAGTAAAATTAAAGTTCAAATGGAAATGAAAAATTAAGTTATGATCAAAGCTATAATCTCATGTTGGATTAAAAAAAAAAAAAACACAGTGAAAAGTCCCGTTTAAGACTTCCTGTTTGGTATTTATGGATCCAAACTGAAGTATTCCCACTGTGCCTTGTTTAAAAGGCTGATATGAGGGGTTTGGGCCTCCCCAGTTATTAAGATGCTGAACCTAGCTCCAGGGGAAAAACAGCATCTCGGCTTCTATGGGCAATCCAATTTTAATCATTTTTGCTTTATTGGAATTTTCATAGGAGTCCAGGTACAAGAGATTCAGAATTAATCTAAGTCATAAACAAAGCAAAAATGTAGAGGAATGGAGTGAATGATAATTCAACCCCCTTAAGCCATGGCTCCTTCTTCCTAAAACATGCACCACAGTTAGGGAAAGAGGAGGGGCCAAAGCACTGTTTGGAATCAAGCCCCTCAAAGTCAGAGACATGTCTGAAGTTTATCTGAAATACTGGCATCTGTTAGTCCCACAAATATCTTTTCTCCAGGGTTTCAGAATGCTCTCTGTTGCCTATCAGGCTGAGAGAAGCAGCTGTGAGGAGAGAGGGGTGACAGCAAGCAGAAGTCTGGAAGCCCCTGAGAGAGGCTCAACTGTAGAACTAAAATGCAGACTCCAAAAGACTGGCATTTGCAACAGACTGAGCCTCATGTGGCCTGTCTGCATACAGTCCTCTGCCAATGCAGCTCATGTGTGACAGGCTGACAGCAAATCCCAGGGAGAGCACAAACGGTACCCAAGGTGCTCTGTGCTATAGGGATCCATCAGCACCATGATGATCATATTAATGAAACTAATGAAGCATCCTCTCCAGCCTAGACTAGCAGCTTCTATGAGTCTAAGCTTAAGGCAGCTTTTTCCTGGAATTGGGAATAATAGAGGTCATTTTCTAGCTTGAAGCTTTCTATATCAACCAAAAGAGCACACACAGAATACCAAAAAATATGCGATTAACCCAAAAGAAGGTGTGAAGGAGAAACAGAAGAACAAAGAACAGAAAAAAAAAAAGAGCCAAGGTACAGACTTAAACCTGGCTATACCAGTAATTACATTAAATATAAATGGACTAAACATTCCATGTAATAGGCAGAGATGGACAGGTTGAACAAAAAAAGAAAAAAAAAGCAAGATCAACTATATGCTGTTTATAAGAAACACAATTTAAATATAAAGACACAGACTGGCTGAACTAAAAAGATACATCACAAACAGTAGGCATGAGATTGCTGGCATGGCATTAATAACAGCAGACAAAATAGAACTCAGACAAGGAGTATTATCAGAGATAAAAATGGTCACTTCGCAATGATAAAAAGTTAATTCATAAACAAGACAAAATAATCCTAAAAGTGTATGTACCTAATAACAGACCTTCAAAATACATTAAGCAAAAATTGAAAGAACTGAAGGAAAAAATAGACAAATTCATCAATCACAGTGGAAGATTTTAACACCCTGCTATAAGCAATTGGTAGAACAACCAGACCCAAAAAAAAAAAATCAGTAAGGATATAAAAGATTTGAACAACACTGTCAACCAAATTGGGCTTCTTGATAACAGATCCAAAAACTCCTGAATACACATTCTTTACAATGTGTATCGCCGGGAGCCATTTTAGAGGCTGCCTACCATAAATGCCTAGCAAGAGTGATCAAAACAAAAAAAAAAGAGAGAGACAGAGAAAATACAAATTACCAATATCAGGAATTAAAGAGGAGCTATAGCTACATATCATATTCAAATGATAATAAGATAAAATGAACAACATAAAATATTCAAATGATAATAAGATAAAATGAACAACATATTACCAATAAATTCCACCAAAAAAAAAATTGCCATTGAGTCAATTTTGACTCATAGCAACCCTATAGGACATGACAGAAATGCCTCATACGGTTTCCAAGGCTGTACATCTTTATGGAAGCAGACTGCCACATCTTTCTCCCGTGGAGCGGTTGGTGGGCTCGAACCATTACCTTTTTGGTTAGCAGCCTAGATGAAATGAAAAGCAGCCCTGGTGGCGCAATGGTTAAACACTTGGCTGCTAATCAAAAGGTAAGTGGCTCAGACCCATTAGCCACTCTGTGAGAGAACGATATAGCAATCTTCTTCCGTAAAGACTACAGCCTTAGAAACCCTATGGGGCACGTCTACTCTGTCATATACGGTTGCTATGAGTCAGAATCAACTCAACAGCACACAACAACAACAGAGGAAATGAACAAATTCCTTAAAAAAACAAAGTACTAAAGCTAAAATAAGAAGTATAAAATATGAATAGCCATACATTTATTAAAGCAATTGAATTCATAATTTAATATTTTCTCAAAAAGAAAAGCCCAGGCCCAGATGATTTCACTCGTAAATTTTACCAAACACTTAAGAAAGAAATAATAGAAATATTATCCAAACTCTTTCAGAAAATAATAGAGGAGGAGGAAATACTTCAAACTCATTTTATGAGACCAGCACACACCTACACAAACAAAGAAAAAATCACAGGCCAATATCCTTGACAAATATTGATACAAAAATCTTTATTAAATATTTGCAAATCAAATCCGGCAATATACAAAAATGATAATACAATACGACCAAATGAGATCTATCTCAGAAATGCAAGGTTGGTTAAACATTCAATAATCAGTTAGTGCAAGTCATCACATTAAGAGAAAAAAAAGGAGAAAATCATATTATTTTCTCAGTAAATACAGAAAAACACTTGATAGATTTTGACACTCATTTATGATACAAAAATTCTACATCCATTTATGATTAAACTAGGAAGAGAAGGAAGCTCCCTCAACCTGATAAAGAGCATCTATTAAAAAACCTACAGCTAACATCGTTTAAAAAAAAAAAAATTTTTTTTTTTAACATCATATTTGATGGTGAAACAATGAATACTTTTTCCTTAAGATCAGAAGTTAGGCAAGGATGTCCATTCTCACCATTTCTATGCAACATTTTCCTGGAAGTCCTCGTTAGTACAATAAGGCAAGATAAATAAATAAAAGGTGTAAAAATTACAAGGGAAAAAGTAAAACTATTATTATTTGCAAATGGCATGATTGTGTACATAGAAAACCCTATAGAATCTACAAAAAGTCCACAAGACTTAATAGTGAGTTTAGCAATCTTGCCAGATATAAGGTCACTATATAAAAGTTGATTAAATCTCCATATACTAGCAATTTTCCAATGAACGATTGGAAAATAAAATTTTAAAAACAATATCATTTAAAATAGAGTCAAAGACATCAAATAACTAGGAGTGTATCTAACACCTGAAAGTGAAGAGGACTTGAAGCACTTACTGATGAAGATCAAAGATTATAGCCTTCAGTATGGATTATACTTCAACATAAAGAAAACAAAAATCCTCACAACTGGATCAATAAGCATCATCATCATAAACGGAGAAAAGAATGAAGTTGTCAAGGATTTCATTTTACTTGGATCCACAATCAACGCCCATGGAAGCGGCAGTCAGAAAGTCAAACGACATATTGCATTGGTAAATCTGCCTCAAAAGACCTCTTTCAAGTGTTAAGAAGCAAAGATGTCACTTTGAGGACTAAGGTATGCCTGATCCAGTCCATGGTATTTTCAATCGCCTCATATACATGTGAAACCTGGACAATGAATAAGGAAGACTGGAGAAGAATCGATACATTTGAATTACGGTGTTGGCAAAGAATGCCGAATATGCCATGGACTACCAAAAGAACAAACAAATCTGTTTTGGAAGAAGTACAGCCAGAATGTTCTTTAGAAGGGAGGATGGTAAGACTTCGTCTCACGTACTTTGGACATGTTACAGGAGGGACCAGTCCCTGGAGAAGGACATCATGCTTGGCAAAGTAGAGGGTAAGTGAAAAAGAGGAAGACCCTGGAAGGGATGGATTGACACAGTGGCTGTAACCACGGGCTCAAAGATAGCCACAACGGTGAGGATGGTGCAGGACCGGTCAGTGTTTAGCTCTGTTGTACGTGCGGTCACTATGATTCCGAGCCGACTCGACAGCATCTAACAACAAATCTAATGAAAGATGTGTAAGTTGTCTACACTGAAAATTACTTAAAGAAGACCTGAGTGAATGAAGAGATATAACATGTGCACAGATGGGAAGATTCAATGTTTTAAAACACCATTCCCCCCTGGCAACCACTAATCTAATTCCTGTCTCTATGGACTGATCTATTCTGGATATTACATATAAATGGAATCATACAATATGTACAAAAGTGAAAACATGGAAACAGCCCAAATGTCCATTAGCATTTGGTACATATATACAATGGAATATTATTCAGCCATAAAAAGGAATGAAGTACTGATACATGCTACGACATGGATGAACCCTGAAGACATTATGCTGAGTGAAAGAAGGCACCAGTATTTTTTTTTTAATCTCCCCAGGTGATTCCAAGGTGCACCCAAGGTTGAAGGCCCCTGGTCTAAGAATGGATACAGTTCAGCCTGGATGAAATAAGGCCATCAGAAGGGGAGAGATGTTTTACTACAGATGACCCTTTATGGGTACCCATCAGCTACAGGGATGGGGATGTGACAAAAGCAGCTCTAATCTCAGTACATGGTGACACCTTTTAGTTTCTCTGATCTGCAGCCAACTGACATGTTTCACGGGTTCTTCCAGCTCCAGGAAACAGCTGGAAGTGAGAGGTCACTTAAAAAGAAAACCAATTATACTTCCCTTGAGGTATAAAAAGGCCAGCCTTAATCCTACCTATGGCCCCAGCTTGTTGTTGCTGATGTTGTTATTTGTCATCGAGCCAGCTTCAACTAATGGCGACCCTGTGTACAATAGAATACACTGCCTGGTCCCTCACCATCTTCATAATTGTTGGCATGCTTGAGTCCAGTCAGACAATATTCTGTTGTGATCCATAAGGTTTTCATTGGCTAATTTTTGGAAGTAGGTCTTTCTTCCTAGTCTGTCTTAGTGTGGAAGCTCTGCTGAAACCTGGCTACCACGGGTGTCCCTGCTAGTATTTGAAATACTGACGACACAGCTTCCAGCATCACAGCAACATGCAAGCCACCAGAGAGTATGACAAGCTGACAGACGGGTGGTGAGGCCCCAGCTTAACTATCCAAATTGCATTTGAAATTTGACTTGCTATTTCCAGAAAACTCAAAGCTCTGCCCCGAAGTCAAAGCTGCATACCCCCAGAGTTCATTTGAGAGGAGTAAGCTTCTGCAAAGCAAGTCTGGTATGAATGCCTGACTAGAGCCACCTCAGCTGACTTCCCTCCCAATCAGGGAGAAAGAGGATTTGCACTGAGTTTTAATGAAAACATGGTGCTGTCACTTGCAGGAGAAACAGATCACAGTCCACACTGGCTTAATAACACTGCTGACTGTTGGTAGCGGCTTTCCGCAGCAACATTAAACCCCAGAAAATCAACCGTCAAGCGCCCAGCAACAATTCTGCCAAACTATTGGGGGAAAAAAACAACAGGAGTGCTTCTTAACATCGCCTTCTCCAAGGCCTCCATGAAGAGGGTTCGGTTGGCAATACCAAACATTCTCGGTGCTGAGGTCTTTAGAATAAAAGCCAGCTGAAAGCCCCTGCCTTCAGCCTCAGGCCAGAAATGGATTTAGGCCGAAAAAATAACACTGGCGCAAATCCAAAGAGATATAACTTCCCACAGCAATCCAGATCACTGTGGTTTCTTGGTGACATTCCATCTTTCTCACAAAAGCAAATGAACACTCCTCTGTGACGAATCAAGACAAAAAATTTTTAAGTTCAGGATTTGCAGGGGGAGTCATTGGCTGTACAAGAATATACTGCAGATCGCATTTCAAAGTCTAGACTCTTCATCATCAACAGAAATGCTCCTGTGCAGAAAGGGATCCCCCAGGGAACTCCTTGTTCCCACCCCTCCTCTTCATACCTTGGTCCCACCCAACCCACATTCAGTCACCAAGTCCTGTTGAGTTTTACTTCTTAAATCTCTCTTGAACCCAACCCATTCCCTGCTCTGCCACTCAACTCGTACCATAAACCACCCCACCATAACGGAAAAAGCCTCCTAACTGGGATCCCCACTTCTCCTCTCGCCTTGATATCATCTGTTCTCCACATGGTGGCCAAAGTGATGTTTTCAGAATGCATATCCAGACAGACCCCTGCCTTTCGATGGCTCTCCACTGCCCTGTGGGTTAACAATTATAAAAGCTCATTTTTACTGAGCATGTAGGGCAGTGGAGGTTCAGTGGTAGAATTCCTGCCTTCCACGAGGGAGACTTGGGTTTGATTCCCAGGCAATGCGCCGCAAGGGGCAGCCACCACCGGCCTGTGAATGGAGGTTTGAGTGTTGCTATGATGCTGCACAGGTTTCAGCTGAGCTTCCAGACTAAGACTAAGAAGAAAGACCTGGTGACCTGCTTCCAAAAATCAGCCGGTGAAAGCCCTACGGATCACAACAGTCCAATCCGCAACAGATCATGAGGATGATATAGGACCGAGCAGCGTTTCATTCTACTGGGGATGGGGTTGCCATGGGTCGGGGGCTGGCTCCATGGCAGCTAACAACAACAATTGAGTAGGTATTATATCACTACATCTTTGTAAAACCAAACCAAATCTGTTGCTGTCAAGTCAATTCTAACTCATAGTGACCCTACAGCACAGAGTAGAACTGCCCATAGGATTTCCAAGGAGTGTCTAACGGATTTGAACTGCCAACCTTTTAGTTAGCAGCCAAGCTCTTAACCAACGCACCACCAGAGTTTCATCTTTATAACAGCCCTTTATTTCACCAACGGAGGAGCTGGGTACTGGGCGGTTCAGTGGGATGCCCAAAGTCCAACGCTTGAACGAGACCCCTCACCCAGCCCCTCCACCTCTCCAGCGGCATTTCCTGGCACTCTCACTTGTCCTCCAGGCTCCAGCCACACGGACCTTTCTGAAGTCCTTCAAATTTGCTAAGCTCCTTTCTACCTCAGGGCCTTCGCGGCGCTCCCCCTCTCCCTAAAGTGCTGTTTCCACAATCTACCAGGTTAACACATATCTGCCCTTCAGGTCTCCCCTTAAATGTCATCTCACCAAGAAATGCTTCCTTAGTTTTTGTCTTTTTTAATACAACAGCTTTATTGAGAAAATAATTCACATACCATACAATTTGCCCATTTAAAGTGTACCATTCAATGGTTTTTAGTGGATTCGCAGATTTGGGCAGCCATTGCTATGATCGATTTTAGAACGTTTGGAACATTTGACAGCACGTGTGTTATCATATGACCCAGCAATTTCACTGCTAGGCATACACCCAAGAGAAATGAAAATATACCTCCACACAAAACTCGTACGTGAACGTTCACAGCAGCGTTCTTCAAAATAGCCAAAAAGTGGAAACAGCCCAAATGTTCCTCAACTGATGAATGGATAAACAAGATGCGAACATAACTCACAGCAGCCCCGTGTGTGTCAGAGCAGAACTGTGCTCCATAAGGTTGTCAATCATTGATTTTTTTGGAAGTAGATCACGAGGCCTTTCTTCCAATGCACCTCTAAGTAGGCTCTAACCTCTAACCTTTTGGTTAGAAGCCGAGTGTGTTAACCGTTTGCAACACCCAGGGACTCTACCCTAACATCTATTCCTCAAAAATTAATGTTTAAAATTCAACATTTGCATGTTATTGTTGTTAAGTGCCATAGATTCCAACTCACAGGGACCCTATGTACAACAGAGCGAAGCACTGCCCAGCTCTGCACCATCCTCACAATCATTGTTATGCTTGAGCTCACTGTTGCAGCCACTGTGTCAGTCCATCTCATTGAGGGCTTTCCTTTTTTCTGCTGACCCTCCACTTTACCAAGTATGATGTTCTTCTCCAGGGACTGGTCCCTCCTGATAACACGTCCTAAGTACATGAGACAAAGTCTTGCCATCCTTGCTTGTAAGGACCATTCTGGTTGTACTTCTTTCAAGACAGATTTGTTCGTTCTTTTGGCAGTCCATGGTATATTCAATACTCTTCACCAACACCATAATTTAAAGGTGTCAATTCTTCTTCCGTCTTCCTTATTCATTGTCCAGCTTTCTCATGCTCCATAATCTTGCTCAGTAATGTAAATTGGTTTGAAAAAAAAAAAAAAGGTTAACAAAATGTGGCAACTGCTATATGCAATACCATGGGTTACAAGGACCCACTACTCTTCAGGTAAACAGCATCTTTGTTGAAGCCAGAGTTTTTTTTGTTTTTAACATGACTGTTTTTATTTTATGATGTGTGATCCACTTTGGAAGGGAGGAGTGGCTTTCTGGGGAAGCATAGTTCATTTTTTCTGTTTATTTAGAATGTTGACTGATGTCATTATTACTAAAGGTAATCGCTGTAACCAGTGGGTAACCCCCTCTACAATCACACACATACAGCTCACATGTTCATGGGCAAATGAATCTAACAGCAGCTTCCTAATAGCCAGCCTTCTTTGTGGTGAGGAAATAATTACCAGAATGTAAAAGCTTGTATAAATTCAGCCATTCTCACTCCCTGCAAAATTCAAATCTATAATTGATTTGCTTCCTGGGCTCCTGAAACCAGCTTTGTCAAAATTACCCGGAACGAAATTAGGCCAAATGTTGTTCCCCGGGGACTCAGAACAAGGCATGTTAGCCAGGGACAGTGTGGGGGTGGTCACACACAATTCCACCCCAACCCATGGGACAGCAATGCCCTGTTACGATTCCTCCCCAGTTGGATCCCGGTGTCTGGGCTGCTGCCAGCAATATTTAATGCAGGGGCAGTAAACAAATATTTATTTAACTTTATTGATGGTCAGGGGGCTGTGGTAGATTAATGTATGTAATGGACCCAGTTTTTCACCCTTCCATATATCTGGGTCCCCCACCATAGGACTTTACAGCTCCTCCCACCACAGTTGTTGTTAGCTGCCATCAAGTGAGCCCCCAACTTATGGCGACCCCATGCACAACGGAGCAAAATGCTGACTGGTCCTGCACCATTCTCATGACTGGTTGCAGAACAGATCATTGTGATCCATAAGGTTTTCACTGGCTGACTTTTGGAAGTAGATGGTGAAGCCTTTCTTATGGGTCCATCTTAGTGTGGAAGCTCCACTGAAACCTGTTCAGCGCTATTGCAACATTCAAGACTCAGTGGGTAGATGGGTGGTGGTTGTGCATGAGGAGCACTGGCTGGGAATCAACCTGGGTCTCCCGTATGGGGGATGAGAATTCTACCACTGAACCTCCACCGCCTCATTCCCACTAAAGTGGATCACACATCGTCACGTGGGGACTCGGTATTTGGATTGTGGCACCATCTTGACTGAAAGGGGAAAGGCAACCGCCTTTCAAATCAAGAGTATCACAGAAAAGTCAGACAAGGAACCTGATACCTCGAACTCCCAATTTGGCCAATCTCAGATTCGTGTGAAATGGTAAACCTCCTGCTGTTGGACGGTCCATCACTGGCTGCTGAAGGTTTCTTAATAGCAGCCAAAACGAGGCTTTCTCCTACTTGGGGACCTACAAGACCTTAACAGAGGCATTCAGCCACAGGAGGAGAAGGTAAAACAAAGGCAAAGCGACCTAGCCAGCTCCAAAGAGCCTGGAGCCTGTCCAAGGGGCTGAGAAGGGGTACTCTGCTGCACAATTTAAGCAAAGTAACCCAGCCGCTAAAACATGGGTGTGCCCGATGGAGTTAGCATTTCTCCATCTCACCAGTCAGATCAGTGTTCATCTCCCAATGGGGAGGAGGAGCAAGAAAGGGCAGGGAGAGACAGGGATGCTCACATTCCAGCTCATCCCCAAGGGGACAGGAGTGATGCTGAAATGCCCTTCCTCCATGGGCCAGGGAGGGGAAAGTGGGGAGCTGCTAACTGAAAGATTGGAGGTTTGAGTCCACCCTGAGGCAACTCAGAAGAAAGGCCTGGCAATCTACTTCTGAAAAGTCAGCCATTGAAAACTCTATAGAGCACAATTCTACTCTGACATACGTGGGGTCACCACGAGTCGTGGTTGGCTCGAGGGCACCAGGCATAAAAAATGCAGCCACAGCTATGGTCCTCATGGCACGCACGTTCTACAGGGGAAGCTCCTTCGCCATCTGCCCAGACCAGAGGTGGATGCTTTGGTCTGCAGCCCTAGTAGAAACCGCAGTTCTAGACACCACGTTCAACAATGTAAACCTGCAGTCACGTCTGCTCACTTTCTCCATCCTGCTCAACTAGAGGGAATAAATTTTGCTCCGCCACACCCAAGTGTAAGAAATGTCACATTCTTATTTCCATAACTCAAGATAGGTCTGCTCTGAGCCACCACATGCCTGGCAGGTGGGGAATTTGATCTTGTCATTATTGGGGCTTCATTCCCTTCTCCACGTGCTCACATGATTTTCCAACTCGTTGTTGGACAGCCGGGCAAGAACTCAATCCATGGCCCATTGAGGTCGCCATTACAGCGACAGCTCCTGATTGTTCAATTTTTATGGCTCTCTGCTACAAAGACACACGGTGCACTCTACTAACCACAGGCTCAGCCACAGGGACCCCTACCTACTCTGACAGGCTTCCACAACACATGGAAATTCCCAGTAATCTTCTCTGAATCTCTTTTTTTATAATTATTTTTTTTTTTATTGTTGTTGAGAATATACACAGCAGAACGTATACCAATTCAAAGTTTCTACATGTACAGTTTAGTGACACTGATTATATTCTTCTAGTTGTGCAACCATTCTTACCCTCCTTTTCTCAGGTCTTCCTCATTAACATAAACTCACTGCCCTCTATGGTTCCTATCTACCCTTTGAGTTGCTCTTGTCAATTTGATCCCATATGATAGATCTTAAGAGAGCCTAATGTTCAATGCAGACATTTTTTTACTAGTTAAGCTATTGTTTGGTTTGAAGAAGACTTCCAAGGATACTTCTCTTAATCTTAACCAACCACTTCCACTTTCTCACCTCTAAACCCACAAGCCAGCTCTTCCCCATCATGCCAAACCTTGAGAACGCCCCCAGCTAAATCCTCCCCGATGGGCCTCAGACAAAAACTTGTCACTTTCCCACTTCAGGAGATGATGCAATGGTACCTAATATCTCCAGAAGCCCAATGTTGGCCTCTTTTTTTTAGTGGGGGTTGGGGGAGGAAGACCTGAGCGTGGGAACTAGACTTTCTCATTCGCTACGATGTCTATATCATTCACATGTGTGTTCTCCATTATATCCCCAGAGTCTCTGGGTGGTGCAAATAGTTAACACACTTGGCTGCTAACCAAAAAGTTGGAGGATTGAGTCCACCCAGAAGCACCTCAAAAGAAAGGCCTTGTGATCAACTTCTGAAAAATCAGCCATTGAAAACCATACAGAGCCCTGCTGTGCCCTGACACACATGGTGTTGCCATGAGATGGAGTCAGCTCCAGGCCAGCAGGTTTATTACACCCACAGAGCCTGGCGCATAGTGGGTACCATCAGCGTCTGTTGAACTAAACTCGATATTGAAGCTTTTGGCAAAACCTGCCAAGCAACAAGATGGAGAACCAACCATCAAAATGGGAAAAAAAAAATCAAGCAATCGTGGCTTTGAGCTCTCCACACACAGGGCACCAGCCCAAGTTTGGGCAGTTTTAATACAACAACCGTTCTGCCTCCAAATAAACTGGCTTTAGTTCCAGAAGCCTCCCTCTGCCTCTTAAAGACAGCCAGTTTCTCTTTCTCTAAATGTGCAGTGTTTCTCCCCAGGCTGCAACGGAGCTGTATCCAACCCACTGCCCCTAGAAGAGGTACTGTGGTCAGGTGCCGAGGGCTGTATATCAAAATGGTATATTTTATATTTTATAAGGAAAAATGAAATAATATCTTCATAAATCTGTAACTGCCATCACTCCTGGTGGTGGATCCTTGTTCATGTCAAGCATCTTGTAACTATATACTTTTGGGATTAGGAGCAAGGAAGAGCTAAAACACCCTACAAATTAAAGGAACAAGGACTCAGAGTGCCCACAGCAATCCAAAAGGGAGGTTCTTGTTAGTTACTGTCGAGTAGATTCCAACTCGTGGCGACCCCACGTATGCAGAATAGGATTTTCAAGGCTGTGACCTTTCAAAAGCAGATCATGAGGCCTGGCTTCCAAGGAGCCTCTGGGTGGGTATGAACTGCCAAACTTTTGGCTAGTAGTCAAGCTCTTAACTGTTTGTGCCACCCAGTGGAAAAATGGAGGGATGAAGCAAAGTGAAAGAAGTCAATGAGATGGCCGAGACCAAGCACGGAGTGATGTGGCCCTCTCCGTGGCCCCAAATCTCTGACCAAGTCAACAGAGTCCACCATTGCTTGGTGCCAGTGGTTTATGCTTGTGGAAATTAGAGCCAGAAGCTGGGTTTCACAGCAGGTCAATAGGGTAGGGGATAGAAGCAGCAAATGTAGACTTGGGTGCCTAGAAGCTGGGGTGACTCAGTTATTGAGCTCCCACCCCAGACTCAGCAGAAAGCTTGGGTTGGGCATCAGAGGTCCATGGAGCATGGAATCTATGGGCTTGAGGGCACTGGCTCTCTGGGTGCTCCCCCTGCTCCACCACTTCCTACTGGGGGTTTGAGCAAGTCACTGAAACTCCTCTCAAACTCCAGTTCCTCATTTCTAAAGCAGAGGGGACATACTATCTGCCCCATGGGGATGTTGTATGAGAGTAAGAGGAAATGGTGAGAATGAAGATCCTTGTCATGAACTCAGCTCATGGCGGGCTCTCCACGAACATTAGCCAACAACTCCATCATCACTGTGACCTCTAATCTCAACGGACAGGAGTGTCATTCTGGAAATCACTTCCCTTATGACCAATTTTTTGAAGCACTTTACTGAATTATAAGATACAAATGGACAGGGGCACACAAAAACGGTCAGCTAGGTAGATTTTTCACAAGCTGAACACATTCCTGTAGCCAGCACCCAGATCAAGACAGAGAGCATTACCATCACCTCCCAGAATGCCCCCTGAAGCCCCCTTCTAGTCACTATTCACCCTAGCTGCCAGCAGCCTCACCTCGTTTCACCTGTTTTGTGTGGTTTGTTAAGCAGTGGTTCTCAGGCAGGGCGGTTTTGCCCCACACAGAACATCTGGCAATATCTGAAGACATTTTCAATTGTCACAGCTTGGGGTAGGGATACCACTAGCATCTAGTGGGTAGAGACGAGGGATGCTGCTAAACATCCTACAATGCCCAGGACAGCTCCCCACAACAATGAATTATTCAGCCCAAAATGTCAAGTGTCATGGTTGAAAACGCCGATGTAAAGAGAATCATACAGTATCTACTCTGTTGTGTCTGTGATCAATTTTCGCTTTTTGATTACAACCATTTAATAGGAAGCAGGAGATCATTTGGAGGCAGGAAGAGTCTAAACCACCATCCGTCAGTTTGTCATACTGTGGTGGCTTACGTGTTACTGAGATGCTGGAAGCTATGCCATTCATTTTTCAAATACCAGCAGGGTCACCCATGGTGGCCAGGTTTCAGTGGAGCTTCCAGACTGATACAGACAAGGAAGAAAGGCCTGGCAATCTACTTCTGAAAATTTGTTGTTGTTGTTGTTGTTAGGTGCCACTGAGTCTGCTCCGACTCTTAGCAACCCTATGCACAACAGAATGAAGCACCATCCTCACAATTGTTGCTATGCTTCAGCCCATTGTTAAAGCCACTGTGTCAAGCCACCTCATCGAGGGTCTTCCTCGTTTCCGCTGACCCTGTACTCTGCCAAGCATGATGTCCTTCTCCAGGAACTGATGCCCTCTGACAACATGTCCAAAGTATGTAAGACACAGTCTCGCCATCCTTGCTTCCAAGAAGTATTCTGGTTATACTTCCTCCAAGACAGATTTGTTCATTCTTTTGGCAGTCCATGATATATTCAGTATTCTTCGCCAACACTACAATTCAAAGGCAGCAATTCTTCTTTGTTCTTCCTTATTCACTGTCCACCTTTCACATGCATAGGAGGCGATCAAAAACACCATGGTTTGGGTCAGGTGCACCTTAGTCCTCAAAGTGACATCTTTGATTTTTAACACTTTAAAGAGATCTCTCGTAGCCAATTTGACTGCTGCTTCCCTGGGTGTTGATTGTGGATCCAAGCAAAATGAAATCCTTGACAACTCAATCTTTTCTCCATTTATCATGATGTTGCTCATTGGTCCAGCTGTGAGGATTTTTATTTTCTTTATGTTGAGGTATAATCCATACTGAAGGTTGTGGTCTTTGGTCTTCGTCAGTAAGTGCTTCAAGCCCTTTTCACTTTCAGCAAAGCAAGGTTGTGTCACTTGCATAATTCAGGTTGTTAATGAGTCTTCCTCCTATCCTGATGTCCCGTTCTTCTTCCTATAGTCCAGCTTCTCGGATTATTTGTTCAGCATACAGATTGAATAGGTATGATGAAAGGATACAACCCTGACGCAAATCTTTCCTGACTTAAACCACGAAGTATCCCCTTGTTCTGTCTGAACAACTGCCTCTTGATCCATGTACAGATTCCTCATGAGCACAATTAAGTGTTCTGGAATTCCCATTCTCCACCATAATTTGTTATGGTCCACACAGTCGAATGCCTTAGCATAGTCAATAAAACACAGGTAAACATCCTTCTGGTATTCTCTGCTTTCAGCCAGGATCCATCTGACATCAGCAATGATATCCCTGGTTCCACCAAGCCAAAAACCAAAACCAAACCCACTGCCCTCAAGTCGATTCTGACTCATAGCAACCCTATAAGACAGAGCAGAATTGCCTCACAGAGTTTCCAAGGAGCGCCTGGCCGATTGGAATTGCCGAACTTTTGGTTAGCAGCCGTAGCTCTTAACCACTACACCACCAAGGTTTCCCCTTGTTCCACAACCTCTTCTAAATCCGGCTTGAAATTCTGGCAGTTCTCTGTCAATGTACTGCTACAGCTGCTTTTGAATGATCTTTATCAAAAGTTTGCTTGCATGTGGTATTAATGATACTGTTCAATAATTTCTGCATTCAGCTGGATCACCTTTCTTGGGAATAGGTATAAATACGTATCTCTTCCAGTCGGTTGGCCAGGTAGCTGTCTTCCAAGCTTCTTGGCATAGACGAGTGAGCACTTCCAGAGCTGCATCCATTTGTTGAAACATCTCAGTTAGTATTCCCTCAATTCCCAGAGCCTTGTTTTTCACCGATGCCTTCAGTGCAGCTTGGACTTCTTCCTTCAGTACCATTGGTTCCTGATCGTATGTTACCTCCTGAAATGGATGAACATCGACCGATTCTTCTTGGTATAGTGACTCTGTGTATTCCTTCCATCTTTTGATGCTTCCTGCATTGTTTAATATTTTTCCCATAGAATCCTTCAGTATTGCAACTCAAGGTTTAAATTTTTTCTTGAGTTCTTTCAGCTTGAGAAATGCCAAGCATGTTCTTCCCTTTTAGTTTTCCATCTCCAGGTCTTCGCACTTGTCATTATAATGCTTTACTTTGTCTTCTCCAGCTGCCCTTTGAAATCTTCTATTCAGCTCTTTTACTTCACCATTTTTCCCTTTTCCTTTAGCTACTCAACGTTCATGAGCAAGTTTCAGAGTCTCTTCTGACTTCCATTTAGGTCTTTTCCTTCTCTCCTGTCTTTTTAATGATCTCTTGGTTTCTTCATGTATGATATCCTTGATGTCATTCCACAACTCGTCTGGTCTTCGGTTATTAGTGTTCAGCGTGCCAAATCTATTCTTGAGATGGTCTCTAAATTCAAGTGGGATATACTCAAGGTCATACTTTCGCTCTCATCGACTTGTTCTCATTTTCTTCAGTTTCAACTTGAACTTGCATATGAGTAATTGATGGTCTGATCTACAGTCGGCCCCTGGCGTTGTTCTGACTGATGATATTGAGTTTTTCCATCATCTCTTTCCACAGATGTAGTCGACTGTATTCCTGCGTAGTCCATCTGGTGAGGTCCATGTGAATAGTTGCCGTTTATGTTGGTGAAAAAAGGTATTTGCAATGAAGAAGTTGTTCGTCTTGCAAAATTCAATCATGCGATCTCCAGCATCGTTTCTATCACTAAGGCCATATTTTCAAGCTACCGATCCTTCTTCTTTGTTTCCAACTTTCGCATTCCAATCACCAGTAATTATCAGTGCATCCTGACTGCACGTTTGATCAATTTCGGACTGCAGAAGTTGGTAAAAATCTCCAATTTCTTCATCTTTGGCCTTAGTGGTTAGTACATAAATTTGAATAATAGTGGTATTAACTGATCTTCCTTGTAGGAATATGGATATTATCCTATTACTGACAGAGATGTACTTCAGGATAGATGTTGAAATGTTCTTTTTTACAATGAATGCAACGGCATTCCTCTTCAATTTGTTATTCCCGGCATAGTAGACCATATCATTCTCCAATTCAAAATGACCAATACCAGTCCATTTCAGCTCACTAATGCCTAGGATATCAATATTTATGTGTTCCATCTCATTTTTTACAATTTCTAATTTTCCTAAATTCATACTTCATACTTCCCAGGTTCTGATTATTAATGGACGTTTGCAGCTGTTTCTTCTCATTTCGAGTCATGCCACATCAGCAAATGAAGGTCTCAAAAGCTTGACTCCATTCACATCATTAAGGTTGACTCTACTTTGAGGAGGCAGTTCTTCCCCATTCATCTTTTGAGTGCCTTCCAACCTTGGGGGTTCATCTTCTGGCACTATATCCTATAATGTTCCACTGCTATTCATAAGGTTTTCACCGTCGAGTCCTTCTTCCTAGTCTGTCTCAGTCTGGAAGCTCAGCTGAAACCTGTCCACCATGGGTGACCCTGCTGGTATTTGAATACCGGTGGCACAGCTTCCAGCATCACAGTAACACACAAACCCCACAGTACAACAAACTGACAGATAAACTGAAGCTCCACAGTACAACAAGCCCCCACAGTATGACAAATTAACAAACTGAAAATTAGGCATTGAGGATCTTACAGGTCACAACAGAACACTGTCCGACTCACTTGCTTTGGACACATTATCAGGAAGGACCAGTGGCTGGAGGAGGACATCATGTTTGGGAAAGGAGAGGGCCAGTGAGGGCAACAGAACACCTCAGTGAAATGGACTGGCACAATAGCCAAGATGATGGACTTGAACACGCTGGCAATTGTGAGGATGATGCAGGACTGGGCAGTATTTCATTCTGTTATACATGGTGTCATCGTGAGTTATAGCCAACTCAACAGCAGGTAACAACAAGAATCCAAAACTAAGAAAATCCACAGCTTCCAACGAGCCTGATGCCCTTAGAGCTAGGATTTAGTTTCAATTCTGTCTCCTTTTCAAACGATTTTTCTTAAAACGGCATCTGCTGGGCTGAAGGCCCTGAGATCTCTGTAAAGCTAAGGTTACATGGGAATTCTGCTCACGCCCACACAGGTACACACCATCATTTAAATGCAGATATCCACCCACAGATACGCACACCCAGAGACACGCTCAGGGCCACAGAAAGAGAACAAACGTCACCATCAAATCCTGGTCCCCTCCAAAGCATAAATGCACGGTGAATGGCAGGAAGGCACATATTTATAGTTCAGACTCCAACGGGCAAGCTGTTGCTAGGCCCAGCTCTAGAAGCCTTCCTCCTCTAGGAAAGAGACATGGATTTTTTCTTTAAGCAAGAACATAGATTTGAAAAACAAACATACTTCTGCATCTCAAAGCAGGCTCTATCCCCTGAGCTGCACATATTGATCAGCGTTTTATTGTCAATTTTCTTTTAGTTGAACTAGAGAAAAATAAAATCTAATTACGTCCTCGGTGACAGTTGGGAATCAGTCACACTAAATCCAATTCTGTGTGTTTGTGTGATTAAGGTGTTTAATTTGGGTGACAATGAAGCAAAAGCATGGGCCGTGTTTTACCGTGATTAGAACAGATTATATCTAAAGGGTTGGGATAATACAGTCTGTACAAAGCCGGTTCTGAAGCAAGAAGAGATTCTACCTCTGAGAACTGAGTGGGGGTGGTTTGTGGCTGTGCCATTTTAGCCATAACGTTTTGTCAACTTCTCTTCAAGAGTTTGTGGAATGCAGACTAGGAAAGAATGACATACTCTAAGCCTTTCTTAGCTGTCGTTGCTAGTTGCCGTCAAGTCAATTCTTACTCATGGCGACCTGTGCGTGCAGAAACTGTCCCATAGGGTTTCCAACACTGTAAATCTTTTACAGAAGCAGACTGCCACATCTTTGTCTCACGGGGCAATTGGTGGCTCAGAGGATAAAGACCTCGCAATCTGCTCCCACAAAGATTAACACCTAGGAAACCCTATGAGGCAGTTCTACTACCTATAGGGTCACTATGAGTCAGAATCGACTCAAGGGCACACAACATACACACACATACTTGTGGATGTAATCCCATTCAGGAAGAGGGTTTTCCTTGTTATGTTAACGAGGCCATATCAGTGTAGAGTGTGTCTTAAGCCTTTGGGAAATAAAACAAGCAAGTTCAGATCAGAGAAGCAGACAGACAAGAGAAGATAGATGCCAAGCCATGCCAAGGAACTGAGGAACAGAAGCAGAAAATGGGCAAGGACCTTCCCTCAGCGCCCACAGAGAGAGAAAGGCTTCCCTAGAGCCGGTACCCTGAATTTTGACTTCTAGCCTCCTGAACTGTAAGAAAATTAATTTCTGTTTGTTAAAGCCACCCACTTGTGGTATTTCTGTTAGAGCAGTACTAGGTAACTAAGACACCCACTTTAAACCTTTTCCACTCTCTCCAGTCCCCCAAACTGTCCCCTTTGCTTTTTCTGTTTTGCAGAGAAAACAGGGGCCAGTCAGAGTTGAGTTCCCTCAACTTCCCTCCCTCACCCCCAAATCTCTTTATCTTGATCCTTTTCTCTTCCTTGTTTGCACTTTTCTATATGCCTTGAATTTCTTTTTAAACACATATTTCATTAAAAATATAGTCAGGCCATTGTTTTCTTTAAAAGAAACCTACTTAGTATTACAGTTATTCATATGCTTGTCTGAGCTCCCCTACTTGACTGCAAACTCCTTGAGTTGTTGATTCATTCTAGGGTTCCAACCCCAGAGATGCTGAATAAAAAGAGTAGGACCCTGGAATCTGCGTGTCTAACAAATACCCCCAGATAATTCTCTTGTAGGTGTTCCAAGGGCAGCATTTTGAGAAACCCTGATGCAAAAAAAAGACCCTCGAAGAAGTTGGATCTACATTCATTTTCCTGCCTAACATAGGAAACGACTAAACTATTATCCAATGCTAAACATCATGGTGGCACAAATGGTTAAGCACTCAGGAACTAATTGAAAGGTTGGAGGTTCGAATTCACCCGGGGTGCCTCGGAAGAAAGACCTGGCAATTAACTTCCAAAAAATCAACCATTGCAAACCCTACAGAGCACAGTTCTACTCTGACACACATGAGGTCACCATGAGTTGGAACCAACTTGATAGCAACTTGTCCTGTTTTGGGGTTAAACATCATGGTACTGATTACGTGTGTCTGAGGGATTCAGAAATGGTTTCATCAAGGTTGAGGACCTAAAAGGAAACTTCTCTCAGGTGCCAAGTCCCTACCTCACACGTGGTCTAGTTAGTGGTGACTGACAATGCCAGTTCCTCTACCTTTAGTATTCCACAGTTTTTGTTCAGTACCAGTTACCAGTTCCTTTCAAGTCGACTCCTACTTACGGAGACCCTGTGAATGTCCGAGTAGAACTGTACTCCATAGGGTTTTCAATGGCTGGTATTTCGGAAGTAGATCACCAGGCCTTTCTTCTGAGGTGCCTCTGGCCGGATTCGAACTGGCACCTTTTGGTTAACCAGGCAATCTTTGTTCAGTAGACAAACAAAATCTCAGTTTATTCATGCACACTTTTACAGGAGATCTGAAGAGTATCCACATAGCAGGAGAAATCAAAATGGCCACCACCATGGTGATAATGGAAGTGAAAACTTGAGTTCAGTTAGCCTAGGGTGACACTGAAGCATTTCCCGGCAAAGCTTTCGGTAGCTCTGCCCATCCATAACCTAAGGGCACGGCTTCCACTTAAGCTCCACCTGCCTCCATTAGAGTAAATCACATTGACTCAAAGGAGGTGCAGATGAAGGAGGAAAGGTTCTTTTAACAAAGAGCCACATCTCTTAAACACAAACAGCCTCCCTACAGCCGATCCCACTCCAAAAACAATGCCTTTCCATTGAGCACTCGCTGAAAGCAAGAGGTAACCCTGCCATCAAGAAACTCACAGTCTTGGGCACAAGTGATAATCACACGAGATGGACCAGAAGAGCCGAGCTTGAAGTTTAAGCAAAGTAGCACAGGCGACTACTTCCCAAACCCACTCCCCAAGCTGAAGAGTCCCAAGAACTGGTGTATTCAATAATCATCCCCTCCCACAAGATGCTGAGGTTCATAAGGGCTCAGGGACTATGGAACTATGGAAAACACCAAAGGAAACGCAGAAACGAATCCAAGTATAATGACGGCTGAGCAGGCACTGATGACACTTGACGTGGGTGATCCCCAATCCTCGCAATAACCCTGTGGGGGCAAGTATTCTTGGGAATGACTGTGGGCTGTATTGGCACCAGAGCTAGGCACCTGGAAATACCCAAGACCTTCCCTGCTGGTCACCTCCTAATCACCACAGGAGATAACATTGAGGAGCAAGATCCAGATGGGAAACAAGGTGCCCCTTTATTACCAGACCACAGTGGCAGACTTCCAGAAAAAGCCACAATGAGGCATGAGGCTGAGTGGAATGTCCATCATTACATTTCGACATCTCACCACCTGCTGGCTGGATGCACAGTACAGGAACTCATGGCAAAGTCCAGGACATCAGGAATAGAAAGGGATGGAGGGAGGAAGAGGCTGACACTGGGGACCTGTCCTAGCTCAGGTAAGCCATCCTGCTTCACGGAAGAAAGAACATGGTGCATGGATCATGCCTTTAACACACGGTGACACTACCCACCAACCAATTGCCATTGAGTCATCTCTGACTCATGGCGATCCCATGTATGTCAGAGTAGAACTATGCTCCATAGGGTTTTTGATGGCTGAGTTTTCAGAAGTAGAACACCAGGCCTTACTTTGGAGGTACCTCTGGGTGGACTTGAACCTCTAACCTTTTGGTTATCAGTTGAGCATATTAACTGAATCACCCAGAGATGTCTACCCACTAACAAATGAGCCTCTTAAAATGCCCAAGAACTCAACCCATTTGGATCCACATGTGTTGATCTCTTGGGGTGGAAGGGTAAGGAAGAAGATGAGAAGAAGCAAGCATTGTGTGCAGAGAGAGGAAACTGGGAGTCCCCCATGAGTAGAAATATTTTACAGACAAAGTCACCGAGGCTCACAGAGGTTAAGCAACCTGCTAAAGCTTGCACAGCTTGTAACAGGTAAAACTCTGGGGCTCAAACTCAAGTCTGTCTGACTCCAAAGATAGTTCCACTTGGTACAAGTCTGGAGCCATCTCAGTTGACGAGATGGCAGAATCTGCCCAAGATCTGCTCTGGTTTTCAAAAATTTTTGAAGGTCTTCCTACGAGAATTTAGATCAGGGCTATTTCTTACAGAGCAACTGTGGCAAGAACCCAAAGGTGTGCCTGCATTTAAGACCCTACACAAATGGCCAGTAAGGAGTCATAGGGCCTAGTCCCACATTCTCACTCCCTTTAGTTTTCCCTGTATATAAAATAAAATAGCAACAACAATCTGACAAATTCCCTCCCCAGAGATGTGGAAGAAAGGCTAACTGCATTATCTTTTTGAGTAGACAGTCTCAAGGTCAAGAATGATCTCACAGGCCGGAATACATCACAGTCACAGAGCGACACTCTGCATCCAAATAGAATGTTTTCATTTTCTAAGAGCCCTCACCTGCCATCAAATCTAATCCTCACACCAGTCCTGTGAGGGAAGCAGGCGTGGTGTTTCCAACCCCACTCCACAGGCAAGGGGTGTGATGATGGGTGAAGGCTGCATTGTTGCCAGTGCCCCCACTTGGAAGTCCTGGTGGTGTAGTGGTTAAGAGCTACAGCTGCTAACCAAAAGGTCAGCAGTTTGAATTCACCAAGTGCTCCTTGGAAACCCTATGGGGCAGTTCTACTCTGTCCTATAGGGTCGCTATGAGTGGGAATCAACTCCACGGCAACAGGTTTGTTTGGGTTTTTTTTCACCCCAACTAACCATGCCCAGGTGTTGAGGACATCCAGCCAGAGGGGACACAAGGGCTGGGTCACTCAACTTTGCCAGTGGAGACCAGGACCCAACCTTGCAAAACTAACTCGGCCACACCCTGCCTAGGACCCCTGATGAGAGGACAACTCCTACCCACCCCACAGGTCAAAGCTGAAGCATGTGTTCCCTGGGGAACCCCTCTCTGAGCCTCCAAGACTGGGCCAGGCCCTCCCATAACACTCTGGCCTTCCCCTACCATAGAAACTGTCACTCTTATGTTACTGTTGGTTAAATACCCATCTTCCCTACGCTCACCATGTTATTTGCAGCACCTACTAAGAATAATTAATTATAAAACCTATTTATTTAGCATTGGCTATGCACTTTCATGTGACATTAATCCTCAGTATAGCTGCAATAGTAAGAGCTACTGCTGGCCAATTTTCAGATGAGAAAACTGAGGTACAGACAGGTTAAGTAACTTCCCCAAGGAGCTAGCTAGGAGGTGGTGAAGCTTGGTTTTGAGCCCAGAGAGTCAGATTCCAGAGCCTATGTTCTCAACTACTACTGTAGGTGCCTCCCCAGAATCTTATAGTAGGTGGTTAAGGAGTCTTTGCTGAATAAATAAACAGAGGCATAAGCGGATGGGCGGATGGCTAGATGGGTGGGTGGGGGGGTGGGTGGATGGATGGATGGATGGATGGATGGATGGATGGATGGATGGATGGATGGATGGATGGATGGATGGATGGGGTAGGTGGGGGATGGGAGGATGGGATGGGATGGGATGGGATGGGATGGGATGGGATGGGATGGGATGGGATGGGATGGGATGGGATGGGGTGGGGTGGGGTGGGGTGGGGTGGGGTGGGGTGGGGTGGGATGGGATGAGATGGGATGGATGGACCATTTATTCGGGGTCCTCTAAGGAACCAACCATGTTCTGTAAGGTGTCTCTCCACCTGGAAGGGTAGAGCAAGGGGACCTGTCCATGTAATACCCAGCATTCTGGGTACTGCCCAGTCTTTGTCCCTGTTCTCTCAACACACCCTTTATTGACTAGGGAAGTTATAACTTGCATTGATCATGAACTCAAATTACAGCTGAACTGAAGGTTGTTGAGCCATTGACAGTTGAGCAGTCAATAATCAGTAACTTGGCTGCATTATGCCATTGCCCTGCCAAGCACTGTTCCACCAAGGGGTTCTTTGATGCCTTCATCAAAGCAAACATTCTCATCAAGACTTTTTAAAAACCATGAGGAGAAGGAGCTTATCAAATACTTTCAGTTCATCCTGGGTAGGTACCAGCCCCTCTCTCTTCCTGGGCCTGATCCTCAACTCTGAGACTTCTCAGGTCCTCCATGTCAGCCCATTCTTCCAACCTCTGGATTGATCCTGAGCCTGCCCACCCATCTGATATCTTTATCTTCTTCACACTTCCTCTTTTCCAAGCCTTGTCTTCAATCAAGTCTTCGACAAAGGCTGGGACAGTTCTGAGAAAATCTAAGTCAGCCTGGGTGAGGGAATGGGGGCGTGGAGCAGGCCCTTCTTGGCAAGCTTGCAGAGGGAAAATGAATGGTTATCAAAAGAGGCAGTGTGGATTTTGCATAACTGAAGCTGGAAAAGATCAGGGGGCCACAGGATTTTATTATTATTATCATAAACATCCATCTTCCCACACTGACAAATGTGCTTCAAATATTGTTAAGACCTTTGCTAAAGGCAAGTCAGAAAGAGTGGACATTTGATGCAATATAGCAAGAAGTCCTATTCCTGTTCCTGACCCTACTTTCTGGGAGGGCCCTTAGGATGCTGGTTACACACATGTTCTACATGTTTTCTTTTGCTCCGGTTGTTGGAGAACTACCATAGTGAAGTGGTTAAGAGCCTGTACTCAGGGACCAGACAGACCTCAGATCAAAGCCAGCCCTACCTCTGATTTACTGTCTAACATTGTATACATAAGTTATGTAATTTTTCTGAGCCTCAGTTTTTGCATCCTTAAAATGGATATGTCTTCATTGCTTCATCGAATTCTTGCTGAGCACAGGCTAAAAACAAGAGATACAGTGGGGATGAAAAACAAACTTGGGCCCTTCCCTCATGATGATAATAGTCTAGAAGGGGCAAACATTTATCCAAGAATTACATCTAAAGAAATAGACAGCAGGTGTTGTCCTGAATGAGTTAGAGAGGCCAGGCTTCCCTGAGGACGTGGTGACTCAGCTGGTAGAGGAGACATTTACCAAGTGAAACTGAGGGAAAGATCTTCTGGGGAGAGAGAGCAGGATGTGCAAAGGCCCTGTGGCAGGGGAAGCACAGCAAGTATAGATGCCTGAAAGAGGCAGGGTGAGAGCCAGAGAGAGCAAGTGAACATGTGGATAATCACAGCACCCAATTCATCCAGGTATTGGGAGGACATTGAGACCCCAGCAGTGACATATAGAAAATAGCTAAATAGTAGTGTTGTTGTTGTTGTTGTTGGGTGCTTTCAAGTTGATTTTCAACTCATAGCAACACCACGTGACAGAGTAGAACTGTCTCGTAGGGTTTACTAGGCCGTAATCTTTATGGAAGCAGATAGCCAGGTCTTTCTCCTGCACGGCCTCTGGGTGGGTTTGAACCGCCAACCTTTAGGTTAGCGCCATCAGGGCTCTTTGGCTAAATAGCAAGCATCTTTAAGCAACACTGGGCTATGGCCTCAGAGGCCAAGTCCAATGTCCTTCCTGAATGCCCTTCAGCCAGCTGGACACCACCTCCCCTCGGGCTCTGTGACACCCAGGAGGACATGCATGGTTTAAGTAAGGCTCAAATATCAAGAATCACACAGATCTGGCAAACAGGGAAGAAACAGCTTTCTTCCAGAGCTGCAGTTGCTTTCTACCGAGAGCCTTTCAGACGGAAATTAAGCAGGCTTTCAGCAAGCGCTGGAGAGGAGAGGCTCTAAGGCTAGAAGAGCACCGGAGGCTCAGAAACAATTGCTTGAGTGTACATAGGAACAAGTTCATGGGTGGAAATGAAGGGCTTTATTTGTTTGGCAAAACACAGGTGGTTTCATTGCTGGGAGGGACGGTAGCCTAAAGCAGCAGCCACCAAGGCTGCTGGGCCAGGTTTTCTGGGAAGGGGTAGACAGGAGGACAAGGGCTTCCCTTTCATCTCCAGACCCCTTGCAGAGGGAGCTTTGCAGCCATCTGCAGGCTGTTTACAGTCTTGTCTGGTTGTGCTCGGAGACGGGGGCGGGGCGGGGGTAGCTCTTGCCCCCGTATTTGCAGACAGATGGGAGGGAGACTAGCTCCAAGGAGGAGGCAGGAAAGGCACCACCCAGGCTTGGGGCTGCAGCATGCAACACCCCAGCCCCTGGACCACTAAAGCAGCCTGGAGGGTCTTTGCATCCACTCCTGTCCAAGCACCTGCAGACAGGTGGAGAGAGCCCCTCACATGGAAGACACGAACACACACTGACAATCTCCCATGCCGGGTTGCCAAATTTAGCAAATAAAAATACAGGGTGCCCAGTGGTATTTGAATTTCACATAAACAGCAAATAAATTTTAGTGTAAGTATGTACCAAATATTGCATGGGACATACTTACACTAACAAATGATTCACTGTTTATCTGAGGAGTCCCTGGGTGGTGCAAACCATTAAACACTCTACTACCAACCAGAAGGATAGTGGTTCAAATCCAACCAGAGGCACCTCAGAAGACAGGCCTGGCGATCTACTTCCAAAAGGTCAAGCCGTTGAAAATCCTACAGAGCAGTTCTACTTTGCACACATGAGGTTGCCACAGGTCAGAACGGACTCAATGGCAACTGGTTTGATTTGTTTACCTGAAACTTAAATTTAACTGGGCCGCCTAGATTTTGCCTGGCAACCCCGCTCCCAGAGAAAGACCACCCTGGATTTGGAAACTCAGAGAGTCACACACACACACACACACACACACACACACACATACGTGCACACAAACACCAGCCTTTCAGATTTCAGGGTCAAGGAGGAAGCAAGGGCCACAATGAGGTCCCTGCCCCTCCACACTTCTCTGTCCTCTGCCTCTGTGGGTCATTGCGAGCCCAGGCCCAAGCTGGGGTGTAAGGGGCTCAGATGAAACAGGACACTAACCAAGCCTTCCCAGGTCCAGCTTTTGGTCTCTGGCCCGGAAGCCCCAGAAGAGCACTCTGGACTTAGGCGCGGGGACCCTAAGGCTGAAGGCTTATCTTGGTGCCCACCATTGGGAGCCCCATTTCCTCCTCTCTGCCCCACTGCCTCTGCCCCAATCACTGTCCTGGCCATTCATCACCCTAGACGCATTACTGAGCAGCTACGAAGGCCCTGGCCTTGGGCTCAGCACCTAACACTACATCACTGTAGTTGCAGTCAACAACAGCAACACAAACATCTTACAGAAATGCAGGCACAAGGGCCCAAGTCACGAGCGCAACAGGGAAATGCCAGAAAGCACCCAGAGATTCACGGGTATGGGGCTAGATAAATGAATTATGGTGCATCCAGATAGAATAACTGCTCAAGAGAAAAGCAGAGCCAAGGCACCAGCATGAGATGAAGTCAAGATACATCATTAAGTGAAAAGGCAGCTTTTCCAAACAATAAATGTAGTATTACCCCATTTTTTAAAAATATTAAACAATTTTCATGGTGAATGAAATTAATGTCACTGAGTTGTACACGTAAAAAAAGGTTGAAATGGCAAACATTTTGCTATATATATTTGAAGACAATAAAAAAATTTCTTTTAACATATGCACACCCATGTTCATTGCAGCAGTGTTTACAATAGCAAAAAGATGGAAGCAACCAAGGTGTCCATCAATGGATGAATGGATAAATAAATTATGGTATATTCACACGATGGAATACTACACATTGATAAAGGACAATGATGAATCCATGAAACATTTCATACATGGAGGAATCCGGAAAGCACTATGCTGAGTGAAATTAGTTGCAAAAGGACAAATATTGTATGAAACCACTATTATAAGAACTCAAAAAATAGTTTAAACAGAGAAAAAAATATTCTTTGATGGTTATAAGAGTGTGGAGGGGGGAAGGAGGGAGGGGGTATTCACTAATTAAATAGTAGATAAGAACTATTTTAGGTGAAGCGAAAGAAAACACACAATACAGGAGAGGTCAGCACAACTGGACTAAACCAAAAGCAAAGAAGTTTCCTGAATAAACTGAACGCTTCGAAGGCCAGCATAGCAGGGGCAGGGGTTTGGGGACCATGGTTTCATGGGACATCTAGGACAATTGGCATAATAAAATCTATTAAGAAAACATTCTGCATCCCACTTTGATGAGTGGTGTTTGGGGTCTTAAACAGCCATCTAAGATGCATCAATTGGTCTCAACCCACGTGGACCAAAGGAGAATGAAAAACACCAAAGATGCAGGTAATTACCAGCCCAAGAGACAGAAAAGGCCACATAAATCAGACTACATCAGTCTGAGACCAGAAGACTAGATGGTGCCCAGCTACAACCAATGACTGCCTTGACAGGTAACACAACAGAGAATCCCTGAGGGAACAGGAGAGCAGTGGGATGCAGACCTCAAATTCTCGTAAAAAGTCCAGACTTAATGGTCTGAGACTAGAAGAACCCCAGAGATCATGGTCCCCAGACCTTCTGTTAGCCCAAGACTGGAACCATTCCCAAAGCCAACTCTTCAGACAGGGATTAGACTGGACTATAAGATAGAAAATGATACTGCTGAGGAGTAAGCTTCTTGACTCAAGTAGACACGTGAGACTACACGGGCAGCTCCTGTCTAGAGGGGAGATGAGAAGGCAGAGGGTGACAGAAGCTGGCTGAATGGACATGGGACTACAGGGTGAAGAGAAGGAGTGTGCTGTCTCATTACGGGGAGAGCAACTAGGAGTATATAGCCAGGTGTATATAAATTTTCATATGAGAGACTGATTTAATTTGTAAACTTTCACTTTAAAGCACACTGTAATTTTTTTTTAATGAAATTATTTTTGTGCAAGTATATATGTTTGCAAGGAGACCTACTGACGCAGTGGTTAAGCGCTCAGCTGCTAACAAAAAGGTCAGTGGTTCAAACCCACCAGCCACTCCAAGGGAGAAAGATGTGGCAGTCTGCTCCCGTAAAGATTACAGCCTTGGAAACCCTATGGGGCAGTTCTACTCTGTCACACAGGAGTGTCCCTATGAGTTGGAACTGACTTGACAGCAATGGGTAATATATGCTTGCACATACATAGAAAAATGTGTAGAAGGACAGATGCCAAACCATTCACAGTGTTACCTCTGGAAGCAAGACTGATGAAAAGCAGATAAAGGAGGAGCTTTGGTTTTTGTTTTATACATAGTTCTATTGTTGAAATTTCTTACAATGAAAAAATAATAATCTGTATTTTTAATAATTGGAATCAACTTGAGGGCAATGGGTTTGTTTTTCTTTTTTTTTTTGGGAATCAGCAGAACAAAAAACAAGGAGTTATACACAGACAACGTAGTCGCTTTCATCCAGCCCAATTCCTAGAGGCCAAGGCAGGAAAGAAAGAAGGCAGCTGCTTATAACTCTGCCAGGACAACACAGAACCCAGGATTTAAGAAATTAGAAGTAGTCTGATAAGGGTCTAGTATCCACAATCCAATTAAAAATGGGCAAAAAAGAATTTGGATAGACATTTCTCCAAAGAAGATACACAACGGCCAATAAAGCACATGAAAAGATGCTCAGTGTCATTAGTCATTAAACCAAAACCAAACCCATTGCTGTCAAGTTGATTCCAACTCCTAGGGACCCTACAGGACAAAGTAGAACTGCCCCCTCAGGGTTTCCAAGGAGCAACTGGTGGATTTGAATTGTCAACCTTTTGATTAGTAGCTGCAGTGTGATTAATTACTTTTGTGTGTGGCCTTTCTAGCCATGGTCTTGTAACTCCCACCCAGGTGATTTATGATAGCGTAATTGTAGCCTACCAAAGGGACCAGTCAGTTTTGCCTTAAAACAATTCCAGAACAGAGAGGGAGAGCCCACCAGCACCAAAGGAGAGACTTGCAGCAGAGACCTGCAGCAGAGACCACCAGGAGATGGCACAGTGGGCTTCCCAGCCCATAGAGAGAGAAAGCTGAGTACCTTTGGGCAGAGATGGAGGGCCAGGGAGAATTCTATGCCTGACCCGTGAATTTGGGACTCGTCAGCCTCCACAATTGCGTAAGCCATTTCCTTTATATGATTCGTGAGTTCTGTGAGATGTTGCAGGGAATTAGGGAGCCCAAAGTTGGGAGGGAGCGTACTGAATAGGGAGGGAATAGTTGATGTTAGAGATGATGGAGTGGTACAGCAGCTTGGAAAAGTTGAACATTTGGGACATATTTAACCTCCGCCTCATAGGAACCACCTTTGGGCTGAACCTTATAAAAGAAATTACTCATTTAGCAGCCAAACTCTTAACCACTGCGCCACCAGGGCTCCTATCATTAGTCATTAAAAAGCCAAAAAACCAAATCCGTTGCCGTCGACTCAATACCGACACACAGAGGCCCTACAGGACAGGGTAGAACTGCCCCATAGAGTTTCCAAGGATTGCCTGGTAGACTTGAACTGCTTACATTTTTGGTTAGTAGCCACAGCTCTTAACCACTATGCCACCAGGGTTTCCTCATTAGTCATTAGGGAAATGCAAATCAAAACCACAAGGAGATGCCACTTCACATCTACTAGGATGGCTATAATAATAACTTTAAAAAAGAAAAACTGAAAGTAACAAGTGTTGGTGAGGATATAAAGAAACGGGAACCCTCATCCCTTGCTAGCAGGATTATAAATGGGTATAGCTGCTGTGGAAAACAGTTTGGGGGTTCCTCAAAAAGTTAAACATAGAATTATCATATGACCCAGCAAGTCCACTCCTTGGTATAGACCCAAACAAGTGAAAATAGGTACTCAAAAAACGGAGACATGTACACGCATGTTCACACCAGCATTATTTACAACAACAAAAGGTAGAATCTACTGATGAATGAATAAATAAAACGTGATCTATCCATACAATGAAATATTATTCAGCCATAAAAAGGAATAAAGTTCTGATACATGCTACAGTGTGGTTGGTTAAACCTTAAACATTATGCTGAATGAAAGAAGCCAGTCACAAAAGATCACATGTTGTATGATTCCATTTATATGAAATGTCCAGAAGAGGCAAATCGATAAAGACATAAAGTGAAGTAGTGATTGCAAAGCCTGATGGGGGCAGGGGGCGGCAATGGGGAGTAACTGTTTTGGGGGGATGAGAATGTTCTGGAACTGGACAGAGGTGATGCCACCAAATTCTGCACTTTAGAATGGTGAAAATGGTAAATTTTGGCGCTTTTTTTTTACCAAAAAAAAAAACAAACAACCTTGCTACAATATTTGTCCTTTGTGACTGACTGATTTCACTCAGCCACTTATATAAAACATTTAGCATAGCCAAGTGTATACAGACCAAACTTTATTAGTAGTTAGCAGGGGCAAGAGGGAGAGGGGGAATGGGGGCCACTGCATAGGGACACCGGGTTTCCATTAAGGGTGATGGGAAAGCTTGGAAACAGTGGTGATGGTTGCATGACAAGATGAATGTAATTAATGTCACTGAATTGTACATGTAAAAAATGTTAAAATGAAAATATTTTGTTATATATATGTTTACCACAGCAAAAAGAAAAAAAATCTAAATTTAAAAAAAAAATGGAAAGTTATTGGGTGACATCAGGTCAATTCCAAGTCATAGCGACCCCATATGACGACAGAGTAGAATTGCCCCATAGGGTTTTCTAGGCTGTAATCCTTTTTTGTTTATTTGTTTAATTTTTATTGTGTTTTAAGTGAAAGTTTACAAATCAAGTCAGTCTCTCATACAAAAATTTATATACACTTTGCTATATACTCCTAGTTGCTCTCCCCCTAATGAGACACCACACTCCTTCTCTCCACTATTTTTCTGTCCATTCGGCCGGCCTCACCCCCTCTGCCTTCTCATCTCCCCTCCAGACAGGAGATGCCAACATAGTCTCATGTGTCTACTTCAGTCAAGAAGCTCACTCCTCACCAATATCATTTTCTATCCCATAGTCCAGTCCAGTCCCTGTCTGAAGAGTTGGCTTTGGGAATGGTTCCTGTCTTGGGCTAAAGGAAGCTCTGGGGACCATATTTCCGGGGTCCTTCTAGTCTCAGTCAGGCCATTAAATCTGGTCTGTTTTATCAGAATTTTAGGTCTGCATCCCACTGCTCTCCTGCTCCCTCAGGGATTCTCTGTTGTTTTTCCTGTCAGGGCAGTCACCCACCAGTTGTAGCCAGGCACCATCTAGTTCTTCTGGTCTCAGGCTGATGGAGTCTCTGGTTTATGTAGCCCTTTCTGTCTACTGTATCTTTGGTGTTCTTCATCCTCCTTTGCTCCAGGTGGGTTGAGACCAATTGATGCACCTTAGATGGCCGCTTGCTAGCATCTAAGACCCCAGACACCACTCTCCAAAGTGGGATGCAGAATGTTTTCTTAATAGATTTTATTATGCCAATTAACCTAGATGTCCCCTGAAAACATGGTCTCCAAACCCCCGCCCCTGCTACACCGGCTTTCGAAGCATTCAGCTTGAACTTGTGAATAAGCAATTGATGGTCTGTTCCATAGCCGGCCCCTGGCCTTGTTCTGACTGATGATATTGAGCTTTTCCATCATCTCTTTCCATAGATGTAGTCAATTTGATTTCTGTGTGTTCCATCTGGTGAGGTCCATGTGTATAGTCGCCATTTATGTTGGTGAAAGAAGGTATTTGCAATGAAGAAGTTGTTGGTCTTGCAAAATTCTATCATTCGATCTCCAGCATTGTTTCTATCACCAAGGCCATATTTTCCAACTACTCGTCCTTCTTCTTTGTTTCCAACGTCCATGTTAAAATCACCAGTAATTATCAATGCATCTTGATTGCATGTTTGATCAATTTCAAACTTCAGCAGCTGATGAAAATCTTCTATTTCTTCATCTTTGGCCCTAGTGGTTGGTGCGTATATTTGAATAATAGTCGTATTAACAGGACTTCCTTGTAGGCGTATGGATATTATCCTATGACTGACAGCATTGTACTTCAGGATAGATCTTGAAATGTTCTTTTTGACGATGAATGCAACACCATTCCTCTTCAAGTTGTCACTCCCAGCATAGTAGGTTATATGATTGTCTGATTCGAAATGGCCCATACCAGTCCATTTCAGTTCACTAATGCCTAGGATATTGATGTTTATGTGTTCCATTTCATTTTTGACGATTTCTAATTTTCCTAGATTCATACTTCGTACATTCCAGGTTCCGATTATTAATGGATGTTTGCAGCTGTTTCTTCTCATTTTGAGTCATGCCACATCAGCAAATGAAGGTCCCGAAAGCTTTACTCCAACCACATCATTAAGGTCAACTTTATTTTGAGGAGAGAGCTTTTCCCCAGTCATCTTTTGAGTGCCTTCCAACCTGGGGGGCTCATCTTCCAGCACTATATCAGATAATGTTCTGCTGCTATTCATAAGGCTTTCACTGGCTAATACTTTTCAGAAGTAGACTGCCAGGTCCTTCTTCCCGAATAGCAATAATTGTGTGAATATACCATAATTTATTTATCCATTCATCCACTGATGGGCACCTTGGTTGCTTCCATCTTTTTGCTATGGTAAACAGTGCTGCAATGAACATGGGTGTTCATGTAAAGGCTCTTATTTCTCTAGGAGATATTCCAAGGAGTGGGATCACTGGATCATATGGCAGTTCTATTTCTAGCTTTATAAGGAAGCGCCAAATCTATTTCCAAAGTGGTTGTACCATTTGACATCCCCACCAACAGTGTATAGGTGTTCCAGTCTCTCCACAACCTCCCCAACATTTATTATTTTGTGTTTTTTGGATTAATGCCAGCCTTGTTGGAGTGAGATGGAATCTCATTGTAGTTTTTGATTCGCATTTCTCTAATGGCTAATGATCATGAGGATTTCCTCATGTATGTTAGCTACCTGAACGTCTTCTTTAGTGAAGTGCCTGTTCATATCTTTAGCCCATTTTTTAATTGGGTTATTACTCTCTTTACAGTTGAGTTTTTGCAGTATCATGTAGATTTTAGGGATCAGATGCTGATCAGAAATGTCATAGCTAAAAACTTTTTCCCAGTCTGTAGGTAATCTTTTTACTCTTTTGGTGAAGTCTTTGGATGAGCATAGGTGTTTGATTTTTAGGAGCTTCCAGTTATCTAGTTTCTCTTCTGGTGTTTGTGCATTGCTAGTCATGTTTTGTATGCTGTTTATGCCATGTATTAGGGCTCCTAGCATTGTCCCTATTTTTTCTTCCATGATCTTTATCGTTTTAGATTTTATATTTAGGACTCTGATCCACTTTGAGTTAGTTTTTGTGCATGGTGTAAGGTATGGGTCTTGTTTCATTTTTTTGCAGATGGATATCGAGTTATGCTAGCACCATTTGTTAAAGAGACTGACTTTGGGCCTTTGTCAAATATCAGCTGCTCACATGTGGATGGATTTATGTTTAGATTCTCAATTCTGCTCCATTGGTCTACGTATCTTTTGTACTGGTACCAGGCTGTTTTTACTACTGTGGTGGTATAAAAGGTTTAGGCTGTAATCTTTATGGAAGCAGATCTCCAGGTTTTTCTCCCACAGAGCTGCTGGATGGGTCTGAACTGCCAACCTTTGGGTTAGCAGCCGACCTCTTACTGTTGCACCACCAGGGCAGTGGTTTACCCTTGCAGGCACCACGTGCCTTCTAACTTAAGTCAACAAGTGTTCAAGCCACACAAGTCTCCCAGAGCAGAGACAGCAAAGCCATAAACCCGGCCCAGATGTCTGAGAGGCGAGGAAGGGTCCACGCACAGTGGGGCAGAGCAGGGGGTGGGCAAGAGGGAAGGGGCGCAGGGACCAGAACCCTGGGCAGCCCCTGTGCTTCCCAAAGATCATCGGAGCACAGAGCCATAGAGAACACCCTGGACCAGAGAGAGAGGTACCAGGGAGAAGGAAAACAAAGAATTCCTCAAACCCAGCCACACCTAAAGCATGGTGAAAGTGTTCATTCACCCTCTCTCCTGGCTTCATGGTAATTCCAGCATTCTCCTTTGTCCTTGCTTCTGCCTCTACCTGCCTAGCTCTGCCTGACTCTCTTCTTCCCCCTCCTCGTCTTTTCCTATCTGACGCTATCATCCGTTGGAGTTGCCCCTTTCTCCAGGGTGGCCCTCTCAGACCCCAGACCCCACACCCCAGCTGGATAGATCCAGGAGGTCAGATGGAGCCGGACTCTTAGGAGAGGCAAAGGCAGGAGCTTATCACAGACCGTGAGTGCCCTGACAACTTCCTGCTGGGGCTACACAGAAGGGAAAAGGCGCCTCCTCAGCAGAACAGCCCCACAAACAGAGGTCTCTCCATGGAGCTCCGGGATGTGGGCCAATGGTCAGAGGGACTTGTCGCCTCCATGTGTGGCTGCCTTCAAGGAGCGCTGTGCAGGAAGCCATGTACTGCTCAGAGAACAAAAAAAAAAAAAAGGAAATTAAATGCACCATCTGGTTATTAGCAAGTGCTTTTGAGACAGATGCTTAAATGTGCATGCCCAGACAGTATAAAATTTGGGGGGAAATGTTAATTCGAGCAGTTCTTCAGTTTGCAAAAGCCATCTTGTTTTTCTCTCTCCCCCTTGTGATTTGGAGGCACCATGTCCCAGAGTCACAGTGCAGAGATGGTTGAGCTCACTGGGTTTTGGTGCTATGCAAGGTGGGACCCCGGACACCTTCTGGGGATCCATCTTAGGCAGCAACAAGTAGCCATCCCCTCCCTCTTTTCTCTCCCTCAGACAAAAACTGGACAACACCAGTCTGCACCCAGCCACAGGGGTGAGGAAAGTCCACTCAGAACACCTGGTCCTGCCCACAGACCAGAGCTGAGTCCAGGGAACCTGTCCCCACCCCTGAGACTCTCTAGTGCAGGGGTCCACAAATATTTTTCTGCAAGGGGCCAGATGGTAACTATGCTCAGCTCTGCAGCCTATACAGTGTCTGTCACAACTACTCAACCCATAGACAATGAATAGGCACGACTGTGTTCCAATAAAACTTTACTCACAAAAACAGGCAGTGGGCTGACTTTGGCCCACAGGCTGTAGTCTGACTCCCTGACTCAACTACAGTCTCAGGGACTGACCCATTGTATTCACTTCTGTAGACCAGCACCCAGCCCAATGCCTGGCACATAGGAGGTACTCAAATATTTGGAGAAATAATGGGAAAGGGAAGTGGCCCCCCAGTGTACAGAGGTGGGGGGGGTCTCCCCTGGCACCATCTTTTGCCATCTTGTGGCAAGAAACATGGCCAGAGGAGGGCTCTCCACAAAGCCTGATTCTCCTGCAAGGTAAGATGGCAGCAGAGTGTGGGGAAGGGTACGGGCGACTTTGTAACCGCTCACACAAACTATACTTTCACAAGAGAGTCAAGACCATGAGCTTCTTGTGTTTCACTGCATACCCCTTGGTTGGGTATTGGAGTGCCTCAACTTAGGGAGAATTTTGTACCCCTCAAACTGGCCTCCATTAAAATTCTGGCAATAGCCAATGTGCCTGAAATACTAAAGTCAAGGACCAAGGACATGCTTCAACACAACTGACCTTCTGTCTTCTCTCCTGTCTGTGAGATCACACCCCGCCCCAAGGCCCTTCTCATTGACTCCCCACCCATTGTTAAGGTCCCCCCAGGCTGCTACAAAAGCCCCTAGTCTTCCCTCCCCACTCTCAACTACCCCATGGTCTCAATACCATCTGTGGGTAATGAATTCCAAGTCTGATCTCTAACTCAAACTTTTTTTTCCCAACTCTAGACCATCCATCCAGTTAGACATTGCCACCTGGGTCTTGGAGCATCAGTCAATGGGCCCAATATCAAATTCATGTTCTTCCCTGCCATTCTGGGATCCACCTGGACCCTGTCCTCTTTCTCATCCCCAATATATCGAATCTATCCATGAGTCCTTTTACAGGCATCTCATAAACATTCCACAATCCAGACATACACCACCACCACCATCACCATGACCACCACCACCACCACCATGACCACCAACACCGCAGTCCAAGCCACCAGAGTCCTGGCAGGGGCCACTGTGACAGCCTCCAGGTGGTCTCCCTTCTGCCTTGGTGCTCAGCTCCCTCCCAGTCATGTTCCCAAGGACACAGGGAGAGACAATCACCAACTCACTGAAACTAAAAGTTAGGAGGACATTTGCCTGCAGCCCTGACTTCCCAGCTGAGAAGCACAAATCCAGCTCCAGTTCGCCAACACTGTGGTGAAAAGTTTCTGCGATAATTAAAGCCAAGGGCAACACCAGCTCACTCTCCATATCTACTCCAGGCAAGGACTGAAGGCACAGAGCACTCATCTCCCTGGGGGGTTCTGACATGTCCAGTGTGTGCCCCGTGCCTTTGTGCCTGCTCCCTCCTGGGGGGCCTCTTCAGCTGCCCTTACTTTGAGCCCTCGAAGAGTGGCAACTTCACACTGTCTCCCACTTATGCACTGCACACCTCAGGCCGACTTCATGCATGATGGGAGAGCGAGGAAGACATGCCGCGTTCTAGTGGGCGGCCATGTCTTCGTGTCAGCCCAAAGGATGGTTGCCAGGGAAATATCTCTAAGCAGAGAGCACTCCAGCCCTGCGGAGTCCAGCTGTGCTCAAACGGGAATCCAGAAACCCTAATGTTGGTCCAAATGCCTCAGCAAGCCTGCCTTCAGATCCTACTGCTCTGCCTGCCCACGTGCCTGCCTCCCGGGATCCTGGACCAGGAGAACCAAGGGGAAAATTGGGGAAAACCTGTGAGCTGCCTGCAAAAAGCCAAATTGCTACCTGAATCCAACCTGAGGTTTACCAGCTGCTGTTGAGTGATCTCCGACTCATGACAACCCCATGTATATGTCAAGGTAGAACTGTGCTCCACAGAGTTTTCAATGGCTGATCTTTCAGAAATGGATCGCCAGGCCTTTCCTCCAAGGTACCTCTGTGTGGACTTGAACCGCCAACCTTTTCATTAGCAGCCGCGTGTGTTAGCCATTTGCACCACCCGGGGACTCCATCTGAGGTTCAGGTGGATGGCTTTCCCCTGGCACTTCATCAATGGATGAAAGGATGGAGACCAGGGTCTGATTCATCTGAATAACTGAAAATGGTACTGACTGATGATTTTGTGCTTTTTCTGTGTCTAAATGTCATGCCAAGCATTTTCATGTATAATCTTCTTGTCTCATTTAATCCCCACATAACCTTCCTATCTCCATTTTATAGATGAAGAAACTGAGGCCCAGAAAGGTTGTATAATTTTCCCAAAGAGTCCCTGGGTGGCGCAGACAGTTAAGCACTCGGCTGCCAAGCCAAAGGTTGGCAATTCAAACCCACTGAGAGGCACCTTAGAAGAAAGGCCTGGTGATCTGGTTCCAAAAGGTCACAGCCTTGAAAACCCCATGGAACACAGCTCTACTCTGCACTCATGAGGTCTGCATGGGTTGGAATAGACTCAATGGCAACTGGTTTGTTTTTTGTTTGTTTTTTATGCGGCTCATAAGTGGTACAGTAGGGACTCAAAACGGCACTCACACGCTTGAAAACATTTCTGCAAGCGTAAGCCAATGGTTCTCAATTGGGGCACCTGTGCCCCACAGGAGACATTTCTAGTTGTCACAACTGGGGGTGGGATGCTACTGGTATCTGGTGTGTAGAGGCCAGAGGTGCTGCTAAACATCCTACAGTGCACAGAACAGTCTCCACAACCAAGAATGATTCAGCTGAAAATATCAATGGTGCTGAGGTTCAGAAGCCCTGTCATAGACGGTCATCAGCGAGAAAGGGTAAAGCCTTGCATCTGGATGCTATCTCTACGGGGGAACACCATGCTGATCACAATCTTCCCACCCCAGTTCTAAGCCCAGGTACTCTTAACCGGGGAACCCAGAGGGGGATGTCAGGGATCCTGATGAGTTATTACCCTTGAATGCTGGATTCTGCCCAGCAATAACCCAGAAATCTACATCAAGCTGCCTGATCCTGGGGAAAGCTGAGCAAGTGGTGGAGGTTTATAAGCCGTTACTAGAGGGAGATTGTCTTCTTCCTCCAGGAAGAGCTGGGGATCAGACTCACCTTGGGATCACTGTTAAAAAAAAAAAAAGTTGCTGTCGAGTTGACTCGAACTCATGGCAACCCATGTATGTCAGAGTAGAACTGTGCTCCATAGCATTTTCAGTGACTGATTTTTCAGAAGGAAATCAGCAGGCCTTTCTTTCGATGCACCTCTGGGTAGACTCAAACTGCCAACCTTTCAGTTAGCAGCTGAGTGGGTTAACCATTTGCATCACCCAGGGACCACTGTAAAGGGGCCCACAAAGACTCTGGGAGGACCATTTTCTTCTCTACCTTCTCAACAGCAGTGGCCCTGGAGTAAGCCAAAGAAGTCAGTCAAAGCCAGGCACTGGTCTGCGCCCACTGGTCACCTGTCCTCCTTCCAACACACCTGCCTTCAGGACTCAGGCGCTGAGCAGACTTCTGCATGTCAGTTCACCTGCCCAAAGCATCCTCTAGCAGTCACCTCTTTAACAACAAGGGCAGCCCCTCTAGGGGGAGGTCAGTCCCATTCAACCTCAGCCAGCACAGTGCCAACCCAGGGACAAGAAAGGGCGTTTTACCCTTCCAGACGTCTGGATGCAGCCCGGACGGCCAGGCGCTGCCCCTGCAGCTCCTGCAGAGAAACATCCAGAGTGATACGAGCCCAAAATAATCTGCTGCTGGAGAACAAGGCTGTTTTGGCGTTTTCGCCAAGCTAATGGTCTATGTAGACAGATTCTCCTGAGAAAGCACTCTGCACTTCTCGATCCCCTCAGACATGGCTGTGAGTGCAGAAACGGGCTCTTCTCCTCCAAGAAATAGCTGCTGCTCCTGATTCCAGCCTGAAGCTGCTTCTTGGGTTCTTTAAAGAGAACATCCCGACAGACACTAAAAAGGAGGAGAAGCCTGTCCTATGGGCCTTCTGGGCAGCACTGGTCTTTAGCCAACCTATAAACTTGAAAACTAAGACACCAGCTGTGCAAGGGGCCAACACCTCCAAATGAGAGGGTCGTATCCAGGACCAGGAAACAAGGACAGTTTCTGTCCAGTTACTATGTAAGCCTTCAAAAGATGGGGTTTCCATTTCCTTTTTATTATTGCAGTAAATATACACGTAACAAAACATTTGCTATTTCAACATTCTTCACACGCACAATTCAGTGACATCGTGTTCGTCATGTTGTGTGACCATCGCCGCTATCCATTTCCAGATTTTTCCATCACCCTTAACAGAAGCTTGGGGTCCCCTAAGAAATGAGTCCCCCTTTCTCTCTTTCTCCCTCTCACCCCTGGTAACCACTAATAAACTTTGGCCTCTATACACGTGCCTATTCTAGATATTTCAAGTAAGTGGGATTCCATTTCCTTTTGTGGATCAAAACATTCAATAGGGCTTCTGCCTTTTAAAAGAATTTCATTATCTACACATAATTCTTTTAACCTCCAGAAAGCATTTACCATGGAGATTCTGGCCTAAGACACATGTCTCTTGTAATGTACCCCAGAAGCAAACATTAGCACCAAGCAAGCTCCCCGGAGTTAACTTCAGTACTAAGCAACATTTATGGAGCATCTACTATGTGTCAGGCATGATCCTAAGTGCTTTCTATGGATTAAAAAAAACAGTTGCCAGCGAGTCGACCCCAACTCATGGTGACCCCATGTGTGTCGGCGTAGAACTGTGCTCCCCAAAAGGTTTTCAACGGCTGAGTTTTCAGAAGTAGATTCCCAAGGGCCTTAACTGTTTACACTACCCAGGGACTCCCTTTCTATGGACACACTTAATCTCAGGAAAAATAACTCCATGAAATGGGACCTCTGGACATACCCATTTCACAGAGGAGGAGACATTAAGGCTCAGAGACATTAAGCGACTTGCCCTAGGTCACCCAGCAAAGCCACGTTTCCAGCCCAGACAGTTTGGCTCCAAACCCACCTTCCAAACCACTACCATGCACCTGGTTGAGTCACTCTACCCTGGTCTCCTGGTCTTCCGCAGAGTTCCACATCAAAGAGGGAGGAGAAAGGAGAAGGACGGGACTTCCAACAACAAGTCTCACAGCAGTACGCTGCCCCACAACTGTGTTAAGCCCCCGTTCGTCTCCTCTCACCTACACCATGATACAACTCCCTTCTCCCTCTCTTGTAGTGTGTCCCCGAAAACCTTTCATAAACACCACTCCCTTCTCCTGGGATCTCGGAGAGAGATTCATCAGGTTTGGATGTTCAAGTGGCCTGGGCCCTGAACACAATCACAGTCATGAGGGAGATGAGCATATTACTAGACAGAAGGTTCCAGAACAGCTTCTGGGTCCAACCCTATGCTGAGTCTGTTGGTTTTGATGCAGCTGGGGCGGGGGGTAGGGGGGACGGATGCCTGCTGCTGCCTAAACGGATTTGGGTTCTGAAGCAAGGGGAGCCCTCCCACATGGGGCTCATTAGTGACAAATCTAATTTTTCAGACAAGCTCAGCCAAGCAAATGGTCAAGAATAAAAACCTTTGGAAGGAACTAAGAGGTCACCCCCATTACCCATTAAAACCCATCAAGGTGGCAGCCCTCACTAAGTGGGTCAGCTATCCAGCCAGCCCTCCTCTGGCCTCCAAGTGCCCTGCAAATGTAAGGTCAGAAAGGTCACAGCTGAAAGAGTCAGAATAGAATCAGAAAGTGATGGCCGGGGTCAAGCTGGCCACAGAGAACCGCCACACACGCATGTAGTGACTCGCATGCGTGCATGTATGTACCACACCCTCACACACACCCTGGCTGGCAGGGACCAGAGCAGGGCAACACCGGAGGGGATGCCAGAAGCTTTGCCTTCTGTCCCTCTGTGAAGAAGGCAGGAGTGCCACCTGCCTACTCTCTCAACTCTCATTGCCTCATGAGAAAAGGCAGCAAGAACAGGAAAAGGTGAGCAGGTGAGAGGTTTGCAGAGCTACTGCCAGCCCACATAGCTGAGCAGAGCAGCGTTTGGCAAAGCCAGGTACCAAGGTAATCCCCACCCAACACCCTTACCTGACAAGGTGAGAGGCACACACGACACAACCAGCCAAGACCCAGAGGGGCTCGCAAAGTGGCCCTGCCCAGGACGGGGGTGTATGGTGAGGGCTGCGCACCCCCCACCCGCTCTGTTCCCCCAGAACACACAGTCCTCCTCCCCAACTGGCCACCCTCCCAGCCAAGGGGCTGGGGGGTCCTCAGTCAGCCACGTCGTGGGAGAAGCAGGAAGTCGGCCCTACATAAACAAGAAGGGACCTGCCACAAACACGCGACACCTAGTTGCTCGGGAGGTCCCCTCGCGTTGTCACCTTCGTGCCGGCAGGAGTTGGTACCCAATTATCAACTTCCACCTGACCCACGGCGGGGGCGTCCCTGCCACCCCGCCCGCAGCCTCCTCCCCTGCCTCCGCACCCACTTACACCTGTGCCGTCGCCACATGTCTGGGTACCAGTGTCCTCCGTGCCCAGACGTGGCGCGTCCCCGCCTTCCGCCTTCTCCGGCCCCAGCCTCAGCTTCTTCTCCTCCGGAGGGGCATCCTCCTCCTCCCCCCGCGGCCGGCTGCCCCAGCCTCGGGGCTGGCCCGCGTCCTGGGGGCTGCTGGAGGGGCTGGCCATGGCTCCCGGGCTCTGGCTGCACTTAGGGCGCAGGAGGGACCGCCAGCCTCGCGCGCCCAGCGGCGACTCCGGGCGTCTGCGCGCGGGCTTGGGGTCCGGCTCGGCTGGGCTCGGGCGCCCGCGCGCTGCTCCGGCCACTCCTATTCTCTGCCGCCCTCTGCTGGCCTTGGGCGCGCACCGCGGGCACGCCTGCAGGAGGCCTGCGCTGGTCTCACCTGCCTGGTTATTTTTCCTCTGCAGAGGGCCAGGCCCACTTTTAAGTCCCCACTGGCCTCTGGTCTCCCTGCTCAGAAGAGGGTGGGGGGAGATCAAGTGACAATGGACAGACAGGCGTCCAATGTCCTGGGAGGATGGCCATCAGCCACGTTCGCCCTGGTCTCTGGTGCTATTCTGCATCTTGAATTATTTGGAAAACTGTTGTTCTTAGGTGCCATTGTCAAGTTGGCTCTGACTTATAATGACCTCATGTATAACAGAACAAAATGTTGCCTCGTCCTGTGCAATCCTCACAATCATTACTCTTTGAGCCCACTGTTACAGCCACTCTGTCACTCCATCTCATTGAGGGTCTCCCTCTTTTTCACTGACCTCGTACTTTACCAAACATGATGTTCTTCTCCAGGAATTGGTCCCTCCCGTTGATTTGTCCAAAGTAAGCAAGCCATCCTTATCCTTAAGGAGCATTCTGGCTGTACTTCTTCCAAGACAGATTTGTTCATTTTGGAAAACTGAGGATGTCCAAATCACATAAAGAATTTGACCTGGGTACAGTCTTCCAAATGCAAAGGCATCTGCTTTCCAAAGGTATGCTTACCTGTCAATACACTGAGTGTGTCCCAGATGCATCCTTGGCAGCAGTATGTTGCTCCTTTCTGGGCTGCGCGGTGAGCTGAGCCAGGAGGTGTTTCCTGAGCATTTCAGTGCTATGCTCAGAGCCCAGGGCAGGCTGATGGAGCCCCAGCAGCCTCCTGGCACCCCTCAGGGGCAAGGGAAGTCAGGAGGAGGCTGTGTCCTTCTGACACCTGCTCTAGGCTCCTGGGTTTCTTGAACTTCCGCTGCAGTGTGCTGAGACCACACTGCAATTGATTCATTAATTGCTTCCCTCACTAAGCTCCTGCAGGCAGTAGCTGCCTCTGTCTTGTCCAAGAGATTATCCTGAAGAGCTGGCAGGGCGGGTGGCACACAGTAGGTACTCAAGAGACATCTTCTGAGGGGGCAATGCTCTGCTCCTATCCAGGGTTCTCTGCATCCCACATCTTCCCCTCCTTGCTCCAGCATCTTCCTCTCTCCTCCACCTCTTCCCTCTTCCCAGCACAGATAATTCCACGTATTAACTTGTCTAAATCTCACAATGGCCCTGTGGGGTGGGTAATATTATGATCTTGATTGCGCAGATGAGGAGACAAAGGCCAAGAAGGGTAAGTGACATGCCCAAGACACACGCCTGTAAGTGGCAGGGCTAGAATTCAAACCCAAGCTGTCTGACTTAAAGGTTACATTCTTACCCACAAAACATCCTGACATCTCAGGGAAGAAAGCCTAAGTCAGGGTTCTGGTCCCCCTCGTCTAGCCCAACTCAACTCCAAGGTCATGGTTAAAGCTCACTCCTTGCAGCATTTGAAACTAGGCAGGAAGAGCAAAGGGGTCCTGGGGCGTCCAAAGGTCATGGGGTCACCAGCCTGTATTGTAAATACTGCTTTTTCTCAGCTTTAATTTGGCCAGCCTTTGTCCCAACATGTATCCCCCCACTGAAATGAGCTGCTGATCAATTTGTCCCCTCATCTGTAGGGCAAAGGCTGCAGGCTGGTTCATTTTTGATTCTCCATTGCTTTCCACAGTGCCAGGCCAGCAGCCAGGGCTCAGCACTGTAACTGTTGAATGAACGAATGTTGGTACAAAGATTGCCAAACGTTTCTATCCCTGAGAAGTAAAGGGACGTGCCCTTGAGGTTATAAGTCACCTGGTGTTAAAAGCTGTGAGCTTGCCAAGCCAGTGGGGCTGGATCCCCCAGGGACTGCTCCCCATCTTCCAGGCAGCATGGCTACATCAGATGGTCAAGGTTGTGGAACCGTCAGAATGAAGGGGGACGCTTTTACCCTCACCTAGGAAATGTCTGTGAGTTCCCTCTCTTGTTGTTGTTAGCTACTGTCAAATCAGTCTCTGACTTGTGGCAACCCCACGCATACTGGAAGGAAAAGCTGTCCAGTCCTGCAGCATTCCCATGAACAGTTGCAGACAGGACCATTGTGAACCATGGCTTTTCTTTGGCTGATTTTTAGAAGTAGGTTGCCAGGCCTTTCCGCATAGTCTGTCTTAGTCTGGAAGCTCCGCCAAAACCTATTCAGCATCCTAGCAACATGCGAGCCTCCGCCAACAGACAGTGCCTGAGCATGAGGTGCACATTGGCCAGGAAACGAACCCTGGTCTCCCACGGGAAAGGCGAAAATTCTACCACTGAACCACCACTGCCCCCCGTAAGTTGCCTTGGGAGCCCATAAAATGGGGGCAGTCTGTGCCAGCATGGGGGTGTCAGAAGAAAGGAGACAGGGATTCTGTTTCTATCAGTCTAAGAACATGACTCTCACCACTCAGGTATGAACTAAGTGACCAAACAAGAAGCTAAGGCGATGAAAAGGGTTATGGGGACTATTTGAAGGAAGGCACACCTCCTGCATTGCCAGAGTCTTTGGCCTGCCATCCTAACCCACATACCCACAGAGGATGTGCCAAACCTGACTACAAAGGGAGCCTGGTCCCCCGCAACGATATAGACCGGAGACAAGGATTCAAGTACAAGGAGTTTATTTTGGAGATGATTCTGGAAAACCCTGGTAACAGGGCAGTTGTATGGGAATGAGAAGGGCGGGCAGCCAGTAAGGAACTGCTCCACAGCCAGGCCAGCTACAAGACACTCTAGGGCTGACATCTTAATCTGCTAACGAATTAGGGCCTGAGCAAAGTGTCATGGATTGAACTATGTCCCCCAAAATTATCTGTCAACTTGGCTAGGTCATGATTCCATTGTATGATTGTCTACCATTTTATCCTCTGATATGATTTCCCTATACATTGTAAATCCTACCACTGTGATGTAATAAGATGGATTAGCGGCAATTATATGATGAGGTCTACAAGATTTTTTTGTGTGTCTTAAGCCAATCTCTTTTGAGATATAAAAGAGAGAAGCAAGCAGAGAGACATGGGGAACTCATACCACCAAGAAAGCAGAGCAAGTCCTTTGAACTGGAGGTTCCTGTGCTGAGAAGCTCCCAGACCAAGGAAAGACTGATGACAAGGACCTTCCTCCAGAGCTAACAGAGAGAGAAAGCCTTCGCCTGGAGCCCGAGCCCTGAATTTGGACTGGTAACCTACTAGACTGTGAGAGAATAAATTTCTCTTTGTTAAAGCCATTCACTTGTGGTATTTCTGTTATAGCAGCAGTAGATGACCAAGACACAAATAAGCCCCAGACCGTCCATGCTGAAAGCCCTCTTGCAAACTCTTAGCCGTTTGGGAGATGTGGGGAGGAATCCAGCAATTAGAACCACTCTCTTTGGCTTGTCTGTCATCCTAGCTTGTGCGTTGCTAGGATGCTGAACAGATTTCAGTGGAGCTTCCAGGCTAAGGTAGACTAGGAAGAAAGGCCTGGTGATCTGCTTGTGAACATCAGCCAGTGAAAACCCTGTGGATCACAACAGTCAGATCTGCAACCGATCATGGGGATGGCAGCATTCCATTTCATTACGCATGGGGTCATCATGAGTCAGGGCTGACACTGTGGTAGCTAACAACAACTTCGGCAAACACCTGCCTTAAGTTGCTACCTGAGTCCCTAGGGCCCCATCGAGATGAGATAATAGCTTGCCAATTTCCACCCAACCAGGTTCTCCAGGTACCCGCCGCCCCCCCCCCCCGACCCCGTGAGAGCAGACCCTGGGCTCAAGTCATTGCTGCTTCCCTTCCAATGAGAAAATCTCAAGGGGGATTCTCCCCAGGCCCCCATCACTTCCTCAAGCAACTGCCCCACAAGCCAAGTAACTCCTAATGCTACCTGCATCCCACCTACAACCTGACACTGGCCTTCAGCCATGACCCCCAAGGTCCTATACTAATTTACCGTCTGGGCTGCTCTGCACTATGGCTCCAAGGTGCCTGGGGGGCAAGCAGTTTGCAGTTGGCTGCTAACCCAAACCAAAAGAAACTAAACCTGTTGCCCTGGAGCCGACTCTGACTCATAGCGACAATGCAGGACAGAGTAGAGCTGCCCCACAGGGATTCCAAGGAGCAGCTGGTGGATTCGAACTGCCAACCTTTTGATTAACAACCATAGCTGTCAACCACTGGACCACCAGGGCTCTCTGCTAACCCAAAAGTCTGGGGTTTGAACCCACCTAGCAGCTCTGCTGAAGAAAGCCCTGGCAAACTGTTTCTGTAAAGACTGCAGCCAAGAAAACCCTATGGAGCAGTTCTGTAGCACAAGTGGCGTGCCATGAGTTGGGGGCTGACTGGACTGCAGCCAACAACAGGCACCATGGCTGAGAATCTCAGTAGTCCTATCTTATACTTTCCATCTCCGCTCAGAGTCCTCACTGAGGACAGGGAGGTTTTCTCCTTGGAAACCGTAGCCCAGATGCCCATGTAATGTTGTTCACAGCCTCCTGGCCTCTAGTCCCTCTGCGGCATGTGTCTATCTGTGTACCTGACACTTGTAAACTATGCAAGGGCCCACAGCTCCCACCAGGGCCATCAACAAGTTAGCCATCACAGCCCAACCATGAGGACAAAATCCTGCTGGAGGTTCATTCTTAATTTTACATCTTCTTGTACATGACCGAGATGCCAATGACATTTCAATGAATCACCAAGTTCCAGGTCAATTTCACCCATCTCACCTTTAATTCTGGGATGTGATTGGAATCTTGTGTTTTTCTTCTTCTTCCCCCAAGGATCATATAACCCAGTTTCTCATCTACTTGAACAATTCATGCATTCAATTTCTGAGGGTCTCTCTGCCCCCCAGCACCCAGTTTCTTCCCTCATCAGCTCTAAGCCAAGTTGGCGAGCAGACATCTTCCAGGGACAAGAGCGCAAACATCAGCATTTATCTAAGCCATTCCTGCCAGCCCTTCTTGGAGGCATCTTGGGCACACTGATATTTGTCTTGATTATCCAAATCTCTTCTACTCTTGTTCAGACTAAACGGGGATGCACTGCATCCTATTGTTTTCTGCTTTGGGGTGCCGATTGCCCCAAGAACCTTTTAATATGCACACTGCCTCTTAAAACAAAGACTAATCTCTGCCTTCTCCCTGGCATGTCTGTACCATAAATTGCAGAGTTTAGAGAGGAGAGCAGTAAAGGCAGTATCCACACTGTGTATGCACACACGACACACAGCAGAGGAGGAGAAGGAAGCATCCCTCACCCCATATCGTCAGCCATAAGCTCCAGGCAGGCCCATGTGGCTGTGATGGGAGGGAGAAGGGTGAGCCCAGAACAGGCCCAGATTCCCTCTGGACAGACCCACACCAAAATCCCCTGGGACCTCGGACTCCCACAACTCATCATCACCAGAGCTTGGTGTCTAAGGGCTCGTATTTTCTGTGGGTCACATTTTTTTTCCAGAACAGTCTATATCATTTATCGTGTGAAGGGGAGATTAAGAAGAGTTTTTGTGGACGATGGGATGTTTTTGATGTTATTGTTACAATTCCAACTCATGGTGACCCCATGTGTGCAGAGTAGAACTGCTCCATAGGGTTTTCAAGGCTGTGACCTTTTGGAAATTGATCGCCAGGCCTGTCTTTTGAGGCGTCTCTGGGTGAGTTTGAACTTCCAACCTTTCAGCTAGTAGTTGAGTGCTTAACCGTCTGCGCGACCCAGAGACTCCTTCTGAAAGCCCACAATCTGAGTGTCAGGGAACCCTGAAAATGACCAGCTGCTGTAGAGTTGACTCCAATTCCTGGCAAAGCCACGTGTGTCAGAGTAGAACTGTGCTCCATAGAGTCTCAGGGGCTGATTTTTCAGGAGCAGATTACGAGCCTTTCTTCCAATGCACCTCTGGGTGGACTTGAACCTCTAACCTTTCGGTAAGCAGTTGAGCACATTAACAGTTTACACTGCCCAGGACTTTCAGAGAACCCTGAAATTGTACATACATATTTCCATTTTTCTGAGAAGAGGGAACAATTCTGTTGTCAGATTTGCAAAAGGGTCCATGAACCCCACAAAAGGTAAGAACCACCAAACTGCGCGCATATTCCAATATTTCCAATACTTAATACACCTTGATCTTAGGTTTGACCAGGGAAAAGGGACAATGTCATTTTTTGTACGTGTATCTGTGCAAGGCACTTTAAGTGAACTCTAATTTCTTTCTCATACTAACTTCTTGAGGTAACTGTTATCATCAGCCCTCTTTTTCAGATCAGGAGGCTGAGGACAGAGATCACAAGTTACTTCCCACTGCCACCCAGTTGGTAAGAACCATGGTAATAATACAAGTAAAATAATGATAGCTAATGATTTTGAGAGTTTACTATGTGTCAGGCACTGTTCTAAACATTTTATGTATACATATTGACATTTAACTTTACTTCGACCCTATGAGATGGATATTATTTATTATTGTCGTTAGCTGCAATCCGCTCCACTCTGACTCATGGCAACCCCACGCACAATGGAATGAAACGCTGCCTGATCCTGAGTCTTCCTCGGGATCACAGGCATGCTGGAGTCCATTGTTGCAGCTACTGTGCCAATCCATCTCACCAAAGGGCTCCCCCGTCCTCCCTGGTCCACAGTGACAGATGGGGGCCGTGTCTGACCTCAGTCCCCCAGAAAAATGGTCGCTGAGCCTACCTGGGGTGCAAGCTGCCAGCCCCCCTTCAGGTGCTAATCCATCAGCTGGGTTCCCTGAGGAAACAGAGCTCATTCTTAAACTCTCTTTTATGGCTTTTACCCACAATTGACTTGAATAAATCAGTCTAATGTTGTCTACAATGGAGCCAATTGTAAGAGAGCTTTATTTACTCAGCGTTGAAAGCAGGTTGGAGCTGCCTTCTTCCCTTTCCGGGGATCACGGAAAAAGGGAAACACAGGCAGTGGAAGTGACAAAGGAAGGGGCCTGAAGACCCCAAGGATTTCACGGTAAGTGGGTCCCCTGCAGGGCCCACACTTCCAGAGGGAGGCCACAGGTAACCTGTGCCCCTGCAGGAAGACCAAGCGGGCTCTCTCCGCTCTAGCACTGAGGCTAGAGAGGAGTCCTGCCATGCCCACCGGGAGGCTTGGGAAAGCAAGCCTGGCCCTCCGATTTCCTGGTTCTTCTGATCAGCTCTTAGAAAGGAGACAGCAAGAGCTAACCTTTCTTAACTTCTAACAATGAGGCAGGCACTGTACCAAGTCTCAAAGGCACCTGCAGTTCAGCAAGATCCCAGCCACAGGGGCTTTCTTTCCATACTGCAGATACCCCAAAGCCTCACCTACCTCAGAGCTTTTGCATGAGCTCTTCCCCCTACATCCTTCCAGCTTCCCACACACACCCAGCTCTGCACAGCTGGCTCCTTCTCTTCCTTCCCATCTCTTCACAAAAGCCACTTCCTCTGAGGGATCTTCCCCACACACCCCAATGTAAATAAGGTCCTTGCCATTATTCTCTCAACAGCTATTGGTGGTGTTGGGTGCTGTCGAGTCTATTTTGACTCATAGAGACCCCATGCGACAGAGTAGAAATGCCTCGTAGGGTTTTCTGGACTGTATCTTTATGGAAGCAGATTGCCAGGTCTTTCTCCCGTGGAGCCACTGGGTGAGTTCAAACCCCCAAACTTTCGGTTATCAGCAGGGCACTTACCAGTTCCTTTCCTCCATGTCACTTTATAGCATAGAAGGAAGATGGTGTCTTGGTTAGGGATGCAGGCTTAGGAGCCAGAGGCTTTCAGGTGAATCCCTCTGCTCCTCCTCTTACTAGCTGTGCCTCAGTTTCCCCATCTCTAAAATGGGAGTGTTAATAATACCTTCCTAATGGGATTGTGGGAGCCCTGGTGCCACAGTGGTTAAGAGCTACGGCTGCTAACCAAAGGTCAGCAGTTCAAATCCATCAGCCATTCCTTGGAAACTCTATGGGGCAGTTCTACTCTGTCCTATAGGGTTGCTGAGTTGGAATCAACTCGAGGACAACGGGTTTTTGTTTAATGAGTTTGTGAGGTTGAGATGAGTTTATACACTTAAAGGACTTGGAACAGTGTCTGGCACTTGTAAGTGCTCAAAGTAAGCGTTAGCTTTTACTATTACCACACCAGCATTGTCTCTGTATGCTTCTTATTTTCAGCCTTATTTGATTTGCCTCTTGCTATAAGCTTCCTTGACCCCTTTTGGGGAAGAGTCAGAACACAAATCAATTTAATAAATGAACTACTCAAATATAGTATTTAGAGGCTAGACTTAATCTAACAGATTTTCTCCTAGTAAGACACACTTGCAAATTAAACTGTCTAATTTGGTAATATCCTCCAAAATGTTCAATGCATATGCTCTCTGCTCCAGCAACCCCAAGTCTCAGGATTGATCCCAGGAATACACTTGTGTGTGAGCCACGATGGTGTACGAGGAATTCACCGCAGCATTGTTTGGGAAAGAAAACAGCTGGAAACGGTCTACATTTCCACGCTTGGGAGATTGGCTAAATGAATTTATGGCATAGCCATAAAGCAGGATATATGTAGCCTACTAAAAAAATGGGGCAAAGTTTTATGCACTGACATGGAAAGATGGCCAGGACATTTTGTTTATGAAAAATGGAAGAATGGTGCATAGAGTATGGTTTTGTGTGTGCTTCTAAACACACACACACACAAACACGCACTCTACAGGCATTATCCACATTTTGCAAATGAAGAAACTGAGGCTCAGAAGCCTAAGGTCACACAGCTAGGAGTGGCCACGTGTGATGTGTCTAACGTTCACCCCTACCCACCCTCGTAACAGTCCTGGCACAGAGGGACGGTGGAGATCAGAGAACAGTTCCAAGGAGCAATCCTGCTAACACAAGCCCAAAATGCGAACATTGAGCAGAGCCTGGAAGCTGAGCTGTCTTCTTTTTTCTGGGTGGCTCTGATGTCCTATTGGGCCTCTCTCCTCCTGAACTCAGCATTTGGAACATTTTCTAAAAAGGTGCCGTTCTCCTGAACCACATGGAAATCCATGGGGAAAAAACCTCAGAGAAATGGGTTGGACTAGGGTTGGAGACAAAAGAGGCTCAATGGTGAGTGCCGTGGGTCAGCAGTGACGAGACCCACCCCCTTCCCCAGGTGTGCCCTGCCTCATTCCCCTCATGCTTTAGCCTCGAAAACCAAAACCAAATCTGTTGCTATCGATTCTAACTCATGGTGACCCTGTGTGCTGCAGAGTAGAACTGCTCCTTGGGCTTTTCTTGGCTGTAATCTTTGCAGAAGCAGGTAGCCAGGGCTTTCTTCCCCAGGGCCACTGGGTGGATTCAAACCCCAACCTTGAACCACCCAGAGACATCTTTAGCCTCTACTTCAGCCTATGTCAACTGGTTAAAACTCTTTTGATTTTCCTTGAAAACTCATTTCCTTCTAAATCAACGGATCCATGACAATTATAAATGACTTTCAAATTCAGTCAAAAGACCAGGAGGTGGCCTCATGACAACATTCATGCCGGAGGGCCTTCAATTCACATTCTCCACGTAGGAACTTCCACGCTGGCATGAGGTCTTGGTTTGGAGTGGTTTGAAAGGTGTGTGGAAATTTTACTTTCAAGATGAATCACTCACACAACTGGCAAATTGTGCTAGCTGTTGGCTGGGAGCTCAGCAAAGTGTGGGCAATAGGCTCAGGTCCTCTCCATGCCAGCCCCTCCCTGGGCTGCTCGGGCTACCTCAGGACATGGTGGCTGGGTCCCAGTGGAACCAGGAGGAAGCTGTATCACCCTTTATAACCTAGCCTCAGAAGTCACAAAGCGCTACTCCCACCACAGTCACAAGCCCATACATTCAAGGGAAGAGAATATGGACACCCTCCCCCCACCTCTTAGTGGGAGGACTCGCATCATCACGTTGTAAGACAAGCATCAGAATTGAAGATATGTTTATATTCATCTTTGGACAATACAATCTGCCACAGAGGGTATTTCTCCGGAATTTCTTTGCTTGTTCTTTTTTTTTTTTTAACTTTTCATTATTGCTTTATTTTAAGTGTGGTTTTTGTAAACAGCTATGGTAGACTGACTACCACTATGACCCCGATTCTGCACCCCTCTCTGTACTCACACCCCATGTAATGTGACTTCGTACCTCCTCCCATAGCATCTATTTCCCACCTCTTGAGTCTGGATTGGCCTTGTTACTCACTTTGACCAATGGGACCAAAGTGATGGTGTACTAGCAACAGAAGCTTATGCCTCAAGAGGCCTTGTGCACATCGCTCTCTGTCTTAGACCCCGTGCCTCTGCCATGAGAAGAAGGCCCACTAGGCCTGCTGGAAAATTAAAGGCCACAAGGACCAAAGTTCGGGTGTCCCAGCCAAGGCCATCCAGGACCAGCCCACAACTAGCCAACCTCCAAAAATGTGATAGAGCCCAGCTAAGATGAGCAGAGCTGCCTACCCAACCCACAGCTGACCATGGATGTGTGAGTGAGCCCAGCCAAGGTCAGAGCCACCCAGCCAGCCCCCAGACTTGGGAAGAATAATAAATATTTATTGTTTCAATCCACTGAGTTTGGGGGTGGTCTGTTATGCAGTATTAGGTCCCCGGGTGGTGCAAACAGTTTGCACTTGACTACTAACCTAAGAGGTGGTGATTTGAACCCACGCAGCAGAGCCGCAGAAGAAAGACTTGATAATCTGCTTCCATAAAAGTTATAGCCAAAGTGAGTTTTATGTTAATGGTGGTGGAATAATTTGAAAAAGAGTAGTAACAAAGGTTGCACAAAATTAAGGATATAATCAATGTCACTGAATTGTACATGTGGAAATTATTGCATTGACGACAGTTTTGGTATGTATATTTCCACTACAATAAAAAAAAAAAAAAAGATTATGGCTTAGAAAACCCTACAGAGCAGTTCTACTCTGTAATACATGAAGTTGCAATGTGTTGGAATCAACTCGACAGCAAGAGGTTTGGTTTTTTTATTTTTGTTATGGATTATTAGCTAACTGATAGAAAAGTGTATCACTGGATCTTGCTTTAATTCCACTGGCAGTCATTGTCCTTTATTGAAAAAGTACAATCTGTTTATATTTAGTGTGACAAATGGTATACACGATTTTAACCTCTTGATATTACTTTAGACTTACTATTTATTTTTCTTTGCTTCTTGTTTTCATTTGTCCCTGATTTTATCCAATTTTATTTACTCCTTTTTTCCCTTAGGAGTTGACTTTCCCTTTCCAAATGTTCGTAAATATGTTTCTCTGCCATTCAAGATGCCAGCTCTTGCTCTCACCAAAATGCGTCCATTCCTCCTTTGCCTGCCTCATTCTCCCAAATAAGTCAAGGCCTTTGGAATACATTCATTACCCCCTAGTTTTGGTGAGAAATGTTCTCACTAGTACTATCAGATATTCTTGTTGTAATAAAAACAATTCAGCACCATGTTTTTCCTTATCTGTTGAGACCACCCTCTTTCTCTGGACTTAGTAAAAAATTTGCAACTTTCCAATATCAACCAATACATTCATTGAGGCTCTTTGAATTGCAAGTAACAGAAACCCAATTCAGACTAGCTTATGCTAAAAGGATATTGACTTATGTACCCTGAAAATTGGAGGGGATGGTCCTAGCTTCAGGCTCAGCTGGATCCAGGTTCAAATAATGTAATCAGGACTCTGCGTGTTTCTCTTTCTTTATCTTTCAGCTCTGCTTCACTTTATTATCTGACAAGCTTTATCCAGATGAATGCAAGGTGGCATTCCACAGCCCCATGCCTATGTCCTACATATAGCCAACTTACAAAAGAGTATCTTTCCCAAAGCCTCTGAGAAATGACTTGTGGAAAACCATAATTGCCCCCATTCTTCCTATATGTCCATTCCTGGACCAATCAATGTGGTCAAAGGATCGAGCCCTCCGACTGGATAAGCCTGAGTCATATGACCACTGCAAATCACATGATTAAACAAGATCACTCTGAAAGGGGGATAGGGTGGATCACCAAAAAGAAGGAAGATGACTTGTCCACTGTTACCAGTGGTCAACAGATGGAATCCAGGAAATCGCAGAAATTACAACAGTGTTCTAAGAAGGTCAACCCTTCAAAGTGGATCAGGGAAAAGAGTACTTCTGTGCCCTGGGTGCTCTCTACTTAGCTTCGCTCAGCCCAGTTCTTTTGCTTGAAGAACTTCAGCCATTCCCTAGTTCCAAAAAGACAGTTAGGTGGCGGTGTGCTTGCTTGTTTTTATGATTTATTAAAGAGAGATGTGAGCTCAGGATCCCCTAGGGGGCTGCCAGATTAAGAACCATGTGGTTCAAATTTACTCTCATATCCCATACTCGTGACTAATGCAATCATGGCTTTATAAATCTGGCATCAAGAAACCGTCATCTTTCAGCAAGTTCGAAATCTCACTTGATACAATTTTCTCAGCCTTGTCACCAGACCTCCAATTCAACCCAAAGATCCTCCTGAGTTAGTGGGAACCTCAACAATATTTCGTCCCAGGCCAATCCTTGTACTTCGCTCCAGCTATTCTGGAGATACAAAGTGAGTCCTTGTTGGGAAAATATTGTATTTGTCCCTTTCATAGTAAGGGCTGCTGCTCACCGTATATAGTGAGGTTTTTTCCAAACTAAACAAAGAGATATATGTCCCTTTTGCTGCATAACCCAAGAAGAAAATAAAACACAGATTCTCACAAATAAGAGAAGTTTGAATTGTGTTTGTTATTCTCAGCTTCGAGGCTGCATTGATTACTTCTAGGCAGAAAAAAAAAGTTCCATTTCTAATATACAGGCACTCCACATGAGATTTATATACTTGAGTTTAAAGGAAGCCAAGTAAAGTTATCTGTTCTTGTTGTACCTGATTAACCTCAATACACAAATCCTACAAATCAATAGTTAATTAAAAATGTGGCAGTGCCTATCTATGTACATAAGTTACCTCATCCCTCAGCAAACACTACCCACCTTGTATATTATAAAGCTAAAAGCTGTGCAGGCAGCCCTCTAGGGCAACGTAGAATTGCCCAGACACAAAAATAAACATATTTCCAAATTATTTCTGCACAGGGACCTCAAATATAATATTTTGGCTGTGCTTGTAACTTGGAACATCCCTAAGACGCTGTCTTATTTGGTCTGCACAGTTTCCCAGGGTTCGGAACGATTCCCTTGTGTGGCCGTGATACCCACATCTTCTGCACACTCGATGTTTGTGGAGATGCTCCCATTGTGATTTGAAGTATTGGGTTTTTGTTTTCAAACTTCCCCCGTACTGAGAGCCTATGGGCTCCCCCTCACCCTGATCTCATATTCACCCATGCCTTCAAAGCTACAAAGAACCAAGAAGAGGGCAGAGCTGATCTATTTGTCATTTCCTGGCTACTGGTAACTCTTTTTGGGTTTCTATTTCTTAACTTCACAATTATTTCTGCCATAACAAAACCATATATTTTATTGATAAATGCAGTGTTACCCTGCCTTGTTCCAAAGAAGAAACCAGTGTGTTAGAAATGATTTTGTCAGCACAGCCCACGATGGTAGACTCAGCTCACAGTGCTTTCTGCTGGTGGCTTTGCCTGTGCCAACCCCCTTCTTCCAGTAACAGGCACACCCAACCCTACCCACGGCTATAGGGGGACACAGTTGGGCCCATTATAATGTCTCAACCCCCTGGTTGATCTGTCCTAAGGGTGGACATGTGACTCCAGAGAGCCCATCACAGCCCTTTCCTGGGAGTTTTCACACAGGATCTGGGTAAACCAGTTGAACCAGTTGCCACTGAGTCAACTCCAGCTCATGGCAATGCCATGTGTGTCAGAGAAGAACTATGCTCCATAGGGTTTTCAATGGTCTTTCAGAAAGAGAACACCAGGCTTTTCTTCTGAGGCACCTCTGGGTGGACTAGAAGCTCCAATCTTTGAGTTAGTAGCTGAGCATGTTAACTGTATGTACTAACCTGGGGGTCACTGAGGATATCAGAGGAGGGGGTTTCAAATGAGAACCAGGGCAACCTGAAGGGACTCCCTGAGGAGATGAGATGTGACTGCAGCCATTTTTGAGGATGCTGGCAGCCTCAGGCATAGGCATTGAAGACATCACCCCACTTTGGACAAGCAAGCTCACTATACCAGCCATTGGTACTTAGGAGCCATCTTACCCAAAAACCTATTGCTGTAAAGTTGCTTATGACTCATAGTAACCTTGTAGAACACAGTAGAACTGCCCCATAGGGTTACCAAGGCTGTAAATCTTTACAGAAGGAAACTCCCACATCTTTCTCCCACAGAACAGGTGGTGGGTTTGAACCGCTGACCTTTTGGTTAGTACCCAAGTGCTTTAACCACCACCAGGGCTCTAGAGCCATCTTGCTGATGTAAAAAATATTTGTAGTGATCCTAGAATAAGCCCCAGGGACCCACAACAGGCCCACCAAGCTAAAGCCACTCCAGTCTTATTAACAATAGCTGACGTTTGGAGCACATTCTCTGTGCAAGGAGCTGTGCCAAGAGCTTAACAAGCATCATATCATTTAATCCTTGCAATAACCCTATGAAGTATGGATTCTGTTTTTTATCCCCATTTTACAGATGAAGTCACTTTTGCAAAGCCAGTGGCACAGCCAGGATTCCACATGAGTTCTTTCTGACTCCAAATCTATAACGCCAGGGTGCTCCTCTGCCCAGATATCCCTAGCTGCCCCCAAGAGCCTGGATTCTGCCTCCCACGTCCACACCTTCAGACACTCCATGGCACCTCCTCTCCAGTTCTCAGACCACCAAAATTGTGATTGCTGGGCCCCACCCCATGACTGGACCACCTTGGATGTCATCACTGCCCAAAAGTCCGCCCACATTCTGCAGGACCCTGTGCACAGGGTGGGTGAGAATGCTGGGTTCATCACCACCCCAGTTCCCACACCCACTTCTGCCCAGTCTCCCTCTCCTCATCAGCCCACCCCATGGAGGCTCGGAAGCATCAAGGTCGAAACCACCCATCTTCTACCGACAAACGGGGCACAGATTTCCATCTCAAGGTCAGGGCCAAGGTCTGTGTGCTGGGTACAAAGCAAAGCATGTGTCAGCTTCTCTCTAATAAAACAAATGTACAGAGCAGAGGAGGAATGAGGAAGGCCAGCCCTGAGACTGCACCCAACCACCCGCACCAAGCCCCATAAATGACAAATGCCGTACACTTGTGTCAGGAAGGCAAGGCCGTAAAAGCCACAAGTGAATCAGGATGGAGTCCAAAGAGGTGATGTCCTGTGAGAACATCTTCACAGAGGGAGGCTAGTGCTCACGTCTGGGCCAGCCACGATACAGGTGATATTTCAAACAGTGGGAGTTGGTGCAGTTCTATGAAATGAAATCAAAGACCATTTACATTCACTTACAGATGCTTGAGAAAAGGTGCATGGTAAGATGTATTGAGTGAAGCCTAGATATGGATCATGTCCTGTCTTTCCCACTTCAGGGCCTTTGCATATGGTTTTCCCTGGCCTTCCCATCTAGCTAACACCCACTCCATGTCTCTGGGTAGCACCAACAGTTAAGTGCTAGACTGCTAGCCAAAAAGTTGGTGGTTCAAACCTTCCCAGAGGCACCTTGGAAGACAGGCTTGAAGATCTGCTTCCAAAAGGTCACAGACTTGAAAATCCTATGGAGCACAGTTCTAGTCTGACACACAAGTGGCCACCATGAGTTGGAATTGACTCGACGACAGGTAACAACAACACCCACTCCTCATTCAGGACTCAGCCTAAATGTCATTTCTTCAAAAGCTGCCATAATATGTCATCAGATGTTTGATTGTTGTTTATCTGTTTAAGGTCTATGTGCCCCACTAACCAAAATAAAACAAACCCATTGCCAGAAGTCCTATCAAGACACAGATCCTACTTGTGCAAGCAGTTTCAGTCCTGCTCAGATTCCAGGGCAGAGGGATAAGACTCCACCTCTTGGTGCAGGTGTGACAGCTTCTAGAAGAACCCACAGGAAAGAGACTGTGTTGTGGCCATCTTTGGAAAATACAGTCTGCCAACAGCAAACAATATATTGCCTCTCTTCACCAGGCTGTGCTAAGTTACAAACATCCAACTTAAAAATAACCATGCCACCTTGCAAGCAGCCATCCAAGACACAATAATTATTCTCTATTCACCTGGAGCAGCAGAGGAAGAAGGAGAGTCGGGAATAGAAGGAGAATATGGAATGTGTGGCTAATTGCCTCTGTGAGCTGCCTCCTTTGCCATGAGACCAGAAGAACTGGATGGTGCCTTGCTACCATTACTGAACATTTGGACCAATGATTCTGTGGAAGAATCCTGATCAAAAAAAAGTAAATGCGCAAAAAAATTTCAAGTGCTCATGGAATCCAGACTTTCTGGAGCCATGGAGACAGAACAAACCCCTAAAACTACTGCCCTGAGATAATCTTTAACCCTGAAACCATAAACCAAAAATATCCCCTGAAGCCTTCTTTAAACCAAACAATAGCCTAGCTTAACTAATAAAGAATGTCTGCATTGTACTTTTTCATAGAACTTACTATAGGGGATCATATTGTTAACAGCAACTCCAAAAATTAGATAGGAAGCTTAGAGGGCAGGGGGTTTATGTTAATGGGGGAGGAACAACTCAGAAAAGGAGGATGAGAATGGCTACCCAATTTGAAGGCTGTAATCAATGTCACTGAACTGCCCATGTAGAAATTATCAAATGTTTTGCTGTGTATATTATCAACAACAATCAAAACTAATATCCACACCCCATAAGCCACCCCCAGGGACCCCAGTGAAACTTTAGAAAATCACTGGATGAGAGAAAAGAAGCTAGGGAAAATAAAGCCCACACAGGAAGTGGGGGTAATGAAGTCTCCCCTCCATATTTACATATTTCACTTCCTTTCCTTACAACGCCTGAAGCTCTACTAATTAGAAACTCATTTGAGATAACTAGTAACCAATTTAAAAATGCGAACACCTCCGGGGCTAGCCAGGGTCCTTCAAACAGTCCTGTAAATTGCTTTTATCAAGGATTTCCTCCTACCCCGCTGAGAGCCCGTTGGGGAGGGAGGTAGGAACTGGGGAACCTGAGAGCTGAGTGCCCTTTTGGGAAGAGCATCAGCTGAGAAGGTAGGAAGGTGAGTTTATCTGTAAGTCTAAGCAAGTGTCCTGGTGCTCCGCTCTGCAAATAGGGCCCCAACAATGCTACAAGATGTTATGGCAACAGTATTTAAGCCCAGTCTCTCCTGGTGGGCTAAGCCACCCTGGAAAGCCCCCTTGCACACCACACGGAGCAGCCGCACCCCCTCCACCTGCCAGCAGCCGCACCCCCTCCACCTGCCAGCAGCCGGCGGAGCCATAACTCACCCTGTCACTGCTCCTCTCAAACCCCTTCTTTAAGCACTTTAAATCAATGCAACAGAAACATGCATTTGCTGCGGAGTGGGGACGTGCAGGGAGGAACAGGGTCCACCTCGGCTGGGAAGGAAAACCTGCTGGCTATCCACACCTACGGGAGAGCTTGCAGGAGGGGCCCTCCATTAGGCTGTAGCTGCCAGCCTGGGCACATTTTCCCAGAGAATGGCTGCTCCCTCCAGTTTATCTGCCACCTACCAACAATGTTCTCCATTGACTTGTCAAAGTGCTGCAGTTCTCCAAGTGGTCACCAGCCCTGCCCCCTCTAGCCCCCAGGTAACCTGAACCTCATATGGGTTTATGGGGAGGTTTGTTGTTGTTGTCAGCTGCCGTCCAGTCAACCCGTGTGTGTCAGTGTAGAACTGTGCTCCCCTAGGTTTTCAAGGCTGTGACCTTTCAGAACCAGATTGCCACACCTGACTTCAGAGGCACCTCTGGGTGGGTTCAAACTGCCTGCCAAGCTTTCAGCTAGTAGCCAAGTGCTTAACCATTTGCGCCACTCAGGGCTTCCTGCAGGGAGGTTTAAAGGGATGATTTCAGTTGAGTGTCTTGGTGTCTCCGTGTGGGGGTGAAATCTCTTCCCCAGGTTGTGGGGTAGACCTTGTTTGTCATCTGGTTATTGGGAACTTTCGGAAACTGGCTTTCCAAGAAATCAGGAGCAATGCCACAGACCTTGGGGTCTAGTGATAAAGTCGATGGCTAACACTACCAAGTGTCAGAACCTGTGCTGAGCACTACTGCATTTAAGCCTTCTGGGAGCCCTATGGAGTCCTGGTAGCATAGTGGTTAAGAGTTTGGCTGCTAATAAAAAGGTCAGCAGTTTGAATTCATCAGCTGCTCCTTGGAAACCCTATGGGGCAGTTCTGCTCTGTCCTATAGGGTCACTATGAGTTGGAATCAATTTGACAGCAATGGCTTTAACGGGAGCCTTATAAAAAAAAAAATTATTATTATTTTATGAGGCTCCCACTTTGCACAAGTGAAAACAGATCCCAGAGGGGTTAAGTAACTAACCCAAGGTCACACAGCTGGTGAGTAGCAGGGCTGGAACGCAAAATCATGTCTTTCTTCCCCCAAAGGCTGTGCTTGAAATAACTTTACTAGTAGGATAGAGAGAGAAGCCACGCCCTCCGTGGGGAGGAGAAAAGAGGAAATACAGGTGTATGATCTTAGAGGAGAAATAAAGCAGGTGAGAAAGTAAAACCAAAGGTTTCCAACTGGTTCATTCCAGTTTGAATCCCTGCTGAGAATTTGCGCTTCCACCCCCAGATATACTGAATTGTAAACTATATTTTAACAAAATACCCAGGTAATAGATCCCCAATGATTCTTATGTATACATTTTAACAAAAAAGAAAAATTAACCGGTTCTTTTTTTTTTTTTAAGCCCTGGAGAAACCAGCCTTGGTGAGGGAGAGGAGCAGCAATGGCAACCACATCCTGCCTGTGAGAGACAGCACGGCTCCTCCAACAAAGCGAAACACTGTGCACTTGAGTCAGGAATCCAGATCAAGGCGCGACTTGGGACAGGTCCGGTGTAAAAGCAAAGGGGATCACAGGGAAGCCTGAGGCTGCAGTCCTGTCCCCAGGGCACTCATGAGACAGAGAGAGAGAGAGAGACACACACACACAAACAGCAGAAGGTAGGAGAATGTAGGAGGCCAGGTGCTCTGACTGCATCTGAATCCCAAAGAGGCTCAATTCTTTTTTTCTTTTTTAATTTTTATTGTGCTTTAAGTGAAAGTTTACAAATCAAGTTAGTCTCTCATACAAAAATTTATATATACCTTGCTATATATAATCCTAGTTGCTCTCCCCCTAATGAGACAGCACACTCCTCCTCTCCACTCTCTATTTTTGTGTTCATTTGGCCAGCCTCTGACCCCCTCTGCCCTCTCATCTCCCCTCCAGATGGGAGCTGCCCACATAGTCTCATGTGTCTACTTGAGCTAAAAAGCTCACTCACCAATATCATTTTCTATCCCATACTGCAGTCCAATCCCTGTCTAAAGAGGTGGCTTTGGGAGTGGTTCCTGTCTTGGGCTAACAGAAGGTCTTGTTGCCGGCATCTCTATGCCTTTAATTAAATAAGGTTCTTGCTTCTCACTGGTCAAGAGTGAATAAGTGAGGCACACAGAATTTTCCACATGAGCAAAGCTTTATTAAAGAGGCTTGCAAGCAGAGACAAGGAGGGCCTAGGCAATGCCTACCCCCGTCTCACAGAACAAAGGACTTGCCTGGGCTTTAAAAAAATCTTGAGTGGGAAAAAGATTCGTGTTTATTCAGAGGCATAGGCAGGGTTTTCTGGCAGGTGCCCTGTTTCGGGTGGGGATATGTTAACTAAGGTGCACATGCAGCAGCTTTTTAAGATGGCTCCTGTCCTGAAGGCTTCTGGGATGCATAGCAGGACTTATTATGTGGTGTCACACTTGCACAGTCTCCTGTTCTCTGAGTTCGATCCCGCAGCTGTGGCTGCAGCCCCTCATGCCCCTGGTGGAAGGTCACACAGCGGCCACAGGTAGCTGTCCTGAGCATGTCCCTGGGGCTGGTTTCATCCCACTGCTTCTGTAAACAACTTCGAAGAAGTTTGCCGACTGTTTTCCGATACCCTGTCCCATTGTTCTAGGGAATGGCTTTGTTTCTGTGCCCCTGGCCCGTTTCTTGTCACTTCGTTTATGTGAATTGCAGGAGATTTGGGGGCCCCTCTGTTCCCTGTCTTAGTCTGTGGAATATGACCTCCAGGGTCCTTCTAGTCTCAGTCAGACCATTAAGTCTGTCTTTTTATGAGAATTTGAGGTCTACATCCCACTACTCTCCTGCTCCCTCAGAGATTCTCTGATGTGTTCCCTGTCAGGGCAGTCATCAGTGGTAGCCAGGCACCATCTAGTTCTTCTGGTCTCCGGCTGATGTAGTCTCTGGTTTATGTGGCCCTTTCTGTCTCTTGGGCTCATAATTACTTTGTCTTTGGTGTTCTTCATTCTCCTTCGCTCCAGGTGGGTTAAGACCAATTGATGCATCTTAGATGGCCACTTGTTAGCATTTAAGACCCCAGACGCTACTCTCCAAAGTAGGATGTGGAAGGTTTTAATAGATTTTATTATGCCAATTGACCTAGATGTCCCTTGAAACCATGGTCCCCAAACCCCCACCCCTGCTATGCTGGAGGCTCAATTCTTTAAAATGCAGGTTGCTGGATTTCAGTTGTTCACTTAACAAATACGTATGCGATGCTCACTATGGGCCAGGAGTCACTGGGCGGTACAAATGGTTAAGCACAGGACTCTTCCTAGCTGAAAGGTTGGTAGTTCAAGTCCACCCAGAAGGGCCTAGGAAGAAAAGCCCAGCAATCTGTTTCCAAAAGGTCACAGCCTGGAAAACCCTATAGAGCACAGTTTTATTCTGCACACATGGGGTTGCCATGAGTCAGAATCGACTCAACAGCAACTGGTTTGGTTTGGGTTTTTTTTTCCCCCCCTCTATGAGCCAAGCACTATTCTGGGTGCTGAAGATAGAAGAGAAAGCCAAAGAGACAAACAAAAAAAAAAAAGTCTGATTCCATTGAGCTGACATTCTAGTGGAAGGAGTGTACAATAAGATAAACACAAAAAGTATGAATGCATTAGAGATCAAAGCAGGGAGGGGGACAGGGGGTGTTGGAGAATGCCTGGGTATCGTGATTTTAGACAAGGTGGCTAGAGAAGGGCTGACATTCGAGGAAGGTGTCCTGATGGTACAGTGGTTAAAGTGCTCAGCTACTAACTGAAAGGTCAACAGTTGAACTCACCAGTCGCTCCTCGGGAGAAAGATGTGGCAGTCTGCTTCCATAAAGATGACAGCCTTAGAAACCCTATGGGGCAGCTCTCCTCTGTCCTACAGGGCCCCTATGAGTTGGAATCAACTCACTCAATGGCAATGGGAATATTAGAACAAAGAGCTGAAGGCAGGGATGGAGGCAGCCACATGGACGTCTGGGGAAACAACATTCCAGATAGAGGGAACAACATTCCAGATAAAGGGAACAACAAGTGTGAACGCCCTGAGGCAGGAGCCTAGTCATGGGATAGTGAAGAGGCCAAGGCTTCCAAAAGGTTCTTTCTGGTTGAACCCCTGCTGAGAATTTGCAAATTCTCAGAGGGGGAGGGGGTGGTTGTGCAAACTGGAAGGAAGCTGTTCAAAGCCCTGGAAGAGGCTGCTGTGTCTGAGGCAGAGGGAGAGACCAAAAGCAGCAGTTGAGCGCAGAAAGCAGGCAGTCAGGGGTGGTCTTGCAGGGCATGGCAGGCTACAGTTGGGACTCTGGCTTCAACCCTGAGTAAGATGGAGCCACTGAAGGTTCTGAGCAGAGGGCTGATGTGACATGACATCTGTTTGGAAAGGATCACTCTGGCGTCTGTGAGGAGGACAGGCTAGCAGCAGTCCAGGGTGGAAGCGAGAGATCAGCAGAGAGACTCTTGCAGCGATCCAGCTGTATATTTTCTAGGGCCATCCTAAAAAAATTAGCACAAGAAACCAAAAATTAAACTAAACACCAAAAAGAAAAAACCAAACCCACTTCTGTGAACTCGATTCCGACTCAGTAACCTGATGATAATGAATACCACAAGAAGGAGGCCTTAAGGAACAGAAACTTAATCTCTCAAAGTTTGGAGGCTACAAGTCCAAACCAGAGCATCAGCCCTACGGATGGGCCATTCCTTGTCGGCAGCCCCAGCGTTCCTCAGTGTTCCTCGGCGATCACTGGTATCTGCCTTCCCCCTGTGTGTGTCTATGTATCTATTCTGCTCTTTTATAATACCATATTCAGAAGGGATTAGATTTACATAACTAACACAGCCTCCACCAGAGTACAACTGAGTCCAACACAACTAGATGGTGCCTGATTACCACCACCAATTGTTCTGACAGAGATCATTATAGAGGGCCCCGGACAGAGCTGGAGAAAAATGTGGAACAAAATTGCAACACACATTTTGGCCTGACAAGAGACTGGAAAAACCCTGAGAGTATGGCTGCTGGACACCCTTTTAACTCAGTACTGAAGTCACTCTTGAGGTTCACCCTTCAGCCAAAGATTAAAAAAAAAAAAAAATTTTTTTTTTTTTTAAACAGGACCATAAAACGAAACAAGACTAAAGGGGCACACCAGCTCAGGGCCAAGGACAAGAAGGCAGGAGGGGACGGGAAAGCTGATAATGTGAAACCCAAGGATGAGAAGGGGAGAGTGTTGGCAACCAATGTCACAAAACAATGTGTATTAATTTTTTAACGAGAAACTAATTTGCTCTGTAAACCTTCATTTAAAGCACAATAAAAAAAAAAGGGGGGGGATTAGTACCCACCCTACTCTAGTATGACCTCATTAAAAAGTAACAAAAGAAACCTATTTCCAAACAGGGTCACATTTACAGACATAGGGCTTAGGAATTCAATACGTAGTTCTGGGGAACTCAGTTCAATCCATAACACCAGGTAAGAGTTGATGGCATTCTTCAACAGATGAATGGGTAAGCAAAATGTGGTCTATACACTTGATGGGATACTACTCAGCCATAAAAAGAAATGACGTCCTGAAGCATGCCACAACACAGATGAACCCCGGAAACATCGTGCTAAGTGAAATTAGTCACAAAAGGACAAATACTGTATGATTTCACTTACATGAAATAAGCAAATATATAGAAACCAAAGACTATTAGTGGTTTATTATGGCCAGCAGTGGGAGGGAAGGGGAACATGGGAGTTTTTGCTTAGAAGGTGTCTTAGTCATCTAGTGCTGCCATAACAGAAATACCACAAGTGGATGGCTTTAACAAAGAGAAATTTATTTTCTCACAGTCTAGTATGTTACAAGGCTAAATTCAGGACATAGGCTCCAGGGGAAGGCTTTCTCTCTCTGTTGTCTCTGGAGGAAGGTCCTTGTCCTCAATCTTCCCCTGGTCGAGGAGCTTCTCAGGCACAGGGACCCCATGTCCAAAGGACACGCTCTGCTCCTGGTGCTGCTTTCTTGGTGGTATGAAGTCCCTAACTCTCTGCTTGCTTCCCTTTCCTTTTATCATTTGAGAGATAAAAGGTGGTACAGGCCACAACCCAAGAAAACTCCCTTTAACTTGGATCTGGGAGGTGACCTGAGTAAGGGTGGTACTACAATCCCACCCTAATCCTTTTAAACATGAGATTACAATCACAAAATGGAGGACAACCACAGGACAGCTAGAAATCACAACCTAACCAAGTTAATACACACATTTTTGGGGGGGCATAATTCAATCCATGACGGGGGCATCGAGTTTATGTTATTGGTTGGAAAAGAATAGAGAGAATGGTTGCACAACTTGAAGAATGTGATCAATGTCACTGAATTGTATATGTAGACATTGTTGCGATGGCATATGTTTTGCTATGTGTATTTTACCACAAAATAAATAAAACATAAAAACAAAACAAACAAAAAAGAGTGGATGGCAGCTCAGGCCACCTGGAAACAGTTGAAGGGACTGAAGAATGGCTGGATTCTGGATATATTTTGATGATGATATATTTTGAGCAAATCACTGGCTCTTGGAAACTTTGGTGGTATAGTGGCTAAGAGTTTGGCTGCTAACCAAAAGGTCAGCAGTTGGAATCCACCAGGTACTCTTTGGAAACCCTGTGGGGGCAGTTCTACTCTGTCCTATAGTGTTGCTATGAGTCGGAATCGACTTGGCAGCAATGAGTTATGGGTTTCACTGGCTCTTTAAGAGCAGGCCACAGGAGCTTGCATTTCAAACAAGCTTCCCAGGGCATTCTAATACTGCCTGGAGTTGGTGAACTTTAGGTTTAAGCTAACCTTCTATTACATACATTGGAAAGTACCTGTCTTAGTCATCTAGTGCTGCTATAACAAAAATACCACAAGTGGATGGCTTTAACAAAGAGAAGTTTATTTTCTTACAGTTTAGGAGGCTAGAAGTCCAAATTCAGTATGCCAGCTTCAGGGGATGGCTTTCTTTCTCTGTCAGCTCTGGAGGAAGGTCCTTGCCATCAACCTTCCCCTGGTCAAGCTTCTCAGTGCAGGGACCCCAGGTCCAAAGGATGTACTATTCTCCTGGCTCTTGTTTCTTAGTGGTTTGAGGTCCCCATGTCTCTCTGCTCGCTTCTCTCTCTTATATCTCAAGAGATTGATTTAAGACACATCCTAATCTTGTAGATTGAGTTCTGCCTTATTAACATAACTGCCTGCAGCTAATCCTACATCATTAACATCTTAGAGATAGGATTTACAACACATAGGAAAATCACATCAGGTGACAGAATGGTGGACAATCACACAATACCATGAATCATGCACTAGCCAAGTTGACATACATTTTTTTGGTGGGGACACAATTCAACCCATAACAATACCCTACTGGGTTTTCTCCAAACCAACTGAGAACAGAGGATAGAAGTAATGTTCTAGGATGTCTGAAGCTGTGCTCAGCAGACTTTGAGAGAGGCACAGCATGAGAGCAGGCCTCAGGGTATAATGGGAAACACACAAGCTTTGAGTCAAATGCCAGGTGCTTGGGAGTAAAAGTCAACAACTATGGGTCCTGCCCTCAATGAGCCTTGCATTTGTAGAGGGAAATAAACAATAAAAAGCATTGGCAACTCAGAGTGGATGGGTAAGCATTGTTCAATGAGAGCACATAGAAGGGGCATCCAATACTAAAATAAGTGATTAAGTATAAAAAATATATATATAGGGGACTTCCAGCCAACATGGCACCATAGACAGAAGCACCATGTTGTCCCTCCACAGCAAAGACCTGAAAAACTAAGTAAAACAGAGACAGACATCATTCCTGGAACCTGAAGTGTCAAACGAAGAGACACAGAACTCAGCCAAACACTGAATGGAATGAGAAACTGACAGAGGACAGAGAGCCAGGAGAGATATGCGCGGAGGGCCCCTATCGGCTAATGCGGCATGGATCCACCACTGGACTCCTGTTGGGGATCAGCTGACAGGGAGCACGGGAAAGCAGCTTCACGGAGCTCCCAGCAGGAGACAGAGCACCTGGTAACCAGTGATACACGCTTTCCCACACCCCATCTTCTCCCTGCTGCTCTACCTCCGAGCTTCCTGGCTGGCAGCGGTGGTTTGGCTGGCCGGGAAGCGTGGCATCTGTACTGCTTGGATTCTTCCCACCCACAATGGAGATCTGTGGACAGGGACTACGGGAAAGCAGCTTCACAAAATTCCCAGCAGGAGATAGAGCACCTGGTAGCCAGCAATGCACACTTCCCTGACTCCCACCCTTTTCCTCCCTTCGGCTTTCTCTGCTTCCCACCAGCTGCAGTCTGGGAGGCAACTGCTTTGGCCTCAGGCTGCCTGGATTTGCACCACCCACACTGGCTGGCCCCCTCAGCTGGTGTTGCTTCTTTCCGTTCTTTTGCTTTCTTCCATGCTTGCTACCACCTCCCCCTCCTTTCTCTGGAGCACCTGGCTCTGTGTGGCATCTTTGCTTCTTCTCAAAAGGCTGTGCAGCCCAGCTCGAGTGGGGAGCCACTCCCCCGGCCCGCAGCACCACGCTGGTGGGATCCCTGGGTTTTTTTTTTTTTTTTTTCCGCTTGTTTTGTTTGTTTTCTTTTTGAGGTGTGAGAGCCCCTTCTAGCCAGGCTGCACTGTATGGCTTAGGAGCCACTCCCCCAATCTGTGCAGCCACGTAGGTGGGATCCCTGGGGGTATTTCTTTCTTTCTTTTCTCTTTCTATCTTTCATTTCTCGTCTATCTATACTTACCTTCTTTTACTATCTCCTAAACACCTGGTGCTGTGTGACATCTATACCCCCTCTGTCGTCATTAGGTGCTGTAGAGTCGGTTCCGATTCATAGAAAAAAACACTGCCCAGTCTTGTACCATCCTTACAATCGTTGTTATGTTTAAGGTCATTGTTGTAGCCACTGTGTCAATCCACCTCGTTGAGGGTCTTCCTCTTTTCCGCTGACCCTATATTTTGCTAAGCATGACATCCTTCTCCAGGGACTGATCCCTTCTGACAACACATCCAAAGTATATAAGACACAGTCTCACCATCGTTGCTTCTAAGGAACATTCTGGTTGCACTTCTTCCAAGACAAATTTGTTTGTTCTTTCGGCAGTCCATGGTATATTCAATATTCTCCGCCAACACCACAATTCAAAGGTGTCAATTCTTCTTCCGTCTTCCTTATTCATTGTCCAGCTTTCACATGCATATGATGCAACTGAAAATACCATGGCTTAGGTCAGGCGCACTTTAGTCTTCAAGGTGACATCTTTGCTTTTTAACACTTTAAAGAGGCCCTTTGCAGCAGATTTGCCCAGTGCAATGCGTTGTTTGATTTCTTGGCTGTTGCTTCCATGGCTGTTGATTGTGGAACCAAGTAAAATGAAATACCCCATCTAGCCAGGCTATAGTGTGCGGCCTGGGAGCCATTTCCCCGGTCTTCACGGCCCCACTGGTGGGACTTCTGGGGGCTTTTCTTTTCCAAATTTTTATCTAGTTATTTTTCTTTTCTTTTTCCCTTTGTCTTTTCTTTTCTTTTTTCTTTTCCTCTCCTTTTTGCTTTTCTTCGTTTCTCGGTTTCTCTCCACTCCAATGGCAAGCTCCCTTAGCACTCTATTTTTTTTTCCCTTTGTTTGTTTGTTTTTGGCTCCTGTTTCTCTCTCCTCTCTATCCATTTTCCAATACCCCTATTAGTTCCACACATCACAACCTCTCCCCATCTTTCCTGCCTACCTGAACCATTTGCTTAACATCACATCCCCAAGCAGCACAGGCACAGCCTACCGGAACCTGCCCAGCACTGATTCCTGGCCCACCCTGTCAGCCCTAATACATGCCACAAACAACCCATCCCAGCCCCTTCCCTTCAGCTGGACCTGCCCTGCTGCACCATAGCTGAGTGACTGGCCCTGCCCATTGGCAAAGGAGGTGAAAAGTATCGTGACTACAGACAAGCAAACAACAAAGACCGCACAGCCCGCCTGCTCAGATATAACCAAATAAAACAAAAAAGCAGGATGAAACAAACAAATCTACGATCAAGAAACAAAGAAAATAACTACTGAATGTTCTCAAGACAGCAGACAATACTAAAACATATTTAAAAAAACAGGACAGATGGTTCCGTGAGACGTCCAAAATAAAACACGAGATGACTTTCCTGTAGAAGAAAAGGGACTAGAACTACATGACAGGGAATTCAAATCTCTAATATTCAGAGCAATCCAAGAGTTGAAGTAAAAAGCAGACAGAAATGAGGAAAAAATACACAGATTTATGGAAAAGGCAGAAAAATTCATGGAAAATACAAGCAAAAAAATAGAACAATTCAGGAAAGTAATACGGGAACACAATGCCAAAATAAATTCACAACTAGAAATCATACAAAAACAACAGCTAGAAATCCAAAAGATAAATGACAAGATTTCAGAAGTGGACAGTGTCATAGAAGGGCTGAGGGGCAGGGTTGAAACAATGGAAGATAGGATCAGCAAAATCAAAGACAAATACTTGGATACAAGTCTGAGGAAAAATCAGAAAAAAGAACAAAGAAAAATGAAGAAACCCTGAGAATTATGTGGGATACAATCAAAAGCAAAAATTTACGAGTGATCAAAATTCCAGAACAGGGAGAGAAAATGGAAAACAGAGGGAGGATCACTGTAGAATTGCTGACAGAAAACTTCCCTGATATCATGAATGATGAAAAGCTGACCATCCAAGAAGCTCAAAGAACCCCATATAGGATAGACCCCAAAAGAAAAACACCAAGGCATATCATAATTGCACTCGGTAAAACCAAAGACAAAAAATCCCGAGAGCAGCTTGAGAAAAACAAAAAGTCATACACAGGAGAAACAATGAGACTAAGCTCTGATTATTCAGCAGAAACAGTGCAGGCAAGAAGGCAATGGGATAACATATGTAAAACCTTGAAAGAAAAAAATTTCCAAGCAAGAATAAAATATTCTGCAAAACTTTCATTCAAATATGATGGTGAAATAAGGACAGTTCCAGATAAACAGAAATTAAGGGAATATGTAAAAACCAAACCAAACTTACAAGAACTATTAAAGGGAATTCTTCATGCTGAGAACAAACAATGTCAGACCTGAATCTAAGACACAATATTGTACCAGCAAGATACCAACCTAGGAAATGAACTCTCAAAGACAATCCAAAATCAAAAGAATTGCAACAGGGAACCAAAAAGGTTAATCTGTAAATGACAGCAACATCGGAAAAATAAAAACGGAATAAATAGTATAGGTATAGAACTTTCTAATGGAGAGGAAGGCAAGACCAAGTAATAATAGACTGGTTCAAATCTAGGAAGATAAGGGTAGATTTCAAGGTAACCACAAAGAAAGTTAACAAACCTACTCATCAAAATAAAGAAGAAAAACATAAAGTCTCAATAAAAACAAAATCTACAAAAACAGAAGAAATGAAAAGGAAATCCACAAACAAAAGAAACTCAGCAAGGAGAGTAAGAGGTACAAAGAAAATGTCAGCACCACAAAATGATAGCAATAAACTCATACCTATCAATAATTACACTGAATGTAAAAGGCCTAAATGCACCCATAAAGAGACACAGGGTGACAGAATGGATTGAAAAAAAAAAACAACAGGATCCTTCAATATGCTGTCTACCAGAGACACACCTGAGAAACAAAGACATAAATTTATTAAAAATCAAAGAATGGAAAAAAAATATCTAGCAAATAACCATCAAAAAAGAGCAGAAGTGGCAATACTAATTTCAGATAAAATAGATTTTAAAACAAAATCCACCGTAAAAGAAAAAGAAGGGCACTATATAATGATTAAAGAGATGATCCATCACGAAGACTTAACCATAATAAATATCTGCACACCCAATGACAATGGGTTCCAAAATACATATCACAAACTTCAACAGCACTGAAAAGAGAAATTGACAGTTCCACAATAATAGTAGGAGGCTTCAACACACCACTCTTGGTAAAGGACACAACATCTAGAAAGAAACTCAACAAAGATGCAGAAGAGCTGAACAGCACCATCAGCCAACTTGACCTCACAGACATGTATAGAACACTCTACCCAACAGCTGCAAAGTACACATTCTTTTCCAATGCAAATGGAACATTCTGCAGAATAGACCACATCTTAGGCCACAGAGAAACCCTCGACAAAATCCAAAACATTGAGATAATACAAAGTATCCTCTCTGACCACAAAGCCATCAAACTAGAACTTAACAACAGGAAGAGTAAGAAAAAAAAAAAATCAATTACATGAAAACTGAATAATGCCCTACTTAAAAACCACTGGGTAATATAAGAAATTAATTAAATTCCTAGACTCAAATGAGAATGAAAACACATCATATCAAAACCTTTGGGACACAGTAAAGGTAGTCCTCACAGGTCAATTTATAGCAATAGATGCACACATCAAAAAAGAAGAAAGGGACAAACTCAAAACATTAGCTACACAACTTGAACAAGTAGAAAGAGAACAGCAAAAAAGCCCACAGTCACCAGAAGAAAGGAAATAATAAAGATCAAAGCAGAAATAAATGAAATAGAGAATAGAAAAGCAATAGAAAGAATCAACAAAACCAGGAGTTGGTTCTTTGAAAGGATCAACAAAATCAACAAACCACTGATCAAATTGACAAAAGAAAAACAGGAGAGAATGAAAATAACCTGAATAAGAAATGAAATGGTGGACATTACAACAGACTCAACTGAAATAAAAAAGATCATAACAGAGTATTATAAAAAACTATATTCCAAAAAATTTGAAAACCTAGAGGAAATGGACAAATTCCTAGAGACAAACTACCTACCCAAACTAACACAAAATGACGTTGAAAATCTGAACAGACCCATAACAAGATATTGAAAAGATTAAAAAAAAAAAAAACTCCCAACCAAAAAAATCCCTGGCCTAGATGGTGCCACTGGAGAATTCTACCAAACATTCAGAGAAGAGCTTACACCAGAACTATTCAAACTATTTCAGAGCATAGAAAAGGAAGCAATACTTCCGAATTCGTTCTATGAAGCCAGCATAAACCTGACACCAAAACCAGGCAAAGATGCCACAAAGAAAGAAATTATCATCCAACATCTCATGAATATAAAGGCGAAAATTCTCAACAAAATTTTAGCCAATAGAATTCAGCATCATGTCAAAAAAATAATACACCATGACCATGTAGGATTCATACCAGGTATGCAAGGATGCTTCAGCATTAGAAAATCAATCAGCGTAATCCACCACACAAATAAAAGGAAAGAAAAAAATCACATGATCATCTCAATCGACACAGAAAAGGCATTCAACAAAGTACAAAACCCATTCCTGATAAAAACTCTCAATAAAATCGGTATAGAAGGGAAATTTTTCAACGTAATGAAGGGCATCCATGCAAAACAAACAACCAACATCATTCTTAATTAAGAGAGGCTGAAAACATTCCCCTTGAGAACAGGAACAAGATAAGGATGCCCTTTATTGCCACCCTTATTTAATATAGCGTTGAAAGTCCTAGCTAGGGCGGTAAGGCAAGAAACAGAGATAAAGGGCATCTAAATCAGTAATGAAGAAGTTAAACTCTCCCTATTTGTGGATGATATGATACTATAAGTAGAAAACCCAAAAGACTGTACAAGAAAACTACTGGAACTAATAGAAAGATTCAGCAGAGTAGCAGGATACAAGATCAACATACAAAAGTCAGTTGGATTCCTACACACCAATAAAAAGAACAATGAAGAGGAAATCCGGAAAACAATACCAGTTACAATAGCCCCTAAAAAAATAAAATACTTGGTAATAAGCCTAACCAGGGATGTAAAAGACCTATACAAAGAAAACTACAAAACATTACTGCAAGAAACCAAAAGAAATATACATAAATAGAAAAAAACATACCATGCTCATGGATAGGTAGGCTCAACATTGTGAAAATGACAGTTCCACCCAAAGTGATTTACAAATACAATGCAATATCAATCAAAATACCAACAACAATCTTTAAAGAGATGGAAAAACATATCATTAACTTTATATGGAAAGGGAAGAAGCCCCGGAGAAGTAAAGCACTGTTGAAGAATAAACTAGGAGGACTTGCACTACATGACCTCAGAACCTACTATACAGCTATGGTAGTCAAAACAGCCTGGCACTGGTACAACGACAGATACATTGACCAACGGAATAGAATTGAGAATCCAGACGTAAATCCATCCACCTATGGTCACCTGATCTTGACAAGGGCCCAAAATCCATCAAATGGGGAAAAGACAGTCTTTTTAATAAATGGTGCTGGCAAAACTGGATGTTCATCAGCAAAAAAATGAAACAGGACCCATACATCACACCATATACAAAAACTAACTCAAAATGGATCACAGGTCTAAATATAAAGTCAAAAACTGTGAAGTTCATAGAAGGAAAAATAGGAGCAACACTAAAGGCCCTAATACATGGCATTAACAGGACACAAACCACAACCAACAACACACAAGCTCCAGAGGATAAGCTAAATAAGTGGGATCTTCTAAAAATTAAACATTTATGCTCATCAAAAGACTTCACCAAAAGAGTAAAAAGAAAACCTACAGACTGGGAAAAAAAAATTGGCTATTACAAATCAGACAAAGGCCTAATCTCTAAAATCTACAAGAAAATCAAACACCTCTATGACAAAAAGACAAATAATCCAATTTAAAAATGGGCAAAAGAAATGAACAGACACTTCACCAAAGAAGACATTCAAGGGGCCAACAGACACATGAGAAAATGCTCATGATCTCTAGCCATCAGAGAAATGCAGATCAAAACCACAGTGGGACACCATCTCACCCCAGCATTACTGGCATGAATCAAAAACACAGGAAATAACAAATGTTGGAAGGCTGCGGGGAGATCAGAACTCTTATGCACTGCTGGCGGGAATGCAAAATGATACAACCACTTTGGAAAATGATATGGCACTTCCTTAGAAAGCTAGAACTAGAAATACCAATATGATCCAGCAATCCCAGTCCTAGGAATATATCCTAGAGAAATAAGAGTCATCACACAAATAGACATATGCACACCCATGTTCACTGCAGCATTGTTCACAGTAGCAAAAAGATGGAAACAACCTAGATGCCCATCAGCAGATGAATGGATAAACAAGCTGTGGTACATACACACAATGGAGTATTATGCAACGATAAAGAACAACAATGAATCTGTGAAGCATCACATAACATGGGTGAATCTGAAGGGTATTATGCTGAGTGAAATAAGTCAATCACAAATGGGCAAATATTGTATGAGACCACTACTGTAAAAACTCGTGAAAAAAGTTTACATACAAAAAGAAACAATTTGTGATGGTTACAAGGGGTGGGAATGGAAAAACACTTAATAGATAATACATAAGTAGTAATTTTGGTGAAGGGTGAGACAGTACACAATTTTAGAAAACAAGAAAAAACAAAACAGCTGCCGTCAAGTCGATTCCAGCTCATGGCGACCCCATGTGTTTCAGAATAGAACTGTTCTCCATAGGGTTTTCAATGGCTGATTTTTCAGAAATAGATCACCAGGCCTTTCTTCCAAGGTGCTTCTGGGTGGATTCAAACTGCCAACCTTTCAGTTAGTAGCAGAGCACTTAATTGCTTGCACCACCCAGTGACTCCTAAGATCAAATGGTCAGAAATACTTCCCCCGCCAGAGGACACCTAAGTTGAAGACTAGAAGATGACCAGGAGTTAACCAGGTGAATGAGAGTAGGGGTGGATGGTTGTTCCAAGCAGTAAGAAAAACATGTGAAAAGATTGAGAGAGGAGATTGTACTTGAGGAGTTGAAAGACGTTCATGTAATTGTGATAGTAGGAGGAAAAGAATGTAGAGGTAAATTGGAGCTAAATCATAAAGGTTCTTGTCAGCCATGCCTATCCTGTGGGCAAAGGGGAGCCAACAGATGTCTTTAAACAGGGGACTAACAATTTCCTTTGTGCTGTAAAAGAGCAGTCTGTGTTGAGAATGGATGGGAGGCAAGGAGACCACGTAGGAGCGAGGTAGGATGGTGGGCTGGACCAAGGCTGTGTGGACAGAGAGGAGAGGATAAACTGATGGGCTGAGGATGAGGAAGCAATGTGGGATGACACCCAGGTTTCTTGGAATCCTGGCGGATGGTGGTGTGATTCCGACCCCATGAACCCAGGCAGACAAGGAAGTTAGGGGAGGAAGGGTAAGATAAGGTCAGCACAAGTGGACATCCAACTGGAGATGACCAGTGGGTAGCTGGACTATATCAGACTGGAATTATACAGAGAGATCTAGAATGGAAATAAAGATTTAAGGAGCTTGGGAGTAGGTGCCACCCCCTTAACAAATGTATGGAGGAATAAGAATAGAGCTAGGGGATAGATGAAAGGATAAGATTCAACTATGCATCGGACTTCTTCCAATAAAACACTGATTGGAGGTTTCCTCGGTATGAATTATTCTGAACCATATCCAAAGATTGTATTCAAGTTAACTGCTGGGGAGCTCTCAACTGAAATGTCTAATGGCAAATAATACTGAACATACTATGGACTGCCAGAAGAATGAATGAATCCATTTTAGAAGAAGTACAGCCAGAATGCTCCTTAGAAACAAGGATGGTGAGACTTTGTCTCACGTATTTTGGACATGTTATCAGGTGGGACTAGTCCCTGAAGAAGGACACTATGCCTGGAAAAGTAGAGGGTCAGGGAAAAAGAGGAAGACCCTCAAGATGGATTGACACAAGGGGTGCAACAATGGGCTCAAGCATAGCAACAATTGTGAGGATAGAGCAGGACTAGGCAGTGTTTCGTTCTGTTGTACATAGGGTCGCTATGAGTCAGAACCAACTCGATGGCACCTGACAACAACAATGCTACTTAAAAAAAACAAAAACACAAGAGTTCAGCTATGGCACTGCTCTGACTGACAGGGATCACAATAGAGAGTCCCAGACAGAGTGGGAGAAAAATGTAGAACAAAATTCAAATTTATGAAAAAGACCAGACTTACTGATCTGACAGAGACTGGAGGAACCCCTGGGACTATGGCGCTCAGACACCCTGCTCAGAACTGAAGCCACTCCTGAAGCCCACTTTGCAGACAAAGATTGGACAGGCTTATAAAACAAGCAATAACACATGTGAGGAACGTGCTTCTTAGTTCAATCAAGTATAAGAGACCAAATGGGCAACCCCCACCCAAAAGCAAAGGTGAGAAGGCACAAAGGGACAGGATAACTGGGCAAATGGACACAGGGAACCCAGGGTGGAAAGGGAAAGAGAGAGAGTGTTGACACATTGCAGGGATTGCAACCAATGTCACAAAATAATTTGTGTATAAATTTTTGAATAAAAAACTAACTTGCTCTATAAACTTTCACCTAAAGCACAATAAAAAAGGAAGAGAGAGAAGGAAGAAAGGAAAAAAGAAATGCAGGCCGCCTCTAGAAGATGGAAAAGGCAGGGAAATGGATTTTCCTCTAGAGCCTCCAGAAAGACTGCAGCCCTACAGAGCCACTTAGGACTTCAGATGTCCAGAATGCCAGAGAGTAAATTTTTTTTTTTTTAAGCCAAAACAAATAACAAAAAAAAGAGTTCAGCCATGGCACATACCCTGGGGCAATTTCCCAGCAAATGTCTATCAAACAAGAATCAGATCTGAGTCAAGAGAGTATCATACCAAGTGTAAGGATCCGATTCCAGTGTCCGTAAGAGTCATTTTCCAGGTACAAGATCCTAAGCCAGTTGGAATGCTTTTCTATTGATTAAGAGGCTGGGAATACACAAGGTGTTGGTTTCTGAGATCCTGTCCCTGGCTCTTGAGACCAGCTGTGAACGATTTCCACCGAGTCAACATAAAAATGACACTCAGTTGTGGAGGAAGCAGATTATAGGTCAATCACCTTGATTATTTTTTAAGGGTGAGGAGCCATTAACGTTACTGAATAAGCAAATCTGTTTGCATAACCAGATTTTTATAGGCTTCTGGGAATAAAGGTTTTACTAAGTGGATGATTTGTACAACAATAGCCTTTGGGTCTCTGATGGAACAGCTCTGATGAGGAAATGTTCCTTTAATTATGTAGAAGACCAATTACCACGTTATGGCCACATTGTTTTGCAGATTGCATATAATTTCGCCATTTCCATAGCTTCAGCACTATAATTCTGGAGAAACCGCAGGCACCAAGAAGACACTTGAGGCACATTATGCTAGAGACGAAGATGTTTTAGTGAATTCAATTTAAGCTACAACATTAGCTTAAATTTGTTGAATAAAACATAACACAATAATGAGCTTGTGTATGTCAACTCTATAGTGGAGGTAATAATAGCTAGAGAGAGCTCATCCCCTCTCCCTTTTCCATGCTCATTAGAGTAATAGATAATGCTACAGAAAGAACATTTCTCTAGTACGGCTTCACCTCAGGTTGTGTTTTTTGCAACTGTGCTTCATGAAAAAAAGAAAAAAGGTAAAGGGACTAATTTGGGAGCCACTCACAGAAGTGCTACTATTTAATGTTTTTTATCCTCTGAGATTCCTTGTTCCCAATGCCAGCCAGGAAAGGGTTTCCTCAAGAAGCTCAGATGAATCACAATCTTAACGTACTTAGTGCTGGGCGATGTGTAGAAAGAAACTGAAGAAAGCAGTAGAGTGTAGAGGAAGAAGAACATGATGTCAGAAAGGAAAAGCTATTATAACGTTGGTCTCAATTTCACCACTAATTAGGGAGACGGATAACTTTCACTCTCTAGGACTCAGTTGTTCTTGTCTGTAAGATGGAGAAGTATGAGGGTCTTACAAGGCCTCCTGAAAGTACTGACATTCTATGACTCCCATTTATTTATAAAACACTTATTCATACTGATAGGAATCTGAACTACTTTGCCAAGAAGATACAATAATCACCAAACTAAATATACCAAACAACATAGCCTGGAACTATATAAGCAAAAATGAGAAAGTTACATGGAAAGGCAGACAAATCCCCAATAAGAGTAAGGAATGTTCAGTACACACTCGGTGTGGCAGACTAGTCTATATTGACCACACCATTCTCACAGGAAGACTACATTTCCCAGCCTCCCTTGTGGCTAGGCTGGGACCATGTGACTGCATTTCCACCAACGGGACTGTAAGAAATGACATGTCACTTCCGGGCTGAGGTAATTAAAAGTACATGTGAGTTCTCCATGCTTCATCTCTTTCCAATCCACATGGCCAGAAGTGAAGAACTCTGAAATGGCAGAATTACAAGATGGAAACATCCAAGATCTCTGAAACGAGAGACACCAAAAAGAGCCGTGACCTGCACACTGGACTGAGACCTGCATGGGTGGGAAATAAGTTGCTGCTGTGTTATGCCACTGAGATTTCAGGATTTATTTGTCATTGCAGCATGCTCTAGCATTACCCTGACTAATATACTAAGGTGCCAAGAGATCTAGTAGACAAAAAAGAAGAAAGAAGTTAAATTTCAGTTATACGGTTAACAAACTTTATTGCATACTTAAAAATAAAAATGCCCTCCAAAACAAAAAACACACACACACACACACACAGATAATCCATATTCCCTTTAAGCACACATGGCACATTTACAAAGAAATGACCACACATTGGGCCATAAGGGAAGGCTCAACAAAATCCATTATGTAATTGACATTTTGCAAATCACATTTTCTGACCATAATGCAACAAAATCAGAAATGGACAGCAAAAACATAGCTAAACACAAGCACACTTTTGGAAAATAAAAAACATCTTTCTAAATAATTATCTATGAGTTAAAGGGGAAATCACAATAGAAATTACTAAATATTTATAACTGAAGGACAAAAACCTATACACACACATACACATACGTACATATTTACATATATATTTATATATACCAGTTGCTATTGAGTCAACTCCAACTCACGGTGACTCCATGTGTATTAGAGTAGAATTGTGCTCCACAGAGTTTTCAATGGCTGATTTTTCAGGAAGCACACCACCAGGCCTTTCTTCCAGAGTGTGACTTGAGCAGAAAAATTAACCACAGCCCATTCCCAATTGTATGGTTGGCTCTCAATAGCTGCCCTTCTATAGGCTGAGCTGGATGACAGCAGGAGCAAGAATGACGACAGCAGCTAAATAAATGCATTGAGTTCTTGCTATGTGCCAGGTACTCCTTCAGGTACCCAGTGTTTTCCCTCAGGAGGCTGGGGGAGTGGAGGAACAGCCCTGGTCCAGCTCCAGCGAAGCACTCTTGGACCCAGAAGAGCCTGATGCAGAGACTCGCCTCTCAGCCCCTTCCCCAGGAGGGCTCCGGCTCTGAGCCGATGACAGCTGTTACCTGTTTCACAGACCCAGCGGTAGTTAGGAGCTCCCAGAGCTAGATCCAGTGAAAAGTAGATAGAGATGAGAACGTCTCTGGGTAATTCTCACTGCGAGTCGAAGAACTGGCGGAAGCTAGCTTATGCTAAATAGAAAAGAACCTATTGGATGAACATCAGAGTGTCTCATGGAACCCAAGAGCCATGGATAGGATGAACAATCATCCTAGTTTTCTCACAATTTTCTCAGTTTTGGCACTGAAAGTCCTGGACAAACTGGGACACTTGGCTGCCCTGGAATCCTGCTGCAAAGGGGACTGGAATTCAAAACAGAAGGGGGGCAGGACCCTGCAGGCGTCTCCCCAAGTTTCTCCTCCATGTTCCCCTTTGCACATCTCCACATCCTGTCCCTCAGCCCCCAGCCTTCCCAGACTCCCCTCCAAAATGGTACAAGACGGTGGCCCATGGTGTTGGCTGCCCCTCACCCAACATGCCAGGACTGGCTGGGAATCTCTTGATGTCACATTTCCAGGAGAGAGAAGCTCATTGGCCAAGTCAGGTCCAGTGTCCACTCAAGTCTCCATCAACAACTGCCAACAAGAGGCCCCAATGGTTGGGAATTGGGGGAGGCGCTTCTAGATTTTCTCCCATTCAGCAGTCATCAAGCACCCACTGCGTGTTAGACTCGGTTCCAGGCTCTGGAGACTCGGTAGTGAGCAAGACAGAGGTGGAAGGCAAACACCAGCAAGAAAAGAAAAAAAATAAGAAGTGCAATAAAAAATAAGACCACGAGGAAGGATACGGAACGATGTGATGGGACATCACGCACAGCCTTACTGAGACGATATGTATGTGTTTCCTATGGCTGCTGTAACTACCACAAACATGGTGGTTAAACAAAACAAAGTTATTTTCTCATAGTTCTGGAGGTCAGAAGTCTGTTGTGGGTCTCACTGGGCTAAAATTCAGGTGTCAGCAGGGCTGCATTCCTCCCTGGAGGCTCTCGGGGAGAATCCATTTCCTTGCCTTTTCCAGCTTCTAGAGCCTGCCTCCATCCTTGGTTTATGGCCATGGCCCCCTTGCTCCATCTTCAAAGCCAACAACAATGGAGCAAGCCCCTCTCACACCACATTACTACTGCCTCCTCTTCTTCCTCCCTCTTCCACTTTTAAGGGTTCTTATGAACTGTTAAGCGCTCGACTGCTAACTGAAAGACTGTCGGTTCAAACTCACCCAGCCGCTCCATGGGAGAAAGACCTAGTGATCTGCTCCTGTAAAGGTTACAGCCTAGAAAACCCAATGGGGTAGTTCTACTGTGTTACATGGGTCAATATAAGTCGAAAATCAACTCCACGGCACCCAACAACACCAATGATTACATTGGACCTACGCGAATAATCCAGGATAATGTCTTTATGTTAAAGTCAGTTGATTGACAGCCTTAATTCCATCTAAAACATTAATTTTCCTTTGCCTTGTAAGCAACATAATCACAGGTTCCAGGGACTAGGATGTGGATATCTTTGGGGAACGACATTATTTTGCCGAAAGGTTGGTGGGTCAAACCCACTCCTCGGAAGAAAAAACCAAAACTAAAGCCAAACCCGTTGCTGTTGAGTCTATTCCAATTCATAGCCACCCTATGGGACAGGGTAGGACAGCCCTGTAGGGTTTCCAAGGAGTTGCTGGTGGATTCAAACTGCCGACCTTTGGTCAGCAGCTGAGCTCTTAACCACCGTGCCACCAGGGCAGTCTGCTCTTGTATAGATTAAACCATTGCCATCAAGTTGATGGCTCCTAGCAATCCTATAGGACAGAGTAGAGCTGCCGCATAGGGCTTCCAAGGCTGTAAATCTTTTACAGAAGCAGGCAGCCGCATCTTTTTCTCACAGAGCGGTTGGTGGATTCCAACTGCTGACTTTTGGTTAGCAGCCGAGCACTGTGCCACCAGGGCTCCATTTGTAAAGATGACAGCCTAGAAAACCTCATGGGGTAGTTCTGTTCTGGCCTATAGAGTCACTATGAGTCAAAATTGACCCAACAGCAGGCAACAACATTATTCTGTCTACCACAAAGTAGTATTCGAGCAGATGCTCAAGGACAAGAAACCTACAATGTGGACATATGGTTCCAATACTGGGGCTGTGGTTCATCCCTGCAGGTGTTGGGGAGGGAAGAGGGAGCCCTGGGTACACATAACATCCTGAACTGGACACATGTCTCCAAAGATACCTACAGATAGCTAAGTCCAGCTTCTTGGCTTAGACTGGAGGTGAAACTGGCATTCACCTCTACGGCAAATGGCAGTTGTCTTATCATGTGCCAGGGGCAGAGTACAACTTGTTCCTGAGGTACAGTGCCCCAGACATCCCCAAGGGTGTATCTCCTAACTCCAAACCCTCCATAGAGGCCACCATCACAGGGTTTGCCCAGTACGAGACATGTGCTCTCAGGGAAACCTATGCAGGAAGAAACCTGGCTGGAGGCTCCCTCTGGGTGGGAGGGGGGTGTGGTAGGCTTTATCTGTGATGCTTTGTTTCTTAGGAAAACAAAAACAATCTGAAGGAGATATTGCAAGATGTATGTTGTTACATCGGGAGCTGTTATATTATTTTCTGTATATTTGAGATAGGACACAATTTAAAAGAAAAAGATAAATTACTAGGAAAATGGACTGAGGGGAACAGCTAAACCTCCCTGAAGGCAACACCCAAACTGAAGTTAAAGTTGTTGAAGGGCTCAAAGCTGAGACTGAGAATTAACCTGAGAACAACTCCAAGGGGAATCCTGGGAGACACCTCATGTGATCCCACCTGGCTCTGCCAAAGTTTCATCCAGGTGAACGGGAACCCCATATGGGACCACAGGAAACTGGGAGTTTAATCCTGTTGTTGATGTTATGTGCTGTAGTGATCCTACAGGACAGAGTAGAACCGCCCCACAGGGTGTTCTAGGTTGTAATCTTTATGCGAGCAGATAGCCAGGTCTTTTCTCTCACAGAGCTGCTGGATGGGTTCCAACCACTGACCTTTTGGTTAGCAGCCAAGCACTTAACCTAAAATGGAGTTTAATTCTAGAATGTCTGGTTTGCCGTGTTTGCAAACTCCACAGTTGGTGTTGCAATCTAAGATGCTTCACAGTTGAAGATGCAGATAGAATGGGGTGAGATGTCAGCATGAACCCGTGGTACCCATGAATGCATTGCCCAGAGGGAGGCCCCATGCTCCCTCTACCAGCTCCTCCTCTGCCCTGGGGTGACTGGGGCGGGGGTATGGCTGCCCTCTCCTTGTACAGCCTGCCAAAACCAAAAACCAAACCCACTGCCATCGAGTCGATTCCAACTCATAGCAACCCTATAAAGCAAAGTAGAACTGCCCCATAGGGCTTCCAAGACTGTCAGTCTTTATGGAAGCAGACCACCACATCTTTCTCCCAAGAGTGGCTGGTGGATTCTAACCACAGACCTTTCGATTAGCACTGAATGCTTTAGCCATTTCACCACCAGGGCTCCTCCAAAACCAAACCAAACCTACTGCCATCGAGTCCATTCCAACTCGTAGCAACCCTATAGGACAGAATAGACCTGTACCATAGATTTTCCAAGGAGCGCCTGATAGATCTGAACTGCCGACCTTTTGGTTAGCAGCCATAGTTCTTAGTCACTACACTATCAGGGTTTCCAGGGCTCCTCCAGGGCTCTGCAAATGAGCAGAGAACCTCTGGGACATGTTCTGAGCTGTCTTGGGCACCAGAGAAGTCCAGAAGCTCATTTGTCCTCCCCACTCCACGTCTGAAACACCAAAATTCATCACAAATTTCAATCTGAATTAAAATGTTTAAATACAGGTATTCTAATTCTAGCCTTAAAAATGGTCATTCTAACTCAACAAATGGTTATTAAGTGCCTACTGTGCCAGCATGACATCACGCACTGAAGATGCAGCACTGAACAAGATGGACAAAAATCATGGGTCTCATGGAACCTTCGGGCTACACGAGGGAAAGGGACAAAAATGGGGAAAAAATGAACGCATTAACATATGTTATTTTGTGTGTGTGTGTATGTGCTTTTAAGTGAAAGTTTACAGCTCAAGTTAGTTTCTCATACAGAAATTTATACACACATTTTTATGTAACCCTAGTTCCTCTCTCTACAACGAGACAGCACACTCCTCCTTTCCACCCCAGATTTCCCGTGTCCATTCAGCCGGTTCCTATCCCTTTCTGCCTTTTCAACTTGCCTCTGGACAGGAGCTGCCCATTTAGTCTCATGTATCTACTTGAACTAAGAAGCACTCTCTTCACAAGTATCATTTTATATCTTACACTCCAGTCTAATCTTTGTTTGAAGAGTTGACTTCAGGAATGGTTTCAGTTCTCGGTTAACAAAGAGTCCAGGAGCCATGTCTTCCAGGGTTCCTCCAGTCTCAGTCAGACCATTAAGTGTGGTCTTTCCACTAGAATTTGAGGTCTGCATCCCACTTTTCTCGTGCTCCATCATGGGCTCTCTGTTGTGTTCCCTGTCAGGGCGGTCATTGGTGGTAGCCAGGCACCATCTAGTTCTTCTGGTCTCAGGCTGATGGGGTCTCTAGTTTATGTGGCCCTTTCTATCTCTTGGGCTAATATTTTCCTTGACTCTTTGGTGTTCACTCTCCTTTGCTCCAGGTGGGTTGGGACGAATTGATGCATCTTAGATGGCCACTTGCTAACTTTTAAGACCCCAGATGCCACTCACCAAAGTGGGATGCAGAACACTTTCTTAATAAACTTCGTTATGCCCATTGACCTAGATGTTCCCTGAAATCATGGTTCCTAGACCTCCACCCCTGCTACTCTGTCCCTTGAAGTGTTTGGTTGTATTCAGGAAACATCTTAGCTTTTTGTTTAGTCCAGTGCTGCTGACATCCCCTGTATTGTGTGTTGTCCTTCCCTTTACCTAAGATAAGTCTCCTCTACTATCTAGTGAATACCCCCTCCCTCTCCCCACCCTCATAACCATCAAAGAATGTTTTCTTCTGTGTTTAAACCTTTTCTTGAGCTCTTATAACGGTGCTCTCATACAATATCCTTTTCAACTGACTAATTTCATTCAGCATAATGCCTTCCGGATTCATCCATAGCATATGTTATTAATAGACCCTGTATGTAATGTCTTAACATATAGTTAATTAGTACATAGTTATATTTGTTGTTGTGTGCTGTCGAGTCAATTCTGACTCATAATGACTCTATATAGTCATAGTTAATATAGTTATAACTAATATAAAAAGTCTCTGGGTGGCACAAATGATTTGTGCTCAACTACTAACTTGAAGGGGTTGGCAGTTCAAACCCATCCAGCAGTACCAAAGAAGAAAGGCCTGTCAATTTGCTTCAGTAAAGATTACAAGAAAACTCTATGGAGAAGTTCTACTCTAACACATGGGGTCACCATGAGTTGGAATCGACTCAATGGCAATTTTTTTAAAATATATATAGTATTAATAATAATATATAGCTATATAATATCAAATGCATTATTGGTATTATTGGAGCCCTGGTGGTGCAACAGGTAAGCACTCAGCTGCTAAATGAAAAGTTGGCAGTTCAAGCCCACCCAGCTACTCCATGGGAGAAAGACGTGGTGATCTTGTAATGATTGCAGCCTAGAAAACCCTATGGGGCAGTTCTACTCTGTCACATGCAGTTGCTATGAGTCAAAAATTGGTCCAATTGCACCTAACAACAATTGGTACTAATATATTTTATAATATACTACACATAATTGTCTACTATACTAATATTTTATATTACATATACTAATATTATATACAATAATATAACTATATCAAAGCATTACATAACATATACTATACATATACACCCATATTACTCAATATATATAATACACGTACATAAACATAACGCATATTATATATGCTATATTTGTATGTTCCGCTGCTATTCATAAGGTTTTCACTGGCTAATTCTTTTCAGAAGTAGACTGCCGGGTCCTTCTTCCTACTCTGTCTTAGCCTGGAAGCTCAGCTGAAACCTGTCTGCCATGGGTGACCCTGCTGGTATCTGAATACTGGTGGCATAGCTTCCAGCAAAGACCACAGTCTTCAGTATGGATTACACATCAACACAAAGAAAACAAAAATTCTAACAACTGGACTAATAAGCAACATCATGATAAATGGAGAAAAAATTGAAGCTGTCAAGGATTTCATTTTACTTGGATCCACAATCGACACCCATGGAAGCAGCAGTCAAGAAATTAAGACACACGTTGTGTTTGGCATATCTGCTACAAAAGACCCCTTTAAAGTGTTGAAAAGCAAAGATGTCACCTTGAAGACTAAGGTGCACCTGACACAAGCCATGGTATTTTCAATTGCATCTTATGCATGCGAAAGCTGGATAATGAATAAGGAAGAGCGAAGAAGAATCGACGCCTTTGAATTGTGATGTTGGCAAAGAATATTGAATATACCATGGACTGCCAAAAGAACAAACAAATCTGCCTTGGAAAAAGTACAACCAGAATGCTCCTTAGAAGCAAGGATGGCGAGGGTGCATCTTACATACTTTGGACATGTTATCAGGAGGAATCAGTCCCTGAGAAGGACATCATGCTTGGTAGGGTCAGTGAAAAAGAGGAAGACCCTCAACAAGGTGGATTGACACAGTGGCTCCAACAATGGATTTAAGCATTAACAACAATTGTGAGCATGGCAAAGGACCAGGCAGTGTTTTGTTCTGTGGTACATAGGGTGGCTGTGAGTCAGAACCAACTCGATGGCGCCTAACAACAAACATGTTTGTATACGATATATACACTTTGCTTATACATATGTATGTTTAGTTAGTTGTAAGTGCTACGGGGAAAAGTAAGGCGAGGAAGGGGAACAGGGAGGCTGGGCAAGTGGCTGTCTCAGCTGAGTATCCAGGAAAGGCTCCCCTCACAGGTGACAATGAAGGTCACAGCCAGCCCCTGCAGCTCTGGGGGAAGAGCATTCCAGGTAGAGAGAACAGCAAGTGCAAATGGCCTGAGGTAGGACAGTAAGCTGGGTTTGGTGGAGGGAGAGCCAGGAGCAGCTGAGGGGGGCAGAGCAGTGGAGATGGGGTGACAGACAGGGAGGGACCTTGCCTATACCCCGAGTGAAGTGGGAGCCATGGAGGCTACTGAGCACAGGAGTGTTGGGACCTGCTGCCGTCGAAAACCAACTGTCCAGGGGAAGGACAGAGGTGGATCAGCCACCAGAAGGTGCCACACTACCCTGGGAGATGATGTGGGCATGGGTAGGTCCCAGAGGAGGTGGGGGAAGTGCTGGATTCGGGGTGCTTTGTGATGGAGGAGCCACGGGCATCGCTGTGGGGTCACTGCTGGGATGTGAGGGGGACCTCTCAGGAGAGATTTTTCCCCTTGTCCTTTCGAACTTCTGTGCCTTCTTTTCCCTGTCTTGAAGCTGGGCACAGCACCGCCTGCCTTGCCTGCTCCCAGGGCACGCTTCATTAGTTTCCATTTCTCAGCAGGCCAGCAAGACTCAGGCTGGAGGGGCTCATGTTGGTGACACTGCCTGAGAAGGATGAATTTCCATTCATGGCTGCCTTCCTAAACACTGCACCATCCAATTCTCTAATAAAGGCTCAATCCTTTGTCAAGTCATAGGGATGCAACAAGCCACCCTCTCTCCCAGAGAGCCAGTCTCCCCAGAAAATCCCTCCCCAGGCAATCCTTTCTTATTACTCTTGGAAAGGTGGTGTGAAAATTTGATAAGCCGAGATATCAAAGTTCTGGTGTCGTCATGGAGAGGGCTCTCACTGCTGATAATGTGCAGATACAGCAGGTCCAAAAGTACTTCTTTATTGCTTCAGGGCTCAAGCTCAGTGCCAACTGGCTGAGTCAGCCCATTCCAAGCCACTCATCCTTCCAGAATGGCATCTCCACAAATCTGCAGTGCAATGCCAATTTCTGAGGTTATCCTCTGGGTGGAAAGAAACTACCTCCAGGTGGTGGCTGGCCGCTATCTCCACAGCAGTGCTAACCATGACAGCCAGGAAGGAGCCCTGGCCTCCCAGGTGGAGAGTCACTGTCCTAGGAACACAGGTCTTTGGAATGCAACATCCTTGGAAGGATCCCCTCTCAGCTCAGTCCTGACACAAACATCACATTAGCAGATGCTCTGGTGTTTAGAATATTTAACTCTCTCCCTTGGAATATAGGATGTCTGGGTTTCGCTTCTAAATAAGCCAGGCTCTGGGGGGGAATCTGTAGAGGTGTAGACGAAACAGGACTGGCTGTAAGTTGGTAACAGTTTATTGTTGAAGCTGAGTGATAGGTATATGGCATTCATTATACTCTTTACTTTTACATATCTGAAATTTTCTGTAATACAAATATTTAACCCTTAGAGCAATTTGGCCATATCCAATAAAACTGCAAACATAAGTTCCTTTTCACTGAGCAATTCCACCTCTGGAAATTCATGCCACACATACATTAAAAGAAACCAAACCCATTGCCGTTGAGTCAATTCTGACTCATAGTGACCCTAGAGGACAGAGTAGAACTTCCCCATAGAGTTTCTAAGGGGCGCCTGGTGGATTCGAACTGCTGAGCATTTGGTTAACAGCTGTAGCACATAACCACTACACCACCAGGGTTTCCTGACAGATACACTAGGAAATGTGCAAAATAACGTGTCATTCATTGCAGCACTGATCCTAAGAACAGAAGATTGGAAACAAGCTAAATGTTCATCAAGAGGAGATTGATTAAGTAAATGATAGCACATCCAAACAGTGGGATATCATGTTTGCAGTTGGAAAAAAGGATTAAGAACATTCTTTATGACATGACATGAAACATACCCAGGATAAAGCATGGGAAGCAGAATAATGCCTCCCCAAGGACGTCCACACCCTAGTCCCCAGAACTTGTAAATATAGTACCTTACATGACCTGAAAGGGTCTTTGCAGGTGTGGTTAAGGATCTTGAGATAGGAGATGATCCTGGATTATCAGGGTGGACCCCATGTAATCACAAGGGTGCTTATAAGTGAGAAAGGAGTCAGTGTCAGAGTGATGTGATCTGAGAAAGACTCCGCTGGCTGCTGCTGGCTTTGCAGATAAAGGGGGCCTTGAAACAAGGAATACGGAAGGCCTCTACAAAAAAACCCAAACCAAACCAGCTGCTGTCAAGTGGATTCCAACTCATAGCCAGGTACAGATTGCCCAATAAGCAAGGTATGCACAGGCTTACTCGTGCACTGCAGATTAGTAAGTAAACACAAGTAAACCCGTGCATACCTTGCTTAATGTAAACCCATGCATACCTTGCTTGCTGGTTAGTCCACCCCTGCTCATGGCAACCCTGTAAGACACAGTAGAACTGCCCCTAGGGTTTCCAAGGCTGCCACGCCTTTCTCCTGTGGAGCGGCTGGTAGATTCGAACCGTTGACCTTTTGATTAGCAGCTGAGTGCTTAGCCACTAAGCCACCAGGGCTCCTCGGAAGGCCTCTAGAAGATGGAAAAAGCAAGGAAACAGGTTCCAGAAGGAATGCAGCACTGCTGACACCTTGTAATTTTAGCCCGGTGAGACACATTTTGAACTTCCGACCTTCAGAACTGTAAGAGAATAAGTATGTGTTGTTTTAAGCCACTGAGTCTGTGGTAATTGGTTACAGCTGCAATAGGAAGCTAATACATCAATTAAGTGGAAAAACCAAGGTGCGAAACAGCGTGCAGAATAAGGTGCTATTTAAGTGAGATGAGCAGATACATGAATACTATTCATGTGTGCTCGTGTGCAGAGAAAGCGAGGGACTGACTCCATGGAAGGAGACCCAAGAAACTGGAAACACTAGTTGTCAGTGGGGAGTGGAACTGGTGGCTGGGAGGAGTTGGCTCTGAGACAGATAGGGTTAACTGTTCCGGCAGCTGAACAGATGAGGTGTTAAAAGATTACCATCTAGAAGCTGGGTAAACAGGAACTCACCCTGTCAACATAAGATTGAAACAACCCATGAATTACTATCTCTTTCTCCGTGTTTTTCTAGTCCCCTCCTCCTTTATAGGCTCCACATGCATAGAAGAACAAAGTATGACCACCATTTAACCTTCCTTAGCCCTCCAAAGATGGCAACGCAATGCCAAAGATCAAGTGCACTTGTGCTATATCCCATAATAAGTGATGCCAAGGGCTGCCAAGAGGACTCCATCTTGAATATCAGCGGGTTCCATCTTAGATTCCAGATGTGTGTGCAACCTAATTAGCATACATCGCCATTCTGAGAAGTACCTGCCCCTTGAAAGAAGCCCACTAAATATTCATTACTCTGTTGTCTCCATCGAACCCATATAAGCCCTAGCCTTGCTTCCCTTTTCGGGTCAGTCTTTTGGAGAGGTTTAGATCTCCGGTGACTCCTTTTACTTGAGTCAAGCAAAGTAAAGCTTGCTGAAGATGAAGTTTGTCTTTCTCGTGTATTTTTACTTGGGAAAAGACAAGGACTCTTTGTGTCAGATTAGCAATTGGTAATAGCTCTTTTGCAAAATATACCCCTTTTTACCTTTTGCATTTTGTACCATTTGCATGTATTATCTATTGAAAAAAAAAAAAACATTTGAATTTTAAAACACCTCCCTCAGTTACCCTGACAGGCAGATTTTCCAGGTTCAGATTTTTTTTTAATTCATAAAGTGAAGACCAAAGTAAACAGAGTTATCACTCCCAAGACCACTACCCAGGGATGGGGGCTCCCAGGATATTGGGGGGTACCCGAGAAGAGTTGTATCTGGCAGCAAAATCTTACCAGATTTCCCTGGCTACATGGCCTCCGCCAACCCCAAGGGCATCATCAGTGCCCTCATTTCAAGACTGGCTCAGAGAGGACACTTCTCCCAGATAATGTATGACCCCATATTACATACATAGCTTCTCCAGTCTCCTCTGGATCCCTCCCCTCTCCCACCACACTCCAAAATGGCAGGAAGGACAAGTTCCAATGCCATCTTGTCCTGGAGCCTAGTCTGTCTGATGCTCTAAGCTGACTGTAACTAGACTATTCAGCACCCCTCCCTCCACGTGAGAAATCCTCTATTACTGCAATTTTATGTATCAGCTAGGGAAGCAGAAGAGGACTATAGCAGCCCCAGGCAAAAATGCTTCCAGACCTAAAGTGATTAGCTTTATGGAAGCCATTATGCAAATCTATGGCCATTTCAAAGCCATTCAGCCTTCAGGAGACCTAGCAGAGAATGGGGAGTAGAATTCAAAACTTTTTGATTATCCTAGTTCACTCAAATTCTATTTGAATCATAAAACTCCCTCTGATTATTATGGGGTCCTTGTGCTATCAGATCTCTAAGATCTTTAAGTTTTACTTATTAATATTGTGGTAAGAAGAATTCAAAATAGTGATGACACAGAAGCAAAGGTTGGTCCTAGTGTCATCTATCCATGGGTTGTTTTTTTTTTTTCTTCCTTACCTTTGTACCTGGACCACAGAATCCACGTGGTCTTTCCACTTATCTGTTGGAAAAGAAAGATCACACACCCAAGACCACACACCCAAGCACAACAGTGAGCTAGGGTCCAAACTGAGGTCCCTGACAAAAGGTCCGTGGTTCAAACCCACCAGCCGCTCCGCAGAAGAAAAGACCTAGCAATCTGCTCCTGTAAAGATTTCAGCCTAGGAAATCCTATGCGGCAGTTCTACTCTGTCACATGAGGTCACTATGACTCAAAATCAACTCGATGACATACAATAACAAACAAGAGAGAGACAGATAAACATATACTAAGCATTTGCCCTCAGCCAGATAAGCTTCAAAATATATGTACCAACTAATTTCATCCTCATAGTAACCCTAGGAGATTGGTTCTATTATTCCAACCACATCTGCCAAATGGGGAAACTGAGTCAAGCCTAGTGAGTGGCCGAGCAGGGATTCAGTCCAGTGATTCAACCACTCAGCCACATTGCCTCCCACACCAATGTATTTCCCCTATAAAATATGTTAAACTGGCCATTTTGGCTCTCTTAGATATGACATGGACATGCCCCACTTGGATGGACAAGAGTTCTGTTCTGGATGTGATCCAGAGCCTGGGCCCTGGAGGTAGATGGTCTGGGTTCAAATCATGGCCCTAATAATACTCCTTGTGCCATCACAACCAACCAAACCAACCAGCCAGTTACCGTCCAGTTGATTCCAACTGCCAGCAACCCCATGTGTTTCAGAGTAGAACTGTGCTCCACAGCGTTGTTTCAATGGCTGTAATCTTTTGGAAGTAGATCACCAGGCCCTTCTTCCAAGATGCTGCTGGGTGAATTTGAACTGCCAACCGCTTGGTTAGTAGCCAAGTGCTTAGCCATTTGCGCCATGACTCGCTTTTTTACTACTGAGATGTGATTCACATATCATAAGATTCACCCTCTCAAAATGTACAAGTTATCCCACTTTGGTGAGTGGCACCTGGGGTCTTAAAAGCTAGCAAGCAGCCATCTAAGATACATCAATTGGTCTCAACCCACCTGGAGCAAAGGAGAATGAAGGACATCAAAGACACAGGAAAATATGAGCCCAAGAGAAAGGAAGGGCCACACAAACCAGAGACTCCATCAGCCTGAGACCAGAAGAACTCGATGGTGCCTGGCTGCCACCAGTGACTGCCCTGACAGGGAACACAACAGAGAACCCCTGATGGAGCAGGAGAAAAGTAGCATGCAGAACTCAAATTCTAGTAGAAAGACCAGGCTTAATGGTCTGACTGAGACTGGAGGGTCCCCAGAGGACATGGCCCCCCGGGCTCTCTGTTAGCCCAAAACTAAAACCATTCCCAAAGCCAACTCTTCAAACAAAGATTAGACTGGACTATAAGATGTAAAATGATACTGGTGAGGAGTGTGCTTCTTAGCGCAAGTAGACACGTGAGACTATGTGGGCAGCTTCTGTCTAGAGATGAGATGAGTAGGCAGAGGGGGACAGGAGCTGGTTGAATGGACACGGAAAATACAGGGTGGAGAGAAGGAGTGTGCTGTCACATTGTAGAAATGTTATATATGTTATGTGAGTGTAAGTTTTTGTATGAGAAGCTGACTTGAATTGTAAACTTTCACTAAAGCACAATAAAAAAGTGTATAAGTCGACGGCTTCTAGTATATTCACAAACCGTCACCACTATCTAATTCCAGAATATTTTCGTCAACCCAGAAATAACCCCGTACCCATTATCACACACTCCCCTTTCCTCCCTTCTCTTAGCCCCTGGTAACCACTAAACTACCTTCTATTTCTACCGATTTGCCTAATCTGGACTTTTCATATAAATGGAGGCAAACGACATCTGGTCTTTTGTAGGTGGCTTCTTTCACTTAGCATCATGTTCTCAGTGTTCATGCACATCATTGTTGTTGTTAGGTGCCGATGAGTCAGTTCCAATGCATAGCCCCCACCCTATGTACAACAGAACAAAACACTGCCTGGTCCTGCACCAGCCTCACAATTGTTGCTATGCTTCAGCCCATTGTTGCAGCCACTGTGTCAATCCATCTTGTTGAGGGTCTTCCTCCTTTTCACTGTCTTTCTACTTTACTAAGCATGATATCCTTCTCCATGGACTGGTCCCTCCTGACAACATGTCCAAAGTATGTGAGATGAAGTCTCGCCATCTCACTTCCAAGGAAAGTTTTGGCTATACTTCTTCCAAGACAGATTTGTTCATTCTTCTGGCAGTCCACGGTGTATTCAATATTCTTCACCAACACGGTAATTCAAGACATAAATTCTTCTTCATCCTTGCTTATCCATTGTCCAGCTTTCATATGCATATGAGGTGATTGAAAATATCATGGCTTGGGTCAGGCGTAACTTAGTCCTCAAACTGATATCTTTGCTTTTCAACACTTTAAAGTGGTCTTTCACAGCAGATTTGCCTAATGCAATGTAACCATGTAATAGCATGTATCAATACTTTATTCCTTTTTATTGCTGAATAATACTCCATTGTATGGATATACTACATTTTACTTATCTCTTCATCAGCTGATGGACAGTTGGGTTGTTTCTGCTTTGGGGCTATTATGAATGATGCTATTATGAACATTCATGTACAATGTTGTGTGAATACACATTTTCATTTCAATTGAGTATATACCTGGGAATGGAATTGCTGGGTCTTGTGGTAACTGTGTTTAACTGTTTAAGAAACTCCCAGAATGTTTCCCACAGCTTCTGCACCACTTTACATTCCCATCAGCAATATGTAAGGATTCCAGTCTCTTTACATCCTTTCCAACACTTGTTACCATCTGTCTATTCTATTATAGCCATCCTAAGTCTCCGAGGGTGACCCAGGTCTCCTAGGTTTGATTTCCGGTCACTGCACCTCATGTGCAGCCACCACCCATCAATCAGTGAAGGCATGTGTATTGCTATGATGGTGAAGAGGTTTCAGTGGAGCTTCCACACTGAGGCAGACTAGAAAGAAAGGCCGGGCAACCTACTTCCGAAAATCAGCCAGTGGATCACAACAGTCTGATCCACAACTTATCATGGGGATGGTGCAGGACCAGGCAGCATTTTGTTGCATTGTGCACGGGGTTCCCATGAGTCAGGGGCCAACTTGATGGCAGCTACCAATAACAATCGGGTAAATTCAACACAATGAATGAGTCTCACAGATGTGATGTTGCCTGAAAGAAGACAGACACCGATGAGTTTCTAGTGGATGATTTCCGTGATATCAAGTTCAAAAATAGGCAAAAGCTATCAATGATGAAAAAAATCAGAATAGATGGTTGTCTCGCTTGGAGAAGGTGGTTATAATCTGGGAAGGGGCACAAAGAAAACTTCTAGATTCTGTAAAGATTCTTTATTTTCATGTCAGTGGTGGTTACACAGGTGTATAAAAAGCAGTTACCAGCATATTACTCAGCCATAAAGAGAAGTGAACTGATACATGCCACAACATGGATGAACCTTGAAAACATTACACTGAGTGATGTCGACCAGTCACAAAAGGACACATACTGTATGATCCCACTTATATGAAATGTCTAAAATAGGCAAATGCAGAGAGACCAAAGTTTAATAGTGGTTACTAAGGGCAGGAGGGAGGGGAAAAGGAGAGTCGCTGTTTACAAAGCAGTGAGTTTCTGTTTCAAGTGACAGAAAAATTAACAAGAGATACTGGTGATGGTTACACAACACGATTAATGTAACCAGTGTCTGAATTATACATGTAAAAAAATGTTACACTGGCAAATGTTGGTTATATATATTTTTTTACAACAATTAAGAAATAAAAACAGTCGCCATGGTGACCCAAAGTGTACATACATTAAAAAATCAGCAAGTTACACATTTAGGATGAGTGCACTCTGCTATGTAAGCGTTATACCTCAATTTAAAAAAATAGGGAAATGCAAAGAAAATAAGGAATAGCCAATAACTCTCAGCTCTCTGTCAGCATCTTAGAGATGTTGGTATTGTTGTTGGGTACCATCAAGTCAAGTGACACCATGTGACAGAGTAGAACTGCCTCACAGCGTTTTCTACACTACACTCTTTATGCAAGCAGATCAAGTCTTTTCCCATGGAGTGGCTGGGTGGGTGTGAACCACCAAACTTCTGATTAGCAGCCTAGCACTTAACTATTGTGCCACTAAGGCTCCTTATCTTAGAGGTAGAGGCAGAAATAATAACCCCTATTTATTGAGAAAGTATAATGTTTAAAAAAAAAAACCTTTCCTTCATTTATGTCATCAGACACCTGCTCTTCCCCATACCATCTGTCAAGCTCCTGGGGCTTACCCTCCCAGAGGTCAGGCAGAAGCTGGTGGTAAAAACCCAAACCAAACCCACTGCCATCAACTCACTTCCGACTCATAGCGACCCTAAGGACAGAGTAGAACTGCACCATAGGGTTTCCAAGGCTGTAAATCTTTACAGAAACGGACTGCCACCTCTTTCTCCCATGGATCTGCTGATGGGTTTGAACCACTAACCTTTCAGTCAGCAGCGAGTTCTTTAACCACTGTGCCACCAGGGCTCCTAAGCTGGTGGTGAAGCTGCCACTAAATTAGTAGGACCAGCCAGCTGCTCACTTTCCACCTTCATGTGCTGCACTTGGCAGATAAGAAGGAATTTTTAAAGACTGATTACACATTATTTTTTATTGGTGCCATGTTTGTAGTATTTGCTGTCCCCAGCTGGTGCCACAGAGGTGATATAAAAAGACTCATGAATAATGGATACAGCATCTCTAGAGTCATCAGAGAGCCTCCCTGCCTAAACAGGGAAGGCGGAGTAGGTGGAGAGTGTGGATGAGAGGGGAGCAGGAGAAATGCATAGTCCTGCTTCATTCTCCCTGATAACACGGGCTACAGTTGGCTTCCACCACCCATCTGTCAGTTTGTTGTACTGTGGTGGCTTCTGTGTTGCTATGATGCTTGAAGCTATGCCACCAGTATTTCAAATACCAGCAGGGTCACCCATGGCGGACAGGTTTCAGTGGAGCTTCCAGACTAATAGAGACTAGGAAGAAAGGCCTGGTGATCTACTTCCAAAAATCAGCCAATGAAACTCCTATGGATCAAAATAGAACACTGTCTGATATAGTCCTGGAAGATGAGTCCCCTAGCTTGGAAGGCGCTAAGCAAAAGCCACAAAAATGGACTGGAGCATACCAACGGCCATGAAGATGGCGCAGGACCGGGCAAACATTTCATTCTGTTGTACCCAGGGTTGCCATGAGTTGGAGCCAACTCCCCTGCAACTACAACAGCAAACAGCTGGCTTGAAGAGAGTAAGAGGGATCTTCCCTCAGAAGGCAAAAAAAAAAAAAGTTCATTTAGTTCCACGTTTGCAACTAGAAAATATGTCTTTACCTAGATTAAACACAGCTGAAATCCCCATCCATAGGAGACAGGATAAATAAATTATGGAATAGCGCTACAGTTAAGCACTGAAAGATCATCGGTTTGAACCAACCAGTGGTACCGCAGGAGACAAAGAACTAGAGATCTGCTTCCATAAAGGATTTAAACCAAATGCTTTGCCATGGAGTTGATTCTGACTCACAGTGACCCTATAGGACAGAGTAGAACTGCCCCACAGGGTTTCCAAGGATCAGCCGGTGGATTCAAACTGCCTACCATTTGGTTAGCAGCTGAACTTTTAACCACGATGTCTCCATAAGGATTACAGCATAGAAAACCCTATGGGACAGTTCTACTCTATCATATGGGGTCAACATGAATTGAAAATTGACTTGATGGCACTCAAACAACAACAACAAATTTATCAGTGAAATATTATACAGTAGTTAAAAAGGAATGAGGTATACTGAGACTGTGATATGATGTCTGGGATTTTCATCACAACAATGTGGGAAGGGAGGAAGACTATGAAATGAGTTTGGCCAGAAGTTGAAGCTGGGTGAGAGAGGATTCACTACAGTATTCTCTCTACTTTTGCATATGCATGAAGTTTTCCATCATGTTGTTGTTAGGTGCCCTCGAGTCGGTTCCAACTCAAAGCACCCTTTTACTTCATCATTTCTTCTGTTCACCTTAGCTACTCCATGTTAAAGAGCAAGATTCAGAGTCTCTGCTGACATCCATTTTGGTCTTTTCTTCCTTTCTTGTCTTTTTAATAACCTCTTGTTTTCTTCACGTATGATGAACTTGATGTCATTCCACAACTCATCTGGTCTTCGGTCATTAGTGTTCAATGCATCAAATCTATGTTTGAGATGGTCTTTAAATTTAGGTGGGATATTTATACTCAAGGTCGTACTTTGGCTCTCGACTTGTTCTAATTCTCTTCAGTTTCAACTTGAACTTGCATATGAGCAACTGATGGTCTGTTCCACAGTTGGTCCTGTCCTTACTCTGACTGATGATATTGAGTTTTTCCATCATCTCTTTCCACAGGTGTAGTCGATTTGATTCCTGCATATTCCATCCAGTGAGGTCCATAGTCGTACACAGTATATAGTGTATCGAGTTGCCATTTATGTTGTTGAAAAAAGATATTTGCAATGAAGAAGTTGTTGGTCTTGCAAAAGTCAATCATGCAATCTCCAGCATCATTTCTATCACCAAGGCCATATTTTCCAACTACCCAGTCCGTCTTCTTTGTTTCCAACTTCCGCGTTCCAATAACCAGTAATTATCAATGCATCCCGATTGCATGTTCAGTCAATTTCAGACTGCAGAAGTTGGTTAAAATCTTCAATTTCTTCATCTTTGGCCTTAGTGGTTGGTGTGTAAATTTGAATTGATAGTCCTATTAACTGGTCTTCCTTGTAGGCATATGGATACTATCCTATCACTGACAGCAACGTACTTCAGGAGAGATCTTAAAATGTTCTTTTGGACGATGAATGCGATGCCATTCCTCTTCAATCTGTCATTCCCAGGATAGTAGACCATATGATTGTCCAATTCAAAATGTCCAGTACTAGTTCATTTCAGCTCAGTGATACCTAGAATATCCATGTTTATGTGTTCCATCTCATTTTTGATGATTTCTAATTTTCCTAGATTCATACTTCGTACATTCCAGGTTCCGATTATTAATGGATGTTTGCAGCTGTTTCTTCTCATTTTGAGTCATGCCACATCAGCCAACGAAGGTCTCGAAAGCTTGACTCCATCCACGTCATTAAGGTCGACTTTACTTTGAGGAGGCAGCTCTTCCCCAGTTGTCTTTTGAGTGCCTTCCAACCCGAGGGGCTCATCTTCTGGCACTATATCAGACAATATTTCACTGCTATTCATAAGGTTTTCACTGGCTAGTTTTTTGTTTTTTTTTTTCAGAAGTAGACTGCCAGGTCCTTCTTCTTAGTCTGTCTTAGTTTGGAAGCTCAGCCAAAACCTGTCCACCACGAGGGACCCTACTGGTATTTGGATACCGTGGCATAGCTTCCAGCATCACAGCAACATGCAATCCCCACAGCACAACAAACTGACAGATGGTTGGGGATTTCTATCATAGAGTTTCTAAAAATGTTGTTGTTGTTGTTAGCTGCAGTCGAGTTGGCCCCCAACTCATGGTGACCCCATGTGTCATAGAGTAGAGCTGTGCTCCAGAGGGTTTTCTTGGCTACAGTCTTTGCAGAAAGGAGCCCTGGTGGCACAACGGTTAAGTGCTCAGCTGCTAACCAAAATGTTGGTAGTTCAAACCCACCCAGCAGCTCTGTGGGAGAAGATCTGGAGATCTGTTCTCGTAAAGATTGTAGCCTAGGAAACTCTATGGGGAAGTTCTGCTCTGTCACATGGGGTTGCTATGCATCAGAATCAACTTGATGGCACCAAATAACAACCATCTCTATGGAAGCAGATCACCAGGCCTTTCTTCCACAGAGCCACTGGGTGGATTTGAACCACCAACCTTTCAGTTAGCAGCGGATCGCTAAGGCAGTCCATATGTACTGCCTTGGAAAGAGGTCCATGATGTATTCTAAAGTAAAAGAAATAGCAAGCTGAGGAATAATATATACAGTATAATCCCATATGTGTGTGTGTTTTACATGAATGTATCTATGGAGATTACAAAACAAAATCAGGAAGATTATGCAACAAACCAAATAATGGCTATAAAATTTGACTCACTGTTATTCTCTGTCATAGTGTAGGGCTATGGTATTCAGCTATATGCATCCACTCCTAATGGAATCAGCTTTGCTCTTCCCCGAATCACGCTGGGGATGAATTCAGGATGGACTCAGGCTAAGGTACAAGGCTGGAGAGGAGAGGCATGACTAGGCCAGCGGCCAAGGCCGAGGAATGCCTTAGCAATAGGAAGGAAAACATTTGGGCCTGGATGTGAAGTCCGTGGGAACACTGACTGCCCAAGGATGTGGGAGGAAAACAATGAGCCTTGGTCCCAGGTGGAATGGTATATAAGCTTGTGTCCCTTGATAGGTAGTTGCAGAGCACCCTGGGCCATGGTCCTGTAAGTAAGCTTCCCAAATAAACCGTATATATGTCATGATCGCTGGTTCCGGAGTCTTTCTTCGGTCTCTTGGAGATGTAGCTGACCTTGGGTTCAGGTGCTGCTGGGTTGTTACTAACACATTGCACCATTTTTTTTTTCCATAACTGCCCTTCTCACATCTGTGATCACACACTCACACACCTGGGCATATGAATAACTCAATAAATCTTCGTCAGGTGGGTGTTTGACTTCCATTCCTCCTCCCTGGTGCAACTCTCTGAATTTACCAAACGAATGGGTGGAGAGAGTGGAGAGACTGGACGCAATGAGGCTCTGGAAGTTATCGCCATTTCAGGGCAGTTTATTAGTTATTCTTTTAAAACAGAAATTCTACTCTGGGCAGAGCAGCCTGCGGGCACAAGTACAAAATTATAACATGAAGGCAAACCCTGGAGACAAGTGGGGCAGCAGCAAACAAGATCACAGACTTGAAATCAATCAATGCAAAAACCTTTGAAGGCCTTCCCACCAGGAAAGAAGCATTTCACAGAGCCCCAGAGGTCAGCTCACAGGGGGGTGAGTAAGCCAGATGGGGTGGGGGGCAGGACTCCATCAGCAAGGATCTGTCTTGGCTGGGATTTGCTTTGCCAGGTTCAGCTCAGGTCAGTGCCAAAGGCTTGTACACAAGTGAGCATATTGTAAATTTTAAAAAGCTGTACCATGGGGAAAAAAAAAAAAAGCTGCACCACGAATGCCCCTCTCATCTTGGAGGGGCAGCAAGAGAAACTGGAGGCTTGCCTGACCCCAGCACACACCTTACATCACCAACACTTACCTACAAACTCTGCAGTCTAAGTGTCTCAGAGCTTGGGCACTGGTGCCAAGTGGCCTGGTTGGTTACTAAGCCTGGCCAAGTGGCTTCAATTCTCCATGCCTCAGGTTCCTCAGGTATAAAGTGAGGCTGTGGCAATTCCTACTAGATGAGGCTGATGAGCCAAATAAATAAGATGTTGGGCTTAAAGCAATCTAAACACATGACGTCCCAACAAATTCACATGGAATCCAGACTTTCTGGACCCATGGAGGCTAGATGAAACTATTGCCCTAAGATAATTTTTAAAGCTTAAATCAAAAATGTCCTCTGAAGTCTTCTCAAAATAAAACAAGAGTTTAGCTTAACCGGTAAAGAATGTCTGCCTTGAGCACTGTTCTCTTTTAAGAACTATATATGGTATTAAATTGACAACAGCAACTTGAAAGGTTAGGTAGGAGACTTAAGGGCAGTGTGTTTATGCTAGTGGGGGAGGAGCAACTCTGAAAAGGAGGGTGAGAATGGTTGCACAACTCAAACAATGTGATCAATGTCACTGAATTGTACATGTAGAAATTGTTGAATTGGTGTATTTCTGCTGCATATATTCTCAACAACAAAAATAAAATAAATTATAAAAAAATTAAAAATAAACACTTGATGTCCCAGAAGTAAACCCGATCCCTGAGATAAACATTTGAGTATGATTAGACGGTAAGTCGCCCTGGCAGGGAGCTTGGAAGCAAGACAGTGACAGGAAGAAGCCAGTACGAGAGATGCTATGAACAGGTCACTACTGTGGGCAACTGAGGCTCGCTCCCACCTGGACCTCTGGGACACTACATGGGGCATGTCTCGAAACTGTCTCTCCCAAGGGCCAGAGAGATGGGTTCACATCTACCCACTCCTGCCTGTCATTGGCTGAAGATGGCACCCAGGGGTGTGAACTGCCTGGCGTGTCTGCCCTGCCCCATGCACTGGCTGAGCACACAGGTATGCACAGGTGCAGCGGAAGCCTCAGTGGATACAGGAAGGTGAGTGTGAAGGCACAGGGCTGGGCACCGTCAGTGTCTGCTACAGCCTCTTGCCACGATGGATAAGAGAGAGCAGGCTCCGACAAGGGTCTAAGATCTAAAATCTATAACATACTTCAACATATCAAAAGCAAAAAGCAAATAATCCAATTAAAAAATGGGCAACGGATATGAACAGATACTTCACCAAAGAAGACATTCAGGCTAACAGACACATGAGGAAATGTTCACAATCACTAGCCCTTAGAGAAAATGCAAATCAAAACTACAATGAGAGACCATCTCACCTTAACATTACCGGCACAGATCAAAAAAATAGAGAAACACAGATTTCAGAGAGGTTGCAGGGAGATTGGAACTTTTACACACTGCGGGTGGGAATGTAAAATGGTACAACCACTGGAAAACAAAAATGATATGGCACCTCCTTAAAAAGCTAGAAATAAAAATGCCATACCATCCAGCAATTCCACTCCTAGGAATATATCCTAGAGAAATAAGAGCCATCACACAAATAGACATATGCACACCCATGTTCATTGCAGCATTATTCACAATAGCAAAAAGATGGAAAAAACCTAAGTGCCCATCAACAGATGAATGGATAATCAAATTGTGGTATATACACACAATGGAATACTATGCAACTATAAAGGACAGTGATGAATCCGGGAAACGTCTTACAACATGAGTGAATCTAGAGGGCATTATGCTAAGTGAAATAAGTCAATCACAAAAAGACAAATACTGTATGAGACCACTATTATAAAAAACCCAAGAAAAGGTTTACACACAGGAAAAAAACAATCTTTTATGGTTACGAGGTCGGGGTAGGAAGGGGAAATCACTAACTAGATAGTAAAAAAAAAAAAAAAAATTTTTTTTTTTTTTTTTGATAGTAGACAAGTGTTAATTTTGGCGAAGGGAAAGATGATACTCAGTATAGGGGAAGTCGGCACAACTGGACCAAGACAAAGTCATAGAAGCTTCCTAGACACATCCAAACACCTTGAAGGACTGAGTCACTGGGGCTGAGGGCTGGGGATCATGGTCTCCAGGGACATCTAGGTCAATTGCCATAACATAGTTCATAAAGAAAATATTCTACATCCTACTTTGGTGAGTAGGGATAAGTAGTCTGGGTCTTCAAAGTTTGTGAGTGGCCATCTAAGATATATCTATTTGTTCCATTTGGAGCAAAGGAAAATGAAGAAAACCAAAGACACAAGAAAAATATTAGTCCAAAGGACTAATGGATGACATGAACCACAGCTTCCTCCAGCTGGAGCCCAGAAGTACTTGATGGTGCCCAGCTACCACCATAGACCGCTTCTGTAGGGATCACACTATAAGGTACCCGACAGAGCAAGAGGAAAATGTAGAACAAAATTCAAATTCACAAAAAAAGACCAGACTTACTGGTCTGGCAGAGACTGGAGGAACCCCTGAGACTATGGCCCCTGGACACCCTGCTGACTCAGAACTGAAGCCACTCCCAAAGTCCACCTTTCAGCCAAAGACCAGTCTATAAAACAAACAATAACACATGTGAGGAACGTGCTTCTTAGTTCAATCAAGTAGACCAGACCAAATGAGCAACACCGGCCCAAAACAAAGACTAGGAGGAAGGAAGGGACAGCAAAGCTGGAGGAATAGACACGGGGGACCCAGGGTGGAAAGGGAAACAGGGAGAGTGCTGACACATTGTGGGGATTGTAACCAATGTCAACAAACAATTTGTGTATAAATTTTTGAATGAGAAATTAATTTGTGCTGTAAGTTTTGTGTGTTAAAGCACAACAAAACTTTTTCTAAAAAAGAATGCATATATTTATATATAAAAGGCATAGGGGAAAAAATGGGAAGATATACAGCCTGATACTGATAGTGATTATTTTTTTAAATATTGAAGATTTTTTTCTTTTTTGTAAAAACAAAAAACAGAGCAGGAGGGTTTTGGGTTTTTTTTTTTTTTCCTTCATTTTTTTGTTGTACCTTAGATGAAGGAACAGAACAAACTAGTTTCTCATCAGTACACACATTGTTCTATGACTTTGATTAACAACCCCACGACATGTCAACACTCTCCCTTCTCAACCCTGGGTTCCCTATTACCAGCTATCCTGTTTCCTCCTGTCTTCCAGTCCCTGCCCCAGGGCTGGTGAACCCCTTTAGTCTTTGCCTGAAGGGTGAACTTCACGAGTGACCTCATTACTGAGCTGAAAGGGTGTTCAGAGGCCACACTCTCAGTGTTTCTCCAGTCTCTGTCAGGCCAACAAGTCTGGTCTTTCTTTTTGAGTTAGAATTTTGTTCTACATTTTTCTCCAGCTCTGTCCAGGAAACTCTATCATGATCTCTGTCAGAGCAGTCAATGGTTGTAGCTGGGTGCCATCTTATTGTACTGGACTCAGTCTCGTGGAGGCCATGGTAGATGTGGTCCATTAGTCCTTTGGACTAATCTTTCCCATGTATCTTTAGTTTTCTACATTCTTCCTTGCTCCCAAAGGGGTGAGAACAATGGAGTATCCTAGATGGCTGCTCACAGGCTTTTAAGACCCCAGACGCTACTTACCAGAGTAGAATGTAGAACACATTCTTTATAAACTATGTTATGCCAGTTAAGCTAGATATTCCCTGAAATCATGGTCCCCACAGCCCTCAGCCCAGCAATTCAGTCCCTCAGGGAGTTTGCTTATGTCTACAAAGCTACCATGACCTTGCCTTGTACAAGTTGTGCTGGCTTCCCCTGTATTGTGTACTGTCTTATCCTTCACCAAAGTTACCACTTATCATCTATTAAGTGTTTTTCCATCCTCACCCCTTCCCTCCCTCGTAACCATCAAAGGTTGTTTCTTTTTGTATATAAACCTTTTCATGAGTATTTACAGTAGTGGTCTCATACAATACTTGTTCTCAGTGTGAGTCCTACTTTATTCTTCTTCAACAGTGCTTTACTTCTCTGGGGCTTCTTCCCTTTCCATAAAAAGTTAATGATAAGTTTTTCTATCGCTTTAAAGAATGTTGTTGGTATTTGGATCAGTATGGCATTGTATTTGTAAATCTCTTGGGTAGAATTGTCATTTTCACAATGTTGAGTCTACCTATCCATGAACATGATATGTTTTTCCATTTATGTAGATTTCATTTGTTTTCTTGCAGTAGTGTTTTGTTGTTTTCTTTGTATAGGTCTTTTACATCCCTGGTTGGATTTATTCCCAAGTATTTTTTTTTTTTTTTAGGGGCTATTAAAAATGGTATTGTTTCCAGATTTCCTTTTCCTCATTCACTTTATTGGTGTATAGGAATCCAACTGATTTTTTAATGTCAATCTTGTATCCTGCTACTCTGCTGAATCTATTAGTTTCAATAGTTTTCTTGTGGAGTCTTTTGGGTTTTCTACATATAGTATCATACTGTCCACAAATAGGGAGAGTTTAACTTCTTCATTACCAATTTGGATGCCCTTTATTTCTGTTTCTTGCCTTATTGCTCTAGCTGGAACTTCCAACACAATGTTAAATAGGAGTGGTGCTAAAGGGCATCCTTGTCTTGTTCCTGTTCCCAAGGGGAATGTTTTCAGCCTCTCTCCATTAAGAATGATGTTAGCCATTGGTTTTGCATATATGCCCTTTATTATGTCGAGAAATTTTGCCTCTATATCTATTTTATTGAGAACTTTTATCAGGAATGGGTGTTGGACTTTGTCGAATACCTTTTCTGCATCAATTGAGATGATCATGTGATTATTCTTTTCTTTATTTATGTGGTGGATTACATTGATTGATTACGTTTTCTAATGTTGAATCATCCTAGCATACCTGGTATGAGTCCTACTTGGTCATGGTGTATTATTTTTTTGATATGATGCTGAATTCTATTGGCTAGAATTTTGTTGAGAATTTTTGCATCTATATTCATGAGAGCTATTGGTCTGTAATTTTCTTTTTTTGTGTGTGGTCTCTTTACCTGGTTTTGGTATCATGGTTATGCTGGCTTCATAGAATGAATTCAGAAGTATTGCTGCCCTTTCTATGTTCTGAAATAGTTTGAATAGTACTGGTGTAAGCTCTTCTCTGAACATTTGGTAGAATTCTCCAGTGAAGCCATCTGATCCAGGGCTTTTTTTGGTTGGGAGTTTTTTTAATTACATTTTCAACCTCTTGTTATGGGTCTGTTCAGATTTTCAACATCATTTTGTGTTAGTTTGAGTAGGTAGTGTGTCTCTAGAAATTTGACCATTTCCTATAGGTTTTCAAATTTGTTGGAGTATAGTTTTTCATAATACTCTGTTATGATCGTTTTTATTTCAGTTGGGTCTGTTGTAATGTCCCCCATTTCATTTCTTATATGGGCTATTTGCGTCCTCTCCTGTTTTTCTCTTGTCAATTTGGCCATCGGTTTGTCGATTTTGTTGATCCTTTCAAAGAACCAACTTTTGGTTTTGTTGATCCTTTCTATTGTTTTCCTATTCTCTATTTCATTTATTTCTGCTTTGATCTTTATTATTTCCTTTCTTCTGGAGGCCGTGGGCTTTTTCTGCTGTTCTCTTTCTACTTGTTCAAGTTGTGTAGCTAATGTTTTGAGTTTGTCCCTTTCTTCTTTTTTGAAGTGTGCATCTATTGCTATAAATTGACCTCTGAGGCCTGCCTTTGCTGTGTCCCAAAGGTTTTTGTAGGATGTGTTTTCACTCTTGTTTGATTCTAGGAATTTTTTTATTCCATCTCTGATTTCTTCTATTACCCAGTGGTTTTTAAGCAGGGTGTTATTCAGTTTCCATGTAATTGGTTTTTTTTGTTTTTTTGTTTTTTTTTTCCTTACTCTTTCTGTTGTTAATTTCTACCTTGATGGTGTCATGGTCAGAGAAGATATTTTGTATTATCTCAATGTTTTGGATTTTGTTGAGGCTTGCTCTGTGGCCTAAGATGTGGGAAAGAGAGCAGGTTTTGAAGCCAGGCTGCCTGGGGTTAAATCCCAGCTCCACCACCTATTGGTCATTGAATTTTAGGAGAATGGGAGCGGCAAGAGGCCCCAAATAAAAACCAGGGGCTGTTGGAAAAGAAGGACGTGAAGGCAAGCACCAAAGACCCTGACACCAGGCCACAATGAACATTACCAGTTGTCTCTGAGAAACATAAGCAATTCATAATGAAAAACACAAGTGTGTTTTATAAGCAAGAGTTATATACAACTGGGCCAATAAGCAACATCATGATAAATGAAGAAAATACTGAAATTGTCAAGAATTTCATTTTACTTGGATCCACAATCAACATCCATGAAAGCAGCACTCCCAAAATCAGACAACATATTACATTACAAAAATCTGCTGCAAAGGAACCCTTCAGAGTGTTAAAAAGCAAAGATGTCACTTTGAGGGTTAACGTGCACCTTACCCAAGCTATGGTATTTTCAATTGCCTCATACGCATGCAAAAGCTGGAGAATGAATAAGGAAGACTAAAGAAGAATTGATGCCTTTGAACTATGGTGTTGGTGAAGAATACTGAATACACCATGGACTGTCAGAAGAAAAAACAAATGTGTCTTGGAAGAAGTACATCCAGAATGCTCCTTCATCTCAGATACTATGGACATGTTATCAGAAGGGACCAGTCCCTGGAGAAGGACATCATGCTTGGTAAAGTAGAGGGTCAGTGAAACAGAGGAAGACCCTCAACCAGATGGACTGACACAGTGGTTCCAACAATGGGCTCAAACATAGCAACAATTGTGAGGATACAGGAGCAGGGAGCATTTTGTTTTGTTGTACATAGGGTCACTATGAGTCAGAGCTGACTCAATGGCACCTAACAACAACAAACAACAACATCTGTGAAATGGCCCAACTAACAAGCAGAGAGAACCCACTGAGCCTCATCTAAAGCAGTGATTCTCCAGAGTCAGGGTGCATCGGGGTCACCAGGGAGGGTGGCTAAAAATGCAGACTCCTGGGCTCCAGCACCAGAAACTCCAATGCAGCAGGTCTCTAGTGGAGCCCAGGAATCCACATTTTAGCCAAGTCTCCAGGTGATTTGATGCAGGTGAGCCAAGGACCACATCTTCCAGAAACACACTTCTAAATAAATCCAAAGGCTTTGGTTATGAAAATCTCCTGGCAATACCAGGTGGGCACAAGACCTTTAGGGAGGAGTCACAGGGTCATTCAGCATTTAAAACACATGCCTGTATGTGAATATGCACACAATATGTATACACGCACACACCGACCATGTTTCCAAACAGAGCTTGGAAAACCAACTATGTTTGCTCAATAAAATGAATGACTCTTCTCTGGATATGCTCAAGAAGTTATCAAAGAACAATTCACAGGCTCTACCACCTCAGCCGCCCCTCCCTCACACCCTCTACCCGCTCAAATAAAACCTCTTGAGAATGAGCCACAGTTAATTAGGCTGGTGGTGATCTGCTGACGAAGTGCTGGTCATGCAAGCGAAACTGCCTGAAGGCAGATTCAATTTATGGGTCCAATTTTTCCAGGACTGCAAAGAAAAATGTCTGCAGGAGAAGAGAGGCCAGATGCCACATGCCTGGGTGAGAAGGATGGCAGCCAGGTTCCACGAGGTAGAACTTGGAGTTTGGATGGAGGGGGAGGGCTGGCTCTTCAAATGCCATGGTTTCCTCTCAATAGGACTCAGCCCCTCCCACTCTCTCCACTGAGTAAGGGGAGCCTCTCCCAGGCCCTTCAGCCACTCTGACAGATGCTCCTGACTTTCAGCTTCTGAAGGTGAAGGTAGCTGTAGTTCCCACCCACTTCAGCTGAGCGTCCCCATCCATCCCCAGATAGTCGAGAGGCCGGCTAGGTTTGAGGATGTCAGAGCTGGGGAATTCTTCTTCTGATGTGCACAACTGTGTCACGGGTCCTTTCAAACCTCGCGGCTCAAAGCCAGGTCCTTGGACCAGCAGCAGCAGTATCACCTGGGAGCTTGCCAGAAGTGCAGAACCTCAGGTCCCACCCCAGACCCACTGAATCAGAATCTGCATTTTCATAATATCCCTTGGCAACCTGGAAAACCAAAACAAACCAGTCACCATCACGTCAATTTTGACTCACGGAGACCACACGTGTGTCAGAGTAGCTCCACAGGGTATTTAATGGCTGTGATCTTTGGAAGCAGACTGCCAGGCCTTTCTTCCGAGGCACCTCTGAGTGGATTCAAACCACCCACTTTTCAGTTAGTAGCCACTGTCTTCTCCACGTGTAGAGATACCTCTCTTAGAAAGTGTGGGGGTCGAATGAGTTACAGACCCCCAGGTGTCTCCATGGCCCCCATCCCAGATCTCCCCAGGAGGCAGTGTTCAGAGCTTTTCCTTAGAATATTCTTATTTCTATACTGATGGAAAATTGATCATTTTCATACTGTCTCAAAAGGGAAAGAATTGTGTTTGGCAATTTACCTAGATGATGTCACCTATTTTAAACCATTCTTATGAGGTCTCAGACCACTGGGCCACAGACCAAAACTGGCTGCAGACGGGTTAGGGTTTGCCTGCACAACGTGTTCATTATTTTGTAATTATTTGCTTGCTGGGGGCCACTGAGTCAATTCTGACTCACAGTGACTCCATGCGACAGAGTAGCACTGCCCCATAGGGTTTTCTTGGTTGTAATCCTTACAAGAGCAGGTCACCAGGTCTTTCTCGTGCAGAGCCACCAGGTGGGTTCGATTAGCAGCCGAGTACTTAACCATCGAACCACCAGGACTCCTATTTTGTTGTAGTTGCTTTTAGGTACCATGGAGTCAGTTCCGACTCATAGTCACCCTATATACAAAAGAAGGAAACACTGCCTGGTCCTGTGCCATTCTCACCATTTTTATGCTTCAGCCTACTGTTGCAGCCACTGTGTCAATGAGTTGCAAATAATTTTAAAATGAAGAGATTCCACCTTTTCCTAAAATCTTATTTCCATGAAAACGTTGTTGTTAGTTGCTATCAAGTTGGCTCCGATTCCTGGTGACATCATGTATAACTAAACGAAACGTTGCCTGGTCCTGCGCCATCTTCACCATCACTGGTACGTTTGAGTCCATTGCTGCAGTTATTGTGTCAGTCCATCTCATCAATAAGTAAGAAAACCCTCTGCAAACATGCTAAGTGAAAAAGTCAGACACAAAATGACAACTATCGTACGATCTCACTTACATGAGATGTCTAGAACAGCAAATCCATAGACAGGAAGTAAAGTAGGGGCTCTAAGTCGGAATCTACTTGACAGCAACAGGGTTTTTTAGGGGCTGGAGGGAGGGGGAAATGGGAAGTTATTGCTTAAGGGGTACGGGGTTTCAATTTGGGGTGATAAGAAACTTTTGGAAATAGAGGTGATGGTTCACAACAGTGTAAATGTACTTAAAGCTACTGAATTGTACACTTAAAAATAGTTAAAACGGTCCATTTTATGTTACGGATATCTTACCACTATGAAAAAGAAAAAAAATCTCATTTCTAGCTTCTACTGAACAATCAGAAAACACGGCCAGTCGGCTGAAGCTGTCCCTCTAGAAGGGACCTCTGCTTGCCCCATCCCATCCTGCCCCGGGGGCAGTTGAGTTGGCAACATCACCGTATTTATGGCATGTCCCTTCGGGAAACTGAGGGAATGGCCGCCTCCCTCCCACGTCTCCTATACCAACCACACTTATCTCCAGCCTCTTTCTCACCCTCCTCCCTGGGCCTCCCCCCCACGCCCCACGGAAATGCCACCCCTCTCCCCCGCCTCAGGCCTTTGCAGGGGTGTGGTTTGCTCTTCCAGGGACATCTTCCCTCCCAAGCCCTGAGCCAGCCTCCGTCCTCCTTATCCTCCAGGTCTCAGCCCAGCCATCGCTGCTCCCTGCCCTAGACCCCCATTAGGGAATACTTGTCTTTTTGTGTGTGTGTGTGGTAGAATACATATAACAAAAGGTTTGCCATTTCCACCATTTTTAAGTGTACGATTTTTAAGTGTACGGAAGTCACAGCAACCATCACCACTACCAATTGCCAAAAAGTTTTTCATCACACCAAGCAGAAACTCAGTGCCCCTTTACTCCCCACTGTCCCTTCCGCCTGCCTCTGATAACCACGAATCTACTTTTGTCTCTATATATTCGCCTGTTCAAGGTATTTCACATAAAGGGGATCATACAGTGTTTGTCCTTTTGTGACTCATGTATTTATAGCATATACCTTGGAACTACCTTGGAAACCCTGGTGATGTAGTGGTTAAGTGCTACGGCTGATAACCAAAGGATCGGCAGTTCGAATCCGCCAGGCGCTCCTTGGAAACTCTATGGGGCAGTTCTACTCTGTCCTATAGGGTCGCTATGAGTCAAAATCGACTCGACGGCACTGGGTTTGGTTTTAATTTGGTTCCCCCCACTGCATGTAAACTCCGAGAGGGAAAGATCCTGCCTATTTTCCCACCACTTTATGTACTTGTTGATGTTGTTTTTGTTAGATGCCATCATTTTATATAGCAGGCACTCAAGTATTTGTTGAATGAATGAATGCCCAAAAGAATGAATGGAAAGGAATGAGGAAGGAAGAAGGAACAGGGGCAGAAAGTAAAGGAAGATGGGAGGGAGAAAACAGTATCCCTCACACCCTAGATTTATAGGGACATATGCTGTTTTTTATGCTGTGGCAAAGGAGCGCTGGTGGTGCAACTGTTAAGCACTCAACTGCTAACCAAAACATTGGTGGTTCAAACCCACCCTCAGCAGCTCTGAGGTTGAAAGACCAATCTGCTCCGATAAAGATTACAGCCTAGAAAACTCTAGGGCCAGTTCTACTCTGTCACATGGGGTCGCTATGAGTCAGAATCTACTCGACAGGACCTAACAAAAACAGCAACACGCTGTGGTGAGAGATACTTTAAACAAAACGCAGTCGTTGCCTGAGATTGTCAAGAAGTGCTCAAAGTGTTTTTTCCCCTCTCTTGATCAATACTGCATCTCAGCGCCAGCTCCTGTCTCATTAGCATTTATCGCCAACACTGCCTGACTCTGGATTCTGGTCCATCTTGCAAGAAGCCTGTTTAACATCCGGGCAAGGATGATGGGATCCTTCTCATCTGTATCTCACTGAGCAGCACCAGGTTGATCAGCTTGCCTGGAGCTCCCCTCACCCTTTGGAATTATATAAATTCTAAGACTCCATCATAATCCAGGCTGACATTCCGTCTTCCTCTACTGTGCCACCTTTCCTGCTGACAGAGAAGGGTGCCTTCACGGCCCTGCCTGACAGTGATATATAAACAGGCGATGCTGTCCATTCTCAAGGGCGGGAGTTGACAGACATCGAGAGCAGTTTCTATGTGCGGGGCAGAGCTTCCTTTGCAGAGGGTGTGAAGGGGGCTGTGGGTCAATTCAGGGCCTCCCAGGAGATTTCCTCCACTGCAGTCCCATTAGGGGAGCTGTGGGCATCTGTCACGGGCCCTGTGGAAGGGGCCCTCGGAGTGATCCCCTCATGCTCACAGCTTTGCGGAGAAGAACCCAGAGACTTCCGGGTTAGTAGCTTTCTGTTTCCAGCTGACCTTGATTTCTCCCTCCCTTGTTATGAAGTATACTCCTTGCCCCATGAGCAACAGGAAGCAATTTGCCTGCACCGCTGCTTGGTCACTTGGTTCTCGGCACATCACCACCAGCTTCTCTGGGCCTCCTTCTGCAGAGCAGGGAACGTGTCCATTTGTTTCCAAGAGCCCCTGCAGATGCCACAAAAAGCATCAGCACTTAAAGACTGTTTTCTCTCTGGGTGTTGTCTGATTGCAGGCTTGTTTTTCTTTGGTCTGCACAGCCATTGGGAAGGAACATCTTGGGTGTTTCTCAGTTCCAGTGACCCCACCACCGCTTCTGGCTCACCTGCAGCTCTGACTGGGCAGCTGGTGATTCCAACCCGCAGCTAGCTGGAGGGGCTCTGGTTGGAAGGAGGAGGGCTGGGGGGGGGGGGTGGTCACTGGCACCATCTCAGGAGGAAGCAGGGACGAGAAGCAAAGAATCTAAATGATCTGGTCTAGTTGGGAAGGCACAGCCCAACAGAAACAAAATGGACAAAGCTTTTCACACTTCTCTCTCAGCCTCCTCCATCCTAGCCCCTTGCCAGGCAAACAGAACCTCTGAGCTGCACTCGTGTTATAATCCCCCGAGACCTGCTCTGCCTCCAGGAAGGAAGTTGTGGGAGGCAGAATTCTAAGAGGCCCCAAGATCCCAGCCACATGGTGTTTGTCATCTGTATAATCCCCACTCCTTGGGAGTGGAAGGATCTGTAATTAGGTTACAGGGCAAAGGCTAAGAGATTTTGCAGGTGTAATTTAGGTCACTAATCAGTTGTCAGGAGCCCTAGTGGCATAGTGGTTAAGAGCACAGCTGCTAACCAAAAGGTCAGCAGTTCAAACCCTCCAGGTGTACCTTAGAAGCCCTATGGGGCAGTTCTATTCTGTCGTATAGGGTTGCTACGAGTTGGAATCATCTAAACGGAAACAGGTTTGGTTTTGGTTAATCAGTTGTCAAAAGAGACTCTGAAACTTGACCTTTAACGTAGAGTACCTAAAGTGAATGGAAAAAATGAAGTAAAAGAGCTGAAAAGAAGATTTCAAAGGGCAGCTCAAGAAGACAAACTAAAGTATTATCACGAAATGTGCAAAGACCTGGAGTTAGAAAACTGAAAAGGAAAAACACGCTCAGCATTTCTCAAACTTAAAGAACCGAAGAAAAAATTCAAGCCTCGAGTTGCAATATTGAAGGATTCTACGGGGAAAATATTAAATGATGCAGGAAGCGTCAAAAGACCACGGAAGGAATACACAGTCACTGTACCAAAAAGAATTGGGCTACATTCAGCCATATCAGGAGGTAGCATATGATCAAGAACCAATGATACTGAAGGAATAAGTCCAAGGTGCACTGAGGGTACTGATGAAAAACAAGGTTCCAGGAATTGACGGAATACCAGTTGAGATATTTAAACAAAGAGATGCAAAGTTGGATGCACTCACTCTTCTATGCCAAGAAATTTGGGAGACAGCCACCTGGCTAACCGACTGAAAGAGATCCCTATTTGTGCCCATTCCAAATAAAGGTGATTAAACAGAATGCAGAAATTATCAAACAATATTATTAATATCACACACAAGTAAAATTTTGCTGAAGATAATTCAAAAGCAAGTGCAGCAGTACATCGACAGGGAACTGCCAGAAATTCAAGCCAGATTCAGAAGACATGGAACAAGTAACATCACTGTTGGTGTCAAATGGATTGTGGCTGAAAGCAGAGAACACCAGAAAGACGTTTACCTGTGTTTTATTGACTACGCAAAGGCATTCGACTTGTGTGGATCATAAGAAATTATGGATAACACTATGAAGAATGGGAATTCCAGAACACTTCATTGTGTTCATGAGGAATCTGCACATAGATTAAAGGGGCAGTCATTGGAACAGAACAAGAGGATACTGCATGGTTTAAAGTCAGGAAAGGTGTGGATCAGGGTTGTATCCTTTCACCATGCTTATGTAATCTGTACACTGAGCAAATAATCCCAGCAGCTGGACTATGAAGAAGAATAGGGCATCAGCATTGGAGGAAGACTCATTAACAACTTGCGTTATGCACATGACACAAGCTTGCTTGCTGAAAGGGAAGAGGACTTGAAGCACTTACTGATGAAGATCAAAAACCACAGCCTTCAGTATGGATTACACCTCAACATAAAGAGAACAAAAATCATCACAACTGGACCAATAAACAACATCATGATAAACGGAGAAAAGATTGAAGTTGTCCAGGATTTCATTTTACTTGATCTACAATCAAAGGTCAGGGAAACAGTAGTCAAGTAATCAAAAGATGCATTGCATTGGGCAAATTAGCTGCAAAAGACCTCTTTAAAGTGTTGAAAAGCAAAGATGTCACCTTGAAGACTAAGGGGCGTCTGACCCAAGCCGTGGTGTATTCAATCACTTCCTATGCATGTGAAAGCTGGACAGTGAATAAGAAAGACCAAAGAAGAATTGAAGCTTTTGAATTGTGGTATTGGCAAATAATATCAAATATAGCATGGACTGCCAGAAGAACGAACACATCTGTCTTGGAAGAAGTACAATCAGAATGCTCCTTAGAAGTGATAATGGTGAGACTTCGTCTCATGTACTTTGGACATGTTATCAGAAGGGACCAGTACCTGGAGAAGGACATCATGCTTGGTAAAGTAGAGGGTTAGCAAAAACGAAGACCTTCAACAAGATGGATTGACACAGTGGCTGCAAGAATAGGCTCAAACATAGCAACAATTGTGAGGATGGCGCGGGACTGGGCAGTGTTTCATTCTGTTATACACAGGGTCTCTATGAGTTGAAACTGACTCACCAGCACCTAACAACAGCAACAACAACAATCAGTTGACTTTGAGTTAATAAAAAGGGAGATTGCCCTGGATGGGCCTGACCTAACCAGGTGAGTCCCTTAAAATAAGGTGAAATTTTACTGGCGTCCAAGGAGAAGCAAACAGCCATGTTGTGAACTGTTCATGGGAAGCAACAGCCTCTGCAAGCTGAGAGCTTCGTCTAACAACCACAAGAAACAAACTTCTGTCAACAAACTGAAGAGCCTGAAAGAAGATCCTGAGCCTCAGATGAGATCCCTGCCCCAGCCAACACCTTGGTTGCAGCCTTGTGAGTCCCAGAGCAGAGGACCCAGCTAAGCTGTGCTCAGACTCCTGACCCACAGAAACTGTGGAATAATAAATGCATGTCATTTTAAGCTGCTAAATTTTTGGCAATTTGTGACGTAGCAATAGAAAACTAACACAAAAATAAGCCAATGCTGTTGGCCATTATATGGCATTACTTCCATTCCCTTTTACTTACTTAATCTTTACCTCAGCCCTGAAATATGGATGCTATTAACCCCATTTGTTACAGATTAGGCTGAGGCCAAGGGACATGATGGAACTTAGCAAAGGCCACCTCTCTATCTGGTGGCCAAGCTAGAACTCAGCCCCAAATCTACCCAACTAAAGTCCACACCAAGTTGTGTCCTTCTCCCCATCTCCCCTCTTCAGAATGCTTGTTCCTGCAGTGATTGATCCCAACCAAGTGCTAAAAGTTATTGAGCTCTGGTTTTGACGAAATTTAGTAACCATTCCCCCAAATCGATAATAATAATAAAACCAGTTGCCATGGAGTCAATTATAACTCATGGAGAACTCCTGTGTGTCAAAGTACAACTGTACTACATAGGGTTTTCAATGGCTGATTTTTTTTTTTTAGGTAAATTGCCAGGCCTTTCTTCTGAGGCACCTCTGGGTAGATTCGAACTGCCAACCTTTCAGTTAGTAGCTGAGCACTTAACTATTTGCAGCTTTCAAGGACTCCAAATAATAATAATATAATAAGATCTACCCCAGTGATTATAGGGTATCCCAGTGATTAACACACAAGGTCTCAGAAATACTTTCTGTTATTAAGGAGTTCTCTGCTGCTAAACGAAAAATCGGTGGTTAGAACCCCCAAAGCGGTGCCACAGGAGAAAGACCTGGCAGTCTGCTCCCACAAAGATCACAGCCTAGAAAACCCTATGAGGCAGTTCTACTCTGTCATATGAGGTCGCTATGAGTGGAAAATCAACTCAATGACACCTAACAACAACATTATTATTATTATTGTCATCTCCATTTTATAGGTGAGTAGATGAGGAAACCGAAGCATGAGAAGGTAAAGAACCTGGCTCAAGGTTGCACAGCTGAAAAGTGGTAACAACAGCAACTGAACCCAAACAGACTAACTCTAGCACCCGTACATCTAACCATCACACCATAAAACCCTTTGCACTGGAGCCAATTCTGACTCATAGCAACCCTATAGGACAGAGTAGAACTGCCCCCTAGGGTTTCCAAGGGTGTAATCTGTACGGAAGCAGACTTTCTTTTGCAGAGCAGCTGGTGGGTTCAAACCTGCAGCGTTTTAGTTAGCAGCTGAGCGTCTAACCACTGCGCCATCAGGGCTCCTTCATCACATCCTACTCTTCTCTGATAAAAGGCTTAAGTTTGACATTTGGAGACATAATGTACATATCTTCTATGAGGGTCTATGGATTACAATTTGCTTCAGAACCTGGGGGGAGGGATCACAAATTAGTAACTACATTTAAAGGAGGTCTACTGTAGAACTCAAGTCCACCCAAAGACACCTCAAAAGAAAGGCCTGGCAATCTACTCTCAAAAAATCAGCCATTGAAAGTTCTATAGAGCACAGTTCTACTCAGACACACATGGGTTCACCATGAGTTGGAGTCTACTGGGCAGCAACTGGCTTGATTTCTTTTTTTTTTTTTTTTCTGTTTCACAGCTGGGGGTAGTCAATGAGGCTGTTCACGGACATGTGGGTTCTCTTTCCAGGCACGTGGAAGTTGGGCATGGCCATGTGATCTGTTTGTCGAATGAAGCATGAGCAGAAGTAACATGTATTACTTTCAGGTGGAAGTGTTAAGAGACTCTGTGTGAATCACCACACGCCTTTACCTTGTGATGTTGATCAAAGAAACATGTAGAGACAGAGTCGCCAACAGCCTGGATCCCTGGGCTACGACCTTGACCAGACCACCCCCCACCACTCTCCTGACACACATGGACATGTAACATCATGAAGAATAAACCCTGTTGTGTGAGAAAAAAAAAACCCGTTGCCAATCCAGTCGATTCCAACTCATAGCAACCTTGTAAGCCACCGAGATTTGGGGATTGTCGTCACTGCAGCATAACGCAAACTATCCTGACTAATACACTGCTCTAACTAGGGCTTCTCACTGAAAACAAAGGCATTTTTAAAGTTAATGGCACTGTAAATAAAAGAGCTAATACTAATGGAATCTGCCACTTTGTCAAGCTAACGAACCCAAACAAAGCCAACAGCCACAAGCTAAAAGAAACAAATCATTAGATTGAAAAGAGAACTGTCAAAACAGGCACAACTGAGTAATGCAGTGATGGGTGATGAACATCAGGCAAGACACAGATGTTGTCATCATCATCACTGATTGTATGCCTAACTGTACATAATATCTGACTAAGAAAAACACAAAATGTTTATGCAATAAGCAGTCCTGCAGTTCAGAGAAGGCACTTGTCATTTATTTACCTATTCATTCTAGATTTATTTACTGAGCAATTATTATGTGACAGGCACTGTGATGGGTGCTGGTGATATGATGATGAACAAGACAGGCATGGCTCTGCCCTCGAGGAGCTTATGGACTACTGGGGGGAGACAAGCAAAAAATAAGGAAAATCTGTGAGGGGGACAGCAATAGGCTGAGGCGGTGAGTAATAGGAAGAGCTCACTTTAGAAAAGGTGCTGGGAAAAGACTTCTTTGTGCAGGTGACATTTAAGCTGAGACCTAAAGGATGATAAAAGGCTGGTTTGGGCAGGAGTAGAGGAAAATCCCACCACTCATCTGACAATTTGTCTTACTGTGGTGGTTTGCTTGTTGCTGCAATGCTGGAAGCTATATTACCAGTATTTTGAATACCAGCAGGGTCACCCATGGTAGATAGGCTTCGGCAGAGCTTCCAGACTAAGGCAGACTAAGAAGAAAGGCCTGGTGATCTATTTCTGAATATTAGCCCAAGAAAACCTTATGGATCACAACAGAACACTGTCCAACTCGCTTGCTTTGGACACATCATCAGGAGAGATCAGTCACTGGAGGACGTCATGTTTGGTGAAGTAGAGGGCCAGCAAGGGCGAGGGAGACCCTCAGTGAGATAAACTGGCACGATAGCCACACGGTGGACTCGAACAAGCGGGCGATCGTGAGGACAGTGCAGGACCAGGCAGTGCTTTGTTCTGTTGTACAGAAGATCTCCATGAGCCAGAGTCAACTCAACGGCAGCTATCTATCTAGGGGAAAATCGCTCCAGGTTAGGGAAGCAGCAAGCACACAGGCCCTGGGGTAGGAAAAGCTTAGAGGTTTCAAGGATCCAAAAGGAAGCAAGGGTGACTGAAGCAGAGAAGGCAAAGGGGAGGGAGACAGGAGGAGGTTGGAGAGATGGGTAGAAGCTAAGAGGTGACTCAGGGTCTAAACTTTATTCTACATGCAAAGGGAAGCCCAAGCAGGGATGACCCCAATTTACACCCTACGACCAATGTATCAGCCAGGTGAGAGATAGGTTGCTGAGGGCTGAAAGCAGGAGCAGGAAGACCAGTTAGGAGCTAATATGTGGTGCTGCCCGGATGAAGGTAAAGGCAGTAAAGATGGAGAGAATGGATGCCTCAAGAAAAAGTTTAGAATCACAGGACTTTCTGATGGAGGGAAGAATAAGAGGCAAAGGCTCAGTTGCTCTTGAACAACTGGCTCGATGGAGGTGCCATCTAGGGGATAGACTGAGCACAGGTAGAGAGGGAGATGAAAAGCAAGAGTTTGGCTTTGGATATGTCACGTTTGAGATGTCCAGGAGTTGACAAGTGGAAAAACCAAGAAGAAAGGTGAATTAGAAGTCCAGTGTTCAAAGAAGAAGTCTGAGCTGAAGCCAGACATTTGGGAGTCATCAGCCAGGGAATGGCATTGGAAGTTGTGGGAATGGATGTGTCACCTAGCAAGCAAGTCTAGAGAGAGAAGGAATAGGCTGAGTCAAAAGTCAACATTTAAAAGGTGATTGTGCTGAAAGAAGTTTCCTGAGTAAACTGAATGCTTCGACGGCCAGCATAGCAGGGGCGGGGGCTTGGGGACCATGGTTTCAGGGGAAATCTAGGTCAATTGGCATAATAAAATCTATTAAGAAAACATTTTGCATCCCACTTTGGAGAGTGGCATCTGGGATCTAAGATGCATCAATTGGTCTCAACTCACCTGGAGCAAAGGAGAATGAAGAACACCAAAGACACAAGGTAATTACTAGCCCAAGAGACGGAAAGGGCCACATAAACCAGAGACTACATCAGCCTGAGACCAGAAGAACTAGATGGTGTCCGGCTACAACCGATGGCTGCCCTGACAGGGAACACAACAGAGAGCCCCTGAGGGAGCAGGAGAGCAGTGGGATGCAGACACCAAATTCTCATAACAAGACGAGACTTAATGGTCTGAGACTAGAAGGACCCCGGAGGTCATGATCCCCAGACCTTCTGTTAGCCCAAGACAGGAAACATTCCCAAAGCCAACTCTTCAGACAGGGATTGGACTGGACTATAGGATAGAAAATGATACTGGTAAGGAGTGAGCTTCTTGGATCAAGTAGACACATGAGACTATGTGGGCAGCTCCTGTCTGGAGGGGAGATGAGAAGGGAGAGGGGGACAGAAGCTGGCTGAATGGACATGAAAATAGAGGGTAGAGAGAAGGAGTCTGCTGTCTCATGAAGGAGAGAGCAATTAGGAGTATATAGCAAAGTACATATAAATTTTTGTATGAGAGACTGACTTGATTTGTAAACTTTCACTGAAAGCACAACAAAAATTAAAAAATGTATATTAATAAAAGATATTTTAAAAATGAAAAAAAAAAAGGTAATTGTGCTGAACAGGTGAAGACCTTGTCTAATGCCATTCCTCTACCTCCCAATTCCCGTGTTATCCATTGAATTTTGTCCCCCAAAAGGTATGTTCAAGTCCTGACGCCCCCCCTCCCAATTAACCTATAAATGTGACCTTGTTTGGAAACAGGGTCTTTGAAGATGTCAACATGAGTTCACATGAGGTTATACCAGAGTAGTCCAGGCCGTGATCCCATCTGAGGAGAAACTCAGAAGCAGGCAGGGGAAGGGCAGCCTGTGCAGAAGCATCTACAAGCCAAAGGACACCTGGGACTACCGGAAGCCAGGAGAGGCAAGAAAGATCTTCCCCTAGAGCAATGGGAGGAACAGAGTGCCATCCAAACCCTGAATTCAGACTACCAGCCTCCAGAACTGCAAAATGATTACGTGTCTGGTCTTGTGAGCTGCACAGTTTGTGGTACTTTGTCACAGCAGCTCCGGGAAACGAAGACACCCCACATTGTGCCTAGAGGGGATCAGACTGAGGAGTCTTTCAATGGACCCCGACATGTCTCTTTTTCTGAGATGTCCTCTGAAATTCCCCTCCCATACTTCGTGAAATGGGATTCTCGACATGCTTGCCTTTTTTTCCCCATCCAGTCTAAGCAAAAAAAAAAAAAAAAACACACTTTTGACTAGGAGGGAATAAGGAAGCATGTAGTATCTGTTCTGCACCGCTAATTCCATCAAAGATTTCTCATTATTCACGGATGGCAGTTTAATTTTCTTCTTCACCTTTCCCAGAACAGCCCAAGCCTTAATTACTGACCTCTTCACTCCCCTAACCCCCTTGGTTCCCCCGCCTCGGATCTCAGAATTTCTGCTCAGAGAATGAACTGCAGGAGCCTCACCTGGGAATAGAGGTTGTTTCTGGCAACGTGTCTTCCCCTCCAATCCCCATCAGAAAAGTCAGAGACTGCTTGGCATCAAATATGAAACTCAAGCTTGACAAATACGCTTCTGGAGTCTTTCTTTCCCTCTAGCCTGTGGCTTAACAGGTGAACAATGGCCGCAGAGAAGCCTCCCCAAATTCTCAAGAGGCCAGTCTCTCTAAGGCACTGATGAATCATACTTGCTTTCTCCTGCCTAAAGAGGGGCATGTGAGAGTGTTGCTGGACTGCATTTGCAGAATGACACATCTGTTCCTTTCCCATTGCTGTCCAGTCAATTCCAACTCACAGCACCCCCATGTGTTACACAGTAGAACTGCCCCGTAGGATTATCTTGGCTATAATATTGAAGTTATCAAGGATTTCATTTCACTTGGATCCATAATCAACGCCCATGGAAGCAGCAGCCAAGAAATCAAATGACATATTCCACTGGGCAAATCTGCCACAAAAGACCTCCTTAAAGTGTTCAAAAGCAAAGATATCATTTTGAGGACTAAGGTGCACCTGACCCAAGCTATGGTGTTTTCAATCGCCTCATATGCATGAGAAAGCTGGACAATGAATTAAAAGACTGAAGAAGAATTGATGCCTTTGAATTGTGGTGCTGGTGAAGAATATTGAAGGTGCTATGGAAAAAAATTTTTTTTTTCTATGGACTGCCAGAAGAACGAACACGTCTGTCTTGGAAGAAGTACAGCCAGAATGCTCCTCAGACGCCAGGATGGTGAGACTTCCTCTCATGTACTTTGGACATGTTATCAGAAGGATCAGTCCCTGGAGAAGGACATCATGCTTGGTAAAGCAGAGGGTCAGTGAAAAAGAGGAAGACCCTCAACTAGATGGATTGACACAGTGGCTCCAACAATGGGCTCGAACACAGCGATGACTTAGAACGGTGCAGGGCTGGGCAGTGTTTCATTTTGTTGTACACAGGGTCACTGTGTGTTAGAACTAACACCTAACAACAATAACAACCATCTTTATGGAGGCAGATCACCAGGCCTCTCTTCCACCGTGGCTGGGTATATTCAAACAGTCAACCTATGGGTTAGTAGTCGAGCATAAACCGTTTGCATCACCCTGGGGCTTGGCATCTCTTCCTAGGGGCCATGCTTTGAGAAGGAATGGACAAACTCTGAGCATTCAGAAAACAGTTATCACAATGGGGAAGAAGCTCAAAACCACACTAAATGAGCAACGACGTTAGAGATGTCCAGGTTGGAGGATAGTCTGGAGCATGGGTCAGCAAACTAGGGTCCCCAGGACAAACACAAGCTGCTGCCTGTTTGTAAATAAAGCTTACTGGAACATGGCCACGCCCATTCATTTATGTATTGTCTATGACTCCTGTCTTGGTACGAGGGCAGGGCTGAGTAGTTGCAACAGAGATAGTATGGCCCTACAAGGTCTAAAATATTTCTTATCTGGCCTTTTAAAGAAAAACCTTGTCGACCCTTGTTCTTGAGAAGGGAAGGAAAGAGAGAGAATGAGAGAGGAAGGGAGGGAGGAGAGAAAGGAGGGAGGGAGGGAAGGAGAAGGGGACAAAGGAGGAAATGTCTTTATTCAAATACCTGTTGTAAGAAAGACGAACTAGACTTGTCCAGCAGGGCCTGAGCAATCAGACTAGGAGCAAAGGATTGAAGTTACAGGACAAGAGTTGGGCTGAATAGAAGGATGAACTACCCAGCAGGTGCTGAATCCACACTGGAGTGGCTGTCTTGAAGCAATGAGGATGATGCCATGGAAATATTCACATGGGATACGTGAACTGAGGGCCCCAGAGGCGTGCAGGGTTAGCTAAAGATTTTGCTAAAGGAAGCATCCAATGAAAGGGGTTTTGAAGGCAGGGTAAGGCTGGAGAAAGGGCTATGGCTACAGAGACCTGAGAGGAGAAAATCTGGGGTGGGAGACAGAGTGATAGGGCCATAGGGGGAGGAACTTCAGGGAAGACGGACGTTTTGCCGTGTGGTGTTCGAAGTCATCTCTCCTTCGGTGTCCTCCTGACATCTCAGTGCTTCTGGGGTTGTATTTGTGGGGATTTGGAGGAAGGAATGAGCCTTGGGTGGCACAAATGGTTTGCTCTCGGCTACTAACCTAAAGGTCGCCAGTTCAAAGCCACCCAGTGGTACTGCTGAGGAAAGCCCTGGTGATCTGCTTCTGTAAAGACTACAGCCGAGAAAACCCTATGGAGCACTTCTACTCTGTAACACATGGGGTCGCCATGAGCTGGAATCAGCCTGATGGCTATGGGTTTGGTTTTAGAAGAGGGGATATGATGCAGTGAGATCTGTCTCAGAAAATAGCAGATTAGCCCAGGAGACCTGGGTATGTTCAGATCAAACGAACACTTCTGGTCATGTCCCTGATGCTGGGAGACTCTTCATACGGCTGACTCCCTTCCTCATCCCCGTGTTGGTGCTCCCTGTACTCCTGTTCTTGTTTCAGGGTTTGCTTGTGGGGAAAACCAGGCTAAATCATGGTCCCTTTTCTTACCTAGACCAATAATATTTGGGTTTCTGTCACGGGTAACCAAGAGTCCTCACTATTACCTTCTGAAATGATTCCTAAAATGTGTTTGGAATTTCCCCACCCCTGCCCCTAGTAACTATGTTATAAATATGTAGATTGCTTAACAAAGTTTGTCCCTGGGTAAGGCAAATGGTTATGCTCAGCTGCTAATTGAAAGGCTGGCATTTAAAACACACCCAGCAGTGCTGTGGAAGAAAGGCCTGGCAATCCTTCCATAAATATTACAGACAAGAAAAACTTATGGAGCTTAGTTCTACTCTGTCACACATGGGGTTGCCATGAGTCTGAAATGACCCAATGAGATGGAAAGCCCACCATCTCAACACACGGCCTCCACAGTTATTGGAGCAGGAAAAGAGAGTGGGAGTGTTATGCAGCAGCCCTGGAAAGCTTCAGCCTGGAAATGAGGTACGTTGACTTCTACTTGCAATCCATTGGGTATAACTAGACATGGGCTCATCTAACTACAAAGGGGGCTGAGAAATGTAGTGAAGGTCCCTGACAACATGCATGATCTCACCTGAGCCTCACAATCCCAAGAAGTATATAGTTATTCCTATTTTTACAGTGAAGGAGCCCTAGTGGTGCAATGGTTAAGTGCTCAGCTGCTAACCAAAAGGTCAGCACTTGGAATGCACCAGTGGAATCCAGTTCGTAGCAACCCTGTAGGACAGAGTAGAACTGCCCCATAGGGTTTCCAAGGAGCAGCTGGTAGATTCAAACTGCCAACCTTTTCGTTAGCAGCCAAGCTCTTAACCACTGTGCCACTAGGGCTCCAGCTTTGGAAGTTCTGTGGGGCAGTTCTGCTCTCTCCTATAGGATCAATATGAGTCAAAACCAACTCGACGGCAATGGGTTTGGTTTTGTTTGTTTTTGCTATTTTATAGTAAAGGAGTCCCTAGGTGGCACCAACGGTTAAGTGCTGAGCTACTAACCAAAAGGCTGGTGGTTCAAACCCACCGAGAGGCACCTCGAGAGACAGGCCTGACAATCTGCTTCTAGAGGGCCACAGCCTTGAAAACCCTGTGGAGCAGTTCTACTCTGCACACATGGGGTCACCATGAGTCAGAGTCGACTCACGGGCAGCTGACAATAACATTTTACAGGGAAGGAACAGAGGCTTAAAGAGGTTATCAGACTTGCCCCAAGGTGTCCCGAGATGTGAACCAGGCCTGGAGGCTTCACAGTACTCTCACCCATTCCTGCCCACCATGCTGCGTGCTCATCACAAAGTCAGATGAAGTCGCCTCACCAGGCTAATTAAGAGGACACGCCACGTTATGCAAATGCAAAATGGCCCTCCCCTGATGCTCCACCTCCTCACCCGGAACATTCAACCTAAGCAAATACCTGGAACAGAATTCTCAGACAATTTCTGCAAGGGTGAAATGGGGTTGCCTCTCACTGGGCTCTGACACCCAGCCTTCGGTCCACCCACATCAATAGGACAACTTCCAAAAACTTCACCTGAAAACCCAGGAAGACTCTGTTCTCTTGTCACTGGGAACCCCATTGGTGATGCCGTTCTGTGATTCACAGATTTTTCTAAAAGTGCAAAGGTAAATGTCATCCGTCTACCTTCATACAGATTGGGGTTGGCGACTTTATGCCAGGCTTTGGGACTTTACTCAGGGGCCACGGGAGCCAACGAAGATTCAAGGGGAAGGAGTGTGTCCAGGTCATTCCAGCAGTGGGAGGAATAGGCAGAGAGCTGTTTGGAGACTTTTGTCAAATCCAAATGAGTGAAGGGGCTTGCTTCCAGCAGGCTCATTCTTTCCAACTGCCAGACTCAAGTCAAGCATAACCCTGGCCAGGGAGTTCTGCCTGGCTTCTCTTTCTCCTCTACCTCCAGCCACTTACCATGCAGGGTCCCTCCACTGCAGGGAGCCCTGTCTGTCCCTCCCCTGGACTCTGAGCCACTCACAGGCAACCTTGAATTGGACTCTATTTCTCCTGCCCCTAGCACAGCATCTGCGCTCAGGAACATGGGGCGGAGGGGCCGATACTTAAATGTGTTCAAAGCAATTTGATCCCTTGGGGAATTTAACCCCCCGTGACCAACAAGGAGTCTCTGGTTAAGCACTTAACTACTATCCAAAAGGTTGGTGGTTCAAATCCAACCAGAGGTGCCTCAGAGGAAAGGCCTGGCAATTTGCTTCTGAAAGGTCGCACCTATACAAACCCTATGCAGCAGTTCTACCCTGACACACATGAGGGTGCCACAAATTGGAATCAACTCAATGGCAACTGGGTTTGTTTTGTTTTTTGTTTTTTTGGTGGCCAGCAAATATATAGGCAAGTATTGAAACTACAGTTCCAAGTTTACTTCTACTGTGTGACCTTCATCAGTCCTGTGGCCTCTCTGAGTCTCTGTTTACTCAGCTACAAAGTAAAAGCACCCTTGTAGATGTGTTGTAAAAATTAGATGGGTTATACATGGACAGTGCCTAGCTGTCATGGGCACATGATATGTGGGGTTATTTTTGTTTGTTTTTGTTTTTTAATCTTAATAGACTTTGTTTTCTCGAGCATTTTCAGATTTACAGAAAAAATGCTCAGAATGTACATTTCCCGTATACCGCCGTCTTAGTTATCTAGCTCAGCTATAACAAAAACTACCACAAGTGGTTGTCTTTAAAGAACAGGAATTTGTTTCCTCACAGTTCTAGAGGCCAAAAGTCCAGATTAGGGTCTTGGCCACGTTGATCCTTCTCTCCTAGTTTCTGGCATCTGCTGGTGATCTTTTACTTGTAGACGGGTCCTCACGTGGTGCCTGTCTTCCCCCTGTGTGCCTCTGTGTCTGTTCCACATTTTTTATAAGACGCCACTCAGAAGCGATTAGGTTTACGACCCACCCTACTCTGGGATATCCTCATTAACATAATAAAAGAAAAGCCTATTTCCAAACAGGGTCATAATTACAGGTACAGGGGATAGGATTTCAACACGTATTTTGGGGGACACAGTTCTATCTATGACACCCCCCTCTACCCCCTGAACAAAGTTTCTCCTGTTACTAACATCTTGCCTTCCCGTGGCACATTTGTTACAATTGATGAGCTGATACAGATACGTGATTATTAACTAAAGTCCACAGTTAGCATTAGGTTGTACAGTCCTGTGGGTTTGACGAACGGATAAAGCCAGGTGTCATGGTGGCTATTTAAATCACCGTACCCATACCCATTGCTGTCGAGCTGATTCCAACTCATAGCATTACCGCAATTTTGAGGGTCAGAGCCACCTGCCGCAGACAGCCAATTCCTGAGACGGGGTGAGGTGAGGCAAGAGCTTTAATGTATATCAATAAACAGGGGGCAGGGGCGAATGATCTCCTCCAAAGTCTGTCTCCCCAAACTGGAGACAGACTGAAACATTTATAGGGCAAAATCACGGGTTTCAGGAACTTGTGGAATGTCATTCTCTCCTGGGGTGGTTCCGGTGATCGTGGTCCCAAGGTATTATCTCATCTGCGCAGGGGGTGACTGGTCTCCTGGGATGGTTTTGGTGGTCATAAGACTTTCTTATATCATGTCATTTGTTTTCAGAGTCTGAAAAGGACATTAGTCATTAGTAAAAATTCAGCAAGGAAAAAGGAGATGAGCAGTTAAAAATAAGCTTAGAAGAGAGAAAAATGTGTAGGTCCTGTTCATGTCATGGCTGAGCAGCCCGTTCCAATAGCAACCTTACAGGGCAGAGTAGAACTGCCCCATAGAGTTTCCAGGGAGAGCCTGGTGGATTCAAACTGCTAACCTTTTGGTTAGCAGCCATAGCACTCAACCACTACACCACCAGGGTTTCCACTGTAATGAACAATAATTTGCTTTCATACCAAACCAGGAGATACTATGGAAAGTAAAGCGCTAACCACGTAAGTAAAGCCCCAACCGCATGTGTCCCCCAAGCCTTTATCACACAGGAATGACCATGAGTCGGAAATATTTCATGTAGTCTGACTTTTAGAAATGTGCACACTCCACTCCAGTGGTTTTGTTCCACAGCAAAGCTGGTGCTGAATTATCAACATGGATTTTGTCCCACCGCAGATACAAAGGGGAGAAACCTGGAGTGGGCGCCCAAGTTCCAGTGATGTGCGTGCAAGATGACCGCAGGATGACGGGGCCTGGCTCCTCATGCTCCTGTGCCCGTCCTGCTGGGCTTCACCGGCAGCTGCTCCATGCCCGGGAGGAAAGATTTCCACAAGCCGTTGCTGGTCTCATTCAACGGCTTCCACTGGGAGTATGACTAGGACCCTCCATCTGCCTCTAATTCAGTCACACAGTGGCCGGCAAGTGTTTTCAGGAACTAAATCATTAAAAACATTGGAAAATAACTGTTGCAGAGTAGAACTGCACTCCATAGGGTTTTCATGGTGGTGACCTTTCAGCAGCAGATAGCCAGGCCTTTCTTCCAAGGTGCCTCTGGGTGGGTTGAACTGCCAGCCTTTCAGTTAGCAGCCAAGTGTTTAACCATTTGCACTACACAGGGACTCTGTTATGGATTGAAATGTATCCCCCTCAAAATGTGTACCAATTTGGCTAGCCCATAATTCTCAGTATTGTATTATGGTTGTCTACCATTTTGTAATCTGATATGATTATCCTGTGGGTTGTACTCCTAACCTCTATAATGTTAACAAGGCAGAGCTAATGGCAATTATGTTAATGAGGCAGGACAGGATTAGGCTATATCTTGAGTCAATCTATTTTGAGATATAAAAGACAGAATCCAGCAGAGAGGAAAGGGACCTTATTACCACCAAGCAAGAAGAGCCAGGAGAGATGCACATCCTTTGGACCCCAGGTCCCTGAGCTGAGAAACTCCTAGACCAGGGGAAGATTGATGACAAGGACCTTCCCCCCAGAACCAACAGAGAAAGAAAGCCTTCCCCTGGAGCTGGCACCCCGAATTTGGACTTCTAGCTTCCTAAACTGTGAGAGGATAATTTTTCTTCGTTAAACCCATCCACTTGTGGTATTTCTGTAATAGCAGCGCTAGATAACTAAGACTTCTTTTATAAAAATAATAAAGCATTAAAGTTTAAAACACTCAGTTATATTAGGTTGCCCTCCCTGCTTAAAACCCTCCAGTGAAGGTGTCCTCATGCTCTTGGAAGAGAATTCAAACCTTCTCTTTCTGGAGCCCAGAAAAGGAGCCCTCGTGGTGCAATTGTTAAGTGCTTGGCTACTGAACAAAAGGTTGGCAGTTCAGACCCACCAGCCATTCCCTGGGAGAAAGATGTGACAGAATACTTCGGTAAAGATTACAGCCTTGGAAACCCTATGGGTCAGTTCTACTTTGTCCCACGGGGTGGCTAAGAGTCAGAATCGACTTGAGGGCATACAGCAACAAAAATAACATTCTAAAACAACAATACTGCAAAGCAGGTATTGTCCCCATTCTACAGAGGAGAAAATTAAGGCTCAGAAAGGCTGGAAAACTGACCAGCCACTCAGTCAGGAAGCGGACACGCAGAACCAGTTCCGCCCAGGTTCAAAGCCTGGAGTCCACAGCTCTCTCCCGTAGCCCCATCCTGCAGCCTCGTCCCATAACACCCTTCTGCAGCACCCTCCACAGCACCCTCCTGCAGCCCCCTTCCACAGAGAAAGGCAGGGCAGGGAGGGGTGCCTGGCCCCGTGAGCTTTGCTCCTGCCCAGAACCACTCCCTCCAGGGTCCAAGGATGGCTTCAGGAGGACTGTGACCCCTCTGGCATCACATTCAAATTGCAGGGACCTTTTTCTGGGAAAAGAAAGTGTCCCTGGGTGGTGCAAACAGTTAAGCACTGGGCAACTAACCAAAAGGGTGGTGGTTCAAATCTACTCTGAGGCACCTGGGAAGAAAGGCCTGGTGGTCTATTTCTTTCTTTCTTTCTTTTTTAATAATTTCTATTGTGCTTTAAGTGAAAGTTCATAAATCCAGTCAGTCTCCCACACAAAAACCCATATACAACCCGCTATGCACTTCCAATTGCTCTCCCTCCAATGAGACAGCCCGCTCTCTCCCTCCACTCTCTCTTTTGGTATCCTTTTCGCCAGCTTCTAACCCCCTCCACCCTCTCATCTCCCCTCCAGGCAGGAGATACCAACATAGTCTCCAGTGTCCACCTGATCCAAGAAGCTCACTCCTCACCAGCATCCCTCTCCAACCCATTGTCCAGTCCAATCCATGTCTGAAGAGTTGGCTTAGGGAATGGTTCCTGTCCTGGGGCAACAGAAGGTCTGGGGGCCATGACTACCAGGGTCCTTCTAGTCACAGTCCAACCATTAAGTCTGGTCTTTTTATGAGAATTTGGGGTCTGCATCCCACTGTTCCCCCGCTCCCTCAGGGGTTCTCTGCTGTGTTCCCTGTCAGGGCAGTCATCGGTTGTAGCTGGGCACCATCTAGTTCTTCTGGTCTCAGGATGATGCAGTCGCTGGTTCATGTGGCCCTTTCTGTCTCTTAGGCTCGTAATCACCTTGTGTCCTTGGTGTTCTTCATTCTCCTTTGATCCAGGTGGGTTGAGACCAATTGAGGCATCTTAGATGGCTGCTTGCTAGTGTTTAAGACCCCAGACGTCACTCTTCAAGTGGGATGCAGAATGTTTTATTAATAGATTTCATTATGCCAATTGACTTAGATGTCCCCTCAAACCATGGTCCCCAGACTCCTGCCCCTGCTATGCTGGCCTTTGAAGCATTCAGTTTATTCAGGAAACTTCTTTGTTTTTGGTTTAGTCCAATTGTGCTGATCTCCCCTGTACTGTGTGCTGTCTTCCCTTCACCTAAAGTAGTTCTTATCTACCACCTAATTAGTGAATGCCCCTCTCCCACCCTCACTCCCTCCTTCCTCTCGTAACCACAAAAGAATGTTTTCTTCTCAGTTTAAACTATTTCTCAAGCTCTTATAATAGTGGTCTTATACAATATTTGTCCTTTTGCAACTGACTAATTTCACTCAGCATAATGCCTTCCAGGTTCCTCCATGTTATGAAATGTTTCACAGATTCCTCACTGTTCTTTATCAATGCACAGTATTCCATTGTGTGAATATACCATAATTTATCCATTCATCCATCAATGGACACCTTGGTTGCTTCCATCTTTTTGCTATTGTAAACAGTGCTGCAATCAACATGGGTGTGCCTATATCTGTTCATGTAAAGGCTCTTATTTCTCTAGGATATATTTCAAGGAGTGGGACTGCTGGATCGTATGGTAGTTCTATCTCTAGCTTTTTAAGGAAGCGCCAAATCGATTTCCAAAGTGGCTGTACCATTTGACATTCCCACCAGCAGTGTAGAAGTGTTCCAATCTCTCCACAGCCTCTCCAACATTTATTATTTTGTGTTTTTTGGATTAATGCCAGCCTTGTTGGAGTGAGATGAAATCTCATTGTAGTTTTGATCTGCATTTCTCTAATGGCTAATGATTGTGAACATTTCCTTATATATCTGTTAGCTACCTGAATATCTTCTTTAGTGAAGTGTCTATTCGTATCTTTTGCCCATTTTTTAATTGGGTTATTTGTTTTTTGCAGTTGAGTTTTTGCAGTATCATGTAGATTTTAGAGATCAGGCACTGATTGGAAATGTCATAGCTAAAAACTTTTTCCCAGTCTGTAAGTAGTCTTTTTACTTTTTTGGTGAAGTCTTTGGATGAGCATAGGTGTTTGATTTTTAGGAGCTCCCAGTTATCTAGTTTTTCTTCTACGTTCTTTATAATGTTTTGTATACTGTTTATGCCATGTATTAGGGCTCCTAACGTTGTCCCTATTTTTTCTTCCATGATCTTTATCGTTTTAGATTTTATATTCAGCTCTTTGATCCATTTTGAGTTAGTTTTTGTGCATGGAGTGAGGTATGGGTCTTGTTTCATTTTTTTGCAGATGGATATCCAGCTATGCCAGCACCATTTGTTAAAAAGACTGTCTTTTCCCCATTTAACTATTTTGGGGCCTTTGTCAAATATCATCTGCTCACGTGTGGATGGATTTATGTCTGGATTCTCAATTCTGTTCCATTGGTCCATGTATCTGTTGTTGTATCAGTAGCCTGGTTGTCTATTTCTGAAAGATCACAACCATTGAAAACCCTATGGAGCACAGTTCTATTCTGACACATATGTTGTTACCATAAGTTTGAATAGACTCAACGGCAACTTTATTTTATATTTCTGGGAAGAGGGGTTTTATGGCTCCCATCAGACTCTAAGGTGTCCTCAAATCAAAAACTTAACAAATAAAACCACTCAGAGAGAGATTTGCTGAGGGAGATTTTCCTACACGTAAACTTGTAGAGAAGCAAGCCATTTGGGAACTATTAGCACCAGAAAGCAGAAGCTAAATGGCCCCTTTCTGGAGAGCGAGAATGGCACTTCCCAACAGCCTTAACTTCAGCCACTTAAGAGATCTCCCGTGGGCCGATCATGGGTCCCTGAGCGCTGAGAATATGACAGGCACAAAATATTACTCGGTATGCCCACCTCGTATATATTCTCAGAAGGTTTTTGATGAGAAGACATACCTACACAAGGCAAATTTTTAAAGTTACAAAAGCGCCCCAACTACTCCCCTACATTTATTGCCAGCCAGGACAGAAGTGGGCACAACTTCAATGGAGGGTAATTGTGCAACATTTAATAAAATTGTGAACACACGAACTTTCTTACTTGGCAATTACACTTGAAGAACATTGAATATGCCATGTACTCCCAGAAGAACGGATAGATCTGTCTTGGAAGAAGTACAGCCAGAACACTGCTTAGAAGCGAGGATGGTGAGACTTCGTCTCATGTACTTTGGACACGTCATCAGGAGGGACCAGTCCCTGGAGAAGGACATCATGCTTGGTAAAGTAGAGGGTCATCGAAAAAGAGGAAGACCCTCAATGAAATGGGTTGACACAGTGGCTGCAACAACGGGCTCAAACATAGCAACGATTGTGAGGATGGCAAAGAACTGGGCATTTCGTTCTGTTATACATAGGGTCAGTATGAGTCAGAACTGACTAGATAGCACCTAACAACAATTCCATTTGCAGGACTTAGACCTGCAGATGGATTTGCTTGGTAGAAGATGATATGGGTAGCAAGTTCTTCATTGCATCAGTGTTCGTAACAGTCAAAAAAATGGGAACAACCTAGATACCCATGGAGAGGGGAATGGTTAAATAAAATACAAGATATTCACCTTAAAAAGAAAGAACGGGAAACTCTGTGTTCTGGTAAGTGACAATCTGTCTCCAAAATGGACTAAGTAACAAAAGCAAGATGCAAAGAATGTGTATAAAAAAAAAACTCGCTGCCATTGAATCAATTCTAACTCATGGAAACCCCATGTGTTACAGAGTAGAACTGCTCCATAGGGTTTTCTTGGCTGAAATCTTTATGGAAGCAGATCGCCAGGCCTTTCTTTTGTGTGCCTCTGGGTGGGTTCAAACCACCAAACTTTCAGTTAGTAGCCGATCACAAACCATTTGCACCACCCAAAAACCTAAAGAATGTGTATGGGTATATAATATATATGTGTATTTATGGGCCCATAATTGCTTATAGATGCATAGAGGACCTGTGGATAAATAAGAAATTCATAACACTAGTTCCTTCAGGAATCCCTGGGTGGTGCAAGCAGTTAACCTGCTCAGTTGCTAACCAAGTGGTTCGAATCCACCCATCAGCACCACAGAAGAAAGGCCTGGTGATCTATTTCTGTAACATCACAGCCATTGAAAACCCTATGGAGCACAGTCCTACTCCGACACACATGGGGTCTCTGTGAGTCAGAATCGACTCAACAGGTTTGGTTTTCTGGGCGGCTTTTTTGTCCCACCTATTTGTAACCTATTTATCACCATTTATTGAGCTGGTGAACTTTAGCCTGCTTCAACTTTAAAACAGCATTTCTCAGGATGGGCACTGCCAACAATTTGGGGGCAGATAATTCCTTGTTGTGGGAGCCGTCCGGTACATTGTAGGATGTTGAGTAGCATCCCTGGCCTCTAACCACTAGACACCAGTAGCATCCCCTCACCATGCTGAGATACCAAAGATGTCTCCGGACGTTGCCAGATGTCCCCTGGGAGGCAAAACAACCCTCAGTTGAGAACTGCCTTGAGATAACCCAGTATGGTGTCAAACCCAATACCTGGCTCTAAAAAATTAAAAAAAAAAAAAAAAAACTACCATGATTAGTATATGATTAGTGACTTACAGGGTCGATATGAGTTGGAATTGAGTCAACAGCAACGGGTACCATGATTATCAAGGAGTCCTGGTGGCACAACTATTAATCGCTTGGCTTCTAACCAAAGGGTTGGCAGTTCTAACCCACTCAGTGGCTCTGTGGGAGAAAGACTTGATGATCTGCTCCCATAAACATTACAGCCTAGAAAACCCTATGGGGCAGTTATACTCTGTCACATGAGTTTGCTATGAGTTTGCTATGAGTCGAAATCGACTCGATGGCACCTCCACCAAAAAAAAAGAAAACCTGATTATCATACACTTCAATTCCCTTAACGGTGATATGAAGCCCGAAAGCCACTCCTTTCTAGAGGTGAGAAATCCGAGGCTCTCAGAGACTATTATATATCTTTCCTGAGGTCACACAGCTGCTGAGAGGCAGAAGCAGGATTCAAACTTAACCCTGGATGGTTCCAGGAACTGGGTTCTTAATCCCTACCCCCTGGCAAGCCAACAGCCCTTTGCTGTCTTTGGTTCTAATTAAGTAAGTGTTCCACACCCCTTTGAAGGTTGCCCATCCCAGAAGCTTCCAGGCAAGAGGTATATCTCCCAGATACGTCCCATTAATGAAAACAGAAGCCACCCCAGACAGGAAAGCCACTTGCATTTGCCTTCATGAGCTGAACTCCAGCCGACCTCTGTCTGACTTCAATGTGGAAAAGAACCACCCCTAACAGAAAAAATAATGGATAAAAATTTGTACTGCCAGTTCCCAAAGACCTCATCAGATTCCAGAGAGTAGGCCCAACACAGACCATGACGTACAAGGGGCTCTCTTGGCTCCACAATTAATTAACAGGTTCTGTTAGGAATACCTCTTGGTAATTTAGAACGGGAGGGAGAGGTAAGATGCTAAGTCACTGTTTTACATCTCAACCTGGGACCATCCCTCCAAGCTTCCAAGACAGAGACTAGGGGTCTGCAATCCAAGTGGCCCCAAGAGCCAGATGGTCCAGCATAGGAAGCGAGGCTGGGAGAGGCCATCCCCTGGCACAAGGCCTCTCTGGAGGATCCTTAAGATGGAACGATGTATTAGTTTTTTATGCTGTATAACAAATTACTACAAACTGAGCAGCTTAAAACAACGCTCGTTCATTATCTCACAGTTCCCTCGAGTCTGAAGTCTGAGAACAGCTTACCTGGGTTCTCTGCTCTGGGTCTCACAAGGCTACAATCAAGATGTCAGCCACAGTGGGGTCTCATCTGAGGCTCGGTGTCCTCTCCTAAGCTCATGTGGTTGTGGGCAGAATTTATTTCCTTGCAGCTCTAGCATTCTTAGCGGCTGGCTTAACTGAGGCCAGAAGGAGAGCATCTCTTACTTCTTGATCTTCTTTTAGCAGCTCATCTGATTAGGTCACGCCAGCCCAGGACAATCTCCCTTTTGATTAACTCAAAGTGAACTGATTAGGTACCTTAATTACATCTGCAGAGTTCCTTCACCTTTGTCATATTCTGTGGGTTAGAAAGAGGAGCCTGGTGGCACAGTGATTAAGCAATTGGCTGCTAACGGAGGAGTCAGTGGTTCAAATCCACCAACCACTCCACAGGAGAAAGATGTAGCATTCTGCTTCCGTAAAGATTTACAGCCTTGAAAACCCTATGGGGCGGTTCTATTCTGTTCTATACTCTATGACAACAGGTTCTACGGATCAGAAGTAAGCCATGGGTTCCCCTACAGGCAAAGGGGGAGATTATGCAGGGCTGAATACCAGGGATCTCAGCTGCCGTCTTAGAGTCCTGCCTACCACAAAGAGGTTCTTGATGGGGCTCACATCACCGGGGGAGGAACATCAGCCTTTGTTTAGAGGGAACAGGGGATGGTACTCCAGCTTGATCACCAGAAAACCCCCAGAACATATGGTCTAATCCCTGAGCCCCAGGGGTGAACACAAGAGGGCAGTGGTTGCCAATGGAGGCTGGGCTCTTCACACCAGTCTGTCACCACGTTTGGCTTTAGACTCTTCCCATTGCTTAGGCAAAATTGATGATAATGATCATGATGATGATTTTAATAAAGCAGGAAGACAAAGAAAAGAGGAAGAGGAGGTGGTGGAAGAAGAGAAGGAAAAGGAGGAAGAAGAGGAGGAGGAGGAAGAAGGAGAAGAATAAGAAAAAGGAGGAGGAGGAGGAGGGAAATGAATTTAAAAAGTACTGTATCATATAATTGATAAGGAGCTCTGGCAGGGCAGTGGCTAAGTGCTCGGCTGCTAACAGAACGTTGGTGGTTCAAACCCACCTGCCACTCCATGAGAGAAAGATGTGGCAGTCTGCTCCCGTAAAGACTACAGCCTTAGAACTCCTATGGGGCAGTTCTACTCTGTCCTATAGGGTTGCTATGAGTTAGAAGCAACTTGATGGCAACAGGCTGGTTATAACATATAACTGATAGCTACAGGCATGGCTATGCCCAGAGCATCAAATTACGTTGTGAGGACTCTTCTCTCAATCTCTCCATCTCTTCATTAAGAAGGGGAAAAAAAGTTAACATCAAGTCAACTCCAATTAATGGTGACCCCATGTGTGTCAAAGCAGAACTCCACAGGATTTTCAATGGCTGTGATCTTTCGGAAATAGATCACCAGTCCTTTCTTCCGAGGCACCTGTGGATGAATTCAAACCACCAACTTTTCAGGTAGTAGCCGACCGCTTAACCGTTCGTGCCACCCAGGATCTCCCTTCTTTCCTAAGAGTGACCCCAAAATCCCCAAGACCGACTCTCATTGGGCTAATTTGCTTCTTCCGGAAGCAATCCCTCTGCTAGGGTGATGGAATGATGCTGACCAGCCGAGCTGGAACCCCATGCCCAGCCCAGGTCAAGGTAGAAAGTGGAAAGGCCCACATACACCATGGGGCTGAGAGTGGGGGACTCGTGTCCCCCCATGGAAAATCAGGGGACTGTTCTCAGGTGGAAGAGGAGTATAAGAACGATGATGTGGGAATGGTGGTTTCTGTCCAGTGACCCAGCACTCGGTCCCAAGAAATCAGGCCTGCATCCACAGGGCTGCCCGCAGTCCTTGGCCTCCCACCGGCTTCTAAGACCACACATGAAAACAGCCACCTTACAGCTGTGTCCCTTTACTCTTGCTGGGTGTCATCAAATCAATTCCGACTCATAGCAAGCAACCCCATGTGACAGAGGAGAGCTGCCCCAGAGGGTTTCCTAGGTTGTAATCTTTACTGGAGCCGATCACCGGGTCTTTCTCCCACAGAGATACTGGGTGGATTCAAACCGCCAACCTCAGTTAGCAGCTGAGCCCTTAACTATTGAGCCACGAGGGCTCCTTACTATCCCTTTAGTCTCCCCGAACTCTGTCAAAATTTCCCTCAGATCTCACTAAAATGAAAAGCAATTCTCTGAGGGTAAGCAGTTCATTTCCCTTGTTTAAATCACCCAGTTCCCTCTCTCCCCAGAAGCCTGTAGTTACTGCTCCATCACTGGTAATGACAATGAACATTTCTGCAAACTCAGTCTTTATTGCAAAGTGATTGAGGGCCAGTAAGAACAAGCTATGCTACCGAAACTAAGAAAACTCCGTCAAGCAAATGCTGTGTGCGTAGTCTTACGGCAGCAGCATATACGTTCTACCCCGATGAATCAACTCAAAGTAAGAAGCTATTACTGCCATGGTTCGGACAAAGGCTATCAAAGGGGTAAGCCATGATATTATAATCTGACAATTTTAGATCTAGTTAAATGCATAAGGCCCAGGGTAGAAAAGGAGAAACCCCATAACTAGCCAATGGTCAAGAATAAAGAGAGTAACAGCCTCTGTGGTCAACACTTTCTCCTTTCTTGAAAGAACATATCGATGGCGAGGTCAGGGGCTCTGGTGGCCAGAAGAAAGGACTCTCCAAGTTCCTGAACCCCACAGGACAACTCCAAAGCCAGAGTGATCACTTATAGCCATGAAGACTGTGCGCTGCACAATTTCAGGTAGGCGGGGAGCATCGCTTTCATAAATTCCATGTGGATGGTGTCCCCTGGAGGTGAGCAGTGTAAAATCCACACAAATTATCAGTTTCTTAAATGACACTCCAAAATCAACCTATAAAAAACAACAAAAACCAAACCCATTGCCGTCGAGTTGATTCTGACTCATAGCAACCCTATAGGACAGGGTACAACTGCCCCATAGGTTTCCAAGGAGGGCCTGGTGGATTCAAATTGCCAACATTTTGGTTAGCAGCCATAGCTCTTAACCACTATGCCACCAGGGTTTCCAAATCAACTTACAAGAGGTTAAAATTTTCCATAAACATGTAGTCAGTCGTGAATCCACCTTCTGTCTACACAAGACAGCAACAAAGAATGTGTGGCCAAGTGTGTTATCTTTAAGACTAGATAAGAGTTCCTCAACCTCAGCACTGTTGACATTTCAGGCCAGATAATCCTTGTTGTAGGGGCTGTTTATGCATTGTAGGATGTTTAGCAGCATCCCTGGTCTCTATTCCCTAGATGATAGTAGCACAGTTGCCCCCCCTTTCTGTTGTGACGGTCAAAAATACTTCCTGGCATTGCCAAGGGAAACCCTGGTGGTATAGTGGTTAAGTGCAATGGCTGCTAACCAAAAAGTTGACAGTTTGAATCTGCCAGGCACTCCTTGGAAACTCTGGGGCAGTGCTACTCTGCCCTATAGGGTTGCTATGAGTTGGAATCAACTCAACAGCAACAGGTTTGGGTTTTTTTTTTTTTTTGGCATTGCTAAGAGTTCCCTGGAGAGCAAAATCACCCCCTTATAGCTATATAATATGCAAATCACATGTAAATCAGAAAGCCTGAAGGTCACACCCACTGCCCATCTGTCAGTTTGTTGTACTGTGGTGCTTGCATGATGCTATGATGCTAGAAGCTATGCCACCAGTATTTCAAATACCAGCAGAGTCACCCATAGAGCAGATTTCAGCAGAGCTTCCAGACTAAGACAGACTAGGAAGAAAGGCCTGGTAGTCTACTTCCAAAAATTAGCTAATGAAAACCCTATGGATCACAGTGGAATATTGTCCAATATAGTGCTGAAAGGTTGGAAGTCACTCAAAATAAATAGTGGCCGTGACAATGGACTCAAGCATACCAATGATTGTGAAGATGGTGCAGAACCCGGCAATGTTTCGGTCTGTTGGGCATGGGGTCACCATGAGTCAGAGCGGATTTGATGACAACTAACAACAACAACAAAAGGTCACACACATGACATGTTATCCAGTGACAAAGATTCTGAAAGAGGAAAGAGATTAAATTCCAGCTGCCGGTAACAATGCAAGCCCAGCAGGTGTTGGAAAATTAGTTAGAAGATGCTGTAACACTTAACCAGCTCCCATCCTGCTTCTCAGAAACAACTCTCAGCTGAAAAAGCCCTGGAAGTCAACAAGCAGACGGAGTGAGGAAAACCACAGCCTGAGACAAAGAAGACGTCCTTTAGCCACCAATCATTTTCACGAGGAGTAAAAAAAAAAAAAAATGGAGCCATGAAAACAAGGCCTGGGAAGGCAGGGTTTTTCTTAACTTTTCATTATGGAAATTTTTATAATACACAAAAGTAACGAGATTTATATAATGAACCCCCATGAACCTATCACCCAGCTGAATGAACTGGCAACATTTTGCTGATCTTGTTCCATCGTTCCTGCCCAATGCCCTTTTTTTTTTTCTTCTTTTTCTTCTTATTTTTCTTTTAAGCCTTTTGAAGCAAATTCCAGGCGTCCTACTGCCAGTAACAATATGAGCCCAGCAGACGTTCTCAAACTTGACTAGTGCTTCTCAAACTTGCCTGTGTATATTAATCATCCGGAGATCTTGTTAAAAAATGCAGACTCTGATTTAGCAACTCTGGGTGGAGGCCCGAGACTCTGTATTTCTAACAAGCTGATGCTGGTGCTGCTGGTCCCCAGACCTCGCAAGAGAAAGAGTCCATGTGAAACACCACAGCAGCCCCAGGGCCAGCAGGAATTGATGTCAACATGGACTGAATGGATTAAAACAGCATCACCAGCAAAAAACCAAGACTACTCCTGATCCCACGGCCTCCTGTGAAAGGAGAAGATGGGAAGCCCTTGACAAAGGAGGGCACTTTTTGCACCAGCCCCAGGCCTTGTAGTGCTGCAGAGAAGTAACAGACATAAGGTCAGCAATAGCTACCTGACAGCACAGGCAACTGAGTGTCCTGTGGCTGCCATAACAAATGATCACCTACCTGGTGGCCTGAAACAGCAGAAATTTATTCTTACAGCTCTAGAGGCCAGAAGTCTGAAATCAAGGTGTCAGCAGGGCCACGCTCGCCACAAAGACTTTAGGGGAGGATCTTTCCTTGTGTCTTCCAGCTTCTGATGGCTGCCAACATTCCTTGGCTCGTAGCTGCATCACTCCAATTTCTGCCTCAATCTTCACATGGCCTCATCCTCTTCTGCCTCTTATAAGCACACTTATGTTTGGATTTAGGGCCCAACCAGATAATCCTGGATAGCTCCTCATCTCAGAATCCTTAATGTGATCACAGCAGCAAAGACCCTTTTTCCAATAAGCTCATGTTCACAGGTTCCAAGCATAAGGACATGGATATATCTTTTGGGGGTCACTATCCAGCCCACTGGGGCCCTGGTGGCATAGTAGTTAAGACCTACAGCTGCTAACCAAAAGGTCGGCAGTTCAAATCCACCAGCCACTCCTTGGACACCCTTTGGGGCAGTTCTGCTCTGTCCTATCGGGTCACTATGAGTTGGAACCAACTCAATGGCACTTAACAACAATATTCAGCCCACTATAATGCATGAGAGGGGAAAATGATGAGAGAAAAGATGCAGAAGAGAAGACAGACCCAGTTTCTGTGGTCATAAAGTCAGGCGAGGGTGAAACTGTGGGTTAACAGAGCTCCCAGATGCAGCTCAAGTGCGGCCGTCTGCTTCCAGCTGCTTGAAGAGAGAACATTTCTATTCCTGACAGCAGATCAAGGGGAGAAAAGGGGAGAGGGAAAGACCATTCTCCCTTGGCCTAGTTCCTAAGGAATCACGTCTCTGCCTTCGGGCCATTCTCCAGTCTTGTTCAAGGAGACAATGATTTATTGATGGCCATAATTAAAAAGCAATGTCAAAAAGATGCAGTGTCAGCGTTTTTCACTTGTGCTCACATGAGCAAGAGTGGTTTAGTAACGTGGGAGCTTTAGGGTTTTATTTTCTCCATCCAGAAAAGGGTTGCCTTCACAGGGTGCTAGTGTTGGGGCACACCTCATTTCTATAGCAGGAGTAAACAAAATTTTAAGAAGCCCTGGTAGTGCAACGGAAACCCTGGTGGCGTAAAGTGCTACAGCTGCTAACCAAAGGGTCGACAGTTCGAATCCACCAGGTGCTCCTTTTAAACTCTATGGGGCAGTTCTACTCTGTCCTATAGGGTCGCTATGAGTCGGAATCGCCTCGATGGCACTGGGTTTGGATTGGCTTTTCTGGGTAGTGCAACAGTTAAGTGCTTGGCTGCTAACTGAAAGGTTGGTGGTTCAAATCCACCTAGCAGCTCTGAGGGAGAAAGGACTGGCAATCTGTTTCCATAAAGATTGCATCCTAGAAAACCCTATGGAGTAGTTCTACTCTGCCACCTGGGGTCACTATGAGTCAGAATCGACTCAAAGACACCTAACAACAACAATAAAAGTTTAGGTTTTCCAACTGCTGCAAAGTATACTTTTTTTTTCTAGTGCACATGGAACATTCTCTAGAATAGATCACATATTAGGTGATAAAACAAACCTTTGCAGAATCCAAAACATCGAAATATTACAAAGCATCTTCTCAGACCACAAGGCCATAAAAGTGGAAATCAATAACAGAAAAATTAGGGAAAAGAAATCAAATACTTGGAAAATGAACAATACCCTGCTCAAAAAAGACTGGGTTATAGAGGACATTAAGGAGGGAATAAAGAAATTCATAGAATGCAATGAGAATGAAAACACTTCCTATCAAAACCTCTGGGACACAGCAAAAGCAGTGCTCAGAGGTCAATTTATATCGATAAAAGCACACATACAAAAAGAAGAAAGAGCCAAAATCAGAGAACTGTCCCTACAACTTGAACAAATAGAAAGTCAGCAACAAAAGAATCCATCAGGCACCAGAAGAAAACAAATATTAAAAATTAGAGCTGAACTAAATGAATTAAAAAAAAAAAAAAATTTTTTTTTTTTTAGAGAACAGAAAAACAATTGAAAGAATTAACAAAGACAAAAGCTGGTTCTTTGAAAAAATTAACAAAATTGATAAACCATTGGCCAGACAAACTAAAGAAATACAGGAAAGGAAACAAATAACCTGAATAAGAAACGAGATGGGTCACATCACAACTGACCCAACTGAAATTAAAAGAATCATATCAGATTATTACAAAAAATTGTACTCCAACAAATTTGCAAAACTAGAAGAAATGGATGAATTCCTAGAAAAACACTACCTACCTAAACTAACACAATCAGAAGTAGAACAACTAAATAGACCCATAACAAAAAAAGAGATTGAGGGGAGCACAACAGAGAACCCCTGAGGGAGCAGGAGATCAGTGGGATGCAGACCCCAAATTCTCATAAAAAGACCATACTTAATGGTCTGACTGAGACTAGAGAAATCCTGGCGGCCAGGGTCCCCAGACCTTCTGTTGGCACAGGACGGGAACCATCCCCGAAGACAAGTCATCAGACATGAAAGGAACTGGACAGTGGGTGGGAGAGAGATGCTGATGAAGAGTGAGCTAATTATATCAGGTGGACACTTGAGATTGTGTTGGCATCTCATGTCTGGAGGGGGGATGGGAGGATAGAGAGAGTGGGAAGCTAGCAAAATTGTCACGAAAGGAGAGACTGGAACGGCTGACTCATTAGGGGGAGAGCAAGTGCGAGTACGGAGTAAGATGTATGTAAACTTATATGTGACAGAGTGATTTGATTTGTAAACGTTCACTTCAAGCTCAATAAAAGTTAATAATAAAAAAAAAAAAAGAGATTGAAAAGGTAATCAAGAAACTCCCAACAAAAAAAGCCCTGGCCCAGACGGCTTCACTGCAGAGTTCTACCAAACTTTCAGAGAAGAGTTAACACCACTACTACTAAACGTATTTCAAAGCATAGAAAATGATGGAATACTACCTAACTCATTCTATGAAGCCACCATATCCCTGATACCAAAACTAGGTAAAGACATCACGAAAAAAGAAAATTACAGACCTATATCCCTCATGAACATAGATGCAAAAATCCTCAACAAAATTCTAGCCAATAGAATTCAACAACATATCAAAAAAATGACCCACCATGACCAAGTGGGATTTATACCAAGTATGCAAGGCTGGTTTAATATTAGAAAAACCATTACTGTAATCCACCATATAAATAAGACAAAAACCACATGATCTTATCGACTGATGCAGAAAATGCATTTGACAAAGTCCAACACCAATTTATGATAAAAACTCTCACCAAAATAGGAATTGAAGGAAAATTCCTCAACATAATAAAGGGCATCTATACAAAGCCAACAGCCAACATCACTCTAAATGGAGAGAGCCTGAAAGCATTTCCCTTGAGAACAGGAACCAGACAAGCATGCCCTTTATCACCGCTCTTATTCAACATTGTGCTAGAAGTCCTAGCCAGAGCAATTAGGCTAGACAAAGAAATAAAGGGCATCCGGATTGGCAAGGAGGAAGTAAAATTATCTCTATTTGCAGATGACATGATCTTATACACAGAAAACCCTAAGGAATCCTCCAGAAAACTACTGAAACTAATAGAAGGTTCGGCAGAGTCTCAGGTTATAAGATAAAAAAAAAACATACAAAAATCACTTGGATTCCTCTACATCAACAAAAAGAACATCGAAGAGGAAATCACCAGATCAATACCATTCACAGTAGCCCCCAAGAAGATAAAATACTTAGGAATAAATCTTACCAAAGATGGAAAAGACCTATACAAAGAAAACTACAAAGTACTAGTGCAAGAAACTAAAAAGGACCTACATAAGTGGAAAAACATACCTTGCTCAGGGATAGGAAGACTTACTAACATAGTAAAAATGTCTATTCTACCAAAAGCCATCTATACATACAATGCACTTCTGATCCAAATTCCAATGACATTTTTTAATGTAATGGAGAAACAAATCACCAACTTCATATGGAAGGGAAAGAAGCCCTGGATAAGTAAAGCATTACTGAAAAAGAAGAAGAAAGTGGGAGGCCTCACTCTACCTGACTTTAGAACATATTATACAGCCACAGTAGTCAAAACAGCCTGGTACTGGTACAACAACAGGCACATAGACCAATGGAACAGAACTGAGAACCCAGATATAAATCCATCCACATATGAGCAGCTGATATTTGACAAAGGCCCAGTGTCAGTTAATTGGGAAAAAGATAGTCTTTTTAACAAATGGTGCTGGCATAACTGGATATCCATTTGCGAAAAAATGAAACAAGACCCATACCTCACACTATGCACAAAAACGAACTCCAAGTGGATCAAAGACCTAAACATAAAGACTAAAACGATAAAGATCATGGAAGAAAAAATAGGGACAACGTTAGGAGCCCTAATACAAGGTATAAACAGAATACAAAACATTACCAAAAATGACGAAGAGAAACCAGATAACTGGGAGCTCCTAAAAATCAAACACCTATGCTCATCTAAAGACTTCACCAAAAGAGTAAAAAGACCACCTACAGATTGGGAAAGAATTTTCAGCTATGACATCTCCAACCAGCGCCTGATCTCTAAAATCTATATCATTCTGTTAAAACTCAACCACAAAAAGACAAACGACCCAATCAAAAAGGGGGAAAAGGATATGAACACGCTTTTCACTAAAGAAGATATTCAGGAAGCTAACAGATACGTGAGAAAATGCTCTCGATCATTAGCCACTAGAGAAATGCAAATTAAAACTACGATGAGATTCCATCTCACTCCAACAAGGCTGGCATTAATCCAAAAAACACAAAATAATAAATGTTGGAGAGGCTGCGGAGAGTTTGGAACTCTTATACATTGCTAGTGGGAATGTCAAATGGTACATCCACTTTGGAAATCTATCTGGCGTTTTCTTAAAAAGTTAGAAATAGAACTACCATACAACCCAGAAATCCCACTCCTCGGAATGTACCCTAGAGAAATAACAGCCTTTATACAGACAGATATATGCACACCCATGTTTATTGCAGCTCTGTTTACAATAGCAAAAAGCTGGAAGCAACCAAGGTGTCCATCAATAGATGAATGGTTAAATAAACTGTGGTATATTCGCGCAATGGAATACTACGCGTCAATAAAGAACGGTGACGAATCTGTGAAACATTTCATAACATGGAGGAACCTGGAAGGCATTATGCTGAGTGAAATTAGTCACATGCAAAAGGACAAATATTGTATAAGACCACTATTATAAGATCTTGAGAAATAGTATAAACTGAGAAGAACACATGCTTTTGTGGTTACGGGGCGGGGGGAGAGGGGTATTTACTGATTAGTTAGTAGATAAGAACTACTTTAGGTGAAGGGACGGACAATACTCAATACACGGAAGGTCAGTTCAACTGGACTGGACCAAAAGCAAAGAAGTTTCCAGGATAAACTGAATGCTTCAAAGGTCAGCGGAGCAAAGGCGGGGGTTTGGGGACCATGGTTTAAGGGGACTTCTAAGTCAATTGGCAAAAAAATTCTATTATGAAAACATTCTGCATCCCACTTTGAAATGTGGCGTCTGGGGTCTTAAATGCTAACAAGCAGCCATCTAAGATGCATCCATTGGTCTCAACCCACCTGGATCAAAGGAGAATGAAGAACACCAAGGTCACACGATAACTATGAGCCCAAGAGACAGAAAGGGCCACGTGAACCAGAGACTTACATCATCCTGAGACCAGAAGAACTAGATGGTGCCCACCCACAACTGATGACTGCCCTGACAGGGAGCACAACAGAGAACCCCTGAGGGAGCAGGAGATCAGTGCGATGCAGACCCCAAAAAAGACAAGTTCTCATAAAAAGACCAGACTTAATGGTCTGACTGAGACTAGAGGAATCCCAGCAGTCATGGTCCCCAAACCTTCTGTTGGCCCAGGACAGGAACCATTCCCGAAGACAACTCATCAGACATGGAAGGGACTGGACAATGGGTTGGAAAGAGATGCTGACAAAGAGTGAGCTACTTGTATCAGATGGACACTTGAGACTGTGTTGGCATCTCCTGTCCGGAGGGGAGTTAGGAGAGTACAGAGGGTTAGAAACTGGCAAAATTGTCACGAAAGGAGAGACTGGAAGAAGGGAGCGGGTTGACTTATTAGGGGGAGAGTAAGTGGGAGTATGGAGTAAGCTGTATATAAGCTTATATGTGACAGACTGACTTGATTTGTAAACTTTCACTTAAAGCACAATAAAAATTATTTAAAAACACACACACACACACAGACAAAAAATGTTCAGGTTTTGATTGGTACTCTGAGATGCCAGGGCTCCTTTCAAGCACTTTTGTTTTGTGACAGGTCCCGTGCATCCTGGGTGACACTCTGGGGTGTAGATTTGGGGTGAATGGTTTTTACCCCATGGGGGCTGTTTCCCATCAATGTCTCAGCTACAGTCCTGAATGAGCTTGTCTGCTCAAGGTTGGACTATCACATTGATTTAAGGTGGTTTGTTGACTTAATTTGGCGGCTGTTCTTACTCTCTGCTTTCATAAAAATCAAACCAAACCTGTTGCCATCGAGTCGATTCCAACTCATTGCAACACTACAGGACAGAGTAGAACTGCCCCATAGTGTTTTCAAGGAGTGACTGGTGGATACGAACTGTCGACATTTTGGTTAGCAGCCAAGCTCTTAACCACCGTACCACCAGGGTTCTGCTGCTTTCGTACCAGCTGCTTCATAAGATATTTTCTTCTTTAGTTTTGGAAATGAACTAGTTTGGGAATGAACTTAATGAAGCCCTGGACCTCACAAATTGCAAGGAAAATGAAGATCTGCTTATCGTGTACATGGTAGGTTAGCTCGAAGGAATTAGTGGATGTGTCACAGTAGATCCTCAAATTATTGTTAAGTACATGAAAGTACAGTAAAACCTGTGAAAGCCGGAACCTGTGTAAGGCTGAAACCTGTCACAGAAGGAAAACTGAAATATTTTCCACCGAAAAGAGAGAGAGAAAGTGGGAAGACTGCACCCTGTCAAAGGTGGAAAACTTTCGAGACCTGGAAAAACCAGCCAGTCCCATCGAGCTCCAGCTCTCACAGGTTTCACTTTATCTATTTGCCAATGGACTACAGTGTTCCATCTGAAAATTGTTGTTGTTGGGTGCCATCAAGTTAACTTAGAGTTATAGCGACCCCAAACGACAGAGTAGAACTTTCCCATAGAGTTTTCTAGGCTACAATCTTTACCGGGGCAGATCGCCAGGTCTGTCTCCCACAGAGCTGCTGAATGGGTTTGAACTGCAGCTGGGCGCTGAACTGTTGTGTCCACAGGACTCCTTACCTGAAAATTAGTACAGAGGAACTTAGCACATGTATGGAGTGGGGATGCTCCCCAAAAGCATTCTGATGGAGTTATCATAATCTGCATTATGATAGCGCATTTTTTATTTGAATCCCACTAAAGCTTTTTTCTTTACCCCAAATTGAGTTTGTTGTGTTTCAAATCCTAAATGAAGTTCTGCTTCCTGCTTGCTCAGGCTGCACCTGGTCATTTGCAAACGGAGGTAGGGGTGGGGGGCTTGTTCAACTAAATTCAACTAACATTTGTTCAGCACTTACTGTATTCGTTCCCTGGGGCTACTGTACAAAGTACCGCACACTGGGTGGCTTTAAAAAAACTACAGAAATTCATTCTATCAAACTTATGGAGGCTAGTTGTTTAAATTCAGGGTGTCAGCAGGGCCACGCCTCCTCTGAAGGCTCTAGGGGACGATCCTTCTTTGTCTCTTCCAGCTTCTGGTGGCCCCAGGCATTCCTTGGCTTGTGGCAGCAGCATTCCAATCTCTGCCTCCAGCATCACATGACTGGCTTCCCTCTGTGTCTGTCTGTGTCTCTTCTCTTTTTATAAGGACACATGTCATACTGGATTTGGGGCCACCCTAAGACCTCATCTTAGCTAATTACATGTGCAAAGACCCTATTTCCAAATAAGGTTGCATTCACAAGTACTGGGAATTAGGACTTCAACATATATTTTGGAGGACACAATTCAACCCATAACATCTACCAGGACTTCTCCCATACCTGTAACGATGGCAGGCATCTGTATCATGTTCTCCATTTTTAACTCTCTCTCTGGCCCCTGTGTTGTAGTTACTCTAGGTAGAATAGTACCCGGCTTATAAGATTGAAGAAAGAGAGGGAGAAAGGAAGGAAGGGGTTGGATCAAATTCTAACCTTCATCATTGTCTAAGTTCACTCTGCAAGCATTTGAGAAAGAAATGAATGCTGGTGCCTGAGAGCCAACAGAAAGGAGTCTGCTCCAGCTGGGTCCCCAGCCCTCAAAGCTCGCTGTGACGGAGAAGGCGTGTCCCACATTGTGCGCTGACTAAAGCATGATTAGCAAGCAGGAGGAAGCGCACACACTCAGAGGGCTCATCCTACTTCCTGTTTAACTTGCATAATCACAAACGTCACTAGGTAGTTAAGTGACATGGACGACAGACTCCCTGAAAGGTAAGAGTCAGAAGGGCCCTTGGAAATCATTAATCCCTCTCAGTTTATGGAGGGGAAAATTGAGGCCTGGTGAGAGAACAAGGGCTTACAAGAGCCCAGACCAACCCCAGGTGTCCTGGCTCCAAGTCCGCAGCACCCACTGCAGCGAGGAAAGCATCACTGGAAGATGTGCAGCAACTCCTCTGCAGTTCCTGGAACTCCAGGCACAGCCAACGGTGCTTTCCTCACACAGCTTCCCAAGCCGAGTCCCTGGCCATCCCCAGAGTAGACAATGCCATCTGCTCTTAGCAGGGGTGGACTAATCAGTAAGCAAGACACTCAAGGGCTTACTTCTATTTACTTACTAATCTGCAACGCACAATTTCACATGGGTTTCACCACATCTTTGATCATGAGGATGACACAGGACCGGGCAGTGTTTCCTTCTGTTGTACATAGGGTCACTATGAGCTAGAATCGACTTGACAGCACCTTATAACAACAATCTTTATGGAAGCAGACTGCCACATCTTTCTCCCTCAAAGCTGCTGGTGGGTACAAATCACTGACCTTTCGGTTAGCAGCTAAGTGCTTAACCACTGTGCCACCAGGGCTCCTTCAAGTATTGAGCAGCAATGGAAAAAAAAAAAGTAAGCAATCTCCTTGGACCTGGAAATGGAGAGACAGAGGGGCAGTGGAAGCCCAGGCCGGCTCATGGATGGTCCCCAGGTGCTGCTGGGATTTAGAGCATCCCTTTAGGTGTCAGGGTAGAAATAACCCAAACACTGGGAGATGGTCCCATCTGTACAATTACTGTGCCTGGCAGTGCCCATAGTTTGGAGCGGTCATGATCCCAAGCTCATTTTTGGGTTACTTGTTTGAAACTCAGCTGTCATCGCTTTGGGTGGTGGGGGGAGGAATGGACTCTATGATTGGTTCCAAAACCAGCCCACTTAATTAATATCATCACTGAACACTGCCTGGTCCTGCACCATCCTCACAATCATCATTATGCTTGAGGCCACTGTTGCAGCCACTGTGTCAATCCATCTCATTGAGGAGGTTCTTCTTTTTCACTGGCCCTCTACTTCCCCAAGCAGGATGTCCTTCTCCAGGCACTGGTCCCTCCTGATAACACGTCCAAAGTATGTGAGATGCAGTCTCACCATCCTTGCTTCTAAGGAGCATTCTGCTGTATCTCTTTCAGGACAGACTTGTTTATTCTTCTGGCAGCCCACAGTACATTCAACATTCTTTCCCAATGCCAGAATTCAAAGGCATCAATTCTTCTTTGGTCTTCCTTTTTCATTGTCCAGCTCTCACATGCACATGATGCAATTGAAGTTATCATGGCTTGGGTCAGGCACACCTCAGTCCTCAAAATGACATCGTTGCTTTTTAACACTTGAAAGAGGTCTTTTGCAGCAGATTTGTTCAATGCAACACGTTGTTTGACTTCTAGACTGCTGTTTCCATAGCCGTTGATTCTGGATCCAAGTAAAATGAAATCCTTGACAACTTCAATATTTTCTCCATTTATCAGGATGTTGCAGCCTTGGAAACCCTATGGGGCAGATCTACTCTGAACTATAGTTTCGCTATGAGTCAGAATCAACTCAAGAGCAATGGGTTCGGTTTTAGTTTTGGTGTTGTTAGGTTTAAAGAGGACTTCAGGGGATATTTTTGGTTTGAGGTTTAAAAATTATCTCAGGGCAATAGTTTGGGGGTTCATCCAGCATCCATGGCTCCAGAAAGTCTGTATTTCATGAAAATTTGAGATTTTGTTCTGGATTTTTCAGAGGTATCCAGTTTTGATGGCTGCCTCCCCTCCACTGGTCCAGCTCAACAGGGATTTTGGAGTAATGGGTGATCTGGTAGAATGGATCTACATGCAGGCATGAAGGACAAAAGCCCCTAAACCAGTGGCTTTGACATTTCAGCGTCCCATAGAGCCTGGAGAGCCTGTAAAACGCAGACTCCCAGGCCTTACCCCAGCAGCCCATATTCAGCAAGGGCTAGAGTAGGGCCCAGACCTGCAAATCTATGTGTTCAACAAGCAACTCAACTGGTTCTAATGTAGGTAGTAAAAATACCATCAAGAAACCCTACTGTTGGTGAAATGGCAAACGTTTGTAATGCTAGGGCGATCTGTTCTTTATCGGGCAGGAAGATTCACATAGAACACAGCCCGGGATATCGCAAACAAAAAATAAAAGCAAAGCCACAGTGAGTTAATGTTAATGGGAGAGGAAGAATTCAGAAAAAGGGGATGAAAATGGTTGCACAACTCAAAGAATGTAATCAGTGTCCCTGAATTGTACATGTAGAAAACAGTTGAATTGGTGTATATTTTGCCGTGTATATTCTCAACGATAACAAAACGAAAAGCAAAGCTGAGCTGCTCCCTGGGTGAAGTCTCTCTGTGTCTCCATTTCCTCTGTGTGATATGGGGAGAGTGGCAAGGTTTGGCCATCAGAAAGCCCAGGCATCACAACAATCAGAGGGCTCCTTGTGGATTTCAGAAGGTTTCCATTGTTCATTCGTGAGGCTCAGAAGGTTCTTGCTCATTTTGGCCTCTGCTGCTGTTATCAGCTGCCATTGAGTCAACCCCTGACTCATGGTGACCCCGTGCACAACAGGATTGAACTGTTGTGATCCATAAGGGTTTTCAATGGCTGATTTTTCAGAAGATGGCCAAGCCTTTCTTCCTAGTCCATCTGAGTCTGGAAGCTTTGCCGAAGCCTGCCAAGCACCACAGCAACATGTAACCATCCACTGACAGACGGGTGGTGACTACACATCAGGTTCACTGGTCAGGAATTGAACCCAGGTCTCTTGCATGGAAGGTGAGACTTCCACCACTGAACCACCACCACCACCCCTTCTGGGGCTCTACCTATCCCCAACAGTTACTCTCACTCGTGGTATCCAACACCTCACCTTCATGGCGTCAAAGTCCAACTCTGCCACTGGTCAGTCACATGACCATGAGCAGTTCACTTCCTCTCCCTGTACCTCAGTTTTCTCATCTGTAGAGGGGATGTGTTAGTTCCTTAGGGCTGCTGTAACAAAGTACCACACACTTGGTGGCTTAAATCATTAGAGATTCATTGTTTCACAGTTTCACAGTTTTGGAGGCTAGAAATCCAAAATCAAAGTGTCAGCAGGGTTGGCTCCTTTTGAGGGCTCTGAGGGAGGATCTGTTTCATGCCTCTCTCCCAGCTTCTGCTGGCTCCCAGCAATCGTTGGTGTTCGTTGGCTTAGAGACCCATCACTCCAATCTCTGCCTCCATCATCACAGGGCAGTCTTCCCTCTGTGAGTCTGTCTCTCTCCCCTTTTATAAGGACACCACTCAGATGGGATTAGGGCCCACTTGACTCCAGTATGACCCCATGTTAACTTAACTGATAGCATCTTAAGGACCCTAGTTTCATTTTGACCAAAGATTCTATTGAAGAATCCTGATCAAAAGGGTGGAAATGCAGAAGAGAACTTCAAATTCTCATGAGATCCAGACTTTCTGAAGCCATGGAATCTGCATGAACCCCTGAAACTATTGCCCTGAGATAAATCTTTAAACCTTAAACCAAAAATATCCCCCTGAAGTCTTCTTTAAACCAAATAATAGTTTAGCTTAATTCGTAAAGAACATCTGTCTTGAGCACCTTGCTCTTTTAAAGAACTATCTATATGGGATCAGACTGACAAAACAGCAACTCAAAAGATTAGATACGAAATTAGGGGGCAGTGAGTTTATGTTGATGTGGGAGAAACAATTCGGAAAAGGAGGGTGAGAAGGGCTGCACAACTCAAAGAATGTAATAAATGTCACTAAATTGTACACGTAGAAACTGTTGAATTGGTGTATGTTCTGCTGTGTATATTCTCAACAACAACAAAAATAAATTAAATTAATTATTAAAAAGAAGAAGAAGAAGACCCTAGTTCCAAACAAGGTCGTGTTCACTGGTAGCCGAGGTTAGGACTTCAACATATCTATTTGGGGGACACAATTCCATTGATAAACAAACTAGTTTGTGCCCTCATGTATGTCAGGGTAGAACTGTGCTCCATGGAATTGTTGATGGCTAATCTTTCAGAAGGATTGCCAGGCCTTTCTTCCAAGGCACCTCTGAGTGGACTCAAACCTCCAACCATTCCATTAGCAACCGAGCATGTTCCTTCCTCCTTAAGTAGAGATAAATAAATGTACACCCATCTATGTCTAGAGACCTTTCCTGGATTCATTGGTTTCTTCAAATGACACTGTCCGTGGGAGTGCTGGGAGAAACCTGGAGATGTTTGCTGAGAAATGGGCTCACTGGACGTTCTATTTTGAATCAGATCATCACAAGAAGGTGAGGAGAGAAATAATCCCACAGAGAGTGCCTGGGTCCCAGACTCTTAGCCTCTGGACATGGAATAACTCAAGGGATTTGGCCACCTGCACCCTGCTTTCCCTTCTCCCCATCAGCGTCCACAGCCAACAACCCACTTCCCCGGGACGGGGTGGGTGGGGCGATCTGGCAGGTATGAGATGTGATTAGCCCTGCCCTTGTGGCTGCTGGCACTTACATCTCCAGAGAAACAAGTCTAAAGCCCCAGGGTGGTTGCCCAGAGTGACAGTTCTCACAAAGAAAGTGGGCCAACCACAAGGATTTGGGGAAGGGGGTCTTAAGAGTCAGAATTTGTTCTGTGAAACTTCCAAACCCCATTGAAGCTGAGTCCCACTCCTTCACCTAAATGTGCTCCCAGGCCTTACAAGGGAGGGTTAACCACTGCTACTCCCATTGCCGTTGAGTCAGTTCCGACTCTTGGCAACCCCATGTGTTACAGGGTAGAACTGCTACATAGAGTTTTCTTGGCTGCCATCTTTATGGAAGCAGTTTGCCAGGACTTTCTTCAGCAGAACCACCGAGTGGGTACAAACCACTTCCCCTCAGGTTAGCAGCTAATTGCAAGCCACTTGTGCCATCCAGGTTCATTTAATACTGCTAAGAAGTCTCCAAATATTGATCATGTGATGTGTTTATTATTTTCTATCACGCCACCCCCTCCCACACTCCATGCTTGCTTTATTGCAAGGTATTTGTGGACCTGCCCCAAGCCCCCAAACAGTGAGGTCCTCAAGAGTGGGACCAGGACATCCTTTCTTTATAAATGTAGCATAAAATGCCATGTGGCCATGTGGCCTGATCTAGGTTCAATGTTGCACTCAAAGAAACATTAGTCCAGCATCCAAACATCCTTAAAGGCAAATGAAACTTTTCCTGCAGTCCCCCAAGACAAATGCCAACAAAAAATTATTTTCAAAATGCACAGTAATGCTTCTTAAAAATCTTCTTTTCCCATCTCTCTTTCTCCTACATGCATGGAGGTTGCCCTCCAAACATATCTTTCAGTCTCTGGGCCAGCACAACCCCTTGTGGTTGCTATCATCGTGTGCCATCAAGTGGATTCCAACTCATAGCAAACCCATACGACAGAGCAGAACTGCCCCACAGGGTTTTCCAGGCTTCAGGCATTACAGGAGTGGCCGGTGGGTTTGAACCACAGACCTTTCAGTTAGCAGATAAGCAGATGAGCGCTTAACACCTGCACCACCAGGGCTCCCTGTACAGCCCCATGTTCTTCCCTAATCCAGACCAAGGGAGCCGGGGCATTTCTCCTTGGCCGCATTACCCCAGTACAATAAAGACCCAGGAGTAAATGATTAAGGACATCACTATACCTGGTTCTGATTTGTTTAGAAAGGGACCTGGGCATCAGTATTTTTAAAAGTCCCTCCAGATGCAGTCAGAGGTGAGAACCTCGTGACCAAATGAGGCATTACTGCTCATTTTTAAGGTGTGTTAACAGTATCAAGCTTATGTTTAAAAAGAGAGAGAGAGCTCTTGCCTGAGGAATACATGTTGAAATATTTATAAATGAAATAATACACGCACACACATTTATATAATCTTAAGGAGCCCTCGTGGTACAGTGGTTAAAGCACTCAGCTGCTAACTGAAAGGTTGACAGTTCGAACCCATCAGCCACTCCTCGAGTGAAGGATGTGGCAGTCTGCTTCTGTAAAGATTACAGCCTTGGAAACCCTATGGGGGTAGATCTACCCTGTCCTATAGGGCTGCTATAAATAAGGATCGACTTAATGACAACAAGTTTGGTTTTTTGTCATATATCATCTTAAGCTCTTTAGAATCCTTAATTTTCTTCTGACTTTGCCCATCGCCCGGATTCTGCAACAAGAAAGGAAGTGCAGACGCTGAGTTGGCAGGCAAGACTCTCCTCCTTACAGTGCAAAGTGGTTCTGGTGGTACAAATGCTGCAGAATGTTTATAATTTAACATCTTTTCTTCCACCCCCTTCAGTCTCACGTGCAATGAGAAGAGACACTGGGCTCTTTGCTGTCAGGTGGCCTATGCCCACAGAGCACGTGGGCACCTGGCAACTTTCCTTCATAGAACTTACCAACACCTTCCTTCCACTACCCCCAAGGTCACTGGATTGAAGACCACAGTGTCATTCACAACATGATGCTTAACACAGAGACACTGTGGAAGTACTCTTGCGAGACCACACTGAACAAGGCAGAGTGGTGGGACAACAGAGCGCTCCCCCTCTGGATCACCGCCCAGAGGCAGGTACTGCAGGATACCCTGGGTTGGCTTTGACAGGTGTCACTTCTCATTCCTAGGGGGCGGGACTAAGGTTAGAAGCTGTGCAACCTTGGGCAAGTTACTTAACCTCTCTGTTTTCCTAAATGTGAAATTGACTAGTGATTGTGTGCTTTTTCTACAGACAATGTAAGAATTAAATGGCATATGCATGAAAGGCAGTTGGCACAGGGTAAATGCTCCATAAATGTTAGGTGTTGATACTGACGGATAAGTCTCCATGAGCGCAGAGACTGGCTTCATCAGGACTGTACCTCCAGCATCTGCCACAGAGTCTGGCACACAGCAAGTTTTTCCCAAGTATTTATTTATATGCTTGCCTCAGATCTGATGGCATAAAAGCCCTTAGGAACGAAAGAAGATGGCTGTTTCCTAAATCTTCAGCCCATGGAAAGCTATGACAAGAACATTAGCCTGACCCATGGGACAACTCAGTCAACTGGCACAATATTGTTTACAAAGTTCATGCTCTGCATCCTAGTAAAGTGAGTAGTGTCTGGGGTCTTAAAAGCTTCCTAGCAGCCATCTAAGATACAATTATTGGTCTGTACTTGTCAGGAGAAAACAGTAAGAAGGTAACCAAAAGCTCAGAGAAGAAATAAGTCTTTATGAGTCATACCTCATCTACCCTGAGACCAGAAAAACTAGACGGTGCCCGGCTACCACCACTGACCGTTTTGCCCAGGGTCACAATAGTTGGTCCCAGAAGGATGGGAGAAAAATGTAGAACAAAACCGAAATTTTTAAAAGAAAGCCCAGACTAATTGGTCTAGTTGAGACCAGACAACTCCCTGAGACTATTGCTCTGAGACACTCTTTAAACCTTGAACTGTAACTACCCCCTGAGATCACCTTTTAGGGAAATAGCAGAGTTGCACAGAAAATAAAGAATATTACCCATAAGAATGGTGCTCAACTAAAAAGCCATCTGTATGAAACCAAAAGTTCAACATAAAGCAAAGATGAGAAGGGGTCAGGGAAACTCGAGTACTGGAAATGGAACTACCAGAACACGAAAGGAATGATGAGACACTGTGAAAATGTAACTAATGTCACCAAAAAATTTGTGGAAATTGTCAAATGGGAACCTAACTTTGTGTGTAAATTTTCACCAAAAACACAATAAAATATTATTAAAAAAAAAAAAAAAGAACATTAGCTTGAGAGGGTTCCGGGGGCCATTCATTACTGCCATGAAATGACAGAAGTCAGAGCTATGCTGAGTCACCAGCCAATGGCTTCACTCCCGGCCCCAAAACCTGATGCCAGCTTGGAGTTTTCTCACTGAGCTTCCAAAGCCATCATTTGAAATATGCCTTCATGCTTCTTCCCAAGATGCCAGCCAAGGAAATACCTTTGCTGCAAACCTGCCCTTGGTACCTGGCCCACCACGTCTGCACTCCCAGCATTAAAGAATAATTCATCTTTATGTTTTATTTATGTTTCTAAAAAAGGATGTAGGCAATTTAAGCAAAGAGTTAATATAAAAATAATACTGCTACAATCAAATAAGATTATGAAAATCAAGTCCAAGGTTGGGAGATGGAAACAAACACAGGGACCATAAAGGTTCATGTGGCTGCTTTGATAGAACGTCAGATTTGACCCCGAGCTTCCTGGTAACCAGGTCATAAGTTTTATAATTAGATTTCCTACTCTCATTATCAGACTACAAGGCAGTGTGATGCTGCAGTTCAGAACGCAGCTGTGGGGCTGGACTCCTGCAACAGGGTCCAGGCTGCTTCACCTGTCCCCCACTAGGTGACTTTGGGCAATGTCTTACTCTCTGTGCCTGTCTTTCCCCATCTGTAAAAACGAACATTATCACAGCCCCTGCTTCATAGAAGGGGCCCTGGAGGCACAATGGTTAAGTGCTTGGCTACTAACCAAAAGGTTGGTGATTCGAATCCACCCGTTGGCTCCGCAGGAGAAAGACCTGGCTATCTGCTTCCATAAAGATCATTGTTGTTGTTAGGTCCCGTCAAGTCTGCTCTAACTTATAGTAACTGTATGTATAATAGAATAAAACACCAGCCCAGTCCTGCACCATCCTCACAATTGTTGCCATGTTTGAGCCCATTGATGCAGCCACTATGTCAATCCATCTCATTGAAGGTCTTCCTCTTTTTCACTGACCCTCTACTTTACCAAGCATGTTCTTCTCCAAGGACTAGTTCCTCCTGATAACATGTCCAAAGTAAGTGAGACAAAGTCTCTCCATCCTCGCTTCGAAGAAGCGTTCTGGCTGTACTTCTTCCGAGACACATTTATTCATTTTTCTCGAAGTTAAAAACCCTATAGGGCAGCTCTGTTCTGTCACATGGGGTCACTACGAGTGAAAATCAATTTGAAGGCACCTAACAACAAAAACAAGGCTCCAGGAACTGACAGAGTATCAATTGAAACATTTCAACAAATGGATGCAGCACTGGAGGTGCTCACTCACCTATGCCAAGAAATCTGGAAGACAGCTACCTGGTCAAATGACTGAAAAGAGATCCATATTTGTGCCCATTTCAAAGAAAGGTGATCCAAGAGAAACGCAGAAATTATGAAATGATATCACGCACAAGTAAAATTTTGCTGAAGATAATTCAAAAATGGTTGCAGCAGTACAATGACAGGGAACTGCCAGAAATTCAAGCTGGATTCAGAAGAGGACGTGCTGATGTCAGAGGAATCTTGGCTGAAAGCAGAGAGTACCAGAAAGATATTTGCTTGTGTTTTATTGACTACGCAAAGGCATTCAACTGTGTGGATCATAACAAATTATGAATAACGTTGCAAAGAATGGGAATTTCAGAATACATAATTGTGCTCATGAGGAACCTGTATTTGGACCAACCGGTAGTCACTGGAACAGAACAAGGGGATACTGCATGGCTTAAAGGCAAGAAAGGTGTGAGCCAGGGTTGTATCTCCTCACCACACTTATTCAGTATGTATGTTGAGCAAATAATCCGAGAAGCTGGACTATATGAAGAAGAACGCAGCATCAGGACCGGAGGAAGACTAATTAACAACCTGCAATATGCAGATGACACAACTTTGACTGCTGAAAGTGAAGAGGTCTTGAAGTACTTACGGATGAAGATCAAAGACCGCAGCCTTTGGTATGGATTACACCTCAACATAAAGAGAACAAAAATCCTCACAACTGGACCAATAAGCAACATCAGGATAAATGGAAAAAATATTGAAGTTGTCAAGGACTTCATTTTACTACGATCGACAGTCAACACCCATGGAAGCAGCAGTAAAGAAATCAAACAACATATTGCATGGAGCAAATTTGCTGCAAAAGACCTCATTAAACTGTTAAAAAGCAAAGGTGTCACTTTGCAGATTAAGTTGTAGCTGACCCAAGCCACGGTATTTTAATCACATTATACACATGCAAAAGCTGGACAATGAATAAGGAAGACTAAAGAAAAATTGACACCTTTGAATTATGGTGTTGGTGAAGAAATACGGACTATACCATGGACTACCAGAAGAATGAACAAATCTGTCTTGGAAGAAGTAGAGCCAGAATGCTCCTTAGAAGGGAAGATAGCGAGACTTCATCTCACATACTTTGGACGTATCATCAGGAGGGACTAATACCTGGAGAAGGACATCATGCTTGGTAAAGGAGAGGGTCAGTGAAAAAAAGTAAGACACTCAACAAGATGGACTGACACAGTGGCTGCAACAATGGTCTCAAACATAGCGACAACTGTGAGGATGGTCCAGAACCAGCCAGTGTTTCATTCTGTTGTACATAGGGTTGCTATAAGTTGGAACCAACTCAACGGCACCTAACTACAACTGCTTCACTGAGTTGCTGGCAGGATTAACTGAGGGAATGCATGTAAGGTGCTTAGAACTAACTGCTCAAAAAATACCAATCTTTCTTAGGAGTGGAGGCGGAATCATTGTAGCCCTTCTCCAGCTGGCCACTGCAGATCTAGACCAGCACCATTCAACAGGAAGTTCTGCCATGATGGACATGTTCTATTCTGTACAGTTTAATATAGCAGCCACTGGCCACATGTAGCTGTTGAGTCCTCGAAATGTGTCTAGTGTGACTGAGGAATTAAATTTTTCATTTTAATTAGTTTTAAGTACCACATGTGGCTAGTGGTTACTATATTGGACAGTGCAGGGGGTTGTCAATGGCCTTCTCCTACCTCATGTAATTTTTTTTCCTCACTGTTGAGGTCTAGATTTCTCCCTCCTCTGCCACATTTTTTAAACTTTCAAGCATCCACTACACAAATAAACTCTGCCCTCCCAAGAAAATAATATTTGTGGCACTTGCTATGTACCAGGCACTGATTAAAGTGCTTGACATATATTAATTCCTAACAACTCTGAGGTAGGTGCTAGGCTTATACCCACTTAGTAGACAGGCAAACTGAGACACATATCGGTGCTATGACTACTGAAAGTCACACAGCTAGAGAGAGGCAGAACTGAGATTTGAACACACTCTGGTTCCAGGGCATAATATTATTTCTGTAGCTAAAACATTTAGTCCTGGATTTCACTGATGAATCTAGTATTGCTGATAAGTGCTGTTGAGTTGATTCCATCTCTTAGCAGCCTCATATGACAGAGTAGAACTTCCCCATAGAGTTTTCTAGTCTATAATATTTACGGGAGCAGATCACCATGTCTTTCTCCTGTGGAGCCGCTGGTGGGTTTGAACCAACAACCGTATGGTTAGCAGCCGAGCACTTAACCATTGTGCTACCAGGACTTCTTGAATCTAGCACACCAGAAAAAACCAAACCCATTGCCATCTAGTCAATTCCAATTCATAGTGACCCTACAGGACAGAGTAGAATTACCCTACAGGACAGAGTAGAACTGCCCCACAGGGTTTCTAAGGCTGTAATCTTTATGGAAGCAGACTGCCACATCTCTCTCCCACAGAGTAGCTGGTAGGTTCGAACCTTGAACCTTTTGGTCAGCAGCTGAGTGTTTACCCACTGTGCCACCAGGGCTCCTTTAAACCTAGCATAGCCTTCCCTAACCCACTACTACAAATCCAGGGCCTCTCTAGTCTCTGGCAATGGTATTTGTTCGCTGGCAGGAGGCTTCCTGGGAGCGTCCTTGTGATGGTTAAGATTGTGTGTCAACTTGGCCGGGCCATGGCTCCCAGTGTTTTGGCAGTTGTATAATGTTGTGATCACATCCCTGTCGAAATTTGACATGTGCTCACCCCCATGATGGAATCTGCTGAGTGGTACCTGCAGGGGTGGGGCCTGTGGTGGCTCACCGCCCCCTCAGCCTTCACCTCTCTGCCTTCCACTGCCTACTTCCTTCCTGCATGCCTTGCCAAGGTTGTTGGCTTGTTCTGGATCCAGCAGCTGTCTCTCGTCTGACCTCTGGTTCTTGGGACTTGAGCTAGCAGCTTACCTGTCCATCTTAGGGTTCGGATCTTCACGGCCTGCAAGCAAGAATTTTGCTCCCTGACCTGCCTATCTTGGGTTCGCCAGCCCCAGCAGCTAAGTAACTCAGGAGAAACCTTGAGGTTTTGCCTGTCGACCTTGGGGATTCCTCAACTGTCACAACCTGTGAGCGGGATCCCTGCTCCCCAACCTGCTCATCTTGGGCTCACCAGCTTCTGCGGCTCTGTGAATTGGGAAAGGACTCTATCCTGATCCAAGGACTCGGGATGTTCCAACCCCTACAATCGCGTAAGCTGTTTCCTTAATATAAATCTCTCTTTATACATTTATATGCATTACTGGTTTTGTTTCTCTAGAGAACCCAGCCTAAGACAATCCTCCTTTCCTGTCGTTTTTCTTTTTCACAGCTTTTGTCTCGTCATCTGTTCGCAGGACTTTATTTCTTTCTGCTCAATTCATTAGCTCAGTGTTTTTCCTCTTTCCTGAATTCAGAAGCGGTTGCACAAAAAGGTGCTGGGGCAGGGGCCAGGTGATAGACGACCTGTATGGAAGGCGAATGTCAGGTTGCTGTGTCTCCCTCTGCCACCGGCAGATCCTGCCATGGTACAGGGCCAGGGGCCAGCTCCCTGAGGAGCAGCTGACACAGCCACTGCAATGAAAGCAAACCTGTGGTCCCAGGTCAACACCCCACAAGCAAGGCGCCAGCTAGCTCCAACTGCCAACCTTTCAGTTAGCACCTTTCAGGGGCTCGTCTGCGCTGTCAGGAGAGGCTATAGGAGGGTAGCCTGCCTCTTCTCCATCACTGGGGAACACCCACCCTTTTCCAAGTCTCTTCCAGACAAGCTTTGCAGAGATTGGTGCATTCATGTTTAATATGGTGAAACTGTTTTCCTTCAATGACACCAATGCTGCCAGAGCCCATCATGACACATGGTAAGGGACATGCCTGGGCAGGGGAGGCTTAAAAGACAGAACCCTGCTGCCTTTGTGTCCATGCTCCAGCAGGATCAGGAATGGGCAGGATATAAAGCAAGAGGGTCCATCTGGGGCAGGCTCAGATTTTAAATGAGCCCCTTGAAGAAGTTAACATGACTAATGGCTAATGTATTTCACCAAGTTCCCAAGTACTGCTTCTCAGCTGAAGGCAGGCAGCCAGAGCTATAAAAAACCAAAACCAAACCCAGTGCTGTCGAGTCGATTCCGACTCATAGCGACCCTATAGGACAGAGTAGAACTGCCCCATAGAGTTTCCAAGGAGCACCTGGCGGATTCAAACTGCTGACCCTTTGGCTAGTAGCTGTAGCACTTAACCACTACACCACCGGGGTTCCCACCAGAGCTATAAGACCCAGGAAAAACACGAAGATCTCAGGCCTTGTTTTATGTCTCTCAGGAAGGGAATTAAAGAGTGAAAGGGCCGAGGGAGGGACTGAGTAAGATCCTCATGGCCAACAAGGGTCTGTAACAGGACTGTGTTGGCTACAGCCAAGACGGAATTCGGAGAGAGGCTGGGGAAGGCAGCTATGGTTCTCCATGTAAACCAAGTCTCCTAGCAAACAGCTTCCAAACTTGGGAGAGTTGTGAGCAAGATGGTGCCAGTACTTCTGCCTCATCAGTTGCTGTTGAGTTGACTCCAACTCATGGTGACCCTATGTATATCAGAGTAGAACTATGTTCCACAGGGTTTTGAATGTTTTTTGGAAGTAGATTGCCAAGGCTTTCTTCCGACGCACCTCTGGGTGGACTCAAACTGCCAACCTTTCAGTTAGCAGCTGAGCACATTAACCTCTTGTATCACCCAGGGACTCCAAAGACGTTAATACCAAGGTAATGCATCCCAATCTGGGCCCATAATATGTCTTAATTATGCATTATAAAGGCCCTGAGAATCACATGCTATTATCACTCTAGGCTGAAGCAAGAAATCTTAGCTTCCTTCTCTTCAGTGGCTCCTCTGGAGCACAGAAATGCAAAGAGTCTAAACCAAACTTCGCTTCTGAATTTCAAATACCAGGAGTCCATCTCTTTTCACTCAGTTGTCCCTAGACTGAGGAACTAACTCCTTACCCTAAACCACACATCCTTCCCATCAAAGCAGAACAGTGACGGGCTGTCCACACATCTCCCTAAAGCATTCATGCCTCGTAACGTGTGCTTTGTCGCCCAAAGGAAGAGATGAGACAAAATGCAAACCCAAGGGGCAACTTCTCTGATTCTTGGTTCTCAAGAGTTGGGTGGACTCTGTACAAAACCTAAGAGTCAGAATTTGCCTACAAGAAGTCCCAACCCTTGCTGTAAGGAAGCAACTTAAGAGTAATGGCCACAGTGATGCAAGACTACACTAAGGGAGAATAATGAAGCTAATAAAGCTAGTGATTTTCCAATGGCTATCGCAGCTGAAAACACTGGTTATGCTAATTAAAGGGTAGAATAGTAAATACCCACTCTTTTGCATCAAATGAAGTACTCAAATTATTTCGCAGAAGTATTTGTTGAATATAGCACTTTTGATTATCCAGGGTCCCAAATAAACAGAGTTAAGTGTGTATGAGTGTGTGTATGCGTGTGTGTATGTGTGTGTGTGTGCATGCACACACATACACATTCCTCTCTGGAGCTCAGCTCTGCAGAGCAGCATAGCTTCTCAAATTCCTATGAGACCAAGTGAGAAAAATCATAGCTTCCCAGGACCACAGCTTGGGATAGCTTTAAAGAAGCTTGTGTGTTGAAGACACATTATTAAAAATAATAATAATTTCAGGTTGGGAGCATCTGACATGTAATGTGCAAACATCAGGAGCTCAAATGAATATTCAGGGCTGCTTAAGTCCCTCATAATGTTGGTGTTGGCTTATTCTAGATAATAACATAGCCAATCAAACTATGTTCTGCCAAGTGTTAGTGGTTTACATCCTTCAAATCTATTCCATACTTCAGGGCACAGTCAATTTATATGTAAGTTAAACAAAGTGCTGTTGCTAAAAAACTGAGAATTATGTTTAATGTCAATCAGGAAGGCAATAAACAAATATTAGAACGTTTGCAAGTTAAAGCAACCAAAGCAATTCCATTACCAGGAAGGAAAATGTGCTACCTGTAGGGGGTACAAATAAGATGCTGGAGCCCAAAGGTGAAAGAAATTCTGTACTTATTTCCATGAGTTCATCAGAAGTGACAGAAAGATTAATTTCTCACCCACAAAAGGAGGTGAGACTCATGCATTCATTCAATATGCATTCAACCAACATCGAGTGTCTGCTCTGAGCCAGACCTGTTCTAGGTCAACTTTTGGGCATTAATTCTACAGGTAAAAACACTGAGGCACTAAGATGAAAGAGCTCCCTCACCATTACCAACATAGGAACTACAGTTTTTTCCTCCATTCTAAGGCACTTTTTTCATGTTGCCATCCCTGAAATTAAAATGCATCAACAATCAATCTTTAAACCTGAAACTTTAAACCAGAACATCCCCTGAGGTCTTCTTAAAACGAAACAATAATTTAGCTTAACTAGTAAAGAATGTCTGCCTTGAGCATTATGCTCTTTTCAAGAACTGTCTATATGGCGTCAGACTGACACCAGCAACTTGAAAGATTAGATAGGAAACTTAGGGGGCAGTGAGTATATGTTAATGGGGAGGAACAATTTGGAAAGGGAGGGTGATAGTGGTTGCACAACTTGAAGAATGTCATCAATGTCAGTGAATTTTACATGTAGAAACAGTTGAATTGGTATATGTTCTGCTGTGTATATTCTCAACAAAAAAACAAAAATAAATTCTTTTAAAAAATGCATCTGACAGTCATGGAGTGTCATAGTTCAATTGGCAGTACTGTTCTTCTGTTGTTGTTGTTGTTAGTTGCCGTCAAGTCAGCTCTGACTCATGGCAACCCACCCCATGTATCACAGAACAAAACATCCCCTGGTCCTGCTCCATCTTCCTGATGGTTAGCATGTTTGAGTCCATTGTTGCATCTATTGTGTAGTGCCTTCCAACCTAGGGGGCTCATCTTCCAGCACTAGATTGGATGTTATTCTGTTGAGATCCGAGAAAAAAAAAAAAAAAAAACATTGTTGTCAAGTCCATTTCGACTCATAGTGACCCTACAGGACAGAGTAGAACTGCCCCATAGAGTTTCTAAGGAGTGCCTGGTAGATTCGAACTGCTGACCTTTTGGTTAGCAGCCATTGCACTTAACCACTACACCTCCAGGGTTTCCTGTTGTGATCCAGAGGATGTTATTGGCTGATTTTCAGAGGTAGGTTCCCAGGCCTTTCTTCTGGACTAGGAAGGCCTTTCTTCTGTCTTAGTCTGGAAGCTCTGCTGAAACCTGTCCACCATGAATAACACTGCTGGTATTTGAAATACTGGTGGCATAGCTTCCAGCATTATAGCAACACACAAGCCACCACAGTAGGACAATCTGATAGATGAGTGGTGGATTGTTCTTCTGAGCGACACACAAAATAACAGTACATCTTACAATTAACAGTGTTTTAGATCTCATAAAATCCTGGTGAAGCCAGGAGTGAAATCCAACCTCTGACTCTAAAACCTGTGTGTTTTCTATTCCTCTGGGCTGGGGCAGAGATGTCAACAAGTTGGGCTTTGCCCATTGTGAAAATGACATGAGAAATGGCCCTGACAGAATTTTCTTCTTCACTCACAGGAGAGAAAAGCAGCGTCATTCCACTATCTCTGGGGAGGTTCAAAGTGCGACGGTCAGGCAGTCCAGAGGTCCCTTGTGGAATCTTACATCCACCTGAACAGCAACGAGACAGAGTGGAGGGAAAACAATGACATTGCCATTAACTGGTTCACCAAGGAAGACTTTGACTTTGTGACCCTCTACTATGGAGAGCCAGATGGTGTGGGGCACTGAGTTGGACCTGAGACGTTGGACAGGAGGGTGATGATTTGGCAAATCGACAGAACCATCAGGTACTGGTGGAAGCCACTGAGAGGCAAAGCTTGATGGAGCACCTTAATGTCATCATCACATCAGACCATGGTAAAGAAGAAGCCCAATGTCACCAAGATCCTCTCGATGAACTACATCAAGTTGAAGGACAGGGTCAAGTTTGACATCATGGGCTACGGAGGCTTTGGGATGCTTCTTCCCAAACTGGGACAGGAGGAAGCCATTTACCAAGTGTTAAAGGATGCACACCTCAATGTCTAGGAAAAGGAGGACTTTCCAGAATGCTTTCATTTTGCTGAACATGAGCTGATCCTGGCAATTGTGATATATGCCAACTCTAGTTACAACATTAATGAGGTAAGTTGATGCTAAAACAGTCACCTTGGATTTGGGAGACAGCAATCGGAGGGAACAATTCTGAAAAAATTAAGACCTAGTATATACACTAGGAGCTGTAACCCACTGTTTCCTAAGAGTTCCCCAACCCACTTTGCATTCCACCCAACTAACCCTGCTCTGCATTACCATTAGGCAATAATAATGACAAACATCCCTGACCAGTGCTACATGTCCAGCCCTGTGCTAAAAATTTAACATGATTTATTTCATTTTTGTCTTATCAACAGCCATACCAAAAAAAAAAAAATTGCTGTGAAGTCAACTCCAAGTCATAGCAATCCATGTGTGTCAAAACAGAACAGTGCTCCATAGGGTCTTCAATGGCAGATTTTTCAGAAATAGACTGTCATGGATTGAATTGTGTCCCACAAAAATATCTGTCAACTTAGCTGGGCCATGATTCTCACTACTATGTGATTGCCCACAATTTTATGTGATTTTCCTGTGTGTTGTAAATCCTATCACTATGATGTAATAAAATGGATTAGCGGCAATTATACTGATGAGGTCTACAAGATTAGGTAGTGTCGTAAGCCAACCTCTTTTGAGATATAAAAGAGAGAAGTGAGCAGAGAGACATTTAGACCTCATACCCCCAAGAAAGCAGTGCCAAGAGCAGGGCACATCCTCTGGACCTGAGGTTCCTGCGCTGAGATGCTCCTAGACCAAGGGAAGACTGATGACAAGGACCTTCCTCTGGAGCCGACAGAGAGAAAGCCTTCCCCTGGAGCCGGTGCCCTGAATTCAGACTTCTAGCCTACTGGACTGTGACAGAATAAACTTCTCTTTGTTAAAGCCAACCACTTGTGGTATTTCTGTTACAGCAGCACTAGATGACTAAGACATAGACGTTCAAGCCTTTCTTCTGAGCTGACTCTGGATGGACTTGAACCTCCAACCTTTCAGTTAGCAACTGAGTGTGTTAACCTTTTGCACCACCTAGGGACTCCTGCTCTTAATTCCCCCATTTTAATGATGAAGAAACCAAGGCCTAGGCAGAAGTAACGGGATGAGAAGTGAAAAGCTGAGGTTTGATCATTATGCATAGATCAATACACAATACACTCTGCAATAGATTCACCAAAAAACCACCCTGCTAGCTCCCATTGCCCATATTAAAAAATAAACAAGCCTGTCTACATAAAAACTCATGCATGAGTTCTCATAGCAGCATTATTCACAATTGCCAAAAAGTAAAAACAACCCAAATGTCCATTAATGAATGAATGGATAAGCAAAACATTGTATATCCACACAATGGGATATTATTTGGCAATAAAAAGGAACGAAGTACTGATTCATGCAACAACATGGCTGAACCTTGAAAATACTATGCTAAGTGAAAGAAGGCAGACACAAAAGGTCCCATACTGTATGATTTCGTTTATGTAAAATGTCCACAAAGGACAAATCCATTGAGACAGAAAGTAGATTACTGGTTGCTTAGGGAAGGGACCCTGGTGGTGTAATGGTTCAGCATTGGGCCGCTAATTGCAAGGTTGGCGGTTCAAACCCAGCCAGCAGCTCCCTGGGAGAAAGACCTGGCAATCTGCTCCCATAAAGGGTACAGCCTAGAAAACCCTACTGTGTCACATGGTGTCATTATGAGTTGGAATCGACTTGACGGCACCCAACAACAAGAACAACACAGCTAAGGGAGTTGGGTGTAAATGGGGAGTAACTGCTAATGGGCACAGGGTTTCTCTTTATGGTGAAGAAAATGGTCTCAAATTGGCTGTGAGTAATGGTTGCACAACTCTGTGAATGCACTAACACTGAACTGTACACTTGAATCGAGTGAATTGAGTTGTTGCTGTCAATCCATCTCCTTGAGGGTCCTCTTCTTTTTCACTGACCCTCTACTTTACCAAGCATGATGTCCTCCTCCAGGGACTGGTCCCTCCAGATAACATGTCCAAAGTATATGAGACAAAGTCTCAACATTCTCACTTCCAAGGAGCGCTCTGGCTTTATTTCTTCCAAGACAGATTTGTTTGTTTGTCTGGCAGCTCATGGTCTATTAAATATTCTTCACCAACACCATTATTCAAAGGCATCAATTCTTCTTCAGTCTTCCTTATTCATTATCCAGCTTTCAGGTTTCGCACGCATGCAAGGCGATTGAAAACACCATGGCTTGGGTCAGGCGCGCCTTAGTCCTTGAAGTGACGTCTTTGCTTTAAAGCGGTCTTTTGCAGGAGATTTGCCCAGTGCAATACGTCATTTGATTTCCCAACTGCTGCTTCCCTGGGTGTTGATTGTAGATCTGGGTAAAATGAAAGACAATGTCAACCTTTTCTCCGTTTGTCATGATTTTAATTGTATGGTATATGAACTACAACTCAGTAGAGGAGCTGTGGTGGTGCAGTAGTTAAAGCGCTCAGTTCCTAATGGAAAGGTTGGTGGTTCAAACCCAGCAGCTGCTTCAAAGGAGAAAGATGTGGCAGTCTGTTTCCATAGAGCCTTGGAAACCCTATGAGGCAGTTTTACTCTGTCTTATACGCTCACTATGAGTTGGAATCAACTCAATGGCAATGGGTTGGTTTGAACATGTTACTAAAAATAAACAGGCCTTAAAAAAGAAAAAAATATATAGAATCAATGTCCACCATGAGTCACAAATGAGGTGGTCTAGCTTTTGTTAACCACCATCCAATAATTCATGACACAAACAAAGTTTGGGTGATATTAAAACCATCTTTGTCTCACATACTTTGGACATGTTATCAGGAGGGACCAGTCCCTATAGAAGGACATTTCCTGGTACTTGGTATGCAGTTATTGATCTGGCTAATGCCCTTTTCTCCATACCTGTTTCTAAGGACCATCAGAAGCAGTTTGCACTCAGTTGGCAAGGCCAACGATACACCTTCAGTTGCCTACCTCAGAGCTTCATCAACTCTCTAGCCCTGTGTAATAATTTAGTCCGCAGGGACCTTGATCACCTTTCCCTTCCACAAGATGTCACACTGGTCCATTACACTGATGACATTATGAAGACTGGACCTAGTAAGGAAGAAGCGTCAATGATTCTGGACTTATTGGTAAAACATTTGTGTGCTAGAGGGTGGGAAATTAACCCCACAAAAATCCAGGTGCCCTCTACCTCAGTGAAATTTCTAGGGGTCCAGTGGTGTGGGGCACGTTGAGATATTCTTTCTAAAGTAAAGGATAAGTTATTGCATCTGGCTTTTCCCACAACTAAAAAGGAGGCACAATGCCTAGTGGGCCTCTTTAGATTTTGGAGGCAACATATTCCTCATCTGGGTGTGCTACTCTGGCCTATTTATCAAGTGACTTGAACAGCTGCTAGTTTTGAGTGGGGACCCAAACAAGAGAAGGCTCTGCAACAGGTTCAGGCTGTTGTGCAAGCTGCTCTGCCACTTGGGCCATAAGATCCAGTTGACCCAATGGTGCTTAATGTGTCAGTGGCAGATAGAGATGCTGTTTGGAGTCTTTGGCAGGCCCCTGTTGGTGAATCACGGTGTAGACCCTTAGGATTTTGGAGCAAAGCCCTACCATCCTCTGCAGATAACTACTTTCCTTTTGAGAAACAACTTTTGACTTGTTACTGGGCCTTAGTAGAGACTGAACGCTTAACCATGGGACGCCAAGTCACCATGCAGCCTGAGCTCCCCATCATGAACTGGGTGTTGTCTGACTCACAGAATCATAATGTTGGACATGCATAGCAGCACTCTGTCATTAAATGGAAGTGGTATATACAAGATCAGGCCTGAGCAGGACTTGAAGGCACAAGTAAGCTTCATAACAAAGTGGCCCAAATGTCCGTGGTCTCCACTTCTGTCACATTACCCTCCATCTCCCAGTCTGCACCTATGGCTTCATGGGGAGTTCCTTACGATCAGTTGACTGAAGAAGAGAAAATTTGTGCCTGGTTTACAGATGGTCCTGTGCAATATGCAGGCACCACTCAAAAGTGGACAGCAGCAGCCCTACAACCCCTTTCTGGGACCCCCCCCCCCGAAGGACGGTGGTGAAGGAAAATTCTTCCAATGGGCAGAACTTCAACCAGCGCACCTGGTCGTTCATTTTGCTTGAAAAGAGAAACAGCCAGATGTGCGACTATACACTGATTCATGAGCTGTGGCCAATGGTTTGGCTGGATGGTCAGGGACTCGGAAGAAACATGATTGGAAAATTGGAGACAACGATTTACAGGGAAGAGGTATGTGGATAGACCTCTCTGAATGGGCCAAAGAAGTGAAGGTATTTATTTGTGCCTCATGTGAATGCTCACCAAAGGGTGACCTCAGCAGAGGATGATTTTAACAATCAAGTGGATAGGATGATGCATTCTGTGGAATTCACTCATCCTCTTTCCCCAGCTACTCCCATCATTGCTCAATGCGCTCATGAATGAAGTGGCCGTGGTGATAGGGATGGAGGTTATGCATGGGCCCAGCAACATGGACTTCCACTCACCAAGGCTGACTTGGCTACAGCCACTGCTGAGTGCCCAATCTGCCAGCAGCAGAGACCAACACTGAGTCCTCGATATGGCACCATCCCTTGAGGTGATCAGCCAGCAACCTCATGGGGTTGATTACATTGGACCACTTCCATCATGAAAAGGGCAGCGTTTTTTTCTTACTGGAATAGACACTTACCGTGGATATGGATTTGCCTTCCTTGCACAAAATATTTCTCCCAAAACTACCAACCGTGGACTTACAGAATGCCTTATCCATTCTCATGGTATCCCACACAGCATTGCCTTGAATCACAGGACTCACTTCACAGCAAATGAAACGTGGCAATGGGCGCATGCTCACGTAATTCACTGGTCTTACTATGTTCCCCATCACCCTGATGCAGCTGGCTTGACAGAACAATGGGATGGCATTCTAAAGACACAATTACTGTGCCAGCTAGGTGGTGATACCTTGCAGGGTTGAGACAATGTTCTCCAGGAGGCTGTATATGCTCTACACCAGCATTCAATATATGGTGCTGTTTCTCCCATAGCCAGGATTCATGGGTCCAGAAATCAAGGGGAGGAAATGGGAGTGGCACCACTCATTATTACCTAGTGACCCACTCATAAAATTTTTGCTTCCTGTCCTTGTGACCTTATGCTCTGCTGGTCTGGAGGTCTTAGTTCCAAACGGAAGACTGTTCCCACCTGGAGACGCATCACTGATTCCGTTGAACTGGAAGCTAAGAATGCCACCTGGTCACTTTGACCTCCTTATGCCTCTGGATCAACAGGCAAAGAAGGGAGTTACCGTACTGGCTGGTGCGATTGATGCTGATTACCAAGAGGAAATCGGACTGACATTATATAATGGAGGTGAAGAAGAGTACGTCTGGAATGCAGGATATCCCTTAGGGCCTCTCTTAGTACTACCATGCCCTGTGATTAAACTCAACGGGAAATTACAGCAACCCAATTCTGACACGACTACTAATGATCCAGACCCTGCAGGAATGAAGGTTTGTGTCACCCCACCAGGCAAAGAACCATGACCAGTTGAGGTGCTTGCTGAGGGCAAAGGGAATACAGAATGGGTGGTGGAAGAAAGTATCTCTAAAAACCAGTTGTGGCCATGTAACAAGTTACAGAAAAAAGGACTGTAATTATTATATTTCTGCTTTGTATGTATGTTCGTTGTATCATGTTAGGGAAAGTATGAGTTTACAGTTAGCTTTATTCAGAGATTATGTATGGTTTGAGGAGTTGTATACAGGTGGCAAGTTGACAAGTGGTGGACTGTAATGGTTAAGGTTGTGTGTCAACTTCGCTGGGCCATGATTCTCAGTGATTTGATAGTCATATGATGATGAAATCACTTCCATGATGAACTCTGATATTACGTGATCACCCCCACGACGGGATCTGCTCTGAGCAGCCAGTCAGTTGAAAGGGAGTTTCCTTGGGCATGCGGCCTGCACTGTATATAAGTGGACATTCTGGCAAGGCTTGTAGACTTTTGCTCATTCAGGATCCTACAGCTGCCTCCGGTTAATCTGACCTCCAGTTCTTGGGACCTGAGCTAGCAGCTTACCTGCACTTTTGCCTGCCAATCTTTGAGATTCATTGATCTTCACAGACTGTGAACAAGAGCCCTGCTCTCCAACATACCAATCTTGGGTTCAACAACCCTTATAGCTACACGCATCAGGAGAAGCTTCTGTCCTACCCATGGACTTGGGATGTTCCAGCCTCTACAATCACATGAGCCATTTTCTTGATATAAACCTCTCTAAACACATGGAAACCCTGGTAGTGTACTGGTTAAGAGCTGTGGCTGCTAACAAAAGGTCGGCAGTTCGAATACAACAGGTGCTCCTTGGAAACTCTACGGGGCAGCTCTACTCTGTCCTATAGGGTTGCTATGAGTCGGAATCCGCTCAATGGCAGTGAGTTTGGTTTTTGAAGCTTTATACACATATATTTATTCACTTTACTGGTTTTGCTTCTCTAGAGAACCCAGCCTAAGACACTTGGTAAAGTAGAGCGTCAGCAAAAAAGAAGAAGATCCTCAATGAGATAGACCGACTCAGTGGCTGCAACAATAGGTTCAAAAATAGCAACAATTGTGAGGACAGCACAGGACTGGGCAGTATTTTGTTCTGTTATACACGGGGTCGTTATGAGTTGGAACCGACTCAATGGCACATAAGGACAACAACATAGCCATCCCATTACTGAAGACTGTCCCAGGTATAGCTTAAAAAACCCCTGCCTAAGACTGTGGACTGGATCCAAATATTGTAATTACGTTTGCAACCTGTATAGTCTTAGCTTGTTACAACTCCAGAGCATGACAGGTAGGAGAAAATTAACAAGGGTTGTTGTTTCGTGTTGGTGAAAATATTCACAGCGAGAAACAATTTATCATCTAAGGTATTTTTTAAGCCCTCGAGTGGCCCAGAAAATTGAGACCACATGCCTGAAGCTCAGGCCTCACCAAGGGGATATTCCGTCCATGTGCATTTGCCCTGTTTGTAAACCTGGTTCGTGTTTGTAACTAAACAGATTGAAAGTGGTATTCACAATGGAGAGAAGACATAAGGGTGTTTACTGGGACAAAAGCATTCCCAACCTTACCAACTGAACGGTTAGAGGGAATAGGATGCTGTAGTCAGTTTAATCTTCTGGTTAAGTGACCACCAGGCAGAAAATCCTTTGGGTCTCAATGCCTCTCCCTGAATACATTTCTCAGATTCACATGTACCTTCCTGCCTTCATCACCGCCTGTCTGTCAATGTGTCGTACTGTGGTGGCTTATATGTTGCTCTAATACTGGAAGCTATGCCACCAGAATTTCAAATACCAGAAGGGTCATCCATGGTGGATGGGTTTCAGCAGAGCTTCCACACTAAGACAGGCTAGGATAAAAGGTCTGATGATCCACTTCCGGAAATCAGCCAGTGAAAACCTTGTGGATCACAACAGTCTGATCCACAGTCAGTCATGGGGATGGTGCAGGACCAGGCAGCATTTCATTCCGTTGTGCATGGGATCACTGTGAGACAGAATTGACTTGACAGCAACTAACTATTTTTAGTAATAGCTTTACTGAAATATACAGTGGGTTTTTTTTGGGGGGGGGTTACTGAAATATAATTCATATGCCATAAATGTACCCACTCAAAGTGTACAATTCAATGACTTTTCATATAGTCACAGAGTTGGTTTGACAGCAGCTAACAACAACATAGATATAGACACAGACACAGATGTTTTGCACCATAAGAAACGCACTTGACTCTAGAATCAGACTGCCCAGGTTCAGATACCTGTTCCATCACTTGCTGCTACATGTCTCAGGGCAGGCTCCTTAATCTCTGTGCCTCAGTTTCCTCATCTGCAAAATGGTGACAGTGGTAACAGCACTCTCACAGGGCTGCAATGAGAAGCAGTGGGGAAAAAAAAAAAAAAGTTGCCATTGAGTTGATACCAACTCACAGCGACCCTACAGGACAGAGCAGAGCTGCTCCATAGGGTTTCCAATGATCAGCTGGTGGATTCAAACTGCCAACTTTTCGGTTAGCAGCCACTCTCTTAGCCACTGCACCACCAGGGCTCCAGTGAGGAGCAGTGGAGTTAATATTTATTTATAAAACATTCATAACAATTCCAGGTACAGAGTAAAAAAAAAGTAAGCACCATATATTTTAGCTTATCATTATCGTCATCATCATTGTCACTATTATTTTCTTGCTGTTTTTAATGGTTATGCTTTCTTTATTTGCTTTCTTAAAGGTCTTTAATTCCTTCCTATTCTTTCTGCTCAAGCCCTGGTGGAGCAGCGGTTAAGAGCTAAGGCTGTTAACCAAAAGGTTGGCAATTCAAATCCACCAGCCCCTCCTTAGAAACCCTATGGGGCAGTTCTACTCTGTCCTATAGGGTCGCTATGAGTCGGAATGGACTCAACAGCAAGGAGGTTTTTTTTTCTTTCTGCCACTGCAAAGGGCAGTGTCCTCATAGTTTATATTTTCAAGGATTCTAGGCTCCGACAGCCTGACATTAACTGAGAGACAGTTTTCTTTCAGGGGACTGGCATCTAAAATGGCTTATTCTTCTTCTTTTTCAGTGACTTATATTTCAACAAAGGGGATCATGGCTTTGATAATGCCCTCATGGACATAAAGACCGTCTTCAGGGCTTCTGGGCCCGATTTCAGGAAGAACCACGTGGTTGAGCCTTTCCACAGCACCCACATCTACCCCTTGGTGTGCAGGTTCCTGGGAGTCATCCCCATGCCTCTCAACGGCTCTCTGGCACTCACCCAGGAAATGCTGCTGGACCCTCACAAACAGCAGCCAGGTGAGACACAAAAGCAACTGCCAGGAAATTGTCAGTGTGGGCTATTCTTTCCTGAGATAGCAAAGATTCAAAAAGCCATCTCCAGAGGAGGGTTAAAATCCAGGCAGAACAACGCTGTGTTCCAGCAGCTTAGGAGGCCTCAGGGCAAGATAACGACAGCTATGAACACAGGCAGAGGAAGTGGGGATTCCATGCGCTGGTGGTATTTCACACGGCACCTTCTGGGCAAAAGGAAGGGCTCTGCAGAGGAAGTCGGGTGCTGATGGTTCTGATCCTCGGCAAATGGAGAGTAGGGTCTGCCCCAACACGCCTCTTCTGGATACAGAAAATAAGCCTTCCCTTGGCAACGGGTGCTTACTGACACCTGGAAAAAGTCACTCTGAGATGAGAAGCAAAGCCTTACAATTAATTCCACTTGTTGCTGAAAAAAGAAGTGAAAGGGGGGGTCTGTAAATAAAGTTGTTAATTCTTAAGATTTCCAGACCCTAAATCTGGGCAGGTTTCTATGAACCATATAAAGTAAGTATAGGTTTACCTCCAGGAATTCAGTCTCAACCTTCTTCAGTAGATTATCTGTCAGTTTGTCGTATGTGGTGGCTTGCATGTTGCTGTAGTACTAGAAGCTATGCTACCAGTACTTCAAATAACAGGAGGGTCACCCATGGTGGACAGGTATCAGCGGAGACTCTAGACTAAGACTGAGAAGAAAGGCCTGGAGATATACTTCCAAAAACTGGCCAATAAAACCCCCTACGGATCACAACAGAACACTGTGCAATTTGCTTGCTGTGGACACATCAGGAGGGATCAACTGCTGGAGGAGGACATCATGTTTGGTGAAGTGAGCCAGCGAGGGAGTGGGAGACCATCGGTGAGATGGATTGCCACAATAGCCACAACGGTGGATTCGACCATGCTGGTGATCATGAGGATGCTGCACGACTGGGTAACGTTTTGTTCTCTTGTACATAAATAAGGTCATCATGAGTTAGAGTCATCTATCTACCTATCTATCTACTGTCTATCATCTATCTTTCTACCTACCTGTCTTACAAACACTGGTCATCTTTTCTTCTGCCAAAAGAGACAATATAAAGATACTACCCAGTGATTGATGGAGTGCTTAAAAAGCAATTACACTGAACAAGGAGTAGAAAGGACAGTGTCCTGCACCCTTTCCCTTCTTCTAAGTCACTGCCAAGGGCAGTGGTTGTTCAGTGGTAGAATTCTTGCCTTCCATGATGGAGACCCAGGTTCGATTCCCAGCCAGTGCACCTCAAGTTCAGGCACCATCTGTCTGTCCATGGAGGTTTACGTGTTGCTGTAATGCTGAACAGGCTTCAGTGGAGCTTCCAGACTAAGACAGACCAGGATGAAAGGCTTGGCAATCTATTCCCAAAAATGAGCTGATGAAAACCCTTTGATCACAACTGTCCAATCCCACTGGGTATGGGGTCATCACGAGTTGGAGTGCCAACTAAACAGCAACTAACAACTGCCCATGATCTTCTTGGGAACTTAGAGGAAGCAGGCTATTTTGCAGAAAACAATGAACTAAATGAACCGATTCACCAAATTATTGACTTTTTTTTTTAAGTTTCAGAGTTTTGCTACAACTCTTTTGGCCCTGCCCCCACCCCTTGTCTCACTGGGAGCCTGGTGTGAGATGTCTGACTGTCAGTTACTGAGAAGCAGAACATTCCACAAACCGATTTCAGCCAATTGGCTTTCTGCAAATTGGTCATTTGGCAAACTGGCCATTAGGCAAATAGGTCATTTGGTGAATAGGTCATTTAGTAAATCGGCTTTCAACGACTTGCCCTACAACACTTCTCTACAGTGAGCACTTCCTTGGGTTAAATGTACACTTCATTTCCATAATTAATATTCACTGGCACCTGGACACGGAGCTTTCCAGGGACCTATGAGCCTCGAGAACAGCCTCTTAATAATCTGGCAATTAAAAACCATTTGTTTTTTTTTTTTTTTTAACAGGAGAGGAGATACAGGCGGCATCCATTCTCTGAAACACAGGGATTGGTCCCTCAGAATTGTCACAGGTGTTCCCGCGGTTCTGTTTGTCTCTAGTGTGACACACACAGCCGTCTGCCAGAAAAAGAAGCGAGTGGTCTCTGGGCTTCCTGTAGTTGATCAAATGTTGCTGAGTGGTGCAAACAGTTTGCACTCAACTACTAGCCTAAAGGTTGGCAGTTCGGACCTACCCAGCAGCTCCATAAAAGAAAGTACTGTCGATCTGCTTCTGTAAAGATTGCGCCAGAAAACCCTATGGACCAGTTCTTCTCTGTAACACACAGGGTCACCGTGAGTTGGAACTGACTCGATAGCAATAGGTTTGGTTTTGGTGGTTGGTTAGCACAGTTTGAAATAATCCATTTCAACCACTTCCTGCCCTAAGGGGTGGAGGCTAACCCTTGGAGAACCCAGCAGCCAGGGCAGGCCCATTTGGTCACACAGGGTCCCACACTGAGATGGACCCCCCCCCACTCGGTTTAATAATCTGCTGTCACTGTCTCAAAATTCTCAACAATTTTTGAACAAGGGGTCTCATATTGTCATTTTGCACTGGGCCCTGAAAATTATGTAGCTGGTCCTACCACCAACCTAAGCATTATTTGCCATTGGGGCACCTTTTTGTACATCTGAATAGTTATATTGTCAGACTGAGCCTCATATTCCTTACTTCACCCAACCCTGAACATTTCTCCTACCTTAACATAGCTGCTGTCAGGATTGCACGGGGCCTCTTGAATGCCATAAACAGCCTAAAGAAACGTGGAACTTTACTCAACCTTAAACTCCATTGCAAAATCCACAACTAACGTAATTTATATTTGAACTATAAAAATTTTCTATAAATTGAAACATGACCTATATTACATTCTCTACACCCTGAAGCAACATTTTAGAAAAGAAATCAATTGGTCCTTTTTCACAGAAGCCATTAGCCATAGGAGAGATAAAGGAGCAATTTCAATTTACTGATTCAGCTACCATGCCTACAGCATAATTTCTAAAAGGTAACCATTCCATACAGCTCAAATGTATTAGATTTTCACTATTATTATTAAAGGAAGCCTCAATTCCAGAAGTGAAGTCTTTAATACAGCACACACACACACCCCTCTGGCCCTGCAGGACCACTTGGGCAATGTCCTAATGCTGCTCTATCAAAGCCACCTGGAATTGTTCCTTTTTGTTGCAAGCAGTGGGTCCAGTTTTCATGTCTGCCTGAAAACATCGAACCTGTGAGGTCCATGGTCCATTAAAACATCTTCAGTGCCTTAACCCTTCCCAGATCCAGGTCTGAGATATGTATCACTTTGTCCCTCCGAAGAGCCCACACAACAGGGTCAAGGTTTTCTCCTGTGTATGCAGGGTAGCTCTGTGGCCCACACCAGGGAAGGCCAGATCAGCCTTAATTTATTAATATCTTAGTGTAACAACATATATATTAGTTAACTCTGCTGTTGATTGTACAAGTCCTTTTGCTCCTCAGAAACATGATTAATAGCTATTATGTGTACTACTAGGAGCCCTGGTGGCGCAGTGGTTAGAGCTCAGCTGCTGTCCAAAAGGTCAGCAGTTCTAATCCACCAGCTACTCCTTGGAAACCCTATGGGGCAGTTCCACACTGTCCTATAGAGTCGCTATGAGTCGGAATCCACTCAACAGCAAAGTGTTTGGTTTTTGGTTTTTTTGTGTATTACTAAGGGCCTCTGGTGACACAATGGTTAAGCACTGAGCTCTTAACCAAAAGGTCGGCAGTTCAAACCCACCAGCAGCATCTCTGGAGAAAGATGTTGCAATCTGCTTCCATAAAGATTACAGCCTTGGAAGCTCTATGGGCAGTTCTACTCTGCCCTATAGGGTCACTGTGAGTTGGAATTGACTTGACAACAACTGCTTTTTCTGGTTATGTGTATTATTCCAACACCCATCCGTCAGTCTGCCATACTGTGGTGGCTTGTGTGTTACTATGATGCTGGAAGTTATGCCACCAGTATTTCAAATATCAGCAGGGTCACCTATGGTAGACAGGTTTCAGGAGAGCTTCCAGACTAAGACAGACTAGGAAGAAAGGCCTGGCAATCTGCTTCCATAAAGTAGCCAATGAAAACTCTGTGGATCACAACTAAACACTGTCCATCTCATCAGGACGGACCATTCACTGGAGAAGGACATCATGTTTAGTGAAGTAGAGGGCCAGCAAGGGCAAGAGAGACCCTAAGTGAGATGGACTGACACAGTAGCCATAACAGTGAACTCAAGCATGTTGGTGATCATGAGGATGATGCAGAATCGGGCAGCGTTTCATTCTGTTGTTCATAAAGTCACCATGAGTCCAACACTACTGCAGCTATAATCATCACCATCATTATATGTATTAATAGAATAAGCTCTGTATTCATGAATTTAACTAACCCGTTCCCATTGTCTACAGCAGGCAGAGAGCTGATCAAAACAGCAAAAGCAAATCAGTGGTCTTGACCCAGCTCTGAAGCCAGCACTCTTTAACAACCACAACCCAGCGTGGGTTAGGACTCCTCCTCTTACGTCAGTGACTCTCTCAGGATACTGTGATTAAGAGAATTTATGCAATGTCTCACAGGAGCCCTATGGGTACAGTGGTTAAAGCGCTCGCTGCTAACCAAAACGTCAACAGTTCGAACCCACTAACCACTCCACTAGAGAAAGATGTGGCAATCGGCTTCCATGAAGATTAGTCTTGGAAACCCTATGCAGAAGTTCTACTCTGTCCTATAGACTTGCATTGAGTCACAACTGACTCGATGGCAGTGGGTTTGATTTTGGTCTCTGCAATATCTCAAACCCAGAAACCATTGATTCCATGCAAAAACACAGCAATGACCAATGTTATTTAAATTTATTGACCAGCAATTTAAATAACATTATTTCTTAATATTTTAATTTATTTAAAATGTTTGATTTAACAGTTTGTTTAATGATAATTTAAATCCAAATCAACAGCGTTCAGGAAATAAAAGACACATTTTTTGGAGGGGGGAAGGTCAAGTTGTGGGCTCACTTGCTACTGGTGGAGGAATAATAAATATGAGAGAATAACTGCATTCCATCGGAATTAATTCCCCTCTCTTGTTGTCATAGCTGAGTAGGGCTTAAGTGTTTCTCATCTGAAAGTAGTAATAAGATTTAATCTGTCCCCTCATCTACTTTCTGCATGTATATTTAACAAATTAACTCTCGGGGCTCTTCCAAACGGAGTTTTACGAAAGGTTTGTTAAGGTAAACGTTTCAGACTTTGAACACAGTTCATATTTCAGAGGCAGAACCAGTGGGTTGCTAACTGCACTGCCTTCCACTTCAAGACACAATAACGTGGAATTGAAAAGAATTACTTTTTTCTTCCCCACTCTCCCCATCTCAACCTCTGTACACACACAGATCCCAGGAACCAACGCCTACTCTATTTTCAGATTTCTTTCTGCAAGGTCAAAACTCCTCCTGTAAGACCAGCCCTCATGGTTCCACTTGCTTGCCTTCACAGCAGACACCGCCTTTGTTCTTATATTTATTTGGGGGATAATTAGTCCAATGGATCCCCTGGGTGGCACAAACGGTTAAGCGCTGGGCTACTAGCCGAATGGATGCCGGTGGTTCAAACCCACCCAGAGGCACCTCCCAAGACAGGCCTTGAAAATCCTATGCAGCAGTTCTGCTCTCCACACATGGGGTGACTCTGAGTCCGAGTCCACTCAGTGGCAACTACCACGACCAATTAGTTCAATGTCTGCTTGCCGCACAAGACCCTGGACCCCTGGAGGGCAAGAACCACGCCTGGTTGTTCTCACTCCTGCATGCCCAGGGCCTGACAGTGCTTAACAAGTGCTTGATGAACGCAGGGGCAGACACAAAGGCTGGGGAGGGGGACCCTCCTACCTTGATGCCCTTCTCCAAGGACAGAAAGAGCGGGGATGGCCTGAGCCTGCATCGCGCCCTCGGACTAGCGCTGGGCAGGTAGGGCAGTAAGGCTCCCTCCCACCGGTTCTCACAAAGGCAGCGTTGAGGAGGGAGTAGGGTTGAGTTAGGCCTCCCGACCCACGTGCTGACCGTGTGGCCCCTGCCAAGACCTTCTCAGGTGCAGGAGCCCTGGTCGCACTGCCCACCCACCCCTAGTCCCGCTTTCCGCTCACAAGCCCCGCCTCCATAGCCCGCCCCCTGGGCTCTGAGTTCCGCTCCCAAGCACCACCTCCCAGGACTCGAGCACAGAGTCGGGCCCCGCCCCAAGCCCCGCCTATCGCCTCCCCGCCCCCCGGCCTGAGCCCCGCCTCTCGGGCCGGGCTCGCTTCCGCCCCGTCTCCCGGGCTACGCCGGCCGGCCTCGCCGGGCCATGGTGCCAGAGGAGAGAGCCGAGGCCCCGGGCCTGCTGCAGAGCTTCGAGCGCCGCTTCCTGGCTGCGCGCGCACTGCGCTCCTTCCCCTGGCAGGTGGGCAGCGGGGCGCGGGGACTGGGGAGCGGGGCGGGGGGAGATGTCTCAGCAGCTGGGCCCAAGTACCCCGCGCTCTCCTGCCACGTGAGCTCGCACCGGCCTCGCCTCCCTCCAGGGTCAGAAACGTGCGTCCGGGTCCTTTGTCCCCGGGCGTAGCCGAGAGGACGCGCGGCGTCCGGTGTCCCTGCAAGGCTGGGCGCCGCGAGCTGGTAGCGTTCGCAACAAGCCAGCACTCGGCCGCTGCTTTCACTCTGGGCTCCTTCCAGGAGTTGCTCGGTTCCCCTGGAACCGGCCCCTTGGTAACCCCCACTTTGACTCGTCAACGGAGCCCCAGGGATTGACGGATTCCTCCCAGGGCCCTTTTTCCGGCGACGCACTGTTTTCTGGTCTGGTTTCCAGGGGCTACAGACAGTTCACGGTTATTTTCATGAATTTTAGTTTAAGCCATTTATCCTCCGGATCATTGGGAAGGGAAGCCGCTGCTTTGTGGCCTTGGCCGGGTCCCAGACCCCAGCCTCAGTGCTCTCATCTGAATGATCAGGTATTGGACTAAGTCATCCAAGAGGCAACGTGAGGCTCTTAGCTTTGCCTGTGGTGGAAGGGATGCAGTACCCGTTGCTGACAAATCGATTCCGACTCAACGACCCTACAGGACAGAGTAGAACTGCCCCATAGGGTTTCCAAGGCTGTAAATCTATACAGAAGCAGGCCGCCACGTCTTTCTCCAGCGGAGCTGCTGGTGGGTTAGAACCACCAACCTTTCAGTTAGCGGTCCAGCCCTTAACCATTGTGCCACCAGGGTACAAAAGGGGCCAGGGTCGGGTGGGGGGGGGACAAGAGGGTGGCCTGGGGTCCTGCCGCCTGGACACAGGCAGGTGGCTGCAGACAGGCCTCTAATGGACAGCACTTCCTTCATAATTCCTGTGCCAAGCAAGCTCCTTGGAATGATTCTGTTTGAGTACACATTCTTCCCCTGTGGACCCCATCCTGCAGAATATTGGTTAGTTGTTTGTGTTATTTCATCAGCGTAAACATTTAGCCTTCTGAGACATCATTTCCTGTCCGTAAGGAATGTGTGCCTTTTTTAACCCCTAATTTGAACCTTTGTAGTAGCATCCATGGGTCCCCATTCAATATCCACTATAATTGTTCCCATGAAATGAATGTTTTCTATGTGCTAGGCACCACATGCCAGATGCTAACTTCAGCTTGCCCAAAATGCCCAATCAGGTAAACTTGTAACCCATTGCCCTCAAGTCAATTCCAACTTATAGCCACCCCATAGGACAAAGTAGAACTGCCCCATGGGGTTTCCAAGGGGTGACCGATGGGTTGGAACTGCCGACCTTTTGCTTAGCAGCCTGAACTCTTAACCAGCACACCACCAGGGCTCCTCAATAAGGTAGGTACCCTTATTATATCCTTCATGTTTGATTAGGAAAGAAGTAGAGTGCAGTGGTCAGAGCCACACCGGGAGGCAGCTACCTGCGTTGGATCCTGGGCCCTATCACATGTAGCTGTTTGACCCTGGGCAAGTGGCTGCATCTCACTGTGCCTTAGTTATTTGCTTGGTATAGTGGAGACGTAAATAATATGTACCTCATAGGGCTGTTGTCAAGGTGTTCTGAGTATGGAAGCACCCACTCAGTGCCTTCTGTGAGCCAGGGATCAGCCATACAAAAAGGGCCTGCTTGCCCAGGAGAGGCAGAGAACAATCACGTAAACAGATAAACAAGAAAATATCAGGTGATGAGAATGCCTGTAAAGTCAATAAAACAGGGAGGTGTCAAATTGGGTAATTTGCGGGGAAGAGAGAGAAAGATTCATCAAAGTAGAAGAGTCAAGGAAGGCTTCCTCAAAGAGGCAACATTTGAGTGGCCAGCCATGGGAAAGTCTTGGGGAGCAGTACATGCAAAGGCCCTGTGGTGGAAACAAGCCTGTCATGTTTGAGGAATAGCGGGGAGGCCGGTATAGCTGGAGGGGAATGGGCAGGGGTGGCAGGAAATGAGGTTAGCCAAAGGGGGCTTTTTAGGGCATGGAGCCCTGGTGCCACAGCAGTTAAGTGCTCAGCTGCTAACCAAAAGGTTGGCAGTGCAAACCCACTCACTTAAAGATTGCAATGAAGAAAACCCTATGGGGCAGTTCCACTCTGTCACATGGGGTTGCTATGAGTTGGAATCGACTTGACGACATACAACAGCAACAACAAGGAGCTCTGGGGAAATGAAGTGGCTTACCTCATGTCACGTGCCAGCTGAGAAAGTTGGCCTGACTCGAGCCAGAATGAGCTACTGGGCTCGAGTCACCTGTAAGACAACAGCATAACCAGGCCTGGCATGTTGTATATTTCTGTGTGAGCTCTGAGATCAAGTCTGCAGTAAGCTTCCTGGCCAACCAGTTCAGCTGTGTACCTGGTATGTGACCCAGGGCTAACATGAGCCACGAGTCTGCCTTCTGGCAAGCCTCCTTTGACACACCCAGGTTCGTCCATGATGTCACAAGGTCAGGCTCTGAGCTGCTGGAGCTTCCAGTTCTGATTGGCTTCAAGTCCCTAGGGAGGGACCACTTAAGCACCTTGCCAACATGTGTCATTGCATGTTTAACGTCCCTATGAAATGCCCTTGACACCCCTGTCTCTCTTTTAAACTCTCCTCCAAATAGAGCCTAGAAGAGAAGTTAAGGGATTCGTCAGATTCTCAGCTGCTACTGGATATTTTGCAGAAGGTAAGAGTTACAGGGAATCCTGGAGTGGTACACACGGTTAAGGCACTCGGCTGCTAACCAAAAGGTTGGCAGTTCAAGTCCACCCAGAGACACCTTGGAAGAAAGGCCTCGTCATCTGCTTCTGAAAAATCAGCATTGAAAACCCTGTGGGGAGCATTTGCCATGCGACCAGAAAAATTAAATGGTGCCCAGCTACCATTACTGAACATTTTGGTTAAATATTCTATAAAAGAAACCTGATCAAAAGGGGGGAAATGCAGAACAGAATTTCAAATTCTCATGGAATCCAGACACTCTGGAGCCACTGAGGCTGGATGAACCCCCAAAACTGTTGCCCTGAGATTATCTTTAGACCTTAAACCAAAAATAACGCCTGAAGTCTTCTTAAAATCCAACACTAGTTTAGCTTAACTAGTAAAGAATGTCTTGAGCATTGTTCTTTTAAAATCTAAGGTATCAAATTGACAACAACAACTTGAGAGATTACTGGGAAACTTAGGGGGCAGTGAGTTTATGTTACTGGGTGTTATGGACTGAATTATGTCCCCCCAAAATGTGTGTCAGTTTGGCTAGGCCATGATTCTCAGTATTGTGTGATCACCATTTTGTTATGTGATTTTCCTATGTGCGGTAAATCCTACCTCTATGATTTTAACGAGGCAGGATTAGAGGCAGTTAATGAGGCAGGACTCAGTCCACAAGATTAGGTTGTGTTTTAAGCCAATCTCTTTTGAGATATGAAAGAGAGAAGTGAGCAGATAGACATGGGGGACCTCAAGAAACAAGAGCCAGGAGAACAGCATGTCCTTTGGACCCAGGGTCCCTTTGCTGAAAAGCTCCTAGACAAGGGAAAGATTGATGACAGGGACCTTCCCCCTGAGCCAACAGAGAGAAAAAGCCTTCCCCTAGAGCTGGTGCCCTGAATTCAGACTTCTAGCCTCCTAAACTCTGAGAGAATAAACTTCTGTTTGTTAAAGCACCCACTTGTGGTATTTCTGTTATACCAACACTCGATAACTAAGAAGTGCAGGAAGAACAACTCAGAAAAGGAGGATGAGAATGGTTGCAGAACTCAAAGAATGTAATCAGCATCACTGAGTTATACATATAAAAGCCATTGAACTGGTGTACGTTCTGCTGTGTATATTCTCAACAACAACAAAAAATGAATTATAGAAGAATTCTATAATTCTATGGCTCAGTTCAACTCTGATGCTCATGGGGCCAGAGTTGACTGGACGGAAACAGTTCAAGAGTCACAGGCTCACAGGGACACGTCTTCAGCCTCCTCACTTATTGTGAAGACATGCCAGGTGCAGTGAGTGCATTTGTTGAAGGAAACCACTTGTCTGTCAGCACCACGTTCTGGTGCCACCTCCTCAGATAGCTCTGCCTCTTTTGTTTCTTAGGTGAAGACCTCAGAGTATACAAAAACCTGCATGTGGGGAGGAAAGCCAAGGAATGTCTTTTAAACCATCCTCAGTGAGAACTGAGGTGATGGGTGCAGACATTTGGTAGCTGATCTAAAATTTCCTTCTTCACATTTATGGAGAAAATAGGAGGCGACTCTGCCCATTCATCTCCCTTCTGGTGTTGATGGTGGGATTTGGGAGAGGTGGGATTTGGATTCTAAGGTGCATCTGGGCATGGCTTAGAGGTGGGACCACCACTCTGGCTGACGTGACCCCACCCTGACCTTGGCCGTGTGGTTCAAGGACAGAACACACTGCATCCTGGTACTGAGGGTCAACGTCTTAGTCTCCCGGGGCTGCAGTAGCAAACTACCATAGGCGTGCAGCTTAACACAACAGAAATTTATTCTCTCACAGCCTTGGAGGCTAAACATCCAAAATCAAGGCGTCAGCAGAGCCATGTTCTCCCTGAAGCTTCCAGGGGAGGATCCTTCCTTGCCTTTCCCTAGTTTATGGTGGTTCCTGGCAACCACTGGCATTCCTTGACCTGTAGATGCATCACTCCAATCTCTGCCTCCATTTTCAGGCCGCTTTCCCTCCATGTCTCTGTCTCTGTGTCTCTTCTGTTTTTATTATAAGGGCACCAGTCATTGGATCAGGCTCAGCCTTCTGCAGTATGGCCTCAGGTTACCTGATTACATCTGCAAAGACCCTGTTTCCAAGGTTACATTCACTGGGACCAGGGGTTAGGACTTCATGTCTTTTGGGGGGATATAATTCAACTCAAAAGAATCATAAACCTTTCTGAAAATCAAAAGCTATGGATTCTGGTGGAGGCGGGGGGAGATGCACCAGAAGGACAAATTTGGACATATTTTGCATACAATTCAGAGGAGTCATAGTCCCACCCCCTCCAACCACCAAGTCCATCCAAGGAGCCCAGGTTCAGAATTCGTGTCCTAGAGGGTGAACGGAGAATATCTACAAAGCTACAACACAGAAAAGACACACCATAGAAAGGGTAGACTGTTGGAGCAGTCACATAGCTCAGAACTGTGAACACAGAAGTATCTGAGGTCACTATCCTGTGGCCCACTCTGGTTTCCCCCCCAAACATCACACCGTACGTGGTAGAGCATAAAATGCAGGGTGGTTTTTGTTACCGCCGTCGAGTCTGCTCTGACTCATGACGTCCTTACGTATAACTGAAATGCTGCCTGGTCCTGTGCCATCGTCACAATCATTGGTATGCTCCGGTCCACTGTTGTAGCTATTGTACTGCCTTCCAACCTAGGGGACTCATCTTCCAGCACCGTATCAGACAATATTCTATTGTGATCCATAGGGTTTTCTTTTTTTCAGGGTGAAAGGTGTATTTTTTTTTTTTTTGCAAAACATCAATTCAACAGTTTTCACATGCAAAATTCAGTGACATTGATGGTTACTTTCTTCAAGTTGTGCCACCTTTCTCAATATCCTTTTCCGAACTGTTTAATCATCAACACCACCTCATTACCCCCTAAGCTTCTCATCTAACCTTTCAAGTTGCTGTTGTCAGTTTCATCTCATGTAGGTAATTCTTTAAAAGAGCATAATGCTCAAGACAGAGTCTTTTCTAATTAAACTATGTTTGGTTTAACAGTGACTTCAGGGGATAGTATCCATAGGGTTTTCAATGGCTAATTTTTGGAAGGCCTTCCTTCCTAGTCTGTCTTAGTCTGGAGGCTCCACTGAAACTTGTCCACCGTGGATGACCCTACTGGTACTTGAAATAGCAGTGGCATAGCTTGTTTGTTGTACCACAGTACAACAAACTGACAGACGGGGTAGAACTGCTACTTTAAAACCTAATCCACCCAACCAGAGAGCCCTGGATGGTGCCCTGGGGTAGGATCTGTAGCCCCCCCAGGCCACAGGCCCTGACTACAGCGTTCTTATGCCTTTGGTCCATGCCTACCCCATGCCTGCCTGGTTTCCACTGGCTGGGCTCTCACCTTTCCACAAAGCCAGATACAGCTGACAGATGTCCTTGCCACAAACTCCAGTTCACACTGGCCCCCCCTGCAAAGGGGCCTGAGCTTGAGTCCACAGCCCCCATGTTCCTCCCCAAAAGAGGCCTTAGAAATACCTTCAAGTTTGTGCAGTTGTAGAGGGAAAAAAAACGTGCTTTAAGAAAGTTTAAAATGCTGTCATGGATTGAATTGTGTCCCCCCAAAAATGTGCTGGAGACCTAACTCCTGTACCTGTGGGTGTGGTCCTGTTTGGAAACAGATTTTCTTTGTTATGTTAATTAAATCATATCCGAGTATGGTGGGTTTTAAACCCAATCACTTCTGACTTATAAGAGCAGATTTGACCAGGGCTTCAAACTGGTTGCATTTCCATCCCAGATATACTGAATCAGAATCTGCATTTTAACAAGATCCCAAGGTGATTTTTATATGTAACTTCCTGGGAACTTGTTAGAAACGCAAATTCTCAGCAGGCAACTTGTTAGAAATGCAGATTTTCAGCAGGGGTTCAAACAAGAATAAACTGGTTTGAAGCCCCCAATTAGACACAGAGACACACACTGGGGTAAGACAGATGTCATGTGAGGATTATCTACAAGCCGAGCAACCAAGGAACACCCAGAACTATCAACAAGGAAGGAGCTGGCACAGCCCGGACTCTGATGTAGACTTTTAGCCTCCAGAACTGTAAGAAAATTAATTTCTGTTCTTTAAAACCACCCACTTGAGTGGTTGTGTTATGCAGCACTAGGTGACTAAGACAAATGAGTTAGAGATACCAGTGGACAAAAGTCTTTGTGGCCTGACCCTATCTTTGTCATCGGTGGGGAGGGATCAGGGAACTTTGGGGTTTGTCAGTATATTCGCTTGAAGATTGAAGGTCATGGGAGCCTTCAGGAGGGGTCTTCCTGGCAGTCAGCATCTCATCCTCTGCTATAGACTGTGAAGCACCCCCTGTGTGTGAAGCACCCCCCGTCAGCCAAGTTTGTGCGCTACTTTCTCTCGGAGCTCATCAAGAAGGTCAGTAATGGCAGCTCCTCTGGCAGCTGACGGCACTGGGGACTCGGCTGGCCTCCAGATATGGCCGTCTGCTGTCCTTTGCCTGTCTTCAAGTCCCTGTCATACACATAAAACTGGCTCCCTTGAAACTGGCTTCCATCTGGTTTGACCAATGGGAGGCAACGGAGGGCTGGAGGGAGGGAGAGGCTGGCGTACTTCTTCCTCTCTGCTGGGTTCCCAGCAGCTGTGTCTCCTGTGGGGTTCCAGCTCCCAACCTGCGGGCTCATTCTCACCAGCAGCCCCTGCCCCTGCACACTTCTGTTCCTCCAGCCCAGGGGGCTCAGTAGTTCCTGCCTTCAGGAATCTCCAGACTGCCTCACTGACCCGTTTGGAATTTTTTAGCTCTTCTGATCCCCTTGTAACTAGTTCCCCTATATGTTCTCCCCACTGAGCTACCTGCTGTGGGCTCTTTTCCTGGCTGATACAGGATGGCTTTTTAAGGAGGAGCCTAATCTTGTTGGGGTTCCATTAGACTGGACTTCACAGAGGCAACCCCTCCATGGTCAGTAGCAGATCTGGTGCAGTTGGCCACTGAATGCCTTGCCCAGGCTTAGCAAACAGAGCAGTCCTAGCTTCCTTCACCCCATCTATTTAGTCCCCAAGGGGATCTCCCCATCACCACCCAGGAGAAGCAGGACCTTCATCAGATGAATTCCCCTGTTGTTCCCCAGGAAGCCAATGGGAATTGGCTCAGTGAAAACCACACCCTGAATTAGGGGTGCCCGTCCTTGGGGCACTTGCCTGGTACTCATTTGGCTGTCATGGATCCCCAGTTTCTGCTGCCCTGGGGGGTGACTATACCTCTCTTTGAGGTGTCCCCAGGCCCCCCACCACATGAATGTTTTATATACCAGGTGGCCTATGTTAAGTCAAACCCGTTGTCATCTAGTCCATTCCGACTCATGGCGACCCCATGTGCTACAGAATACAGAAATTTTCCATAGGGTTTTCTTGGCTGTAATCTTTACAGAAGCAGATCACCAGGGCTTTCTTTCATGGTACTGCTGGGTAAGTTCAAATCACCAACCTTTTTAGGTTAGTACTCGAGTGCAAAGGAGCCCTGGTGGCACAGTGTTTAGGTGCTCGGCTGCTAACCAAAAGGTCACAGGACGAAGATGTGGCAGTCTGCTTCTGTAAAGATTACCCGTTGCCATCGAGTCAATTCTGACTCCTAGCGACCCTACAGGACAGAGTTGAACTGCCCCATAGAGTTTCCAAGAAGCACCTGGTGGATTTGACCTGCTGAGCTTTTGGGTAGCAGCCATAGCACTTATCCACTTTGCCACCAGGGTTTCCCTGTAAAGATTACTGCCTTGAAATCCCTAGTCAGCAGTTCTGCCCTGCCGTACAGGGTCACTAGAAGTCAGAACCGACTCAGTGGCAGAGGGTAAGTCAAGTGCAAACCATTTGTGCCACCTAGGGGCCTTTATGTTAAGTCAGCCCATCTCAAATCTACCTCCAAACCGGGTAAAAATCACCCAGGTCTTTCTACAGATCAGAGTAAAGGCAGGCAGGCAGGCAGAGCATTTGTTTTATTCATGAAGGGTAAACCTCTTGGCTGAAGCTCTTGTCCTGTCTGTCCCCAGCACGAGGCTGTTCACTCGGAGCCCTTGGACGAGCTGTACGAGGCTTTGGCAGAGGTCTTGACTGCTGAGGAGTCCACCCAGTGCCACCGGAGCTATTTGCTGGTACAAGCCATGCACCCTACCCTACACACACCAGACATGGGTCCTTCCCTGACAGTTAAAAACTCAGGCTCCAGTCAGTCCCACATGAGGCCAAATCTTGACTCATCAGCTCTATGGTCAGTTAGCCTCAGTTTTTTCATCTGCAAACTAAGTATTTCAATAAGTAATAGTACCTACCTTATGGGGGAAGGAGCCCTGATGGCTCAGTGGTTAAGCACTTGGCTGCAAACAGAAAGGTCAGCCACTTGAACCTACGAGCTGCTCCATGGGAGAAAGATGCAGCAGTCTACTTCGGTAAAGATTTACAGCCTTCAGAACCCTGTGGTGCAGATCTACTTTGTCCTCTAGGGTAACTGTGAGTTGGAACAGACTCAACAGCAGTGGGTTTGGGTTTTTTTGTTTTTTTTTTTTGGTATCACCTCTGTTAGGAGCCTTGGTGGTAAAGTGGTTAAGCACTTGGCTTGCTAACCCAAAGATAGGTGGTTCGAACCCTCCAGCTGCTCTGTGGGAGAATGACGTGGTGAGCTGCTTCTGTAAAGATTACTGTCCTATAGGGTCACTATGCATCAGAATCAACTCAATGGCAACGGGTTTGGTTTGTTTTAACCTTAAAAAAACCTTTGCCATTCTGTTGATTCCGACATATATATTGACACTATAGAACAGAGTAAAACTGCCCCATAGAGTTTCCAAGGAGTGCCTGGCGGACTCAAACTGTCGACCCTTTGGTTAGCAGCTGTAGCACTTAACCACTATGACACTAGGGTTTCCTTAGAGGGGTTAAATTGGATAATGAACGTTAATTGCTTAGGAAAGGACCTGGCACCCCGTCCTTAGCAAATCCCTGGTAGACGAATGTGCTGGACAGCTGTCTCTCCTCGATGTCCTCTGCCACCATCACTGTGCGGTCACACACAGCCTGCTCACTCACTTCAGCAAGAACACAACATGGGGTTCTAGGAGGCACATGTTGTTAGCTGCTGTTGAGTCGGACCCCAACTGATGGTGCACCATGCACTGTGGAACAAAATATGGCCCAGTCCTGCACCATTCCCATGATCAGTTGCGGGTTGGACCATTGTAATCCATAGGGTTTTCATTGGCTGATTTTCAAAAGTAGATCACCAGGCCTTTCTTCCTAGTCCATCTTAATCTGAAAGCTCTGCTGAAAACTTCAGCATCATGTTGTTGTTTTGGGTGCCAGCACGTCTATTCCGATTTATGACGACCCCATGTGTTACAAAGTAGAACTGTCCCATAGGGCTTTCTAGGCTGTGATCTTTACAGGAGGAGATCGACAGGTCTTTCTTCCACAGAGCTGCTCGGCAGGTTCAAACTGCGAACCTTTAGGTTAGCAGCCAGGTGCTCAATGCAAACCTCCACTGATAGAAGGTGGTAACTGCACACGAGGTACATTGGCTCAGAATCGAACCCAGGTCTTTCACATGGAAGGCGAGAGTTCTACCACTGTACCACTGCACTGTCAGCTTTTTGCTCTTGTTTGATGTTAGCAGTCAGGGATCCTCAGTGCTCAGACCATTCATCCACTGGGGGATGCAGAAATGTGTTCTGATTCTGTTGCTTTGTCTTCATTTATTAGCCAGAATACTTTTATAAGGAGGTGCTTCCCCTCCCCCACTCTTTGCTCACCCAGTGGTACTGATCATACAGGAAAAGCTTGAGTCTTCCCTTTTCTCTGCCCAGCTTTCAGGGTCCCACACCCGTGAAGCAGCTCAATCCACTGCAAATCTTAGCCCTACTCAGGTCAAAACAGCCTATTTAGGGCCACTTCAGGCAGGCTTCCGAGTTCTTTTGATGTTACCCTATTTGTTTTTTGGCTTTCTCTTATGTCAGACTCCTCTTGTACATTTCCTGCCCCAGCCGTTTCATTAAGTAGCTCTGGTTTCTTTTAGTGGGAAATGGTGTTTAGAAGCCACAATCTGGGCAGTAGAGGTGTTCATTGCTGCTGTGTAGTCCTTCCCAGTGGATACAGCAGGGATATGGATGGAGATAGGTGTTCGTACTTTTTAAGATAAAATATCTCATAAGTTCATACTAATGTTTCTAGTTCAGAAGCACCTCAACTTCTCTATTCTGTATCTCCTTTTACACTGAAAATCCTGGTTCTCAACAGCATAGGGAAGATGTTGCTTTTGTTGGTTGCCATCGATTCCGACTCATGGTAACCCCATGTGACAAGAGTAGAACTACTCCATACAATTTTCTTGGCTGTAACCTTAATGGTCTTTCTTCTGCAGAACTGTTGGGTGGGTTTGAACCACCAACCTTTAAGTTAGCAGTCAAGAGCAAACTGTTTGCACCAACTAGGGACCTACAGAGTTAAGATAGTCCATAATTAATTATAATTACTTCATCTTGTATAAGTCATACAGCCATCTCAGAAGAACAGTGCTAACACTACCCATCAATATAGTTACTGAAAACCATTTTAGAAAGTTTACTGCTGAGTGGTATCTACAGTATGGGTGGACCACAGCTGGTTTAGCTCCTTACTGATTGTGGCTTAACACCATGTGAAGCAGCTACTTTTATTCTGGTTACTGGGTAAGCCCTCTCTCCCTGTCTCTCTGTCCAGCCTTCCGGAGATGCGGTCACCCTCTCCGAGAGCACAGCCATTGTGTCACACGGCACCACAGGCCTGATTACCTGGGATGCCGCCCTCTACCTTGCAGAGTGGGCCATGGAGAACCCGGCAGCCTTCATTGACAGGTGACAGCTAGGCACACCAGGCAGTGGGGCACCCGTGCAGGTCTGCCCTATGCCATGGCCAATGCTGAGTCTCCCCCTCTCCACCAGGACTGTCCTGGAGCTCGGCAGCGGAGCCGGCCTCACAGGCCTGGCCATTTGCAAGACATGCCGTCCCAAAGGATATGTCTTCAGCGACTATCACGGCCGGGTCCTGGAGCAGCTCCGAGAGAACATCTTTCTAAATGGCCTGTCTGTAGAGCCAGGTGTCACACCCCTTTTGCAGCACCCAGGGTGTGGCATCCCAGACTTGGAGAAGCCTGCTGTGACTGTGGCCCACCTGGACTGGGACCTTGTGACAGTCCCACAGCTCTCTGCCTTCCAGCCAGACATTGTCATTGCAGCAGGTACTGCCAGCCTGGGCTTCCTAGCAGCTCACCCAGCTCACAGCTCAGGGAAAGGGAGCCGTGGACACACCAGGACAGGGGGACATGGGACACTGGAGAGCCACTGAAGGGTCTGTCTCCAGGGCGAGGTCAGAGGCAGAGTGGGCTTGTCTGTGACAGTGGCCACACTAGGCTCTAGTAGACATGTGCCCCAGTTCTTCCCAGCAAGGCTTGAGCCTAACAGACCAGGCCACAGGGGCCACCCCAGGCTGGCTGACCAGGCAGGCCCCCACTGCGTGGACAGACATGATTTCCCTCTACAGCATCTGAGGAAGCATCTCCATCGCCCTCCAGAGCTGCATGAGATGGCCAGAGCAGCCACATCTCGGGGGAAGCCATGGGCCCCCCACCCCTCCTCCTCTCCCGTTTGAGACGCTGGCATCTCACCATCTCCAGGTGTAGGGCGGGAATGGCCACGGCAGCCTATTCGCTCAGTTTCCCAGGGCACAGCACACTTCTCCCAGGACCGTGTCCAATTCCTCCGCGCATCCCCACACCAGTCCTGAGCTAGGCACTAGGTGGACTGGACAGGGGAGGCTGCTGTGTGGCCTCACCTCCCATCTGCTCTGGGGTCCCCATTGTCACCACGTCTGTATCCCTGTGGTGTCCCCATCTGTGTCTTGGTCCATGTCCATAACCCTCTCAGGAGGCAACCACCTACTTGTGGCGTGAGAACTGTGTCTCTAAGATGGTATTTGGTGTGGCCACTCGCAGACCCCACCCCCTGCTGAGCTCACTCAGCTGTCCAAGGCCACCAACCTGAAACCCATAGCCCAATGGGTCTGGGGGACAGTCCCTCCCCCGCATGTGTCTGGCAGGCAGGCATGAGCACACCCTGGTTGCAGCAGACAGAGATTAGAGATAGTCTACAGCATTTTCTAAACAGGCCAGTCAGCAAAGAATTGACTCCCTTTAAAGGAACACCACCCAGTCCTAGGGTTTTTCATTTGCTGCAGTATCTTCTTTCTCTCCTCTGGTTTTCCTTCTTTGCCCAAGTGATTTTCAGTTTAATAAACACAAATCTGATGCAGCCGCCGCCCCCAGGCACAAGGGCAGCAAAGCCACACTCTCCATCTTGAAGCCTTCAAGGGCATCCAGGCGGTAAGCTCTGGCTTTGCCTTGTAGATGTGCTGTACTGCCCACAGACCATCCTCTCCCTGGTCAGGGTGCTGCAGATGCTCTCGGCGTGCCGGAAGGACCGGCCAGCTCTGGATGCCTACGTTGCCTTCACCATACGGAACCCGGAGACGTGCAGACTATTCACAGCCGAGCTAGGTAAGCTCCTGCCAGACAGGAGAGAACCATCGGGCCTGCCCTGTTCCCACAGAGGACTCCAGTTAGGTGGAAATTAGGAAAATGTACCGAAGCCCACACCACCAGCTCCGTAGCAACACCCAGTATGACCGGGGCTGGTGGCACCCCCATCCTGTGGCGGAGGCAGGAGGGAGGGCTGGTAAGCAGGTGGGCTGAGGCTGGCCTGCCTGAGTGCTTAGGGTAGGAGGCAGGAATGGTGAGCAGGTGGGCTCGGGCCAGCGTGCCTGAACACTTAGGGCAGGAGGCAGGGCTGGTGAGCAGGTGGGCTCAGGCCAGCCTGCCTAAACACTTAGGTCAAGGGAGGCAGCATGGCATGGTGATGGCAGGCCTGTGGCGAGCTATTCTGCTGTGTGACAGCAGCATCTGTAAGCCTTCTGCCTCTGTTCCCCTGTGTGTAGGATGGGGGTGATGGCGGACCTGGTAGCAGAGAGCACAGGCCTTGAAGCCAGTCCCTCCACCCACACGGCAAAGCCTCCTTGGGCTCAGTATCCCCATCTGTGAACTAGAAACGCCCACCTCAGAGGTGAACACAGTGAACTAACATCACACCTAGAGCAGTGCCTCAGAGCAATGAGTGCTGAGGAACTGCAAGAGCCAAGGATGGTTGTAGGGCAGGGCAAAGGGCCAACCATTTACACAGCCAGACAGCCCTGGACTGGCCCACTGCAGGCCAGACACTGCCCTCAGGCCTGGCAGCCCTACACACACATCCCTACATGTACACACACTTACACACACATATAAACCTCTACACATATACATACACACACACCTATACATATACACACCTTTGCACATGCACGTACATGCAGCCCAGAGCCATCCTGGCTGCCCTGTACTGACAGGCCATGTCCTGTCATGACACCACCTGTGTGAGGCGTGTGCTTTCTGTCCCCAGGCCAGGTTGGGATCCGATGGGAAGCAGTGCCTCATCACAACCAGAAACTATTTCCTTACGAAAAGCCCTCAGAGATGGGAATGCTGAAACTAATGCTGTAGGTCTCCCAGCAGTTCTGAAGATTAAATCATGACTGGAAAAACCATCGTGGAAAAGCTGATAAACCTTTCACTGGATGCAAATTTTTGAAGAGTGTTAAATTCCAATTCAGGAACCACAAAGTGTTGTAATTAAATACAGTGTTGGCCCAAGTGTGGTGGTGCCCTTCCTGCCAGCAGCTCTGATTGTTTACAAATCACCATAAATTAGAAATGAGAACTTTGGCTCAAAGATGAGTATTTCAGTTGTGGAAATAAAAACGTCAAATAAGTTTGTCCCCAGCCTGAGCACTCACGTTTGTCAGGAAGCCAGTGTGTTCACACATGGTACATCCACCCCCAACAATGTAACAGCCTGTTCTCAAGTCAGGAACCAAATATTAGGAGAGACAGACACACCAGGAGACAGAGTCCAGGGACAAAGATGCTGAAGAGGTCACACACAAATAATAAACAAGTTATGACCTAGGGGAAGGACAGGTACACAAAATGAGAGAACCGAGGAAGGCGTTCCATAGCCTCCGTGGAACAAACCAGGAGAATTACAGCTCCTGGGTTGTAAAGAAATAACTTCAAAAAGTGGCACTGTTCGGATGCATTTGCCAGGACCTGGGACTCTGGACTTGACCAGCAAAGCCAGAGGAGGCTGCAAGGAGGGGAGTGGGCCTGCTCTGGGGAGAGGAAGGGGGCTCAGGAGGAGAGAGGGCGGGGAGGCGGCATCAGCGTGAAGGTCTTCAGGGTGGATGGGCATGTGGAGGGGCTTCATCTCTGGCCCGAGTGGTCACATGTCCACAAGCAAAGGGAGCACTGTCCGCTTCCAGCTCTCGTGCCAGCGAACCTGCCTAGACTCCCGGAGGTTCTTCCGGAACAAGTTCAGTTTACCAGCAGGATCGGGAAACTTTGAGAAAAGCATCTACAAGAAAAACAAGGACCAGGACTTAACTTGTTAGCACCCTCCACCCCCACCCACCCACAGCAGTCCTGCCGCCTTTCTCCCTGGACTCTGCCCACCCTAGATGCCAGCTCCTGTCGCCCTTTCCCTCGAGTCTCCCAGCTGGACTCCCCATTCCAGCCAGCTCCCACCCGCCACCTGGCTGACCCCTCCAGCACAGCTCAACCCTGACCCTGATATTCCCACCTGGCAAAGCCACCCTCCTGAGTACACACCCCTCCCTGGCAGTCCAGACCCTCATGCCCAGTGGCAAACACACCTTCCTGTGCTGTGTCCTACTGGATGACACTCCTAGAGATTCCCATGCATCCCATCCCAGCCACGTGCAATACTACCTCCCAGACACAGGTTAGCTCTCCCTTCCCCCAAGAGTACCCTCCCCTCAGCCCCTGCCTGGCCCAGTCCTGCGTATCTGCTGGGACCAGGGTGATGTCCATATTATTCTTTTTGGCTCTGCCATTCTGTCTAAATCAGGGGTTAGCACACATCAGCCTGCCAGCGAAATCTAGCCTGCCCTGTCTTTGAAAATAAAGTGTTATTGGCACGTAGCCACACCCCTTTGGGTGGGTATGGCTGATTTCCTGCTTTCACATTATAAGGGTAAAGGTGAATACTTGCCATAAAGACTGTATGGCAAAACCCAACATATTTTCTCTCTGGCCCTTCACAGAAACAGCACGCCGACCCCCAGTCTAAATAAAAAATGATGATGTATTGCTTTTTAATAATAATAAGTAAGTATCCGCTACATGGATGAACCTTGAAAACATCATGCTGAGCGACATGTCAGTTGTAAAAGGACAAATACTATATGATCTCACTTACATGAAATAAGCAAATATATAGAAACCAAAGATTAATAGTAGTTACCAGGGATGGGAAGGACAGGGAAGTGGGGAGTGTTTGCTTAGGGAACGCTGGGTTTATGTTGATGATGGTGGACTGATTTGGAAAAGGAGGGCGAGAAGAGTTGCACAACTTGAAGAATGTAACCAGCGTCACAGAACTGTACATTGGAAATTGTTGAACTGGTGTGTTTTGTGTATATTTTCACCTCGATTTAAAATTAAAAATGAGCAGTTTTAAGAATCCTCCCACCTTTCATGACTGGTCCAGAAGTTCCCTCCAGCCCTCCCTCTCCCTCCTGACCCTGACCACTCCCTGGAGATACCTCTCTCAACGGCACTCATGTCTGTAAGCTATACAAGTCCAGAGAAAGCAAGTCCCAATTCTCCAAGCCCACTGAGCCCATGAAATGTGGACAGCAAACAAGGCCTGGCCGGCCTGCTTGCCCTCCATGCTTCATCTGTTCTCCCCCCAGGGCTGTTAGTCAGCAAACACAGCTACCTTCAGCTGTGCTGCCAGTTCCTCCGAGTCCTCGAAGACCAGGCCATTTTCCTCATGTTTCACAAGCTCATGCAAACTGTACAGAGAATCAAGGGAGGCCTGAGAGCCACCACCTGCAGAACAATCCGGAACCCTGGGGTGCTACCCCGACCCACCCCACCCTCTGCCAGGGGCTCCCACAATGGGGGGCACATAGCACCTTCCTGAGGGTGCCTCCCAGGTGGTCTGATGGCACCCCATCTCCCCCTCAGCCCTGGGGAAGATGGGGTTTTGGGTCCTACCATCTGAAGTTCACAGCACACACCGGCAGGCAGCACCCAAACATATCCACAACCTTCATGGGCAGGTCCAGGCCACTGGAAGACTTGTGCAGACAGACACCCAGGTCCGCAGACCCTATGAGCAAGGGTGACGGGGACATCTAAATGACGACTACAAATACTACAAGGACTGAGTCAGTGCTACCCGGAAATCAGACAGCACCCACTGCAACCACCAGGGCAAGCACTCCACTCCCCCCACCCCAGACCCAAATCCAATGAACCAGTTGCCATCAAGTGACTCCAACTCATGGTGAACCCATGTGTGTCAGAGTAGAACTGTGCTCCATAGGGTTTTCAATGGCAGACTTTTCAGAAGTACATCACCAGACCTTTCTTCCAAGGCACCTCTGGATGGACTTTCAACCTCCAACCTTTCAGTTAGGAGATAAGCATGTTAACTGTTTACACCACCCAGGGACTCCCTAGACCCAAATACAGATGGCTCAAACCAAGCAGCCTGGTGAGGGGCAGAGACCCCAGCAGCGTCCCCAGCTGCCACGCCTGACCATGCTGCTCCCTCCGTCTGAGATTTCCTGTCTCTTAGTTACTGTTTTTATTTAAACTGACTCACTTTTTCTACTAAAGCACAATTTATTTTAAAAGAACCCAGAAGTAGACCCAACAGAAAACGAACTATCACTGTGAAGAGAAAGCCAACTAACAGGAGCCCTAGTGGCGCAACAGTTAAGCACTCAGCCACTAACCAAAAGGTTGGCAGTTTGAACCCACCCAGCTGCTCCTCGGGAGGAAGACCTGGCACTCTGCTCCCATAAAGATTACAGCATATACTACCACCGACCGCTGTGATTAGAATCACAGCAGAGGGTCCTGACCAGAGTGGGAGAAAAACTGCAGAAGAAAAAAATCAAATTCATGTTTCAAGGGACATCTAAGTCAATTGGCATAATAAAATCTATTAACAAAACATTCTGCATCCCACTTTGGAGAGTGGTGTCTGGGGTCTTAAGCGCTAGCAAGCAGCCATCTAAGATGCCTCAATTGGTCTCAACTCACCTGGAGCAAAGGAGAATGAAAAGACACAAGGTAATTATGAGCCCGAGAGACAGAAAGGGCCACATAAACCAGAGACTACATCAGCCTGAGACCAGAAGAGCTAGACGGTGCCGGCTACAACTGATGACTGCCCTGACAGGGAACACAACAGAGAACCCCTGAGGGAGGAGGAGAGCAGTGGGATGCAGACCCCAAATTCTCGTAAAAAGACCAGACTTAATGGTCTGACTGAGACTGGAAGGACCCTGGTGGTCATGGCCCCCAGACCTTTTGTTAGCCCAAGACAGGAACCATTCCCAAAGCCAACTCTTCAGACAGCAATTGGACTGGACAATGGGATAGAAAATGATGCTAGTGAAGAATGAGCTTCTTAGATCAAGTTGACACATGAGACTATGTGGGCAGCTCCTGTCTGAAGGGGAGATGAGAGGGCAGAGGGGGTCAGAAGCTGGCGGAATGGACACAAAAAGAGAGTGGCAGGAAGGAGCAGACTGTCTCACTGGGGGAGAGCAATTAGGAGTATATATAGCAAGGTGTATATAAATTTTTATATGGGAGACTGACTTGATTTGTAAACTTTCACTAAAAGCACGATGAAGATTTAAAAAAAAAGAAACTAATTTGCTCTGTAAACCTTCATCTAAAGCATGCACAGTAAAAAGACCAGACTTACTGTCCAACGGAAACTAGAGAAACCCCGAGAGTACAGCCCCCAGACACCCTTTAACTCAGTACTGGAGCCACTCCTGAGATTCACCCTTTAGCCAAATATTAGGCCCATAAAACAAACAATAACACACACAGTTCAACCATATAGAGGAGACTAAATGGGCATACCAGCCCACAGGCAAGGACGAGAAGGCAGGAGGGGAGAAGAAAGCTAGACAAATGGAAATGGGGAACCAGAGGTCGAGAAGGTGAGAGTGTTGACATGCTGACGGAATGGCAACCAATGTCACATAACAGTGTATTGTTTAATGAGAAACTAATCTGCTCTGTAAATTTTTACCTAATGCACAATTAAAAAAAAAGATTACAGCCTAGGAAACCCTATGGGGCAGTTCTGTCACACTGGGTTGCTATGAGTTGGCACACAACAACAACAAAGCAACTTAACACCTCTGAACACTAGCTGGGGATGTCTGCCCACCAGGCTCTCTAAGACCTGAGGCTAGAAGAAGGCATGTCAGCAGCACACCAGCACCAAGCCCGGACGACCTTCCTCCTCGGAGTAATGAGATGGAAAGAGACTGAAGGGGAGTGAGGAGTGATGTCCTCGCAGACAGTCAGCAATGTTTAATGCTTCGCCTCCACACCTCCCAAAGCCATAGCCCGCCCATGCCTGGGGGAAGGTGGGCCCTGACCCTACCCCAGGCCCACCCCTTATCCTGGGACAAAAGAGCAGAACTGACTGGAGGGTATGGGAGGAAGGGGCTCCTGAAGGCAGAGGCAAAGAGGACATGGCCCTCTGTCACCCCCTGGCATGGCCCTCTGTCACCCCCTGGCAAACAGCTCCAGGCTACCAGGCAGGAAGGGGCTGTATACCAGGAAACGGCCTCCTCTCCTGGCATCCAGCCAGCACTTGCCAACAGCTGCCTGGCAGGCCACATTGCCCTCCTCTGAAGGGGCCCCCAAGCAGGGCCCTAGGCAGAGCCAAATCAGACCTGAGAATGTTGTTAGATGGCATCTAGGCCATTCCGATTCCTAGTGACCCTATGTACAACAAAACTAAATGCTGCCCTGTCCTGCACCACTCTCACAATTGTAGTTGTGCTTGAGCCCATCACTGTAGCCACGTTGTTAATCCATCTCATTGAGAATCTTCCTCTTTTTCACTGAGCCTCTACTTTACCAAACATGATGCCCTGCAGGAACTGGTCCCTCCCGATAACATGTCCAAAGTACGTGAGAGGAAGTCACCATCCTCGCTTCTAAGGAGCATTTGGGCTGTACTTCTTCCAAGATAGATTTGTTCTTCTGGCAGTCCATTGTTGTTGTTATTGTCAGGTGCCACCGAGTCAGTTTTGACTCATAGCGACCCCATCAACCACAGAACAAAACACTGCCCGGTCCTGCACCATCCTCACAATTGCTGCTCTGCTTGAGCCCATTGTTGCAGCCACTGTGTTGATCCATCTCATTGACGGTCTTCCTCTTTTCCACTGACCCTGTACTTTACCAAGCATGATGTCCTTCTCCAGGAACTGGTCCGTCCTGACAACGTGTCCAAAGTATGTGAGACGCAGTCTTGCCATCCTTGCTTCTAAGGAGTATTGTGGTTGTACTTCTTCCAAGACAGATTTGTTCGTTCTTTTGGCAGTCCATGGTATATTCAATATTCTTCACCAACACCACAATTCAAAGGCATCGATTCTTCATTCTTCCTTATTCACTGTCCAGCTTTCACATTCATATGAGGCAATTGAAAACACCATGGCTTGGGTCAGGCACAACTTAGTCCTTAAAGTGACATCTTTGCTTTTCAACACCTTAAAGAAAACTTCTGCAGCAGATTTGCCCAATGCAATGCATCGATTTTTGAATGCTGCTTCCATGGGTGTTGATTATGTATCCAAGTAAAATGAAATCCATGACAACTTCAATCTTTTCTCCATTTATCATGATGTTGCTTATTGGTCCTGTTGTTAGGATTTTTGTTTTCTTTACGTTGAGATGTAATCCATACTGAAGGCTGTGGTCTTTGATCTTCATCAGTAAGTACTTCAAGTTTTCTTCGCTTTTAGCAAGCAAGATTGTGTCATTGGCATATCACAAGTTTATGAGTCTTTCTCCAATCCTGATGCCCCATTCTTCTTCATATAGCCCAAATTCTCAGATTATCTGCCCAGCATACAGATTGAATAAGTACAGTGGAAGGATACAACCCTGACGCACACATTTTTTTACTTTTAACCACACAGTTCCCCTCGTACTGTTCAAATGACTGCCTCTTGATCTAAGTACAGGTTCCCCATGAGCACAATTAAGTGTTCTGGAATTCTCATCTCCACAATGTTATCCATAATTTCTTATGATCCACACAGTCGAATGCCTTAGCATAGTCAATAAAGGTAAACATCTTTCTGGTATTCTCTGCTTTCAGTCAGGATCCCTCTGACATCAGCAATGATACTTCTTGTTCCATGTCTTCTTCTGAATCCGGCTTGAATTTCTGGCAATGCCCTGTTGATGTACTACTGCAACCACTTTTGAATTATCTTCAGCAAAATTTTACTTGTGTGTGATATTAAGGATATTGTTTGATAATTTCCACATTCTGCTGGATCACCTTTCTTTAGAATGGGTACAAATATGGATCTCCTACAGTTGGTTGGCCAGGTAGTTGTCTTCCAAGTTTCTTGGCATAGATGAGTACTTCCAGCACTACATCCATTTGTTGAAACATCTCAATTGATATCCCGTTAATTCCTGAAGACTTGTTTATCATCAATGCCTTCAACGCAGCTTGGGCCTCCTCCTTCAGTACACAGTTCTTGATCATATGCTACCTCTTGAAATGTCAACCAACTCTTTTTGGTACAGTGTGATCTGTGTATTCCTTCCAACTTCTTTTGATACTTCCTGCATCGTTTAATATTTCCCCATAAAACCAAAAGCCAAACCCATTGCTGTTGAGGCGATTCCAATTCATAGTGACCCTACAGGACAAAGTAGAATTGCCCTCAGGGTTTCCAAGGAGCAGCTGAAGGATTCTAACTGCCAACATTTTGGTTAGCAATGAAGCTCTTAACCACTATGCCACCAGGGCTCCTATTTTTCTCATAGAATCCTTCATATTGCAACTTGAAGCTTTAAATTTTTCTTCAGTTTTTTTGGCTTGAGAAATGCTAAGCATGTTCTCCCCTTTTGTTTTCTATCTCCAGGTCTTTGCACATTTCATTATAATACTTTGTCTTCTCCAGCCACCCTCTGAAATCTGTTCAGCTCTTTTATTTCATTTCTTTCTTTCACTTTAGTTACCTGATGTTCAAGAGCAAGTTTTAGAGTCTCTCTTGACATCCATTTGGTCTTTTCTTTCTTTCCTGTCTTTTTAATGACCTCTTGTTTTCTTCATGTATGATGTCCTTAATGTCGTTCCACAACTCGTCTGGTCTTCAGTCATTAGTGTTATAAATGCATCAAATCTATTCTGGAGATGGTCTTTAAATTCAGGTGGGATACACTCAAGGTCATACCTTGGCTCTCATGGACTTGTTCTAATCTTCTTCAACTTCAACTTGCATATGAGCAACTGATAGTCTGTTCCACAGTGGACTCCTGGCCTTGTTCGGACTGATGATATTTGAGCTTTTCCATTGTCTCTTTCCACAGATGTAGTCGATTTGATTCCTGTGTATTCCATCTGGCGAGGTCCAAGTGTAGAATCGCCGTTTATGTTGTTGAAAAAAAGGTATTTGCAATGAAGAAGTCGTCGGTCTTCCAAAATTCTATCATGCGATCTCTGACATTGTTTTTATCATCAAGGCCATATTTTCCAGCTACCGATCCTTCTTTGTTTTCGACTTTCGCATTCCAATCGCCAATAATTATCAATGCATCTTAATTGCATTTTGATCAATTTCAGACTGCAGAAGTTGGTAAAAATCTTAAATTTCCTCATCTTTGACCTTAGTGGTTGGTGCATAAATTAGGATAATAGCGGGATTAACTGGTCTTCCTTGTAGGCATATAGATATTATCTTATCACTGACACAAGCCACCACAATACAACGAATTGACAGGCACATAGTGGGAGCTGAGAACAGTTTTTAAAAATTTTAAAGGGATGTAAAAACAAACAAGAATATATGACAAAAGCTAGTAAATACTTCCTACGTGACCCTTTACAGAAAATTACAGTATCCTGTCCTAGCATATCCCCTTTTGTTATGGATCGAATTGTGCCCCCCAAAAATATGCATTAGAATCCTAACCCCTATACCTGTGGATATAATCCCATTTGGGAATAGGGTTTTGTTAAGTTAATGAGGCCATTCACTGTACAGTGTGCCTTAAACTTACTCATTTTTGAGATATAAAAGGAAAAGATTAGACACAAACAAGCAAGTATAAATGAGGCAAAGACAGATGCCACATGGAGATCACCAAGGAATGCCAAAAAGAACGCTAGAGAAGCTGAGACAAGAATTTTCCCCCGCAGCGGACAGCAAGAGCCTTCCCCTACAGCTGGCGCCCTGAAGTCAGACTTCAAGTCTCCTAAATTGTGAGAAAATAAATTCACTTATTAAAGCCACCTACTTGTGGTATTTCCGTTACAGCAGTACTACATAACTAAGACACCTTTTAAACCTCAGCCTTCTCCCTCCAGGCTCCTGCTGGGATGCACTTACCCAGGAGCAGGGGGTAATCCTCGGCCTCCAGCCACGGGGTGCAGATGTGGACATGCTGGAAGCGCTTCTGGCCAATGAGGTTGCTGTAGTGCTCCTTCAGTGGCCCTTTGCCTGGACACAGAGCAGAGTTCACTGTGCTGACTCATCCCCAGCCCTGGCCACAGACTTGGGCTTGGGGAACTCTCCTGGGTGGAAGCATCCATTTTCCCAGAAGCCCCCTGCACTGCAAGACCTAACATTCCAAAAGCTGCCATGCCATCTCTGAATCTCACAGGGCCCCAAAGGCCTAAGCAAGAGTTAGGTGTGTATCCAGGTCAGAGTCCTACCCTCTGGGAAGCGGGTGGAGAAAGCCTCTAAGAGCCTCAGTGGGGTGGAGACCATGGACATGCAGCACCCGGCATGCAGAAGACACACTTATAATAAAGGCTGCCTGCATTCTGCCCTTCCTCCTGCCCCCCACCTAAACAGAGGCACATCGAGGGTCCTGGGCAGTACCTGTTATCACACAGACGAGAGATGGAAGATTTTCTCCATCAACAGTCAGTCGTTCGAACTCTGTGTTTAAAATAAAACAATAGACACATAAAGGATAATCAGGGTTACCTAACCAGGGGAATGGAGGTGGGGGAGGAGCCTTGCAACCTGCCAGGTAGCCAGAGGTCCTGTGGAGACCATTCTCCCGGGGGTAGCACTCACACATGGACTCGGTCAATCACTCAATAACCCAGATGGGGACTCGGAGCTGTTTACTCCATTACCCATGCTAGCCTCAGGCTGACACACCCAGGGCCCCAAGGGCAGGAACACTCCACCCAGGGCACCGAGCAAAGCCAGGCAAGCAGCTCGACAGCCCCCAGCACACCCAGGGCTGCTGACAGCAGCCAAACACCTACTTTCTAGTGCTTCTAGCAGGATGGAGAAGTCTTCATCTTCTACAAGGAGAGAGGACTGAGGGTTATGGGCCCATTTCTAGATGCCCACCCCCCCAGCCCAATGCATCCTCCCCTTCCTCATAAGGGACCCAGCATCCACAACAACCCCAATAAGCCCCAACGGGAGGTCCTGGAGACCTGTCCAGCTCGTGCTGCTGACCAACAGGGCTGGCCGCCCCCACCGGTGTGTCACCAGCCCACTCCCAGCATCCCACTCCGTGAAGGCTGACAATTCCATGGCTGGGTCCAAAGGCTCTGAGCTGAGGAAGAGACAAAGCCCATGAGATGGTAACAAGAAGACTGGCAGGCTCCAGGATGGCATCGCCTACCATGAAGCAAGCCTGGCCACCCCGAGGCTTGGGCATGGACGGGTCCTTTCACAACATTTGTTGCTAGGGGCTGAGGCTACAATAGGAAACAAGACCATTTCCGTCTTTGCCTTCACCAGGCTTCTGTTCTTATCACTCCCTCCACTATAGGATAAGGACAGCAATACCTACTCCAACAACCATGCTGGGTTCCTGATAGGAGCAAATGGGAGGGTGTGCATGTGAAGAGCTACACAAAGGCCCTCTCCTTAGCCTTGTGGGATGCCCTGGAGGACATGCAGGTCACAGACCCCACCTGAGGGTAAGGAACCTGTTGTAGGCAGGTAAGGATGACAGCCTAGTACGAGGGTTGGCAAACATTATCTTAAAGGCCAGAGAATAAATACTTTCAGCTTGGTGGGCCATTTGGTCTCTGTTTAACTTTGAACTCCTCTGCCGTAGCACAAAAGCAGCCATAGGCATTATGTAGATAGGCTGGGCCATGTTCCAATAAAAGTTTATTTACAAAAATAGGTGGCTGAATCAAAGGGGGAAAAATGCAGCACAGAATTCCTAATTCTCATGGAATCTAGACTTTCTGGATCCATGGAGGCTGGATGAACCCCTGAAACTACTGCCCTGTACTACTCTTTAAACATTAAACCAAAAATATCCCCTGAGGTCTTCTTAAAACTGAACAATAGTTTAGCTTAAGTAGTAAAACATGTCTGCCTTAAGCATTATGCTCTTTTAAGAACTATCTATATGTGATCAAATTGACAACATCAACTCAAAAGATTAGAGGACACTGAGTTTATGTATATGAGGGAAGAAGAACCCAGAAAAGGAAGGTGAGAATGGCTGCACAACTTAAAGAATGTAATCCATGTCACTAAATTTTGTATGTAGAAACTGTTGAATTGGTGTATGTTTTGCTGTGTATATTCTCAACAACAACAAAATAAACAAAATTTAGGAAAAAAAAGAAGAAACACACAAACTCCATGGAAAAAAAAAAAGGTGCCTGGCTCAAAAAATAATGACTATCAACCCATAAGTACCGTGCTTCTTTTTTAAAAAATCACCTATATGAGACCAGTCAACAATGACTTTAAAACAAAGATGAGAATATAAGGGGCAGGGAAACTAGATTGATGGGAATGGAAAAACCAGAAGTAATGAGAATGTTCACCCATTGTGAATAATGTAACCAATGTCACTGAACAACTTGTGAAGAAATTGCCAAACAGGAACCTAAATTGCTGTGTAAACCACACAATAAAATATTATTAAATAAATAAAATATCTATCTATATGGAATCAAACTGACAACAGCAACTTGAAGGATTAGATAGGAGCCTTAGGGGGCAGTGAGTTAATGTTAATGGGAGGAACAACTCAGAAAAGGAGGACGAGAATGGTGCACAACTTAAAGAATGTAATCTGTCACTAAATTATACATGCAGAAATTGCAGAATTGGTGTATGTTCCGCTGTATATATTCTCAACAACAAAATAAATGATTAAAAATTTAAAAAACCTAGGCAGCTGACCCATGGCCATATCTTGCCGACCGCTAGCCTAGAGGACCCCAGGTCTGCAGTGAGGCGATGGGGAGAAACCAGCACAGCAGCAAGCTCAGAGAAGGCAGCTGCTATTATGGGCACAGAGACAGGAGACATACCAGGCCCTGAATGCAGGGTAGATGCAGCCCAGCTTCACAAAAAGCTGGTGCTGCAGGTTCAGGGGGGTCTCTCTGAAGAAGGATGCTGGCTTGTCATAGACGGTCACAGCCCTGCAACAGGATCATAGGGACCCTTGAGAGGGTAGAGAAAACCATAAGGAGAGAGGACTCAGAGGATCCAGAAAAGGAGGCAGGCTAGGGGAATCTGAGTCTCAGACAATAACTGCAAGATGCTTTAGAATCACCTGGAAAAGCAGAAAGGTGTTCTAAGACCAAAGCAGCCTAGACCACCTGACCGCCTGGGAAAGAAGCACCTGCCACCTCCTCCCGCTTCCCAAACCAGGAACCATCTCCCAGTCCCCAGGTATTTCAAAGTCCCTGGGCTGCACAATGTAGCACCTCCCTACGCCCACGGTCCCCGGCCCCCTCGCCTCCCCAGGCCTGATGGCCACCCCGCCCCCCTCCTACTTGATGCTCCAGTTCTGGGCCAAGTCTTCACTCATTGCGTAGGTCACACACAGGTTCAGGTGAGACAGGCGCCCACAGAGCTTTTCGCACCTGAAAAGAGGGATCACCAGTTAGCCCGGGGCCCTAGGTGGGTCCACCATGCAGTCACAATATGACTCAATACCCCAAGACAGAAGAGGCTGCAGCACTGGGGCTTCTCAAACCTAGTTCCTGGCAGGGCCCCCTCGAGTGCTTATGCCACCTGAGCACCACCTGCACTGACTGCTTTCACGTCTTCCTGTAAATCACATTGGTTTTTAGCTTGCACGCAGGCTTTAAGATGAAACTCTCTATCACTACCAAGATGAACACCCAGGCTCCCCTGCCATAAAAAAAAGAAAAAAAAGACAATGAAAGCCTCATTCTTAAACCTTAGCTATGCTGGGCTGTTGCCTGCAGAGGCTGTAGGACGAGGCCTGCCCTCAGTGTGTGATGAAGGGGTTATAGTAAATGTGGGAGAGCATACGCTGACAGGGTGTTGAGTAACCTGGGATCACCCAGCCCAATGCTCCAAGCTGAGACAAGAGACCAGAAGATGAGGCGGGGGCACCCTGTCAGCCTATGCACCCTGGTCCTTACTCAGTGTTACGGACTGAATTGTGTTCCCCCAAAATATGTGTTGGAATCCTAACCCCTATCCCTGTGAATGTGACCCTGTCTGGAAATAAGGTTTTCTTTGTTATGTTAATGAGGTCATACTGAGTAGAGTGCGTTCCAAATCTAATCACTTCTGAGTTACACGAAGAGCAGATGAGACACAGGGACAGAAGCACACGGGAAGACAGACACCATGTGTGGACTATCTACAAGCCCAGGAACAACAGAATGCCCAGGCCAATGACAATGAAGGAATCTACAGAGCTGAGACCACACTTCAGACGTTCAGCCTCCAGAACTGTGAAACGATAAATTTCTGTTCTTGAAAGCCACCCACTTTTGGCACCACTAGGTAACTAAGACAAGGGCTGTTTCCGTCACCTGTAACCAGTGTCCAGCCCAATTCACCAGCCTTGCCCCTCCCCCTGAGAAGCCCACAGGCACCAGCTCCCCTGAGTCTCCACGCTGCCGCCGTTCTTCCTACCCGACCACGCTCCCCTCCCAAGGTGGCTTGGCCCTTCTCCCAGACCCTCACCACTTGGCCAGCAGAACGAGGGGGTGTCTAGGGCCATGCACCAGCCCCATGATGGAGTACCCATAGTTGTGCCAGTCGACGACGAGCTTGCCCCCAAAGAGGCAACACACGAGCCAGCAGACGGCAATGCCAGGCAGGCCCGGGGGGTTCTAGAAGGAGGCAGATGCAAATCAAGAGAAGGAAACCCAGACTACAGCTGACCACAAACAGGGTGAGAACAATTACAATATACATGGCAAAGAGTCAGTTATCTTTACGGAGTTTCTAATAATAAGGAGGAAAAAGATCTCCCCACCCAAAATAAAAAAAAAGATATAAAATGTCATAAAAGAAACAGAATTGGCCAATCTGAGAAGTACAAAAAAAGATCACTGAAAATCATGAAGGTATGGAACATGGAGGTGTCATTTTTCACCTGCGAATGCAAAGACTAAAAGAAGTCTAGTGGTGGTAAGGGTGCGGGGGCAGAGGCACCCCCATTTGGTGGGGGATAGATTAGCCCAACGTTACGCTAGGGCTAGACAGTAACATACTACAGCCTCTTAAAAGTGCACAAGCTTTGACTAAGCAATTCCACTGCCAGGAATTCCATTCACATGAAAACGACCCCTAGGTGACACACGCAATTTGCGATTGACTGCTAACCTAAAGGCTGGCGGTTCAAACCCACCCAGCAGTACCTCGGCAAGATAGGCCTGGCGATCTACTTCCATTAAGATTACAGCCAAGAAAACTCTATGGAGCAGTTCTACTCTGCATACATGGGGTCGCCATGAATGGGAATTGACTCAACAGCAGCAACAACATTCACAGGAAATATCCAGAACAGGCAAATCTATGGAGACAGAAAGTAGTGGTTGCCACAGGCTGGGCTGAAGGAGGGTGGAGAGTGGCTACTTGATGGGTACCGGGCTTTATTCTGGGCAAGGAAAATATTTTGGAACTAGACAGAGGTGGTGCCTGCACGACACTGTGAAGGTACTAAAAGACACTGAATTGTTCACTTTAAAATGCTTAACTTTGTATCATGTTAGTTTCACTGCAATTTTTTTTTTTTAATGTAGTAAAGGGAAGGAAACATTCACAGAAGACCTACTATGTGGAAAGAAAAAGAAGCCATGAAGGGAAAAGGTTAAGTGCATTAACTCTAGAACCAGGCTGACTGGCTGGATTCAAATCCTTGCTCCAGCAATTCCAAGCTGTGTGATGATGGGCTACTTATAGAGCCTCTCTGGATCTAGCTTCCCTCATCTCTAAATTGTAGATATATATGCACCCACTCCTTAAAAAAAAAAAAAAAAAAATTTTTTTTTTTTTTTTTTTTTTTTACTCCTTAGGGTTGCTGTGAGGAGTTAATACATGTTCTCAGAACAGAGACTGGTATGTAAAAAGCGCAATGTAAGTACAGGCTCTATCCATAACGGTACCAAAAAATCATGTTGTTGCTGTTACCTGCCATCAAGTCTGCTCCCAACTCATAGCAACCCCATGCACAATGGAACAAAACACTGCCTGGTTCTGTGCCATCCCTATAATCTGTGGCAGATGGGACCATTGTGATCCATAGGGTTTTCACTGGCTGATGTTCACAAGTAAATCGCCAAGCCTTTCTTCCTGGTCCGTCTTGGGAAACTCCGCTGAAAGCTGTTCGGCATCATAGCAACACCCAGCCTCTACCGACAGACAGGCAGTGGCTGCGCATGATGCACATTGGCTGGGAATCGAACCCAGTTTTCCTGCACGGAAGGCAAGGATTCTACCACTGCCCCGCAAAAATAGTAGGATTACCATAAATAGAATGAACACACGTCATAGGTTCCTACTCATGTGTTTTAAAAGTTTATATACATACATGCATATGCAATTTATTTATCAATTTGTACATTTTTAGAAGGCTGGAAAGAAAGAAAATCGTTTACAATGGTTAGGGAGGCAGGAGCTGACACATACCTGGAGGAAGACGTAGACTGCAGGCTCCATCTTCACAAAAGCCCAGAGCAGCTGCAACGCCTGAACGACAACTTTAATTCCATACTGGAGAACAGGGGGCCCAACTGCAAGTCAAAATGGCTGTCGCTACGCAACAAGCACTAAGCAATCTGAAGGCTTCCTTGGCAGATTCAGGGGAGGAATTTGGAGTTGACACACATCCTACCTGCAAGCATCTCAAGTTCTGTCAACCCCACAATCCCAATTCTGTCATTCTGCAAGAGCTCATCATGGGGTTTGGAGTCTGAAATGAGAATGCCCCCTTTAATGTCCCACCAGAATGTCTCTATCAGTCCTGAGATGGGGTGATGTAACTTAAAGCCAGGTATTCTACCAGCCCAGGCTGAAGAGTGGAAAAAGCAATGTTCTGGAAAATAAGACTTTTCAAAACATCTGTCTGTTGCTCAGTAGCCAGAACAAATAATGAGGCCAGTTTTTGTCCAGATTCCACCAGACTGCCCACAGAGAGAGAGCTCAAATTGTATCCACTTTTACTTAACACAATGTCTGGTTAGCCAACATAGTTGTTCTTCAATTAAATTGATCTGAATTTCCAGATGGCAAAATTATCCCACATTGAAACGGAAAGTCCCAGTCCACCCCCTAACCAGGGATAAAAAAACAAAAATAGAAGACTTTAAACAAGGACCACAGGGTCCTAGTTGCTCAGCAGTGAAGCGCTGGACTGCTAACCAAAAGGCTGGCCGTTGGAACTCACACAGAGGCACTGGAGGAGAAAGATGTGGCGATCTGCTCCCCTGAAGATTACAACCTATGGGGCAATTCTACTTTGTCACATGGGGTCGCTATGAGTTGAAATCGACTCATGGGCACCTAACAACAACAGGAACCAAAGGCAACCAGTACTATTTTTGCTTTTCCCCCGAGATGGAGTTAGGCTACCCTCCAAAGATGTCAATACAGAGAAAAATGGAGGAGCAGACACACCTGCTGCTCGCAGCTGAGAGGTGAGGAATCAAGATAAGAGACGTGCTGCCCCTGCGCGGAGGCACAGCCTGGCACAGGAGTACCATATGAAAGCTGGGTTAGCGGCACCTGCCCCAGAGTTACGCGCACTGGATTCCACTCCCAGTCTTTCCGCTTACTAGGATAATTAAATACGATCATGCAATGTACCACAGTCCTGGCACATAACAAGCTGTTTCTAGAGACCCACTCAGCAGAGTATGAGCAGAAACCGGGAACCAGCCATCCAGGCCAGACCGGGCTCGTCCAATCTCGAAGGGCTGGCTGAGAGAGGAGAGAGAAAAGGAGCGCCCCGGTCTCGGACCCCTTTGGTGGTCAAAGCCAGTAGTCCAAAGGCGAAGGGAGCAGCATGCCTCCCGGACCCGCGCCCCAGGGCACTCACTGTAGAACCCCAGGAAGGTCACAGAGAAGCCACACTTGGCCAGCGACAGCGCGTGGTACTGCATACGAGGGCTGCGGCCCAAGTCGCCCAGCACCACGACAGCCACGTGCCGGGCTGCGGCCCGCCACCGCCGCCAGCGTTTCCACAAGCCCAACAGCAGCAGCAGCGCCAGCAGCACGGACGTCAGCAGCAGAGCCGCGCACGATGCCGCCATTTCCGCAGCCGGCAAGAGTCACGTGACCCCGCCCGCCGGGCACGCAGTGCGCAGCCGCAGAGGCATGGACCTCAAAATGGGTGTCCGCGGAACCTCTGTCGGGGCAGCTAGGGGCTCACTCTCTTTCTCTCCCCCTCCTCTCTTCTGTGTTTCTCTTTTCTCTCACTCTCTCTCCTCCTCTCTCTCACTCCTCTCTCACATACACACACTCTTTCTCAAACTCCTGTGTATTTCCACTGTGAAAAACTAAAGCTGTTATCATGGGGAAACCCTGGTGGTGTAGTGGTTTAGTGGTACAGCTGCTAACCATAAGGGTTGGAAATTCGAATCCACCAGGCGCTCCTTGGAAACTCTATGGGGTAGTTCTACTCTGTCCTGTAGGGTCGCTATGAGTCGGAATCGACTCGACGGCACTGGGTTTGGTTTTTGTTTGCTATCGCGGGGATCTAGAAACTTTTTTTTTCAAAGTTCTGAGACAATTTAAAAATAGTCAGACAGCATTTTGGACGAATCTCATAATCACAACGCTGAGTAGAAGAGCCAGACGCTTCATGATCCCATCCATGTCAAATCCAGAGCCAGTCTCTGCTGCTAGAAGTCGGGAGAGTCGCTTTGCAAGGAACCAGTGAAGAGTTCAGCGTGTCCCTGTGACAATGTTTTTGACTTTGAAAGGGGTCCCTTTGCTGAGAAACCAAGCACGTTGGTGAAGCTACCCCACTGCCTCACCCTGGGGGCTGCCCAGAACCCGCAGTGCACCCCCCACAGTCCCCACCCACCTCGGGCAAACAGCAAACGGCTCTGAACCTCCCCCTTGACAAGAGCCTGGCAGGGCAGCACCGAGTTGGTGGGGTCCTCCAGCGTCCCCAGAGCTGGCTCAGGGCTTGGTACATTTCTGATTTAATTCTCACAACAGCCCTGTGGCTCGCCTTTTTATACAGACACACCGTCAGTGAGTACGTGCCGGAGCTTAGGCTCGAACCCTGTGGTGAGAATTAGAAGGATAAGTCAGTAGGTATAGATGGGAGGGGTGGACAGGCAGCCACTGGGCAATCTGCCTTTAGGTCACCTGCGCTGGGGTAGGGGCAGGGACACATACTCGGCCACACCCACTCTATGACAGGGTGGGGCTGGGATGTGGAGACAGCAGCCCCAGGAGGTCCTGGCTCCTGGCTTGGGCTTGGGCAGGTCACCCGGATCAGTTGGCTTTCCTCACCTGTAAATTAAGGGAGAGGTCTCAGAGAGCCCCTCTAGCTCTGACAATTCAGAGGATACGGACAAGACCCCAAAGTTATGACAAACCAAGAGTAAACCTTTTGCTTTCTGGGATGTGACACACCTATTAGGAAGGAGTGGGGTTGTTTCCCTGGGGCCAGGGCCAGAACACATTACTCAAGAGGTCCAACCCTCCCAACAGTCAAGAGGGTCATATAAGGTCCCTGGGTGGCACCATTTGCACTCAGCTGGTAACCAAAAGGTTGGCAGTTCAAACCCACCTAGCAGCACTGCAGAAGAAAAAAGCTCTGGTAGTTTACTTCTATAAAGATTAACAACAACAAAAAAAAAAACTCATTGCCATTGAATCAACTCTGGCTCATTGCAACCCTATAGGACAGAATAGGACTGCCCCACAGGCTTTCCAAGGCTGTAATCTTTACAGAAGCACTGCCACATCCTTATCCCATGGAACTGCTGGTGGATTCTGACCACTTCCTCTTTGGTTAGCAGCCGAGCTCTTAACCACGGTGCCACTAGGACTCCTTTCTGTAAAGATTACAGCCTAGAAAACCCTATGGAGCAGTTCCACTTTGTAAGACATGGGGTCTCCATGAGTCAGAATCAACTGGATGGCACAAGACAACAGCCTGCAGGCAGCTGCCTTGCCCATCTGCAGCTGTCCTTCCGTGAACCTTCTCCTGAGGCTTGGTCTGGCCCAGCTACCCAGGCTGCTGGGTCAACCCTGCCCGGCCACTTTGCTGTCTCCAGGAGAAGCAGGAAGAAAAGGAGGAGGTGGGTGGAGGCGAGAGAGGCAGCTGGGCCAGAGCTGCTGGTACAGAAGCACTCGACTAGCTGGGAGCAGAAGTGAACCATGTCCAGCCTGGGGTTGCTGTTCCTGCTCCTGCTCCTGGCCCCATGGCCACCGCGGGCCTCCTCTCTGCCACAGCCAGACACCCCAGAGGTCAAGGCCACCATCACGGGCCTGATCCTCTCCTCACTGGAGCGGGCCACTGTCTTCCTGGAAGAGAGGCTGCCTGAGCTCAACCTGGATGGTGTGGTGGATTTCCGAGTACTGCAAGGTGGATGAGCTTCCTGGCCCCAGACTGGCCCCAGGATCATTGGCTCCAGCCCTGCCCTGCCCCACTCCGAACCCTTGGCGGGATGGGGGTGGGGGGTCCAGTGGCTGCCTGGCATCCGAGTAGCCTGCTTTGGCTCTAAGGAAATGGACAGAGGGGTGACTTTTTCCTCCTGGGTGTCTGGGGCCTGCCTGTCAGCAAAGTCGTAGAAGTAGGAAGGATTTCAAGGCAACATGAGAAAAGATTTGGAAATTGTTATTCCAACGCCCCTTCTGGCATGCCACTAACAAGGCAGGCAGTGGGAGTGCATCCTTCCAATGGACGTTTATGGGACAGCCGCTCCTCTCACAGGAGGGTGGTCCAGGGACCAAACTAGAGACCCTCGAGATGGGTCCCAACCCCAACTTCCTCCACTCCCAGCCAAAGCCACCTGGAGGTTCTGAGAAAACAGTCAAGTGTTTGGTCAGCTTTGAGATCCCTGAGGAGTAGGCTGGAGATGGGCCAAAGCAAACAGGGAGCCGGCACCCCCACCTTGATTGAGCTCCTCCCTGCAGCTGCCTGGGGTTGGTGTTAGCATGTTCGCCAGGCTCTGGGCAGTGGGCGTTCCAAATCACCTATTCTGCATTGGCAGTGGGGTTTCCGCCCACCTGGGAACTCCAGATTCAGCAGGAGGTGGGGCTCCAGGGCAGGTCTACTTCTGTCTCTGGGGCCACATCATGGCTTCACAGCCACATGGCCTTCCCCAAGGTTCCCTCTGGACCCCTGATCTCCCAGGCTGCATCCTGGAAAACCCCAAGACCTACTTATGCCCCTGCCTCCCACCGGCAGGGACCAAGGTGAGGCAAGACAGATGCCCAAACCCATTGCCATTGAGTCAATTCTAACTCATAGCAACCCCATGTGACAGAGTAGAACTGCCCCATAGGGTTTCCTAGGCTGTAAATCTTTATGGAAGCAGACTGCCACATCTTTCTGCCATGGAGCAGCTGGTGGGCTTGAACCACCAACCTTTCAGCTAGCAGTTGAGCACTTAAACACTACACCACCAGGGCTCCTTAATCCAATATGACCTCAACTTAACTTAGATCTCAATTACATCTGCCAAGACCTTATTTCCAAACAAGGTGTCTTAGTTTCTTAGTGCTGCTATATCAGAAATGCCACAAGTGAGTGATTTTAAGAAACAGAAATTTATTTTCTCACAGTTTAGGAGGCTAGAAGTCTGAATTCAGGGTGTCGGCTCTAGGGGAAGGCTTTCTCTGTTGGCTCTGGGGGAAGGTCCTTGTTCCTTGGTTCCCTGGTGATCTTCCTCTGGCTTGCACTTCTCTTCTCCCATATCTGCTTGCTCACTTGCTTGTTTAATCTCTTTTATATCTCAAAAGAGATTGACTTAAGGTATATCATACACTAATCCTGTCTCATTAACATGACAAAGAAAACCCATTCCCAAATGAGATTATAACCACTACCAGGGTTAGTGCTTACAACACATTTTGGGGGACACGGTTCAATCCATAACAGTCACATTCACAGGTACAGCAGTTAGGACTTGGATCTATCTTTCTTGGGAGACACAATTCAACCCATTACAGTAAGTATCATAACTTAGTATGTTTTTTTCCTGAACACATAGCTGAATGAATTAACTGTGTTCCCTCTCAGTGCAGCTCAAAGCCATTCAGGAGGAGTGGGTCAGGGATCCCCTGCTGCGGCCACTGAGCCTGCAAATGGGAAGGCTGGCTGAGAAGCTGGTGGCCCTTCTCCAAAGATCCATTTCCCACCTGAAGCTGAATGACCCCAACTACCTACGAGGTAACCGCACAGGTGGATCCACACTGCTTCAGGAATGTAGGGTCTGGGGGTGTTTACCGAAATAACCTAGTATAGGCTTGTCATGTGCAGGGGAGGGTCAGGATAACCTATAACCACAGGTGGACCCCAGGGAAGGTCCAGTCACCCTTGACTCCAGGTGAAACGGCCCCTCCCACCCCCTCGGAGGGGCTGGAGTGCAGGGAATATGTCTGCCTCATCTATTCAGCTCACCTCCAGGGTTGGAGGCCCTCATCCTAGACTAGTGGTCTGTCCCTTGGGGTGGAATATCTAGAAGGTAGCTGAATTATTTGCACTGCAAAGACTAACGTCTTGCTAGCATATCTCCTGGGCCCTACAATGCTCAGCGTTTCTCTGTCCTCGCCAACCTGGAGTTACACCACAAGAGGCCCCATCCTATAACCCTGCCCTATGTTGTTCCCAGGTAGGAAATGGAATCATTTGCCACCGAGTGGACCCCAACCCTATATGTGTCAGAGTAGAACTGTACTCCATAGGATTTTCAGTGGTTGATTTTCTGGAAAGTAGATCACCAGGCCTTTCTTCTGAGGCACCTCTGGGTGGACCTGAACCTCCAAACTTTCAGTTAGCAGTCGAGTGCTTTAACCATTTATACCACCCAGAGACTCCCAAACCAAAGGAGTCTCCTAATCCTTTTAAATGTCTCAAGCTTCATGGGATACCATGAATCTAGGTAAAGCCAGAAGCCCTGGTGGTACAATGGTTAAGCGTTTGGCTGCTAATCAAAAGGTTGGCAGTTTAAACGCACCAGCCACTCCGTGGGAGAAAGACCTAGCAATCTGCTTCCATAAAGATTACAGCCTTGGAAACCCTATGGGGCAGTTCTGCTCTGTCACACAGGGTTCCTATGAGTCGGAATCCATTCGACACCACAAAACACAACAAGTCAAAGCCTGGCTAGGTGCTGTTCCTGATGATTTAAAAAAAAAAAAAAAATGTAAAGATACTTCCTGAGTGTTTCAAAGGCAAAGGGCTCCCCTTCACGGGGTCAGGAAGCAACTCGGGGCAAGAAATCCAGTTCCTTGGCTCTGAGCCCCAGAGCCTGAAGTGAGGGCGGCTATTAGCCAGTCCACACTTGGATCTGAAACAATAGGGCTGCAACTGGCCCCACCACAGTCCTTCCTGCTGTGGCCCCCTTCCACCCAGGCCTGGTCCCTAATACCAAGGAAACCCCTTGCCCAGGTGTGTATTTTTCATCTTGGCCACTGGGTAGCTGCCCTGCCTCTCCCCACCTTGCCTCTGCTCTCTGCCAGAGTTCCAGCGGACCATCCTGCCCGGGTTCTGGAAGCTTCCCCATGCCTGGACCCGCACCAATGCCTCCATGGTCTACCCCACGTTCGAGACCCAAGACTCCTTCTCGGAGGACCGAGGTGTCATGTGCCTGGTGCAGCTGCTGGGAACCAGGTGTGTTCGGCTGACTCACCCGCTTCCTGCAAGCCCCAAAGTACTCTCCCCATGTCCCAGTGTCTCTGCAAGTCCCCACAGTTAAACCCAAGGTCTGTGCAAAACCAGGCCCAGGTCCCCCAGGAGTCACCGACACCTCCTCTCCTACCCTCTGTCCCGGCCTTCCCCAGTCGGTCCACCACCCAGCAGCCTGCCCGTCTCTACCACCCTTCAGCCCCACCATTGAATCCAGCCTGGCCCTGCCACACCTCCCTCTGAACTCCATCCAGGTTTCCTGACCAGTCTCCATGTCCATCCCTGCCTGGGACTTCACACTTCAACTAGAGAGCTCTTTCCAAAACCACATGCTTATTCTTGGGACAAAGTCCAAACTCCTGCTGCCCTTCTGGGCCCTGCCCAGCCCCCAGCCCCTCTCCTGGGACCCCCTTCAAGTTCTTAAAGCCTCCCTCCCACTTCAAGCCCTTGTCCGAGCTGTCACCTCTACACACAAACACAAACACACACGCACACCACACCTATATTTCATCTGGCATCCCCACTCATGCCCAGCTGGGTGCCTGGAAGGTATTAGGGGCCTGATGACTAGAGACTAGATCATGCTCAGGGAAGGTGTGGGTGGGAATGGGGCAGCTCCTGCCCTCAGATTCCTTGAGGATCTCCTCCTGTAATGGCCTGGAACCTCTTTCCCCAGGAGGGACAGCAGCCAGCCCTGCAGGTTCTCAGACTTCTGCAGAACCCTCATGACCAGGGCCAGCTCCTCAGGCTACTGCCTGTCCCACCAGCTGCTCTACTTCCTCTCTGCCAGAATGGTAAGTGCAGGGTGGCCACGGCCTGTGGAGGGAAGGGAAAGGTGAAAGGGGGCTAATGGTATAAGGAGCTCTGGTGGCACAGTTAAGCGCTCAGCTACTAACTGAAAGGTCAGCAGTTCCAATCCACCAGCTGCCCCACAGAAGACAGACCTGGCCACCTGCTTCCATAAAGATTACAGCCTAGGAAACCCTATGGGGCAGTTTTATGTCTGCCACCTGGTGGGGAGGGAGGGTCACTATCAGTTGGAACCAACTCAACAGCAACAGGTCAATGGCAGTATGGAGTCCCTGGCTGGTACAAGTGGTTACCATGTTTGGCTGCTAACTGAAAGGTTGGAGGTTGAAGCTTTGAGTCCAACCAGAGGCACCTCAGAAGAAAGGCCTGGCAATCTATATCTGAAAAATCACCACTGAAAACCCTACGGAGCACAGTTCTACTCTGACACACATGGGGTCGCCACGAGTTAGAAGTGACTTGACAGCAGCTGGTTAAATGGTGGTGCAGTTTTGTGTGCTACACCCCAGAGAAACAAGCACCTTTTTGGATTTGTGCTTGAGACATCAGGAAGGAGAAGGGAGAATAACCAGTCACAGATCTGCTCCAGTGATGGGGAAAGATTTGTGATTCCATTGGCCTGCAAACCAAATAGATAACTTTGCATCCTGAACTGGATCACAGAGTGTCAGAAAAAAAGGCAAAAAAAGAAAAACCCAAAAACTGTTGCCATCAAGTCAGTTCTGACTCACAGCAACCCTACAGGACAGAGTAGAAGTGCCCCATAGGGTTTCCAAGACTGTAATCTTTACAGAAGTCGACTGCCACATCTTTCTCCAAGAAGCAACTGGTGGGTTTGAACCACCAACCTTTCAGTTAGCAGCCAAGCCCCCAACGACTGTGCCACCAGGACTCCTTACAAAAGGCAATAGAGGGAGTTAAAGAAAATCAACTGGAGAAACTCAGTAAACAAAAACAAATCGAGGACTTAGGACGGCATCTCTGGTAGCCGCTTCCAGTGGATTAACCAAGTCAGGAGTGAGGGGCAGTGGGCTGTCCTCAGCAGTAGCGGCTTGGGAGAGAGTGGCTTGGGAGCAGAGGGAAAGAAGGGAGAGTCCGAAGCATCAACCTTTCCTTGCTTTTTGGGTGATACTTCTCCCCCTTAGGATTTATTGGCAATTTTGACAGTGAAACAGCAAAGGTAACAGTTATGTTAAAACACCAAAGAGGAAACTGGGCTTTTTGTGTGCTTGTTTGTTTTAGCATGACTTTTAAAAAATAAGGTGGAAATTGTTGAGAGGGGGAAAAAAAAAGGAGAGGCCTCAAGTAAGAGGCTGCTCCCAGCCAGCCCAAACCAGGTATCCCTATGGTCTCAGGTGACCTGAGTGCACAGCTCCCCCGTGTGGCCCGCGGGGCCCGGAACGAGGCAGAGAGGAATTGCGGATCGCATCTGGGGCAAAGGGTCTGTCCATGGGGTCCTGTCAACAGAAGCCAGGGTGGTGGTGTCAAGAGCACAACTATGCTAAATAATAATAAGTTTAAAAATATGTATTTCTGCATTTATATATGAAGGAGGCAGAGCTCTATCTTTAAAATTATTAACTGGTGTCTAGAAATTCTTAGCAGAAAAGCAACTTGCTGTTTTTGACAGTTTTTTTTTAATTATATATCCTCAAGCTGCCACAGACCAATTTTTTAATAAAATACAATAAAACTTACTTATAAAGAAATTGAATTATTAGATTCAACAGATAGAAAATGACCGTGACAGCTGGCTATAGATGTTGCTAAAGCCTTCTCTCAATTCCTGTCCTTTTCAAGTCACAGGCCAGGGACCAGCCCCAGCCCTTGGACCACACTTGGAGTAGCATTGAAGGATTTGTCCCAAATCGGAATGTATTGTAGCAGCTAATAGTTTCAGAAGGTGTCCCAGTGTCAGGTATTATGCTGGCCATTTCCTGGGATTCATTTCATCCACCCACATGAGACATCCTCTAGTTCAGCTCCTAGTGGCATCGCCCTTCCCCAGGAGCTCAGAATGCTTAACTCAGCTGGCCAAGGTCATACATCTAGTGAGTGGTGGAGGCGGGACTTGAATTCAGCTCCCTCTGACCCAGAGCTGTTCTCCAGTGATGGAGCCCAAACAAGCTGGGTGTGGTGGTGAGGAAGAAATCCTGAGAAAAAGGGGAAGGCCTGCCCCAAATGCAGCCACCTGCAAGACCACCACACAACTGCACATCTTTCCTTGTAGCAGCTGCAGTGAGTGTCTGTCACTGGTACTGACTTCGTTGTCTCCGGGTGTCTGTCCCCTAGACAGGATGCACAAAAGGGCTGTTCTGTCACAGCCAGCACTACATGGACCTCTTCTGTGCCAACATGATGGATTTGAACTGGAGAGCTGAGGCTGTCAGATACACCTATCCCACCTGGGACATCTTCATGGAAAACAGCGTGCCCCACATTCCTCCCTCAGACAAAGCAGCAGGGCCTCCCTGATCTGGGGCATGCACACGCACACACAAACGCACACATACAGACATGTGCACACAAATGTACACACGTGCACACACACATGCATGTGAACATGGTAGGGCTTCCAAATACAGCAAATAAAAATACCAGATTCCCAGTTGAATTTGAGTTCCAGATAAATATATCCCGAATACTGCATAGGATATACTTACACAGTGAAACCTGTGAGAGCTGGAACTCAATGGGACTGCCTTGTTTTTCCGGGTCTTGCAAGTTTTCCACCTTTGACAGGGTAGTCTTACCACTTTTCTATCACTCATTTTAGTGGAGAATATTTGAGTTGTCCTTCTCTGACAGGTTTCCACCTTACACAGGTTCCAGCTTTCACAGGTTTTACTGTAGTAAAAAATGATCCATTGTTTATCTGAAACTCAAATTTAAAAGGGTGTCCTGTATTTCATCTGGCAGCTCTAACACAGAGGCTGCCTTCACCACCACCATGTGACTGCTGCCTGCCTCCAAAAGGCTGACCCAGTGATGCAGCACTGGACAGACTGACCGGCCAGCTGACTGACAAACAGACCCTGAAAACCTTAGAAATGAGGCCAAAAGGGAGGCCCTGGGTTTAACGCCCAATTAAACTGGAGTTTCGGATTTAACAATGAATTAGTTTTTAGTGTAAGTATGTCCCATGCAATATTTGGGATATACTTATATACTTGCTTGAGTGTCCAAATCCATTTATTGATCCCAACTCTTGAGTAGCTCCAAGCGAGGCCCTAAGCAGGAAGTAGAGCACAAATCCAGGAGTCCCTTGTTGCTAAGGCAGAGCCTTGGGCTGCCTCTTCCAGCCAGTGCGCTGGGTGCCACATGCTCGGCTGCTTGGCCCATGGAGGAGGCGGCAGGTGTTCCATGGTGGCCTTGGGGAGAGGGAGGAAGTGTACCTGGGGAGCAGGCTTGCAGGGGGTCCCCTTGTCTTTACTTCCAGTCATGTTCTGTGGAATTGGCGGATTCATTGACTTCTACAAGCTCCAGTGGCTGGAGGCCATCCTCAGCTGGCAGAAGCCAAGAGAAGGATGCTTTGGGAAGCCTAGTGAGTTCTGCCTCCACCCTGGCTGGGGACAGAAAGGAGCGGAGGGACTGGGCTGCATGTTCCACACCAGGTGGGGAAGGAATGCAGTGTGTTAGGGTCATGGAGAGAGCTTTGTAACAGGCACACACACACAGACAGAAAAGGGCTGGGAGGTTTGGAAGCCAAAATTATGCAGGATAGGACGCCATCTCATTGGAAGACATCTAATTCCCTGGATGTACAATAGCAAATCCATTCATTTACCAAGCATTTACTGCACCTACTATGTGCCAGGCACTATTCTAGGCTCTGGGGATTTGGTGGGGAACGAAATGGACAGAGGGAAAACAGGACCCTGAGGAAAAGAGGCAGAGACCACCTCAACAGGCCCTCAAATAAAAGAGCTGCAGGTTCTGATAACGGCTGTGAAGGAGACAATAGGCAGAGGAAGAGAAGAAGGTTGGGAAGGTTCCTTAGGCAGAGTGTTCAGGGTGGACACCTGGGGGAGGTGATTTACCTGCAGAGAGGCAGAGGGACTAAAGGCATGGCCCCTTTCTAGCTGTGTGACGGGGCAGCTGGGTGTCTGTGGGGTGAGTCGCTTCACCTCTATGAGCCCTAATTTTTCTTGTTTGTAAATAAATAAGCATCATAATATCCACCATCCTAAGCTGGGAGGAAGAGCAGACACAATGTACGTGAAGCTACCAGGCCAATAACCAGCTGCCCTGACTCACAGCACCCCAACGTGTGTCAGAGTAGAACTGTGCTCCATAGAATTTTCAGTGGCTGATTTTGCAGTAGATCACCTGGCCTTTCTTCTGAGGCACCTCTGGGTGGACACAAACCTGCCACCTTTCAGTTACCGGCCAAGCACCTTAACCGTGTGCACCACTCAGGGCCTACAGTGCAGAGGAAGCTCCCAGTAAATCCAATGAGAAGCTCGGGATGCTCAAAGCAGCAGAGCTTTTGAAATAAGATCCCCACCAAACCCACAGCTGTCAAGTCAATTCCAACTCGTAGCAATCATATAGGACAGAGCAGAACTACCCTATAGGGTTTCCAAGGAGAGGCTAGTGGATTTGAACTGCCAACCTTTTTGGTTAACAGCTGAGCTCTTCTTAACCACTGTGCCACCAGGGCTCCTGAAATAAAATAGTCTGTTTTAAATCAGTGGGGTTTATAAAATGCAGATTCTGAGGTCCCCAGCCCTATAGATTCAGCAGGTCAGGGGTGGAGCTGTGGAACCTTCATCTTTAGAAAGCTCCTCCGGTGGTTCTGATGTGGGTAGTGGAGGAATCACAATTTGAAGAACCATCAGGAGACGATACAGTTAGACCAGGTAGAAGGATCTACAGACAGATGTGGGAAGAAGCTTCTGGAAAAACCTCCAGTTACAGAGGAAGACCTGAGTTGCTTCAAGTATTTCTAGAGGGGTGGGAGGTTTAGTGAGTTTGAAAGTCCTTCTCAAGAAGTTGATCTTAGATTCCTCTCCCTGTTCCCCGACATCAGCTCCTGAAGATGACAGATTATCTGAAGCTGCTCAATACCACCAGCATTTTTTAAGAAGAGTAAAGAGGCGAGAAAAACAATTTACAGGTAATGAAAATACCCAAGGGACTTTCATGGCATGAAATGGAGATGCCTAGCAAGGTGGAGGCCTGTGTTCATTTTCTTCCACACACAGTATGGAGTAGAAGGCAGCCCTCAATGGAAGATAGGCCCCAGTATCACTGAAGGGGCATGGATCATGTCTGGGAGGTGGAGGGAAGGGATGTAGTTAGCTGCTGTTGAGTCAGCGCCCGACTCATGGCAACCCCACGTACAAGGAACTAAATGCTGCCTGGTCCTGTGCCAGCCCCATGATTGGTTACAAAGTAGACCATTGTGCTCCATAGGGGTTTTCATTGGCTGATTTTTGAAGGTAGATCACCAGGCCTTTCTTCCTAGTCTCTCTTAGTCTGGACGTTCCATTGAAATCTGTCTACTAGGGTTAACCCTGCTCATATTTGAAATACTGGTGGCATTGCTTCCAGCATCATAGCAACACGCAAGCCACCACAGTATGACAAACTGACAGATGGGTGATGGGAGGCATTTGGGGAGGGGGCATAACCTCCCAAGTGAGGAGGCTGCAGCGGGCTGACGATTATTCTCGAGAAGAGAGCTATTAGCAGGCAACACTCCTAGTAGCTGGAGGATGGCTTCCAGACTCAAGAAAGGGGGTCTGTGAGGGGCATCAACAACATTTATAAGGTCCCAGCAAGCTTGCTGTAGTAATATTCGAGATGCACTTATGAGAGAACGATGTCGAATAAGGGACTGAGGTTGCTGCCCGCAGCCCTCACTGGGGGACTCTCTCTCCCCAGATGGGTGCTCTGCCCACAACACTGGCATGGCAGTTGAAGCCCTGGATGGCTTCCTCTATGTCCTGGCAGAGCACCCCCCAGCTCATGGAAAGCTGCTCCAATTCACACCATCACCACCACACAGCTCCTGAGACGGATGGATCCACACTTGCTGCTCAAAAGATGAAACAGACCTGTTTAGTCCTTTCTTCCTTGGGTCCTAGGGTCCTGTCCTAAGAAAGAAGTAACCCACATATATCATCTCAGGTTGCTGGGGAGCCCGGGTGAGCAGGGAGGGTGGGAGCCTGTCTGGTCCAGGCCCATGGGCTGAGCACCAGCCCCTCCCTCTGTTCCCTGCTGCAGCCTCTTCTCCAACGGGGCTTCCTACTCACCCAAGTCTGGGAATTCTGGGCCTGCTGCTCCATCTGTGGGATTTGCGGGGAGCTCAGGGCCCAGCCCAGACCAGGCCATCCTGGGAATCTGTCTTTTGGGGAATGAATGACCGAAATACCTAGAGACCAGGACAGCCCTCCAAATCATCCATCCCCTATTCCCTTCAGCCAATAGCTGGTGTCATGAGATGAATCATTTCTAATTATAACTAATCACTCACAGTGCTCATCAATGGGTCTGTGGTGTCTTCTTCGGTATGTAAACTCTCGATGTTCAAAGTGTTCTTGCCATGCTGAACTGCGATCTTTTGGTGAAAGCCAGTGCATTTCGACAGTCATGTCCAGCTCCGTCCCTGTCTCCCTAGGGTCATCGGTCTTGGAGAAGTTCTTGTCAAGATCAGGGCTTCAAACTGGTTCATTCTGGTTCAAACCCCTGCTAAGAATTTCTATGTCCACCTACATATACTAAATCAGACTCTGCAGTTTAACAAGATCCTCAGGTGATTCTCACGTATAACAAATTTTGAGAACCACTGCTGTACTAGTGGTTCTCAGAATGGGTCCCTAACCAGCAGCATTAGCATCGCCTGGAAACTTGTTAGAAATGCAAATTCTCAGCAGCCAGAACAAACTAGTTCAGAGCCCCGGTCTAGAAGAATATATTTAGAGTGGGGCTGAGTTCTGAGTTGGGCCTTGTTTCTCAGTCTTTAAGACAACCTTGGACAATCTCTAGATCTCTGATTTGAATCTTCGATCTCATTTAACACAAATTCCACCAGTTAACCAGTTGCCATGAAGTCAGTTCTGACTCATGGTGATTCCATGTGTGTGTCAGAGTAGAACTGTGCTACATGGGGTTTTTGGTGGCTGATTTTTCACATATAGATCAGCAGGCCTTCCTTCTGAAGCACTTCTGTGTAGACTCAAACCTTCAACCTTTTGTTTAGCAGCCAAACATGTTAACCATTTGCACTACCCAGGGGCTCCAAAAGACTCATAAACTGTAGTCATAAAGCCTATTTGTTTGAATGTCAACTATTGGACCTTGCTGAGTGAAAGGATCAGAGGTCTCTGAAAATAACAGTTTAAGTCATGAGCTAGAACTACAGATGTTATCACAGAAGGTGGCCCATACTAAATTTTAGACCCTGTACGGAGAACTCTTCAGAATCATTACATCATATCACATCACAATCATCATTTTACAAGTGGCAGTGTAGCCTAGTGGTTAACAGGGTGGGTTCTGTGCCCAGGCTGCATGAATTTAAATCCCAGCTCCCCCACTTATTAGCTCCATGTCCTTGGGCAAAGTCATTTACTTCTTTGTGCCTCAATTTTCTCATCAGTGAAATGGGGATAATAATAGCACCTACTTCAATATTAGGAGTCCCTGGGTGGCACAAACAGTTAAATGCTTGATTACTAGCAGAAAGGTTGGTGGTTCAAACCCACCTACAGGCACCTTGAAAGACAGGTCTGGTGATCTGCTTCTGAAAAGGTCAGAGCCTTGGAAACCTTACAGAGCAGTTCTACTCTGACACATATGGGGGTGCCATGAGTTGAAATCAAACCTACAGCAACTAACAAAAAACAAAATAAACCCTGTTGCCACTGAGTCAAATTCGACTCATAGCAGCCTTACAGGACCGGGTAGAACTGCCCCAAAGGGTTTCCAAGGCTGTAAATCTTTATAGAAGCAAACCGTCACACCTTTCTCCTTTGGAGCAGCTGGTGGGTTTGAACCACTGACCTTCTGGTTAGCAGCCAAGCACTTAAACCATTGTGCCACCAAGGCTCCAACTAACAACAACGTCAACATTACTTCTACTGCTGAGAGTTATCTTTGTGACGTACTGAGAACAGTACCTGTAACCTAGTAAGTGCTAGTTAAGTGCTGCCTCTTGCCATAATGGTGATGGTGTCATACACAGTGGAGCTTATCCAGGTCTTCCCTTGTGTTCTGACTCAGGAGGAGGTATCTAAATGTGTTACTTGGACCTCTGACACTAGTTTAGTATTTGAGAAAGTACCTTCTGGAGCCATATTCCAGATTTAGGTGCTGATTGTGATGCTATCATGGTCTATGCACAGAAAGGCATCAAAATTAGACTCCGAGGTAGAAAAACCAGCTAATAGTCCAGCTCTTGGGCTAGAGGTATCCTTAAGTTCACCATTCTGTTGCTTCCTGAAAGGTCCACATGAGATCTAGTCCCAGTATGAAAGAATGCGTTTTCTTTTTAACTTCATTTTTTTTCTCCTGTAGTTTGGAGGGTGGTGGTGGTGGTTGTTGGGTGCCGTCAAGTAGGTTCCAACTCATAGTGACCCTATGTTACAGAGCAGAATTGGCACAGGTTTTCTAGGCTGTAATCTTCATGTAAAGAAAGATTACAGCCTAGAAAACCCTATCTATGGGGGACCCTGTAGGTGCAGTGGTTAAGAGCTGGGCTGCTAACCAAAAGGTCAGCAATTCAAATCCACCAGCCAGTCCTTGGAAACCCTATGGGGCAGTTCTACTGTGTCCTATAGGGTCACTATGAGTCGGAATTGACTCAACAATAGATTTTTTTTTTTTTAATCTTTATGGGAACAGATCTCCAGGTCTTTCTCCCACAGAGCCCCCGGATGGGTTTGAACCGCCAACCTTTTGGTTAGTCGTCAAGCGCTTAACTGTTGCACCACCAGAGCTCCTAGAATGCGTGTGTGTGGGTTTTTTTTAATCATAATTGTCATTTTTATTATAATTATTATTAGTACTCAACTCAGGGAGAGTCCAAGATTGTCAAGTCCCTGAAATTTCTCTAGCTGATTTGATTTCCTCCACCCTGGTCCAGTTTCAGCCCTGGGTTTTAACCTTTTTTCATCACTACAATCCCACCCTGGGAACGGTGTTTTCTTTGTACTGCCCCACCAACGTAATTCCACCAAGGCCTTAGGTAATAGTTCCAGCCTTAAGGAACTTCAGTGATAGATTTCCTCTGCCTTGCCTCAAGGTGCAAAACCGCTGTTGCTGATTCTCTGGTAACAATATAGTCATTTTTGAGCACCAGAATGAAAATGCCCCTCATTCCTCCCACGCCTAGCTGAATAACTCAGAGAAGGTATTCTTCTAAACCTTTCTTCTGTCCTTTTATCTAATCCTCTTTGTTGCTGTCCCCCGAATGTTTTCCCACAGTCGCTTTTGAACTGTCAGCTCCTGGATTTCCCTGACAGGTTTGATTTGTTTTTGTTTCTCCGAGGGGGCCAAGGGCCAGGGGCCAGAATTTAATACCCACGTGGCACTCCATGTGCTTCAAAGGTTTCTTTCACATTGCCTTGCAAACAAAAATTTACTGAGAGGCCGCACATGAAAGGATTAAGACGAAGTTATGCCCCACCTCCGTCCTTCCTGAATTTAGGATGGATTAGTCCCTGGAGCCTGACACGGACTCATTTTAAAAGGCTTAAATTGTCAAACCAGGGCGGGGGAGGACTATAGGAGAAACGAGCTCGTAAGTACTTTCTAGAAAAGAGAATCCTGATGCGAAACGTTGCTATTGTTAAAAAAAAAAAAAAAAAAATTGCCGTCTGACTTAGAGTAGAACTGACCCATAGGGCTTCCAAGGAGCGCCTGAGGGATTCGAACCCAAAAAATTATGCTCTCCTATCCTCTTCCCTCCCCTCCCCTGCCCCGGCAAAACCCACAGTACAGTTGAGGGCATTTTACAGAAGCCGGAAGGCAAACAAAGCAATTTAGTCTGAGCGGAGAGCTGCCGCCAGAAGGTCTCGTGTCATGTGTGGTGAGCCCACGTGACGGGAGGCCCGAGCCCAACATGGCTGCCTCCATGGGTCGCTGGCATCTCTTCTTCCTCGCGCTGCTCGGCTCCCTCCGCGAGGCGACCGGTAGCCTCGGCTCGGGGTGAGTGCCGCTCCCGGGGGCGGGAAGCCTGGCTCGGGGGCCGTCCCTGCCCGGGGCGCGGCCCTCTGAGCTCACAGCCTCCCCGTCACCTGGTCACTGCAGGGTCTCCCGCGACGACGACTTGCTGCTGCCCTACACCCGTACCCGAGTGCGCGCCGCCCGGGACTGCACGCTGGTGCACACCGGCCGCCGCGAGCATGAGAGCTGGCCGCCCGCCCCCGCGCCCCCCGGAGCCGTCAGCCCAACCGTGCGCTACTTCTTCTCGCACTTCTCTGGGCGCGCTGTGGGCGGCCACGTGACCCGGGCCGCCGCGCCCCTGCGTACCTTCTCCGTGCTAGAGCCCGGCGGTCCCGGTGGCTGCGCGTCTAGACGCCGCGCCACCGTGGAGGAGACGGCGCGGACCGTGGGCTGCCGCGTTGCCCAGAACGGTGGCTTCTTCCGCATGGACACGGGCGAGTGCCTGGGAAATGTGGTGAGCGACGGCCGACGGGTGAGCAGCTCCAGGGGGCTGCAGAACGCGCAGTTCGGAATCCGCCGCGACGGAACTCTGGTCACAGGGTAAGGAGGCAGGGAGCCTCGGGGCTTTCGGGGACAGAGGACCAGAGATTTGGGTTGTAGCCACAACACTATGTTCAAGTCACCTACCCAAACCTCTGTTCCCTTATCTGCAAATGGATGTAGTAATACCTTCTTTGCAGGGGTTATTCATCAACCAGTATCCCTGCGCACCGCTTTGTGCCAGGTGTGCTGGAAACTGGGGGTGTGGTAGTGACCAACACCCAGATCTTTACCTTAACTAAACTCTCCCATTACTAAGAAAAATAAACAAGAGCCAGGTAAATAAACTGAGGTAAATTCGGATTGTTTAAGTGCCGCCAAGCAGAGTGTTGATTTGAGGGATAGTGAACAGGAAAGGTCTCTCTGAAAAGGTGATCTTTGAATGGAGACCTGAAGATTACTCACCTGTCAGCCAGGGTCAGAACTGGAGGGAGGGAGGAAGGGAGCTCCACTGCTATGCTCATACCAGTATGAGGGAACAGCAAGTGCAAAGGCCCAGGGATTCAGGGGGCCTTGGTGTGCTTGAGGAACCCAAAGAAGGACAGAGTGTCAGGTGACTGGCTTTGATTATTTAAAAGCTTTCTCTAACCCTGGGTGGAAATGCATTGGAGGAGGCTGGAATAGAAGCAAGGAGACCAATTAACAATCTATTATAGGGATCAGGTGGTACTTTGGCCAGGGTGACAGCCAGGAAGATTGAGGGCAGTGGATGGATTTGATATGTGTTGGGTGATTCTTTGGATTAGACGAATTGTTGACTGGGAAATGCTTGAATGTTTACAAAGGTGTGTGTGTATTGGGGGGGGGAGGTAATCGCGAGGCCCTTGTGCCTGACTTCAGTTCTGTCGCTTAGCTCTGACCAGGTAGGTCCCTGGGGCACCAGGAAGAATCAAGGAGCCAAGCTGGGGGGCAGGGGAAGGGAGCCCCATGAGCCACAGCTTGCCCTGTTGGTGAGTAAGCCTCAGGCCTTTCCCATGTCCAGGTACCTGTCTGAGGAGGAGGTACTGGACACTGAGAATCCATTTGTGCAGCTGCTGAGCGGGGTCGTGTGGCTGATTCGCAATGGAAGCATCTATATCAATGAGAGCCTGGCCACCGAATGTGATGAGACACAGGAGACAGGTGTGTTTGGGGGGCATGGGGTGCAGGGGACAATTGGCAGCAGCCCTTTGGAGAACCAGGAACAGTGGGCTGATGGGGGAAGCGACTCTTGGGAAGTCTTCCAACAAGTACTTCTAGTGCAGCTTCTTTGTGCCTAGCACTGTTCTAGGAACTGGAGGTTAAGACAGATGAGGTTCCTGCTCTCAGGGAATGTATAAGAAGGGATGAATGGATGTATAATTTATACATGAAGAGCTCAGGCTGCTAACCAAAAGGTCGGCAGTTCGAATCCACCAGCCACTCCTTGGAAACCCTAAGGGGCAGTTCTACTCTGTCCTGTAAGGTTGCTATGAGTGAGAATCGACTCGATGGCAATGGGTTTGGGGTTCCCCCCCTGCCCTTTGGTAGTTTGTTTTATAATATACTAAAAGGAAATGGTAATTGCTAAGACAGAAAAGTAAGGTATCCCTTTGTGCAGCTGCTAAGTGGGTTAAGAGGAGAGAGGGTAGCAGGGAGCCAGGGGTATGGGAATAAAGAAATGCTCAGACCAGCATCATCCAGGAGCTTGTTAGGAGTGCAGAGCCTCAGGCCACACCTCAGACCTCCTGAATCGGAACCCTTGGGGGCAAGACCTAAGAGTCTGCGTTTTAATAAACTCCCTGGGTGATTCTGATGGACGCTTGAGTTTGAGAATCACTGGGATGGGGAATACTAGGATAGAGAACAGGCTAGATTAGACTAGGCAGTCAGAGGAGGCCTCACGAAGGAGGTGACTGTGGCAAGAATGAAGCACAGAAAGCCTGGAGAGTGGCGTTCCATCAGCCCAAATATGCAGAAGCCCTAAGGCAGAAAGCGGTGCAGGTGGTGAGCGGGGATGTGGGTAGGGGAAATAGGCTGTGCCGGCCTTGGAAGCCTGGGGAAGGACGTTGGCCTCTTCTCTAAGAGCAGTGAAACATCAGAGGATTTTCACCAGGAGAGTCTGGCTACACTGCCCAGCCTGGACGGGGATGGGGCAGAGGGAGCAGGAGGCCACTGAGGAGGCTGTTGCAGCATCCAGCGAGAGGTGGTGGTGGCGTGGACCAGGAGGTGGAGAGTGGTAGATGAATTGACAGAGTGGGCAGCATGGGATCACCCAAAGGGCCAGGTGTCAGCCAGGGTGCTTCTCCTTCAGGTTCCTTCAGCAAATTTGTAAATGTGTTATCGGCCAGGACAGCGGTGGGCCATGACCAGAAGGGGCAGGTGGTGCTCTTCCATGCAGATGGGCAGACGGAGCAGCGGGGGTGAGTGCTGGTGCTGCCAGGCCTCGGCTGAGGTGGGTTTTGTGCATCCTCAGCTCCACCAACAGCTTCCTGTGATACCTCTCCACTCACCCGCCCCCCCTGGCTCTCTGGTTCCCCACCTTCCCAGGGAAGAAGGTCCCTAGGTCTGTCACACTTCCAAGGATTCATCATCTTCCACACACTTCCCCTCACAATCTCCCCAACTCAAGGCCTCATCCCACCTGCCCCTCAGTTGGGGTAATGGGAGGGAGGAGACCTTGGTTACAGCCCCAGCTTGGCCACTTGATAGCTCTGTGGCCGTTGACAAAACTCAACTCAACCTCTCTGAGCTACAGTTTTTTCCTCCATAAAGTGAGCTTATCCTTTTGCTATTGCTACGTAACAAATGGGTATTAAAGCAGCATCCGTTTTTTAAATCCCAGTTCTCTGGGTCAGACATCCAGGTGGGATAATCAGCTTCTGTCTCCAACCCGTAGACAAAAATCCAAGAGTTGGCCAGGCAGGCCGTGTCTGAAAGTTCTGGAAAAGAATCCACTTCTAAGCTCATTCAGGTAGTTGGCAGAATTCAGTTTCTTGTGGTTTTGGACTGAAGTCTTTGTTCCTATTGCCGCTGGCCATGGAAAAGTCTCACTTTTTAGGGGCTGATTCTAGATAATATAGGTTCTGTTGGGTCCATTCAGATGCTCCAAGACAGTCTCTCTCCACTCAGGTCAGCTGTGCCATCACATTCACAGCCTCCAGGGGCCGGAGTGGGACATCTTTGGGGCCACTTTAGAAATCTCCTTCCCATAGTGGGTGTGATGCTGTCCAGTGTTGAAAGTCAGACCTATGAAAACCAGATGCAGTGGTGACCACAGCGGTCAGCAGTGCTGTGTTTGCCGCAGAATCAACCTGTGGGAGGCGGCAGAATTCCTGCTGCAGCAGGGGATCGTCAACGCCATCAACCTGGACGGAGGCGGCTCTGCCACGTTTGTGCTCAATGGGACTTTGGCCAGTTACCCGTCTGATCACTGGTAAGCCCACCAGGGCCCCCTTTCATGAGGGTCCAGCCTAGGCCTGCCCAAACCCCAGGCTTCACAGCCCCTAATGGTGATTCCCTGCCCCGACTGTCTCATCCAGCAAATACTGAGTACCTACTGTATCAAGGCTCTGGGGATTCTGGAGTGAGCAGAACAAGCCACGATCACTGTCCCACTGCTTACAGCAAGTGTGAGGGATTCCGTGGAGTGTGTTAATATCCGGGTACCACAAAGAGGGTGTTGGTGGTTCAGTGGAGGAATTTTTGCCTTCCATGCAGAAGACTTGGGTTTGATTGCCAGCCAGTGTACCTCATGTGCAGCCACCAACTGTCAGTGGAGGCTTGCATGTTGCTATAGTGCCAGACAGGTTTCAGCAGTCTTCTGGAATAAGATGTACTAGGAAGAAAGGCCTGGTGATCTGCTCTGTGAAAACCAGCCAGTGAAAAGCCTATGTATCACAGCAGGCTGATCCACAGCCAGTCATGGGGATGGCACAGGACTAGGCAGTGTTTCATTCCATTGTGCGTAGGGTTGCTATGAGTTGGAGCCAACTGGACAGCAGCTAACAACAAAGCTAACAACCCAAGCCTACAAAGTAAGGTTGATTGGTCAGGAAAGACCTCTGTGAGGATGATGAAGGATGAGGAGGTGGCTAGGCAGGGATGAGGATGGCCTTCTAGGCAGCAGGGACAGCATGTGTAAAGGCCCTGTGGTAGGAGGAATTGTGGCAAATGTACACAAAAAAAAACAGTTGCTGTCAAATCAGCTCCAACTCATGGTGATCCCATATGTGTCAGAGTATATCTTAGTCACCTAGTGCTGCTGTAACAGAAATACCACACGTGGATGCTTTAACAAGCAGAAGTTTATTCACTCACAGTTCTTTCTCTGTCCCCTTCAGTCCAAGATGATGGGTGTTCTGCTGTGGTAGCTGGTTAAATCTATCACAAGCTTAATCTCTTTAACAAAAGGTTGTATAGCCACGTCCTTGGTGAACATTCTAGGACACGTGTCCTTAGTTTGTACAACAGAATTTTTTTAATCTTTAAGTTCTGTTTTCATTCTGCACTGTTCATTTTTTTTTTAATAATTTTTATTGTGCTTCAAGTGAAAGTCCACAAATCAAGTCAGTCTCTCACACAAAAACCCATATACACCTTGCTACACACTCCCAATTACTCTCCCCCTAATGAGACAGCCTGCTCTCTCCCTCCACTCTCTCTTTTCATGTCCTTTTCACTGGCTTCTAACCCCCTCCACCCTCTCATCTCACCTCCCGGCAGGAGATGCCAACCTAGTCTCAAGTCTCCATCTGATGCAGGAAGCTCACTCCTCACCAGCATCCCTCTCCAACCCATTGTCCAGTCCATGTCTGAAGAGTTGGCTTCAGGAATGGTTCCTGTCCTGGGGCAACAGAAGGTCTGGGAGCCATGACCACCGGGGTCCTTCCAGTCTCAGTCAGACCATTAAGTCTGGTCTTAGGAGAATTTGGGGTCTGCATCCCACTGCTCTCCTGCTCCCTCAGGGGTTCTCTGTTGTGTTCCCTGTCAGGGCAGTCATCGGTTGTAGCCGGGCACCATCTAGTTCTTCTGGTCTCAGGATGATGTAGTCGCTGGTTCATGTGGCCCTTTCTGTCTCTTGGGCTCGTAATCACCTTGTGTCCTTGGTGTTCTTCATTCTCCTTTGATCCAGGTGGGTTGAGACCAATTGATGCATCTTAGATGACTCTTGCTAGCATTTAAGACCCCAGATGCCACTCTTCAAAGTGGGATGCAGAATGTTTTCTTAATAGGTTTTATTATGCCAGTTGACTTAGATGTCCCCTCAAACCATGGTCCCCAGACTCCTGCCCCTGCTACGCTGGCCTTCAAAGCATTCAGTTTATTCAGGAAACTTCTTTGCTTTTGGTTTAGTCCAATTGTGCTGATCTCCCCTGTATTGTGTGCTGTCTTTCCCTTCACCTAAAATAGTTCTTATCTACTATCTAATTAGTGAATACCCCTCGCCCACCCTCCCTCCCTCCCCCCTCTCGTAACCACAAAAGAATGTTTTCTTTTCAGTTTAAACTATTTCTCAAGTTCTTATAATAGTGGTCTTATACAGTATTTGTCCTTTTGCAACTGACTAATTTCACTCAGCATAATGCCTTCCGGGTTCCTCCATGTTATGAAATGTTTCACAGATTCCTTACTGTTCTTTATCGATGCATAGTATTCCATTGTGTGAATATACCATAATTTATTTGTCCATTCATCCATTGATGGGCACCTTGGTTGCTTCCATGTTTTTGCTATTGTAAACAGTGCTGCATTAAACATGGGTGTGCCTATATCTGTTCGTGTAAAGGCTCTTATTTCTCTAGGATATATTGCAAGGAGTGGGATTGCTGGATCGTATGGTAGCTCTATTTCTAACTTTTTAAGGAAGCACCAAATCGATTTCCAAAGTGGTTGTACCATTTGACATTCACACCAGCAGTGTGTAAGTGTTCCAGCCTCTCCAACATTTATTATTTTGTGTTTTTTGGATTAATGCCAGCCTTGTTGGAGTGAGATGAAATCTCATTGTAGTTTTGATCTGCATTTTTCTAATGGCTAATGATCGTGAACATTTCCTCATATAACTGTTAGCTACCTGAATGTCTTCTTTAGTGAAGTGTCTATTCATCTCTTTTTCCCATTTTTTAATTGGGTTATTTGTCTTTTTGCAGTTGAGTTTTTGCAGTTATCATGTAGATTTTAGAGATCAGGTGCTGATCAGAAATGTCATAGCTAAAAACTTTTTCCCAGTCTGTAGGTAGTCTTTTTACTCTTTTGGTGAAGTCTTTGGATGAGCATAAGTGTTTTGATTTTTAGGAGCTCCCAGTTATCTAATTTTTCTTCTACGTTCTTTATAATGTTTTGTATACTGTTCATGCCATGTATTAGGGCTCCTAATGTTGTCCCTATTTTTTCTTCCATGATCTTTATCGTTTTAGATTTTATATCTAGGTCTTTGATCCATTTTGAGTTAGTTTTTGTGCATGGAGTGAGGTATGGGTCTTGTTTCATTTTTTTGCAGATGGATATCCAGTTATGCCAGCACCATTTGTTAAAAAGACTGTCTTTTCCCCATTTAACTATTTTGGGGCCTTTGTCAAATATCAGCCGCTCATATGTGGATGGATTTACGTCTGGATTCTCAATTCTGTTCCATTGGTCCATGTATCTGTTGTACCAGTACCAGGCTGTTTTGATTACTGTGGCGGTATAATAGGTTCTAAAATCAGGTAAAGTAAGGCCTCCTACTTTGTTCTTCTTTTTCAGTAATGCCTTAAGTATCCGGGGCCTCTTTCCCTTTCATATGAAATTGGTGATTTGTTTCTCCATCACATTGAAGAATGTCATTGGGATTTGGATCGGAATTGCATTAAATGTGTAGATCAGTTTTGGTAGAATAAACATTGTTATAATGTTAAGTCTTCCTATCCATGAGCAAGGTATGTTCTTCTACTTACGTAAGCCTCCTTTGGTTTCTTGCAGAAGTGTACTGTAGTTTTCTTTGTGTAAGTCTTTTCCATTTCTGGTAAGATTTATTCCTAAGTATTTTATCTTCTTGGGGGCTACTGTAAATGGCATTGATTTGGTGATTTCCTCTTCGATGTTCTTTTTGTTGGTGTAGAGGAATCCAACAGATTTTTGTATGTTTATCTTGTATCCTGATACTCTGCTGAACTCTTCTATTAGTTTCAGCAGTTTTCTGGAGGATTCCTTAGGGTTTTCTGTGCACACTTCATGTTTAAGTCCATCTCTTTCCTCTTGCATTTTACTGTAAGCAGCAAGGAGAAACCATGTGGCTCCTGTAAGATCTGGCTTAGAAATCTCAATAGCCAGATATCCAGGTTCATCACTTAGAAGTTCTACCTTCACCAAATATCTGAACATAACTCAGACAAGTTCTTTGCCACTGCATAGAGAGCATCAGCCTTCCTCCACTGTCCAATCACACGTTTACCGTTTTCTTTCAAGGCCTCACCACAAGAGCATTGAACGTCCACCTTTCTAGCCATCATATGCATTTTCTAAGATGATAGAGACTTTCTCTGCAGCTCTCTTCACTTCCTTCTGAGCCCTCACCAGACTTGCCTTTGGCATCTGTAATTCCACCATCAGTCTCTTCAAGGCAATCTAGTCTTTTACTGTTAGGTACCTTAAAACTCTTCCAGCTTCTACCCATTACCCCCTTCCACAATTTAGGTATTGGTTTAGAGTACCACCGCACTCCCAATACCCAATTCTCTCTTAGTTATCTAGTGCTGCTATAACAGAAATACCACAAGTGGATGGTTTTAACAAACAGAAATTTATTCTCTCACAATTTAGGAGGCTAGAGTGTCCAAATTCAGGGTGCCAGCTCCAGGGGAAGGTTTTCTCGCTCTTTCAGTTCTGGGGGGAGGTCCTTGTCTCCTTTCAACATCTGTGGGTCCAACATTCCTTGGAGATCTCCATGTGTCTTCGCATCAGTCTTCCCCTGGGTCTAGTAGGTTCTCAGTGCCGGGACCCCAGGTCCAAAGGACGCAGTCCACTCCCGACTCTTCTCTCTTGGTGGTCGTGAAGTCCCACTTCTCTCTGCTAGCTGCTGCTTTTATGCCTTTGTTTGTTTGTTTAGATGAAGGTTTACAGAACAGACTAGCTTCCCATTAAACAGTTAGTATACATATTGTTTTATGATATTGTTTTACAACCCCACGTCTTGTCAACACTCTCCCTTCTTGACCTTGGGTTCCCTATTACCAGCTTTCTGTTCCCTCCTGCCTTCTAGTCCTTGCCCCTGGGCTGGTGTGCCCCTCTAGTCTGTTTTGTCTTATGGGCCTGTCCAGTCTTTGCCCAAAGGGTGGACCTTGAGAGTGACTTCATTACTGAGCTAAAAGGGTGTCTCAGGGTTGCTTCAGTCTCTGTCAAGCCAGTAAGTCTGATCGTTTGTTTTGTGAATTAGAATTTTGTTTTACATTTTTCTGCAGCTCTGTCCAGATCCCTGTGTTGTGATCCCTGTCAGAGCAGTCAGTGGTGGTAGCCAGGCACCATCTCGTTGTACTGGACTCAGTCAGGTGAAGGCTGTGGTAGTTGTGGTCCATTAGTCCTTGGTACTAAGCTTTCCCTTATATCTTTAGTTTTCTTCATTCTCTCTTGCTCCCAAAGGGGTGAAACCAGTGGAGTATCTTAGATGGCTGCTCACAGGCTTTTAAGACCCCAGACAGTATTCATCAAAGTAAAATGTAGAACATTTTCTTTATAAACTATGTTATGCCAGTTGAGCTGGATGTTCTCCATAGACGATGGTCCCCGCTCTTCTTTTATCTCTCATAAGATAAAAGGTGTGACTCAAGCAAGGGTGCGGCTTGAATAAGGATGTAGGTTGAGTCACAATCTCTTATAAGACTGTGACTCAGGATACACCCCACACTGATTCTGCCGGCTTATTAACATACAGAGGTAAGGATTTACAACACATTGCAAGATGGAGGATAATTACATCATATCAGAAAATGGAGGACAACCACACAATGCTGGGAATTATGGCCTAGCCAAGTAGACACATATTTTGGGAGGACACAGTTTAGTCCATGACAGGGTAGAACTGTTTCCATAAGGTTTTCTCTTTTGTTGCTGTTGAAAATATACACAGCATAACATACACCAATTCAACAATTTCTACACGTACAATTCAGTGACACTGGACATTGATTTCATTCTTCAGGTTGCTCCATAGGGTTTTCAATGGCAGATTTCTTGGAAGTCGATCACCAGGCCTTTCTTCTGAGGTGCCTCTGGGTGGATTTGCACCTCCAACTTTTCAGTTAGCAGCCAAATACATTAGTAATGTGCCCCACCGGGGACTCAGGAACCCATGAAAGGCCAGAGAAGTGAGAATGAGAGGGAGGCAGGAAGGGACCATACCCCATGGGCTGTAGGAGGAGTGGCCAGCACTGCAGCCTCTCCTCACATAGAACCGTTCCCTTGCAGCCAGGAGAGTATGTGGCGCTGTCCCCGGCACGTGTCCACCGTGGTGTGTGTGCATGAGCCGCGCTGCCAGCCTCCCAACTGCAGCGGCCATGGGATCTGCGTGCAAGGGAGCTGCCAGTGCTTGGGGCGCTTCTGGCGGGGTACGGCCTGCAACGAGCTGGACTGCGGCCCCTCCAACTGCAGTGGGCATGGGCTTTGCACTGAGAGTGAGTAGGGGCTCAAGGGAGACGGCTCCTGGCCCTTGCTGCCCCAGCCCCGCGCCGGCCCTCACCTCCTCTTGATCTTGCCTTGGCAGCCGGCTGCTGCTGCAAAGCCGGATGGACCGGGCCTGACTGCAGTGAAGGTAAGAGGCTGGTCCCAGATACGGGGGCGGGGGGCCAGGTGTTGGGGCTGCTTCAAGCTTCTCAGCTGCCTTTACTCCCCTCGGGAGTGGGGGAGGCGGGGGCAGCACCCATGCCTTTGGCTGGAAGTATGTGTTCCCCTGTTTCTCACTCCCACCTCACATGTCAATCACTGTGTTAGTGTCCTGGGGTTGCCTGAGCAGATTACCACCAACCAGGTGATCCCACTGAATGAGGAAATTATCAAACAATATCATTAATATCACACAAGTAAAATTTTGGTGAAAGATCATTCAAAAGTGGCTGCAGCAGTATGTAGACAGGGAGCTGCCAGAAATTCAAGCCAGATTCAGAAGAGGACGTGGAACCAGTGATATCATTGCAGATGTCAGGTGGATCCTAGCTGAAAGCAGGGAATACCAGAAGGATGTTCGCCTGTGTTTTATTGACTATGCAAAGGCATTTGACTATGTGGATCATAAAAAATTATGGATAACATTGCAAAGGATAGGAATTCAAAACACTTAATTGTGCTCATGAGGAACCTGTACATAGATCAAGTGGCAGTTGTTTGAACAGAACAAGGGGATACTGCATGGTTTCAAGTCAGGAAAGGTGTGCGTCAAGGCTGTATCCTTTCGCCATACTTATCCAGTCTGTACACTGAGAGAATAATCTGCGAAGGTGGACTATATGAAGAAGAATAGGGCATCAGGATTGGTGGAAGACTTATCAACAACCTGTGTTGTGCAGGTGATACAACCTTGCTTGCTGAAAGTGAAGAGAATTTGAAGCACTTACTGATGAAGATCAAAGATCACAACCTTCAGTATGGTTTATACCTCAACATAAAGAGAACAGAAATCATCACAACTGGACCAATAAGTAACGTCATGATAAACGGAGAAAAGATTGAAGTTGTCAAGGATTTCATTTTACTTGGATCCACAATCAACACCTATGGAAATGGCAGTCAAGAAATCAAACAACGCATTCATTCCACTGGGCAAATCAGCTTGCAAAAGACTTCTTTAAAGTGTTGAAAAGCAAAGATGTTACCTTGAGGACTAAGCTGCGCCTGACCTAGGCCATGTCTTCAATCGCCTCATATGCGTGCAGAAGCTGGAGAATGAATAAGGAAGGCCAGATAAAAATTGATGCCTTTGAATTGTGGTGTTGGGGAAGAATATTGAATATACCATAGACTGCCAAAAGAATGAAGAAATCTGTCTTGGAAGAAGTACAACCAGAATGCTCCTTAGAAGCAAGGTTAGTGAGACTACGTCTCAACGTACTTTGGACATGTTGTCAGGAGGGATCAGTCCTTGAAAAGGACATCATACTTGGTAAAGGATCAGTGAAAAAGAGGAAGACCCTCAATTAGATGGATTGACACAGTGGCTGCAACAGTGGGCTCAAGCATAACAATAATTGTGAGAATGGCGTGGGGCTGGGCAGTGTTTTATTCTGTTATTCATGCGGTCACTGAGTCGGAACCAACTCAACAGCAGCTAACAACAACAACAACAAGGTGTCTTAAGGAGCTTTGGTGGCACAGTGGCTAAGAGCTCAGCTGCTAACCAAAGGGTCAGCAGTTCAAATCCACCAGCCACTCCTTGGAAGCCCTCTGGGGTAGTTCTACTCTCTCCTACAGGGTTGCTATTACTTGGAATCAACTCCACGGCAATGGGTTTAGTTTTGATTTTGGGTGGCTTAAAACAACAGAAATGTATTTTCTCAGAGTTTTGGAACTAGAAGTCACAATTGGCAAGGCCACACCCCTCTCAAGGCTCTAGAGAGAATCCTTCCTTACCTCTTCCAGCCTCTGGTGGCACCAGTGTTCCTTGGCTTGGGGTGGCATCACTCCAATCTCTGCCTCCGTCTTCACATGGTCTCCTGTTTGTCTCTGTATCAAATCTCCCCCATCCTTTCTCTTATCAGGACGCCAGTCACCGATTTAGGGCCCACCCTAAATCCAGGATGATCTCCTCATCTTGAGACCTGTGCTCAAAGGAGCTCTGGTGGTGCAAGAGTTAAGCACTGGGGTGCTAACTGAAAGGTCGGCAGTTCTAATCCACCCAGTGGATCTGTGGGAGAAAAGACCTGGTGATCTGCTCTCATAGAGATCATAGCCAAGAAAACCCTGTGGAGCAGTTCTGCTCTGTAACACATGGGGTCACCACAAGTCAGAATGGACTCAACTGGCACCTGACAACCTGTACCCAGGGTTAGGACTTTAACGTATCTTTTGGGGAGACAAAGTTCAACCCACTACAACCACCCACAGCTTAAAACCCTTCAGCAGCTTTCTTTTGCACTTATGGAAACCCCAGTCTCCTTGGCGTGACCTGCTAGGCCCTGTGTGCTCTGGCTCCTCCCCTACCCCCTGCTTTTCCAGCCTGTCTCTGCCCATGTGCCCCAGTTCCTGCACCCGGCAGGCCTTCCTGTTCTTGGGTCTTGAGACAGGCCAAGCGATTTCCCACCTTTCTCTTCCCACCTCTGGTTCTGGCTTCCACAGTTGCTGTTCCCCCAGTTCCCTGAGCAGCTCCGCCTCCTCCAAGACTCAGCGTAAACATCACCTCCACAGGGAAGCCTTCCCTCACCAAGCTAAGTGTCCCCAGCCCCCACCAGCTGCTGTCACGCTCTGTCCATGTTCTGTCAGTGATTGTCCCTTGCACTGTGTTGTCAGCTTACTGGCTTGTTGTGTCTCCTCTCCCATACTGTAGGCTCCGCGGGAGCAGGGCCTATGTTCTGTGACCATGGTGTCATAGGGTCTGGTGCCTAGAAGATTCCCAGTAACTCTCTGTTGGGTGAGCACAGGAGCCTGCAGGCCACTCTGGGGTGGCGGAGATCCCATTGAAACCCTGTGGGCCCTGGCCTAGGAGGGGGCAGGGCCAGATTTTGCAAAGACCCCCTTTCCCCATCCCAGCTTGTACCAATGGTTCCTTCGGGGAGAATTGTGCCCAGAAGTGCCAGTGTCAGAACGGAGCTGCCTGTGACCCAGTTCATGGGACCTGCACCTGCCCACCTGGCTTCACTGGGGACATCTGTGCACAGGGTAAGCCCGGCTGGAGCCACCGGTCAGCAAGCCTGGAGAATCCCAGGGGCAACCTACAGGGTTGGCCTGGGGAGCTGGAAGGGGCTTATCTAGCTGCCCTGGAGGGATCTCCTGCTGCCCTTACCTTCTCCACACATACTTGTCCCACAGTGCACGGGGGGACACACCCCCACAGTGCACAGAGGACACATCCCCCATGGTGCACAGGGGATACATCCCTCCCACAGTGCACAGGGGGCCACACCTGGGCTCGTCTGACCGTGCACAGGGAGGCCCTGAGCATCATCCTCCATGTCCTCTTGCAGAGTGTCCCCTCGGCTGGCATGGGCCTGGCTGCCAGAGCCCCTGCAAGTGTGAGCATCAGTGTCCCTGCAACCCCCACACCGGCAACTGCAGCCTCAGCTGGACGCCTGCTGTGACCAGCCTCCTCTCCCAAAGTAGGAACCGCCTCCAAATGCAGCCCCACCGCTGACCTGGGGCAGCAAGGGCACCCCCCTACCTGGGGAAGCAAGGGCCGCCCCCCTTTTGGCCCCTCATCTTCTCTCTCTGTTTTCCAGTGAAGCAGTGTTTTGTGTCACCCGAGGCCACCCTGAGGGCAAAAGAACTCTCATTTTTCACGGGGTAGGTTGGCTTCCTGGAGACCGGTCAGAGTGGTCCCTCCCCGACCCCCTGGCTGGCCACCTTGCCCTGGGGACTGAGCCGGGCTGGGAGGCAGCATCAGGTACCCATGGGATGGTTTTCTGACGTAGCACAGGGACAGGTACAGCTGAGGCTTGCAGCCGCGAAACAGTGCAGGCTGGGAGCTGATGGGAAGCCCAAGCTCACTATCCCCCTGGGGGCCGAGAGGAGAGGCCAAGGGCTTCACTTCCCGGCCACAGACTCTGAACGCTAAGACCTGAGGAGCTCAGGTTTCTCAGGAGGCACCTCCATGTTTGGGCATTGGGACAAGGCAGTGGCTCTCCAACCTCATGCCCTGGAGGGCTCACCCTACCTGAGTTTCTGTATCAGCAGATCTGGGGTGGAGTCCAAGAGTCTGCATTTTGAACCGTCCCAGGTGATGCTGATACTGCTGGTTGGGGACCCACTTTGAGAACCAGTATTCTTACGGTTCTTGTGGTGGCCCAGTCCCTGGAGGTGGGATCCAGGTGTAGGTGTGAATGAAAACCCCCAGGCATTGGCCTAGAGGTGTCACCTGGGAGCACCTCACAAATGCAGACCCTAGGTCCCTCCTGGAGGCTCTGCTCTGGTAAATCTGAGTGGGGAGGAGCAGGCTAGAACTGCATATTTCACTAAGTGCCCAAGACCCTGAAGGCTCAGGGCCACACTCAAGCCAAGGCTACTGAGTCCTATGCCCCAGGCTTTCAGTTTTCCAGGAGAGAGACTGAGGCCCTCTGCCCTGAGACCTGGGACCCCTCAGCAACCGCCAGAGGGAACTGGCTGCCGTGGAGTTGACTGATGCACGGCAACCCCATGTGTGTCAGAGTAGTACTGTGCTTCATAGGGTTTTCCATGATTCGTTCTTCAGAAGTAAGTCGCCAGGCCTTTCTCCCGCGGAGCTGCTGGGTGGGTTCAAACCACCAGCCTTTGGGTTAGCAGCCAGTAGTAAACCTGGCCCATCCAGGGCCTTATTTCAAGTGAGGCCATTAAGAAAAAAAAACAACATTATGCTGAGTGAAGTAAACATTAGCTGGACAAATATTAGCTGATCCTATTTTTTATGAAATATCTGGAATAAGCAGATGTAAACGGGGTCGCTGTGAGTCGTAAAGATTACAGCCAAGAAAACCTGTGGAGTAGTTCTACTGTGTAACATGTGGGGTCACCATGAGTCAGGGGCCCACTCGACAGCAGCTCAACAACAGTCTCCTGAAATAGCAGAAGGTGTGACAGTGGCAGGCCTACATCCACGTAGTAACTCCCTGGTCCCTGAATGTGTGTCGAGGGTGAGCTGCAGTCCCCCCCCACCCACTTTTGCTCATTGACATCACCTGTGTGGTCTCTGGAGGCCTCTGACTTTGTGACCCCCGTTATGGATGGGAAGAGCCCCTCGGGCCTGTCCCCAGCCCCAAGTTGGCCTAACCAGCCCCTCCCTGTCGGGTGTTTCTCTTCTGCACCCCCCCCCCGCCCCCCGCCAAAGGACCACCTGGCTGGTCCTCACACTGACCCTGCTGTTCCTGCTGCTGATGAGCATGGCGGTGAACGTGATCTTGCTCCGAGGCTCAAGGACAGAGCGGAACCGGCACCTGGATGGCGGTTATGTCTACCACCCGCTGCGGGAGGAGAACGGGGAGCTCCAGCAGCAGAGGAGGAGCAGCTGGGAGATGCCCACAGCCCCTTCAAGGACTGAAGCCTCAGGCTGCCCGTGACGGTTTGTCGTGAAGACTCATGTCCACGTGCTCTGGTACCTACAGGGGACATTCCAAAGCCACTGGCACGGACACATCCCAGTGGCCCCTGTGCCTCAGCCCCACACCTGTGCTGCTCCAGGACACGCACTCCCAGCAATACCATGCTCCACAGAGAGACTGCGCCTCCTTCCCACCTGTGTCTGCTGCCCACGAGGCCCATCCTTCCGGGCCTGCCCCTGTGCCAAAGAGTCTCCAGCCTGCTGGAGAAGGGGCCGCAGGCGACCAACCTCCCCATAACCAAATCATGCCCAAGTGGCAAATACCAGCTAGCCCCCGTGACGAATCTCAGCTTTTCTGACCTCATCACTGAATCTGCCAACTTAGAATTCTACTTCCTGTTGTAGCAAGCTCCTTAGAAGAAGGGAAGGGGGGAGAGGAGATGGAAGAATCACCATGTTTACAGTCTTCCTATTTTGTCTTGCACTGAGAGAGTTTTCTATCACTTGAATACATTGTTATAATAAAAGGAGCCATCAGGTGGTATCAGGATTTTGAGTCACGAACATTGGGGCCCTCTGAGGTCTTAACAGGTTCTGTGGGTGGTGCAAGCAGTTTGTGCTCAGCTGGTAACAGGTTGTGGTTCAAACCCACCCAGGAGCCCTGCAGAAGAAAGGCCTGGCAATCTGCTTCCATAAAGATGACAGCCAAGAAAACCCTATGGAGCAGTTCTATTCTAAAACACGGGGTTGCCATGCATCAGAATCTACTCAGTGGCAATGGGTTTGGTTTTAGTTTTGGAGGTCTTAAACAGGTGAGATTTCTTAACCTGAATCTTGACAAGTCCTGGCTCCATGGTGTATTTTGTTTAATCCAGTGCTTCTCTAGCTTTTATGACTGACTTCACTCAACATGATGTTTTCAGGGGTCATGCATGCCATGAGAGGCATCAGAATAAGGCACACGGATCACTCGGAGCTTATGTTCAAATTCAGAATCTGCGATAAGGACTGAAATGCTGCATTTCTGGGAGGCTTCCAGGTGATGGCGATGCTGCCGGTCCATGGATAACACTGTGAGCAGCAAAGATTTAGTCCAAAACCAAAAACCAAACCCTTTGCCGTCGAGTCAATTTCTACTCACAGCGACCCTATAGGACAGAGTGGAACTGTCTCGTAGGGTTTCCATGGAGCAGCTGGTAGATTCAAACTGCTGACCTTTTGGTTAGCAGCCGAGCTGTTAACCACTGCACCACCAGGGCTCCATGGATTTAGTCCACGTGGTATTTTTGTTGTTGCGGTTGAGAAAATACACAGCAAAACATACACCAATTCAACCATTTCTACAAGTACAATTCAGTGACACTGATTACATTCTTCAAGTTGTGCAGCCATTCTCACCCTTCTGAGTTGTTCCTCCCCATTAACATAAATTCACTCCCCCTTAAGGTTCCTATCTGATATTTCAAGTTGCTCTTGTCAGTTTGATCTTATATAGATTTTAAAAGAGCATAACTCTCAAGGCAGACATTTTTTACTAATTAAACTTTTTTTTTTTTATTTGGTTTTAAGAAGACTTCAGGGGATATTTTTGGTTTATGGTTTAACCACACAGTATTTATATAAAATGTAAATTGGTTACCAATGTTTAAAAATCCAGACATTGACAAAGAACTCCAGGGTTCTCGTTTCTCTTCTAAGGAGAGAGATCTGGCAGCCCTGAGCTGGTACACTGGGACACATTTCATATCAATGGGGCCATACCATATGCGTGTTTTTGTGTCTGACATTGCACTCAGCATGATGTTTTCAAAGGTCATCCATGTCATAGCATGAATCGGAACTTCATTTCTCTTTATGGCTGAGTAGTATTCCATTGTATGGACAGACAATATTTTGTTTATTCATTCATCTGTTGTGAATGCTTCAAGTTTTAATTCATCCTTCCAGAAATGTAAACAACCATGTCCATGTGTTCCTCCAGGAACTTTGTGTTGAAACGCCACAGGAAAATTTCATTGTGTATTTTGCTTTCTTTTAATGGATAAAGCTGCCTCTGATGTTTTGCTTCCAAGTTCAGGGGCAGGAAATAGCCAAGACCTTTGGACCAGTTCCCATCCCTTTGATGAATTTCTAAGACAGTCAGCTGTCCCAAGCCTGGGAGAGCATGTAGAGCACGCCGCAGAGTTGTACCACTAGAAAGCAAGGCAGCTGGCACTTGCTCACTGTTGGTCGAGGGCAGAGAATGTGAATCAGAAGTCTCGTTGGCCAGACTCAGAACAGACTTGATTCCCCTGGGGAATGTTCTACAACGGCGAGTTTCTGGGCCTCAACCCAGACCCGCTGAATCTGCTTCTCAGAGATGGGGGGCCCAGGAGTCTACAGGTAGCACTCCTGGGGTTCTGAGGCAGCAGCCCCAACAACAGGCTGTGGAAACCATCACCCTGAAGATTCTCACCTGTGCAGGGGACATGTTTGTCCTCTGCTGTGCTGGCAGCTGAGTTGGAGAATTTACAGTATTGTGCATCAGCTTCACAGACTCCAGGCCCAGATGGAGCATCGCAGTGCCTGAGAGGGTCCATCGTGGCATACCAGAGGGCATGAGTCCTGCCCACACTCAGGCAGATTATCCAATAGGCAAGGTAAACACAGTGCTTACCTTCCTTACCAGATCACCTGTAGTGAACAATTTCACATTTTTCTACCACATCAAAGATTCTGCTTCTAGGGATGGCTGGCATCTGTCTCCCAACCCCACAGCACCTTCCTACAGAATCAAAACCTCTTTTCAAATGTACAGTCCCTGACAGGGACAGATGACCCAGGATGCAAGGTAAGCATGGGCTTACTAGTGCTTACTTACTAATCTGTAGTGATCAATTTCACATGAGTTTCACTACTTACTGGGTAGTCTGCCTCTGCCCACACTCATCCACCCTGTGGCCCCATGGATTTTGTTTTTTATTTGTCATAGGGCTATGTATCAAGGAGTCTCTCAGGAGTGCAAATGGTTAGTGAACATGGCTACTAACTAGAAGGTTGGCAGTTCAAATCCATCCACAGGTGCCTCAGAAGAAAGGCCTGGCAATCTACTTCCGAAAGGTCAGTCATTGAAAAACCTATGGCATGCAGTTCTACTCTTACACACTTGGGGTTGCCAGGAGTCAGAATTGACTCCACAGCAAGGGATATTATCGTTGCCTGCCCAACATCCAATCCTTCTTTTAGTAGCAGCCCTGTCTCAGGCTGGGTTCCGTGCCTGGAAGCAGGACCTGAGACAAGGATGTGAGTGCAACAAGCTCATTTGAGATGCACTCCAGGACACACAGGTAGGGCAGTGGCTGAGTGAGACCGCAAAAGGGAAGGCAGCCACACAGATGCAGTGGTGAGTGGGTCATTGCTGTGGGCAGCTGGGGCTCAGTGCCAGCGGGGACCTCTGGAGGAGTGTGTGGAGCATGCCCCAGAGTTGTACCACTTGAGAGCAAGGAAGCTAGTGCATTGATCTTCCAGCACCTGGTCATCGTTGGCTGAGGACACAGACTGGATCAGAAGTCTCTTCAGATTCGGAGCCCAGTTGCCAAGAGTTCTGTGTGCTGGGCAGTTCCCACGTCAACACACATCTCGGCTGCTGGGATGCTCTTTATAAACGTTAGCTTGGGACCCGAACCCAATCCCACTGCCATTGAATCGATCCCAACTCACAGTGACCACTTAGGACAGAGTAGAACTGCCCCATAGGGTTTCCAAGGCTGTAATCCTTACGGGAGCAGGCTGCCACATCTTTCTCCCTTGGAGCAGCTGGTGGGTTCAAACCGCTGATCTTTCGGTTAGCAGCCGAGAGCTTAACCACTGCACCACCAGGGCTCCTTTAGCGTTGGGAAAGACCCCCAGAAAAAGTTTCAATCCTGAGGTCAGTGGGTGGGCTTTCAGGGGCTCTTTAAAGACATGAAATGGAAATGGAACACAAGTGTGTGCACGTATGTGCACGGCATGCGTGTGTGCATGCATGCGTGCATTGTATGTATGTGCACATGCATGTGTGTGTGCATGTGTGTTTGTCCACAACTTTCATCAGATCCTCAGTCTCAGAAAAATCTTCAGAAAACTTAAATCAGAAGTTTCAGAATCAGAAGTCTCAATTTGTACTTGTTGGAGACCCACATTCCTCAGAAACGCCCTAGGGCGGGGTGTAGGGTACTGGAGGGAGGGGAAGGGGAGATGGGCTGGGGAGAAACTTGAAGCACAGGCCTCTGGCATCCCTGAGAGCTACCCAGCCCCTCTCCTTCCAGCTCTACCCCCATTTCCCACAAGGGCTGCTATGGCCCAGACCCGCCTCTCGGCACGCCCAAGGTCTGCGTTTGCACCTGACCCAGAGGGAGAACCTGTCACAGGCAACCTCTGGGGAACGTTGTGCCCTCTGGGCCCAGACCCCAAGAGGTGCTTCTGGCCTAGACCCACGTCAGCAGTGACCCATCCTGGTGGCTCCCGCCCCAGGTGGCTCAGTCTTGCACTGATGGCTGCACCCGCAGGTCAGCTGTTTCTTTGAAATTCCTCACCCACAGTTAGAGACCCACGGACGTTCGCGTGAAACGGCTATAGGTATGGAAGCAGGTGAGGGTTGGCTCATCTTGCCGGATTGGATGTGTTGGGCAGGGCTGGGTAAGGGAAACCACTGCAGACAGGTGTCAACACAGGCAGCCCTGTGCCACCACACAAAGGAACCACACCTCCTCTCCTGACCCAAATGACTGTGTTTGGCCCACAGTTCCAATGGTCATGTGATCTGTGTCCCAGCCAGCACTACCACCCCCTCCAACCCCACCCGCCTCACCAAGGGCTCACAGGAAGTGCAGAAGGTACCCTGGACAGGGTTTAAGCATGGTGCTGTCCTTGGACTCCAAGCGAGACTCCCTTAAAACCCCAGGGAACAGCGAAGTCCACTGGCAGGGCAGCTGGGGAAGGATGGAGACTGGAAAGAAGATTCCAGAAACTCACCCCTAATATTCCCATTCAGCAGGGCTGAGTGGGCCCAAGGGATCTGCATTTTACATAAGGGGCTGAGAGATCCTGTTGCAGGCAATCTGGCACCACTCTGGGAAGGGGGCTGCTCCTGGTGACATCTGTGTGGCCCCAGAAAGTCACGGTGCTTATAGCAGCAGATGACTGGGCGATTTTTTGAGAAGCTGATTCAATGGGTAACTTATTCTAGAGCAATGTTTCTCAACCATTTTTTTTAATCATCCCCCTCCCCACATCCTACATTGGTGGGTTGAGTCTACCCAGAGGTGCTTTGGAAGAAAGGCCTGGCAATCTACTTCTGAAAAATCAGCCATTGAAAATCCTATGGAGCACAATTCACATGGGGTTCGCCATGAGTTGGAGTCAACTCAGCTGCAACTGGTTTGTATTTTTGTTTTCAGGGGCCCTTTTTGACTTTTTCTTTCTACTCACCTCCCACCATTTTTTTTTCTTTAAATTGTACTTTAGATGAAGATTTACAGAACTAGCTTCTCATTAAACAATTAGTACACATATTGTTTTGTGTCATTGGTTACCAACCCCATGACATGTCAACACTCTCCCCTTCTCGACCTTGGGTTCCCTATTACCTGCTTTCCTGTCTCCCCCGCCTTCTCACCCTTGCCCGTGGGCTGGTGTGCCCCTTTTGTCTTTTATGGGTCTGTCTAACCTTTGGCTGAAGGCTGAGCCTCAGGAGTGACTTCAGTACTGAGCTAAAAGGGTGTCCAGGGGCCATACTCTCGGGGTTTCTCCAGTCTCTGTCAGACCAGTAAGTCTGGTCATTTTTATGGGTTAGCATTTTGTTCTACATTTTTCTCCAGCTCTGTCTGGAACCCTGTACTGTAATCCCTGTCAAAGCAGTCGGTGGTGGTAGCCAGGCATCATCTAGTTGTACTGGACTCAGTCTGGTGGAGGCTATGGTAGTTGTGGTCCATTAGTCCTTTGGACTAATCTTTTCCCTTGTGTCTTTGGTTTTCTTCATTCTCCCTTGCTCCAGATGGGATGAGGCCAGTTGAGTATCTTAGATGGCTGCCAGAAGCTTTTAAGACCCCAGATGCTACTCACCAAAGTAGAATGTAGAACATTTTCTTTATAAACTACGTTACACCAATTGAGCTAGATGTTCCTGGAGACCATGGTCCCCACAGCCCTCAGCCCAGTAATTCGGTCCCTCAGGGAGTTTGAATGTGTCTGTGGAGCTTCCATGACCTTGCCTTGTACAAGTTGTGCTGGATTCCCCTGTGTTGTGTACTGTCCTGCCCTTCCCCAAGTTACCACTTACCTATTGTCTATTTAGCGTTTTTCCATCCCCATCCCTCACCTCCCTTGTAACCATCTAGATTGTTTCTCTGTGTAAACTCTCTCATGAGTTTTTATAGTAGTGGCCTCATACAATATTTGTCCTTTTGTTAATTGACTTATTTCACTCAGCATAGTGCCCTCCAGATTCATCCATGTTGTGAGATGTTTTACAAATGCATCATTGTTCTTTATCATTGTGTAATACTCCATTGTGTGTATGTACACAGTTTTGTTTATCCATTCATCTGTTGATGGACATCTAGGTTGTTTCCATGTTTTTCCTATTGGGAACAATGCTGCAATGAACATGGGTGTACATATGTCTATTCGTGTGATGGCTCTTATTTCTCTAGGACATATTCCTAGAAGTGGAATTGCTGGATCATCTTTTGCATGCCCATCAGCAGTGCCTAAGAGTTCCAATCTCCCCACAGTCTTTTCAACATTTGTTATTTTTGTTTTTTGATTTGTGCCAGTAATGCTGGGGTGAGATGGTATCTCATTGTCCCACTGTTAAATTTGAACATCATTGATATTCTGTCTGTAAATCTGTTTATGTCCGTATATATGTGATTTATATGTAACAAGATCCCCACCACCACCACCATCACTGTCTTAGTGATGTAGTGCTGCCATAACAGAAATACCACAAGTGGATGGCTTAACAAAGAGAAATTTCCTCACAGTGAAGTAGGCTAAAAGTCCAAATTCAAGGCGTCAGCTCCAGGGGAAGGCTTTCTCTCACTGTCGGCTCTGGAAGAAGGTCCTTGTCCTCAATCTTCTGTGGCTGAGGAGCTTCTCAGGCACAGGGACCCCAACAAGAACCAGTTTTTCACTCCTGTTGACAATGCCCTAACCAAAAACAAACCCGTTGCTGTCAAGTCGATTCCGATTCATAGCAACCCTACAGGACAGAGTAAAACTGCCCCATAGGATTTCCAAGGTACAGCTGGTAGATGCAAACTGCCGACCTTTTCTTTAGCAGCCAAGCTCTTAACCACTGCACCATCTATGCGCTCCGACGATACTCTAGAGCCTTCTAAACAACAGCTAAGATTCTTGAACAAGCCCAGGGAACCCCCCCCCCCCCGCGCCCCAGGGTTTCAGGAAGTAGACGAGAGAGTTGTATCCAAATCTAAAATGTTTAATGCTTCTGGTTGGAGCAAATTATCAGGCAAGCAAGAAATCACGTTTTACTGGCTGAAACAGACTTTGTAGAAAAGAAGTACACTACTTTCATTGAACAATTAATTTCGCAGAGGAAAAAAAATGCCAGAGAGCACAGAGTAGGAACAAAGTCTGAAACTCCCCTTCTTCCAACCTGTGGAGAAAACATTCTCTAACTGGAGGGGGAACACCACTCAAATTGCTGCTCTTCTGGGTCAGTGGATTTGCCCAGAAAACACAAGCTGCTTTCAGGAGGGAGAATCTGACTGCCTGCCCGCCCAACTAAGAGGGTAATAATAGCTTGACACCCACTTTTCCCTGGACCTATGCAGTACTCTGAGCCCTTCTGTCCCATGAAAAACAGTAACAAGTATCCTTGGGAAGGACCCTGGAATTTTTGGATGAGAAGCATTAAATAATCAGAGTAACAGCTGGCATTTATTAAGTGCTTCCTGTGTGCTAAGGACTTCACAACTGCTATCTCGCTTAGTCTCACTACAACCCAATGAGGTGGGCACTGCTATCCCAGTTTTACAGATGAGGAAACTGAGACACAGAGAGGTTAAGTCACCTGCTTAAGGTTACACAGCTACTGAAAGGAAGGCTGAGGTCTGAACGCCACCCCATCTAAATTCAAGTCCCAGGCTCCTCAGCACCATGGTGCCTGGGCAGGGGGTTGTAGCTGGCAATTGTTGCTGCTACTGCTGTTCTGGCCGTAATGGATCAATGAGTGAGATGGAGAAAGAAGTCACCCCAAGGAGTTTCCAGCCCTTGGGACATGGGGGTATCAAAAAGCCAAAAGTTTGGCAGCCCTGCCATTGGAGTTTTCATTCTAGGCCTCCCAAAGGCAAGAGAAAGGGGTTGTTGACGCTTCAATGGGCCACAAAGACTCCCAGCATGAGAGGAGAACCAGAGCAGACACCACAGTGGGCATCTGATGGTGGTGTGGCCCAGCTCCCCTTGTTCACTGGGGGACTGACCTTCCCCCAGGCCAGTGTCACTTCTGGGGTAGGAATGTAAATCACAGGACCCCCAGTCCCTTGGCCAATATGGGCCATAGGAATAAGCATGTGACTTGAAGCAGGGCCAGTCAGAGCCTTTCTGTGAGATCTGAGATGGGGAAGAGAGAATCTCTCTGCCTTTGAGGTCCTGAGCCATGTGCTTGTAGGCTTGGGGCTGCTGGGAGCCACCAGATGAGGGAGAGAATGAGGCCAATGTGCAAACATCCAGGGATGAGAGACTGAGCCCTGATGACCTTGGGCTCCTGGATCCAGCCATACCTGAAGCACACTCAGCCCTCCCAGTTACAGGGGCCAGTGACTTCCCTGCTTGGCATAAACCAGTGTGAGTGGGTTTCTCCTGAGGGGAGAGAGAACTCTTACGAAGCATGCCAAAGGGCTCTGAGGCTCCTCATCCCTGTCGTCAAGACTGGATTGATGACGGCAGACCTCCCTCTCTGGAATCAACAGATCCAGGTTCCACCAGTTTATCAAAAGCCAATTAAAATCCCAAGTCAAGGAAAGACTTCTCCCTCCTTCTCAGAGCCCTGGTCCTCGAAAATAAATGCAATGAGACCGGCATAAGCCTCTGGTCTTGCCTTTGATTATGGATGTTTTCAGAGACCCCACTATCATTAACACAGTCCCTTCCAGTGCCCGCCTCCGGACAGAACCTACAAAGGGGCTATAAGACCAGCACCTGTGCTTTAGCCTCTGCCGAATGGGGAGGGGGAGACCTCCTGGACATCCTCTGGGTTCCAGAGACAGCTGAGAGCACCAGGGAAGCTGATCCCAAAACACTTCTAGGATGGCCCCTAGTTGTTAGCAGTAAGCTAGAAATCCATGGAAAGATCACAAAACATCACAAATTGCTCTCATCCATAAACGTCCCATGATGTGGACACAATTAGTTTTGAGAATGTCTTCCTCCAGTCTCTCTCCCTCTTGCATCTGTACAATGCACACACACACATTCACACTTTGATACAGGGTGCAGTAATGGATTTTGTCATAAACCTGAACCAACAAGAAGTTGGATGAGGTGCTCTTCCTAAAGGGAGAAAGATGTCTCTAAAAAGAATGGCCTCTGCTCTGGGGTTTGGGTTAAGGTTGGTACAGAAGCCCTGCTCTTCTTGTCCCATGAGGCTAAGCCTGTGATGAGGTGACGATCCCCATCACTGTGGGTATAAATGCAGCCATCATGCAAGGCCCAGGGACTCTGGGTGTCAGCCACTGATAGCCCCCAACTCTAAGCTTACAGAGATAACAGTAATACTGATCTCTCAGCCCCCAGACTGGAGCCCAGGCTGCCAATGGAGCTGTATTTCCCTTGCAGGCAGTTATGAATGAGTGACATGGGCTGGGCATGAGGCAATAGAGAGGACCAGGGACTGAGGCAGTCCCACCAAGAGACACAGGCGCTGAGGTCACAGCTGGTTACTTTCATGCAGAAATGGTGCCCTCGTTTTACCAACACTCCCAAATGCCTAAGAGCTGCTGGACATCCTGAATTTGAAGTAAAATTTCCCAATTTTGAGATCACTCTATGGGCATAAAATAAACTTAAGGGCAGGCAGATCAGACTGCAGGCTGCCAGTTGGGGAGCTCTGATCTGTTGCCTCTTCTAGAGCCCAGGAAATGAAGGGAGAAAGGTCCTCGGGTCTCAAGGAGACAGAAGACTCTCCCATCTAAGAACACAGAGAAAGCTGAGGTCAGTGTTGGAGCTGGGTCTGCGAGTCAGATCTGCCCCAGGACAGAGTCAACAAAGTCACAAGCTCCCTCCTGCAGGGAAGTTCTGATGCCATGCTGGGGCCTGGATCCAGCTGTACCTGAAGGCCCCTTAGACTGACAAGTTACATGCACCAATAAATGGTTACCTTTTTTTGTTTAAGCAACTCGGAAATGAGTCTCTACGACTTACAACCAAAAAAGTTATAATTAAACTGCTAACCAGGAGAGAAAGGAGCCTACAGAGGAGGGTGGGGACAGCCTGAATCACCCCATCACTACCTGGAACTTAACAGAAACCCTGGGCCTCCCCCATTCTCTTCAGATCAGGGATGCTCAGGGCTAGGCCTGCCCACCAGAGAGCTGGGAAATGGCTTTTCCTTCCAAGGCGGGTTACTCCCCACAAAAGCAGTCTATGACTCATGTAACTGCTCAACCACACACATTTTGGGACACTGGGCATTGGCTACAGAGTCAGATACCATGACGAACACCAGCCATTTACCTGCCCAGCACCCTTTCCCCCTTCTTCTGAGGGGGACCCCAATATTCTTTGGGGTACCCATTTGCCCCTTCAGTCTACATGGCTGGCTCCTGGAGTGTGCATGTGACCCAGGCCAATCAGTGTTTTCTGTTCTCCTGGCAACTGTGATTGGCTCAGGAATGTGTGGGGGACCCAGTTAGGTTTATGGAAACTCAATTCCAGGACATGACATTGGTTGGAACTTCTGGGAGAAAGAAGTTCTCTCCTTTGCTGAGCTGGTGGGGAGGGTACCTAGTGGTGATCGCTGCCCCCTGCACGGGGAATGCCCACCTGAAAATGAACAGGACCCAGGAGAAAACAGAGCAAGAGTGGAGAGGGCAGGGTAAGCCCTGACGACATCATCACTTGGCCCTGAGACCCAGGTGGACCCCATGGTAGTCAGAGCGACACTTCGTATCTTCGTTACACAGTTCTGTTGCTTACAACCTCAAGAGCCTAGACTTAGAGGCTCATGTGGCACACAGGCTCTGGACACCGTGACTTTGGCAGCATCTAGACCCAGGTCACCAGCCCACGTGGCCCCAGACCTGACAGCCAGCAGGATTCTGGTTCTGGACACTTCCAGATGGCCATGGGAGGTGCTATCTGGAGATGAGGGAGCTGCTGTGCGACTGGCCAGAGGACGAGGAGGTAGCTGTGCTGAGCTGGGAGAAGCTGCTAGTGCAGGATTCCAGGCTGGACATGGAGCCCCTGGGGAGGCAGGCAGGGCACGGCATTACCTGCTGGTGGTGACACAGCCCCGGGGCCAAGCCACAGCAGAAGGAAAGCTGTTGACACTGCAAATGAGGTCCCAGGGCTCACACCATTGGGCTGATAACAGCCCGGAGACCGGGCCAAGTGCAGAGAGAAAAGCAAGAAAGCAATGATGAGAACGAAGTTCCAGCCCTTCCCCCATTCTACCCCCAAACATAGAGCCGTTCAGGGGCTTCCCACTCACCTGAACACAGCCTGGAAGAGTCCGTGGCCCCACCTCCAGCCTCACCCCCCTCTTGCTCTTTGCCAGCAAGCCACACTGGCCTCTGGCAGCTCCTTCGATGTCTGGCTGCCCTCCAGCCTCAAGACCTTTGCATGTGCTGCTCCTGCTGTTGAAGCACCTTCTTTGCTCACCTTCCTCATTAGGTTAACTCCTACTCCAAACTTCAGAGCAGGACTGCCTAGTAGAACTCAGCAACGATGGACGTGTTCTGTGTCTGCTCTGTCCAGCGTGAAGCCACGAGCCACGCAGGACTACAGAGCACTTGAAACGTGGCACGAGCAACTGAGGAACCAAATGCTCAGCTTTGGTTCGTTCTGATTGCTAATTTAAATTGCTGCATGTGGCTCGTTAGCTCCACATTGGACAGTGAGCCTTAGGGCCTCACTAAGCAAATGTGGGAGACCCTCAGTGGCACAAACAGAGAAGCGCTCAACTACTAGCCAAAATGTTGGTGGTTCAAGTCTACCCAGAGGCACCTTGGAAGAAAGGCCTGGCGATCTGCTTCCAAAAGGTCACAGCCTTAAACCCTATGGGGCAGTCCTGCTCTGCACAACTGGGTTTGCCATGAGTCTGAATCAACTCGATGGCAACTAACAACAACAACAAAGTGTTGTCTAGGGACCAGCAGCATCAGCACCACCCAGAACTTTCTAGAAATGTACCATCTCTGCCCTGCACCAGACCTGCTGAATCTAAGCACTCAATTACTAACCAATAGGTTAGTGGTTCGAACCCATTCAGAGGCACCTTGGTAAACAGGCCTGGCAATCTATTTCTGAAAGATCAGAACCTTGAAAACCCTATGGGGCAGCTCTAATCTGCAGACATGGGGTCACGAAGAGTTGGAATCAACTCGACAGCAACTAACAATAACTCCAATGTCACTTCCTCCAGAAAGCCTTTCCAGAAGCCTCTCCCACGTCCCCTTCTATGCCAGGCCCCCTTGCCACAGGCTCATAGCTCACCGTATGAAGGTCCTGGGCATCTGGATATTCAATCAGCAGGTGGGTGCATCCCACACCCCCAGCCCAGAAGAGGTGCTCAGGAATGTTGGCCTGGCCTGGAGGGGCGTCCCTGTCCCCATCCCTCCTACCTGAAGTCCTCGGATGCCAGCACCTCGTAGTAGTACAGCAGCTTGCATTTGGGGCCAGGGCTGTGCAGGGTGATCAAGACATCGTCCATGCCGGGGAGGCTGCAAGCCATGCTGCCAGGCCCCCCGTGCATCTGCCACCGCAGCAGGTAGACACCGGGCCAGCGGGTCACATGGGAGCCCTGGAACACAGCAGCTGCCTGAGGCTCCATCCTCCTGGGCCTGGAATGGGGGCTGAGCCTTCATGGGCTCCCGGGCCCAAGAGTGGACAAGTGGGCCCTGCTTCCTGTGCTGACTCCCTGGGTAGTGCAAACGATTAAAGTGCTTGCTGATAACTGAAAGGTGGGAGGTTGGAGTCTACCCAGAGGCACCTGGGAAGAAAGGCCTGGTGATCTACTTCTGCAAAGTCAGCCACTGAAAACTGTGGAGCACAGTTCTACTCTGACACACATGGGGTCACCATGAGGTGACCAGGAGAGCCTTGAAAGCCAAGGTGAGTCACCCTCCAGACTTTCCCTCTCAGCCTAGCTGCCTGAGATCAGGGTGAGCATATGAGGCCTGAAATTTAAGGTGGCATCACTGAACCCTGAGAATGAGCTCCACCTTAAACTCTGCACCATCCACACCTCCCTCACAGACCCTCACCTGGCTCAGCCCACAGACCCTCCTCCCAAGGGCCCCTCTCTGGGATAGATGGTGCCCTTCCCCACTAGGGCAGCCCCCCTCATCCTTCTGGTGTGATAATGCTGGATTTTACCTGAACCCCGTGGAAACAGCAATGGTTAAGGAAATTCCCTGCCCTTTGCATTCCAGAAAACGGCTTACTGCATGAGACACAAATTCCCCTGGTTTACCTATGACACGGCTGGACCAGACTCTCCAAACTCCAGTTCCTCACCTCAGAAATGAGCAAACGAACTGCTTGTCCCCACTGATCAATCGGAACAACTGCTCCTTCACCAAACTTGGGTTACACTTCCCTCCTTCCCCTGACTCCCTGCACTTTGCCCCCTACCCCAGCCTGAGCCAACATACAGCCCTTTCTTAAGAACTCCTTCTGGATTGCCAGAAGAACGTTCGCATGAGGAACCTATACATAGATCAAGAGGCAGTTGTTCGGAGTGGTTTAAAGTCAGGAAAGGTGTGTGTCAGGGTTGTATCCTTTCACCATACCTACTCAATCTGTATGCTGAGCAAACAATCCAAGGAGCTGGACTATACGAAGAAGAACGGGGCATCAGGATTGGAGGAAGATTCATTAACAACCTGTGTTACACAGATGACACAACCTTGCTTGCTGAAAGTGAAGAGGACTTAAAGCACTTACTAATGAAGATCAAAGGCCTTCAGTATGGATTGCACCTGAACATAAAGAAAACAAAGATCCTCATAACTGGACCAATAAGCAACATCATGATAAATGGAGAATTCAAAAGATGCATTGCACCCCTGAGGGAGCAGGAGATCAGTGGGATGCAGACCCCAAATTCTCACAAAAAGACCATACTTAATGGTCTGACTGAGACTAGAGGAATCCTGGCGGTCATGGTCCCCAAACCTTCTGTTGGCCCAGGACAGGAACCTTTCCAAAGACAACTCATCAGACATGGAAGGGACTGGACAATGGGTAGGAGAGAGATGCTGATGAAGATTGAGCTATTTGTATCAGGTGGACACTTGAGACTATGTTGGCATCTCCTGTCTGGAGGGGGGATGGGAGGATAGAGAGAGTTGGAAGCTGGCAAAATTGTCACGAAAGGAGAGACTGGAAGGAGGGAGCAGGCTGACTCATTAGGGGGAGAGCAAGTGGGAGTACGGAGTAAGGTGTATATAAGCTTATATGTGACAGTTTGACTTGATTTGTAAACGTTCACTTGAAGCTCAATAAAAGTTAATAAAAAAAAAGATGCATTGCATTGGGCAAATGTGCTGCAAAGGACCTCTTTAAAGTGTCGAAAAGCGAAGATGTCACCTTGAGGACTAAGGTGTGCCTGACCCAAGCCATGGTATTTGCAATCACATGATATGCATGTGAAAGCTGGACAATGAATAAGGAAGACCAAAGAAGAACTGACACCTTTGAATTGTGGTGTTGGCGAAGAATATTGAATATCCCATGGACTGCCAAAAGAACGAACAAACCTGTCTTGGAATAAGTACAACCAGAATGTTCCTTAGAAGCAAGGATGGCAAGACTGCATCTTACATACTTTGGACATGTTGTCAGGAGGGATCAGTCCCTGGAGAAGGACATCCTGCTTGGCAAGTACAGGGTCAGCGGAAAAGAGGAAGACCCTCAATGAGGTGGATTGACACAGTGGCTACAACACTGGGCTCAAGTATAACAATTACTGTGAGGGTGGTGCAGGACCAGGCAGTGTTTTGTTCTGTTGTACATGGAGTCGCTATGAGTCGGAGCTGACTTGATGACACCTAACAACAACAACAACATTTCATGCCCACCCTGAACCTTAGAATGTGACCTTATTTGCAAATAGGCTCTTTGCAGATGTAATTAAGGATTAGGGTGGGCCCTAAACCCAGTGGCTGGTGTCTTTATAAGAGAAAGGAGAGGGAGATTTGAGACCCCAAAAAGAGACACAAGGAGAAGGCCACGTGATGATGGAGGCAGGGATTGGAGTGATGCATCTACAAGCTAAGGAATGCCAAGACTTGCCAGCAGCCACCAGAAGCTAGAAGAGATGCAGGGAAGGATCCTTCCCTAGAGCCTTCAGGGGGAGCACAGCCCTGCCAGCACCCTGACTTCAGACTGCTTGCCTCCAGAACTGAGAGAAGATAAATTCCTGTTGTTTTAAGCCACTAGTTTGTGGCACTCTGTTACAACAGCCCTAAAAAACAAAACAGTTGCCATCAAGTTGATTCCAACCCACGATGACCCCACGTGTTGCAGAGTAGAACTGTGCTCCATAGGGTTTTCAAGGCTGTGACCTTTTGGAAGCTGATAGCCAAGGCTTTCTTCTGAGGTGTCTCTGGGTGGGTTCAAACCACTAACCTTTTGGTTAGTAGTCGAGTGCTTAACCATTTGCGCCACTCAGGGACTCCTATGGCAGTCCTATAGCACCAATACACTTAGATAATGCTATGATTCTCATTTCTCAGATGGTAAAACCAAGGCTCCAGAGCCTGGTGCTCTCCACTGCCAACGTGCTGCCCCTCTCAGCCGAGGCCTCGCACATTTTCTACGTAGCACTGAGTGCAGGTTGGCTGGGTGAGTACTTACACGATGTCTCTCTCTCTTCCTGCCCCGCAGAGTCCCTGAGGCTGGGACCTCATCTGCTTTGTCCACTGCTGTATCTCCAGAGCCTGGCACTTAGGGCTCAGCAGTGTGTGACGAGAGACTACGTAAACAGAAGAACACGCACCTGAATGCTCTCCCCTTCACGGCAGACTAGGGGAGCCTCCACACGGCTATAGTTGGTGCCCAGGACCCAGCCTTTGTCCACCAGCTGCCCACTGGCCCTGGCTCCAGGTTCCCAGGGGCCCGGCGTGAGTGCCTGCCTGGCATGGTACAGGCTAAACACCACATCCCCGCGTAAGACGTCAAAGTCCCAGGTAATGACCGACTCCCCTTCCAGAATCTCCACTGCGACCTGCAATGGAGACAGCAAGGCTGAGGGTCCAGGCCAGGACGAGTACCTTGTCCTCCCACCAGAATCTCCCCAGGAGGAGAAGAGCTGGGATGGGGAAGATAGCCTTAGGAGGTACTGGGGGTGCCCACCCAGGTCTCCTTTCCTGGGCCACATGCTCACTCCCTGAGTGTGGGCTGCTAAGGTTCACAGCTGCTCCTAGGTCCAGAGAATTGCTCTGGGCAAAAGGAGCCACCTCTCCCTGAACTGCCTGGAAGCTTCTGCCCTGGGGGCAGGCCACAGTCAATGACTGAGACAGGTACAGACGGCTGCAAGGCCAGCCATTCTGTGATGCTGCCCACACTCCCAAGGTCCCCACGGGCTTATGTCAGTGAAACTGCCTCTTGGCTTAGGTTCCTCCCCATGCCCAGCTGCCCCACTCCTTGCAGGCTACCCGAGAGCTGTCCATCAACCAGTCACTTGCACAAGGATTCTTGTCTCAGGCTCTGCGTCTGGGGAACCTAGGGCCACCCCCAGCCTCGTAGGCCCTCCCAGGCCAAGCCCAACACCTCATGGGGGGCGCCCTGGAGCACGCTGGCTGAATGGTAGGTCTCAGTCCACTGCCGCAGCTGGTCGGCGTGTTCGTGTTCCTCCTCAGTCAGATAGAGGGACTTGGGGACCAGCCCTCCTTCGGGGACGTTACACTGAGGGACAAAGACAAAGGGTGGCAACAAGAACCATATGATCCCACTAATGTGGAATATCTAGAATAAGCAAATACATAGAGACAGAAAGTACAATAGTGGCTACCAGGGGCTGGGGGAGGGGGAATGGGGTTCAGGGTTTCTGTTTGGGGTGATGAAAACAGTGGTAATGGTTACACAATATTGTGAATGTACTTTATGCCACTGACTTGTACATTTAAAATTGGTTAAAACGGTAAATTTTGTTATAAGAGTACAGCCATAGAAAACCCCATGGAGCACAGTTCTGCTCTGACACACATGGGGTCGCCAAGAGTCAGGATCCACTTGACGACAATGAGTGTGGTTTTTTGCTATATTTTACCATAACTTTTTAAAATTAAAACAAAAGATAAGAAAAAGGTTGTCAGGTCCGGGGCCATCCAGCCCTGACCTGATCCAAGAAGGTGCTCTACAACCCCCTGAAACAACACTTACCACAGCTACCCTGTACTGAGCTGGGAGCTGGGCTTCCGTGGTCACACGTTACCCCCAGAACTACCTCTTAGGTAAGAACTATTTTTCTTCCCATTTCACAGAGGAGGAAACAGAGGCTCAGAGAGGTCAGGTCCCTTGCCTAAGATCACACAGAAGAAAAGGGCTCGGCCAGGATGCAAACCCAGGTTCATCGAACCCCTAGGCTCATGGTCCTTATCCCTAACTGATGCCTAAGCCTGGGACCTCTCCCACACTGCACCCTGCGGGGGCTATGTCTCTCCCTCCCTGATGGGGATGGAACAGCTGTGGGCTGTTGTAATATACAGGCTTCCTAAAACCAAAGGCATCATGGATCCTCAGGCCCTCAGGAGATGCCCTGCCACTGCTAGAGGAACCCCCACCCCACTCCATTTCACTTGGGAAAACACCAGTATTAACAAGGCAAGGCTGCTGCCCACTGCCCTTAAATCAGTCACTCTGAGACCTGCTGACCCACTTGCTAAAAATAAACCATATAAATGTATCACAACAAGTGGAAGAGCAGGCGAGGTTGGCCCTGTTCCTATGAAGTCTTTTTTTTTAATCTGGAAATTGTGCATGCATGCTGTTAGTACTTCTCTTAGACAAGAACAGAGGGACCTGCTCGCCCACCATCATTTCAGCACCAGGGAGGCAACAAGAGGGGTGTGGGCCTCGCTCTTGAAGCCGCTGCCTGATGCTCCCAAGGTGCCGTGTGGTTGTGTGCTGGGACAGATCCCTTTGGGTACGCCAGCTCGGGATCCAGGGCTGTTGGGACATTTAAGTTGCTGCCCCTGCGGCAGAGGGAAGCGTGAGCATGTAAACTCTGACGGCTGCTTAGCAACACCTTGGAGAGGGAATAAGGATGGGTAAACCTTTGGTGGAGTCCCTGGTGGCACTGGTTAATGCGCTTGGCTGCTAACAGAAAGGTTTGAAGTTCTAGTCCACCCAGAGGCACCTCGGAAGAGAGGAGTGGCAATCTACTTTCAAAAAATCAGCCATTGAGCTTTTCCCTTTTGCGGCCATCGCTGAAGCGGCTGCGGGTGAGGACTCGCCGGCAAAGCGCGTGTAATCTGCTGCCATCCCTTCCCGGCTCCGGTGACCCTCGCCCCCGGGGACCCTGAGACTTTCCCGGTGGCCGAATAGAAGCCGAATAAGGGGGCCGGGATAGCCTCGGCCCATTTTCCCCCTAGATCAGGAGCCACCGGGCTGGGGAGGGAAGGCAAGACCAGGAGTGTTGGGACTCAGAAACTGGGAGGAAGGGGACCTGTCGGGATGGAGTCACGTCTCGGCGGTGTAGTTCCGAAAGAATGGCCTTGAAATAACTTCTCGGTAAAGCATTCATGGAACTTCCAAACCGCGCTCGCCCATCGGATGGCTTTTGGATCCGAGAAAACTATGCAGGATTTTCCAGCCAAAATGAAGTTCAATCCCTTTGTGACTTCTGACCGGAGCAAAAACCGCAAAAGGCATTTCAATGCACCTTCCCACATTCGCAGGAAGATTATGTCTTCCCCTCTTTCCAAGGAGCTGAGACAGAAATACAATGTTCGGTCCATGCCCATCCGAAAGGATGATGAAGTTCAGGTTGTGCGAGGACACTACAAAGGTCAGCAAATTGGCAAAGTAGTCCAGGTTTATAGGAAGAAATATGTCATCTACATCGAACGGGTGCAGCGAGATAAAGCTAATGGCACAACTGTCCACGTGGGCATTCACCCCAGCAAGCCCTGGGTGGCACAAACAGTTAAGCTCTTGACAGCCCAGAAGTAACATCAGTAGAAGGGCCTGGCAGTCTCATTCTGAACAGTCACAGCTGTGAAAAACCTTATAGAGCAGTTCTCTGCACACATGGGGCCACTGAGTTGGAATCAACTTCTCAGCAATTAACAAGAGTGGTTATCACTAGACTCAAACTGGACAAAGACCGCAAAAAGATCCTCGAACGTAAAGCCAAATCTCATCAAGTAGGAAAGGAAAACGGCAAATACAAGGAAGAAACAATTGAGAAGATGCAGGAGTGAAATAATCTTACCTACAACTTCCATTAAAAACTGCAGAAACGAAGCACCTTTCTGTTACGTGTGGTGCTTTGGAGCTAGTTACTGTTGGTTCAGTTCAGGCTCTTTGGATTTGGAAAAGGAAGCTCGGGAGACATTTGCTGGTTGGAGGCTGGTCATGCCTATCTTGTTTGCTTGAGTGTACTAATGAGAAATACTGTTTAAGTATCAGGACTGGTAGGGTGGTGATTTTTTAATTTTATTTTTTTCAAACAGTTACTTTACATAAATGTTTGGTGTTGTAGACGTTGGATAGGTAATCCCTAGATGCTTGTCAACTGGACCACCACAGGTTTTATAAATACTTGTCAACAAAAACAAAAAAATCAGCCACTGAAAACCCCATGGAGCACAATTCTACTCTGACACACGTGGGGTCACCATGTGTTGAAGCCGATTCAATGGCAATTAGTAAACCTCCAAACTGGTGTCTGGGTTTCCTGAAACTTTTGTCTTTCCCATTGTGTTTGAAAGAATCGACGTTAAGGTCACACACTCAGGAAGCAGTCACACCGCTTGGGGAAGCTACTAATACAAGCAGTGTCCTCCGAAGAGCCAGGATGGCCCTCCCCAGGAAGAACAGATGCTCTCGCTTTACTCCAGCGCTCCGGAGGCTGCATCCTGCAGCCCTAGAGCCCAGGAATCCTGTCACCAGAGGCCCTGAGGAGATGACAGGGCTGCAGTGCTACCTCTCCCACCCACCAGCAAGCCCAAGCGCCCCATCTGCTGCACTCACCACGCACTCGCCCCCCAGGAAGTCGGGGATCACTTCCTTATCCAAGTAGTCCACGAGGCCCCCAGGGCCCTGGTAATTGCTGCCGCTGTAGATGAGGAATTTCTGTCTGGTGTTCTCGTTGATGAAGGGGCTGATCTGGAATGTGGGAAATAAATGAAATGGAAAGCTTTTTTTTTTTTTTTTTGAACCATTCCCAGTTCCAGATGGTTCTACTGTTGAACTGTTTCATGCCCGCTCTGCCATACTAAATGCCTCTCATTCATTCATTCACCATTATTGAACCCACCCACAAGCATCCAGGGTGCAGTACGAAACCAGATCGACAGGCAGCTTGTTGCCTGATGTTAAAAATACTCCCCATCTGGCATCAACACAATGTGGCCCACCCATCAATGGAATATCACTCAGCCATGGAAAGGACTGCAGGACAGATACCTGCTACAACGTGGATGGACCTGGAAAACATGATGCCAGGTGAAAGAACCCAGACACAAAAGGCCACAAATTATATGATTCCATTTTGTGACGTACAGAAAAGGCAAATTCACGGAGATAGAAAGTAGATTAGTGGTTGTCTAGGGGCTGGGGGGAAGGAGCCCTGGTGGCACAATTGTTAAGCAACTGGCTGCTAACCAAAAGGTCAGCAGTTTGAACCCACCCAGCAGCTCCACGGGAGAAAAGACCTGGTGATTTGCTTCCATAAAGACTACAGCCTAGGAAACTTTATGGAGTAGTTCTACTCTGTCCTATAGGATTGCTGAAGGAGTTGGGGGCAGGGGAGGATAGGAAGTGACTGCTAACTGGTATGGGGTTTCTTTGTGGGGTGATGTGACGGTTGCACAATCTTGTGAATGTACTAGAAACCAAGAAACTGTACACTTTATACTTTACACTGTACACTTTAAAAGGGTGAAATAATGGTATATGAATGATATGTCACTGAAGCTGTTATTAAAAAGAAATGACAGCTACCATTACTGAACATTTTGATTAAAGATTCTATAGATGAATCCTGATGAAAAGGAGAAAACGTAGAACAGAATTTCAAATTCTGATGGAATTCAGACTTTTTGGAGTCATGGAGGGTGGATGAATCCCTGAAACTATTGCCCTGAGATAATCTTCAAATCTTAAACACAAAATATCCCCTGAAGTCACCTGAAACCCAAACAACAGTTTAGCTTAACCAGTAAAAAATGTCTGCCTTGAGCATTATGCTCTTTTAAGAGCTATCTCTATGGGATCAAAGGGACAACACCAAATGGAAAGGTTAGATAGGAAACTTAGGGAGCAGTGAGTTTATGTTAATGAAGGAGGAACAACTCAGAAAAGGAAGGTGAGAATGGTTGCACAATTCAGAGGATGTAATCAGTGCCACTGAATTGTACATGTAGAAACTTGGTGTACGTTTTGCCGTGTATATTCTCAACAGCAACAAAAAAATAAAAAAGAGAAAGAAGTGAGAATGTACTGACAAACAAGATCGTGTTAGGGTAAATTAATTACCCCATCATATATCATATTTTTAAAGTCCACCCCCCCGAAAAGAAATGAAATGGGACAAAGGGGCAGGGCAGCTCACAGAGGGACCGCCCTGCCCATCATCAGCTTCCACCAGAGGGGGATGCAGCCCCGGCTCCCACTCTTACCAGTGTCCAGAGCACAGGGAAGACACAGGGGGCCCGCACAATGAGCAGCCAGCCCAGGGTCTCAGGGTAGTTGTCCTCTACCACCTCGATCATTCGCAGCAGGGCCTTCACCCCTGGCCGCCACAGGTGCCGCATGTTGAGCCCCTCCAGGTCCACGAGGCAGGTCCAGGAGCTGCGGCAAAGACAGCCCTTCATGCCACCTCACTCTTCCACCTGCCACGGCCCCAACATGCTCTCAGGGTCCCATACAGCGGGATGGAGGGGGTGGTTCAGTAAGGCAGGGCTGGAAGGAGGGAGCAGGGCCACAGGATCCCACACCATGGGGTGGGGCATGTGGAGAGGAGGTTAAGAGTGTGGACACTGAGACTGGCACCTGGATTCAAGTGTCACCTCCACCCCTGAGAGCTGTGTGACATGGGCAGTGAGCCTGACCTTCCTTGCCAGGAGAGAGGCAATGAGAATCACAGTCCCCATCTCAAGCCATTGTTAGGATTAAATCAGGTGGTGTAGGTGAAGCCTTCCACCAGCCTGGCACACAGCATGCACACCATAAAAACTAGTTGTTATTAATTACTGAAAAAATGCTAACTTCTAAATATAGAGTGTGTGGAAGGTGTACTCCAGAGCCAAGTGGCTGGGTTCAAATCCCAGCTTCACCACTTACCAGCTCAGTGACCTGGGTGAGCCTCACCCCTCTGAGAAGCAGTTTCCCCGACCATGAAAACAGGGACAAGAACAGTCCCTGCCTCATTGGATCTAGTGAGGAAATTAGGTTAGCTGTGTCTAACACTTAGGGGGAATTCGCTCCCAGCCCAGAATCTTGCCTGATGGGACGGCCAAACTGTTTTCTGTTGCCTTCACACCTCCTCTGGCCTTCCTCATTGATGGAAAGCACCTGGATGGTAGAGACAGTGGTGGGAGGTGTTCTCATGGCAGCCCCACCTGCAGGCAGCCTTCCTATAGGCCCAGCCCAGCCACCACCGGGTCCCAGAAATGGGTCCCACTCACGTGCTGCAGCAGAGCCTCCTCCCCCACTGCTTTCATCAAGCCTTTGGTGTCCATCTGGCCCAGGCGCAGGATGTAGAGGGGGCGGCCATCTGGGGAGATGGGGCCAAGCAGAGAGAAGGGCCGGTTATTTAGGGGATACTGATGAGAGGGGCAGGGAATCCCTGGGTGGTACAAACAGTTAACACTTGGCTGCTAACCAAAAAGTTGGAGGTTTGAGTCCACCCAGAGGTGCCTTGGAAGAAAGGCCTGGTGACCTACTTCCAAAAAATCAGCCACTGAAAACCCTATGGATCCTGAAACTATTGCCCTGAGATGATTTTTAAACCTTAAGCCAAAAATACCCCCTGAAATCTTCTTAAAGCCAAACAGTAGTTTAGCCTAACTAGTAAAGAATGTCTGCCTTGAGCATGGTGCTCTTTTAAGAACTGTCTATATGGGATCAAATTGACAACAGCAACTCTAAAGATAAGATAGGAAACTTAGGGGGCAGTGAGTATATGCTAATGGGGGAGCAACAATTTGGAAAAGGAAGGTGAGAATGTTTGCATAACTTGAAGAATGTAATCTATATCACTGAATTGTACACGTAGAAACTGTTGAATTGGCGTATGTTTTGCTGTGCATATTTTCAACAAAAATAAATGTATATAAAATAAGAAAACCCTATGGAGCACAGCTCTACTCTGACACACATGGGGTTACCATGAGTCGAAATCAACTGGATGGCAACTGGTTTTATGTGGAGAATTTATCTTGCAGGAAACCCTGGTGGCGTAGCGGTTAAGTGGTATGGCTGCTAACCAAAGGGTCAGCAGTTCGAATTCGCCAGGCGCTCCTTGGAAACCCTATAGGGCAGTTCTACTCTGTCCTATTGGGTCGCTATGAGTCGGAATCAACTCAACGGCACTGGGTTTGGTTTTTTTCTTTTTTTAATATATCTTGCAAGATAGAGCATGTTAACTCTGCTCCATGGTTACAGACCCAGGGAGCCTAGGTGAGTTTCTTCATGTCAGAAGGAGAACTGCCGGTATATCCTGGACTCCAACACTCTGACCCCGACATCACCCCCATTTCACTTCTCCTCCTGGGTTTAAGGTGGGGACAGCCTTGGCATCTATTAACTGCCAACTGGATGTGCACAGGGTTCCTTGGATGGTGCAAACAGTGAACGTGCTCAGCTGCTAACTGAAAGATTGGAAGGTTGAGTCCACCCAGAGGAACCTTGGAAGGAAGGCCCAGCAATCTACTTCAGAAAAATCAGCCATTGAAAACCCTATGGAGCGCAGTTCTACTCTGACCCATGTGGGTTTACCACTAGTCGGAGTTGACTCAATGGCAACAGGTTTGGTTTTTTTTGTATGCATGAGAGGGTCAGGTCAAAGCTGGGGATGAAAAGGTCAGCTCCTCAGAGAATGAGGTGCCCAGTATACGGCCCACCAAGGCCCAATCCATTCATTCATTCACTAATGTTGTTGTGTGCCATTGAGTCAAATCGTTCATACCTGCCTGCTTCTAAGAGGAGCTCAGACCTCTTACCACGAAAGACAGGAATAACAAAAGTGTGGAAATAAAGATAAGGTTTATGCATCATGGGGAAACCAGGTGAGGTACATGTGAGAACTTTCTGCTATCTTGGCAAATTTTCTGTAGCCCTAAAGCTATTCTGGAGCCCTGGTGGTGCAGTGGTTAAGAGCTTCGCTGCTAACCAAAAGTCAGCAGTTCAAATCCACCAGGCGCTTCTTGGAAAACCCATGGGGCAGTTCTACTCTGTCCTGTGGTGTTGCTATGAGTCGGAATTGACTTGACGGCAATGGGTAAAGCTATTCTAGAGTCTCTGGGTGGTGCAAACAATTGCTGCATTTGGCAGTGACCCTGGAGTGCTGTGTACATTACATGGGTAAAGGGACGCACCTATGTCCTGGTAGTGCCAGCCCCCAGCGTAGAACTCCTCCATCAGGGCAGGGGGCCGCCAGGTCTGAAGCAGGGAGTCCACCTGGTACTGCCTCCGCCAGCTCAAGGACTGGCACAGCATGTCCCGGGCCTTGTCCAGGTGGAAGTCTCGAGCCCGCAGGAACCGAAGAATGTGCTCATCTTTGGGAATCTGAGAGAAGACGGAGGAGGAAACCCATAGGATTTTATCCTCTAATCCAGTAGGTGACATGACAAAAAGCAAGTCTTCTGTCTCAGCTGCAAAAATGTTTTGGCAGGAACAGAACCCAGTTTTCCCCCAAGCACAGGCAGAGAGGCAATCGAGGGATGGAGTGTATGTAATAGCACAGGATGGGCCACCCCAGCCCCCACCACAAAGAATGATCCGGCCCACAAGGTCAATACTGCCAAGGCTGAGAAGGCAAAATAGCAAAGCATGTATTATGGATACATAACCCACTGCTGTTGAGTCGATTTCAACTCATAGCAACCCTGTAGGACAGAGTAGAACTGCCCCCATAGAGTTTCCAAGGCTGTAAGTCTTCATGGAAGCAGACTGCCACAGTTTCCTCCTGCAGAGAAAATGGTGGGGGGTTCGAACTGCTGACCTTTTGGTTAATAGCCAAACGCTTAACCACTGTGCCACCGGGGATCCTTTACGGATACATGGAAAACCAAAAAAAAAAAAAATCAAACCAGTTGTCATGACATGGATTCCAACTCACAGCGACCCCATGTGTGTGCAGAGTAGAACTGCTCTGCACAGGGTTTTCATGGCTGTGACCTTTCAGAAGCAGATTGCCAGGCCTTTCTTCCGAGGTGCCTCTGGGTGGGTTTGAACCACTAACCTTTTGGTTAGTAGCCCAGTACTTAACCGTTTGTACCACATGAGACAGTATATAATAAAAAATAAGGTGAAATATAAGTTTCCAGTATTGTTAATTCCATGAACATCTCGACCTCACCCTCCTCCCTGCCCCTGGTGCCTGTCTACCTGCAGCGGAAGGTTTACACACTGCTGCAGGGCCGAGCCCTGCACCCACCTTGCCTTTGTGGGTCTCCTGTAGCCAGTCCCGCAGCTGGATCAGGCAGCTCTCCTGCATGGGTGTGAGCTGGCCCAGGCACCGCTCAATGTAGTCCGAGTCCAGCTTGTCCCCTTGGAGGAGAAGAAGGGAGTTCAGGAGAAGAGGGAGACACCCCTTTCTGTAGCCCTTGCCTTACTGGCCATCCTAGCTCTGAAACACAGTTCCCAGCAATACTGTGACCCCTTCACCAGATGATAGCCCCCTGGGCCCAAACCAGTTTCCAAGGTGGTGTTTTTGTCCAAGGAGCCTGGTCACATCTCTCTGTAGCCAGTGAGTTCTCCTCTTTGACCTTCTGAAATAAAGATAAGAATTCCCACCCTCTGGAGCTGTTCTGAGGGCTCTTAACAACATGAGCTCATATTTACTGGGTGATGAGGGCCCATGTCAGCTCAGGGAATCCTCCCAACAGCGAAGAAGTGAGGCAACTGTCTCTATTCCCACTTTAGAGAAGGGAAAGCTGAAGCCGAGAGGTGAAGTCAAAAGAGAATATGCATAGCATGTGCCCAGCATGAAGGAGGTGGTTGGTAAATATCAGCTCCCCTGGCTTTCTGATCTCCCTACCCTCTTGCTGGACTTGAGACTTCTGGCAGCCAGACCCTGATTCTGAAATTCCATTGTGCCTCTGGTTAGGGGCCCTGGTGCCATGAGGATCACCCCCATTGTCCTGCCCCGTCTCACTCGACTGAGCTGTGTTGGGTCAGCACGGGTCAGCATTTAAAGGCCATTCCCCCACCTGAGTCCCAATGCCCTCCTCTTTTTTTTTTTCCCTTAAATTTTACTGCGCAGTAAAATTTACATAATATGAATTGTGCCATTTTAACCATTTGTTTAAGTGTACAATTCAGTGGCATTAACCTATTTCCAAAATTTTTCATCCCCGCAAGCAGAAACTCAGTACCCATTAAGGATTAACTCCCCCTTCCCCTTCTCCCCAGCTCCTGGTAACCACTAATAAACTGGTCTCTGTGCATTTGCCTGTTCTAAGCATTTCATATAAGTGGGATCATACAAAATTTCCCTTCTGTGTCTGGCTTACTTCACTCAGCATAATGTTTTTGGGGTTCATCCATGTTGTAGCATGTATCAGAACTTCATGTGTCTTAATGGCTAAATAATATTCCATTGTAGGTATATGCCACATTTTGTTCATCCATTCATCTGCTGATGGACACTTGGGTTGTTTCCATGTTTTGGCTATTGTGAATAGTGCTGCTAGGAACATTGGTCTACACGTATCTGAGTCCCTAATATACCTAGGAGTGGAATTGCTAGATCACATGGTAATTCTATGTTTAACTTTTTGAAGAACCACCAAACTCTTTTCCACAGTGGTTGCATCACTCTACTTTCCCGCCAGCAATGCCCACTGCCCCTCTCAACTGGGTGGCAGATGGCAGTGCACCACAGCATCTCAGCAGTGGGTGGAGACATTACAAAAAGAAGCAGCCTGTGTGGGCATAATGGTCCTTTGTGTATAGATGGGCACAACAAGAAAACAACTTATATGTCCACATTTCCAGCAGCAGGACCTAAAAAAAAAACAAAAAACAAACCCGCTGCCGTTGAGTCGATTCCAACTCATAGCAACCCTACAGGACAGAGTAGAAGTGCCCCATAGGGTTTCCAAGAGGCGGCTGGTGGATTCGAACTGCTGATCTTTTGGCTAGCAGCCGAGTGCTTAACCACTGCACCACCAGGGCTCCCAGCAGCACCCAAGGCTCCCCCAAAACAGATAAGCCCAGGGCCAAGGTCACCCCAAGTGCACCAAGAGGTATCTGTGTAAATAGAGGCAGGAGAGGAACCAACCAGGCCCTGCAACACTGCAAAGTGGTCAGCAGTAGAGATGCCAGAGACAGGGAGGGGATGGGCAGGGAGAAAATGCCCTGGAGAAGATTGCCTCCAAGCAGATGTGAAAGCCCTTTCTCCTGAACACAAAAGTGCCATGATTCAGTATGGGTAAAAGGGGTGCAACTGGCTTCTGCCAGCTGCCCTGAGTGCCAGCCCTGCTGGGGCAATGGAGGAGCACAGACAGAAAGGGGAGGGCAGGCTGGGGCACAAGTGGGGACACAAAGGGGATGACATCACTGAGTATGTGTACTGGAAGAGGCACGGGATGTGCTAAGAAAAACCTGCAGGTATACTAGCAGCCAGCCTTTGTAGAGTTGGTGTGGAATAAATACTCATGGCATGAATGAGTTTTGTTCTCCCCCCAAAATCAGCCATTGAAAACCCTATGGAGCACAGTTCTATTCTGACACACATGGGGTTGCCATGAATCAGGGCTGACTCCTGGGCAACTGTTTTTTTTTTTTTTTTAACACAGCCCCAGGCACATTTAGTTACAGGCACTATTATCTGTGTATCCTGGAGCCAGGTAAACTCCTACAATCCAGGGACCCTGGGGGAAAAACTGAATCAATGTGAACACACATGCACATTTTTAAAAAAACTAGGCTCATGGTGTATGTACAGTTTTGTATCCAAGATTTTAACATTATATTGTAAATATTTTCCGTATCTTTAAAAATTCTTTATAGTATGATAAAGGGCTAATTGCCTTAATATACAAAGAGCTCCTATAAATCAATAAGAAATTGATGGGCAAAAAGGAAAATGTAAAGAAGACAGGAACAGGAATTCATAAAAGAGGAAAACAAAGATGTCTAATAATGAAAAAATACTTGATCTTGCTTATAATAAAAAAAAAATTTTCTTATAATTAAAGAACTGAGTGACTGTTCCGCGCCTTTCAGGAATTTAAATCATTTCATAATATTCTTGTGGGGAGTGGGTATGGAGTCAGGAATAGACACAGTTACACACTTTTAGTACAACCTTTTAGGAGAACAAATGGATAATATCTACCAAAATTTTAATTGTACATCACCTTTGAACCCAGCAATCCACTTTTTAAATTTTATACAAATACAGTTTTTAAAAAAACCTACCTTAAGTACAAAGATGTTCCACATTGTATTTAAAAAAAAAAAAAACTTAAACAACCTAAATGCCCATCATAAAGGAGTTAGCTAAATAATGGCTCAGTCACATCATGGAATACTGCGATGTAGTAAAACAAGACACATGCTCTGATATAGAAAGTTGTTCAAGAAACGTTAAAGCTGAAACCAAACCATCAAGTCAATTCCGACTCACAGTGATCCTACAGGACAGAATAGAACTGCCCCATAGGGTTTCCTAGGCCATAAATCTTTACGGAAGCAGACTGCCACATCTTTCTCCCGCATAGCAGCGGGTAGATCTGAACCACCAACCTTTCAGTTAGCAGCCAAGTGCTTAACCGCTGTGCTACTAGGGCTTCTTATATGCACATACCCAAAAAAAAAAATACGTACCTATATATATGGAGTTGCTGGGTGGCACAAACCGTTAAGCTCTTGACTACTAACAAAAAGGTTACCAGTTCAAACCTACCCAAAGATATGTCAGAAGAAAGGCCTGGTGATCTGCTTCCAAAAGATCACAGCCTTGAAAACCCTATAGGGTAGTTCTACTTTGCACACGTGGGGTCACCATGAGTCAGAGTAGATCTGACAGCAACTAACAACAACCTATGTATGCTTAGATACTTTCAGGAAGCATAAACACAAAACTATTGTTGCCTCAACTGAAAGGAAAGGAGTCCTCTTCTCATTGTCCATCTTCTGAGCAGTTTGAATTTTTTCATAAAACCAGAGGAAAAAGCAATGCTGAGTCACCAGAGGTCAATCCCTGATGTAGAAATGAACTGGCTCTGGCTTTTGAGAGCAGTCAGGAAAGGGAGCGGGCTGTAGCCCATCCAGGACCAAGACCCGACCCAAGAGGACCCATAGTGATTCACCATCTGCAGAGCAAGTGGAGCTGCTGCAGACTTCCTGGGACTGTGGGGAGCCCCGAGGGCAAAAGTGGCCACCAGCCTCAGCTGCAAGGACCTACCATCCACAGTAGCCATCTCAGGAGCCAGGTCCAGGGTGCTACTGGGCCTGCCAGCCTTCGGGGAGTCTGCGTCCCGAAGTCCAGCATGGGTGCACAAGTCCTCCTCACAGACAGGGGCAGGCGTCCACTGGGGAATGTGAGAGATGCCCTGGGAGATGAGCTCGTTCAGGTAATGCTCGATCACCTCCTTCCCCTGGAAGCCAGAGACCCGAGACACATGAGCAGGGGCAGGGTGGCCGTGGCTCCAGCCTCAGGGCCACCCCACCTGGGTCTAGCCCCAGCCCCCACACACACCTCATGAGCAGCTGACATGTGGCTGGTCCAAACGGAGATGCGCTATATGTGTAACACACACCACACTCCAAGACTTAGCACATGTTACTGTTGAATACATATAGGACACGGTTTGAATTGTGTCCTCCAAAACAAGATGTTCAAGTCCTAACCCCCAGTGCCTGAGAGTGTGACCTTATTTGAAAATAGCGTCTTTGTAGACATAATCAAGTTAAGACAAGCTATTAAGGTGGACCCTAATCCAATATGACGGATGTCTTTATAAGAAGAGAAGAGACGAGACACAGAGGGAGAAGCCCTGTGAAGATGGATGCAGAGATTGGAATTATGCTGCCACAAGCCAAGGAATGCCTGGGGCCACCAGAAGCTGAAGGGACAAGGAAGGATCATCCCCTAGAGCCTTCAGAGGGAGTGTGGCCCTAATGACAGCTTGATTTTGGACTTCTAGCTTCCAGATGTGTGAGAGTATGAATTTCTGTAGTTTGAAGCCATCCAGTTACTTTGTTACAGTGGCCACAGGAGGCTGATACAGTATGAAAGAATGTAAAATGTCTATCTCATCTAATTTCATATTGATAGCATGTTAGATGCAATGTACCATCAAAATTAACGCCACCTGTCCCATTACACTAAAAGGCCTCTAATAAGTGATGGGTCTGAGATCTTTAAACCAAGCAGTGATCATTTTAACCAGGAAAAGGCACCGTGGAATGTCCCTCCTCCATCCAGAGGGTTCATTCCAAAGCCCAACATCAGGGGGCTTTGGACAGTCATGACAGGGCACCCACTACAGGCCATATTTTCTACCCATTATCTCAGGTGATATGGCCATTACTATAACACCCATTTTAGAGATGAGGCGACTGAGCCTGGGAGGGTAGGATCATATGGCTTGTCAGGTGGCAGAATAGGATTTGAACCCGGGACTGGTGGCTCTGAGATCTAGGTGAAGACCAAACCTGCCTCTCACCCTCTTGATGTTGGCTGTGTACTGCTTCATGGCAATCTTCTCCAGGGCATTCTCGAAGCCAAAGAAGGACCGGATGTCGAGGGAGGCAGACTGCTCGAAGCAGGTCCAGTTTTCATTCTCGGGGTGGACCTGAAAGCCAGAAGTGGTGTGATGACAGGGCCTCAGTGTGGGGACACTGAGCCCTCCCCTGAGGCTCTCCCAGTGACCTGGGCACAGCCAGGACACACTGTAGACAACCCTGAGTGGGAGAAAGGACCTGGCGATCTGCTTCCTTAGAGATTACAACCTGGGAAACCCTCTGAGGCAGTTCTACTCTGTCCTATTGGGTTGCTATGAATCCGAACTAACTTGACAGCACCCAACAACAACATAACATACGTATTATGTATAACCAGTTGCCGTCAGTCATGTATATAATAACATCATATATAACATGTATATATAAATAATACATTGATATATACATAATATTATATAAAAATAAGTAAACCAAACCAAAAACCCACTGCTGTCTAATCAATGCTAACTCATAGTGACCCTATCAGACAGAGTAGAACTGCCCCAGAGGGTTTCCCAGGCTGTAATCTTTACAGAAGCAGACTGCCACATCTTTCTCCTGTAGAGTAGCTGGTGGGTTCGAATGGCCGACCTTTCGGTTAGCAGCTAATTGCTTTAACCACTGCACCACCAGGGCGCCTCAAAATAAGAAAAAATATACTATAAATAAACTATATATATCCTGTATATAAATATGCTTTAAGAACTATATATATAAAACAGCAAAAACAAACTTCGCTGACAGAGCTACTCTGCAGACCCCAGATCAGTGTTCCACAAAGTCCGTGTGCTGATCTAAGATGCATCAATTGGTCTCAACCTATCTGGAGCAAAGGAGAATGAAGAACACCAAACACTAGGAAAATATAAGCCCAAGAGAAAGAAACGGCCACATAAACCAGAGACTCCATCAGCCTGAGACTGGAAGAACTAGATGGTACCTGGCTACCACCACCGACTGCCCTAACAGGGAACACAACAGAGAATCCCTGATGGAACAGGAGAAAAGTGGGATGCAGACCTCAAATTCTCATAAAAAGACCAGACTTAATGGTCTGACTGTCTTAGACATCTAGTGATGCCAACAAATACCACAAGTAGATGGCTTTAACAAAGAAAAATTTATTTTCTTACAGTCTAGTAGGTTACAAGTCCAAATTCAGGGTGTCGGCTCCAGGGGAAGGCTTTCTCTCTCTCTCGGCTCTGGAGGAAGGCCCTTGTCCTCAGTCTTCCCCCAGTCAAGGAGCTTCTCAGGCACAGAGACCTCATATCCAAAGGATGTGCTCTGCTCCTGGTGCTGCTTTCATGGTGGTATGAGGTCCCCAACTCTCTGCTTGCTTCCCTTTTCCATTTATCTCTTGAGAGAGAAAAGGTGGTGCAGGCCACACCCCAAGGAAAATCCCTTTACACTGCATCAGGGAGGTGACCTGGGTAAGGGCGGTGTTACAATCCCACCCTAATCCTCTCAACTTAAAATTATAAGCATAAAATGGAGACAACCACACAATACTGGGAATCATGGCCTAACCAAGTTGACACATATTTTTGGGGGGACACAATTCAATCCATGTCACTGACTGAAACTGGAGGGACCCCAGAGATCATGGCCCCTAGACTCTCTGTTAGCCCAAAACTAAAACCATTCTCAAACAAACTCTTCAGACAAAGATTGGACTGGATATAAGACATAAAATGATAATGGTGAGGAGTGAGATTTTTAGCTCAAGTAGACACATGAGACTATGTTGGCAGCTCCTGTCTGGAGGCGAGATGAGAGGGCAGAGGGGGACAGGAGCTGGTTGAATGGACACAGGAAACACAGGGCGGAGAGAAGGAGTGTGCTGTCACATTGTAGGGAGAGCAACTAGGGTCACATGACAATGTGTGTTTAAGTTTTTGTATGAGAAACTGACTTGAATTGTAAATTTTCGCTTAAAGCACAACAACAACAAAAAATAGGAAAAAAAAAAAGTCCATGGGCTCAATACCACCTAGGAGTCTGCAAAATATGCAGATTCCTGGGCCCAGCCTTAGAAACTTGTGACTGAGCAGGTCCAGGGTAGAGCCAGGGAATCTGCATTTCACAGCAAGCAGCCTGGGTGATGCTGATTCAGCTACTGGCAAAACTCCCTCTGAGAAACTTCACACTACAAGAGACTTAAAAAAAAAACAAACCCATGCCTCCCCAGTGGGAAACATCTGAGCATCCTGGTACTAGATTCTAGGAGCCCCCAGAGGAGCTGCAGATGTGGAAAGTGAGGGCAGACTGGCCCACTGCTGGGAGCCCAACCTTGGCAAGAAGTCTAGCATGTAGTAGGTGCTCAATCAGAATGTGCTGGAGCATAATAATTCATTATATCAAGAGGTAACACTGAACAACTGCCTCCTTTGCCATGAGACTAGTAGAACTGGATGGTACCCAGCTACCGTTACTGAGCATTTTGATCAAAGATTCTACAGAAGAATCCTGATCAAAAGGAGGAAAGGCAGAACGGAATTCCAAATTCTTATGGAAAAATCCAGGCTTCCTGGAGCCATGGAGGCTGGAGGAATCCCTGAAACTATTGCCCTGAGATAATCTTCAAACTTTAAACCCAAAATACCCCCTGAAGTCTTCTTCAAACCATAGTTTAGCTTAACTAATAAAGAATGTCTGTCTTGAGCATTATGCTCTTTTAGGAACTATCTATAGAGGATCACATTGATAACAGCACCTTCAAAGTTTAGATAGGAACCTTAGGAGCAGTGAGTTTATATTAATAGGGGAGTAACAATTTATTAAAAAAAAATTTTTTTTTTTTAATAATTTGGAAAAGGAGAATGAGAATGGCCGCACAACTTGAAGAATGTAATCAGTGTCACTAAATGGTACATGTAGAAACTTGAATTGGTATATGTTTTGCTGTGTATATTCTCAACAACAAAAATAAACAATTTTTTTTTTTTTTTAAAGAGGTAATACTCCTACAGGACATAGTATGTACCATGCATTGGTCCAAGGGGTTTGGTTATTTTACTTCACTTAATCCTCACCACAAACTATGTGATGGATTGGAGGATTAACCCCATTTTACAAATCCATTTAAAAAGTGGGCAGAGGATATGAACAGACACTTCACCAAAACATTCAAGCAGCTAACAGACACATGAGGAGATGCTCGAGATCACTAGTCCTTAGAGAAAGGCAAATCAAAACTACAACGAGGTATCATTTCACCCCAACATTACTGTCTCTAATCAAAAAACAGAAAATAACAAATGTTGGAGAGGTTGTGGGGAGATTGGAACTCTTATGCACTGCTAGTGGGAATGTAAAATGGTACAACCACTATGGAAAACAAGATGGAGCCTCGTTATTGTTAGGTGCCATCAAGTCAGTTCTGACTCATAACGACCCTGTCTACAACAAAATGAAACACTGCCCAGTCCTGTGCCATCCTCACAATCATTGTTATGCTTGAGCCCATTGTTGCAGCCACTGTGCTGCAACATCTCCTTCAGAGCCTTCCTCTTTTTCGCTGACCCTCTACTTTACAAAGCATGATGTCTTTCTCCAGGGACTGATCCCTCCTGATAACGTGTCCAAAGTATGTGAGACATAGTCTTACCATCCTTGCTTCTAAGGAGCATTCTGGTTGTACTTCTTCCAAGACAGATTTGTTCGTTCTTTTGGCAGTCCATGGAATATTCAATATTCTTCACCAGTGCCACAATTCAAAGGTGTCAATTCTTCTTCAGTCTTCCTTATTGATCATACAGGTTTTGCATGAATATGAGGCGTTTGAAAACACCACGGCTTGGGTCAGACACCCCTTAGTCTTCAAGGTGACATCTTTGCAGCAGATTTGCCCAGTGCAATGTGTCTTTTGATTTCCTGACTCCTGCTTCCATGGGTGTTGGTTGATTGTGGATCCAAGAAAAATGATCCTTCAATCTTTTCTCCATTTATCCAGATGTTGCTTATTGGTCCAGTTGTGAGGATTTTTGTTTTCTATATGTTGTTTTTTTTTTTTTGAGGGGAAACCCTGGTGACATACTGGTTAAGTGCTAAGGCTGCTAACCAAAGGGTCGGCAGTTTGAATCCATCAAGCACTCCTTGTAAACTCTATGGGGCAGTTCTACTCTGTCCGATAGGGTTGCTATGAGTCGGAATCAACTCGACGGCACTGGGTTTGGTCTGGTTTTGGTTATAAGTTGAGGTGTAATCCATACTGAAGGCTGTGGTCTTTGATCTTCATCAGTAAGTACTTCAAGTTCTCTTCACTTTCAGCAAGCAAGGTTGTGTCATCTGCATGACAAAGGTTGTTAATGAGTCGTCCTCCAATCCTGATGCCACATTCTTTTTCATATAGTCCACCTTCTCAGATTATTTGCTCAGCATACAGATTGAATAAGTACGGTGAAATGATACAACCCTGACCCACTCCTTTCCTGGCTTTAAACCACGCAGTATCCCCTTGTTCTGTGCGAACAACTGCCTCTTGATCTATATACAGGTTCCTCATGAGCACAATTAAGCGTTCTGGAATTCCCATTCTTCTCAATGTTAACCATAATTTGTTATGATCCACACAGTTGAATGCCTTTGCATAGTCAATAAAACATAGGTAAACATCTTTCTGGTATTCTCTGCTTTCAGCCAGGATCCATTTGACATCAACAGTGATATCCCTCATTTCATGTCCTCTTCTGAATTTCTGGCAGTTCCCCATCGATATACTGCTGCAGTCGCTTTTGAATGATCTTCAGCAAAATTTGACCTGTGTGTCGCTATGAGTCAGAATCGACTCGACGGCAACAGGTTAGGTTTGGGTTTTTTTTTTTTTTTCCTTTGATGATATTTCTTTGGAATAGAAATAAATACGGATCTCTTCCAGTCGGTTGGCCAGGTAGCTATCTTCCAAATTTCTTGGCATAGACGAGTGAGCACTTTCAGCCCTGCATTGATTTGTTGAAACATCTCAATTGGTATTTTGTCAATTCCTGGAGCCTTGTTTTTCACCAACGCCTTCAGTGCAGCTTGGATTTCTTCCTTCAGTACCATTGGTTCCTGATCATATGCAACCTCTTGAAATGATTGAATGTTGACCAGTTATTTTGGTATAGTGATTCTGTGTATTATTTTCATCTTCTTTTGATGCTTCCTGCATCATTTAATATTTTCCCTGTACAATCCTTCAATATTGCAACTCGAGGTCTGAATTTTTTGCCCAGTACTTTCAGCTTGAGAAATGCCAAGCATGTTCTTCTCTTCTGGTTTTCTATCTCCAGGTCTTTGCACATGTCTATAGTATTTTACTTTGTCTTCTCGAGCCGCCCTTTGAAATCTGTTCAGCTCTTTTACTTCATCTTCTTTTTGCTTTAGCTACTGGACATTCAAGAGCAAGTTTCAGAATCTCTTTTGACATCCACTTCCCTCCTCTTCCCTCCCCTCCCCTCCCCTTCCCTCCCTTCCTTGTCTTTTTAATGACCTCTTGCTTTCTTCATGTATGATGTCCTTCTACAACTCGTCTGGTCTTTGGCCATAAGTGTTCAAGCCCCCATAATACGAAAAACTGACAGACTTGTGGGGGCAGGGAGCCTCCTTAAAAGGCTAGAAAAAGAAATAACATATGATCCAGCAATCCTACTCCTAGGATATATCCTAGAGAAATAAGAGCCATCATGCAAATACACATATATATACCCATGTTCATTGCGGCATTATTCACAGTAGCAAAAAGGTGGAAACAGCCTAAGTGCCCATCAACAGATGAATGGATAAAAAAAACTTTGGTACCTACACACAATGAAACACAACTCAACTATAAAGAACATCCTCACAATCCTTGTTATGCTTGGGCTCAAAGATTAGACAGGCCTTTAAAACAAACAGTAACACACATGTAAGGAACGTGCTTCTTAGTTCAATCAAGTACACGAGACCAAATGGGCAACTGCTGCCAAATAGGAAAGAAGAAAAGGAAGGAAGGGACAGAATACTGGACCAATGGACACGGGGAACCCAGGGAGAATGCTGACACATTGTGGGGATTGGAACCAATGTCACAAAACAATTCGTGTATAAATTTTTGAATGAGAAACTAATTTGCACTGTAAACTTTCTCCTAAAGCACATAAACAAAACAAAATCCCATTTTGTAGATGAGGAAACTGAGGTACAGTTTGATGAAGGGAGGAAAGGGGAGAGGCAAAGAGGGAGGGAAGGAGCAGGGTTGCCAGATTTAGCAAATAAAATACAGGAAATCCAGTCCCATTAGAATTTCAGATAAACTATGAATAATAGTGTAAGTATGTCCCAAGCAATATTCAAGACATACTAAAAACCACCACTTGTCTGTCGGTTTGTTGTACTGTGGTGGCTTGCCTATTGATGTGATGATGCTGGAAGCTATGCCACCAGTACCACCCATGGTGGACAGGTTTCAGCAGAGCTTCCAGGCTAAGGCTGACTAGGAAGGACCTGATGATCAACTCCTCACAAAAAAATCAGCCAGGGAAAACCTTAATACTACAAAAGTTATCTATTGTTAATCTGACCTGCCAACATAACTGGGCGTGTTGCATCTTATCTGACAACGCCTAGAAGGGAGGGAGGGGGCTAGGGACCGAATGGGCATCCCACCACAGTGCTGGGCACAGAGGTGGATGCCAGGCCACGGTGCTCACCGTGTAGCTGCAGGTCTCGTTGACTACCACACGGCTGGCAAAGGTCTCGTTGTGCGCATTGATGAGGAGCGTCCTCTCCTTCCAGTTCAAGACGTTTCTCTGCACAAAAACAACGTGCTCCACGCCCACTATCTGCGAGAGAAGGGAGGCTGGCAGTGGAGCACGAGGGGTGGGGGGTGACCCCGAACCCGCATACCAAGGCCCCAGCAGATTCCCTCACCCACATCTCCTGCCCACGCCCCGGCCCCAAGTCCCCAGCCTCAACTCCCACAGCCTCGGTCACTTCCCCCCAGCTATCTCCTACCCAGCGCAGGACCCCCAGACCTGGACCCCACCCGGACCCCTGCTACCTCCCAGCACTCTGGCCCTGACTCAGCTGTCTGGTCCCCGCCCCGCCGCCCGCTCTCCCAAGTCTCCCCACCCCAGGCATCCCATACTCCTTCCCAGACCCGTGGACCCCGCACCTCCGCCGGTACCTGGTCTCCCGGGCCCCAGTCCCCTCTCTTCCTTCACCCCACCCCCACCCTCTGAAGCCGGTGCAGCCCCGGCTCAGCACCCCAGTTTCCCGCCTCCCGCCCAGACTGGCTCCTTTCCCGTGCCCCCGGTGCCCTGCTCCCCGGCCCCTGCCCACCTTCCGCAAGAGCCGCGGGGCCTCCACGCGCAGCTGGCAGCTCCTCTCTACCACGTGCACCGCCCCATCGGTGCTGCGGGACTGGCGCAGGACCTGGCTGCCCAGGAATACCGGGATCTGCGGGCAGCTGGGGAAGCGCTTCTCATAAGCCTGGGGAGGCGGGGGAGCGGGCGTGAGCGCAGAGGGCCAGGGTCGGGGGCGGGTGGGCAGCGGCCAGACTGGTCGTCCAGAGCTCAGCCCTCCACCTGCCCCACTAAAAAAACAGCGCTGTGTTATTTACGGAAAGCATCGCTAACTCTTGAAGGAGCAGGGATCACTGCTGTTATTACTAACAATAGCGTCATTTTAACACTTTTTACAGCAGTGATACAAGAGTGCCTGGGCACCGATTTGGCAAATACCTTTTAGTTCTACATCTGAGTGTTTGCTCCCAGAAGGAGGAGTGGACTAGCCTGGCACATTTTAAAAGAGTGTGTCTTTCAGGGAAAAAAAAAAATTGACAAAATTCAATACCCCTTCATGATAAAAGGAGTCCCAGGGTGGTGGTTCTAGTCCACCCAGAGTCACCTCAGAAGAAAGACCTGGCAGTCTATTTCTGAAAATCAGCCAATGAAAACCCTATGGATAACAAAGTTATGACCCACAACTGATCGTGGAGATGGTACAGGACTGGGCAGTGTTTCGTTCTGTTTCGGGTTCCCATGAGTCAGGGTCTCCAGGAGTTGGGTGGTGACTTGACAGCAGCTAACAACATAAATATATATAATATAAATTACGTATGTATATATAAAATTACATATATACACAGGTCCCTGGGTGGTGCAAACAGTTTGTGCTTGACTGCTAACCTAACCGTTGGCAGTTCGAACCCACTGGGGAAGAAAAGGCCTGGAGATCTGCTTCCACTAAGATTACAATCAAGAAAACCCTATGGAGCAGGTCTACTCTGTAACACACGGGGTTGCCATGAGTCAGAACCAGCTCTACAGCAACGGGTTTTACACACACACGTAATTTTTAAGGCACAAAACAACCTGTTGCCGTGGAGTCAGTTCTGACTCATAGCGGCCCTATAGAACAGAGTAGGATTTCTAAGGAATAGCTGGTGGATTCGAACTACCAACATTTTGATTAGCAGCTGAGCTCTTAACTGCTGAGCTACCCAGGGCTTATACAGACGTATTTGGTGTATTATAAATGTATATGTACACACAGGAGCCCTGGTGGCACAGTGGTTAAGCTCTCGGCTGATTATTGAAGATTATAGCCTAGGAAACCCTATGGGGTAGTTCTACTCTGTTCTGTAGGGTCACAATGGGTTCAAATGAACTTGATGGCAATGGGTGTATATATATATTAATATACAGGCTGTTGGTGAACCCCTCGGCACATGCCCCCTGTGAGCTGTAGCGAGTCTCATCTGGGGTGAAAAGCACAGACCCTGGAGCCTCCTGCCTGGGTACAAACCCCAGCTCCACCACTTACGAGCTGTGTGACCTCAGGCAGGTTACTTCTCAGTTCCTCGGTTTCCACGCTTGTCAATGAGCTAATACACAGCCCTACTGCTCAGGGTCACTATGAGGATGAGGGAGCTGAAGTGGGTGGAAGAAGGGACAGCTGGATCATTTCCCAGGGCTTGGCACTAAGCAAGTGGTTGTGGAGTTGGGCTCCACAGCACTGAGCCTTGCTGTCCTTGGAGCCATCTCAGGCCAGCGGCAGGCTCGGGGCTGGCTCCCTCCTGCAGGCAGGGGGTCCTCTCAGGCAGGTGCTGAGTTGGGTGAGAGCAGCTGGGGAGGATCTCCAAGCCCATAAACAGCGCTCAGGAAGGCCAAGAGCTGGTGCCCAGTTCTAGAAGTGCTGGGGTCAGGGTGGTGGGGGGCTGTGCCTGGCATCTGTGGCTGACGTTTCACAGGTGGGGTCTGCTCCAAGTGCCTGCTGCAGCCCATGTGCCCCGGAATCGGGATCAACGCGAGTGCAAAAACAGTGCTGACATCTAAGGACAGACATCACCTCCCCCATACCCCTACGCTCCCCAGAGAAGTGTCACCTCTCCCTGAGCAGGGGGAGGGGGTCAAGAAAGAAATGCGATAGCGGCCAGGTGTCTTTGGTCTCACCCCAGTCCCCACTAGGCCAGCCCAGCACTCCCCCACCCACAGTCAGAAAGACCGAACTGCTTCCTGCTATATTTCAAACCTGGATACTTTGACAAAACAGCAGTATTAGAACTGGGACTAAGCCTTGTTCAGGTTCTTACCTTTTTCTGACCAAGAATGACCAGGAGAGGCTCAGAGGTTCCACATGAACAGAGGATAACATTGAGAAGAATGGGAACTCTGGGGAGCCCTGCCCTGTAACAGTTCCTCATCAGCACAATTCAGTTGTTTTTCAAGGCCTCACCAGGTACAGAGCATGCGCAGTAAAGTTTCAGAGTCTCTTCTGACATCCATTTTGGTCTTTTCTTTCTTTCCTGTCTTTTTAATGACTTCTTGCTTTCTTCATGTATGATGTCCTTGATGTCATTCAACAACTCATCTGGTTTTCTGTCATTAGTGTTCAATGCATCAAATCTATTCTTGAGATGGTCTCTAAATTCAAGTGGGATATACTCAAGGTCATACTTTGGCTATTGTGAACTCGTTCGAATTTTCTTCAACTTCAACTTGAACTTGCATATGAGCAATTGATAGTCCATTCCCCAGTCGGCCCCTGGCCTTATTCTGACTGATGATATTGAGCCTCTCCATCGTCTCTTTCCACAGATGTAGTCGATTTGATTCCTGTGTCTTCTATCTGGTGAGGTCCATGTGTATAGTTGCCATTTATGTTGGTGAAAAAAGGTATTCACAGTGAAGAAGTCGTTGTCTTGCAGAATTCTATTATGGGATCTCTGACACCATTTCTATTACCAAGTCCCTATTTTCCAACTATCGATCCTTTTCTGTTTCCAACTTTCATATTCTAACCTCCAGTAATTATCAATGCATCTTGATTGCATGGTTGATCAATTTCAGACTGCAGAAGTTGGTAAAAATCTTCAATTTCTGTATCTTTGGCCTTAGGGGTTCATGTGTAAATTTGAATAATAGTTTTAACTGGTCTTCCTTGTAGGTGTATGGATATTATCCTATCATTGACAGCACTGTACCTCAGGATAGATCTTGAAATGTTTTTTGACAATGAATGTGACACTATTCCTCTTCAATTTGTCATTCCCGGCATAGTAGGCCATATGACTGTCTCATTCAAAATGGCCAATATCAGTCCATTTCAGCTTACTGATGCCTAGGATATTGATGTTTATGCGTCCCATTTCATTTCTGATGACTTCCAATTTTCCTAGATTCATACTTTGTACATTCCAGGTTCCAGTTATTAATGGATGCTTGCAGCTGTTTCTTCTCATTTTGAGTCATGCCACAGCAGAAAATGAAGGTTCCAAACAAAAGCTTGACTCCATCGACATCATTAAGGTTGACTCTACCTTGAGGAGGCAGCTCTTCCTCAGTCGTATTTTGAGTGCTTTCTACCCTGAGGGGCTTATCTTCCAGCACTACATCAGACGATGTTCCGCTGGTAATCATAAGCTTTTCACTGGCCAATTTTTTCAGAAGTAGACTGCCAAGTCCTACTTCCTAGTCTGTCTTGGTCTGGAAGCTCCACTGAAATCTGTCCACCAAAGGTGACCCTGCTGCTACTTGAAATACTGGCAGCAAAGCTTCCCATCATAGCAACATGAAAGCTACCATGGTATGACAAACTGACATACATATATATATATATATGTATGTATGTTTTTTTTTTGTGTTATTGTTGAGACTATACATGGCAGAACATAGACCAGCAGTGTCAAAATGTACAATTCAGAGACACTGATTACAATCTTCAAGTCGTGCAACCATTCTCACTCTCCTTTTCCAAGTTGTTCCTCCCCATTACATAAACTCACTGCCCCTTAAGTTTCCTATCTAATCTTTTGAGTTGCTGTTGTAAATTTGATCGCGTATAGATAAATCTTAAAAGAGCACAATGCTAAAAGCAGACATTCTTTAGCAGTTAAGCTAAACTATTGTTTGGCTTTAAGAAGACTTCAGGGGATATTTTCAGTTTAAGGTTTAAAAATTATATCAGGGGAGTAGTTTCACAGGTTCCTCCAGTCTCCATGGCTCCAGAAAATCTGGATTCCATGAGCATTTGACATTCTGTTCCACATTCTCCCCCTTTTGATCAGATGGGTGCTGACATTTTTTAAGGCATATGGGGAAAGTATGTATAATTCAGAAGTGCTTAGGCTCAGATCAAGTCCTGGCTCTGTTACTTTCTCACTGAGTAATGTGGGGCAAGTCTCTTGACCTCTTTGAGACTCTGCTTCTTCATCTGTAAAATGGGGCTGTATAGTTTGTACAGGAATCCCTGGGTGATGCAAACAGTTAACAGGCTTGGCCACTAACTGGAAAGTTGAAGGTTCGAGTCCACTCAGAAGCCCCTCAGAAGAAAGCCCTGGCAGTCTACTCCCAAAAAATCAGCCCTTGAAAACCCTGTGAAGCACAGCTCTACTCCGATACACATGGGCTCCCCATGGATCAGAATCTTCTTGACAGCAGCCGATACAGCCCCACCTCACAGTGGTGGGAAGGATATTCGTAGACAGTGTCCCACAGCAGTCAGCACACAGCACGCCTTGGCTGCCTCCACGAGACTGGCTGCGTTCGGCATGTTTTGCACTTTCTTTCCTTTAATCCTCTGAATGGCAACCTCATTTGACAAATGAGGAAGCTGGAGCCCAGAGAGGCCCAGTAACTTATCCAAGGTTACACAGTTCGAAATGGGAAACCCAGAATCATTTGAATCCCCAGTCAGCCAGACCCAAGCCCAGGCCCCCCTTGCTCCAGGAATGCATTGCTCAGCAACCAGGCTTGTTCTTGTAGGCAGCTCAGAAACAGCCAGACATTGTCCTCCAGAACCATGCTGGTCACTTCTCTACCTTTCTCCACCCTCAGTCCTTCAACTCTACCAGCCACGGCCAATTGCCCCTGAGCTGCTCTTCTTCTTCTGACTGTCCTTTAATCTCTCTCCTGTCCCCTCAGTGGAACAATTTGCGGGAGGGACATTCTCAGAACAGACCCTGATGCTCAGAGTCAATCCTAGGCTCCTTACCGTGGTCCACCACGCCTGGAGGATCTGCCCCACCAGCCCACCACCCACCCCTGGGCCTCTCACCTTGCTCTGGCCCCACCAGCCTTCACGCTGTTTCTAAAACACATCAATCTCACTCCTTCCACAGGGCCTTTGCACTTACTTTCACTCTGAAATGCTCCTGCCCCACAGCTCCCTCTCTCACCCCATTCAGATCTCCCTGTTTATGTGCCCCTGCTCCACAGAGGTCTGTTTGGACCACTGAATGTCAGATCACCTACTTATTCACAACATTACTCATTACGGCCAAAAGGTGGGAACAACCCAAATGCCCATCAACTGATGAACACATAAACAAAAATGTGGTATATCCATACCATGGAATATTATTCAGCCATAAAAAGGACTGAAGTACTGATACATGCTACAACATGGATGAATCTTGAAAATATTATGCTAAGTGAAAAAAGCCAGACACAAAAGGCCACACATTACATGGTTCCATTCATATTAAATGTCCAGAATAGGCAAATCCTTAGAGACAGAAAGTAGATTACTAGTTGTTTAGATCTGGGGGCATCATAGTAACATGTATGCTAAACAGGTTTCAACGAACGTCCAGACTAAGATGGACTAGAAAGAAAGGCCTGGCTATCTACTTCTGAAAATTAGCCAATGAAAACCCTATAGATCACAACAGTCAGATCCATAACTGATCATAGGGATGGCACAGGACAGAAGAGGGAGCATTTCATTCCATTGCATATGGGGCTGCCATGAGTGGGGGACTGACCTGAAGGCAGCTAACAATGACAGGGCCGGTGGGAGAGGAGAGTGGGCAGTGACTGCTTAATGGGTATATGGTTTGCTTTTGGGGTGATGCAATGTTCTGGTATTGGATAGAGGTGATGGATGTGCAACATTGTGAATATAATTAATGCCACTGAACCATACACTTTGAATGGGTGAACTGTGTGATATGTGAATTATATCTCAATAAAAATGTTAAAAATTAGATTTGGTTGTACAGCTGGCACTCTAAACCCTCACCTGGCTTCATTCTGCTTCACAGCAGTCATCACCACCAGGCACAGCAGACACAGTGCCTGAGACCCACAATACTTTCAGGAGCCCACGGAAATGTTTTCATTTTAATTTCTTTTAAAGTCATGTCATGGATTGAATTATGTCCCCCAAAAAATGTATCGACTTGGTTAGGCCATAATTCCCAGTATTGTATGGTTGTCCTCCATTTTGTGATTGTAATTTTATGTTGAGAGGATTAGGGTGGGATTTGTAACACCACCCTCACTCAGGTCACCTCCCTGATCCAAGGTAAAGGGAGTTTCCCTAGAGTGTGGCCTGCACCACCTTTTATCTCTCAAGAGATAAAAGGAAAAGGGAAGCAAGCAGAGAGTTGGGGACCTCATACCACCAAGAAAGGAGCACCAGGAGCAGAGCACGTCCTTTGGACCCAGGGTCCCTGCACCTCAGAAGTTCCTTGTCCAGGGGAAGATTGAGGACAAGGAACTTCATCCAGAGCCAACAGAGAGAAAAAGCCTTTCCCTGGACCTGATGCCATGAATTTGGACTTATAACCTACAAGACTGTGAGAAAACAAATTTCTCTTTGTTAAAGCCATCCTATTTGTGATATTTCTGTTATGGCAGCACTAGATGACTGAGACAAGTCAGAAGAAAAAAAAATGAACATATCATGAATCCAGCCTGGTCAATAAAAGTGCTTTTCGGCAACAGTGACCTCATGCCTGGCCCCAGCTCAGTCCCTGGCACACACTGAGGCATAATAAAGAAATGTCAATGCTTGGGGGACACTGAGCTTCTGCTAAGGGAGGTGGTAAACTTCAGGAAAGGTTGATGGCGATGGTTGAACAGCATGATGAATGTAATTAAAGCCACTGAACCGTGCACGTGCAAGTTGTTAAATGGCAAATGTTCTGTTACACCTATATCTACCACAATTAACAAAAAACTAAGAAGGGACCTACATAAGTGGGAAAACATACCTTGCCCATGGATGGGAACACTATGTTAACATAGTAAAAATGTCTATTCTACCAAAAGCCATCTATATTACAATACACTTCTGATCCAAATTCCAACTACATTTTTTAATGTAATAGAGAAACAAATCAACAACTTCATATGGAAGGGAAAGCAGCCCCGGATAAGTAAAGCATTACTGAAAAAGAAGAACAAAGTGGGAGGCCTCACTCTACCTGATTTTAGACCATATTATACAGCCACAGTAGTCAAAACAGGTACTGGTACACAGGCACATAGACCAATGGAACAGAATTGAGAACCCAGATATAAACCCATCCACATACGAGCAGCTGATATTTGACAAAGGCCCAATGTCAGTTAATGGGGGAAAAGATACTCTTTTTAACAGATGGTGCTAGCATACCTGGATATCCATCTGCAAAAAAATGAAACAAGACCCATACCTCACACCATGCACAAAAACGAACTCCAAATGGATCAAAGACCTAAACATAAAGACTAAAACGATAAAGATCATGGAAGAAAAAATAGGGACAACGTTAGGAGCCCTAATACAAGGCATAAACAGAATACAAAACATTACCAAAAACGACGAAGAGAAACCAGATAACTGGGAGCTCCTAAAAATCAAACACCAATGCTCATCTAAAGATTTCACCAAAAGAGTAAAAAGACCACCTACGGACTGGGAAAAAATTTTCGGCTATGACATCTCCGACCAGTGCCTGATCTCTAAAATCTATATGATTCTGTCAAAACTCAACCACAAAAAGACAAACAACCCAAGTAAAAATTTGGCAAAGGATATGAACACGCACTTCACTAAAGAAGACATTCAGGCGGCTAACAGGTACATGAGGAAATGCTCTTGATCATTAGCCATGAGAGAAATGCAAATTAAAACTACAATGAGATTCCATCTCACTCCAACGAGGCTGGCATTAATCCAAAAAACACAAAATAATAAATGTTGGAGAGGCTGTGGAGAGATTGGAACACTTCTACACTGCTGGTGGGAATGTCAAATGGTACAACCACTTTGGAAGTCGATCTGGCATTTCCTTAAAAAGCTAGAAATAGAACTACTATATGACCCAGAAATCCCACTCCTCGGAATATATCCTAGAGAAATAAGAGCCTTTACACGAACAGATACATGCACACCCATGTTTATTGCAGCACTGTTTACAATAGCAAAAAGCTGGAAGCAACCAAGGAGTCCATCAATGGACAAACGGATAAATAAATTATAGTATATTCACACAATGTAATACTACGCATCGATAAGGAACAATGATGAATCTGTGAAACATTTCATAACGTGGAGGAACCTGGAAGGCATTATGCTGAGTGAAATTAGTCAGAGGCAAAAGGTCAAATTTTGTGTAAGACCACTATTATAAGATCTTGAGAAATAGTTTAAACTGAGAAGAACACATTCTTTTGTGGTTACGAGAAGGGGGAGGGAGTGAGGGTGGGAGAGGGTTTATACTGATTAGGTAGTAGATAAGAACTACTTTAGGTGAAGGGAAGGACAACACTCAACACAGGGGAGGTCAGCACAACTGGACAGGACTAAAAGCAAATAAGTTTCCTGAATAAATTGAACACTTCGAAGGTCAGTGGAGCAAGGGCGGGAGTTTGGGGGCTATGGATTCAGGGGACATCTAAGTCAATTGGCAAAATAAAATCTATTAAGAAAACATTCTGCATCTCACTTTGAAGTGTGGCGTCTGGGGTCTTAAATACTAACAAGCGGCCATCGAAGATGCATCAATTGGTCTCAACCCAGCTGGATCAACGGAGAATGAAAAACACCAAGCTCACAAGGTAATTATGAGCCCAAGAGGCAGAAAGGGCCACATGAACTAGAGACTACATCATCCTGAGACCAGAAGAACTAGATGGTGCCCGGCCACAACCGATGACTGCCCTGACAGGGAGCACAACAGAGAACCCCTGAGGGAGCAGGAGAACGGTGGGATGCAGACTCCAAATTCTCATAAAAAGACCAGACTTAATGGTCTGACTAAGACTAGAAGAATCCCGGCGGTCATGGTCCCCAAACCTTCTATTGGCCTAGGACAGGAACCATTTCCGAAGCCAACTCATCAGACAGGGATTGGGCTGGACAATGGGTTGGAGAGAGATGCTGATGAGGAGTGAGCTACTTGCATCAGGTGGACACTTGAGACTATGTTGGCATCTCCTGTCTGGACGGGAGATAGGAGGGTAGAGGGGGTTAGAAACTGGCAAAAAGGCCACGAAAGGAGACACTGGAAGGAGGGATCGGGCTGACTGACTAGGGGGAGGGTAAGTGGGAATATGTAGTAAGGTATAAGAGGCTGACTTGTTTTGTAAACTTTCACTTAAAGCACAATAAAAATTATTTAAGAAAAACCCAAAAAACTAAGAAAACAACTGTAGGTCATTCCTAAATCATCTCTCCTTGTGAGACAGATAGGATTAACTGTGCCGGTGGCTGAACAAAAGAGCCGTTACAACATTACCACCTAGAAGTTGGGTAAACAGGAACCCACCCTGTCAACATGAAATAAGATTGAAAGAACCCTAAGTGTTTTCTAGTCCCCTCCTCCTTTACAGGCTCCGCATACACACAAGATCAAAGCGTGACCACTGTTTAAACTTCCTTAGCCCTCCAAAGATGGCAACATAGTGCCGAAGATCGAGTGCGTTTGTGCTATATCCCATAATAAGTGACACCAAGGGCTGCACAAAGGACTCCATCTTGAATATCAGTGGGTTCCATCTTAGATTCCAGATGCGCGAGCAACCTAATTAACACACACTGCCATTGTGAGAAGTACCCACCCCTTGAAAAAAGCCCACTAAATAGTCTTTATTGTCTCCACCGAACCCATATAAGCCCTAGCCCTGCTTCCGTTTTTGAGTCAGTCTTTTGGAGAGGCTTAGATCCCCAGTGACTCCTTTTGCTTGACTCAAGCAAAATAAACCTTGCTGAAGATAAAGTTTGTCTTTCGCGTGTATTCTTACTCAGGAAAAGACAAGGACCCTTTGTGTCAGATTGGCAACTGGTAACACTTGTTTATTTTTTAGATCTAAAATATGTGTAGAATACCTTTATACCTAGTGGTGCTTTGGGAGATATAAAACATGTATAATTTAGTAAGTGACAATGTTGTTGTCATTTGGTGTCATGGAGTCGATTCTGACTCACAGTGACCCCATGTGACAGAGTAGAACTGCCCCATAGGGTTTCCTAGGCTGTAATCTTCAAACCACCAGCCTTTCAGTTAGTGGCCAAGTGCTTAACCGTTGCACCAACACAGCTCCTTTAAGTGACAATAGAACTTTCAAAAAAAAAAGAAATGTCTCAGGCACAGGGACCCCGTGTCCAAAGGATGCGCTCTGCTCCTGGTGCTGCTTTCTTGGTGGTATGAGGTCCCCAAATTTCTGCTTGCTTCCCTTTCCTTTTATCTCTTGAGAGATAAAAGGTGGCGCAGGCCACACCCCAGGGATGGGGGAGGTGACCTGAGTAAGAGAGGTGTTACAATCCCACCCTAAGCCTCTCAACATAAAATTACAATCACAAAATGGAGGACAACCACACAATACTGGTAATCATGGCCCAGCCCAACTGATACACACATTTTCGGGGGGACATAATTCAATCCATTGATAGAACATGCAATCAAGATGCATTGATAATTACTGGCGATTGGAATGCAAAAGTTGGAAACAAAGAAGGATCAGTAGTGGGAAAATATGGCCTTGGTGACAGAAACAATGCCAGAGATCGAATGATAGAATTTTGCAAGACCAACCAATGACTTCTTCATTGCAAATACCTTCTTTCACCAACTTAAATGGCAACTATACACATGGACCTCGCCAGATGGAACACACAGAAATCAAATTGACTACATCTGTGGAAACAGACGATGGAAAAGCTCAATATCATTAGTCAGAACAAGGCCAGGGGCCAACTGTGGAACAGACCATCAATTGCTCATATGCAAGTTCAGGGTGAAGCTGAAGAAAATCAGAACAAGTCCATGAGAGCCAAAATATGACCTTGAGTACATCCCACCTGAATTTAGAGACCATCTGAAGAACAGATTTGACGCACTGAACACTGGTGACCGAGGACCAGACAAGTTGTGGAATGACATCGAGGACATCATACAAGAAGCAAGCAAGAGGTTATTGAAAAGACAGGAAAGAAAGAAAAGACCAAGATGGATGTCAGCGGAGACTCTGAAACTTGCTCTTGAGCGTCGAGCAGCTAAAGCAAAAGGAAGAATTGATGAAGTAAAAGAACTGAACAGAAGATTTCAAAGGATGGCTCAAGAAGACAAAGTAAAGTATTATAATGACATATGCAAAGAGCTGGAGATGAAAAACCAAAAGGGAAGAACACGCTCGGCGTTTCTCAAGCTGAAGGAACTGAAGAAAAAATTCAAGCCTCGAGTTGCAATGATGAACAATTCTATGGGGAAAATATTAAACGATACAGGAAGCATCAAAAGAAGATGGAAGGAATACACAGAGTCATTACACCCAAAAGAATTAGTCGACGTTCAACCATTTCAAGAGGTGGCATATGATCAGGAACCGGTGGTACTGAAGGAAGAAGTCCAAGCTGCTCTGAAGGCATTGGCGAAAAACAAGGCTCCAGGAATTGATGGAATATCAATTGAGATGTTTCAACAAACAGATGCAGCGCTGGAGGTGCTCACTCATCTATGCCAAGAAATATGGAAGACAGCTTCCTTGCCAACTGACTGGAAAAGAGACCCATATTTATGCCTATTCCCAAGAAAGGTAATCCAACTGAATGTGGAAATTATAGAACAATATCATTAATATCACACGCAAGCAAAATTCTGCTGAAGATCATTCAGAAACGGCTGCAGCAGTATATCGACAGGGAACTGCCAGAAATTCAGGTCGGTTTCAGAAGAGGACGTGGAACCAGGGATATCATTGCTGATGTCACATGGATCCTGGCTGAAAGCAGAGAATACCAGAAGGATGTTTACCTGTGCTTTATGGACTATGCAAAGGCATTCGACTGTGTGGATCATAACAAATTATGGATAACATTGCAAAGAATGGGAATTCCAGAACACTTAAACATGCTCATGAGGAACCTTTACGTAGACCAAGAAGCAGTTGTTCAGACAGAACAAGGGGATACTGATTGGTTTAAAGTCAGGAGAGGTGTGCATCAGGGTTGTATTCTTTCACCATACCTATTCGATCTGTATGCTGAGCAGATAATACGAGAAGCTGGACTATATCAAGAAGACCAGGGCATCAGAATTGGAGGAAGACTCATTAACAACCTGCGTTATGGAGGTAACACAACCTTGCTTGATGAAAGTGAAGCGGACTTGAAGCACTTACTCATGAAGATCAAAGACCACAACCTTCAGTATGGATTGCACCTCAACATAAAGAAAACAAAAATCCTCACAACTGGACCAATGAGTAACATCATGATAAATGGAGAAAAGATTGAAATTGTCAAGGATTTCGTTTTACTTGGATCCACAATCAACAGCCATGGAAGCAGCAGCCAAGAAATAAAAAGACGCATTGCATTGGGTAAATCTGCTGCAAAGGACCTCTTTAAAGTGTTGAAGAGCAAAGATGTCACCTTGAAGACTAAGGTGCACCTGACCCAAGCCATGGTGTTTTCAATCGCATGATATGCATGTGAAAGCTGGATAATGAATAAGGAAGACTGAAGAAGAATTGATGCCTTTGAACTGTGGTGTCGGCAAAGAATACTGAATATACACCATGGACCGCCAAAAGAACGAACAAATCTGTCTTAGAAGAAGTACAACCAGAATGCTCCTTAGAGGCAAGGATGGCGAGACTGCGTCTTACATACTTTGGACATGTTGTCAGGAGGGATCAGTCCCTGGAGAAGGACATCATGCTTGGCAAAATACAGGGTCAGCGCAAAAGAGGAAGACCCTCAACGAGGTGGATTGACACAGTGGCTGCAACAATGAGCTCAAGCATAACAACGACTTTAAAGATGGCTCAGGATCGGGTAGTGTTTCGTTCTGTTGTGCATAGGGTCACTCTGAGTCGGAACTGACTCAACAGCACCTAACAACAACAACAACAATTCAATCCATGACATCATCTATCTTATAAGACCTTACTAGCCAGAACATATAAAGAGCCCCTACAACTGAACAGCAAAAAGACAAATAACCTGATTAAAAAATGGGCAAAGGACTTGAATAGGTATTTCTCCAAAAATATGCACATGGACAAAAAGCACATGAAAAGATGTTCAACCTCATTAGTCATTAAGGAAATGCAAATGAAAACCACAATGAGATACCATATCACACTCAGTAGGATCGCTCTATCAGAAAAATAAAAAATAACAAATGTTTTTAAGGATTCGGAGAAATTGTAACTCTCATCCATTGCTGGTGGGAATGTAAAATGGTGCAGCCACTGTGGAAAACAGCTGTGCAGTTCCTCAAAAAATTAAACATAAAATTAACATACGACCCAGCAATTCTACTCCTAAGTATTTACCCAAAAGAATTGAAAGCAGGGACTCAAACAGTTGCTTGTACAGCAATGTTCACAGCAGCACAATTCACAATAGCCAAAAGGTGTAAACAACTCAAGCATCCATCAACGGATGAATGGATAAACAAAATGTGGTCTATCCACACAATGAAGTATTATTCAGTCCTTAAGACAAATGAAGTTCTGGTACATGCTACAACATGGATGAACCTTGAAAACATCATGCCAAATGAAATAAGCCAGACATAAGAGGGCAAATATCAGATGATCCCACTTATATGAAATGTCTAGATTAGGCAAATGCATAGAGACCAAAGGTTATGACTGGTTACCAGGGGGCAGGTGGGAGGAGGAAATGAAGAATTATTGCTTAATGGGTACTGAATTTCTGTGTGGGGTAATGAAAAATTTTAGGAAACAGATAATGGTGATAGTTCCACAACACGGTGAATGTCATTAATGTTACTGAATCGCACACTTAAAATATGGTTAAAATGGCAAACATTTTGTTATATATGTTCTTGTTGTTCGATGCCATTGAGTCAATTCCAACTCATAGTGACCCTATATACAACAGAACGAAACACGGCCCAGTCCTGCACCATCCTCACAATCGTTGTTATGCTCGAGCCCATTGTTGCAGCCAGTGTCAATCCATCTCGTTGAGGGTCTTCTTTTTCGCTAACCCTCTACTTTACTAAGCATGATGTCCTTTTCCAGGGATTGACCCCTCCTGACAACATATCCAAAGTATGTGAGATGTAGTCTCACCATTCTTGCTTCCAAGGAGCATTCTGGTCGCACTTCTTCCAAGATTTGTCCTTTCTTTTGGCAGTCCATAGTATATTCAGTATTCTTCTCCAACATCACAGTTCAAAAGTATGAATTCTTCTTTGGTCTTCGTTATTCATCGTCCAGCTTTCGCATGCATATGAGGCAACTGAAAACACCATGGCTTGGGTCAGGCACACCTTAGTCCTCAAGGTGGTATCCTTGCTTTTCAACACTTTAAAGAGGTCCTTTGCAGCAGATTTGCCCAATGCAATGCGTCTTTTGATTTCCTGGCTGCTGCTTCCATGGGTGTTGATTGTAGATCCAAGTAAAATGAAACCCTTGACTTCAATCTTTTCTCCATTTATGATGATGTTGCTTATTGGGCCAGTTGTGAGGATTTTTGTTTTCTATATGTTCAGGTGTAGTCCATACTGAAGGCTGTGGTCTTCAAGTTCTCTTCACTTTCAGCAAGCAGGGTTGTGTTATCTGCATATGGCAGGTTGTTAATGGGTCAATCCTAATGCCACATTCTTCTTCCTATGGTCCAGCTTCTTGGATTATTTGCTTAACGTACAGGTTGAATAGGTATAGTGAAAGGATATAACCCTGACGCACACCTTTCCTGACTTTAAGCCATGCAGTATCCCCTTGTTCTGTTCCAACGGCTGCCTCTTGATCTATGTAGAGTTTCCTCATGAGCACAATTAAGTGTTCTGGAGTTCCCATTCTTCTCAAAGTTATCCATAATTTGTTATGATCCACACAGTCGAATGCCTTTGCATAGTCAATAATACATAGGTAAGCATCTTTCTGGTATTCTCTGCTTTCAGCCAGGATCCATCTGACATCAGTAATGATATCCCTGGTTCCATCCTCTTCTGAATACGGCTGGAATTTCTGGCAGTTCCCTGTGAATATACTGCTGCAGTATATACATATACTGTATCACAATAAAAAAAAGGAAAGGCACTGCCTTCTCCGTGTAACCTGTGGCTACTCAACCCACCAGTGCTGAAACTGAAGCCTCTACGGAGACTCCCCCTCCCCTCCGCCGCAGTTCCCCACCCCTGTCACAGCCCACCAAGCCACAGCTTCTAGCTGCATTTTGGCCCAACCACGCTGTGGCCATAATCAGTTTGAATTGCTGCCAGAATCCTGCCCATGTGCAAACCAAGATTTCGGCAAGTGTGCAGGACCTGAAGAGCTGTGTCCTCAGTCTTTCCTTGGACCTGAACATCACCAACATGATTCAACATCTGGACCTCCAAATGTGGACATGGGAGGGCTAAGGACGGAGAGTTCCCAGCACCAAACCTAACCTCCAGACACCACTGGAAATAAAAAGCTCCCCAACTCCCTCAGACAGCGAGCACGTGGCCCTATGGTCACTAGACCCCACGTTGCTCCTTGTCTGAGCAGACAATAAATTTCCACTTTCTGTTTCCTTTACAACTGGTGGCGTGGCATCTGACTTATTTTGATTGGCTAATAGGACAGGACAAGAAACCTCCTTCAGTTACAAACCCCAGGCATTGGGAGACCCTAAAGCTCAGGCTCCATCAGACTGGGGAAGTCAGAGACCGAGATAAGGAACTCTTCAGCATCCCTGTGCCAGCAATCCAGCCTGGGGGATCCACAGGAGTTGTGAGGTCCAGTGTTGGACACCGTTTTTAGCTGATGTTTACTGAAGTCTAACTGCATGTCTTTTGGGGGACACATTTCAGCCTGTAACAGTCCCCATTCACTTGGCAGACATTTGTATTTTATACAATAAGTGTTTATTCAATTCCTGCTCTGAGCCAACAGCAGGCAGGGGACACCAGTGAATACGCCCTCAGAGGCGTTCAGAGTCGTCGGGAAGACAGACACGTCCCCATCACGTGGGGGACTGCCCGAGGAGGAAGGCAGAGGAGGGTCAGGGCTGGGCTGAGCATGACCCCAGCCCATCGGAGCCGAGGTCCGGGTGACAACCCGACATGAGAGGGCATTTGGTAGACATTGAATTTAGCATTGATTCATTTCAATTCTGCAGGCTTCTGTTCATAGTCTACAATTACTGCGTTTATTTTCTTTCCCACGCTTGGCCCTTGAGAAGTCTGAGTCCAGGACCCCCTGCCTGGCAGAAGGCCTCAGCAGGGGTTCTGAGTCTGAGCAGACCCTAGCCCCTTTGCTTTCACTATGCAGCAGGCTCACATAGTCAAAGAGTGTACAGGACCCTCCCTGTGTCAAAACCAGCTCGTCGAGGTTAGATTTGCCCAAGTAAGCAAGGGCCTCAGCCGCCTGGCTCACGTCCCCACAGCTGGCCTGCCCAGCACTGCTACCCACGAATGAGGCCTGAGCATCTCTCTGCTGAACACACATATGGTCAGCAGAGGATTCAGTTACAGCCCTCCTGACAGGTGGCAGGAGAGAGACACTTGAGCCTACCAGCTGGGGCGGGCAGAGACTGGTGCGCACTTCTGCTGGCTGCCTCCTTTGAGACGCCCATCTTGCCTCAGCATGTGGAGGTGGGTGGCTGGAGTTAGACAGCCCTGGGTCCCTACCCGGAAACTCTGGTGGCCTAGTGGTTAAAGTGCTACGGCTGCTAACCAAAGGGTTGGCAGTTCAAATTCACCAGGCGCTCCTTGGAAATTCTGTGGTGCAGTTCTACCCTGTCCTATAAAATCCCTATGAGTCGGAATTGACTCAACAGCACTGGGTTTGATTTTTTTGGGTTTGGGTCCCTACCCAGGCTGGCCCACCTCCAGGCTGGGTGACCTTGAGCATGTCACTTCCTATCTCTTGGCCTCAGGCTTATCATCTGTAGAGTGGAGTCACCCCAGAACCTCCCAATTAGTGCTCAGTGGTGCTTGTTTCCTTCCTTCCTGCATCAAGACTGCTGAAGTCAGGAGTCATCAGCTCCCTGGCAGTTCATCCTTGAATCTCCAGTGCTTTGCAAAATGCCTAGTACACAACTGACACTCAATAGATGCCTATATGATGAATGAATGAATGACAGCATAGCATAGCTGTTAAGAGCACAGATTTTAGAGCCTGGGTTCAAATCCCCACTCTGAATCATACTAGCTGTGTGACCTTGAACAAGTCACTAACCTCTCTGATCTTCAATTCATTTATGGGTAAAAGGAGAATAATTAAAGTGCCTGCCTTACTGAGTTGCCAGGGGAAATAAAAGAGTTAATTTTTGTGAAGCTTTTACAACAGTACCTGGCATATGGTTGAGTTCTATATAAACATTTGTTAAATAAAATTAAATTTCCAAAAAGAAGTTCTATAAAGAAAAGCTATTTCTGCTAATCAATTCACTTGACAGCTGCTCTCTCCCCTCCCCCTCCCCCCTTTCCGGTTGTTCCTCATCCAAATTCAGAGGGAGCTGGAACACTGTTTACCCCAAACCTTCAGTCGTGAGCAGGGAAGGAATATCCAAACTGCACCAACGCATTCTAGTGCAATACTTTGCCTTCCCTTTTCTATTCCACAGGCAGGATTCAGGGCACTGTCCCTCGGTGACAGGGCATCAAGGACGCCTCTCCCCCACCACACTCCTCAGGAGTCTCACTGATCAACCCCCTGCAAGCCTGGAGGACCCTGGAACAGGCAAGGGTATCAAGCAAATCACCTCCCCAATTCTTTTGTTTTTTCAATTGAGATATAATTCACATAAGATGAAATTCACCCTTTTGAGGTATAGATTCAGTGGTTTTCAGAATACTTACAAGGTTGTGCAACCATCACCACTATGTAATTCCAGAACATTTTCTTCACTCCAAAACTTGTAGCCTGTCATGGACTGAATTGTGTCCCCCCAAAATATGTGTCAACTTGGTTAGGCCATGACTCCCAGTATTGTGTGGTTGTCCTCCATTTTGTGATTGTAATTTTATGTTAAAGAGGATTAGGGTGGGATTGTAACACCACCCTTACCCAGGTCACATCCTTGATCCAATGTAAAAGGAGTTTCCCTGGGGTATGGCCCTCACCACCTTTTATCTCAAGAGATAAAAAGGAAAGAGAAGCAAGCAGAGAGAGGGTACCTCATACCACCAACAAAGCACTGCTGGGAGCAGAGCTCATCCTTTGGACCCGGGGTCCCTGCACGGAGAAGTTCCTAGCAGGGGGAAGATTGATGAGAAGGCTGACAGAGAGAGAAAGCCTTCTCCTGGAGCTGATGCCCTGAACTTGGACTTTTAGCCTACTTTACTATAAGGAAGTAAACTTTGTTAAAGCCATCTGCTTGCGGTATTTCAGTTATAGCAGCACTAGATGACTAAGACATAAAAAAAAAAAAAAAAGACATAGCCTTTAGCAATTATTCCCCACTTACCTCCATCCTCTCCCCATCCTAGACAACTCTAATCTACTTTCTGTCTCTATGGATTTGCCTGTTCTAGACATTGCACATAAAGGGAGTCAGACAATATGTGTCCTTTTGTATCTGGCTTCTTTCACTTAGCATCATGTTCCTGAGGTCCATCCAAGTTCTAGCATGAATCAGGACCTCATTCCTTTTCATGGGTGGACAGTGGTGAGTAGTATGGACCCCCTACCTCTTGCCAGGGGCACTCAACCAGAGCTTTTTTTTTTAATTAAATTTTATTGTGTTTTCGGTGGAGGTTTACACAGACATTTAGGTTGCCATTCAACAATTTCTACACAAGTTGTTCAGTGACATTTGATTTAGAAAATAATATTGGAATCATTATTCCCTGACCTTGAGCATAGAGAATGTGACCCAGCTGGAGCTGAGCTCACAAAGACTCACAAGGACACATCAACTGAGCCCTGAGGTGAAAGACAATAGCTAGGATAATCTTGGAAAGTATCTTTTAGGGAAGAAAAATATCTTTTAGGGAACCTTTCCCATAAGCCAATCAAACAGAACACACATGACTTTCCACTCTTATCTTTTCTATTAGCATTTAGTGAATAGAAAATTTGCTGGACCGGTGAAGACCCTCCTGACTGTCCTTACTGAAACCAGTACAAACAATTTTTAAGAAAGACAATTCAAAATGTAGGGTCACAGTTTCTAGCCAATCTGTGAAAAGGGGAAGCTTATTTTGTCAATTCTGTAATATGCTGTAGGGTAGAAAACTTCAGCTAGGTCACATTCTCTACGCTTAAAGACAGGGAATAATGATTCTAATATTTCCTAAATCAAATATTCCTTGGATTCAGGCAGACATTAGCTCTGGTAGCATGCTTGTCCGCTTCCCACTTTTGCCTTTTTGGATATATGCCAAATAAAACTTTCTTTTTGCTCTGCTAAACTCTGCGATGTTTTTTCCCTATAACATATTGGTTACATTCTTCACAATGCATGAATGTTCTCATTATTTCCATTCTGGTTGTCCTGTTTCCATGGATCTAGTTTCCCTGCCCCCTTGAATTCTCATTTTTGTTTTAAAGTAATTGTTGACCTTTGGTCTCATATAGGTGATTTTTTCAAGGAGTACAGTTCTTATGAGCGATATTATTTTTGAGACAATCTTTTATTTAGCTACAAGGTGACCTCAGGGGCTAGTTTCAGTCCAAGATCTGAAGATAGCTCAGGGCAATAATCTCAGGAGTCCTCCAGTCTCAACCAGTCCAGTTTCAAACTGAAAACCAAACCCACTGCCCTAAAGCCGATTCTGACTCATAGCGACCCTATAGGACAGAATAGAATTGCCCCATAGGGCTACCAACGTTGTAAATTTTTACACGAAGCAGAATGCTTCTCCCTTGGATTGGCTGGTGGATTTGAACCATGGACCTTTCAGTTAGCAGCTGAGCATTTTAATCACTGTGCCACCATGGCTCCCCAGTCCAGTTAGGTCTTTTTTGTTTTTTGAATTTGAGGTTCAGTTCTACATTTTTCTCCCATTCTATCATGGTCCATGTATTGTGGCCCTGATTAGCATGTCAACCAGAGCTTTTCTGCCGAATGACCACACACCTGATGGCATTGTGTCATCCCAGCTGACAAAGGGGAGGGGACATATTAGAACGAGGACGACATTATTCCAGCAGCTCCCGAAGATGGCCGATGCAGCAACTCTGTACACACAGGTATACCCGTGTGGCCTTCCTGCTGAAAAGCCCACTGCTGCTCTAACCAAAGAGCATTGTGGTTCACTGGTAGAATTCTCACTTTCCATGAGGAACACTGGAGCCCTGGTGGTAGAGTGGTTAAACAGCTCAGCTGTTAACCAACAGGTCAGCAGTTCAAATCCACCAGCCACTCCTTGGAAGCCCTATGGGGCAGTTCTACTCTGTCCTATAGGGGCGCTACGAGTCGCAATCGACTTGACAGCAACAGGTTCAGTTTGGTTTTTGGATAAGGGACACCCAAGTTCAATTTCCGGCCAATGCTAAGTTCTGGAAGGTGCTTATTTGGCAGGTGGAATGAATGCCCCAGTAGTTCCCCCTCTATAAGGTCACTGTGAGTCGAACTGACTCCAGGGCAACAGGTTTGGTTTTGTTTTTTTTTTTTTGAGATCCCTCTCTGCTGTCATAATGAGCAGCAGTGCAGCTGCAGCACCTGGGAAAATGGTGGCATTGGCCAATGAATAATCGTGAACAAGGTAGCAAGAACAGTTTTACCTGTTCTTAACAAGTTCCTGGACCTGTAGCTGCAGCCTGGAAAAGGTAGAGGGGGCCTAGTTTTCATTCATTCCTGGCTCTTCCCCCAAGCGAGGCAGGCTCCTTGCACGGATGGGACGTTCCCTTGTGCTGGCTGCCATGTCTCCCCATGTGAAGACACACCATCTGCACGCCCAGCCCCTCGGCGCTGGGAGAATGTGCCAGCTGGTGCCCACTGCCCATCCCCAGCGTCGGCACACACAGCCTGCTGTTGAGTCTCACCCATTTGTCAGAGTGGGGGAGGAATTTCTCCTGCTCTGAACATACGCTGCGCACAGGCACTTCAGGATCAGGTGGTGCCCCTGATGGTTTGGGGGAGATGCTGGGGCAGCAAGGCTACTCCAGATGTCTTGACATTTAGGTGGTATGTCAAGATCTGGGTCAGAGGGGAAGAGCTATTCTAGATTCTCCAAGTGTCTCAGGAATGCTTCCAGCCACCCACCCCCGCCCCCATCCTCTCTCGCCCAGATAACTGCCTGGATAACTGCAGAAGCTTCCGGACTGTTCTCCCAGCCTCCTTCAATCCACAGGCAGCCAGGGGATCCTCCTGCACCCCAAATCCCATCATATCATGCCCTGCTTAAAACCTTCAAAGGTCCCCAAAGTTCTTGACATCACCAGCCACTTTCTAACTAAGCCACTTTGATTTCTTGGGAGAGACAAGCTCTGTTCCCATGGGCCTTTGCATGTGCTGCTCCATCTCACCCTCCCTCCCTCAGCAACTTGCAGCCTGGTAGACTCAAATGACACTCCAGGTCCACCTCCCACCCCTTCTCTGTGTTCCTACAATGCCCAGTTCTTGCCCCATGGTACCCCACATGCTCCTATATGTGCATGCATGGCCTAGGACCACAGTAACAAAGTGCTGGGAACTGGCCAGCTTGGAACAACAGAAATGCATGCTTACAGTTCTGGAGGCTAGAGTCCAAATTCAGGGTGTCATTGGGTCCAGGCTCCCTTTGGAGGTTCCAGGGGAGAATCCTTCCTTGTCTCTTCAGCTTCTGGTAGCCCTGAGCATTTCTTGGCTTGTAGATACACCCCCTCAATCTCTGCGTTTGATTTCACATGGCATCTTCCCTCAGTTTTTGTGTGTCTGTTCTCATAACGACATTACTCATATTGGATTAGGGGACCATACTCTAGTATGAACTAATATGAACTTAACCAATTATATCTGCAAAGACCCTATTTCCAAATAAGGTCACGTTTACAGTATCAGGGGTTAGGACTTCAGTGCATCTTTTTTGGGGAACACAAGTCAACCCATAACAGCATGGTATTTGCCTGGCTGCTTCTCTCTCTCTCCCTTCCTTTTCCCCCTCTCTCTCACACACACACGCGCGCGCACACACACACGTACACTAGACTGGAAGCTGTATGTGGGCAGCAGTCAGGGACCACAACAGGGGAGCCAGCTGAACAAGACAGACCTAGTCCCTTCCTCCATGGAGCTGGCCTTGATGGAAAAGACTCAGGTAAACGAGTAAGCAGGCAAATCAACAGAATAATGATGCATTTCAAAAAGTGCTACGACCAAATATTTTGTAGCCCCTGCACCTAGCACAGAAGCTCTGGTGACACGGTGGTTAAGGCGCTTGGCTGCTAACTGAAAGGTCAGTGGTTTAAACTTGCTAGCCGCTTGGGAGAAAGATGTGGCGATCTGCTTCCATAAAGATTTACAGCCTTGGAAGCTCTCTGGGGGGCAGTTCTACTCTGTCCTACGGGGTCCTTATGAGTCGAAATCAACTCAACAGCAACAGGTTGTACAGTACTTGGGAACACGGCGAGAACTCAATAGATATTTGTGGAATGCATACATGAATGAATGAATGGAGTCCTCAAATATATTTCAGGGTCCTCTGAGATCAGAAGAGCACTGCCCTGGGCAGCAGATCACCTCCTTTCTCCCAGCTGGAATCAGAGCAACTTCAGGGCCCTCCCTGTAAGTGATCTATCTGGTGGAAGACGTTGTTTCCTTTAAGCTGTTAGCAACCGGATCAGATGACAGGCCCCAGGGAACTAATTTAAACTCATTTAAATAAGGCCCCTGCCGCTTTACTAAGGCTACATCCAAAACAAGGATTTCAACGGCAGTTTTTTTGCTCCTTATTAAACATCCTTTTGCTAAATGACCAGCTGTTTATCAATACAACAAAGCAAGGCCTTTAAATATTTCAACATATAATTGCTAATGACAGCCCTCACCTCCTTACCCTTCCTCAGCAAGAAAAGAAATTCTACTCCCTGCCATCTTCCTTCTTTAGGACAGCAGAGCCAGAGGTGGTGTGGAGGACAGGGATCCCTGGGGAGTGGCTGGACAAGAGGTTGCCATGCCATTCCTGAAGCTGGGACATCAGAGCCAGAATACGAGTGCCATGGCTTTGAGCTTAGGCTGTGGGGTCAGAGGCCCTGAGTTCAAATCCCAGCTCTGCCATTTACTACGCTCTGGGACAGATTCCTGAACCTTCCTAAGCCTCAGTTTCCTTGTCTGCCAGAGATAAGGCTGCTACAATAGTTCCTAGGTCTGAGATAATGGCAAGGGGTGGGAGCAGCAAATGTGCCTCTTGTGCAGCCACCTGTCAGTGGTGGCTTGCCTGTTGCTATGATGCTGAACAGGTTTCAGCAGAGCTTCCAGACTAAGACAGACTAGGAATAAAGGCCAGGCAATCTACTTCTGAAAATCAGCCAGTGAAAACCCTATGAATCACAATGGTCCAACTGGCAAACAATCATGGGGATGGCACAGGACCAGGCAGTGTTTTATTCCGGTGTGCATGAGGTCCCTATGAGTCAGGGGCCAGCTCAACAACAGCTAACAACAACAGAGAGCATTCAATAAACACCAGGCTCTGTAGACACTGTCTGCCTCCAGGAGGTCACGGTCCGTGGGCTTCAGCTGTGCTTCCCTTTGTGCGAACCTGGAAGAGTGCGGGTGATCTGGAAACAGTCCTATTGGTAACCGTCCTCATGAAACCCCTCCCTTCGCCCTGAGGCCTTCAAACCCTCAAGCTAGCTCTGAGAAAGGACAGCGGCCTGGGTGTAGGTCCCAGCCTGCTGCATGTTTGCTTTGTGGTGTTGGGTAATCCACTCCTCCTGTCTGTGCCTCAGTTTTCTCACCTGTAGAACGGGGCCACTCACAGAACCTAACTCATAGGGTAGTTATGAAAAGCCTATTAGTTAATTTTGGAATGGGTTCAGAACAGTGCTGGGGGTCTCATCAGTGCTGCGTGCATGATTGTTAAATAAGAAAATTTACAATGTAATCTGCTTATATCTATTGAATCATCACCACGACTCACAGCAGGGATTTCTTTGGAAGGGATACTTGATTCAACGTTATAGAAATTTATCACACGGCTACTGGTGATGGAGTTTAGAAACGGGAGAGGGAGAGAAGGGACAATGAGCATTAGGCTTCAAATTTAAAAATACTAAAACTAGGCATCCATTGCTAAGCATATGCCCAAGACAAATGAAAACACAAGTCCACACAAAAACTTGAACACAAATATTCACAGCAGCAGTACTAATAATAGCCAAAAGGTGGAAACAATCCAAATATCCCCTCATCCATGAATGAATGGATAAACACAATGTGGTACAGGCATACAATGGAATATTACTCAGCCATAAAAATGAATGAAGTCCTGATGCATGCAACAGTGTGGATGAACCCTGAAACCATTATGCTGAGTGAAAGAAGCCAATCATGTGTGTGTGACCTGGGTTCGATTCCCAGCCAGTTCACCTCATGCACAGCCACAACCTGTCTGTCCATGGAGGCTTTCTTGTTGCTGTGATGCTGAGCAGGTTTCAGCAGAGCTTCTAGACTGAGAGAGACTAGAAAGAAAGGCCTGGCAACCTACTTCCAAAAATCAGCCAGTGAAAACCCTATGGATCACAACAGTCCAATCCACAACTACTTATGGGGATGGCACAGGGCTGAGCAGCATTCAGTTCTGTTGTGCATGAAGCTGCCATGAGTCGGGCTGACTGGATGGCAGCCAACTTCCCAAATGGGTGGTAGGTAAGAGCCAGACCCACAAGGCTGGGTTTCTGCTCCTGGATGATTCCTTAATTCCTCTGAGCCAATGAAAGGTGAGAATTTTACCACTGAACCACAAAAACCTTCATATAATCTAGAATAGAGACAATGAGATGACCAGAGAGTGGCCTTCAGAACCAAATCAATCTGATCCCACAGTCCAAGATCTGTCCTTTGTATCCTACACATATGGACCTCCACACAGCCCCACAACCACCTCAGGGGATCCACAACAGTCACAGGAACCAAGGACCTGCTCCAACCTTGGGTACTGCAGCTGCCTCCATTGTTCTCATTGTTTATAAGGATAATACAAGCACATTGTCTGGCACCCAATAATATAAAAAAAAATAATATAGACTGCTATTTTTATCAAGAAAGAAGAAAGTAAAAATCTCCTGGAATTCCATCACTGGCGGCAGGATTCATGTCAGGTCACTTGGCCCAAGGAGAGAGACACCCATTCATGAGATTAGAGAGATTTTTTAAGTAAAAGGGAAAAAAAAATTATTTAAAAAAATTTTTAACCTGGGTCTAGAAAAGTTGCCTCAAAGTACTATTTTACAACCAATTCCATGAACCTAATTTCAGCTGTTTTGTTGTCACTGGTGGAGTTTTGAAGAAGCAAGGTCACTTTGATGTTAAAACAGAAAAACCAAGAGGCGAGCTCATCTGGCCACTGGGATGCAGAGAAAATAGCTTAGTTCATTCGCAACTTCCCTGGCAGCGGCTCCACACTGAGGACAAGCGTTTAGCTGAGAAACAATGAGGAACATTAAGTGCAGAAAACTCCTGTTGTGCTTCTACAGTGCACAACTGATGCTGAGTTATGCAGCTACGGGGCGGGGGGGGGAAGGTGCAGGGACGGGACAATGCTGGCAAAGTGGCTTTGTCAGCCCTGCTGCTGTGGTTTGGGGTCATTTCACTGACAAGAACTGTAAGGAAGATAAGAGAATTTGATTGTGGCAGTTCCATTGAAAAATACAAATAAATTAGCAGAGATGCAGATAATACATACTTGAAAACCTTGTTTCCTCACTGCAGCCACAAGCTTCTATACAGGTAGTCCCTGACTTACGACTTACGACGAGGTTCCATTCCAAGGACTCCGCTGTATTCTGACTTTTAGTTTTCATTATTATTGACTTTTTTTTTATCAATATCTTTTAAATTCGATCTTTGTCTTTGGGGGTTGGAGACATTACATATAAACTTATAAATATATTTTAACATTGTATGTAGCACATATTACTAATGACAAGATGTAAAAAAAAAAAAAGAGACGGTCTTAAGTGTGGTTCATCTTAACTCGAGTTGGTTCCTATGGACCTTGAAGCTTACGAAGTATGTGTAACATATTCTGATCAAGGAAAGAGAGTACGTTAGTAGTCCTATTAATACAGTCCTAAGAGCCCCATTAGCTGGCAAGTTTTATTTTACAGTGCAAAGATTATCAGTATTTTTGAGAACCTTAAACATACTAAATTCTGTTTACATTTATCAAGTCCATGCAGTAGTTAGTTTTCCATTCTGTGGTCACGTGGATTTATTTCTCTGCTTCTTGACAGAGAACCATGAACTCCTGGGTTGTCTGTTCCCGAGGATGGGGATGTATCCCTCTTCTATTGAATGAATGAATCCTAGGGCCTTAGAATGTGTAAGCTCCCAAGAACTTTAAACAGAGGACAATTATTTATATTTAGCTACTGTACTGTACTGTAGTGGCTTGTGTGTTGCCTTGATGCTGGAAGCTATGCCACTGGTATTTCAAATACCAGCAGGGTCACCCATGGTGGACATGTTTCAGCAGAGCGTCCAGACTAAGATGGACTAGGAAGAAAGGCCTGGCGACCTACTTCTGAAAATTCTCCAGTGAAAACCCTACGGGTCACAACAGAATACTGTATGATATTGAAACAGGCTGCTCAGCCATATCTTGAACAGTACCTGAGCCAATTTTTTTTCCTTCTTCTTTCTCTCCTTTCTCTCCTCTAGCCCATCCCTGCCTCCAAGTAAGATCCTGATGTTAGCTACCCAAATGGTTAAGTGTTAACCAATGTTTCCTCTAAGACTGTGGAAAACAAGTGATATTGATCTAAGCCTGTCAAATAAGATGAAGGATGGAGCCAGCTACCCCCTGAGCTGATGGGATAATGGCAGGAAAAGATCAACATGTTTGCGATACGACCACCAAAACCAAACAGAAGAAAGAGAGCGCACATTCCACAAGTCCCTAAAACTTACGGCCCGGCCCCTTTTCCCTTAAAAACCCGAACCCATTGGTAGTCTGGTGAGACAGACGACTTTAAGAGGAGATCATTCCCCTCTGTCTCCACATACCAGTATATCTAATAAAGCTCTTGTTACCCACCTCACCCCGTTCTCAAGAATTGGCTATTTGCGGCAGGCGGCTCCAACTCACGAAATTGCGGTAACGATATAATGCTGGAACATGAGCCCCGTAGGTTGGAAGGCATTCAATGATCAATGTTCATGAAGATGGCACAGGATCAGACAATTTTTTGTTCTGTTGTACCTGGGGTCTCCATGAGTCAGAGCTGACTTGTAGGCAACTGACAAAAACAACAACGATTTATTGTCTGTTTACTATGGACCACGCCCTGGGCTGGGCACCATACACACAAACACCCACACACACAATCATCTTATTCCTCATGACAACCCTATGCAGTTCATGTAACCATCCCCATTTCACAGATGAAGAAACTGAGGCTCAGAGAAGCTCAGCAACTTCCCAAAGATACAGCCAGAGTGTGGCAGAGCAGTGGCTGCGACCCAAAGCTTCTGACTCTACCTCGACTGTCTCTTCCTCACCTCCTGGCACTCCTGGCGCTCCATTGCCTTTATAAATGAAGAAAACTCAAACAGCCACAGGCAACAGCAACAGTTATAAAGCAGCTCAAATTCAGTCAACACTTGACCTGTGCCGACCCCTGCACTGGGAGCTTTACATATATTGACTCATTGAATCCATAGCATAACCCCAGATTTGGAAACCACTGTGATGCCCATTTTACAGTGGAGAGAGTAGAGGCTCAGAGAAGTTAAAGAACTTACCCAAGGTCACCCAGCTAGTCCATTTTGGAGCTCGGAATGACCCCAGGCAGAATGGCTGCACCATCTGTACCTGTAACCACAATGCTTCCTGCCTCTCTGCTACCTGGAAGAATCTACAGGTGACTGGGCAGGACACACACACACACCAACTGACATCAAAGTTCTTGGACAGGAGGCCGGGGCTAAACAGCCTGGGGAGGGATTCTAGTGTTTCTAACACTTTGAATACAATCATTTATAAGACTGTGTGGTTCGATAGGAGTCCCGTGGGTGGTGCAGTTAATGGTGCTCAGCTGCTAACCAAAATGTTGGAGGTTTGAGTCTACCCTGGCAATCTGCTTCTAGAAAATCAGCCATTGCAAACCCTATGGAGCACAGTTCTACTCTGATACACATGGGGTCTCCTTGACTGAAACTTGTACCGGTGTACAATAACAGTGACAACAGGATTTAGTGAGCACCTACTGCGTGCGAGGCACTGAGCCAGAGGCACCACAAAATATCACTTTTAATCCTCAGCACAACCCCACAGCATTGCTCTATTTTCCCAAGAAGGGAAGCCAGGCTCCAAGAGGAAGAGGGTGGGGCCGAGAAAGAAACCCCCATCTATCTGCCCTGGGGTGCCAAGACAACTGACGCAGGGGCTGAGAGTCTTGAAGGCCATCCTTGTCCCCCAACTGCCTTGCTGTGCAGTACTGAGCAGAGCCACTCTGAGTCTACCTGGAAAACAACTCACAACATTTAGCTGTTTCCAAACCACCATTAGGGGCACCCGCACTTGGAGACACCAAGTCTGTTCACCTCGCCCTCTCCCCAGCTCCCATGTTTCAGGAGCTGCCTGGGCCCCAAGAAGCAGTGCCCTACAGCACGTAGACCTCAGAACCAGCAACCAGGACTCCAACACACCCTTCGCTGCTCTTCCCTGTCTGCACAGGAGCAGGGTGTGCATCCAAGGTGGCAGCGCCCACAACCTCTGTGCCCACCTACCCCCTTTCTACTCTCTACTCCCAAAGTGGAGGGGAGGGGATCTGGGAGCAGAAGGAGGACCCTCATGGATGTCATGGCTAAAATCGAAGCTCTGGAGCACCCCCCACTCCATCTTCCTAAGAGAAATAGGCTATACTATCAAGGAGGTAATAAGGGGTTGAGTGTGGAACCTAGAGACTTACTGAGACAGAGAACAGAGAGGCCCCCAAATCTGCAAACAAAGTAACAAGAAATGGGCCAGGGCACAGAAACAAAGCCATTCCCCAGAACAATGGGGCAGAGTATCTAAAAATAACCCGCAAAATTCTTTAAAGTTGCCTTTCAGAAGTAGCTGGAGAAAACCAGGCCCAGGGACACGCGCAGAACATCCACCTGTAACCGCTGTGTCGCCTTCTACCAGAGGCAGTGAGGGGCTACAGCCCCAGCCAGGGAATCGAACCCAGGGAGTGAGAGACTGGGCAGGTGCGACACCCCATAATAAGTCCTGCTACGAATCCCAGAGGCAGGAGCCATCTTGGAAAGCTGCTGCATAGGCACCATAGTTAATATATCCCCACCTGTGTCTATGAATAAACATGAATCTTTTCAGCTCAAGAACTTTTAAAAACTCGGGCCTGTCTTTTGTTCTGTGAGGGGGGGTGGGGGGGAGGGGTAAGCGTTGCTAGTCTAGGCCCTCCTCATCTCCACTTGCAAGTCTCTTCAATAAAGTTTTTCTTGTATGGAAAACTACATTGCTTTACCCGCTCCTTCTTGACCAGCGAGAAGCAAGAACCTTATTCTCGTAACATTCCCCCTCAGTGTGGTTCTGATCTCCAGCTCTACTTTTCCTCCTGACGAAGCCTGGAGCTGCCACAACACCTATTCAAGCCTCAGTTTACCCCCGTTCCCGTCGAATCGATTCCAACTTAAAGCAACTCTGTATGATAGAGTAGAACTGCCTATAGGATTTTCTATTTTTTTTTTTTTTTTTAGTCTTTACAGGGAAACCCTGGTGGCCTAGCGGTTGAGAGCTATGGCTGCTAACCAAAAGGTCAGCAGTTCAAATCCACCATGTGCTACTTGGGAATCTTATGGGGCCGTCTATTCTGTCTTATAGAGTCACTAGGAGTTGGAATCAACTGGACAGCAACCAGTTTTTTTTTTTTTTTTTTTGGAATCTTTACAGATTGCCAGGTCTTTTCTCCCTTGGAGCCAGCTGGTGGGTTTGAATCCCCAACTTTTCTGTTAGCAGCTGAGCACTTAATTGTTGTATCACCATGTCTCTTATATTTACTTATTATTATCACACAAAATGACAGCAGTGGCTTGGACCTTGATATACTTGTTTTCTGTCAAGGATGGCTCAAGTGAGAGCATAGGTAAGCTTTATAACTAGGAGAAGGAAGAAAGGACTTGTTGCTGACACTGGACAAGGATTCCAGAAGTTCTGGTGAAAGGTAGCGGGTGGTGAATGGTTGAGTGGAGGGGTCACTGCTTAGAAGTCTGACCCATCAGGTCAGCTGAGCAGGGTGGTCTAGTTGACTCAGACTGATCTGGGACTCCCTGTCCCACCACCATCACCCGAGGGCCGAGAATCGGGGTTACTCACCGCCATGACGAGTTCAAATGGGTACTTGTAGACGCGGACCGGGGATTGGTACTTCTGCACCATGTTCACTAGGGGCTCCAGGTGAAGCAGTCCAGGCAGGGTGGGCACGCAGAACCTGGGAGGTAGTGACGAGTAAGGGACCGCCCCGGTTTTCCCTCTGGCCCCACATCTCCCAGCCCTCAAAGTGAGGGGGCCGGAATTGATCCCCAAATTACTCTGAGCCAAACCCCAAACACCTATCCTGTCCATTTCCCGCTCCCCAGACCAGCGCGGTCAGCACATCCAAACGTCTCTTCTTCCCCACCTCTCCACATTGAGGGCCCTCACAACGCACCTCTCACTGCCACTTGCGTGAAAACACCCCCCCCACAATTCCTAACCTCCCACAATGCACTTCACGCATGCACTCCACAGGCATCCTGACCGTATAGCCCATCCAAGTATTCTTTCCATTTTCCTCCAAGACACCCCAACACACACATAGAGCTCACCAAATTTCACACGCACTGTCTCGGTCATGCACACACGCACAGCTCCCCTCCCACACGGGTCAACCCTTGCACAAGTACGCAACTTCGCACACACACACCCAGCCTCCCCAGCACACACACCTACCCAACTCCAGAAACCAAAAACCAAACCCTTTGCCATCGAGTTGATTCCCACTCATAGCAACCCTATAGGACAGAGTAGATATGGCCCATAGGGGTCCAAGAGCGGCTGGTGGATTCGAACTGCCTATCTTTTGGTTAGCAGCCGAACGCTTAACCACCGCGCCTCGAGGGCTCCAACTCCAACACACACACAATCCCCTGGTGTGCACAGACGTGTATGCACACAGACAAGCACGCACACACTCATGCACACACATACACAATCACAAGCACGCACACAGGCCCCTCAGCCCTGCTCACCTCGCCCTCGGAGCTTCTGGGGACGCAGTCCCTGGGCAGTGCCCCGGGCGCCGGGTTGGCCCTGAGCTGAGCCTACCAGGGTCCCTGCAGCCGCTTGGGTCGGAGCGCAGTGCCTGGGGCGGGACCCCAGTGCAGCCGCCCAGCTCGGAGCTCAGTGCCTGGGGCGCGACTCTAGTGTGGGCGCCCGGCCTGGGGCGTCCGGCCCTGCACACCCTGCGGCCCGACCCGCCGGGGACCGGCCTGAGAGGCGCAAGCGGGATCTGCGGAGCAGAGCTCTCTAAGACCGGGGAGAGCGGAGATGCCGGGCTGCCCCGCCCCCGCTCTGGCCCCGCCCAAATCCATTCCGCGCCCTGATCTTTCCCGCAGCCCAGCCCCATCCCCAATCTCTAGTCCTCCTTGGCTTGACCACGCCCCCGATCATGTATTAGGAAGGCCCCGCCCCCAAATTATATAGGTGCCCCCTCCCCTTACATCCCCATTCCTGGTCCTACGCCCCCTCGCGGTCTTGTCCCTAAGGTGCCTAGCCTGGGCCCCAGAAGACCCCTCCCCCAGGCTCCACCCCTAGTCTAGCCCCGCCTCCAGGCGGACCCTACGCTCTGACCCGCCCCGCCTCTCCTAGGACAGTTGACATTTGGCCCCTTTCCTAACTCGGACTCACCTCGACCTCCAGTCCCTCCACTCTGGGCTCTGAGCTCCAATCCTGCACTTGGCCATGCCCCCAGAGCCCGTCAGCGCCCCGCCCACATATTCATTCATTCATTCACCCTGCAGGTCCAAGAACCAAAACCCACTGCTGTTGAGGGACACCGACTCATGGCGAACTAACAGGGTTTCCAAGGCTGTAAATCTCTGTTGAAGCAGACTGTCACCTCTTTCTCTCGTGGAGCAGCTGGTGGCCTCCAACCGCAGGCTTTGTGGTTAGCAGTCGATCGCTTTAACCACTGCATCACCAAGGCCCCTACCCTGCAGGTACCCAGCCAAACCCAGTGCTGTCTACATGTACGTATTTATAGAGCATCTGAGTCCTGGTGACACAATGGTTAAGTGCTAGGGCTCTTAACCAAAAGGTCAGCAGTTCGAATCCACCAGCTGCTCCTTGGAAACCCTATGGGGCAATTCGCCTCTGTCCCATAGGGTCGGAATGGACTCAAGGGCAACGGGTTTGGCTTTGGTTTTACCAAGTGTCAGGCACCGCTCCAGCCGCTGGAAATTTAACAAAATAGACAGGAAACTTTGCCTTTATGGAGTTTACATTCTGCTGGGGCAGACATTAAATAAATGAGACAAACTCATAGTATGTGAGCTGCTGAAAATACCAAATAACTCAAAACCAAACCATTGCCGACGAGTCGATTCCCACTCATTGCCACCCTATAGGACAAAGCAGAACTGTCCCAGAGTTTCCAAGGCTGTAAATCTTCACAGAAGCAGATTGCTACGTCTTCCTCCTGAGAAGCGGCTGATGGGTTCGAACCAGTGACCTTTCAGTTCACAGCCGAGCGCTTTAACCACTGCGCCACCAGGACTCCTCTGAAAATGCCAAGGAGGGGGATAAATAAGCAGGGAAGAGGGACGGAAAGGGAGCGGAATGGCGTCAATTTAAAATAGGATATTTTGAAACGTCCCTACCCTCCTCCTAGGACCCCGGGAGGGCCCAGCCTCCCTCCCGGTAAATACTCCCCACCTACTGGGGTCTGAGAGAAGCAAGAGACCTACTCTGGACAGCACTGTCATCCGTGTATTTGTTCATACAACACTTACTGAACAGGGATACATGTGTGAATCAAAAAGACGTGCCTGGGGGTGGAGAGACCGGCAGGAAGGCAGACAAGATTCGTTTATCAAATATGTCATTGCACCTTATGAAAACTAGCTCCTGGTGTATACCAAAGGAGCCCTGGTAGCGCAGTGGTTAAAGCACTCGGCTGCCAACCAAAAGGTTGGCAGTTGGAACCCACCAGGCACTGTGCCAGAGAAAGATGAGGCTCTCTGCTTCCGTAAGGATTTATGGCCTTGTAAATTCTATGGGGCAGTTCTACTCTGTCCTCCAGGGTGGCTGTAAGTTGGAATCCACTGGACGGCAGGGGGTTGGTTGGTGGGTTGGTTTGGTGTGTATGGTGCTCTGTAATTATTGTATTTTTTCATTTGTTTGTGGGTTACTGACTGTCTCTTCTCAGACGCTGTGAGCTCCATGAGGGCAGGGAACTTGTCTGTCTTAGTTCTGTCTTAGTCCTGTGGGCAGGCTCCTAATGGGGGTGTTAGGTGTTAGTAGGTGTTAGGACGTTTTGATTTAAAATCATTATGAAAATAGAGTGCACAGTTCGTTCCTGCCACAAGGTGGCAGCAAAGGACAGCCAGTCGCTCCCGGGAGTCTCCAAAAAGGGAATTGAGGGTGGAGATAGGGTCCAGGGACGTTTGGCCCTGCCGTGGCTTATCCAGCAAACCCTTCCTCCTCCACCTGGGCCTCGGTGCCTGGCCTGTAGGGAGCTTTAACGTCGCTGTTAATACCAGCACAAAGGCATTAAGTTGGTACAAAGCAACCACAGAGGATATTTATACCTGGAAGGATGGGGCCAGGCAGTCTGTCCCAAACTTTCCAGTTCCTAAGGCTTCCCAGAGGAGCCCTGGTGGCGCAGTGGTTAAAGTGCTCGGCTGCTAACCAAAAGGCCAGTGGTTGGTACCCACCAGCGGCTCAGCGGGGAGAAACATGTGGCAGTCTGCTCTTGTAAAGAAACCCTATGGGACACTTCTACTCTGTCCTATGGGATCGCTATGAGTCAGAATCCACTCATCGGCAATGGGTTGGGTTGAAGGCTCCACTAGAGTGCATGTTAAAATGCAGGTTCCCAGGCATCACCCAGAAGAGCCTGGGAATCTGCCTTTTTTTCTTTATTAACTTTTATTGAGCTTCAAGTGAATGTTTACAAATCAAGTCAGACTGTCACATGTAAGTTTATATACACCTTGCTCCGTTCTCCCACTTGCTCTCCCCCTAATGAGTCAGCCCTTCCAGTCTCTCCTTTCGTGACCATTTTGCCAGCTTCCAACTCTCTCTATCCTCCCATCCCCTCTCCAGACAGGAGATGCCAACACAGTCTCAAGTGTCCACTTGATACAAATAGCTCACTCTTCATCAGCATCTCTCTCCTACCCACTGTCCAGTCCCTTTCCTGTCTGCTGAGTTGTCTTCGGGGATGGTTCCTGTCCTGTGCCAACGGAAGGTTTGGGGACCATGACCGCCGGGATTCCTCTAGTCTCAGTCAGACCATTAAGTATGGTCTTTTTGTGAGAATTTGGGGTCTGCATCCCACTGATCTCCTGCTCCCTCAGGGGTTCTCTGTTGTGCTCCCTGCCAGGGCAGTCATCGGTTGTAGCCGGGCACCATCTAGTTCTTCTGGTCTCAGGATGATTAAGTCTCTAGTTCATGTGGCCCTTTCTGTCTCTTGGGCTCTTAGTTATCGTGTGACCTTGGTGTTCTTCATTCTCCTTTGATCCAGGTGGGTTGAGACCGATTGATGCATCTTAGATGGCTGCTTATTAGCATTTAAGACCCCAGACACCACATTTCAAAGTGGGATGCAGAATGTTTTCATAATAGAATTATTTTGCCAATTGACTTAGAAGTCCCTTTAAGCCATAGTCCCCAAACCCCCACCCTTGCTCCGCTGACCTTTGAAGTATTCAGTTTATCCTGGAAACTTCTTTGCTTTTGGTCCAGTCCAGTCCAGTTGAGCTGACCTTCCATGTATTGAGTATTGTCCTTCCCTTCACCTAAAGCAGTTCTTATCTACTAATTAATCAGTAAAAAACCCTCCCCCCTCCCCCCCGTAACCACAAAAGTATGTGTTCTTCTCAGTTTATACTATTTCTCAAGATCTTATAATAGTGGTCTTATACAATATTTGTCCTTTTGCCTCTCACTAATTTCACTCAGCATAATGCCTTCCAGGTTCCTCCATGTTATGAAATGTTTCACAGATTCGTCACTGTTCTTTATCGATGTGTAGTATTCCATTGTGTGAATATACCACAATTTATTTAACCATTCATCCGTTGATGGACACCTTGGTTGCTTCCAGCTTTTTGCTATTGTAAACAGAGCTGCAATAAACATGGGTGTGCATATATCTGTCTGTATAAAGGCTGTTATTTCTCTAGGTTATATTCCGAGGAGTGGGATTTCTGGGCTGTATGGTAGTTCTATTTCTAACTGTTTAAGATAACGCCAGATAGATTTCCAAAGTGGTTGGACCATTTTACATTCCCACCAGCAGTGTATGAGAGTTCCAATCTCTCCGCAGCCTCTCCAACATTTATTATTTTGTGTTTTTTGGATTAATGCCAGCTTTGTTGGAGTGAGACGGAATCTCATCGTAGTTTTAATTTGCATTTCTCTAATGGCTAACGATCGAGAGCATTTTCTCATGTATCTGTTAGCTGCCTGAATATCTTCTTTAGCGAAGTGTATGTTCATATCCTTTGCCCACTTCTTGATTGGGTTGTTTGTCTTTTTGTGGTTGAGTTTTGACAGAATCGTATAGATTTTAGAGATCAGGCGCTGGTCAGAGATGTCATAGCTGAAAATTCTTTCCCAGTCTGTAGGTGGTCTTTTTACTCTTTTGGTGAAGTCTTTTTTTTTTTTTTTTTTTAGATGAGCATAGGTGTTTGATTTTTAGGAGCTCCCAGTTATCTGGTTTCTCTTCATCATTTTTGGTAATGTTTTGTATTCTGTTTATGCCTTGTATTAGGGCTCCTAACGTTGTCCCTATTTTTTCTTCCGTGATCTTTATCGTTTTAGTCTTTATGTTTAGGTCTTTGATCCACTTGGAGTTAGTTTTTGTGCATGGTGTGAGGTATGAGTCCTGTTTCATTTTTTTGCAAATGGATATCCAGTTATGCCAGCACCATTTGTTTAAAAGACTACCTTTTCCCCAATTAACTGACACTGGTCCTTTGTCAAATATCAGCTGCTCATATGTGGATGGATTTATATCTGGGTTCTCAATTCTGTTCCACTGGTCTATGTGTCTGTTGTTGTACCAGTACCAGGCTGTTTTGACTACTGTGGCTGTATAATAGGTTCTGAAATCAGGTAGAGTGAGGCCTCCCTGCCTTTTTTTATAATAATTTTTATTGAGCTTTAAGTGAACGTTTACAAATCAAGTCAGTCTGTCACATATAAGCTTATATACACCTTACTCCATACTCCCACTTATTCTCCCCCTAATGAGTCAGCCCTTCCAGTCTCTCCTTTCGTGACAATTTTGCCAGTTTCTAACCCTCTCTACCCTCCTATCTCCCCTCCAGACAGGAGATGCCAACACAGTCTCAAGTGTCCACCTGATACAAGTAGCTCACTGTTCATCTTCATCTCTCTCCTACCCATTGTCCAGTCCCTTCCATGTCTGATGAGTTGTCTCCGGGAATGGTTCCTGTCCTGGGCCAACAGAAGGTTTGGGGACCATGACCGCCGGGATTCCTCTAGTCTCAGTCAGACCATTAAGTCTGGTCTTTTTATGAGAATTTGGGGTCTGCATCCCACTGATCTCCTGCTCCCTCAGGGGTTCTCTGTTGTGCTCCCTGTCAGGGCAGTCATCGGTTGTGGCCAGGCACCATCTAGTGGAATCTGCCTTTTTAACAAGCTATTCAAATCTGGACAACGCTGGCTGACAGCTCGGTGGGGGGGGGGGGTGCGGGCAGTTTCTCAAGCCTTCGGGATCCCAGGATGCCTGGGTGGGGGGGCTTGCTGATAAGTCTTAGCTCCTCGGGAATGGGGGTGTGTGGCTGCTCCTCACTGGCCATCACTGTGATGGCCCACCCAAGCAGAATCTTCCTGGCTGCCCCACCCCCACCCCACATGTGTCTCCTTGTCATGCTTGCGGGAGCAGAAGGGGGCAGGGGAGATTGGGGAGCAGGGTCAAGAGAAGCCCTGAGACTGGGGGGACCAGGTTTCCTTGCTACCATCAGCGCTTCCCTTACCCACCAACCTTGAGGAGTACAAAGGAGGGTGGAGAGAGGCAATGTGTCAGCTGAAGATGGGGCCCACGGGAAGAGAGAACCTAGGTCCCCACCTCTAGCCCTGGCAATTCCAATTAATAATAAACACCACCGCCTACCACGTGCAACCTATTACGAGCACTGCTCTCTTACTAATTATTCCTACCATTTAGCGCACACTCATTGGCACTTACTGTGCTGGGCCCCATTGTGAGGGCTTTGCAGACATTAGCACATGTAATCCTCAAAACAACCCCTACAGTGATGAACATGATTTGGAACTGGAGAGAGGGGGTGTTTTTGAAACACTGGGAATGCATTAAACATCACTGAGTTGTACACATTCAAATGGCTAATTTTTTTGTAAGGTTCTGCAATTGTATTTTATTTTCTGGGAAAATATTGTCTGTGTAATAAATACATAAAGCTTGTCAAGTGCTGTGAGTCATTCACGTTTCCAAACAAAGAGTGAGACACTACTGAACACTAAAAATATGATCAGTTAACCCTCCCTTTCCACTCCCCATATGTTGGGGCTGGGAGAAGCAAGGTTGGGCCCCTTCAGTGGAGCAGGATGGACTGGACTGGGGTCAGGGGTGGAGCGGGAAACCAGGGCTGGGAGGAGGAGGGGGTTGTCCAGATCCCACTGGTGTTGACTCATCGGTCCCTGAGGCTTGGCTGGGCAGGGGATTATGCCTGAGCCTGTGACCAGAGAATGGCCTGGAAGGGCAGTTGATGGGACAGGAATGTTTGAGCTCAGCAGAGAGAGTGGACAAAGGGTCTGGGCAGACCCAGACTGAGGCAGGTAGGAGGGGGCTCATGGAGACAGGGCAGCTCTATTTTAAGTCTAAATGGCAAAAAGACAGCACCTAACGGTGGTGGAAGACCGAAGAATTGATGCTTTTGAATTATGGTGTTGGTGAAGAATGCTGAATATACCATGGACTACCAAAAGAACGAACAACTCTGTCTTGGAAGAAGTACAACCAGAATGCTCCTTAGAAGTAAGGATGACATCTCATCTCATTTACTTTGGGTGTGTTATCAGCAGGGGCCAATTCCTGGAGAAGGACATCGTGCTTCGTAAAGTAGGGGGTTGTCAGCAAAAAAGAGGAAGACCCTCAATGAGGTGGATTAACACAGTGGCTGCAACAATGGGTTAAAACATAGCAATGATTATGAGGATGGCGTAGGACAGGGCAACGTTCCGTTCTGTTGTACATGGGGTCGCTGAGTTAGAGCTGACTTGACGGCACCTAACAACAACAATGGTGGTGGCCTCCTTGTTTTACTCCCTACATCTTGGGCTTCCTTCTGGTGGCAGACATACAGACTTCCCATGCCCCTGACTCAGGCCCTAGTAATCCTTGGCAGATCCTCCTCTGTGGGCCTTCCCTGGGCATTGGTCCTCTCATTCATTCATTCAACAATGACATTGAGTACCTCCTCTGGTCAGGCACCTGGTCTGATGCTGCCAGAGGTGGGGACAAAGGCTTGGACTCAGACTGGCAATGTTTAAATCCTGAGTCGACTGCCGACCACCTTGAGCAGGCATTTCATGTTGTGGAGCTTCTGTTTCCACGTCTGGAAAGTGGGGAGAAGAAGAGTACTCATTCATCATCTCAATTGTGGGAATGATTTCATGGTTGGATACTTACATCAAAACTCATCAACTTACACATTTTAATATGGGCACCTTATTACATGTCTGTCATACCACATTAAAGCTCGAAAAAAGAAGTGCAAACTCCTGAAGTCAAGCACTTAGCATAGTACTTCGCACACGGTAAGTGCTCAATAAGTGTTGCTATGATTTGTCATTATTACATGACTTACATCATTGTCTGTTCAAAACCCTGGAGAGTAGAAATAGGAATCCTAACGCATTGCTGGTGGGAATGTCAAACGGTGCAGCTACTGTGGAAAACACTTTGGCAGTTCCTCAGAAAGTTGAACATAGAACTACCGTGTTGTTGCTAGGTGCCTTCGAGTCTGTTCCAACTCATAGCAACCCTGCATACAACAGACTGAAACACTGCTGGGTCTGGTGACATCCTCCAATCATTATACTTGAGTCCATCGTTGCAGCCACTGTGTCAATCCATCTCATTAAGGGTCTTGCTCTTTTTTGCTGACCCTCTAGTTTACCAAGAGAACTACCATACGACCCAGCTATTTCACTCTTAGGTTTATACCCAAGAGACTTGAAAGCAGCAACGTGAACAGACACATGTTCCTTGCGGCACTTTTCACAACAGCCAAAACGCGGAAACAATCAAAATGTCCATCAACAGATGAATGGATAAACGAAGTATGATACATACACACAATGGAATACGATTTTACAATAGAGAGAAATGAAGTCCTGATGCATGCCACAACATGGATGAACCTTGAAAACACTACGCTGAGCAAAATTAGTCGAAATAGGACAAATACTATATGATCTCATTTATATGAAATAAGCAAAGATATATAGAAACCAAAGCTTATGAGTGATTACTGGGGATGGAAGGGAGGGGAACATGGGGAGTCATTACTTAGGGGGCATTGAGTTTATGTTAATGGTGGTGGAACGATTTGGAAAGGGATAGCAAGAATGGTTGTACAACTTGAAGAATGTAATCAATGTCGCTGAATTATACATGTAGAAATTGTTGAATTGGTGTATGTTTTGTTGTGTATATTTTCGCCATTAAAAAAAAAAACCCTGTGGGGCAGGTGGCAGAGTTTCCCATTTTACAGATGGGAAGACTGAGCTCAGAGAGGTGCAGACACTTGCCCAGGGTCACACAGCCAGGAAATGAAGAATTCAGATTTGACTTTGGTTCTGCCCAGTGGGGCCAGGCTGGGCCAACACACAGGGCTCCAGGCTCCAGAGGGAAGGGGTCCCGACCTCTTGACTGGGACCTTCCCCAGGGTCAGGTCATACCCTGGACACTGGCCCCAGGAATGCAGCCACACAGGTCTTGGCAGCATGAGCCCTGGGAGGGCCTGTGAGGCGGGGCTCGAGGAAGTAGCAGCGGGTGGAGGGAAGACAGGAGTTTTAGGGTGAGGCTGCGCAGCCTGTCCTGCGGGGATCCCAGGCCTGGCAGAGCCTGTCTGGCCCCACCCAGCTCCACACCGTGCCCTGGCGGATGGCTTGAGCTTGAAGAAGCCCTGGGTCAGACTCAAAATGAGGTGTCCGCTCGTGTGTAGCAGGTTGTACCGGAAAGGCTGCCCAGGGTTCAAGAAGAGGTGTCTGAAACCCCTGAGGCCTGGATCTGCCAGATGAGCTCCTGGTGACAAGACTGGTCAGAGGGGGACACCAGCAGCTGTGGTGGCCCCCTGCTGAGCTGGGTTAACCCCTTTGTGGCTGGGTCCTGGGGAAGGGCAGGGAGGGGGGTGGCTGGAGGGCACTGGGCACTCAGAACAGCTGCTCTTCAACCACTGGTGTGGAGGTGTTTCAATATTTTGTCAACAGACACGACTGACCATGGGCACTCCTGCAGCTGGGAGGGTGCACAGCAGGGGGTCATAGGAGCAGTGGCTCCCTGGGGCAGGGCTACGAGGCAGGTGGCCAGGAACAGGCCTTGGTGGGCGGGAGCCCTGGGCACATTCTCAGGGAATGACTCAGGGGCAGGTGGAGCTGGTGACTCACCAAGGACCCCCTCCTGCCCCTGCTGCCAGGTCCAGCCTCCCTTCTGCCCCAAGAGGGCCCCCAGCTCAGGGCTGAGTGTGAGTCAGACAATCTGGGCTAGAGGGCCAGCAGAATTTTCCATCCCTCGCATAGTCTTTCCAGAAAAGTAAATAAACATTGCAAAATATGGGGTGAAGCTGGGCCAGCCCCCTCGTGTCCCTTGGAGGACGGGTGGGAATGAAAGGGGCCTCCAGGTTAAGCACTCTGCGCACGTCCCTGCTCACTGGCTCGTCCCTATTTTACAGATGGGGAGACTGAGGTTCAGAGGTCAAGCCACCTGTCCAAGGTCACACAGCCAGGATGCAAGGCCAGGCTGGCTCCAAGCTAAAGACAGAATGGCCTGGTCTGTCCAGCATCTGTTCAAGGCTGTTTGTCAGGGTGACCCAGCATTCCATGGGTAGGGGTTTGTTAAAAGGCAGATTTCTAGGTCCCACCAAGAACCACCAAACCATAATCTCTGGAGGAGGGGGGCCTGGAATCTGCATTTTTAAGCGCTCCCCAGATAGCAGTGGGAGAATGGCTGCCCATGGGAGGATGGGCCCGGGCCTCCACCCTGGGAGGAGAAGGTTCCAGGTCCCATCCCATCCTGAAAGGAACAGGCTGCCCCATCCCACACACCCCTCTCCCAGGCTGGGGAGAATGCTGCCCTGCTTGTTTCAAACTGGTTCACGTGGTGAAAGCTCTGACCACCACTACACCTCCCAGGAAATAGGGAGGGCCTGGGCAACCTCTTCAGGCTCCTGCTCAGCTGCAGGGAAGGGACCGGCTTCAGGGGCCGAGGGGGGCCTGGTGGCCAGGGAGCCGGATGGCCTGCAGGTGCCATCTCTGTGGGGTTAACCATCAAGCATTCCTGGAGGAAAGGAAACACCCTCCTTGGCCCCGGAGCAGGCTGGGCCCCCACCCCCACGTCAGGAGAGGAATGAGTCATTTGGCATATGAGGGCTCCATGGAACCCAACAAATTGCATCTGCCCAGAGGAGGATGCACAGGGTGGAGCAGACCTCCCCTGATCTGGCCTTCCCAAAGATATGTATCTTTACACGTGTGTACACACATGCACACCCACAGTACCCATCAGCTCTGAGCGGGCTTCCAGAGCACAGAGGGGGCAGGGGTGGTGGAGAACAACTCACATTCCTCCTGCAATGCTAGTTCTCCCCATCTCTCAGCTGCCCGAAGCCTGTGAGGTGGAGGGTGGAGGCACGCGGGGGTCCAAGACCTGGGATGCTGCAGCAGGCTGACACGGGGGCTAGCCCAGCTTGCCACTGCACTCCACAGAGCCTTGGTTCCCTTCTCTGGGAAAGAACACAAGAGACTGACCACCTCCCAGGCGGGCAGCTGGTCTGTTTCACCCCATGTGGGGCACTGGGGAAAATCTGTACCCCTGGGCAGGTTGGCACAGGCCATGTCGCCTGGCCAGAGTCAGCCCTCCATAAACGACGTGACTATTATCAGTGTCGTTCCTGTTATTCAGCAGCTGAACTACGGGCCCACTAACCTGGAGATCTGTGGTCTGGATCCCTCCCCAAAACTGACCTTCACCTTCCTAGGAGGTATGGGGAAAGGAGGTTTGGAAGTTTTAACAAGTCTAGGGTTTGGACACTGTTTGGAGCTCCAGCAAACTGCTTGTACCCTTCAGTCCCACAAGCTTGTAGTCTTCAGCTACAGATCTAACTCCCTCCCATTGGTCTGAGCCCTAGCTAACTGCCAGGGGCCATGCTGAGTGCTTAACACACAGGATGGTATCCTATGAGGTCAAGGCTACAATTGCACCCATTCCACAGACGGGGAAAACTGAGGGTAGAAGAGGCAAAATGCCTTGCTTACCTTCACACAGCTGACCAGCACTGGGTTTTTCTACCCAAGCATTTGAACCCTGATGAGGTTCCCTTCTTCCCTGACTCTTATGCTGGTCGGCTTTATAGTTGTATCTTTGCCTCTGCCCCCGGACTATCAGTAACTTGACTCAGGCGACACTGGGTTTCTGGTAAGAGTTACGGAAAAATTCGGAAACAGATAATGATGATGGTTGTACAACATGATGAACACAAGTAATGTCACTGAGTTGTACATGTAAAGAATGTTGAAATGGCAAACGTTTTGTTACATACATATTTACTTCAATAAAAAGTGAAAAAAGCAATTCATTAAAAAAATCATATACATGATTATAAATAAAATGCAAACACCATAAAAGAGTACACAGTGAAAATTCACATTTCTCTCTTATCCCTTCTGAGGGGAATCGCAGCTAACAGTTTCTTGTGGATCCTTTCCAGAAGTTTTTTCTATGCGTGTACAAGAATAAGGCACACACACATATACTCCTTTCTCTCTCTCTCTCTAACACAAATGGGAGCCCCTTATGCACTCTTTGGCACTTTGTTCTTGCACTCGACTATATATATACGTGTCTGGTGAGCGTTCCACATCAGGCTATCATTCTTCTTCAGCTGCAGGGACCTCCCAGTGTGGAAGCATCCTGGATTATGTAATCAACCTCCTCTCTACACTATCAGATTGTTTCCAGGGCTTCCTCCTTAGCTATAATGTGACAGCGAACATCCCTGAAGGTACACTTAGTACCTTTGTGAATTTAGCACCCAGTGGGAACCCATCTGTAGGGAAGTTACTCCCAGGGAGAAGTAAGAAAAGGGTTTCCAGGCAGCGTGACAGCATGGGCAAAGGCAAGGGGACCAGCAAGATTCCCTCTGAGCCTGTCCCTGTGGCCCATCTGGGGTGCAGGAGAAGGGGTCCATGTGGATGAACAAGCTCTGTGATGAGTTTGACTTCTGCGGGTCCCGGTGGGCTGACCACCCCCTCCACCCGTGTTTGGAAATACCTGCTCCCAATGTCAGTTGGCTAAAGGGAGCATCCCCTAGGTGCCCTCCAGCCCTTGTCTGAACCTCCACCTCAGGAAGGGAAGTTACTTCAAGCGGAAGGAATTGCTCAAGACTTTACCTGCCCTAACAAACTTCCAGCTTAGAAGGGAGCCAGGCAAAGCCAAGTTCAGAAGGGAGTGACTAGAGAGAGGTTTGGTGGGAAGCTCGCATCAAGGTCCCTGCCTGAGTGGCAAGTGGGCTGCAAACAGAGACCCTCACTCCCAGTTTCTCAGAGCGAGGCTGCAGACTACCAAAGAAACCCATGAAAAGTTCAGATTCCCTGGGTGGCACTGAGTTTCTGTAAAAGGTGATGGGAAAATTTGGAAAGATAGCACAATATTATGAAAGTAATTGATGTCACTGAATAGTACATGCAAAAAAACAAAAAGTTCAGATTCCTGGGCCCCTCCCCAGACTGCCTCTATCAGCACCCAAAGGAGCCAGGACCCTGGAATCTGCATTTTGCATATTCCCTGGGGATTCTGATGCACAACAGCTCAGAACCGCTGCCTAGTTGGGGTCCTTTCTCCTTGTTCGGTTCCCATGTTTCTGAAAAGTATATTAACTATTTGAGTGTTTTTTTTTTTTTTATCATGAGTCCCCCCAAGACTGAAAGCCCCTTGAGAGAAAGACCCCTTTTTCTGTTTTGTGGTTTTCTTTTCTCATGTAGCAGAGCCATGCACAGAGGGTGGGAGGGTATTCACAACTATCCCTTAAGAAGCCAATGTATGAATCCAGTGAAGTGATAGACCCTTCCCCAGAAAAAAGCACACATGGACATGCACATTATGCAAGCAACTTTAGGGGAAATGCAGACCCCCTCAAGTCCACCCACCGATGTCCCTTCAGTGGCAGGGGCAATAGAGGGACTGAAGAGCATCCAGTGTCTTTAGATGCTCTGCAGTCTGGGGCAGGGAGGAACCTTGGAAGTCAAATTCCCCATCGACATCCTTAATTTACAAATAAATACATGAGGGGAGGGACTGAGGACTCACACTAGTCCTGGGCTGAGGCCCACCCCCTCCCCCAGGCCCCAGTGGGCCTCCATACTCCCCATCTGACCAACAGCACAGCACTTTGGCCATAATTTATCCTGCAGACTTCTGGAGTATCCCCTGGAGACTGTGTGCTTGAACCTCCCAGTGTCCTCCAGAATGGTGCGGAATCCTCCCAGCTGTTAGGGCCCCACTCGGGCTCCCTGCCAGGCTCGGTTTACTGTCTGCCCAACTGCAGCCTTCTCCACTGACCTACAGTCTAACCTGGGCACACGCTGGCGTGGTCTAGCCTAGGCACACACTGGTGCATGGCCTGACCCAGGCACACACTGGTTAGGTCCAGCCTGGACACACAATGGCAGAATTGTGCAATATGCCCATTCTGAACCAGAATCAAGCAGCTTTTAAGACCAGGCATGAAGTACTTTTGTCATGCCAGGACCTAGAGTTATTAAAGTTTCAAAGGACTTTTTGTCTGCCCTAGATGGCATGATGAGAAGCAAAGCAAAGCTCCCTGCACTTGGCTTCGGGCCAGGCACCGTGTCTGGGATTATCTGCAGGAATCCCCTCACAACACTTTGGGAAGGGGCCGTCTGTTACCACTGTTTGCCAAATAAGGAAACTGAGGCAGCCGAGGGAAGATACCGGCGAAGCGGTGGCCAGTTGTGGCGGCAGGATTTGATGTGGCAGGCAAACCTCAGAGCCGCTCGTTTTCAGTAGCCTCTCCCTCCACTGCGCCCATTAGAGTGTAGTTCTCTAGTTATAAGGGCTGGGGAGCCCCCTGAGTGTCCAAGTCAAGCGCGGGGGCGGGAGGGGGGAGGAAGAAGCCAGGCGAGGGCTCTCAGCCAGGGCGCGCGCCAGGCCTGTGGGTGCTCGGGAAGCCGGTCTGTACCACCCTCTGGAGCCCCGGACTGGGGTGGGGGTCTGGCCAAGACCCAGCGCCCCTCTCCGCAAGCCCCAGCCCCACTCGCTGGGCCTGGATGGAGGCTGGGCGCCTGCCTCGCGGGGAAGCCCCGCCCACCGCGGCTTCTCCTCGGGGAAGGTAAGCACCACCTTCGCGGGGAGCGGCCGGAGCGCGAGTGGCTGGCGGGCGCCCCGCCCCCTCCGAGTAGAGCTGGCGCCGCCGCGCGCTCGCTCGCTCGTTCGTTCGTTCGTTCGTTCGTTCGTTCGGTCCGCAGCGCCCTCACCTGCGCCCGCAGTGTCGGTGCGTGCCGGGCCGCCAGCCCTCCCAGCCTTCCCGCCTCCACTGCCTGCCACGATGAACTCGCTCTTCAGGAAGAGAAACAAAGGCAAATACAGCCCCACCGTGCACACCAGGAGGTGAGGAGGTGCTCGCTGCGCCCCGGGGCCCTCGGAGCCCTCCAGCCGCGGCGCGAAGTGAGGGCGCTCTGGGCCGCAAGCCCCGCCCGGGCGCGGGGCAACGGCGGCGCCCTGGGGGCAGCTGGGGCGTGGGGAGCACGCCCCGGAGGCCTGCAGGGTGAGACACCAGGGAACACGGACCCGGGAGCGTCCTGGAGCTGTGGTGGGGATGGGGGTGGGCTGGGGCGCCGAGGGGGCCCGATAGGTGGCCCTAGGGAGTTCTAGAATCCTCGGAGCACGATCTTGGGGCCTAGAGGGCGGGGAACTGAGCTGGGCACAGGAACACCCGGGTCCTGGGGTCGCCCTTGCGCCCGGCGTCGCCCTTGCGCCCGGCGTCTCCCTGGGCCCTGAAGCACCGCCGGGGTACGGGTGGGGGTCCGAGGACGCTACACCAAGGCCGGGGCGCCGGAAGCACCGTGTAGGGGACGCACAGGGACAGGGAGATTGAGCAGGGGCGTGGGGGGCGCGCCCAGCGCTTCTTGGAGAGCGCACAGGTGCTCCTAGCGTCGGGGAGGCTAGGCGGGGGCGGCGCAGTGGGGGAGCCACCTGCCGCAGCACTTTCCCGCACCTGCCACTCTGCACTCAGAGCCGCGCCCAGAGGAACTGGGTGGGTGTGGGTCGGGTGGGAGGCACAGGCTGAGGGACACCCTCCAGCTTCCCGGGGGTCGGGGGTCTGCGCTGCTGCAGGGGGGCGCCGGAGTCCTCCTCGCCTCACTCTTTCTCAGAGGGTGTGTCCTTCTTTCCGTCCCTCGAGCCAACCCTGAAACTTGCAGCGTCTCTGAGCCGTGGGTTCCCAGGCAGCCTGGGAAGGGAATAACAGGTCTTGATGTGTTTGCGTTGAGTCGGCGGCCCACATCTGTTTTGACAAGCGTTAATATATTCACTTAATAACCGGTTTGGGGGAGCCTCCTGGAGATGCTGAGATTGAGGGAGGGGGTGCGACTCTGGCCCTGCCTTTCTCCCCTTCGCCCAGGGAAAATGGGCTGGGGGCTCCTGGCTGTGAGGAAACACTTTCCCAGCTTCTCTAAACTAGGGGGAAGGTAGGTGGGAGATTCAAGGGCACAGCCCACCTGACTGGGAATACCACTGCAAAGTACCCTCACTGTGTGGCCCCTACTGCACCCCTGAGCAGTCCCTCAACCCCTCCCCAACCCCCATGTGAAGGCCACAAGAGGGCTCTGGGCCCTGGGCTGGCACCTGCCCCTGTGGTTCAGCCCCGAGGACCTGTCTGACAGATGCAGGTGGGCCTGGGCACTTTGATTCCCTAGATTTCCAGCCCTTTCACAAACCCCACTGCCCTGGCCTTCCCACCACCCAGTCTGTTTGGGCTGTTTCAAGTTCAGAGGCAGTTCTTCCCCACCCCTTCGATGTTCCCCTTCAGAGCCACCCCTCATATGATCTTTCACAACCCCAGAGACTGGGTGGGGTCCTTCCCACTGTTCCTCTGTGGCCAGGTCCAGCTGGCACTCAAACTGGGCCTGGGGTCTGGTCCAGTCCCCGTGCTGTTGGTGGGCATTGCACAATCAGATACGCTGTGCCAGCCACGAATGGCTGTTCTGTCCCCCCCCACCCCCCGCCACCACAAGACTCAGGCTCCTCCAGTCCTTCACACATGCACACACCCACACTCATGCACATGTGGGGAGCTGTATCAGGCAGGGCCTACCCTCTGCCTCCCACCTCCCAGCTCTCCATTCGTCCCCCGAGGCCTGAGTTTGGATGCCTGAACTTGGACACAACAAAAAGTTATAATGAACCCAGAGAAGCTGGGAGGGGCTCTGGCTTTCCCGGGAAAGGGTAGAAAGGAGGGCGTCCTGTCCTTTACAGCTGCAGGGACATGGGGTCCTGCCCTTGTCCCTCCCCTCCTTTACTCCTGGCTGGAGGAAGCCGCCTCTTCCCTTGGCTGACATCCGTTGGTTGGTCCCCAGATCTCAGCTTAGGTTTTTTTCTCCAGAAAGCCTGCCCTGATGACTCTGCCCAGGCTAGGGTGAGACCCTTCCCATGGGCTCCGCTGGGTTCTCTGTTACCCCTGTCCCAGCACTGAGAATGAGAGCGGTCCTAGCCCTGAGTAGGTTCTTGGTCCTTCCCTGTATGGTCTCGCCAGCCCTGGGCATCCCTCTGCTCCTTCTTCTTGGTGGGAGTCGAGTACTCAGACCAGATTGTAGGGTGGGACAACACTTTGTCCCCCTCTCCCAACAAGAATCTCTTAATCGGTACATACTTGGTTCCAAGTGCCAAGTGCCACATGAGGGGCTTGTAGCTCTAAGATGTGGTCCCTGGTTAGGGTGAGCTGACCCCCAAGGTTTATTTTTTAAATTATCTTAAAAAATGTTTGTAGTGTGGTAAAATATACATAAACTAAAATTTACCATTTTAAACCATTTTTAAATTGTACAGAAACTTGGTACCCATTTAAAAATAACTCCCCACTTCCTGCGCCCCCCAGCCCATGGCAACCACTAATCTGTTTTCTGAGTATAAATTTGCCTGTCCTGGACATTTCATATAAGTATATTAGTATAGTCATATAATATTTGTCGTTTTGCGTCTGGCTCATTTGACTTAGCGTAATGTTTCCCATGCTCTCCCATGTTGCCAATGTATCAGAACTCCATTGTTTTTTATGGCCGAAGAATATTCCATTGTATAGATAGACCACGTTTTGTTCATCCACTTAGTATTTGATGGGCATTTGGGTTGTTTCCACCTTTTGGCTATAGAGAATAGTGCTGCTATGAACACTGGCATACAAGTGTCTGAGTCTCCAGGTTATTCTTTCACCCTGACTTTTCTAGGGGTCTCCTCCCTGGTCTGGGTGAGGGTGGGGCTGCTGCCGAGATTCGGCAGGGCATGGTATGTAGGAGCTCCAGCCCTGGGAGCAGAATGCCTCTGACCCCAGCTTTGCTACATCTGCTTGTGGAGAAGTCATGGGATCTCTCTGAACCCCAGTTTCCCCACCTGCAAAGTGGGGCTGGTGATAATAGGTGTCTCTTGCACAGGGTTGCAGGGAGAAGCCCATGTAATGATGGAGAGAATGCCTCTAGCACATAGGAACTGACCACTGTCCTGAACTAAGAGGTCCCAGAAGTCAGGAGGTGTGATTGTCACACCCAGGCAGTCAAGGGGACAGCAGAAGTGCTGAGTTAGTGAACAGAGGGGCCGGGATGTGGCTGAGCCTGGTCGAGAAAACTGCCCCTCCCTGTATGTCAGCCTTTTGGCAGCTGAAACTGGGGAGGGGTGGAATAAGGGCGTGAACCCCGGCTGTGCCTGTAGTCCTGGTTCCTAATGACAGGTGTAGGAGCTGATATTCATGCTCAAGCTAATGACAGGGTCAGGCCAGTGGTGCAGGTCACCAGAAGCCAGCATCCAGCCTGGTGGGGAGGGCCTGGGGGACCTGTTCCCAGCCTCCTTGGAGGCAGCACAGAACTGTGGCTGACCAGCCGCCGTTTCCTGGCTGCACAACCTTGGAAGAACTGCTTGGCTTCTCTGAGCCTCTGTTTTCTCACCTGTAGAATGGGGATAAGCACAGTTGGCATAATGATTCAATGAAATAATGTAGGGACGGGGTTAAGAACAATAGGAGGCCTCACTATCCAGCCACTATAATTATAATTATTGAACAATAGTTGTAATTATTGAACAAATGTGGCTAAGGTACCTACTCTTTGTCCAGGATTGAGCCAGATGCCATGATGGACAGGCTGTGCACTGCACACCTGAAAGGCTGTAATGGATCCACAGGGGGCAGATGGATGTGCAGGAGTTATGACCCCTCTCCCTGCACTTGAGTGGCTGGCGGTCATGTCAGGGAGATAAAGGGAGTCATGCTTTAATACACATATGTGACATGATTGTGTCATGGGGTCATGGAGTAGATCAGGGGACAATGGGACATAGAACAGGACAGGTGAGGTCTCCAGCTGACCACTGTGGTGCTCTGTGACAGGTCTTGAAGTGAGAGGAGTCGGGGTTAAGTGGAAATTCTGGAGCTAGTCAGGGAGGTCATCCTGGAGGCGGTGTCTGACCTGTTAGGGAGAAGAATGAATGGGGTACTTAAGATCCAGCTCTGCAATGAGACTGAATTCTGCCTCCATTTGACACTGTGAAAGAAACTTGATCTCACTGAGCCTCAGCTTCCCCATCTGTAAAATGAGGCTAATTTTGTTTTTCCTCCCTGGCCTGGGTCATAGTGGCCTAACCTCACCTCCCGACCTCGGCTTAGGCAGGGCAGTTTCAGGAGCAGAGTCCTTGGACAGTGGCCCAGGAGGGTGGTGAAATGAGAGGATGCTCTCCTTGAAGCTGTTGGGGACACTCTGAGCCTGTTGGTGGTTAAGAGCACAGAGTTTGATGTTGGTCAGGCGTGTGCTGAATCCTCAGTTCTGCTTCTGAGCTGCGTGATCTTGGACCGGCCACTTAATGTCTCTGAGCCTCAGTTTCCCCATCTGTGAAATGGGTGAGGTAGTGAGGTCGCTGGCTGGATTAAGCCAGGTAATGTATATGACGGACCCACCCTAGACCTGGCTCAGTACCAAAAAAAAAACTAGTAACTGCTGGTGAGTGGATTCCAACTCAGAGTGACCCCATAGGGTTTCCGAGGCTAAAAATCTCTATGGAAGCAGACTGCAATGTTTTTCTCCCGAGGAGCGGCTGGTGGTTTACGACCTGCTGACCTTTCCTTTAGTAGTTGATCTCCTTAACCACTGCGCCACCAGGGCTCAGAAATAAGTGCTCTGTAAATCAGAGCAGCCAGTATCAGTAATCATGGCACTGCTGTTGAGAGTAACAATAGTGCTAGGTCCAGAGCCGACGGGGGCAGCTTGTCTCATTCCGGTTCCGGTGTGGCACGAGGGTACTTGAACCGACCCATTTCCCCAACACTCACATGGACCCCCTTTAAGGCAGGCACCTGGGGACACGTGCACACATTGATAAGGAATAGCTGGAGAGCCTGAACGATTTGGGGAGGGCCCCGTCGGCAAAATCCATATCTGGGGCCTGGACTGGAGTGAGCCAGCCATTTACTGAGCATCTGCTGTGTGCCCAGCATGGCTGAGGACATTATGTGATCTCATTCTGACAACATATCTATAGGCAGGTGGTGGTGTCCCATTTTGCAGAGGGCAACACTGAGGCTTAGAGTAAAGGCAGTCGCCTTGGGCTCACAAATGGCTGATGCTGGGGGTCCAGGGACCCCTGTGGAGGGGAACTAGGTCTCCCCACCGGACATGGACTGGCAGCAGGAGTACACAGGGACTCCCTGGGCCAGATGGTAGAGTCTGTTTTCCCTGGTTCTACCCCCAGCAGCCCTTTTTGCTGCTCCTCTCTCAGACGTTGCCCCCACTTGCCCAGCTTCTCTTGACAGAGGAAAAAAGACTCGATATATTAGATTCAGGGCACAGCCGAGGTTGACTTAAAGGAATGGCTGCTAATGGTGACATTTTAGGCATTGTCAGGGGCAATACTTTGGGGGACGGGTGTCTTGAGGGAAAGGGGTAGTTCAGTTCAGGATACTTGAGCAACACCCCGAGGTGGGAGAGGGGCATCGGGAGGGCTGGGGGCTGGCGGAGAAGCTGCTTTGCAGAGTGTTTGCAAAGCTTCTTGTTGTGGATGGTGGACCCAGGATTCTGAGCAAGCAGCTCCTCTTTGCTCCAAGCTGGCCGTGCAGGAGGCTCTGGCATCACCTGCCGCCCTCCCAGCCAGCCTGTCTGGGGAGAGGAAAGAGGGAATAGCCTCTCTCTTTGTTCTCCCTGCTTTTTGTGGGACCTTTGTGTTAGCTTCCTGAGCCTGGGGGAGGCTGCTGGGTGCACTTAGTCTGACTTCAGGTCCAGCCCTGCCCTTCTCTACTTTAGTTGTCCCCAGTTCTCTTTGCCTCTAGTGCTAGCAGCCCAGGCTGGGCCACCAGCTCTTCTTGCCTGGACACTACAGTGTCCTCTTCATTGGTTCTGTGCCCTCCTCAAGCACCCCAGTCCGTTCTCCCTGTGGTGGCCAGGGAGCTCATGGCAAGAGGCGAATCTGTCCCTGTCCCCGGCTGTTTAGCGCCTTAGTTCTCAGTTATCCTGGAGGCTGCTGCCCTGCACAACATGAACATATGCCACCACCCTCTCAATCTCCATTCTGCATCAGCCTCATGGCCTTCCCCCACGCTGTTCCTCCTGCCTGCAATGCTGTTCTTGCCCCTCTTTGCTCGTTTCTGTTCCTCCTGCAGGGTTCAACTCTGCTCCTCAGGGAAGTCTTCCCCAGCCTCTGTGCCTGGCTGACCCACCTAGTCTGTGGTCTCCTGGTCTCCTTTGTGGCTCTTACCTCAGAGGCCATTTGATCCCATGTGGGGGCCAGATGGGTGATGAATACCCATCTCCCCCAGAGACTGGCTGGGGCACTGAATGAATGAATGAATGAATGCCTAGGGGTCAGTTATGGGGGACTGCTGAGATTCTGTCCCTTCTTTAAACATCTTATGTTTGTACATGCTGGTGTGTGCACACACACCCTAGGGGGTCAGTAGAACCAAGAAGGCAGGGGTTCTGTCTAGTGGAAAGGAGTGCAAAGGTGTCCACTGACCCCTGTTCCCATCCAGTCATGTACTGCGTGCCTTCTATGTGCAGGACAGTGGGGGTGAGTGGGCTGAGCAAATAGCTGACAACAATGAAGGGTGATAAGACCTGAGGTAGAGGAGGCAGAGATCAGCAGGAGAGCAGAGCAGGGTCCAAACCTAGACAGGCAGGCTTCCTGGAGGAGGCAGCATCTAAGCCGGATATGAGGACTAGCAGGAGATGGGGAAAGGAAGAGTGAGCACCAGGGAAATGAGGCAGGGGAGGTATGTACTCATGTACCTAAATCTCAAAAAGCATCATACTGAGCGAATAAAGCAAGTTGACACAGGATGCAAAGATTATGATGAGTTTATGCAAAGTTTTAGAAACATACCTACAAAGCTATTCCATGTGATGTTTCTGGATGCAAATGTGTATATGTATTGAAAATATAAAACAGGCAGACACCAGCAACTTCAGGATGCTGTTACTGCTAAAAACCAAAAACCAAACTAGCTGCCACTGCCATTGAGTCGATTCCAACTCATGGCGACCCCATGAGTGTCAAAGTAGAACTGAGCTCCACTGGGTTTTCAGTGACTAAGATCTTTTGGAAGTATATCGCCAGGCTTTTCTTCCAAGGCCCTTCTGGGTATATTCAAACCTCCAACCTATCAGAGGGGCTAAAAGGATAAGTACGGTGAGCTAGCTGAACGATATTTCTTTTCTTTTCTCTTTTACCTGAATACAATTTTTTATTGAAGTATTCTTTTTTTTTTCTGAGCTTGATAACTTTATACACATTTTATTTATTTCTTTAAAAATATTTGAAGCAAAGATGGCCAAGTGTCGTCTAAGATGGATCAGTTGGTCTCAACCCACCTGGATCAACGGAGAATGAAGAACACCAAGGACACAAGGTGATTACGAGCCCAAGAGACAGAAGGGGCCACATGAACCAGCGACTACATCATCCTAAGACTAGAAGAACTAGATGGTGCCTGGCTACAACTGATGACTGCCCTGACAGAGAACACAACAGAGAATCCCTGAGGGAGCAGGAGAGCAGTGGGATGCAGACCCCAAATTCTCATAAGACCAGACTTAATGGTCTGACTGAGACTGGAAGGACCCCAGTGGTCATGGCCCCCAGACCTTTTGTTGTCCCAGGACAGGAACCATTCCCGAAGCCAACTCTTCAGATGTGGATTGGACTGGACAATCAGTTGGAGAGGGATGCTGGTGAGGAGTGAACTTCTTGGATCAGGTGGACACTGGAGACTATGTTGGCATCTCCTGCCTGGAGGGGAGATGAGAGGGTGGAGGGGGTTAGAAGCTGGCGAAAATGACATGAAGAGAGAGTGGAGAGAGTGAGCAGACTGTCTCATTAAAACCAAAAACCAAAACTTATTAGGGGGAGAGTAATTGGGAGTGTGTAGCAAGGTGTATATCGGTTTTTGTGTGAGAGACCGACTTGATTTGTAAACTTTCACTTAAAGCACAACAAAAATTATTTAAAAAAAAAAAAAGATGGCCAAGTGAGAGCACCACTTACAACAGTGGTGGGAACATAGGTGACTGGTTCTTTTCAGTACTTCTGTTTATGTTTGAAATAGGTGAGGACTTTTAAAGGTTTTTAAACTTAAAGTCATGTTATCAGAGGAAACAGCACGCACAAGAGCCTGGTGCAGGGCCCAGAGTCCTGCATCTCAGGCCAGTGCGTAGGGAGAGATAGGGTCTCAGGGGAGGTGGAGGAGGTAGCCACGGGAGGGGAAAGGGGAGCAGGTGTGGGGGCAAGAATGGAGGGAAAGCCAACAGGTTCTGGATGGGGAGACTTACACAGAAGGTGTTAGATGGAAGTGGGAGGGGAGGGGAAATGGGGAAGGCTGTGAGCTTAGGAAGAGCCCTGAGGTTGGATCCCAGCTCAGAATAAAAGACCCTAAATTATGATTATGTTGTTACTGGGCATTTGTTACTGCGTTTGTCTTTCTCAGATAAATATTGCCCTCACCCGTATTTTCCAGATGAGAGAATTGAAGCTCAGAGTTTAAGTGATGTGTCCAAGAACATTCAGCTGTCAGGAGGAGATTCCGAGCTGGCCACCCTGACCCCTCCTTCCCTGGACAGAGGGTTTGGTCAAGTCTTGTAAGATAAGCACAATGCTGCTGCTGCAAAGCTGATTGCTTGCTGGCAGCTCCATCCTGCTGCTGGGCTGGGAAGGCCATGGGGCTGCAGGAGAACTGTTGTTTACAGAATTCCTTGCTGCTCCAGCTGCCTGGGCTGGGATTTTAGGTTCAGCATACTTTCTAGGGTTTTTGTCTTCTCAATCTTGGGTGTGGCTACTGCCACTGAAAAGAATTGAGACTGTCCAGTTGAAGGTTTAGGAAGGATCATGAGTTTGTGGCATAAAAAACAGAGGAGGCTCTGGCTCTGCTCCTCCTCACCCCAAGATAAGGAACTTGGCTCTTCCCATCCATGTTACTGATGAGGAAACCAAGGCCCATGGACAAGGACCAAGAACGTGGTGGGTCGGGAACAAAGAACCAGAGCTTTGGGGCTTCCAGGCCCAGGTCTGTTGGTTGTGAATGATGCTGGTCATGTTCCTACCTCTCATCTCTAGAATGTAAGCATATGAGGGTAGGGCTTTCCATGCTGTGTGGCCACTGCTGTACCCACAGAACAGTGCCCAGCACATAGTGGGTGCTCACTGGTGGTTGGAGGTCTGTTTTGAATCTGCAAATTGGAGGCATGTAGAATTGTGGATGATGTGTGTAAAGCGTCAGGCACGTAGTAGGTGATCAATAAACTGAGGCTCGTACTCCTTGCCCACTGGTCTTGAACCCAGAGTGACATCCTAACCCCCAGGGTGGCAAGGTTGCCTTGAGTCCTGTCTTAATCTTGCAAAAATCTTCAAGTCGTGCCCTGGTGTTACCTAAAGAGACTGGAACTTCTGTGTGTGTCTGTAATGAGAGACCAAGAGCACATGCCTGACAGGAAGCCTAGGCCCTACTGAAAGGCCAGAGGTGGGGTGGCCTCACCTGGGTGCAAGCAGATTAGGCTGTGAAACGGAGCCATAGTTACTACCACACCAACAACTCTCCCAGCTGAGGCTATGCTTCCCCACGATTAAGAGCTGGGTCTGGGGGAATTTACTGTCTAATTATTATGCAGGTTTCTAGTGGGAAGAGTATCAGTCAATTGACCAGTCAATCTGATATTTATTGGGTGCCTGTTGTGTACTGCTTTTTCACAGACGTTCTTCCTGTAGATATCTAGGGATTCTTCCTCATCTACTTCCCTTTAATCCTCTTAACGTATCCCTATGGGTCATTTCCTCACTCTAAACCCTAATCTCACATTAGAACCACCTGAGAATCTTTAAGACTGATATCTAGGCAATTTCCCAGACCAGTTAAGTCAGAATCTCTGGGGTGGGGCCCAAGCATCATCTTTTGATGTGCAGCCAGTGGTGGAACCCATATTTTTATACAGATTGCCTCGTTCTGTCTTGTCTTGACTAAATGGACCATGCTTTCTCTTTTCAGTGGCAGTTGTACTACATTCCTTTATTCTCAACCTTCCCATATTGTTTGGTCTCAGATATGTGTTTTATAAAATGGCATGTAGGTGGATTTTTTTTTTTTTTTCGTATTGTCATCTGAGAGTCTTGTCTTTTGGTAGGCCAGTTTAACCCATTTGTATTTATGGTAATAACTAATATGTTTAGACCTACTCCTGCCACATTATTTTGTATTTCCTACTTATCATGCATTTCTTTTGTTTCTGTTTCTGTTTTCCTGCTTTTCATTGGGTTGAACTGTATTTTCACAATTAAAGTTAGGATGTAAGGTCTGGGTGGTACAGGATGGAGGAAAATACTCTGACTCAGGCAATTTGAAGTCTTGGTAATTTTAGTCATGGGGGGTGTTTTTTTTTTTTTAATTTTTATTGTGCTTTAAGTGAAAGCTTACAAATCAAGTCAGTCTCTCATACAAAATTTTATATACACCTTGTTATATACTCATAATTGCTCTCCCCCTAAGGAAACAGCACACTCCTTCCCTCCACTCTCTCTTCTTGTGTCCATTCCGCTAGCTTCTGAACCCTTCTACCCTCTCATCTCCCCTCCAGATAGGAGATGCCAACATAGTCTCACGTGTCTACTTGATCCAAGAAGCTCATTCTTTGCCAGCCTCATTTTCTATCCCATTGGGGGGTGTTTTTCTTAACCCTAACCGATTAGGCCATAAACTTCTGGGGAAGGAAGATTTACTCGTCTTTTGTAGGGGACCGTCTGTAACCCTTAATTCCAGGCCTTGCTTAGGATTAGGGCTCAATAAATAGATGTCAAATAGAGCAGACATTTTATAGCATGTCAGCAACTCATGTCTTCTGGAGTTTGTTGAATGGAGAAGGCCCTATCCTAAGGGTCTGTAAGAAGGGTGAAGAGAGGACAAAGAGATGTGTGGTGGGGGTGAAATTTTACTCAGTAATTATTGAGCATCTAGAATGTGCCAACTGGAACTACAGCACTCATTAACATAGTTACTAACCCTGTAACCCTGACAAGTTGCTTCTCTTCCCTCAGACTCAGTTTCAGCATCTGCAGTGTGAATAATAATAGTACCTAACTTGAGGGGTTGTTAGGAGGATTAAAGAGGGAATGCATGTCAGGCACTGGAACAAGGCGTGGCCCCACAAGGTGTTCACTGAATACCTTTCCGCCTGAAAGTCCTTTCTGCCTGAAAGTCCTTTCTGCCTGAAAGTCCTTTCTGCCTGAAAGTCCTTTCTGCCTGAAAGTCCTTTCTGCCTGAAAGTCCTTTCTGCCTGAAAGTCCTTTCTGCCTGAAAGGTCTGCTCAGAGGAACAGGCTGGGAATCTCTTATAGTAGCATCTTAAGAGAATGACTCAACCTCAATTTACCACCCTCAAGTGTTACCCAGCCGCCAGGATTAATTGTACTAACAAAAATGCCAACAGGACGTAAATCATTATGTTACCCTGGGTGGTGACTGCCCCTCCACATCACCCCATTTGCCCAATGCCTCTCTATTTTTTGTCTGTAGTGGGGTGGCTGTGGGTCAATATTAGTTTTCCCTTTTATCGAGAAGGTGGCTGCTTGGGTTCAAATCCTGTTCCCACCACTTGCCAGCTGTGTGTCCTTGTACAGGTTTTTTAACTCTTCTGAGCCTGTTATCTTCATCTAGAAAATGGGGAGGCATGAGTTGTTGACATGCTATAAAATGTCTGCTCTATTCAGCACTTATTTTATTGAACCCCAAGCCTATGCAAGGCCTGGAATTAAGGGTCGCAGAGGGGCACCCCAATAGCTATAATGATCCCTACCTCCTAGGACTGCAAGATTTTAATGGATGATGCAGGAATGGGGCTCAGCAGGGTAATAGGCACGTAGTAGGTGCTGTAAATATTTAGTTGTTATTGTTGTATGCCATCGAGTCAATTCTGACTCAGGGACCCTATAGGACAGTAGAATTGCCCCATAGGGTTTCCTAGGCTGTGATCTTCATGGGAGCAGATCACCAGGTCTTGTCTCCTGCAGGGTAGCTGGTGGATTGGAACTGTACCCTTTGGTCAACAGCCAAGCATGTAACCATTGTGCTACCTGGCTCTTTTTAGTTGTTATTACTACTAAGCAGTCATTTCCTAACTGCCTGTTCTGTGCTGCCTTTGTGTCAAGGACAAGACAGGTGCTCGGGGAGCCACCAAAACCAAACCCGTTGCCTTTGAGTCAATTCTGACTCCTAGCGACCTTATAGGACAGAGTTGAACTGCTCCATAGGGTTTCCAAGGCTGTAGTCTTTACAGAAGCAGACTGCTACATCTTTCTCCTGAGGACTGGCTGGTGGCTTTGAACCGCCAACCTTTTGGTTAGTAGCCGAGTGCTTAGTCACTGTACCACCAGGGGTCCTTTGGGGAGCCCCCAGCCAGTGTTTAAAGAAGGTGCAGGCAAGGGAACTACACAACACCTCAGGACAGCCAACCACCAGGTCTGGAGGTCACCAGGAAGCCCCTCAGGCGCTGGCTGGCCCAGGAGCACGTGGGAACCTGAAAGAGGATGACTGTGGCCTGCAGGGGCCCCTTCTCCAGGCTCCAGGAAGGGCGAGGCTGGTTTCCAGCGAAAAGTGTGCACTCTTTCGCGTTCCAGACGTTCCAGTGCTCCCTGCTCCCCTCCCCTGAGCACCCACTGAGACAGAATTAACCCCCAAAGGGAGGAACATAAGGGTGATCAAGGGCCAAAACAAATGGGCTGACTTATACCTGGACTGTGAGGTGGCTTGTCCAGCAGGGAGTACCATCCCCACCAGCATACCAGAGCCTGCAAGCTCCCATCCCTACACATGAAAAGGGAGGGCAGGCTGGGCTACGACTGGGCAGGGACAGCTGGGTCAGGGCTGATGGCAAGGACATGGCCTCTTCTGGTTGCTGGGGTATGATATGCTCCCAGAGCGGCCAGTTAGTGAAGGGGCATGTCCTTCCAGCCTGAGGGAGGGATGCTGTGGAATAAGCCAAGCGCCCAGCTCTACCCAGTGGCTCATGGGCAAGGATGCTGCAGTCCTCAGAGCCTGGGGAAGGGGGTCAGGCTATGGTCTGTATGCCCTGGCACTCCACACCCAGGCAGCCATGGGTGCAGCTGGGAGCTGGATAGTTTTGGAGTTGGGCAGCCACGGACCCTTGGAGCAGGTGTCTGGTCAGCATGTGTGGGTCTGTGGCCGGGCAGCAGGGAGGAAAGGGAATGACTACATGTTAAGTGCCCCCAAGTTTCCAGGCACTGAGCAAGGCAAACAAATGTTTTGAGCATCCCTCAGCTTTATTATAGCAAAACTGGCAGGCTACAGCCTCAGTGGGCTTAGAGTAGACCCCAGAATCACCTAGAACTGCGCCACCCTGTACAGTAACCACGAGCCACATGAGATGTGCTCACCAGCTGAGATGTTCCAGAAGCTTAACATGCATGCCAGATTTTGAAAATCTAGTAGGAAAAAGAGGAGCCCTGGTGGCATGATGGTTAAGCACTCAGCTGTTAACCAAAAGGTTTCCAGTTCTAACCCACCCAGCAGCTCTGCAGGAGAAAAGACCTGGCAGTCTGCTTCCGTAAAGATTATAGCCTAGATAACCCTATGGGGAAGTTCTCCTGTGTCATGTGCGGCCGCTATGAGTCAAAAATCAACTCAACTCGATGGCACCTAAAAAGTATGAAAAAAAAAGTGTAAAGTACCTACTTAAGAAAGTTTTTAGATTGATCACCTGTCAAAATGATAATATTTTGGAAGAACACCAAAGACACAAGGTCAATATGAGCTCAGGAGACAAAAAGAGCAACATAAACCAGAGACTGCGTCAGCCTGAGACTGGAAGAACTAGATGGTGCCCTGCTACAACTGATGACTGCCCTGACAGGGCACACAACAGAGAATCTCTGATGGAGCAAGAGAACAATGGGATGCAGACCTCAAACTCTCATAAAAAGACCAGACTTAATGGTCTGACTGAGACTGGAGGGACTGTAGAGGTCATGGTCCCCAGACCTTCTGTTAGCCCAAGACAGGGACCATTCCCAAAGCCAACTCTTCAGACAGGAATTGGACTGGACTATAAGACAGAAAATGATACTGGTGAGGAGTGAGCTTCTTGGCTCATGAGACTATGTGGGCAGCTTCTGTCTGGGGGCGAGATGAGAAGGCAGAGAGGGACAGGAGCTGGTTGAGTAGACACGGGAAATACAGGGTGGAAAGGAGGAGTATGCTGTCTCATTTAGCGGGAGAGCAACTAGGAGTACATAGCAAGGTATATATAAGTGTTTGTATGAGAGACTGACTTGATTTGTAAACTTTCACTTAAAGCACAATTTAAAAAAAAAGACAATATTTTGGATACATTTGATTAAATAAGATGGCATTGGTGGTTCAGTGGTTGAAGTCTCACCTTTTGTGTGGGAGACCTGGGTTCGATTCCTGGCCAGTGTACCTTTTGTGCAGCCCACCACTGATCTGTCAGTAGAGGCTTGTATGTTGCTAAGATGCAGAGCTTCCAAACTAAGATGGACTAGGAAGAAAGGCCTGGAGATCTACTTCTGAAAATCAGCCAGAGAAAGCCCTATAGAGCATGGCAGTCCAATCCGCAACTGATCATGGGGATGGCACAGGACCGGGCACTGTTTTGCCCGTTGTGCATGGGGTCACTATGACGCAGGGGTCAATTCTCTGGCAGCTAAGAACAGCAGGTTAAATATATTATGAAAATTAAGCTCACCCATTACTTTCTATGTGGCTACTAGAAAGTTTTAAATTCCCTGTGTGGCTCACATTGTATGTCTATTGAACAGTGCTGGCCTTGAACACAAAGCAGCATAGTCTCAGACCCTGCCTTGGGGACATTTCCTGCTTGGTTCTGTTTGCTATGCTTAGAGCAGACACGATGACCCATTTTATGGATGAGGAAATTAAGGCTGAGACAGGCACAATGATATGTGCCATTTTTCCCAATAGCCGGAGCCATTCATCCAGCCATTCATTGACCCAGCTCTGTGCTGGGTGCTGTGAACACCACGGGGAACGAAACAGACAAATGTCCTTCCCAGCCCCCATGAGCCCTCAGTGTAGGCCAGCCACATCCAAAGTGCTTTGCAAGGAACATCTCCTTGGAGCTTCTCAACTGTGGTGAGAGCTACTCTTACCCCATTTCACAGAGGAGGAAACTGAGGAACAGAAAGGTTAAGGAACCCAGGTCAGCACAGCTCTACAATCTGTGGTCTATGTCAGGCGGCCTCAGTTTCTGTCCCTGCAGGGGGGGGGTCGAGAGGAGTGTAGGTCAGTTGGTGCAGAAGGTATCAAGCGCGGGCCTCACTGCACCCCCACCTAGAGAGCCCCCCCAGTCCCAGGTTGCTGAAAACGGCTGGGGGTGGGCCATTCATGGTGCCCCTTGGAGGGCTTGGTGTCTCCTGGGAGGCTGAAGGCTGGGAAGTAGGTCCTTCTGTGGGCTGCTAAGCTCTGAAAGAGGTGGAGAGGTGGGGGGTGGGTGGGAGGTTTGCAAGGTGGCCCTGGGGCGCTATCCACCTGCATCGCTGTAGGGGTGACCTGGGTGCAGCCCCCACGGAGGCTCTGAGATGGGAAAGCCCTTTGCCCTGAAGGCAGTGCAGTTGTTGCGGGGGGGAGCGGTCCGAGACCAGGGTGGGGTGGTGTCTGACCCTTTCTGTGATCACTGGGGAGCAAGGTGGGTGGGTCTCTTAGTTACCTAGTGCTGCTACAACAGAAACACCTCAAGTGGATGGTGCTAATAAACAGGAGTTTATTCTTTCACAGTTTAGGAGGCTAAAAGTCCAAATTCAGGGCACGTGCCCCAGGGGAAGGCTTTCTCTCTCTGTTGGCTCTGGAGGAAGGTCCTTGTCATTAATCATCCCCTGGTCTGAGAGATTCTCAGTTCAGGGATCCTGGGTCCAAAGGATGCGCTCCATTCCTGGCTCCTCATTCTTGGTGGTAATGAGGTCCCTCTCCTCTCTGCTCACTTTTCTCTTTCATATCTCAAGAGAGGTTGACTCATAATACAACTAATCCTGTAGATTGTGTTCTGCCTCATTAAGATTAAAAAAAAAAAAACAAAACAGCCTCTAATCCTGCCTCATTAACATCATAGAGGTTAGGATTTACAACACAGGATAATCACATCAGATCACAAAATGGAGGACAACCATACAGTACTGGGAATCCTGGCCTAGCCAAGTTGACATACATTTTGGGGGATACAATTCAATCCATAACAGTGGAGTTTAAGCTGGAGGACAGCCATCTGGCTGCACCCAGAACAATCTTACTGACAGATGGAGGGAGGAGGCTGGCTAGAGGCAGGGAGAGTTGGGAAGCAGGAGATGGTTGGGGGTGGCCCTTGCATGGTCCAGGTGAGAGGAGGCCATAGCCATCAGGTGTGGGCCATAGTGGCAGATGGAGGGGATGATGGATGGGAGATCCATTCGCAGGTGGGACCAGGGACAGGGCTCTGGAAGGTTCTTTGGGTTCTGCCTGAACAACCGGGTAGACCAGTCCTCTGTTTCCTTCCTCCTGTGAGTCCCTCCTACAGGTAGAGGAGGGTTCTCAGAGCAGAGCATACCTTGTGGCAGAAACACCCTCGGCTTCCTCTGACCCCCAAACCTACCAACCCGGATCCTCAGCCCAAACCCAAGACACCGAGCTGCTTGGGGGAAGTCTGGGTCTTGGTGTCCAGCATCCTCACAGCAGGTATATTACCCATGTGTGAAACCCTGCTTCTCCTGTTTTGAGAGTGGCCACAGATATTGCAGGAAACTTTCCAAATATTGAGGTTGTTTGCAAATTCCCCTAGTCAGGACAAGGCAACATCCAGAGCAAGTTTCGGCTTGCTCAAGGATCAGTATGGGCAGCCCGGGGTCTTTTTTTAATCTCCTCAGTGCCAGCGGGTTCTGGCGTTGGGCCTGGGCTGCTGGCTTCCGTCACCTCCTTAAAAGGAGCCCACGTTCCTCCCCTGTTTGGTGCACAAAGGTTCAAGCAAAGAGCCAGGGCTCCATTTCGAGGCATCACTTTATATCCGCTCTCTCAACTAATCCTCACCCCAGCCCTGTGGCATACGTCTGACAATAATGCCCATTTTACAGATGCGGAGACTGAGGCTCGCAAGGCTAAGTCATTTACAAGCTTCCAAGGACAGAGCCAGTAAAGGCTTGTGTGTTGCTATGAGGCTGAACAGGTTTCAGCAAAGCTTACAGGCTAAGATGGACTATGAAGAAAAGTTTGGCCACCTACTTCTGAAACTTAGCCGATGAAAGCCCTGTGGATCATAATGGTCCAGTCTTGCTGTGCACGGGGTTGCCAGGAGTTGGGGGCCAGGTAATGGCAGCTGACAACAACGACAGAGCCAGATTTCCAACCCAGGCCTGGGTGCTTAACCACTAGGATGTACTGCCTTCAGCTGCAGAAAAGAACAAGTGATACTTGTACAAACCAAAGCAAAAAGGGGAGATTAGAAAGGTGGGGAGCGAGGGCCCCTCGAAATGCCTTTATTTTCGTCCTTGGCCTGCGTGGAATATTGCTGGTGTCTTGGTAAGCCAGGGTACCATTTCTCCCCAGCCTCACTGATGGGCCTTCCTGCCAGCCCTTTGAGCAGACCATGGGCTTTGGTATCCCACAGCCCTGGGTTCGAATCACAGCTCCCCACTTTGCAACTGACCTGTCTGTACCGCTGTGTCCTTGCCTGTGAATGCAAGTGGCAGATGAGTTGCTGGCTATGAAGCAGATCTAGCATGCCACTGTCTGGCCATCGTGTAGTAGCTGGGCCACAGTTACTGAGTTTCTGATGCCCAGTGACAGAGCACATACATCTGATGCCATCTGAGGCTCTCAGGCCCTCTTCTCGAAGCTCCAAAGGCATCCTGGGACCCAAAGAGGAGCCTGTTCTGTGTTCACGCTGGTGGGTTAGTCTCAAAGAGGCTTGGTCTGGCCCCTGACCATATCTTCAGACCAGCCCCCTGGCCAGCCTGGGCCCCACTTTTTTGCTCCTTGTGCCAGGAGTCTCCTGTATGGACCAGGCCCAGTATAAGGGGTACCTGGTCGCTCCTCTGGGCAGGATATGGGCCTTCTGGACCCATACTCGACTCTGACTTTCCCAGCCTGGGAATAGAAAACAAGGCTGATTCCTGGGAGAAATAGCCCCAGTCTACCCACATGACCTCCATTGGGCTTGTAAAACCTGCCTGGCAGCCCTTGACCTGTATCTGGGCTGGGCTAAGGGGGCTGTGTCCAAGGACAGCCAAGTCCTAGGTTCCCGTTCAAATCCCTTTTTACCAGGTTAGAAACTGGGGCCTCAGCAACCTACCTCCTCCCTACCTGTCCACAGGTGGGCGTCCCGGACACCATTGTCATCACTGTGTGAGGCATTGCTCCTCTCAGAACTTGCCAGGAGACCTGGAAATCTAGAAGGAAACTTTGTTTTTTTTAGTTTCACCAGTTTTCCCCTCATGTCCATTTTCTGTCCCAGGATTCCATCCAAGATCCCATGTTGCATTTACTTGTCTTGTCTCCTTAGTCCCCTCCGATCTGTGGTGATTCCTTTGTCTTTCCTTGTCTTCGTTGGCATTGAGGCTTATGAAGAGCAGTGCTCAGGTGTTTTGGAAAATGCCTCTTGATTTGGGTTTATTTGCTGGGTTCCAGGGATGAGATGGAGGCTTACCTCCCTCGAAAGGAGTCCACAGACGTGATACGTGTCCTCCTCAGCTTACCAGATCAGGGGTTACACGATGCAGACTGATCTCATGCTGGCGATGTTAACCTCGAACTCTTGGTGTCGCTACTGTAAAGTTACGGTTCTTAAAACCAAACCTGGTGCTGTTGAATCAATTCTGACTCATAGTGACCCCACAGGACAGGGCAGAACTGTCCCATAGGGTTTCCAAGGCTGTCTTCTTTATGGAAGCCGATTGCCATATCTTTCTTCCACTGAGCAGCTGGTAGATTTGGACAACCAACCTTTCAGTTAGCAGCCAAGTGCTTAACCACTGCATCACCAGGGCCCCTTGTAATTCTAGAAGGAACCTATTTTATAGGTCTGAGCACTACAGGCAAGTGAGGAACTCCCAGGAGAGAAAGGGGCTGACAGACAGAGCTGTATGTCCAATTTAGGGAGCAATGTAGAGGATCAGTTTCATTGTTAATGGCAGCCCCAGCGGGGACTAAAAGCTCAGTGAATATTTGTTGCATGGATGAATGATTCTTATTATTTATGGAGCCTTGGTAAGTGCTAGATCATTCACATTTCCGCATTTAACAAATACGTGTTGAGCACCGGAAGTCCTTAGGTAATGCAAATGGCTAATGAGCTTGGCTGCTAGCTGAACGGCTGAAGTTTTGAGTCACCCAGAGGCACCTCGGAAGAAAGGCCCAGCAATTTACTTCTGAAAAATCAGCCTTTGAAAACCCCACGAAGCACAGTTCTACTCTGACACACATGATGTCGCCATGAGTTGAAGTTGACTCGGTGGCAGCTGGTTGTTGAACACCTACTGTGTGTCCCTGGCACTGTTTAGGAGTTGAGAGACAGCAGTGACACCCCAAAGATTCCTATCTCTGTGAGTTCAGAGTATCTGTCATCTGCTCTTGGGTCCCTAGATGCTACTCTGAACCTCCAGCTCAGTCCTTGTACCTCTAAGTTGTCTTTGAAACTCAATTTAGGTGTTTTCAGAAATGATTCTGACCTCCTCTCCATCTCACCTAACAAGGTAGGATTTGTTACTCCCATTTTACAGATGATGAAACTGAGGCTCAGAGTAAAAAGTAGCTCCTGTAGTCAGGCTGCTAGTTGGGGGATAGTCAGAATTTGAATCCAGTCTGTCTGGCTCCGGATACTGCAGCTGCCCCGGGATGACCTTGGGTTGGTGTCTCTGCTTCCAAGGGCCTCAGTTTGCTCATCTGTATAATGAGCAGGTGGGGCTCAATAACTTCTGAGGCAGTTTCTTATGCCAGTGGTCATTGGCCTCAAGACCTGTGTCCATGTTAAACCTCGGAGTAAGGAGAAGGAGGCCTTGGTGCGTTCTGCTTCCCAGCATGTCGGCTGTAGGAGCTGGAAGCCCTGAGTGTAGGTCCATTGTCCCCTTCCTGTCCCTTCTCTTCCCTGAGGTGGTTGGGGGCACCTCGGCTTTCCTACCTCAGCTAGGTGACTGCCATCTGTGTAGGTAGATTGGACTTGAACAAGGCTGGTAGGGAAGGGCTGTATCTTGGCCTCCATCAGTGGGGCTGACCGCCCACGGATACCATGTCTGGTCAGGCTCATTAGTGAGATGAAAAGCCTGATTGGCCTGGCCAGTTCCTGTACTTCTGGGACCTGTCCCTCCTCCCTTCGTATTCTTGGCCCGCCTGCATTCCTGTAGCTCCTGGTATGTGGCCACACAGAAGGATGCTCACATGGGAGGAATGGACCCCGTACCCAAAGGGTGAAAGCCTGGACCTGTTGTGCTGAAGTGTGGGAACTGTGCCACTGGAGGCCTGGATTTGAGTTCTGGCTCTGCCCTGCTTTCTGGTTGTGGGAATGTGGCCAAGTTACCTAATTGCTCTGTGCCTCAGTTTGCTCGTCTGTAAAATGGCTAGAGCAATGCTACCTAGTTCTGAGGTGGTAGGATGGGTGAGCTAATGTATATGCGACTTGCTCAGCCCTGTGCCTGCCATGCAGTGAGCCCTCTGAGACTTAGCTCCTTCCCCCATGCAGCTGGGCGTTACCTGGAGCTGGCCCAGCCCCCTCAGAAAAAAACAGAAGCTAAAAGGCAGGACCGACTCCTACAAACCCCTCTCACTTATAAATGGCATTTACCTTTTTTTTTGGTAATGCTTTAAAGTGTACAATTTACGGTTCTTTTTTTTTTTTTTTTTTTAGTACAGTCACAGAATTGTGCAACCATCACCATAATCAATTTTAGAGCATTTTTGTCGTCCCCCAAATGAAACTGGGTATCCTTTTGTAGTCACCCGCCAGTCCCCATCCTTGAAGCCCCTGGCAACTACTAATCCACTTTCTGTCTCTATGCTTTGCCTATGCAGGGCATTTCATACAATAGAATCATGCAACATACGGCCTTTGCATCCAGCCTCTTTCACTCAGCATCATGTTTTCAAGGTTCATCCCTGTTGTAGCATATGTCAGGAATTTTCCTTTCTATGGTTGAATTGTGTACACATGTAACACGTTTTGTTTATCCATTCATCTGTTGATGGACATGCGAGTTGTTTCCACTTTCTGGCTATTGCAAATAATGCTGCTACTATGTTTAACTTTTTTGAGGAACCACCAAATTTCTTTCTGTAGCAGCTGCACCAGTTTACATTCCCGCCGGAAGTGTTTAGAGGTTCCAGTTGCTCTACATCCTCACCAACACTTGTTATTATCTGTCTTTTTCATTCTAGCCATCCTAGTGGTATCTCATGGCGACTTGGGGCACTTGACATTTTTAAATTATCCGGCTAAGTGCCTACTTGCAGGAGCCCCCATAGGATTGTCACATGGAGTTGTAGACACTTGGAGTCTGGGGCCTGCCAAGGTTAGAATCCTGGCACTGCCATATTGCCAGAAATTGTCTCCACCTCTCTGGTCCTCAGTTTCCATATCTGTAAAGTGGGAATAACAATTAACCCACCATGCTGACACCTGCCTCACCATGTTGTAATGAAGATTAAGTACGAAGTGAGTGGGGAGCCTGGCATGTAGAAAGTAAATATTAGCTTGTGCTGTCATGGTGATGGTGGTTGTTGCCATAGGCTGGCTCATGTGGTTCCCAGTACCTCTAGAGTAGCTGTTAGCCCGGTGGTTGATCATGTGTCTTCTGGAGCAAGACTGCCCAAGAGGAGGACCCAGCTCCTTGTGCACAAGCTGCCACCCTGGGCGTGCATCTTGACGTCTCACACCTCAGTTTCCTCATCTGTACAGGGGTAGGCAAACCTCCTCCAGGGGCTTGGAGTGAACGTGCCTGGTGCTAATAAATCACACAGCCAAGTGTCAAATTGCTGTGATACCTGTGGTTATCCCCAGTGGGCAGAGGGAGAAACTGAGGCTCGGTGGGAAAGTGACTTACCTGAGATTGTAGAAGCAGCGGACGGCCATCTTGGACTTGGGAGCTGTGTCTGTCTGACCGCAGGCTCATGCTGAGCCCTCCTTTGTTCCCATTAGGAACCCAAGATGCCCCTCCCCCTGCTGTGGCCCCTCCATGCAGGGCTTGGCCTGAAACAATGGGACCGGCGGGGTGGGGTCTAAGTGGTAGTTTCTCCCGCATCCCAAACAGGAATAGGGCAGGTTTGGGAGTTGGCCCAGGACCCTGAGGTGGGGCTGGGGAGGGCCTGAGAGGGACAAAGTTCCTAATGGTAGCCCAACAGTCATGGGTTAAATATTTAGGTTGGGATTCACTGCTCCGGGTGCAACAGGCTAGACTGAGAGAGGGTGACTAGGGCGGGCCCGTCCATGCCCATGAGGCTGAGGAACCTAGAAGTGCTCAGAATAGACCTTCCCCCGGTGGCCCGCCCAGCCTAAGGGTGGGCCTCTGACACGGTAGCTCTGCAAACCCACCCTTATCACCCCTCACCCAAACCCTCCCCCTAAATTCCCCCCTCCGGAGCCTTCATGGTCACTCTGGCAGATACTAGTTTTCTCCCCTGCAGGACTTCTCAGAGCCTTTGCTGACTCATTAACTTTTGTGATGATGGAGGGGTTAGGTTTTCCTAGCTACCTTGATTGCTGAAACCTTTCTTCTGGGAGTAACTTATAGAACTGGGGTTCCCAGGACCCCACTTTGGGAAAAGCTGCCTCCTTGGTTGATTTCACAGAGGGTGGGGCCTGGGTCTTTTTCTCCAAGTTCCCCCCCACCCCAGTCCCTGTGTGTGCAAGCCTTTAGTTTCCATTCCTCACTCCCCGCTGATAAGTACAGATAGCAGGTACTGTTATTCAGTAGGACAGAAGGAAACTGGAGGCACAAAGAAGTAAAGCAGTTTGCCCAAGGTCACACAACTAGTGGCTGATTTGAGCCAAAATTTGAACCCGTGTTTGATTTTGGAGCCAAGGTCCTTATTTAACCTCAATAGCATTTCCCACAGTTGGTCTGTAACTTGATTTGTGACAGATGTGACTGCAGAGAACATTGACACACAGAGGGAGATCGCCATTCTGTTTTCAAGTCTCTCTCAGCCTCTCTGAGAACCTCCAGGAGAAAGTCTGTGCTTGGTGCTCATATGTTCTAACAGCTCTGATAATGTGCCAAGCCCTGCTCTTGAGCAAGAAAGGGCAGGGCTCAGACGGGCTGTGTACAGGCGACTTGAGTGTCCAGCTAGAATGTACTGCCGTTGTTTTAGTTCCATGAAATTTGTTTTGAGGGTTACCTCCATTTATGTCAAGGGCTCCTGGTTTTCTATGTACAGTGGGGGGAGAGCAAGTGACCTTTTTCAGTAAATGCATTTAATTTCGAAGAGTGAGTAGATTGCAAGAAAAATATTAATTAAGAACAAGGTGGGCACAAAAAAACTTGTTCACTTATGAGTATGTTCATAGCACCATTATTCACAACAGCCAAAAAATGGAGACAATCCAAGTGTCCATCAATGGATAAATGGATAAACAAAATGTGGTCTATCCATACAATGGAATTTTGATGTTGTTAGGCACTATTGAGTTGGTTCGGACTCATAGCAACCCTGTGTACAACCGAATAAAACATTGCCAGGTCCTGCACCAGCCTCACAATTCTTGCTACGTTTGAGCTCATTTTTGTAGCCACTGCGTTAATCCATCTTGTCGAGGGTCTTCCTCTTTTTCGCTGACCCTGTACCAAGCATGATGTCCTTCTCTGGGGACTGATCCCTCCTGATAACATGTTCAAAGTATGTGAGATGAAGTCTTGCCATCCTTGCTTCTAAGGAGCATTCTGGCTGTATTTCTTCAAGACAGACTTGTTCGTTCTTCTGGCAGTCCGTGGTGTATTCAGTATTCTTTGCCAACACCATAATTCAAATTACTCAGCCATAAAAAGGAATAAAGTTCTAATACATGCTATAACACGGATGAACCTTGAAAACATTATGCCAAATGGAAGAAGACAGACATAGAAGGCCATATATCGTATGATTCTGTCTACATGACATGTGCAGAAAAGGCAAATCCAAAGAGTCAGAAATCAGATAGGTGGTTGCTAGGGAACTAGAGAATGACTGCTTAATGGGTACAGAGTTTCCTTTGGGGTGATGAAGAAGTTCTAAAATTAGATGGTGATGGTAGCTGCACACTTCTGTGAATATCCTAAAACCACTGATGTGTACACTATTAAAAGGTAGATTTTACAGTGTGTAAATTATATCTCAGTAAAACATGGGGAAAAGGGTGACATGCTACCACAAGGATAAATCTTGAAGACATCATGCTGAGAGAAATAAGTCTGTCGCAAAAGTACAATTATGATATGATCCCACTTATAGGAAATATTTAGACTAGGCAGGTGTATAGAGACCAAAGCCTGTTAGTGGTTACTAGGGTTGGGAGGGAGAAGGAGGGGGAGCCATTGCTTAGGGGGCGCTGAGTTTCTGTTAAAGGTGGTGGGATAATTTGGAAACAGATAGTGGTGGTGGTCACACATGATGAATGTAGCCAGTGACACTGAATCGTACGAGTAAGAAATGTTGAATTGGCAAATGTTTTGTTATATATGTTTCTACCACAATGAGGCAACTTTAAAAAAGGGTTTGCTCAGCCAACATGACAAAACAGCAGCACTAGAGTACATGAATGAAGTGGGGACAGACACCCCCGTCCAGTTGTTAACACTTTGTAGCTCTAGTGATGTCACCCGTGGTGACAGCCAAGCCCCTTTGAAGGCACGGGTACAGTCTCTGCTCCAAGCCTGGTGTTGGGGGGCAGCCTGGGAGGACAGGGTGCTGGAGGGGAGGCTGCCCGGCCGCAGGCCTTCCACTGACCACCGCCCTCCCCCACCCCGCCCCCCGCCTGTAGCATCTCCAACAAGGAACTGTCGGAGCTGATAGAGCAGCTGCAGAAGAATGCCGACCAGGTGGAGAAGAACATCGTGGACACGGAAGCCAAGATGCAGAGTGTGAGTGCCCCTGTCCCAGCCAGCCCCTCACCCCCTCACTCCCGCTGTACCGCCGGCTCCGAGCAGTCTCAGTGCCTGAATCAAATGAGCAGTTCTCACTCGGGCAACTGCACCCCAGGGGACATGTGGCCATGTCTGGAGACAGGTCTGGTTGTCACAACTGGAGGGCATACTCCTGGCACCCGGTGGATGGAGGCCAGGGATGCTGCTCAACAGCCCGCAGTGCATAGGACAGCCCCCTACAACACAGAATGAGCTGGGCCAAATGTCAGCAGTGCTGAAGTCAAGCAGCCCGGGTCTACACGTAGTATCTGTCGATGGGGAAGGGAGCCTTGTTATCGTTGTTAATACCCGTACCCCATAGCGCCACTCTTCCCTGTTGGGAGGAGAACCAGCTCCACCAGATAATGTGTAACCTGGGGTGCAGTGATTCCCTTTGCACGAGGGTAAGCGGGAGCATCCTCACCTTGCTGGGCTCTCATAAAGATGGGATGAGATCGTGTAGGTACAGTGCAGGGATCAGTGCTGCTGTTAGCATCATCATTATCAATACTTACACTGCTGCTGCCAGCATTCAGGACCCTGTGGTCCTCCACCTTTTTTTTGGAGAAGAGAGAAAAAATAACTGGGCAAACCCCTTTGCCTCCCTGTGCCTCAGTTTCCTCTTCTGTAATGCCGGGATCACACCCACCCTGACTCACAGGTTCTCCCGAGGATTGAACAGATGACAGCTCTGCACTGTGCCAGACGCGCTGACACCTGCGAGCTGCTGAAACAATCACCTTCTCTTTGAACCTTCCACCAGCCTGGTGTGGTTAGCATCATGCCCATTTTGTAGCTGAAACACTGAGGTTTAGAGAGAGCTCGAGTGATGAGTCATCACCAGAACTGGTCCCAGAAGCAGCCCAGGGATGTGGTGGCCAGATTTAGCCAATAAAAATATAGGCTGCCTAGTCTGATTGAATTTGAGAACACAAATTATTTTTTAGTGTAATTTTATCCCACGAGCTAGTTGGGATATACTTATGCTTCACAATGCGTTGTTATTTATCTGAAATTCGAATTTAGGGGGGTATCTTGTACTTCATCTGGCATCTTTACCCAGGGGTTGACTAAAAGACAGGTCCAGAGTGGTGGGGGGCTGAAGATGGAGAATCACAAGGGAGTTCAAGGTCTGCCTGGCCCCTTGCTCTCCCCAGGCTCTGCTGTGATGACAGGCCCGGTCATCTCCTGCCCGTCCACCTCCACTGCCACTCTGACAGCCCAGATGTCTGCCTTCCCAAGGGCCTGTCCACAGACAGTCCAGAGACCCCAGAGGATGTGGGGGCAGTGCTGGAGTCTGTACGGCTGGGGGTGGGGGATGCAGAGACCATGAATAATGGGGCTGTGGGGAGAGTCGGGGAGGAAGGCCTGAGAGAATTCTGTTCTCTGTCACAAGCTGGCCCCTGCAGGGATCTTGGGAGTCCTTCTCGCCCCCTTTCCCCTGCCCATCCCCCCTCCTTCCCTGGCTCACACCTCGCCTTCCACCTCCTGCTTCCCCGCTTCAGCACCCCTTTCCCTCCAGAAGCCCCTTGTCCCCGGCTCCCTTTGTGAACTTTCTGTCTACCCCTGTCTCTTGGCCCCCCCCCAGAGATGTTCTTTCCTTTCCTAAATGAAAACAGCTTTTCTGGGTGTGTCTCTCTTTTCTCTGATAATAAAAGTAATGTGTTCATTACAAATAGTTGAGGAGAGAGAAACAGGTCTAACAAAGCCAACTAAAACAGGGGTGACTCTAAAAACAGGGGTGACTCTAAAAACAGGGGTGACTCCACCACCAGAGCTGTCAGCCATGACCAGTGTGGCGTGTGCCTTCTCATGACTCCACCACCAGAGCTGTCAGCCATGAACAGTGTGGCGGTGCCTTCTCATGACTCCACCACCAGAGCCTTCAGCCATGAACAGTGTGGCGTGTGCCTTCTCATGACTCCACCACCAGAGCCTTCGGCCATGAACAGTGTGGCGTGTGCCTTCTCATGACTCCACCACCGGAGCCGTCAGCCGTGAACAGTGGTGCCTTCTCATGACTCCACCACCAGAGCCTTCAGCCATGAGCAGTGTGGCGTGTGCCTTCTCATGACTCCACCACCAGAGCCATCAGCCATGAGCAGTGTGGCGTGTGCCTTCTCATGACTCCACCACCAGAGCCTTCGGCCATGAACAGTGTGGCGTGTGCCTTCTCATGACTCCACCACCAGAGCCATCAGCCATGAGCAGTGTGGCGTGTGCCTTCTCATGACTCCACCACCAGAGCCTTCGGCCATGAACAGTGTGGCGTGTGCCTTCTCATGACTCCACCACCAGAGCCGTCAGCCATTAGCAGTGTGGCGTGTGCCTTCTCATGACTCCACCACCAGAGCTTTCGGCCATGAACAGTGTGGCATGTGCCTTCTCATGACTCCACCACCGGAGCTTTCGGCCATTAGCAGTGTGGCGTGTGCCTTTTCATGACTCCACCACCAGAGCCATCAGCCATTAGCAGTGTGGCGTGTGCCTTCTCATGACTCCACCACCAGAGCTTTCGGCCATTAGCAGTGTGGCGTGTGCCTTCTCATGACTCCACCACCAGAGCTTTTGGCCATTAGCAGTGTGGCGTGTGCCTTCTCACGACTCCACCACCGGAGCCGTTGGCCATGAGCAGTGTGGCATGTGCCTTCTCATGACTCCACCACCGGAGCCTTCGGCCATGAACAGTGTGGCGTGTGCCTTCTCATGACTCCACCACCAGAGCTGTCAGCCATTAGCAGTGTGGCGTGTGCCTTCTCAACCTGTCCTCACACCAGTGTGGGCATGTGTGTGCCCAGAAGCCCAGCATGTTTTCTTTCCCCCTCCCCAAAATGGGATCATGCTCTGTATGCCATCAAGTAACCTGTTATTTTACCTGATAATGTATCGTGGCCACGTGAATCAAGATCTACAGCATCATTGCTTTGTAACTTTAAAACAATTTGTAGACTTACATAAAAGTTGCAGAATAGCACAGAGAATTCCCGTATGCCCTTCAGCTGGCTTTGCCCAATGTGAGCAAATCCATGGCTGTAGCGTGACGATCGGGAGTCCCTGGGTGACGCAGATGGTTAAGTGCTCAACTGCTAGCCAGAAGGTTGGCGGTTCGAACCCACCCAGAGGCACTTCGAAAGAAAGGCCTAGCAGCCTGCTTCCGAAAGGTCACAGCCTTCAAAACCCTATGGAACAGTTCTATTTTGCACACGTGGGGTCACCATGAGTCAACATTGACTCGATGGCACTTAACAACAACAGATCAAACCAGGAAATTAACATTGGCACTGTGTAATGAGCTACAGTGCAGTTTTTCCACAAATATTCTTTTTCTGGTCCAGGATTGCATCCAGGATCCCATGTTGCATTTATTTATTTAATAAATTATTTAAAAAAAATTTTTATTGTGCTTTAAGTGAAAGTTTACAAATCAGGTCAGTCTCTCCTACAAAAATTTATATACACGTTGCTATTTACTCCTAATTGCTCTCTCCCCCTAATGAGACAGCTCACTCCTTCCCTCCACTCTCTCTTTTCTTGTCCATTCCGCCCGCTTCTGACCCCCTCTGCCCTCTCATCTCCCCTCCAGACAGGAGATGCCAACATGGTCTCAAGTGTCTACTTGATCCGAGAAGCTCATTCTTCACCAGCATCTTTTTTCTATCCTGTTGTCCAATCCAATCCCTGTCTGAAGAGTTGGCTTTGGGAATGGTTCCTGTCCTGGGCCAACAGAAGGTCTGGGGGCCATGACCACCGGGGTCCTTCTAGTCTCAGTCAGACCATTAAGTCTGGTCTTTTTACGAGAATCTGGGGTCTGCATCCCACTGCTCTCCTGCTCCCTCAGGGGTTCTCTGTTGTGTTCCCTGTGAGGGCAGTCATCGGGTGTAGCCGGGCACCAAATTATTTATTGTTGTTGTTGAGAATATACACAGCAGAACATACACCAGTTCAACAGTTTCTACAAGTACAGTTCAGTGACGTTGATTACATTCTTCAAGTTGTGCAACCATTCTCACCCTCCTTTTCTGAGTTGTTCTTCCCCATTAACATAAACTTACTGCCCCGTACGCTTTCTGTCTAATCTTTTGAGTTGCTGTTGTCCGTTTGATCCCATATAGATAGTTCTTAAAAGAGCACAGCGCTCAAGGCAGGCATTCGTTACTAGTTCAGCTGAACTATTGCTTGGTTTTAAGAAGACTTCAGGGGATGTTTTTGGTTTACTATGTTGCATGTATGTAGTCTCCATACATTCTTCCAATCTGTGACAGTTCCTCAGTCTTTCCTTGTTTCCCTTGACACTTTTGAAGAGTCCTGTTCAGTGGTTTGGGGGAATTTCTCTCGATTTGGGCTTGTCTGTTGGTTTCTCATGATTAGAATGAGGTTATGCATTGTGGCAGGAAAATCACAGAGGTCCCTCGTGACCCTTCCTGATCAGTATTCCCCAGAGGTGACCACTCCTCATCTCTCTCACTGTTGTTAGTTTTTCCTGGCTTTGAACTTTGGGACACCTCTATGCCTAGATGTCCTCTTTATGTCTCAGCTGCCTCGTGAGATGGCTTGTGTTCCCACACAACTCTGGCATGAATTAGGTAATGATTAATTTATCCCCCCTTCGCAGAATTAACCTTTGACACTGTAAGTGCTCAGTACAGCGTCAGATCAGCTGGTGATGGTGGGGTAGATAAAATTCCACCCAAGCCAAGGACTGTGCCGTTTGGTTGTAATTAGCTGGCCAGACCTGCCTGGGGTGGTGGGGCGTGAGCCAGCTCCACTGGCCTTTGGCGTGTTGGCCTCAACTTCAGGCTGCTTGGGGCAGCCAGGACCCCCCTCATCCCTCGGCCCTCCTGAGAGGTCCGGGAAGGATGGCCTGGACACCTTTTTCTCCTCCAAGAGCCCCATCTGTTGAACCTTTGCTCTGCACCAGGCACCCACATCACCTCTGTCAGTTTTTCTTTGTTCTTTCCTTCATTCTCTCTCTCTTTTCTTTCCCTTTTTCTCTTTCTTTTTTCCCTTTTCTCTATCTCTGTATCTGTTTTTCTCTTCCTCTCTCCCTCCCTCCTTCCCTCCTTCCTTCCTTCCTTCCTGCCTCCCTCCCTCCTTCCCTTCCTTGTCTCCCTCTCCCTTCCCCTTCCCCCCACTCCTTCCTTCTTTCACACCTTTATTGAGGCATGAAATGCTCCCATTTCAAGCGACCAGTTCAGTGATTGTAGTAACATCACACAATGGTGCAGCCATCACCAGAGATCAGTTTCAGGACGCTTCCATCCCCCAGTAGCACCCACTGGCCCATTTATAGCGATCGCTATTCCCTGCCTCTCTGGATCCACCTCTCACAGCCATTTCATGTAAATGGAACCCTGCAGATACGGTCTGTGTGTCTGGCTTCTTTCACTCCACGTGGTGTTTTCTAGGTTTGTCCATGACATGGCATGAGTCAGTAGTCTGTTCCCTTTTCTTGCTGAGTAATATTCCTCCATTAGCCTGTCTGCCTTTTCTGAAGTAGGTGTTTTTCTTATCCACATTGTAGAGACAGGGACACCGAGACCAGAAAGGCTACAGGATCCTGCCTTTCAGCCACAGGGGCCTCTTGCCATGCCTCAACCACAGCATATTCTTCCCTGCCACAGGACCTTCGCATGGACTGTTGTCTCAGCCTGGAACACCCTTCCTGCTCCTCCTGGCTAGACCCTTCTCATCTTTTGTTTTTAGCTGTGTCCCTGGAGCCGAAGTAGCTCTCTTAGGTTCCTTCTGTGGTTGGTTTCCTTTGTAAACACTGACTTGGACTTGCATTCATCATTGTGTGGTTTATCTTTGTGAGCTCCAGGCAGGCAGGGGATAGGTCTGTCCCATTCACAACTGTGTCCCAGTACCAGGCACATAGCAGGCACTTGGAGACTGTGCGCTGAGTGGCTGGAGGAGGAACACCTCCCCAGACCCCTGGCAGTGAAGCTGGGCAGCTGTGGGAGCCCCTCGCTGGCCCCTCCCTCCAGTCCCCATGGCTCTGCCACCCCACATTCCTGAAGTGCCATATTGAGCCCCAGCCCACTGTCCTCTCATGTGACCTCGCAGGACCTGGCCCGGCTGCAGGAGGGCCAGCAACCGGAACACCGGGATGTGGCCTTGCAGAAGGTGTCAGACTCAGAGAAGCTGCTGTACGTGCTGGAGGCGGATGCGGCTATCGCCAAGCACATGAAGCACCCCCAGGGGGACATGATCGCCGAGGAGTAGGTCCCTACCACTTTGGGTCCCCAGGGAGCCTCTGGGCTCTGAGCCAGGGCAAGAGAGCTGTGGGGTGGTGGCCAAGGGAGCTCAGCACTCAGGAGTGACCCTGAAGGCTGTGGGCAGCTGTCAGGGGGACACTTACCAAGGATACTGGACAAGGTCCCTGGGTGATGTAAACGGTAGACACCTCGGTCATTAGCTGCAAGGTCCACCCAGAGGCGCCTCAGAAGAAAGGCCTGGTGATCTACTTTTGAAAAACCAGCTGCTGCAGACCTTATGGAGTACAGTCCTACTCTGGCACACACGGGGTTGCCATGAGTCAGAGTCATGGCAACTGGTTAACTAAATTCAAAACAAAAAAAAAACCAAACCTGTTGCTGTCAAGTTGATTTCAACTCATAAACACCAGGCACGGGTCAAACGCTTACCCTTAGCCTCATAACAATGCATTTTGCAGTAGGAGAGACTGAGGCTCAGAGACCTGATGTCTCCTGCTCTGGTCACAGTGTGACCGCTGTTCCCTGAGCCTGCCCATTTTCTCTAACCTCCATCTCTTCCCACACCCAAGGTCCCACCCACCATCCCAGCAATGAGCTGACTGTGCTTGTTGCTCACGTCTCTACTTAGATGGGGATAAACTAACTTTTCATGACCCCCCAGTTATGCACCCTACCGCAAGGCAGGGTCAGGCCTCTCGAGGCCGCATGATCTCCCTGTACTTGTCCCTGTGATAGCACACACAGGTCCAGCTGCCTCCCCAAGGGCACAGTGAGCTCTAGAGGGCAGTGGACTTGCTTGGGTCTTCTGGAACCTTTTACGGTTCTGGCCACACAGTAGGCCCTTCCAGAACCTTCTAGGGTTCTGGCCACACAGGCTCTCAGTAACATTGATGGGGGGAAGAAAGATGGAAGGGGAGGTGAATAGAAGGAGGGGTGGGAGGATGGGAGCAAGAGAGCTGACTGAGCGGAAAGCCCGAGGCTAAGGTCTGGGGTTGGGGGCTCCTCCACGGGGCCTGCTAATTGGGGTGGCCTCTGTCCCTGTTCAGCATCCGGCAGCTGAAGGAGCGTGTGACCAACCTGCGTGGGAAACACAAACAGATCTACAACCTGGTGGCGAAGGAGGTGGACCCACAGGTCAACTGGGTGGCTCTGGTGGATGAGAAGCTGGTATGGCTGGGGCAGGGCTCCAGGGATGCAGCTGGGGAGTGGGCCTGTGTGTGCAGGGAGAGCTTTGTCACTTCGTGGGCACATGGTCCTGCCCGGGAGGCTCAGAGTGTCCTGCCCAGGAGGCTCAGAGAGACTTTGGGTCAAGGCCACACAGAGAAGTGGAGGTTAGCCATTCCATGCTGCTTCCCCGGCACTTGATCTCCACCGTGGCTCATCAGGGTGGGGCAGTGGCCAGGCTTCTGAGGGAAGTCTATCTTTCCTGTGCCCTCGCAGAGAAGAGCATGGCCGCTCAAGTGGAGTTTCCTTAATCGGAGTCTAGGCTCCCTGCTTTTATTGGTGTGACCCTGGGCAACTGCCTCCACCTCTCTGAGCCTCTGCTGCCCCATCTCTGAAATGGGGCAATAACTGTGGGTCTGTTAGGTGGTTGTGAGATTAAATGAGAGGACATGACATATCGGGGCGAATGCTCAGAAAGTTGAATTGCAGTGGTAAAGCTGATGGCCTCTGCTTTTTTTTTTTTTTTTTTAATAATACTTTGTGTTTTCTGTAAAGGTTTGCACAGCGGTTTAGGTTCCCATTCAACAATTTCTATACAAGTTGTTCAGTGACGTTGGTTACATTCTTCACAATGAGCATGAACGTTCTTATTATTTCCATTCCCATTAATCTAATTTACCTGTCCCCTTACCGTTTCATCTTTGTTTTGAAGTTTCCAGTGAAGCAATTGTTGATCATTTGGTCTCATATAGGTGACTTTTTAAAGGAGCACAGTACTTACAGGTGATACTCATTATTTGTGAGCCAATTTGTTATTAGCTACAAGGTGACCACGGGTTAGTTTTGGTTCAAGGTTTGAAGAGTATCTCAGAGCAGTAGTGTCGGGGAGTCCTCTAGTCTCAACCAGTCCAGTAGCTCTGTTTTTGTTTGTTTGTTTTTAGGAATTTGAGGTTCAGTCCCATGTTTTTCTCCCATTCTGTCAGGGTCCATCTATTGTGGCCCTGCATAGAATGGTTGGTAGTAGTAGCCGGGCACCATCTAGTTCTTCTTCTGGTCTCAGGGTAGATGAGGCTGTGGTTTGTGTAGACTGTTAGTCTTGTAGACTAGTTTCTTCTTTGAGCCTTTGTTTTCCTTCTTTCTCTCTTCCTCTGGACTAGTACAGACCAACGGTTGTATCTTAGACTGAGGGCCTCTGTTTTGGTGTCCTGTGGCTGCTGTAACAAAATACCACAAACAGGGAGGCTTAGAAGAGTAGGAATTTATTGTCTCACAGTTCTGGAGAGTGTGAATTCGAGGTCAGGGTGTTTGTTGGCTGTGTTGATTCCTTCTGAGGCTTGAGAGACAATCTGATGCATTCTGCCTTCCCAGCATCTGGCAGTTCCAGGCGTTCCTTGGCTTGGAGTGCGTCTTCACTTGGTGTCCTTCCTCTGTTTCCCCGTGTCTATGTCTCTTCTTCTATAGTCATATAAGGTTAGGACCCACCCTGCTTCAGTATGACCTCATGTTAGCTGATAACACCTGCGAAGACTCTAGTTTCACACAAAGTTGCATTCATAGGTACAGGGGTTAGGAGTTCAGCATATCCTTTTGGGGACACAGTTCTACTCCTAAAAGTGTCTCTCCCTGCCTCTCATGGGGCCACTGCATTTACGCCCTGTGAGGAACAGAGCATTGTCCCAGGTGCAGGGCTGAGAGCTGAGGGCCTGAGGGGGGAGTGGGCAGCCAAGCCCCTGCCCAGCCCCTCCTCCAGTGTCATCCCTCTGCCCAGGACAAGCTGAGCAGCCAGGGCTTCGGGACAGAGCTGCCACTGGTGGATCACCAGGTGGAGCAGCACAACATCTTCCACAACGAGGTCAAGGCCATCGGACCTCACCTCACCAAGGACAGGGACAAGGTAGTCTGCATGGTGGAGGTGGGGACCTGGGGAGGGAGGGAGCTCAGTCCCGAGTCATCAACCTAACTTGTGCTCCCGGCTCTGTCCTTAGGAGCAGAACAGTGAGCTGCAGGCCAAGTACCAGAAACTGCTGGTGAGAATTTCTCAGGGGGAGGTGTTGCCTGTGAAGGGATGCAGGTGTGGGAGGTGATCAGGCGCCCAAAATCATGGTGATGAGAAGCATCTCTGTGCATCATTAACTTATCCTGTTAAAAACGGTATGTTTGTTAGTTGTCGTCAAGTAGGCCCCTGACTCTTGGTGACCCCATATACAACGGAATGAGACACTGCTTGGTCCTGCACCACCCCCATGATCAATTGCAGATCAGACCATTGTGATCCATAGGGTTTTCACTGGCTGATTTTTGAAGTAGATCACCAGGCCTTTCTCCCTAGTCTGTCTTAGTGAGACTAGGAAGCTCCATTGAAACCTGTTTAACATCATGGCAACATGCAAGCCTCCAATGACAAACGAGTGGTGGCTGCTCATGAGGTGTACTGGCGGGGAATCCAACCCAGGTCTCCCGTGTGGAAGGCGAGACTTCTTCCATTGCCTCATCAGAATGATATAGGCTTGCAGTAAACATTTCACAGAATAGGACGGGATGAAGTGAGAAGAGACAGTGCCCTGGCCCATTCCTGTGCTGTGCTCTGTGCTCATGGACAACTCTACTAGACCCCAAGGGATACAGCCCGTCCTACAATGTGCTTGTTATTTCTTGATGAAGCACCTACCATGTGCCGAGCACAGTGCACATGCTTTGTATACAATAGTTTTCTTTTTCCCTTTTTACAACTTTTTAAAAATGCATTCTTTTTTAAAAATTAATATACTTTATTTTTTAGACTAGTTTTAGCTTTACAGATAAGTGGAGCAGAAAGGACAGAGTTCCTACGTGCCCTTCTCCCCTCTGCACAGTTTTCCCCGTTATTTACGTCTTGCATTCATGTGGTGCATTTATCACAACTGATAAACCAATACTGATGCATTTTTATTAACTAAAGTCCATAGCTTGCATTAAGATCACTCTTTGTGTTGTACAGTCCTGTGGGTTTTGACAAATGCTTAACATCATGTGTCTGTCATGACAGTATCTTGCAGAATAGTTTCACTGCCCTAAAAATGCCATCTCTTCATCCCTCCTTCCATCCCCTGAGCCCCTAGCAACCACTGTTCTTCTTACTGTCTGTGTAGTTTGCCTTTTCCAAAATGTCATACGGTTGGAATCATACAGTATGTAGCTTTTTCAGACTGGTTTCTTTGATTTAGCAGTATGTGTTAAAGATTCCTCCCTGTCTTTTTTTTTTTATTGCTGAATAATGCCCCTCTGTATGGATATACCACGTGATTTTTTTGAAATTGCATAAGCAGTGCACGAATGCTTTCTCCTGCAAATATTTCAAACACCACAGCCATGAGAATACAGAGGCAGCATGATATAGCAGTTGGGAGCCTCCGGAGCCAGTGGCCTGGGTTTGAGTCCCAGCTCCTCCACTTCTCAGTGGTGAGAACTTAAGTGAGCTCCTTAGCTTCTGGCAGTCTCAGTTTGCTCATCTGTAGAATGGAGTTACTGCAAGTCCCTGTCTTTCCTAGTCTTGGTTCTCTAGAGGAGCAAAACCAGTGAAGTATATGTAGATATATAGAGAAAATTTATTTCCATGGCTCATGCAGTTGTGAGGAAATGGCTCATGCAGTTGTGGGGCCTGGGAAGTCCCAGACAGACAACAGACAGGCTGATGACCTCTGCTGGCTCTCATGGTTGGTTACAGGGGCTGATGAACCCAGAATCTGCAGGTCAGGCAACAGGCCAAAGGCCCGCTGGCTCACGGGCATTGCAGGAGTTGGCGAATCTAAAATCTGCAGCAAAGCAGTTGCCATTGATTCTGACTCATGGCGACCCCATGTTTGCCAAAGTAGAGCTGTGCTCCATAGGGCTTTCAGTGGTTGATTTTTCAGAACTAGATTGCCAGGCCTTTCTTCCGAGGCACTTCTGCGTGGACTCAAATCTCCAACCTTTTTGTTAGCAGCCGAGCATAAGCTAAAAGGAGCTTTTAAGCCATAAAAAGTCCTGGAGTAACCTTAAATGTGTATTGCTAAATGAAAGAAGCCTGTTTGGAAAAGCTACCTACTGTATGATTCCCAACCATATGACATTCTGGAAAAGACAAAACTATGGACAGTAAGAACAGGAAACTGCGTGTTAACTCTTTGTAACCACCCAGGGACTATGTACATGCTAGGGACTGTTATTATGCAGAAGAAAGCACAAGCATCTCTCCACCTCTCCCTTCCTTTCTGCCCCACCACTTCTCAGACATAAATGAGCAGCAGTTTGTTGCTCTTTCCAGCTCTCTCTAAAGGGTCATGATAAAGCTGAAAGTGGAAGCTGTAGCTGCTAACGTTTATTGAACACTTACTATATGCCATTCCCTGTGCCCTATAAGGTCAGCACTATCGTTATCCCCATTTTACAGACAGGTAAACTGAGGCTCTACTAAAACATCAGTGCTGTGAAGGTTTTGTGTGTTTTGCTCTCTGTTGTATCCTGGTGACTGGAGTGATGCCTGGGACTGACTAGAGGCTCACCAAACATTTGCTGAATGAATGAATGGAGCTCACAGGGGTCAGGTGACTTGTCCCAGGGCCTAGCCTATCCTTGCATCACCCCCACACCCCTAGGCATTGTCACAGGCACGGCAGCAGCACCTGAGCTCCCTGCAGGACTACATGCAGCGCAGCACCAATGAGCTGTACTGGCTGGACCAGCAGGCCAAGGGCCGCATGCAGTATGACTGGAGCGACCGCAACCTTGACTACCCCAGCCGCCGGCGCCAGTATGAGGTGGGCGTTGGGGCTCAGGAGAACCACCCAGGGCGGGCAAGGGGCCCGGGAGTGAGCAGAGGGTGGCCAGGTGGGGCACTGAGACCTACTCTGCCCCACACTGTAGAATTTCATCAACCGGAACCTGGAGGCCAAAGAGGAGAGGATCAACAAGCTGCATAGTGAGGGGGACCAGCTGCTGGTGGCTGAGCATCCTGGGAGAAACTCCATTGAAGTAGGTGCACAGCGGAAGGGGATGGCCCTCCACCTGGGCCACCCGGCGCTTGGGCAGTCCTTGGAGGTCTTGGTCCTATGTGCTGCATCCATGTCTATCTGTCTGTCTCTCTTTCTCCCATTCTATCTCCCCATTTTGCCAGCTCCTTCTTGCTCTGGTTGGCTCTTCCCTTCTCTCAACATCTCGAATCTTTGGCACATGCTGCCCCTGGCCCCAGGACTTCTGAACCCATAGGGTGCCTTTGTCTGAGCAGGTACAGCTCCTACTCGTTCCTTATGCACTGTACTACCTGAGCAACTCTACATGACAGCCCTGCTCACCTCCTAGACATGCCCCCTCTCTCCTCCTCCCACCCCAGGTGCCTGGCCCAGAGTGACCTCTGGGTCCTGCCCATTCCCCAGCATCTGTGCAGGTACTGGCAGCCTCTTTGTGGGCCACACCCAGGCAGACACCAGATGTCCCTCTCTGACCCACTATTCTGTGGGCCCAGCATCCCTCCAGGGCCCACCTTGCACCCTAGCACCTGACCAACTGTGTCTGCCTCCCACCCCCGTGCAGGCGCACATGGAGGCTGTGCACGCAGACTGGAAGGAGTACCTGAACCTGCTCATCTGTGAGGAGAGTCACCTCAAGTACATGGAGGACTACCACCAGGTACCCGACCACCTGTGTGGGAGCGCTGAGGACCTGCTGGCCCCCCCGGCCTCGGCTCCAGAAGCTTTGCAGGGGCTCTTTGTGCCCATACTTTTTTTTAATTTTTATTGTGCTTTGAGTGAAAGTTTACAACCAAGTTTACAAACCAAGTTATTCTCTCATACTAGAACTTATATACACCTTGCTATATACTCCTAGCTGATCTCCCTCTAATGAGACAGCACACTCTTTCCCTCCACTCTCTATTTTCGTGTCCATTTGGCCATCTTCTGCCCTCCTCTGCCCTCTCATCTCCTCTCCAGACAGGAGCTCTCCACATAGTCTTATGTGTCTACCTGATCCAAGAAGCTCACTCTTCACCAGTATCATTTTCTATCCCATAGTCCAGTCCAATCCCTGTCTGAAGAGTTGGCTTTGGGAATGGTTCCTGTCTTGGGTGCCCACACTTTTAAAGATGTGAGCGGTCCCCAAGTGTGCTGGTGGGCTCTGTGCATTCTCCCCGGGGGGGTGGGACCTCAGAGTCTGATTCAACCAGTCATCAGGGGTAGGGTAGGGGGAGAAATGTGCATTTTAACAAGAGCTGCAGGTTCTTAGGATTGAGCAGTTTAGGGGAACTTGGACTTGAATGTCTGAGTCCTGCTGGACTATGAGCTTCACAGAGATCCATGTTAAGCTTAGGGCATGAGGGGGCATGGGGATGACTAGGTGATCCAGAATTGATGGCCCTGATGAAAGAATACCAGTTGTGTCAAGTTGATGGCAACCCCATGTGTGTTAGGGTAGAGCTGTGCTCCATAGAGTTTCCAGTGACTGATTTTTTGGAAGTAGATTGCCAGACGTTTCTTCTGAGATTCCTCTGGTTAGACTTGAACCTCCAACATTTTGGTTGGCAGCCAAGTGCATTAACCATTTGCACTGCCTAGGGAATTCGATGGAAGAACAGGCCAGATGACTTTGGAGAACAAAGTGGGAGGCTTGTCTTCCATCTCTTGAGAATTGCAATGGAAGTATCACCTCAAGATGGTGTGGCCTAGCACAGAGAGAGGAATGGGGTAGAGAAGAGAGCCCAAAGCTTACTGGCACAGATGGGAGAACTTGATATGTAGGAGAGGTGGCATCTGGAGGGCTGGTGGGGAGGGCCCACCTGGGCCAGGCCATGTGGGTCAGGTGATTGGGAGGCCCAGCCCCACCTGGGACTGAGTTTGAAGCCATAGCCGGGAGAAGGTCCAGGGGCTTCTAGTGGTTTCCTGCCTGTAACGAGGCCACCCGGTCCCCCCAGTTCCACAAAGACGTGAAAGACACACAGGAACTGCTGCAGAAAGTGGACTTGGACCTGAACCAGAAATACAGCCCCGACTTCAAGGACCGTTACCAGATCGAGATGCTGTTACGGGAGCTGGACGTGCGTGATGGGGCTCCCGGTCCCCACTTCAGCCCCCACCTGCCACCCACTCTGCCCCACCCCCTTGAGAGGCTGCGGGTCTCACCCAGCTTCCCCCGCTTTGTCAGGACCAGGAAAAGGCACTGGACAAGTACGAGGATGTGGTACAGGGCCTGCAGCAGCGAGCCCAGCAGGTGGTGCCCCTCAAGTACCGGCGGGAGACACCGCTCAAGCCCATCCCCGTGGAGGCGCTTTGTGACTTTGAGGGTGACCAGGTGAGCCGCTGCCCCACAGTCCCAGACCTGCCATTTTCACGTCACTGGGAAGTCCTGGTGTCACAGTGGTTAAGAGCTTGGCTGCTAACCAAAAAGTTGGCAGTTCGGATCCACCAGCTGCTCCTTGGAAACCCTACGGGGCATTTCTCTGCTGGGCTGGCAGACCCCACTGATGTCCCTGCCCAAGCCTCTATATGGTGGTGTCTTGAGGTGGGTCTGAGAGAGAGGCTAAGACTCCCCAGGTCCAAGATCGAGGGGGCAGGCGAGGAGTTGGGGTGAGCCAAGGCAGGCCTTGTAAGTCTTCTGACGGTGTGGCCCGCTGTGCCCTCCAGGGCCTGATCTCACGGGGCTACAGCTACACCCTACAGAAGAACAACGGGGAGAGCTGGGAGCTCACAGACAGTGCCGGAAACAAGCTGACCGCCCCAGCCATCTGCTTCATGATCCCCCCAACTGACCCTGAGGCCCTGGCTCTGGCTGACAGGTACAGGGGCAAAGGAGGGAGCTGGTGTAGGCTGTCTGCGCCTAGGGGCTTCTTGGGCCCCAGTCATAAGCCGGGGAAACTTGCTTCTGTGGGTGAGGGGTAGGTGGGTGCCGTGACCCCAGCTTGCTCCTCTGCTCTCCCAGCCTGGGCAGCCAGTACTGGAGCGTGCGGCAGAAGGCAGCTGGGAGCAAAAGCGTGCTCCAGCAGCGGCACGAGGTGCTGAAGGCAGAGAACCCTGGAGGTGGGTGCCAGTGACTGGACCACGGCTCTGGGAGGATGGAGGGAGGGGCTGGACCAGGGGCTGTGCAATGGGAGGAATGGCAGGGACAGGGGAGGCTGGGCCAGCCCCTGCCTGGCCTCACGACCCGCTGCGGCCAGCCCCGACCCTGTCTTCCTCCGGCAGATGCCTCTGACTTGCAGGGGCGGCAGCTGCTGGCTGGCTTGGACAAGGTGGCCCGCGACCTGGACCAGCAGGAGAAGGCCATCACGGGCATCCTTCGACCACCGCTGGAGCAGGGCCGGGCTGTGCAGGACAGTGCTGAGCGGGCCAAGGGTCTCAAGGTACCACCCAGCAGGGGCCCAGGCTAGGCCCTGGGGAACTCGGCCGTGGCCCCTTCTCAGCCCTACAAGGGTCTGGGGACATTGATGGCAGGTGCTTGACTTGCCACGTGGCTTGCCTGCCACGTGTAACAACGTGTAACCAGCAGCTCTGTGTTGAGGCAATGGCAGGGCTGTTCCTTCCACCTCTGTAGACTCTGAGAACCCAGGTGGATGGGGACAGTCAGAGTACCTACCTCATAGGGTTGCCACAGATTAGATGAGACCATCAAGTGAACTGCTCAGAATGGTTAAGTGTTCAAGTATCACCAATTGACTGTTGTCATCACTACTGGTAGTCATAGTCCACCTGCATCAGTGTGTCCTGGGGTGCTCATTAAAAACGCAGGCTCCTGGGCCTGCGCCCCAGACACGTCAGCCTCCAGGGCGTGGGCTCAGGCCTCTGCATTTTCACCAAACATCAACACTGCTCCTGCTATCCCTGAAGCGTGGGGCCCACTGCCCTCTTACCACATGCTGTTCCCCTATTTGTGTCCACCTGGGTACATCTTTGGAGGGACAGAGGGTGGTGGGGGCTGCCCAGGTTGGCTGGCCTGGCCATGCTGACCAGGGGGCTCTGTTCCTCACAGAACATCACCAACGAGCTGCTGCACATCAAGCCTGAGATGGTGCGGAGCACAGCCGAGTGTGAAGCCTTCATCCAGGCCCTCCCGGGCAGTGGCAGTACGCCCCTGCTCAGGACCCGGGTGGACGACACCAATGGCAAATACGAGCGCCTGGCCCAGCTGCTGGACTCAGCCCAGGAGAAGTGGGTGGCAGGCAGGCAATGAGGGCCTGGGATAGCAGGCAGGGGGCCAGGAGGGCACCCCTCAACTCCTGTCCACTGTCCTCAGGGTCGACGTTGCCAACCGCCTGGAAAAGAGCCTGCAGCAGGGCTGGGAGCTGCTGGCCACATATGAGAGTCAGCTGATTCAGGATGACATGGTGCCTGATAGTGGCCATGCCCTGGATGACAAGAGGCAGGAGCTGGCCGTGAGTCGGGGACCACGGGGAGTCCTCCTCTGAGGTGGGGGTGGCTTTTGGGTGTATCCCATCCTACCACCGCCCTTAGAGAAGGGGAAACCAAGGCCCCAAGTTACCACAGCGACAAGTCTCCATTTTGGGAATGCCTAAAACTAAAACCAAACTCACTGCTGTCATGTCAGTTCCAACTCAGTGACCCCATGTGACAGACCAGAACTGCCCCGTAGGGTTTCCTAGGCTGTAGTCTTTATGGGAGCAGGTTGCCAGGTCTTTTCTCCTGAGGAGCAGCTGGTGGGTTTGAACTGCTGACCTTTCAGGTAACAGCTGAGCACTTAACCACTGCGCCACTAGGGCTCCTTTGAGAATTCCTAAGGGTGTCAAATTAGAAGTTGCGAAGTGGAGGTCCACGGCCCAAATCCCAGCGGCTCGTGTGGTCTGTGTGGCCTGTGAAATTTCAGGAGCCCGTCATATTTTGAAATCAAATGTCTGTATAAAATTCCAGGCTTCTGGTGTCTCTTGCTGAGCAGTGGATCTGGCCTGTGCACCCACATGGGAAGTCCACTGAGTGGAGGGGCGGCTGCCTCCCCTGCTGGGGTGTCTGTCCACCAGGCCCTGCACGCACTGGCCTGCCTGCAGCCATTTGAGTCTGTGACCTCTGTGGTGGCCCCTTCCTCAGAACACAGCAGGAATATCACCAGGTTTAAGGAGAGGCCCAGAGGCTTCTGTGGGCCCTTTCTACTCCCAGGCTTGAGTGCCCTCCTGAGCAGAGGTCCCAGCACTTCAGTCAGAGCACTTGCCATGGGCTCCAGGAGCTCTGTCCATAGTGCCCACCTTTCCTCCCTCCTTGCCTGGGCAGGCCATGGCCTCCGAGCTGCAGGCCAAGAAGTCCCTCCTGGGCGAGGCCGAGCAGAACCTGCAGACAGTCAAGCAGTGCTCGAGCTCGCTGGTCAGCCGCTTCCAGGAGCACTGCCCTGACCTCGAGCGGCAGGAGGCTGAGGTTCACAAGCTCAACCAGCGCTTCGACAACCTGCGCCAGCAGATTGACCACAGGTGAGTTGGCCAGAGGATGGGCAGGGGTGGCGCGGACAAGGAAGCAGCCTTGGGCTGAGCTGGTCTGCCTCGAAGCCATGAAGGTAGGAATCCTCCAGGAGCCAGTGACGGCTGTTTGTTTTTTTCTCTAAGTAATTTCCTTTTTGAAGAAAGCAGTATACACAGTAAGACGTTCAAACAGTGAATACCCCCAAGGTAAGGGGGTTATCAGTTTCTTGTGTATCCTCCCAAAAATATTCTGTTTGAGCAAGGATGGATGAATGGATGGATGGGTTGGTGGATGGACAGATAAATAGCACATGACTAACAACATACCGTGTATACTACATCTTGTTACTTTTCCTGTCATACACGCACTGGCCTCGTGAGTCAGTAAGAATTCCCTCCTCTTGTTTCCTGGAAGAGTATAAGTAGAATCGATAGTCTTTCTTCCTTACGTTCTTGGTAGGATTCACTAGTTAGGCCATCTGGGCCTTCAGTTTTTTGTGTGGGGGAAGGTTTTTAATTACAAATTCAGTCTCTGATAGTACAGGAACATTTGGGTTATCTAATTCTTGTTGAGTTCACTTTGGTAGTTTGTGTCTTTCAAGGAATTTGTCCATTTCATCTAAGTTGTTAAATTTATTGGTATATGGTTGTCACATAACACTCTCACCCTTTTAATGTCTGTAGGATCTGAGGTATTATCCCTTCTCTCTCATTCTTATTACCATCTTTTTGTTGTCATTGTGTCTTCTTTTTCTTTCTGATCAGTCTGTTGGAGGCTTATCAATTTTATTAAGATAATTTCAAAGAACTAGCTTTTGGTTTCAGTCATTTTCCTTTGTTTTCTGCTTCATTGATTTCCACTCTTCATTATTTGCTCCTCTTTTTTAAGGTGGAAACTTAGATGTTGAAATTTTTCTTCTTTTCTAATAAGCATTTTAATGCTATGTATTTCCCTGTAAGCACTGCTTTAGCTGTATCCCCTGAATTCGGATATTTTTATTTTCAGTGAGTTCAAAAGATTTCCTAGCTTTTCCTTGTGATTTCTCCTTTGACCATGAGTTATTTAGACCCTATAGTGTGGGGATCTTTGCAGGTCACTGCTTAGAGGCTAACCTTGTTCTTTACAAAGGCTATGGAGTGCTCCAACTTAGCATTCCATAATTTACTGAATTAGTCGCTTTCTGGTAAATGTTTAGGTTATTTCCAGTTAAATTACCCTTTCTTTTCCTTTTGAAGAAATTAGGACAGCCTCTTTTCAAAGAGGATCTGAGGTGGCTTCCAGTGAGGCACCTGCTGCCTGTGGCAGAGTCCTGAGTGGCTTTTCCTCATGTAGGTCTCAGAGCCTGCAGGATGCCAAGACTGCTTACAACAACTACCGTAGCGGCTATGACCACATGCTCCAGTTCCTGTCCAACATCCCCAGTTACAAGCCCCAAGAGACAGACAGCCTCAGCCAGATGGAGACCAAGCTGAAGAATCAGAAGGTAAGGTGGCTTCTTCTGGTTTGCAGATGTATGGCAGCAAAGGGAAGGGTTAGAGGCCAACAAGCCCTTCTCCATGGAGAAGAGCCACACCCTCAGGAAGTAGAGCAGGCAGTGGTGGCTAACAGCCTTGGTGGGAACAAGACAGAACCTGGCCCAACCGTCCTGCTGGACCTTGGCCCTGCTTGGCTCCCAGCACCTCATTCTCTTTCAGACTAGAATTGTGCCTATCCATCCCTCCCTCCTTCAGTGTCTAGCACAGGGCCTGACCCAGAGTGGACACTGGGTGAAGGCTGGCTGAGTGAGCCAATGGCACAGAAACACAAGAGTAGCCCTTGTGGGGCGTTGGGGGGAACAAAAAAAAAAAACCTGTTTTGTTTTTTTTTTTTGAGTCCTGCCTCAGAAGGCAGCAATGCCTTGGGGTTGAGCCCTGGAATCAGATAACCTAGACTGAAAGCCCGGCTCCATCACTCATTAGCCATGTCCCTGTGGGCAAGTTACTTACCCTCACTGTGCCTCAGTTTTCCCGTTCATGAGCTGGAGATAATGATGGTGCTTACCTCATAGGATTATTTGAAGATTGAATGAGATGATTTAAGTAAGATGTTAGAACAGTTAGAACGTGAGTTTATTGGCAAAGGTGATTATCTTCTTGGCCCTTCTTCACAGTGCCTCAGGATTGATTTTTGTAATGAACAAGTAAACACAAGGAAGCCATCGAGTTGATTTCAACTCATAGTGACCCTATAGAACAGAGCAGAACTGCTGCGTAGGGTTTCTAATGCTATGATCTTTATGGGACCAGACTGCCACATCTTTCTCCCACAGAGCAGCTGGTGGGTTCAAACTGCCGACCTTTGGGTTAGCATCCAAGCACTTAACCACTGCGTCACCAGGGTGCCATACTTCACACAAGAGAATAATTTCAGATTCTAAGGAATCCAGCTACTCTGTTGTCTTAGTTATCTACTGCTACTATAACAGAAATACTACACATGGATGGCTTTAAAAAAATTTTTTTTCTCACAATTTAGGAGGCTTGAAGTCCAAATTTAGGGTGCTGGCTCTAGAGGAAGGCTTGGCTGTCTTTTGGCTCTGGGAGGAGGTCTCTGTCTCCTCTGAGCTTCTGCTCCTGGGCTGTCTTCATGTGCTTGGATCTCTCTTCCTCCGTTTCTCTCTGCTTACTTGCATTTAATCTCTTTTAAATTTCAAAAGAGATTGACTCGAGATACATCCTGCACTAATCCTGCCTCATTAATGCGACAGAGATGACCCATTCCCAAATGAGACTGTAACCACAGGCATAGAGATTAGGGTTTATAACACACATTTTTAGGGGGCACAATTTAATCCGTAACATCTGTCAAGAGGGTTTTTTTGTTTTAATTTTGATTTTTAAAATCTCGTTTGTTTTATAGAACCTGCTAGATGAAATCGCAAGCAAGGAACAGGAAGTAAAGAAAGTCTATGCCAATTCCCAGCAGTACCAGCAGGCTGTAAAGGTGAGACACAAAACTCCAGCCCCAAGCACAACACAACAGGGTACCTCTGTACACCAGGTGAGCTAGGGAGCAGTGCACAGCTCTGGCAGGTTGATGAGTAACTGGTTAGGCTTACACCCTGCTGGTGGCCGTGTAAACAACACAGCCCTTTTGGAAAACAGTATGGTACTAGGCACCAGAGGCCATAAAATGATTTTATACGCTTTGCACCAGTAAACTCCTTGGGGAGATTTACCCTAAAGGAAAAAGTACAAAAGAACAATGCAGGATAAACAAAATCGTTGTAACAGCACTATTTATAATAGCAAACTAGAAACAAAAATATAAAAACAAGCTAGAAATAACCTAAGTGCCCAATAGCATGACACATCCATTGGATGGATTACAAAGTTATCAAACTGATGAACATGAACACGAGGTGGCGGCAACATGAGAAAAGGTGTATGTTTTGATGTTAAGTGAAGAAAGTGGGGTGTCAAAATCTCGGGGAGGAAACACTGGAACAGGTGGTGGGGGAATGGGGACTGTGGGCAGACCTTTTCTTTTTCCGGCCTGCTGCTCCGTGGCATAGCTATGCTTTGCAGATGCAGTAATGATTTATTGCTCTCCTGGCAGTTAGCAAAGGGTGCAGCTGGGAGAAAGACCTGTGCAGATTACCAGACCAAAACCAAAAAACCAAACCTGTGGCTGTCAAGTTGATTCCAACTCATAGGGACCCTATAGGACAGAGTAGAATCGCCCCATGGGGTTTCTAAGGAGCAGCTGGTGGATTCGCACTGCCAACTTTCTGGTTAGCAGCCAAACTCTTAATGATTGTGCCAGCAGGGTTCCATTTATCAGACCAGCATGGTTTAAAGACTCAGTCCCACATGGCAAAGGCCAGGGCTTGGGTCAGCTGGAAAGGGTATAAGAACGTTCTAGTCTCTTCTCACTTCCTGTCATCTGTCCTCTGGCATGTCTCTCTGTCTCACCCAGGACTACGAATTAGAAGCAGAGAAACTAAGGTCCCTGCTCGACCTGGAGAATGGAAGGAACAGTCACGTGAGCAAGAGAGCCAGGCTCCAGTCTCCGGCCGCCAGAGTAAAGGAAGAGGTGAGCTGTTGGCATCTGGGTGGCGAGACACAGGGCGGGCTGCCTGGTTCCCCAGGGCACTGCCAGCGGGCCTCCAAGATAATGCACAGTAGGGAGACTGGGGTGAGTGCCCTCCCAGGTTGCAAACAGGTTTGGTAAGAGGAAAGAATGATGAGCTCATTCTAGGACGCTGACATTGATAGGCCTGCAGTGACAGCCTAGTAGAGGGAGGCATCTGGGCCACAGGGATGGATTTAGGAAGCTCCTGCTTTGGTGCGCCTCATTAAGCACACAGGAGAAGGGCAGATGTTATTCTTCCTATGCACTGAAAATGAAGGTACACGAGAGGCAGAGAAACAGGCTTGGGGTCGCAGGGGCCAAGAGTCAAACTTGGCGCGTCTGACTCTAAATCACTTTTCTCTCCACTCCAGAGACTGGAGTAGAGCTCCAGGTTATCAGTAGGCAAGGAGCTACCCCTCAGCAATAACAACAATCAGATTTTATTAAAACATAGAGCTGTGCTCATTAAAATGGTGATACTGGGCCAGAGAAAGATTAAAACAATGGAACAGTTTAGAGGGTTAGCAAATAAATCCAAATTTTGGGAATTCTGGTATGATAGCAGTGGCATTAAAAATGAATGAGGTATGGTCTGCCTTGAGCATTATGCTCTCTTAAGAACTGCCTGTATGGGATTAAAGCAACAACAGCAACTCAAAAGATTAGAAAGGAAACTTAGGGAGCAATGCTAATGGGGGGGAACAACTCAGAAAAGGAGGGCAAGGATGGTTGTACAACTCGAAGAATGGAATCAGTGTCACTGAATCATACACGTAGAAAGGGTTGAATTGCTGTACATTTTGCTATGTATATTCTCAACGACAAAATTTTTTAAAAATGAGGTAAATATAAATGATTCAATGTATGATTTAGAGACAACAGCACAACTATTTGGAAAATAAAATTATGTTCAAATCTTTATTTTAAATAAGCAGCAGCTAAACCTTCTAGCACCTGAACACCAGATTTTTCAGATGCTGTGTCCAGGCTTTCTAGCTCTTTCCCCAGTAGCCTGTAGACCCCTGTTTGCTAACTGTGCTCCTAAACACCTTCCCTGCAGGAAGCCTCTCTTGCTGCCAAGTTCACGGAGGTCAGCGCTGTCAACAGACAGAAGTTACAGAATCTGGAGTTCGCTCTCAATCTCCTGAGACAGGTAACCAGTCTCAGCCAGAGATGCCATTGAAACCATTCTCACGAGCTAGGTGAGAAAGAGAAGAATCACTCTGCCTCAGAGACACAGCCTGTGAATTCAGGGGACTGCCACTTGCTGGCGTTTCTGGGCAGTGCCCATGCAGACGCTGGGCTGAGCCACTGCTCCTGTGGACACGGGTGGGTGGTAACTTACATCCTCAAATCAGTAAATATCTGCCAAGTGCCTGGTAAACATTAACTTATTTTTTAAAGTCCATAATGGTTAGGGCAACACTGTTTGTAATAGCAAGAACCTGGAAACACCGCAACATTCCTGAGCAGTGGGCTAGTTCAGTAAATTATGGCCCGTGCTTACAGTGAAAGGCTGCGTAGCCTCGAAGTAACAATGTGGCATTATCTCCATGCGCTCAGTGCAGCAGGCAGGGTGCAGCCCAGGAGACCACCGTTTGTGGGGGAGAAGCAAACACAGGGTGCACGTGGACAGCATGCGTGCTGCGTGTGCACAGAAAATGCCTCATCAGGGCCGAGGCGGGAGACTGCTGCACTCCTGAGTTTTCTGTAGCTCTAGCATGTGTACCAGATGCATTTTAGAAACCCAAGCTAGTCATTTTGCCCTTTCCAGAAGTAACCCTAGAATTGGACTGATGTGAGCCAGCACTGGGGAAGTCCTTTGGGACCTTAGGACAGCCAATCTGACCCATTCCCAGGTGTCCCTGATCAGCTCTGACCCGGGGCACGGGCTGCAGGAGAGCCTGGCTTTAACCGTGTGTTGCCTTCTCCATCCCAGCAGCCAGAAGTGGAAGTAACCCATGAGACCCTGCAGGGGAGCAAGCCGGGGTCCAGGGCGGAGGAGATGTGGAAGATTAGGAAGGAGCTGGATGAGGAGACCCAGCGGCGGCAGCAGCTAGAGAGCGAGGTCAAGAGTGCCCAGGAGGAAATCCTGACCCTGCAGAGCCGGGAGCCTCAGGAGTCGGTGGTGAGGAAGGAGGTGCTAAAGAAGGTGCCAGACCCTGCGCTGGAGGAGAGCTTCCAGCAAATGCAGCGTACCCTGGCAGAGGAGCAGCACAAGAACCAGCTGCTGCAAGAGGAGCTGGAGGCGCTGTGGGCTCGGCTTCGGACGCTGGAGCATGAGGCTGAGGATGGTGCGGGGCAGGAGTATGTGGTCAAGGAGGTGCTGCGCATCGAGCCCGACCAGGCCCAGGAGGACGAGGTGCTGCGGCTCCGGGAGGAGCTGGAGGGGCTGCGCAGGCAGAAGGGTATGCGGGAAGCAGAGGTGGCCCTGCTGCGGCAGCGCATCGTGGCCCTGGCTGAGGAGAAGAGTAGGACGCAGGAGAAGGTCATGGAGAAGGCGGTGGTGAAGCTGCAGAATGACCCCCAGCTGGAGGCGGAGTTCCGGCAGCTGCAGGAGGACCAGCAGCGGGAGGGCCAGCTGCGGAAGAAGCAGGAAGAGGAGCTGAGCTTCTTGCAGGACAAGCTGAGGAGGCTGGAGAAGGAGCGGGCTATGGCCGAGGGCAAGATCACTGTCAAGGAGGTGCTCAAGGTGGAGAAGGACCTGGCCACTGAGAGGGAGGTCAGCAATCTCAAACGCCAGTACGAGGATGAGGCTGCCAGGGCGCACGCCAACCAGAGGGAGAAGACGGAGCTCCTCCGGAAGATATGGGCCTTGGAGGAAGAGAACGCCAAGGTGGTGGTGCAGGAGAAGGTGCGGGAGATCGTCCGGCCAGACCCCAAGGCCGAGAGCGAGGTGGCCAACCTCCGCTTGGAGCTGGTCGAGCAGGAGAGGAAGTACCGGGGGGCTGAGGAGCAGCTGCAGAGCTACCAGAGCGAGCTGGAGGCACTCCGGAAGCGAGGCCCCCAGGTGGAGGTCAAAGAAGTGACCAAAGAAGTCATCAAGTACAAGACGGACCCTGAAATGGAGCAGGAGCTCCAGCGGCTCAGGGAGGAGATTGTTGACAAGACCAGGCTGATTGAGAGGTGTGACCTGGAGATCTACCAGCTGAAGCAGGAGATCCAGTCCCTGAGACACACAAAGCCCCAGGTGCAGACCAAAGAGGTCATCCAAGAGATCCTTCAGTTCCGGGAAGACCCCCAGACCAAGGAGGAAGTGGAGTCTTTGAGGGCAAAGCTGTCCGAAGAGCAGAAGAAGCAGGTGGACCTCGAGAGGGAGAAGGCTTCACAGGAGGAGAAGATCCAGGAGAAGGAGAAGGAGCTTTCCCAAGTGAGGGAGAAGGTGGTGCAGCAGGAGGTGGTCCAGTATGAGGAGGACCCGGGCTTGCGGGCCGAAGTGAACTCCTTCACCGAGAGCATCGACATCGAGCTCCGGCAGATCGACAACCTCCGTGGGGAGCTACGGCGGCTGCAGCGGCGGCGTGGTGAGCTCGAACGGCAGCTGGAGGAGCTGGAGCGTGAGCGGCAGGCACGCAGGGAGGCCGAGCTGGAGGTGCAGCGCCTGAAGCAGCGGCTGGCTGACCTGGAGAAGGAGGAGGGCGAGGCCCATGAGAAGGTGACCCTCAAGCAGAAGGTGGTCCTGCAGCAGGACCCCCAGCAGGTCCGGGAGCACGCCCTGCTCACGCTCCAGCTGCAGGAGGAGCGGCACCGGCGGCAGGTCCTGGAGAGCGAGCTCGAGACCCTCAGGAAGAAGCTGCTCCACCTGGAGAAGATGGAAGTCAAGGAGAAGGTGATCTTTTCTGAGAGTGTCCAGGTGGAGAAGGGCGACATGGAGCAAGAGATCCAGAAGCTCAAGGGCAGCTTAGAGGAGGAGAGCCGGAGCAAGAGAGAGCTAGACGCTGAGGTGAGCCGGCTGGAGGCCAAGCTGTCTGAGCTGGAATTCCACAACTCCAAGTCATCCAAGGAGCTGGATTTCCTGAGGGAGGAGAACCACAGACTGCAACTTGAGCGGCAGAACCTGCAGCTGGAGACCAGGCGGCTCCAGTCGGAGATCGAAATGGCGGCAGTGGAAACGCGGGACCTGAGAAGCCTGTCAGCAGTGGACGTTGGGCTGAGCCTGAACTCCAGACTGTGGTCCCTGGAGCAAGAGCTGGAGGAACTCAAGAGGCTCTCCAGGGACAAGGATGTCGAGATCGATGAGCTGCAGAAGCGCCTGGTTAACGCAGCTGTCAAGCGGGAGCAGCGGGAGAACCACCTGCGGCGCTCCATCGTGGTCATTGACCCTGACACAGGCCACGAGCTGTCCCCTGAGGAGGCACGCCGGGCAGGCCTTATCGACTGGAGCATGTTTGTGAAGCTCCGGAGCCAGGAGTGTGACTGGGAGGAGATATCGGTGAAGGGCCCCAACGGGGAGTCCTCGGTGATCCACGACAGGAAGTCCGGCAAGAAGTTCTCCATTGAGGAGGCCCTCAAGAGTGGCCGGCTAAGCCCTGCCCAGTATGATCGCTACGTCAACAAGGACATGTCCATCCAGGAGCTGGCCATCCTGGTGTCTGGGCAGAAGTAGGCCCGGCACTTCCACCAGTCTCTTCTCAGTGGCCAACCCTCTCCTACCCAGCACCCTCCTGGGTGTCTCTTCCTCCCTGGCCCCATGTGCCCTCATGCAGCTTCTTCCTCTGTGTGGAGCTGAGCACTGTAGCCATGCCTCACTGCCAGGCTGCTCAGACCACAACTCCGGACTGTGACGCATCCTCAACTGTCACCTGGGAGGTGACCCGCTGCACCCTCCAATGATTTGACAGCTGCAATGCCCTTTTTCCTATCTCCTACACACTCCCTTCAATAGACTCATGTGATGCCTGGAAACAATCTGAAATCTACCAAAGCACAAGCCAAGGCAGGCAAGCCCGCTCCACACAGCTCAGGCCTGGCACACCAGATGGCCCAACTCTATGGCAAAGGGGCCCTCTTCCCACACACCTGTCCCTTCCCCCAGGGACTAGGCCGCCAGGGCCCATACTAGCACTCACACTCCTCTGGGCTTCTGGCCGAGAACCAGCTTTCTGTCAGAGCAGCCTCCTCCGGAGTTACCCTACTTGTGAGGCACAGCTAGACTGCCAGCAAAGGCTGAGAGAGACCAGAACCATGTCTGGCCCTTGAGAGGTGCTAGAGTGGAGGTGAACTGTCAGCTAGATGTCCCTAGAAAACGTACCAGAGATTGTCCTATGGTTCTGAAATTAGAGGATTTTAATAGTGGAATGTGTTGCTGTAGCCCGAGTCTCAGTGCCCTTTAAGTCTTGCTTATCTCACTGGTATTTAGGAATGCGAAAAAGATGATTTTTCACCAAATGAATTTCTGATTTTGTAGAGCATGTACTATGTAAGAAAATGGGAAGCAATGGGGAAGTCTATAGTGTGAAAATAAAAACCTGGTGGCTTGATTCTCATTTAATTGTAAGGCACGTTTTTCCCTCTTTTGCATGTTAAGCATATTCCCCCACACTCCCTTCTTGGCTTTCAGCCACAATGGACATTACATATATACCAGCTCCTGCGGAGGAAAAATTATTTGCAAATATGGTAAAAAGGGAACACGTTTTGGAAAACTTGAAACAATTTATTGAGTTACTTTATACAAGATTAACAATTTCCACACCACCCCATAACACCAACATAACCGCTGCACAAAAGCCACAGCCCTTTCACACCTCAGACAGTGCCAAGGCAGGGCCAAGCAAACCCCTGCAGCCGCCACAGCCCCAGGCCCAGAGCCACCCACCTTCCATGGTGGCCGGGGCTTACAGTTCTGCCTTGCCGTGGCTGTTTAAGTCATTCACTCTCCTGCTACCACAAATAAAGCATAAAGAAAGAAATCTCATAAACTCCCCATCAAAGAAACGTTTCCCTGAGGCAAGAGGCATCGCTAGATTCCTAAAAACGAGGGTATTCCGCTCCAGCTGCACGCTGACGGTACAGGGGAGGAGGGAGGGAGGGAGAGGCTGGACTGCGCCTGGGATGGTTGAGGCACACAAGCCTTGAGAACCCCCACTGCTCAGCTTTCCCCGTGGCTCTGAGCTCAGCAACACAAATCTCTTCTTTGGCTGTTTTGCTACTACCTAAGACTATTCTGTAAACAAACTGGAATCTGAGTTGAAAAAAATATAAAGGAATAAGGAATCTACTTAGCATAATGTGAAATGCAAATTGGTTCTCCCTTGTTAAAAAAAGTCAGAGCAGAGGCCTGGCTGAGTGCAGTAGCAGGCCTGGCTCCCCAGGAGGGAAGCTGGAGCGCCAGCACGTCTGCACGGCGGTGAGTCGCTGAGTACACATCCCCGGGTTCGGATACCACAAGTGGCTATAGTGTGTTCACGCAGGTGTGCGTTCTGAGGCCACTGCCCACTCTTACCACGCATGACATAACCTAGCTGTAGCAGTCGGCCCTGCACACCTGTGGCGCAGACTGCACAGATGGAGGCCTGCGCCCTGAGACTCCTGGGAAACAGCGCTGCCTGAGCGTGAACACCTGGTGATCTGGAATGACTGTCCTCGTCTTTGACCTACTCTCTGAGATCATCCGCATGTCTTGTCACCCTTCAGGGAACGCACAACTTCACCCCCCGGAGAGCCCCAGGACATCATGGCCCGTGTCTGCAGGACAGATATTTCCCGGGCCTGTGTCTGCAGCTCTGCCTAACAGTGATTTCTAAGGAAACTAAGTGGAATGTCTACCGTGACTTGGAACCCCTTGTCTCCTCTGCCCACCAAGATAGGGCTTTGGGGCTCTGGAATCCACCTATGTGAACTCTGGAAAAACAGCTAGGGCCCTGGCTGAATTGGGAACCAGGTTTTTGGGGCCCACGTGACCTTCTAGTCAGGCTGGCACAGATTATGATGTGCAACCCTAAAAAACTCAAATAAAACTGGTTATGTCTTGACTACAGACATGTCTTCATCTGAGATGCACTCAGGGCTGAGATGGACATGCGGTCTGATTCTGCTCCACCATAAAGGCACTGGGATTATGTCTTCCTACAACATGACACACGATCCACAGTCCCACTCCATCCAATGCATTTCATGGGGACGATGAAAACAGCCAAAAATAAGTGTCTTTAAAAATCCTATCACAATGGTTGAATCTACAAAGATCTTTTCTTTCAAAGAACTTCTCTGTTATGCTCAGAGGAGAGACCGGCCCCCACAGTGAGCACACACCAGGTGTTCTTAGTATCCCTCAAACGGACAAGGTCATCTCCCAGCTGTGGCTTTAACCCCAGTTTATGTCCTGTGCAGCACATGGCCCGAGGACGGGATGGACACCATGGCTATGCCAGGGATCCTGCTGTGGCCAGAAGGAGCCCTGTCTGGTAGGGCGCCGTGAGGTACTCTGACCAAAGACCAAGGGTAGGGCAGACTGGAAACACAGGTGTGCAAACTCATCTGCCGCACCACTGGAGCTAGTCACAGTGGGCTTCCACAGGGCCCGGCAAGCCCCTCGACGAATGTCCAGCGACACAGCCGTGAAGCCCAGAGCACCAGGTAAGTAAGTGCTTCTTGAGGAACAGACAGCTGCTCCCCTACCTGGAGGCACATCACACGTGCCAAGAAACGCTCCCCTCAGAACTCACGCCTTCTCCAGAAGAAAGCCTGTTTGCAGAAAAGAATGCAGTCGACGTCCAGTTTCTGAGACCTGTACGTTCAGTTTCCACCCAGACAGACATAAGTTGGTTGAGCCTTTCTGCTGAAGAAGTCACAGTTTCCGTGGTACACTGGGCCCTTTCCCATGAAGCTGAGAGGCATCTGGAAAAGAGTAAGCAAAAACAGGACACACGAGTTTCAGGATCTCGGCTTCTCTTAAGGGCCCCCCTTAAGGTAAGCCAAGGGGATCACTTCTGAAGCAGCAAAAGCTCCTGCATGCTGAGTGTTCTGAGGCTCAAACAAGCCAGAAGGCATCTGACAGTGGTTTTCTGCATGCACTGAGACTTGGAGCAGGCTTCAGCGGGCTGCACGGGACACTGACCAAAGCGAAGGCAGAAGACTGCTGAGTACCATGTTCACAGAGCAGTGACTGGGCGACTCAAGCCACTCAGTCCCCCAGCTGCAACCACCACCCCATAGCAGGCTGGGCTCTCATGTGAGGCCTGGCTGTCCCAGGAAACTCAAGGTGGCACTCGCCATTCTCTTAACCACCCAAGGCGCCTCAGGCATGTGGAGACAGAGCTGCAAGGGCACTAGCATTGAGAGTCCATGGAGGAAAAAGAGGCAGCAAGCAGACAGCTTTCCACTTAGAGCCACTCGGTTTAATCCTACGACCTGAGCACAGCTGAACACGATATGCTTACTGGGATAATCTCCTTTAGCATCACCACTTTTCTGACAGATAGCCTTTTAATGCCCAGAAGAAAACAGGAAAGAAATGGTACAAGAAAACAATCTCTCATTTTTTTAAACGAAAAATACCACAGACTAACAGCCATGTTTCCAATGGCTCTTCGATTTTCTGTCTTTGAAAAAGTAGTAACGTTCCCAAAAGCAAGCAGAGGCTTCGCAATCTCTAAAACAACAAAACTGCCCACCTAGGTGGCTCTGTAATTCCCTCGGTTATCCTCCGAACAACAGGGGCGGCCTCTAGGGTATGGAGTCAGCCCAGTGCATGTTACTGCTTCTCCAGGGAAAAAAAGAGACTGCAGGCATAGGCTTGGCCCCTCAGTGTGCCTCTCACAAGCAGCAGAACCTCCACCTGGGAGACTCCCACCTGGCGGCAGGCCGAACATCCCAAGGACAGCCTGCCTCCCTCACTACAACACGGGTGCCGAGGAGCCCATGCCACAGGAGAGGCACAAAGGGACTCAAGAGAGTCGAAGGCTGAGCGCTCAGGGCCACTGCCACACTTGCACCTAGGGTTTCTCATCTCTCATCCTTCCCGACCCACCCCCCGGCACCACCAGCCCACCAGCGTTACTGGGGGATCCACTTCCTCAAGAGTGGCCCTGCCCTGACCAGTGTAGCCTCCCTGGTCATTTCTAGAGCAGGTCTAGAGTAGTAAGAAGAGCAGGAGGTCAAAACCAAATGCCATGAGGCTGAGCACCAGTCTTGGATGTAGTATACGTGAGAACCAAGGCTCATGGCAAGACAGGCGAATCACTTCACGCAAAGGAGCCAGCTGGGGCAGCTGGGCCGTCTTTCCCCCTGCTCCGCCAGTGTCTGAGAGCCCAGGGCTTTGAGAGGCTCCCGATTTCTCAAGGCCACTGCACCACAAGGAGGAAGGGCAGGAGGTGAGGGAACGCCAGCCACGTCCCTGCCATGCTCTCAGTCTGTGTGGATACAGGTTTTACACCTGAGCTTAATCTGAAGCTGCTCCTCTGGGACCTATTCGATGTCAGAACTTAAGGTGCCCTTCTGAAGGCCATCCCTGTCCATCACCCTCTGCTGTTTGGACTTTCCCTTTTGTTTAAACTAAGTTCAAAGCGCCTCATGGAGGGCCGAGCAGCTTTAATTTACAAGGCCTCGCGGTGCCCCAACTGGCCCTTGGGAGAGATGTCCCATGGCCCTTCTGTTTCTGTTTAATTGAAATAAAGAGGAGAATCTGAGCTCAGGGCTGGGCGCTCCTCTGCCTCCTACCCAGGCCACCATGGCTTCCTCTGTGACGACAGCCTATGGTCACACAGGGTGGCAATCTAAGAAACAAGGCTGGCCCAATGGTGGTTCCAGGGTGGGGACCAAGGGACAAGTCAGAGTGGCAGAGCCCTGCTGTCACCCTCTGTTCATGCCCACAGAGCCAGCACCTCAAAGGACAAGCTGAGGGACAACACAGCGACAACGAGGTGAAGACTGCAACATCTGGCACAGACAAGCGGGGGGTGATGCACAGTGCACAGGGCAGGCAGCCATCAACCATTACCTGGCAGGCTTTGTGGGAGATGGGTGGACAAGGCAGCGTGTGGGAGGGGCGCTGCAGGGTGTGGGCTGGAGTGCAAGCCAGCCAGAAGACCTGTGAGGAAACAGGAGGGGGAGAGAGAACAAAACACACACATTGAAGACGCAACAAAGGGCAGCTTCCAGGACCAGTTCTCAGTGAGAGCCCCACAGCGCCCAGAAAACGTCCCCATGGCCGCACACCAGACACACAAACATAAAGCACAGCACACAGTGGGGGCAAGCTGACCAACGGTCACAGCTCACCGAGGTGAGAAGGAGAGGGGCACTTACTGTGGCTGAGGCCATGGTGGAAGGTCCCAGGGGCAGGGCCGGTGACGATGGCGTCCTTGGAGACCCCTGCTTTGGCAGCAGAGTCAGCAGGGAAGGAGAGCACATGGACAGGAAACGGGACGGGGCCGATGATGCCCAGGGAGTTTGAGTTCATGGTCCCGGGCAGCTTTGGGCTGCTGGGCTTGTAGGATGGAGACAGCAGGTTTAAGGGCGAGGTGCTGGTCAGCAGCACGGCCCCACCGGTTCCTTTCTGGGAAGGAAGCACAGCAAAGGGTCAGAACGCTCAGCCTATGCATGGCTCACGCACAACCACACACAGGACCACACAGGTCAGGGACACACACACGTGCGTCCAATGCCTCTTACAACGAGCCCTCCTGCCTTGCAGCCACAAAGAGGAGGAGGAAGGGCTCTGAACTGAAACAGAAGGGCTTCCGGGATATGGCGTGTTTTAGAAATCAGGGGATTGAACATGTTGAAAATGTTATATGCACCAAAAAGAAAAAAAAAAAAATATTGCCATTAAGTTGATTCCTACTCATAGTGACCCTATGGGACAGAGGAGAACTGTCCCGTACAGTTTTCCAAGGCTGTAATCTTTATGGAAACTCTATGGGGGCAGTTCTACTCTGTGGTATAGGGTCGCTATGAGTCGGAATCGACTCGACGGCAGTGGGTTTTTTTTTTTTAATCTTTATGGTAGCAGACTGCTACATAGTTCTCTCCTGGAGCGCCTGTTGGGTTCGAACCTCTGACCTTTCAGTTAGCAGCTGAGCACTTAACCGCTGTGTCGCCAGGCTCCTTACCAAAAAAACCAAACCCAACCCAGTGCCATCGAGTTGATTCCGACTCATAGCAACCCTATAGGACAGAGTAGAACTGCCCCATAGATCTCCACAGATGTATGTATGTCCGTATACATGTATGTACATACTTATGTACATACAAACATACATACATGTATTTTTATATATTTATTAGCCTTTGTTTTTAAAGACAAACAGGAAAAATAGACCAATGAAATACACTAAAAGAGAGAGAAACTAATGAAAATACTTACTTCATGGGGGCAGGGGGAACAGAGTGAGGGAAGTGAGCCTTCTCTGAACAAACCTTTCTAAAACTCTGTCTTTCAACCACAGTTTTACATATGGGAAAAAGAAAACAAACACCCTTTCCTGTTTCCCCAGACTGCTTCCAAATTTCAGGTAAGACTGCTGGATCTGGATGGCTGGCCTTGGTCAAATCACCCTTGTTTGACCTGCTGCAGGTTCCTTCAAAAACCAAGAGAACCACCCTTAGCAGGTGGTGGTATTCCTGGGGCCCAGACATCCCCACAAAGCTAAGATCTCATAGGTAATGGCATTTTCCTTTCACTTGTGTGGAACAATGTGTAGGACACAGGTTATGGAAGAAGGGAAGCGCTTGGCGCCTTCTATGCCTCGCAGGTCCACATTCTCTCTACAGATACAGGTGCTCACTGGTCCTGTCACTCGCTCTTCATTCTCAGGAGAAGCCTCAGGCTCTCCCGGGACTCCTGCCACCAGGAGAGGGAGGTCTAGTAAATACATTTCTGACCTCAGTGACCCCACCCGACCTTTTCAGACCACATTCTCCCAACAGGGCAAGGCAGCAGCCTCATCTTCAAGAGACATGAAGGGTGCTGTCCTGTGGGTACTCACTGGCAAGGAGGTAGACGATGTCACATTACTGACCACAGTGGGCTTCAGGGAAGAGGTCAGCAACTTCGCCACCCCCTGGGTCCCACCACTCGAGTCTCCATTTGGACCACCCGGTGGTGCCACCAGGGTCAGCTTCTGGGAAACAGAAGGTTTCTTCACTGCTGAGCTGGGAACCGGTCGGCTGGTGGACTGTCCCACGGAGGGAGGCTGTATACCTGGAAGCAAATTCCCGCAAGAAGAGCTCTGGCCTGGCGTTCCTCCAGAGGCACAGCTGCCGGAAGCAGGCGCGTGTTTGGAGATAGAGCCGGCAAAGGGACTGTTCTTGTACACTGATGGCCCTGACAAGCTGGCCGAGTGCTGTTTTGCTGCATGGCTCAGGGAAGCAGAGGACGAGGCTGGGTTCCTGTGAGAGCTGCTGCTGCTGGAGGCTGGGGCACCTCCAGAGGTGGCTGCCGGGGAGGAATGGAAGCTCTGGCCTTTGGTCGCGGTCTTTACCAGCTGGAGGAGGGAGCGGTGACACTGTGGGGAGGATGCCTTTGGGCCTTGGAGCTTGTTGACAAAGGGAGCCGGGGGGGTGAAGCTTTTTTGCTGTTGCGTGCCTGCGTGAAAGACTTTCACCTGGGGGCCGGGCACTGGCGCTGACACCAGGGGGCCGTGGGACGTCCGCGGCAAGCTGTGGTGTTTTGCTTTGGGCTGGTGTGCTTCCTGCAGGCTCTTGCTGAGGGGAGCCTGGCAGGACAGCTCTTTGTAGCCAGAACTCTCTGTTTTTTTCTCCTGAGAGGACTGTCCCAGTGCCAGAGCCTGTTCAGCCAGAAAATTGAGAGGCGACTGCAGAGAGCTAGAGGGTAGTGGAGCGGAAGTGCTGGGTTTCGGAAAGTTCCTTTTTTCTTCCATACATAAAACACCTGTGACCTTTTCTGCAGGCACTTTTGAGGGTGCAGGCAGTGCGAATTCAGAGCTCCCACCAGCTCTGCTATTCAACACGTCCAGCTCCTTGGACACAGGTTCCAGTGAGGAGGATGAGTTACGCAGTAAGTCTTCATCCAGAGAGTCCTCCAGGTTGATGGGTGCGGGGTTCACCAGGCTGCTGGATGCCTGGGAGGAGAGCTCCCGGTCCAAGGCTGCAATGCTCAGGCCTCCTCCTTGATGCTCGGAAGGCAAAGCAACGGGGCCGCCTATCTGGCCTGATGGGACAGAGACCTTTTTATCAGGCTTAGCAGATGATTCCTAGAGGGAAGCAGAAACACTGGTGTTTAGAATGTCCAACGGTGCTGACACGCCCTGTCTCGAGGTCCAGGGAACCGGGTCTTCCCGTATGATTACAAAACCAGAGATGGAGAAGGGTGGGTGCCATGCCTGCTATGACTGTCAATTGCTGCCACTAACTACCCTGTGATACATGGCTGCTGGCAGGTGCCGGGTTATTTGAACAGGCTTCGTCACTAAGTACACACACACCCATGAGACTGTAGCAGGGACGCTCTGCCTGCTGGCATTTGCACTACCTCAGCGGGCTGATAGCTGCCATTGGAAAATGACACACGACCTAACACGGGCTTTCTTTTTCTCCTCGATTTCTCCCCACACCTGTTTGCTCAGCCTGGGTTCAAAAGGAAAGTCCTCCTTGGGGAGCAGGAACTGGGTCTCTCCAAGGGCCCCTGTGTGCCCCAGGCTCAATGCAGCATCTTCGGGCAGTGTCTGAGACATGGCAGAGGCTCAGCAGACACCACCAGTAAGTGTTTTGCCCATAGTACTCTCACAGAGTGTGCAGGTGTGATCAAGGGCACTACCAAGGCTGATGAACTGGTAAAAGCTTTGGTAAAATAGCAATTTTTACTACCCTGAGAGGTTTATCAACACCAAGAAGGATTTCTCGGGCTCTATTCTCTTCTCCAATCACTGTACCTCCCTCTCATTCTGCCAGGTAAACCCAACACAGCCACCTTTTGTCCCTGTGCAGCTCCAGGCTTTCTTCCATAAAAAAAAAAAAAACCAGTGTGATGCCTTCACACCTGCAGGGGGCTCCCCTTCTCAAACGGCTGTCATGAAGACCTCATGGACTCCCCACCAGCACCCCGGGAGCTGTGCTGGGGGAACTGAGCTGGAGGGCAGAGGCCCGGGTCTCTGCACTGCCAGCCCCATGCCCCCAAGTGGGCCAGGCTGCCTCCTGGGCAGCCTCCAAGTACCAACCTGAAAGGCTGCCCTTAGACACGTGAGAGGTTTCAGGGGCATGGCAGGAGACAGCTGAGAATGGGCATCACGGGGCCAGGCAGGCTGACTCACCTTCACCTTGACTTTAGAAGGGGCCATGACTTTCTTCTTGGCCCTGTTCAAAGGAAGGACATGGAAAATGTTTAGAGGATGTTTGCACAAAGAGATAAAATGAGAGTAGTCCCGAGAAGTGAAGACCCCAAGACACTCACAAGATTGATGTGAGGTGCCCGTGGCCGCGCCGGCTCTCCTTAAACAGGGTCCTAGAAGGAGCAGAGAGAACATGGGCAGTTGTACAACGCCTCCCTGGAAGCAGGGACTCTGCTTCTAGAGCTCTCCACCACTGACCCCACTAGAAGTCAGTGGGTATTACTCACTCCACGTCAACTAACCAGCCAGCCGCTTACTGCTAAGAAGGTCTCCAGTAGCTGTACTGGCCACCCAAGAGCCAAAGTCTAGTCTCTACCAAGAAAAGCCACACTTTGCCCCGAGCTTATCACAGCGATTCCCCTCCCAAAGGCAAAAGAAGGATCCCTGGTGGTGCGGTGGTTAAGGGCTCAGCTGCTAACCAAAAGGTTGGAGGTTCGAACCCACCAGGTGCTCCGTGGGAGAAAGATGTGGCAGTCTGCTTCCATAAAGATCACAGCCTTGGAAACCCTATGGGGCAGTGCTACTTTGCCCTGTGGGGTCACAGTGAGTTGGAATCAACACAGTGGCAATGGGTTTGGCAGTGGGTAAGGCAATGGTGCTTTTCTTTACTGTCTACTCTCATCTCTTCCAAGAGAAAAATGTGCAGTGACCCACAGCGTCTTTTCCCACCTTTGGGAGAGACGAGCAGTGCCATCTTAAGGGACAGTGAGACCACGGAACGTTCCATGATTTGTCCAAACTGTGGATGAAATCAGACCCTATCAGGACAACTACCTCCAAATGTCTGTGCCCTGTGTACTGCAGACATATTCCATTCACGGGAAGTGGCATGACACAAATGAGCCCTGTTCAGAACATTAAGATGTTCCCAAGATGAATCCCCCTCCCAACTTCTAGCAGCAGCCATTATCTCTAAACAGGAAACTGTTGCCTGAGATGGAAAGAGCATGCAGTCAACCTGACAAAGAATGACAGAGACCAAACCTCATAGATACTTTCTCTTTTTCTAGACAATGAGGACGCCCCCTTAACAACTGTCAGTACACAGGTGAGATCGGGGTCTAGTCAGTCGATGATTCCCCACAGGTAGGGCCTTGAGTCTAGTCAAACGATACAATGATACCCTGGCAGGTGGGACGCTATTGGCCTGGCACAAGAGCAGCATTCAGACACTCCTTGAGTACATGAAGGCTCTACCTCATGTCACACCCACCCCGACCCGGTACAGCTGTTCACCAGCCTTCACCTGGCCTGCATCCAGCCTTTGGGCCAGAGAGGTTTGACTTCAGCATCCAGAAAAGCCTTCACGTAGTCCTCCCAAGACTGGGCCTTGTTGTTCCTCTCTGGATCGTAGCTCTCCAGCTTCATCTTCACCACATGGCAGAGCAGCTCCCTGAGGAGGGGCAGATATCAGAAATTCCAACTACCCCAAAGGCTTCTTCCAGGGTTCAATCTCTTTCTTCCAGCAGCCCCGCTGAAAATAAATGACTCTAACCTTCATTAGAAATATGGGGACATACTCAGAAACTGGCCCTACAAACCCTCCAAAGAGGCAAGGTCCCACTTTGGGCACACCTGATTTCATCATTCCACTGGAATTTCTTCCGGGGTCCCATTATTCGTCGCCCCCCCTTTTCTTCATCTTCTTCCTCATCTGAACAAACTCGTTCTCTCTGCTCCTTGTCCTTCTCCTCTTCCAGCATCCTACAAGGTGAAGAGAATCGAGTGGGACCCTAAGGCCACCGCATGAAAGCTGCTCCCTCTCCCGTAACTGGGCTTCTAAGATAAGGGGGTGGAAATACAGCCCAAGAGCTAAGGGCCTCATGAGGACACACCGCTAAGTACTGACACACGTGGAAAAGAGAGGGGGATGATGCCACCTGAGAGTGACAGGGCACTTACTTAGCAACCTTTGCTTGCGTGTGTGCCTGGCATTCATCCTGGTACTTGGACATCTGCTCTGGCATCGCCCTGCCAATGGCTTCCTTAAGCTTCTGGAGAGGCTCCTTCAGACGCCCGCCCTGCAGAGAGCATCACAGACCACAAGTCAGGTTCACACACCACTTCCCACACTAAGGACACACGACAGGACCAACTGAAGGGAGGCCGTGCCACAGCAGATGGGGCATCTATGAAAACATGGCCATGCCCCTTGGGGGCCCCCCTCAAAAGCCAAGGCACCCCACTCCCCAGTCACCCACCTGCTCATAGAGATGAAGTTTCCGAGCACGTTTGAGTAGGGTGTCCTTGCTGCACGGCAGCACTGAAGCAAGATAGGCATACACCCCTGAGCGAATCTGGCTGCTCAGCTCCCGCGTCTGCACCTCTATGCTGGAGAACAGAGCACAGTCAGTGGCGGCCCGCAGCCCACTGTGGCTTCTCCCACCATTAGGTCATCCCGCCATGGGGAGGAGTAGGGGCCACAGGCAGGTCAAACCTTTCTTGTTGGTTGCATATACAACTGCATGGCCAATGCAAAGGATCTTCAGCAACCAACAAACTAAAAGAACTCCTGACCTTGGCTAGGTAAGGTGGGTCAGGACTTTCGTGTCAAAGACAAAACCATGTCAAAGGAAAGCAAAGCCCAAGAGGACAAGCACTGAAATACTACATTTTTAAATGAAAAACTAATAAAAGTTTCCCAAAGGGAGAGTAATCAGCTGTTTGGGGTTGACAGGGAATACTTCCTAGCAGCGTCTCCTTTTTCCAGCTCCCAGTTTTATCCATGATTACAAGCTCAGGAGAACGGCCAACCCTTCCACTTTCCCAGTCTACACCGGATGCGCCTTCTGTGCTGGGCATGCTCCAGCAGGTTCCTTGTCAACATGAAGCTCTCACCTGTGCCAATCCTTGTGTACCGTCCACAGCCTATACTTCCTTCCTGACCCAGGGGCCAACATGGATGCTTGCCAGGCAAGCTCATTGGTTTGCTAGAATATTCCCAAGTCTTGACAACAGTTCTTAAATGTGCCAAATCCTCAGTTGAGCAATAAGCTTCCTCAGCCACATAATGCAACTCAAGGAACAGCTGGCAAAGCCGTGGCCCAGGTACAAAGGAAAGCCACACACAAAGAACTGGGCTTGGACTTTGCCCATTTGGTTTTTCCCTTCTAATACAGTTCAGGCAGTACAGTGCCTCAGACGTTCAGGTATGCGGGAGACGTGGCACAGGATGAAGTGCACTGGCAGAGGGAGCAGAAGAGAATGACCAGGTGCCTGAGGGACACCCGATGGAGCAGATGCTGAGGCTGCACCGAGTTGTCTCTTATTTTTCTGGATTCTCAAGAGATGGTAAACAACACATTTTCTCTCATCTATCTCCTACTTGCCAAGAACTCATCTTTCAATGGGCCATGACTATTACATACAGTGCTGTAAAAAAGCCTCATGCTGAAGCCCTAGTAAAGCCTATCATTTCCTGGAACATATTTAATATCTCCCTTTTTTTTTTTTTCTTAAGAAAACATGTAAAACCCATTGCCATCAAGTCGATTCTGACTCATAGCAACCCTATTAAAAAAAAAAAAAACCTGTTGCCGTCAATTCCGATTCATAGCAACCCTATAGGACAGAGTAGAACTGCACCACAGAGTTTCCAAGGAGCACCTGGTGGAATTGAACTGCCGACCTTTTGGTTAGCAGCCATAGCACTTAACCACTACGCCACCAGGGTTTCCAGCGACCCTGTAGGATAGAGTAAAACTGCCTCATGGGTTTCCCCAAGGCTGTAAATCTTTATGGCAACAGACTGCCACATCTTTCTCCCGCAGAGCGGCTGGTGGGTTCAAACTGCAGACCTTTCGGTTAGCAGCTGAATGCTTAACCACTGTACCACCAGGGTTCTTTTTTTTTTTTTAAATAGAACAACAGTAATTCTTTTATCTCCTTGGTAGTCAATGTCATCTTTATGTAGCTCAATTTGTTACTCTCCCCTTGGTCTATATCCCTGTTCCCATTCTCCCTAGGCATGGTGACAGCAGATACAAACAAGCAAGCAAGAAACAAAGAATACTCACTCTAACAGGATGCCATTAATGTCCTGGGTGAAGAACTTCTGCTTGCTCTCTCCCTCAGCAGCTCTGGCAGCCTGGTTCATCAGACAGTAACATCTGTTAGTACACTGACACCCACATACCTTCGCACTCACCCACAGGCACAAGAGCCATCGGTCCCTGAAGAACTTCTGCCGGTAAAATCCTCGCCGCCACCTTCCCTACTCTGCCCTGACCTCAGATTCAGCTCACCCGTGATCAGTGTTCACAGAAATGATATCTCTAGCTCTTTCCAAATGCTGCGGAAGCATCTATAAACTGTCTATGTTCTTCCCAGGACTTAAAGCAAATCACATAAAAAAATCAAACAAAGTCAAAGCATCGTGAGATACCTAGTACAGAGGCTAATTCAGCCAGCACCTCATCAACTAAACTGTGAACTGGAATTTCCATCAATTCACAGCACGAAAACAATGAAGAGTTTGAATAGACCTATAAGATTTAAAGCCCTTTCTCCACCGGGGTGGGCAGGAATTACGTGTAGCATTTAAGGACATGAAGACTCATCATCTACTTAACAGTATGTAACAAACTCTCCATCACCCAGATCATTTGAAAGACATTATTACCTGCTCCAGCAGGCTACTATACTGTCTTTGTTGCTTTCCACAAGAACACAGTCAACGCCCTGTATGGCAAGCTTGAAGAACCCTGAAGCAGACACAGTGGCAGCAAATGCACTGCACTGAGGCAGAAGTCAGGAAGACAAGCCCTGCAGAAGCCTTCACCAGTGGATCTCTGACTTTCCGGAACCCCCTGGGGCACATCCCTCACCCCAGAAAAATGACATCAGAATCTCTGGGGATGAGGCCCAGCCATCGGTACTCTTCCTAAGTGACCCTGGTGATTCTGATGTGCAGAGAGGGCTGAGAACGGCTGACCTAAACTCAGGAGTCGCTGGTCTGACGGCTTCAGGCAAAATCAAATTTCTGAAATCAGACTGGATATGCACTAATGATGGCAAACAAGTGCTATAAGGGGACCGTGGAGAGTGAAGGGATAGATCCTGTTCACCCTCTAACAATGCAGACATTGCTGGCCCCTCCACCCTCCTCTCCTGCACTGGCTGGTCTTCCTCTGGGCGCTCTTTGCACCTCCCTGACTGCCCCATCTCGGTTTATGCACTGGACCAGAAATCTCAGTCTTCTAACGGACTTCTACGAAGGTGATCCTCTGCCCTGCAAACTCAGTTTGCCCAAAATCACACCCACTGGCTTCTGCCCGCATCTGCCCTTCCTCCTGTGTCCCCCACTTCCCACGACAGCTCCCATCCCTGCTAAATCTTTTTACTCCCTTCTTCAGAACCCAGGCTCCTGCACACGGCATTTAGGGTCCCCCAGAATCTGGACCCAGCCATCCACTCCACTCTCCCTTCCCTCATATTCCAGGGGTTCCCATCACCCAACAACTTGCCCAACCTTGGCTCTGTGTCCTGGCTCCCCATGAGGCTGCCTCTGCCATGAGGCTGGCCGACCCACTGCCTGCAGTCTGACTCCTTTGTACTCTCCCAAAGCTTCTCTTACCACCTAAGTCTGGCTGTCCATCAACTATCTGACCATCTGTCCGGCCATCCAAACATCGCAGAGCTCGTTTCACTCTGCTCTGCCCTCAGTCAGTGGTCTGCATGTCCATCAATTCACTCACATACTAATAAGCTCATTGAGAATAGGAACCAAATCTTATTCCTCAATATACTGCCCACAGCTGCGCCTTACGGAATAGATACTTAGTGTTGGCTGAGCAAATGAATGAGTGAACATGCAAATGGACAGATATCACTAAAAGGACGCAAACCAGAGGAAGAAAAGCTTAATACTGAGCCAACCAAAAATAACTTGGAGGAGACATGCAAAAGTCGAACTTGTGAAGATTCCTTGGCTATAGGAGGGCCCAGAGACAGGAGAAGAAAGGGGATGGGTAATGGAAGGGGAATGGCGTCACCTGCTAATTTCTTATACCTTCAGAAGTATCAGAATGTCGCCTGGGCAATTTTAATGTACTGGAATTATGACTTTAGTTTGATCAAAAATAAAACTGAGTCACTCTTTTGTTCAGGCCAGAAGCACCTTCATGTCAATTCAACCAAATCTCTTTAACATGTATTTCAGAGCCATCCAATGCTTGTTCTGAATCAAATTTTATTTTTAGATATCAGCCATTTCTCCATTACTTCTGAAGCTTCCCACCCTGATGATCTTTAAAAAGATTATTTTTTCTTAAAGCCTTTTGAATTGTGTAGAATCTCAAGGTCTATTTTTCTATTAAAGATAGTCAACTAAATTGATAACTAGTCAGTTAAAAAGATCTAATTAAAATTATTAAATATATACACATCTAATAGCCTTCCAGAAGTAAGGTAGGTCCCTCAACCCTGAGACACCCTTGCTCCAGAGGTTGCATAAACTGATCAATCCTAAATTAAGTCAGAAATGAGGTTAAACTAAACACCCGATCGTGTCAATTTACAATAGTTTGAACAACCTTTTAGTGAGCTGCTTTATTTATCCTAAGAACTACCACTCATAGCCTTTCAGCACCTAGCTCAGAACCTTACATACTGTACCTATTTTTGCTGAACAGAATCAAATCTGGCAAGCTTCTCTTTTTAAAAAAGATCAAACAGGTTGGCTTTTCCCCCACTTCATTCTTTTTGGATCCATCCCCTCTCCTGGGTGTCTCTGGGGTGCAGGGGTCCTAAATCTATAGGAGGGTAAGCAGCAATGGGTACAGCAGAGGGGAGGGGGACCCGGAGTCTCTGCTTCTTTTCAGCTCTCAGTGCCGTTGCCATTTTATGCTTGACTAAAGAAACCCAAACCTGGTGCTGTCAAGTCAATTACAACTCATAGTGACCCTATAGGACAGGGTAGAATTACTCCATAGGGTTTCCAAGGAGCAGCTGGTGGATTCTAACTGTGGGTCTTTTGGTTAGCAGACTGCCTCTTAACTACTGCCCCACCAGGACTCGGTGCTTGACTGGAGAGGGCCAAAACAGACCTAGGTCATCTGTGTGGACCAGCTGAGTGGCTGCCAATTATACTAAGACAACCCCTGAGCTTCCTCAATACCTGTTGGTTCCAACAACCAAGACCAAAGACCCCAGCAATGCATAGTAAGAGGAGACAAAGTAAGACCATGAAATCAAATCACTGGATTCCTGGGACCCATAAAAATGGATGGCATGAGGGGATGAGATAAAAAATGAACTGACGTGAAAAGAAAATGAGAAGCATCCACAGGTGTCCACCAGGGTGCCCTTCTTGGAGAGCCTCTTGAGAATAAGTTTATAAATATGATTTTTTAAAGTTTTCAGTATCTCATTACTTAGACAGTAACTGTAATTTTTAATTCCTACAAAGAAAGGGTTTTTCCTTAAAAGATGGATACATATCAGATTAGATTCATTGTACGTGCTGGGGCAGATCACAAAACATGACCAACTCCTCCCCACCCAGTGCGAGCACTCCTGCATAGGAAGTGCCTAGAGTTCCCCAAGCCTTGAAGCTGGGCTGCTCTTCTGACTGGCTCTGACCAACACAGCATGGTGGAAATGATGTCGCACTCGTAACTTCTGGGGCTAGGCCTTAAGGGTCTCGTGGCTTCTGCCTTCGCCCTCTTAAAATGTTGCTCTGAGACCGCTATGCCCTGAAGAAGCCCAGGATGACAGCCCAGTGGAGAGAGAGGCCCCGCCACCCCAGCCGTCCCAGTGCCCAGCCAACTTGCCAGCTGAATGCAGCCACATGAGCAAGCCCAGGAAAGACCAGAAGAGAAATTGCCCAGAAGCCCATGGAATCAGAAGTAAATCGCTGTTTTAAGCTACTAAGTTTTGGGGTGGTTTTCTAGACAGCAAAAGAAACGTATCAGCAAATGATACGTATATCATCTAGGGCCAAGATTTAAAATCTAACCAATATTATTATAAAATAAAGAAAGTAGAGAAGAAAAAGAAGAGGAATGAAAAATAAAGTGAGAAACACATAACACTGCTAATCTTAGTTATTAACATTGAGTTCAATTTAAATTTTTAAAAAATGCAATGTCCATTTCAAGATCTAGGATGGGGCTCCTTCTTAAGGATCCAAATATCCATGGATGGCTTTTGAAATTATATGCAATTTTTGTGTCCATGTGCATTTTTCTTCCTGGGAAGACTCTCTTTCCCAGCAGGTTCTCAGAAGGGCCTGGTTCAAGAGCACTCATGCACGACTGGGAAGAACATTTGCATGGGAAGCTTGAAGTCCCAAAAGTGCAGAGCTCTGGTTGGAAAGGAGTACCTGGGGACCTGATGGGTGGCACTAAATAACTCTCTAAAATAAGCCTTCTTTTTAATGCAACCGTCAAAAATGATGAGGGCTTTGCAATAATATTTATTAAGTGAAAAGAACAAGAAACAATTACTCACAACTATAATTACAACCACATAAAAACACATACACAGAGGCTAGAAAGGAGTACGCAAATTGAAAATCATGTTTAGGTCAGTGGGATGATATATAATTTTCATGCTTTCCATCCCATTTTCCACAGTTTCTTGATGCTGTTACCAGCGAAGGGGCAGGTAATGACTAAAGCGTCAACTTCATCCTTGAATGTTATATTTTCAAACCAGTAAGTCTACCGTGAGTCCACCTTGGCTATGGAACTCCAAACCCTATCTCCATCGCGCCCAAGCAGATCAGACTTAATGAGAACTGAAGGAGGACAGCTTGCCAACAGCTTGTCCATTAAGCAGACTCCAGAAACTGAGGGTTTCTTGCATCACAACTTAATGCTGTTGCGCACCACGCCACTTCATTTCCACTAAATTTGCCCACATCTTTCCCCAGAAAACGAAATAATGAGTATAAGTTTTCCAACTAGAACCCAGCCTGCGGTGGGAGAGAGGGGAAACCCATCCAAGAATTGTTTTGACTGTTCTCTAAAAAATGACTGGCTACTGTCAGACAGATCTAACTTACTTAAGTCATTCAGAAGCTACAAAACAATTTGATTGTAAAGTGTTAGGACTGAAAAAGAACAAGAAGTAACTTTTTTTTTTTTTAACATCAATTCTGAGAGCAAATATAGGATTGTAGGCTCAAACATGCCAAGCTCACATTTATCTCCTTCCATCTTTATGCTCTGAGTCCCTGACATGGCAAAGTTGACTTGAACTGTTACATTTAAATAGAATACTTAGGTCTAACACTGCACACAGGCTAATGAGGATGAGCTGAAGATTTGAGTAAGATGTCTTATATACTTCATAACTTGTGTTCAAATATTTTGGAAAAGTGAGAAAATCATGTGTAGCAGCGGTTCTTCACATTTTACTCTGCCCTAAAACCCAAGGGACATTATACGTAATACTGTGGTGAGGATCACCGATTTAAAACTCAGCGCCATCGAGTATAAACACCACTGGAGATGTGTTACAGGTCCAGATGCCTAAGGTAAAATGTTTTAACTAAAAGGTCATCATAACTAATGAGCCATGCTTGGTCTACAGTTAGTAACATACTACAGAACCGACCATTCTCAGCACCAAAGGGATCATTTCCCAATCTCTGGGGGAAAGGGCAGCAATGGCTGCTTTTTTCTAAAGGCTGCTGCTGTTGTTTTACTTGGGCATGGACAGCATTTGAGGTTCAGCTTCCTTTCATTTGTCATAATTCAGGCATTGCTAACACGAATGATATGCAATTCAAAGGAGCAACTAAAACTTGGTGGCAATAAGCACGTAAGTTATGTGTGTGCAAAGCTTTTGTAAATTTCCAAAACCTTCAAGAGAATACTACAAAGTTGAGTCTCGGCCTCAACTGCCCACTGCCCATGTTAGTGTCAGCCCATGGCACAAAAGGAAAGCTACTTTGTTGGAAAGGAACTGATGGACAGAGAACAGAAGAGAAGATCTCCCTAGAAGAAAGTAAATTTTCCAGGAGTGACTGAACCAAGAAAGGACTGAAGATAATGCCCGATGGGCAAAGCTTACAGTTTTCCCCCTCCAGAAAGAAACAGCGCTTGGAAAGAGCTTACATGTTAACTGCCAGCTTGCTAAGGAAGGGTTTCTCAGGGCATAGAGCTTCCTGTGGTGTGGAACCAACGTCAGTCTGCCCCAGCAAACCGCTTCCAGGAGAGCCCGGCCACACAGTGTCACCATACCTGAGCCAGCTCCTTAATGCGCTTCTCCAGGGGCGTGGGCAGGCCTTCGGGGAGGGAGGAGGACTGCCTGAATTCCGGGTCCAATCCCACCCCAAGGGAATTGCTTTCATCATCCATGTCACGGAAAGGGCTTCCTTCTGGAGACTCACTGAGCAGCTGCTCCAAGTCCAAATCAGTCAGCGAGTCCACGACAGTGGCTGCCTGCAGCAAGTCATTGTCAGAAGTGGAGCCGAAGAGAGACAGCAAGGGGTCAGAGGTGCTCTCCAGTTCCCGCAGGCTCTGAGCTTCTGCGGACAAGACGGCTACAGGCTTATGCTCCTCGTCCCTCTTTTTCTGAGCCTCTTTCTCCTTCTGAAACTTCTTTAACATCTCTTTCACGCTTAGAGCCCCAGAGTATTTCTTCTTCTTCTTCTCCTTACTGGCATTGAGGGCTGTGAAGCTGCAAGCAAGAGGGGAACTGCTTATGAAGGTTGTGGTATACCTCCAAAGGGAAATTCAGAGGGACTTCACCCCTGCTCCTGGCACAATGGCCTCTGGGAGGACCGCAACAGCCACAAGGCCTCCCTGTTATTAAGCCTCCCTCCTCTTGGCATAGAGAGCTGGTTCTTGCTGAGACCAAAGCTTGAGATTTAATACAGGTTAGCAACACAATGTCACATAATGCTACATATCCAATAGGTTTTTAAAAATCACTGCCAGGCTGAAATAAAAGGTTGCAAAACAAACAAACAAACAAAATACAAGAAAGGAAAAAAAAGGGGGCAAGAGAAATCTTTAAAGGGAGAAAGCAGGAGCAGCAGAGAACAGCAGCAACTTGAAGAGCAGCTGGGGTGAGACTGAGTGAGGAAAAGGAAGCATGACCACAGGAGACAAAGGAGAACGCAGAGACAGAGAAAGAACTGGGGCAGAGACAGGAGTGCCCGGGAGGACAAGAAACACCGGCATCATACAGTGACAGAAATAGCTGCCAACACTGACAGTGGCACAGAGAAAGCACTGGCTATCTGACACACAGATGTGAGAGCACTGACGGCCCAGGGTGGGACTGGGGAGGCAGGTGGGAGGACAGGCCCTGCTGCCTCGTCTAAAGCTGTGGGGAAGAAGGTGAGTCAGCTCCCGGGTGTGCTGACCTAAAGGCTCAGATTTTATCCTAGCAAAGAAGCTGCTGCCTCTCACCCGGCTTTGGAAAACTTGGACTTTTTCGATTTCTTCTCCTTGTCATAAGTGTCATCTTTTTTCTTCTTCTTTATCTTCTCACCACCTTCCTTCAACTTCCGCTTCTGAGAATTAAAGACAAGGCACAGTTACGCGGCTCCCTGGCTCAGGGAGCAAGTGCACGCCACAGCACTGGCCTTGCCCCGCCCGGGCTACACTCTGACACCGGCCTCCTCTCCTTCATGAACAAAAGCTTTGCGGTTGGTCCCTGGACATGGAGCCACAACACCACACGTGCCCGCTGCATCTCAACACAGCTTTCTCACAGCCAGTGTCTCCTGGAGACACTGGGGACTGAGGCAGCAGTGGGCCACCCTGCAGCCTGAGAGGAAACCTTTCCAGACTGAAATGAGCATCCGCAAGATTATGTGGGCCCTAGCTCTCACTTTAAACACACAGGCAGCGAAGATACATTTTTAAATAAAGTGACGTGAAGGTGGATTTGTTCTCACTGGGTTGACAGCCCTGGGAACTGAAGTCCTCTATGTCCATGGCAGAGACACAGCACAGGTGGTGCACACTTCCCTCAACCACACCCTTCACCGACCTTGTCCCCGCCCTGAGACCACCTCCAGGAACCAATCCCTGCTGACCCTACTCAGATGTCAGTGTGATGCGGACATGACGCCCAGGAGCTGAGCAGAGCCCTCCTAGCTCACATCACTTTGTCCTGGTCAGATGTGAGAGGGGAGCTGCCGCCCTTGGCAGTAGGTGTACACCCCACTCTTGTCACAATTGTCTGAGGCGTACCAAGCCATCACGTTTCCTGATCTCACACAGTCACATAAAAAAGCGTTTCTGAGAACCAAAAGCAAGCAACGTTCTAACCTTTGGGGATTTTTTCTTCTTTTCTTTAATGAAGTCATCCTCGGATTCCGATGCTTGTCTAAACTGCAGGGTCCCCGAGTTAATGTAGAATCCTCCATACTTGGTTGTCAAGGAAGCAGGAACAAGCTCGTCATACTGAAGAGGGAAAAAGTTCTGGAATTATATTCCAAAGGTGCAAAGCTGGTCCTCAGAGAGCAGACACTGAGTCTCTCTGTCACATTTCAGAGAGCTTGCTAAGACATCCCTGCTGGCTAATCATAGACTGCCAGAGCTAGAGGGCTTTTTGGACAGATCTGGCCATCATTTTACAGACGAGGGAACTAAGGCCCAGAGAGAGGGGTGTTGCTTCCTCTCTCAGCTGTGCTGCTTTTTCTGACCCCACCGTCGCTTCCTGGCCATTACCATTGAGAGTTCAAGTGCTACAGTTCTGATAATCCATTCCCATTAAATACTTACCGCCTCGGAGTTATCGATGAAGGAATCGGATTCATCATAACCATACCCCATATCAATCAAGTCCTGTATTCGGTCTTTTCTTCGTTTCTTTCCACCCTAAAATTTAAAAACAACAAAGCATATGTTTTTTGATAAATATCTGCACAGAATTAATTGCTGTCATGAACTTCATCAGCTCGTTACTGAAGGTTGTAAAGCACTGGAACCAGTCACACACATGCATGCAGACACACACCAAAACCTCTTTCCCCGAAGACCTTTTGAAATAGAACAGATTTTTTTCTGCATAAAATGGCTTAAGATAGAAGAATGAACTAAATGGCTTCTTATGCTTCATACCAAACACTTATTCTAAGGAAGAGTTCAAGTCCCTCATGTTCATTTGTCCACTTAACTACACACAACTATTTCCTACAGATGGATCTTCTGTAAATTAACGCATCTGTCTAATAATTGTATTCTGTTCTATCCGAGCTCTACAGTAGGTTCTAGGCCAGGATTCATTTAGATCACAGTTCATTAAAGGAGATGAAAATGTCTGGAAGGCTCTCCCACCCCGCAATGAGGTTGTTGTTGCCCAAGAGAGAAATCTTACATATTTTTCTTCAAATTTCCGGGCAAGGGCCTCCACTTTATGCCTTTCCTTTTCTTCATCATTGAAAGGATCTGAGAGATCTTTCTTCTGTAAAGAGACCATTTCCACAAAAAAATAAGTCACAAAAAATTCCCACAAGCCTATTCAAAGAACCTTCACTGACTACTCACACCTACAAACTGCATAATAAAAATAACTGTTTTTCTGAAAAGACAAGGTAAAGTACATGCTACCATCTCACAAATGTTTACCTTGGCTGTTTAAGAAAAAACTTCCATTTGTGTAACTCAACAAAACTTGATTAAGCCTCAAATCCACCCCCATGACACTAGATGCCGTAGGGCTCCGATTTCACCAAAGGGCCTCCAGACAGGGTGCTCAGCCTATAGACAACTGGGTCTCAATAGAGACTATTTCCTTTGTAATCCTGAAAGTTATTTTTATGTATTTACAAACATTATTCTAAGAAGGGATCCGCAGACTTTACCAGACTTCCCAAGTGGCCAATGGCTCAAAAAAGGCTCAGAACCACCGAAGGTAGCGCAAGCTCTCTAGTGCTATTTGGGAACAAGGCTCTCCACTCACGCATTCCCTATCCCTGGAAGCCTGTCTTGAAGGATCAGTCATCAATCTCCTCTTGTCCTCCCAATCTCCATACTCCAAATATTTTTATGTAGTCTTTCCAAATTCATCCCTACTCATAAACTTACTTATTCTTGTATTTTTCTCATGAAATAAATTTTCCAGAGTTGGAACTTAAGCTTCTTGGGCAAGATGTATTAGTTTTAATAAAAGATTCCCGTACCAAGTATGTTTACCAGCAGACGAAAATCACTAAAGAGTGGATATTTGTTTGAAAACGAAGCTCCATTATCTCACCTTCCCATCTCTGCCTACTGATTCCCACCCACCCATAAAGAATCAGTTAAATAAGAGATTACAGAACATATACATAATGTATGTACTACAAATGGGTGGTTTTTAAAACCTGTGCTTATCTGTATTTTCTAATTTTTCTACAACGATCACATATAGCTTAAGTGACTAACATAATTTTAAAAACTCCCACCAATCTTGAGCAGTGTTGGTCGCAATTGATGTATACTCCCAATGCCTTGCACACAGTAGTCCTCCAATAACCATTTCCTGGATGTAGGAGGCCCCAGGTCTGTCCAGTTTCCAGAATGTAAGCTTTCCTTGCTCACACCCTCAACAGCCTGTATTTGTTCTAAATTTAAACAATTACCACATTGTAACTTGTTACTTTTGTTGTTATAATTGTCCTAAAACATCTACAAAATTGCAAGTTCCCTGAGGTTAAAACAGCAGCTTCTCCACCTTATATAGCCCATACGGTCCAGCATACTACCTCCCCTTTGTAAAAAATATGTGCTAAATGAATTAGTAAATGAATCTGTCAGATTATATTGTACTTTTAAACACGCTGAGTAGATACACGAAGATTTTGGAGTTCTCAACCTGAAGTCCAGGAATGACTCTGCAGAGAGCAGACCCAAAGTTCTCTGCGTACACTCGGCACAATTTTCGACAATGGAGAAAGACATGTGGAATCCAACAGAGAAACCACAGTACTGAAGTTCTAAGTTCAACTGATCTACTGATTTGGTTTGAGCCTATAAATAAATACAGTAATCAATCTGCTTCCTCACTTCCTCTCAAAGAGAATACCATTTCCACTTTCGAAAAGGGATTGTGAATGGATATGAAATTATTTCTTCTCATCTTGCCAGCTGGTCCTCACATAACAGGTTGTCCTCTGATACAAACTCACTGGCTTCTGTTAGCCAATCAGACACCAACTGAGAAAAATTCCTATCTTTCTAACCAAACATGCTCATCCTAAACAGGACACTGAATTAGGATGCACACTTGCCACTAAGGCACTCTGCTAGAAACTACCTACATAGTCCCGTTTTACCCTCAAATACCCTGTGAGCCAGGTATTGTCCTTAGCTCTACTTTACTAAGACCCATACTAGAAACCAAAATACCACAGGCATAGGACCTTACTTATCTTGTCCTCAGAGCCTAGCACAGTGTATGGGTATAAAGTAAGTGCTTAAAAATGTTCCTCACCTATAACTCCTGCTCATACTGTATGATTCCATTTATAGAAAATAAAAAAACATGTAAAACTCATTGGAGCTGTTTGCAACCAGGGTTGTAGTTACTCTTGAGGGTAGGGGTACAGTCTCTGAAAGGCATATATAGGTGTCCCGGTAAAGGTTTCTTTTCTTAACCCAGGTGCAGGTTACACAGGTGTGTCAAGTTTGTGAAAATCCACAAAGCTGTGCATTTATCACATGTGCACTTCTGTACATAATTAAACTTAAAATGTTTTTGAAAAATTAAAAAAAAAAAAGTTAACGAATTGCAAAAACATCAGTAATGGCTGAAGCTGGGTGATGAGTAAGCATGTGGACGCTTCTTTCATTATTCTCTCCACTCCTATATGTGTGTTAAAAGTTCCACACTAAAAAGTAAAACATATCTGCCAGCAAAATAAACAGATCATTTTTAAAACATCTAGGAAATCAAACTGATTTTTTAGAGCCCTGAAGGTTATAGCTCAATTCTGGCACATAAAAAATAAAGTTAAAAAATGTTTTAAAAAAGGGCAAAAATAGATCTCTATCCAGCCAGGTGAAGAAACTATCCAGACCATCCCCACATTTAGAAGAGATAAGCAGTTTGTGTTTTATCTGCCCTTACACCAGGCAGAGAGTGAGAGTCTCATGGAAAAGAAAAAATGCCCAGCACAGAATTCCTTCATTGGAATAGCCAGGGACTGGTCTCATTGATGAGCACTTAAGACTTGGCATGAAAAATTCATTGTTCTTTTTTTTACACTAATTTGCCATAATTCAAATGAACCTTGGATGTTTCATGCATTTTTTTCTAGTATAAGTCAGGAGAATGGTTCCAGAAAGAATTCTACCCTTTCACGCCCAGAAGCAAAACCAGCAAACCCTGCTCTCTTTCTTGGGGTGGGTAACATAATCCTGGCACAGTCAAAGCCTCTCTAGTCTTGCCTCCACCTCACGGAAGTCACATTTGCATATGCTGATACCCAGTAGCTAGATCGGCTGAGTGACACCGGGTGTACCTTGTCTCCGGGTTGAAGGCCTTTCACTTTCCCTCGTATATTCTTCACCAGCTCTGGGTAGAAAAACTCTGGGCAGCGCTTGTGATCTGGTTCAAAGAGGGTAAGTGTGATCCGAACAGCTGCAGCCGCCGGCTCAGAGTCCTGAAGCTGTTCTGCTCCCCCCACCTCCTCCTTCCGGGATTTCTTCAAGAATGCAGGATTCAGAGGACCTGGGAGAGAGGTGAACTGGACCCTGTGGGGCTCCGACATGGCTACCAACAAGTCTTAGTGGTTGTCACTGCATGGCTTCTGTTAACATTGAAAAGAAGGGCCAGGTCAAGCCAAGATGATAAAATAATGGTTTTCCCATTCAGCTACATAGATTTAGGTTTAAAAGAATTTTATTATCAAGAAGAGTCCACTGTTGAACCTAATTAGCATTAACAGATTTTTTTCTGCTTAAAAGTACTCATTTTAAATATACACATTTTCATAGGTACATATGAAAGTCACTCCCAAATCTTATCATCCAGAGCTAACCACTGTTTAGCATTCTTTCTTTCCAGTCTTTTTTCTACATACATATGGTAGATGTATACTATCGACGGCAGTGGTGGGTATATAGTAGACCCTTAATGTTAGGAAACACATGCCAACAGATCCTTAAGAATCCTCAAAATTGCAAATACCACTATAGAATATTGTTTTCCACCGAATTTATCTTTCTTTTTTCTAGCAGAGAATAAACTATTTTCTTAAGATCCCTTCACCACCAGCACAGCTTACTTATGCTTGGGGCTAATTTTCACAATGAAAAAGCTTTCATTCCCTCACAAAAGTTGCTGCCTACCACCAGGATAAGAAAAGAACACTGTCTCAGGTGGGTGTGGCCAGGCTCATTTTCTAACAGAGTCACTCACGGCTCCTGCGCTTCTGTGATTCTGCCCCTACCACCCAAATACAGGCATCCGCAAAGTAACAACTGATCACATACCAAAGACCTTCAAAGTTGCTTGGGAATGGCCAGAACAGATTCTGAATGCCAGAATCACAAGGGTTTACGGTATATATGCAAATACTGGCCATATATTTAGGTTGTGTGTGTGTGTGCATGTACACATGCACAATAGGTATAAAATTGTGTCCTCCTTTTATAAACTCACATTCTACTGCAAACTTTCTACCATATCGATAAAGGTATTCGTCACAGCCTCGTTTGTATAAGAAATATGGAAGCAACCTGAATGTACAGCAATAAGGGAACAGTTGAATAAATTGTAGTTTTGTTGAATTATAAGGTCTCTTCATACAGTATCAAGACATTTCCCTTTGCTTGTCATATCTCTCACAAGTACTTTCCTGGTTTGTCATTTCCTGTTTAACTTTGCTGAGAGTAAGATAGGATGAAAGACAGTTTAACTTTTTACGCAGTCATAACTGGGCTCTTTTCCTTATGACATCTCCCACTTCTTTTATGTCTAAAATGTCCTTCTCCAACCAGATCTTGTATAAGAATTTATCTATTTAGTCTTTTATAGACATATTTTTCATATTTAACAGTTTAATGCAAGTAGAATTTATTATGCTATGAGATATGAGGTGACACTCTCCTTGGTTTCTTTCATCATCAATCAAGCACTGATCGAATATTTGAACCAAGCATATAAAATTTTACATGCAGTTTAAAAGGGTTAAGGGAATTTAATTAGCTGTTTGTAAAAAGAGTTCGTAATTGTTTAGGGGAATTCAATCTGCTAAACCGGTATCTTAATTGAAACTTTGTCAAAGATCCAGTAATTTTTTATATGAAAATTCTTATATTTGTAAATAAAAAGATTTGTGAGTAAAACTTATATGCTCAAAAAAAGCTGAACCTTTAAATATGCAACTTCAATGAGTTGAACAGTGTTCTACACACAAAAGCATTCCTCTTAAGAGGCCTGATGGGCAGACCACCTGACCCATTGTTTGCTTTAGCCTTTTGGGCTCAGCCCTCTCTTCTGTGAAGTGCAGCTGGGGAATGAAGAAAGCCAGGTACCCAAACTTTAAAGACTACCACCAGTAACTAGTTGCCATCAAGTCAATTCTGATTCACAGTGACGCCATGTGTGTCAGAGTAGAGCTGTGATCCATAAGGTTTTCAACAGTTGATTTTTTCGGAAGTGGATCACCAAGCCTTTATTTCAAAACACCCCTGGGTGGACTTGAACCTCCGACCTTTCAGTTAGTGGCCAAGCGTTTCATCATTTGCACCACCTAGGGACTATCAGAACTATAAAATAGTCGCAAGGATTGTGTGGGGCAGTGAGAGTGACGGGGATTTTAGCAAACTAGATAAAGTTCTGGTAGCTCGGTGATTAGGAGTTCAGCTGCTAACCAAACCGTCAGCAGTTAGAATCTACCAGCAACTACTTAGAATCACTATGGGGCAGTTCTACTCTGTCCTATAGGGTTGCTGTAAGTCAGAATCAACTGGACAGCAATGAATTTCAACAGGTTGGATAAAGCATGCGCCTCTAAATAAATGCCCAAGAAATGTCAAAAAAAAAAAAAAAGCATTCCTCTTAAAAAGTTCCAACTGATATTACCCAAGGAATGCTATACCCATTTACTCAAGCTTCCTTTTGTACCTCGGGTTATTCCCAGGAATTGCAGGTTTTGGCTATTGTGAGCAGAATCTTTTAACCATTAAGTTTTAAAGCTGGTTAGTGATTAAACTGAAAAACTAACTGAACTTTATATGCTGATTGTGTAATTAGTCCTTTTACTGAACTCTTATTAATAGTTTCCCCTTGCTTTTTTTTTTCTTTCAACTAGGCAATCCTATCATCCACCAAAATAGTAATTTTGTCTTTCTCTTCCTGAAAAATTATATTTCTTATTTTTCTTATTGCATTGTCTAGAACTTCCAGAATAACAATAGACAATATTACATATATATACGTTAGTAAACATTATATTCTTTACCACTTTCCTTGACTCCTCTAGGTCCAGTACAATGTTGATTTAATATTCCTTTGGCACAACGGTTAATCACACAGCTGCTAATCAAAAAGTCCACCGTTCCAACTCACAGTGGATCTGTAGGAGAAATATATGGTGGTCTGCTTCTGTAAAAACTACAGCCTTGGAAACTCTACTGGGCAGTTCTACCCTACTCTATAGGATCATTGTTGAGTCTAAATCCACTTCAAGGCAATAGGTTTTTTATTCTTTACCCAAGAGCTGTGGTGGCTCAATGTTTAAGCTGCTAACTGAAAGGCTGGTGGTTGGAACCCACCCAGCAGCTCCTCTGGAGAAAGACCTGGTGGATCTACTGCCATAACGATTACAGCCAAGAAAACCCTTTGGGGGCAGTTCTACACTGTCACGTGGGGATCACTATGACTCAGAATCGACCCAAAGGCACCTAACACCATTCTTTACCCAGTTATTAAAACATCACTTGACTCTGAAAATTAAGAATTTTTAAATTAGTAAACTGCGTTGATATATCAGTCTGTCTTTAAAAAAGTAAATGACAGTTTCTAAAACTAATTCACAGAACTTAAGACAAAGTCGACTCCAAAGAAACACCAAGCTGTGGACAACCAGTACCTTAAAACCCACTTACAACCAAAGCCTCTGTATAACAAAACGCTTACAGGAAATGCGGGCGGACCGCTACCTTCTCCAGCAGGCTACCTTTTCCAGCAGTCGGTGACTCTAAACTCCAATTCTAACTTGAGCGCCGGAATGAATCCTTGGGGTCTGTGACACTGCGATTTTTCTTAAAATTTTATTTCCTGCCTGGCGTACGGAGGTTTGAGCAGAGACTTGTGCTGGCCTGCTATTAACCGTTTCCACTTCACAGTTTCATTTTAACGTATTGAAACTACGCTTGGCATTTGTCGCCCTGTTGCCGCAACAGCCCGATCGCAACTTCTCTCAAAGTGTCAAACTGCAATAGGGCTTGCAGAGCCCGGTCCTTACAAAGACACGCACCTTTGTCCCCAGCGCCGACGAAACTACAGCCCTACGGGCCGCAGACGTTCCCCCGCGGCTGTCCTCATGCCGGCCCGGGACCCCAGGCTACGGCGCTGCTAACGGCCGGCTCCCCAGGCATGTCTTCCCGCGGGCGGCCGGCCGGAGCCGCGGCCCATGGCCGGCCCCAACGCGCCCGGGGAGCCTCTTCAGCCGTTCTGCGCGGAGGCCAACGGAGAAAAAGGTGGAGAAATGCCCTCTCGAGGTCCGGGAGCAACTCGGGGGATCACCGGGCAGACTGCCAGAGGGCGCCCCTTGAGAACTTGCTGCGGCGGACCCAGACCCCCGAAAGCGGCTGCCCGAACGCTGGCCGCGGTAAAAGAGTGGTCCAGCGAAACCAGGCGGCGGGAGAGCTGACCTATCACCCGCCTGCAGAGTGCGGCGTCCGGAGCTCCGGGGAGCGCAGAGACAAGGGGGACCCTGGCCTCGCGGCTGCGGCCGAGCACAGCCCTTCCGGAGCGGGGCCCCGAGCTCCGGGGGCGGCCGGTTTCCAGGTCGCGCCGAGGTCCGTCAGGGGAACTTCTGGGCGCCGCGACGGGCCGGCTGGTGCCACAGGCTCGAGAATGGCCCCGGGGCCCGCTCGGGGATAACGGCCGTAACGGAAGCGCCACGGCGGTAAGAAGACTAGAGTCCCCCAAGGCCCGGGAGGCAGGGTGGGCCGCGAGGCCAGCTCCCTCACGCGCTCGACCGGCCGCACCGTCGTCCCCGCCGCCCCAGCCTCAGACCGCGGGCGCTTCGTTGTCACGAGCCGAAGGGAGGGGGAAGGAGCCGGGAGTCTCTGCGCTCCGACGCGCGGAGACCAAGGCGCCCGAATCACGTGCCACTCGGCCGGCCAATGAGATCTGGCAGGCGCGGTGACGTCAGAGCAGCGGCGTGGCCGATGACAGCCGGCCCCTGTCACGTGGCCAGGCCCACTCCAATGGGCGGTGCCGGGGCCACCTGATGTTCCCGACGGCCAGTGCGTCGGCGGTGGTTGGGTGGTAAGATGGCGGCTGTGAGTCTGCGGCTCGGCGACTTGGTGTGGTGAGTCCGGGCGGCGGGGGACAAGTGAGATGCGTCGGGGATCTGCTCTTCTGGGCGCAGGGTTCACGGCCAGCCCCGGAGCTGCCTTTCTATGCACTCCAGGCCACGGAGAGCGGGGAAGACGAGGTGCCGGTGCTGGGAGCGACGCCGGGCGGAAGGGGCAGTCCGGCCCCAGGGGACGGAGGCCGAGGGTGGCCGCGGGGAGCCCGGCTCTGAGCCCCGAGGCTACCCCGAGGAGGGCTGCATTCCGGCCCGGACGCCGACGGCCACCGCGATGGGAGCCTCCGGCGCCGCGCGGCTTCCGCGGCCGCCGGGTTCGCGGGGTCTTACTTGGGTTCCCCGAAAGCCGGGGAGCCCGCCGGGCCAGTTCGCCGGGGCAGGCCCTTCAAAACCTGCGTTGCAATGGAACTGACGTGTACGGGCGGCTCGGCCGGGGTTCTTGAAACCGGACTGCTGGCGCTGCCGCGTGAAGAAATGGAGGGGGGACTTCTCCTTGACAACCGAAGGCTTGGCAATGACCAGTGCCTTCTTGGGTGCCTCATGGTCTGCTTCTGTGTCCCAGACAACCGCCCAAACCAAGACTGACTGTCGCCTCCTCCCTGGAGCTGCGTAGCTTGTTTCTCGACCCAGAGGAAGGCTTCTATTAGCATTTGTCAAAGCCAGACTGGTCTCGTGGTGAATTAAAGCAGACTTTGTAAAGGGAAGTCTATGTTTACGGAGGAAACCGTCCCCCACCCCGGTCACTGGGAGGCTCTAGACAAGTGGCTCTTGATGGTTTTGTTGTTCTGTATTCTTTGTCAGCCGAAGAATGCTAGTATCTACTATCTACGTACATACGTATACCATTTTCCATTCTGTTTCTGAGGGTTTTGGGCCTTCTTGGGCCCAACCTTGGAATCCAGATTAAGAACTCCTTTTGGCCGGTTTTTGTTCTGGCACTTGAGGGTGCAAGCCGAGATTTAGGAAAACAAATTGCAGTTTGAGTGGGTTGAAGGAGATGGACTGGCTTTCCCAGGGCAACTGCTGACTCTGTGTTTTCTCTAGGGGGAAACTCGGCCGATATCCTCCTTGGCCAGGAAAGGTGAGTGTCTTGCTACTAAAGGAAGACATCCAAACCTGGGTTTGGGGAAGTGGGGAATGAATGAATGCAGGTTTCTAACGTTGAGTAAAACTGAGCCTGTTTAAATAACACTCATTCAATTTTTCTTCCTAGTATCAGCTCATTCACAAAAGGCCATATAAACCAGATCATTTAGCCTGCAGCAAACACTTATTTCTTGAATAGGAGATGAATTATGAAGTCTTTTTTTTTTTTCTGACCGAGGAAATCACTTCTCATTGAATTAAGCTTTATGTTTAAATCTAACTAAAGAAGTGTGGGGAGGGGGACGAGTATCTAGGAAGGGAGAAGTCTAAATGTAGGTTAGTAAAAAGTCAGAGTATTTTTGTCCCAACTAAGTTTAAATCTTCTCTCCGTTTTACCATATGTGCTGCTCCAAAGTGTCTTTCCAAAAGTTGGCATTCTGAATTCTTCACAAGGCAGTCCATCACAGCTTTCCAAATGTTCAGTTTTTATATTCTTGCCAGGAGCCAGTAAATGTCTTCAGATTGTCTCTTTGGAATATGGCATTTTCAGTGACCCTCTTGCCCTTCCTTTTCATTGTTATCTGCCTTATTAACTCCCCCTGCACGAGAAGTATTTTTTAAGAGTGTCCTCAACACTTTTTCAGCAATGGGTATGAGACAGAGTCACATTGAGGGAGAAATGATGCTGATCTTAGTTTGAGCTGCTTTTAAAACCAGGCCACTGCAGTAAAAGGGATGTTGTGCCAAGTGCTGTACCACATGTTAGTTATAGGGAACTTCCAGAGTATTTTGACATTTTCACATATCTCAGTAGAAAAGTGCCAGATTTGGATGTATACTAGGCCTTGGGTTTTTTTAATATACATTTCTCTTGTTTCACCTTATTTTTCTTACTAGTTTACAGTTGTGAAAAATTACTTTCTCGTGGACTATGTTACCATCAAACCTTTTCTTCCCTTTTATCCCCCAGATTGTGAATCCTCCCAAAGACTTGAAGAAACCACGTGGAAAGAAATGCTTCTTTGTGAAGTTTTTTGGAACAGAGGATCAGTGAGTAGTCCTCCCCAAGAATTTCACTTTGCTTTTGTTTGGAAGTTACCCTGGGTCTGAGCTACTTCGAGAATATTCTAGGGATCCTATTTTAGTATTACTATAGCCTGCAAGAATAGCATACCAAACTGGCTTAATTCCTAAATGGAAGGTGCAGTTTTTATTGCAGATGTTGCTGTGGGCAACTGTCCTGGGGCCAGTGACAATTTCAGTCAAGCAAGGACTGAAGTTCATTACCTTCTAAATGTGCTAACTACATTGAGTTTCTTGCACCTCTCTTTACGCACCTCACTAGGCAGTTCCTGTGACAAGAGCCATGTTTAGGTCTCTTTTGATGGCTGTGTATCATTGTGGTTTGTGCGTGAGGTATACAGTGAAAACTCAAATTTGCTTTATCTTGATAGAGATAATTGTTTAATTCTATTCTCTACTGTAAAACTAGATGATTTGCCTTAATATTGTAGCAGTAAAGTTTTTTAGCCAGATCTGTCCTAGGTTGAGGAAACCAGGGCCATTAATTTGAGATTCTTTGACCTGACTCTCCAGGGCTATGTAAGAAGTCATAATGAGAGGAAGAGCATGTATAACTTGAGTTTCTAGTGATTTGCTTTGCTTTCTTGTCACTACATCATGTTTGATTACCTGAGCCTAGCTAGATGGGTCGATCTCTTTAAGTAGTTGTATTTTTATTTATGATCCTTACAGGGAAATGTAGCTTTGGGTTTGGAAAATGTCTCTTGACTTCTCTGATAAATCTAATACTTGACCATTGTTGCCAGTGAGTCAGTTCCAACTCTTAGCGACCCTATAGGACAGGATAGAACTGCTGCATAGAATTTCCAACACAGTAATTTTTATTGAAACAGACTGCCACATTTTTCTCCCTCAGGGCAACTGGTGGGTTTGAACTGCCAACCTTTCAGTTAGCAGCTGAGCACTTAACCACTGTGCCACCAGAGCTCCTTAATCTAATGTTAGGTGGTTAATATGCTTTCCTAGAAAGTAATATATAATAGTATAGGTGAAAATCCTGTATAAACCCTGTTTTTAACTCATTCTGGAGTTTATACAGTGGAGTCTTCTCTCTGGTTTAGTGTTTCATAGCGTGTCTGCTTTAACAATATAAATATATCGATATACCCAGCCCCCAATTCTTTATCACAAACCAACTCAGTAGGCTTACGGTGGCATCATTTCAAGGGAGTCCCAGCCTGCAGCTGTGAGAGCCAAAGACACTCTGGAAGAGAAACTGTTCTTCAGTGACATGAATTCCGTAAGAACGATTGTCCCGATGCATAAAAGTAAGTGTTGATTATTCATCCACAGTCTGCATTGCTTCACAATGAAGCTTCTCTTAGGCGCTCGGGTAGATGGACAAGATATAAATGTTGCAGACAAGATTACATTCAAAATGAGCAATGCAGGTAACTTTCGTTGTTGTTGAAAATACACACAGCAAAACACACACCAGTTCAACAATTTCTACATGTACAGTTCAGTGACACTGACTACATTGTTTAAGTTGTGCAGCCATTCTCACCCTCCTTTTCTCCCCATTAATGTAAACTCTCTGCCTTCTAAGTTTCCTGTCTAATCTTTTAAGTTGCTGTTTTCAGTTTGATTCTGTATGGATCTTCAAAGAGCACAATGCTCAAGGCAGACATTGTTTATTAAGCTAAAATATGGTTTTAAGAAGACTTCGAGGGATATTTTTGGTTTACAGTAGTTTTAGGGGTTCATCCAGCCTCCATGGTTCCAGAAAACCTGGATTCCTTGAGAATTGAAATTCTTTTCCTGAAATTTCCCCCTTTTGATCAGGATTCTTCTCTAGAATCTTTAATTAAAATGTTCTGTAATGGTAGCCAAGCACCATCTAGTTGTTATGGCAAAGGAGGCAGTTGTTCATGGATACAGTTAGCCACACGTTCCATTTCCTCCTCCTATTCTTGACTCTTTCTTCTTTTGTTGCTTCAGGCAGGTAACTCTTAAATGATTCTAGATGAGAGAGGGACCAGTGGAGAGCAGTGAGGCCAGAGCTGGATGTAAGCAACAGGATTTGAATCCAGTTCTGGAGGATAGATCGAATATGGATAGGCAGGAACGGGAAGGGAGTTCCAGGCAGTGGGGATACTGTGAACAACAGCTGGGCAATAAGTGGGCTGTTTGGGGCAGGGAGAGAGGCTCCCTCCCTGCCTGAGTGAAGAGCTTGTGCTTGAGAATAACAGATGGTATGCTTGGCGCAAACTTGGTTGGCTAAATAAAGAATTGCACAAGTCTGAAACAAAAATGGGAACTCATGGAAAGTGGAACTGAATCAGATTACAGAGGGCTCAAAGCCATTGTTTTGTTATGGTAATTTATTTTTTAATGGTGGAAGGCACGAGAGTTAACTGTGACCCCTGTGTAAAAGAAATAGTTGACATGGGACACAGAAAATTAGAGTTGAGTGAGTTTCCGTGCTTAACCAGGCAAACGGGTGAAGCCAGTGATAAAGGATGGGCTTGACCGGACACAGAAATAGCCTGATGGTATTGGTGGTTGGTGGCAGTGATGGGGGCAATGATGTGATTTCTGAAAAACTAGCAAGCTCTTTGGGGCATTTATAAGCATAGTGGATACAGGGCAACTGCTAGATACGATATCTTTAAGCCTTTAAAAAGCTATAAAAATGAAGTCATCCCTCAACTAACATGCTATCTTTTTTGTGGGTAGACATCTGATTCAGAGAAACGAAATAGAAGGTAAGCATTTCCCTGTAAAAAGGAGAAGAGTTCCTCAAGGATTGGTGTCAAGGCAAATTTTAGTTAGTCTTTTTCTGTTATCTGAAGATAAAACCTGAAGTGGCAAGTGGCATCGGATTACTGTGGGGCAAGAGCTTTGGATCTTTTACCAGCCTGGTGTGCATTCAGACTCCGGTTCTGCCGCCTCTGTGATTTAGGTGAGCTGTTCCACCTTTCCTGTCCTCATCCACATATGGGGATAACACCCCCTACCTTGTCCTGGGGAAGGAAAAGTAGGATCGCTCATATAGAGTGTGGTTTGGCATGCAAGCAGGTGTTAGCAAGCACAAGACAAGGGTACACATTGGTTATACAAGAGGGAAGAACAGCTGGTGAATTTTAGCAACAGCAGATGCCTCTACGTAAGGAAAGGAATCTGAGAGTTGGTCACCCAGGTATGCTCTTTTGACGAGAAAGGCTTTGAACACAAAACAAAACGCTATTTCTGCTTTATGTAAAAATGTAATGTGCCTCACCAGGTATACTATCTGGACCTCATCTCATGCTTCCAAAAGGATCTGATGGAATTAGTCAAGATCCAGAGAAGGGGACTGAGGCAGACAAAAGAGTAGGCCTCTGGTATGGAAAAGCCAAGGCTGAAACAAGAGCTTGATCAGGATTTATGAAGTAACTGAATGGTCTGAAGAATGTAAACACTAATTTGTTTGTAAGCCCTCATGAATTTTGACGAGGGGCCCCTCTAGTGGAAGGAAGAAATGGTGTGTGAGTGTGTTTCAGGCAAATATATGAAGTAGACATTTAAGAGGTGGTGCAGATAAGAGCCCTGATGGTGCAGTGGTTAAAGCGCTCACCTACGAACCTAAAGGTCAGCAGTTCAAAGCCACCAGCTGCTCTGCGGGAGAAAGATGTGGCACCTGCTTCCATAAAGATTTATAGCCTTGGAAACTGTGGGGCAGCTCTATTCTGACCCATAGGATCACTATGAGTCGCAGTCAACACAATGGCAGTGGGTTTGGTTTGTTTTGGTTTTGGTAGACAGGAAGTGCAAGTGGACTTCTTTTTTTTTTTTAATTATTGTGCTTTAGGTGAAAGTTTACAAAGCACGTTAGTCTCAAAAATACGGAATGCTTCACAAATTTGCGTGTCATCCTTGCACCGGGGCCACGCTAATCTTCCCTGTATCATTCCAATTTTAGTATATGTGCTGCCGAAGCGAGCACACGGGTGGACTTTTAGGGATGAGAACTAGTTTGTTCTGTGTAGCTACAGAAGAAGCTAGATTCAACCTCACCTTTACCGGTTGATGTTACTCCTGGTACATCCTGGGTTGGGACTTGGTCTGTTACTGGATCCTGGACTGGGCAGATATGGTTTGGAAGTGTGGCTGTTCCTGTATTCCTAAGAAACAGAGGATTTGGTCAGAAATGTTCAATTTCGGGAAAAAAAAAAAAAAAACCATAAATATAACTAAAGAGTAAAAAACGTAGCTTCTAAGACAAGATGTATGATTACTTCAGTGTCCTAGAAAGCTGGTTTTTCTCTCTCCCTTCCTCTACCAAACCATCTAACAAGTTGTGATGGTGTTACCATCCCAGTGTTAGGAAGACAGGACTAGGCCTCCCTGGATGGGGAGGTGGCTTAATAAGATAGCTGAATTCTGCTCTCAGAGCCTTGATAGCCAAAACAGAGATCACTCACAGTCATTTTAAGAACTGTTTTCGTGGAAATACAGAGGGAAAAATAACTGTACCGTAACTTGGCCAGCTATACCAGGTGACCCTGTCCAGAAATCAAGTTCAGGTGCCTGAGGGTCCACTTTGGACAGGTCTGACCACTGGTGGTTGCCATCACAGTAGAAACTGAGCTCAGGGCTTAAAGGTTTTGTCAGTGCTGTGGATGGCAGGGAGTATTCATTTAGTTTGCAGGTGCCAGGAAGCTGCCAGGAGCAAACCAATTCAGACTACCCTAGAGTTTCCATAGCAATCTTCACATCTGATCCTCCTAACAGCCCTTGCAGGAAATGGACGGGTTAGCTGTTCTGGTTCTTGTTTTTTTCACAGCCAAGAAACTGAGAGGCAGGGGATTTGAGGATTTAAGTGCTAAGGTGTCCAGGATCCCAGACACAGTACTTTTTACACCAAACCATCTTCCAGATACAAGGTGGGAAAAAATCTGAGTAGTTGTGAAGTGTCTGAGACAGTACTAAAGTAACTTCTAGAAAAATCGATGGCATATAGTAATTAGAACATAGCAGGTTGGGACCATGTGAGCCTCCCTTTTTCTTTTCATCTTTCTCATCCCTAAATGTCCATTCATATTTTTTGTGTATGCTGCTTCTTAAAACCTGGCACCTGATGACTCACTTTCACTACATCTGACACCCTGTAATAGTTGAAGAATTGAGTGCAGAGGATAGTGAGGGCTGACTGGGGCAGCAGTGTCCCTCTGCCAGGGTCAGACAATAGCTGTCCTGGAGAGAATCAAGGCACTTCCCTTCCTCCAGCAGTAGCTCCTATCCTACTGGCAATTCCCTTCTGAGTTGATGTGTTAGCTTCAGTCACAGGTGTCATGTAACAGAATTTTAGAAACTGCTGCAAAGAGAAGTTGCTGGCCATGTTGGCATAGGCAATAACAAGCAGCACATGTAAAAGCCTCTCCAGCATTTGGGAACGTGTATCCTTAAAAAGCGTTCAAGTTTTGGAAATAGAATCCTTTAATTCTGTATTACCTGTGAGTCTTACTTGGTATCTGTACAATTAAAAAAAAAAAAAACGAAACCCAGTGCCATCGAGTTGATTTTGACTCATAGCGACCCTATAGGACAGAGTAGAACTGCCCCATAGAGTTTCCAAGGAGCGCCTGGCGGACTGGAACTGCCGACCCTATGGTTAGCAGCTGTAGCACTTAACCACTACACCACCAGGGTTTCCCTGTACGATTATAGTTGCTTGAAATTAACTGAGAAATTCCTAATAGAAATTGTTTACCAACTATACTCACCAAACGGAGACAGGAACGCAAACCCACGTCTTCTTACCCCATCCTTGTTCTCACTTCGGCACTTTGTTCTCTTTTTCTTTTTCGGGAGGAGTTTCTTCACAAGGAGAAAGCTGCCAGTTTCCTTTGCAGAGTCCAAGACACGTATGTGAGGGTATTTGAAATTGTTCGTAGGCATCTTTAATATGATACCTACATGGTGTGATTTTAATTTAAAGGGGAAGCAGATCAGAAATATAGAAGTTTTTGCAATTGTGAGTTTTCTCTTATTCATTTTGAGCAGAGTTGAGAGTGAGTAACTCAGCAGTGGTTTAGTGGATGTTCTGTATAAGCGGGTGGATCAGGGTACTAGGTGAGCTTGCTGCTTTTGGCGGTATGACAGGGACAGTTACACCAGCAGCCAGGCAATATATTGCTCCTTTCCTGGAGCAAACCTACAAATCAGGAAGTCAGTGGTGGGGGTGGGGAGGTCCTCTGGGCAGGGAGAATAGCCTGTACTCCACAGCGCAGGCTTTTATTATTGATTTGTTTTTTTGAAGGTAATACATGTTTATGGAAGGTACCCTGGTTGGTGCAATGGTTAAAGCACTCAGCTGCTAACCAAGAGGTTGGCAGTTCAAACCCACCAGCTGCTCCAAGGGGGAAAGATATGGCAGTTCTGCTCTCATAAAGATTTTTTTTTTTTAATTGTGCTTTAAGTGAAAATTCACAATTCAAGTCAGTTTCTCATACAAAAACTTACACACACATTGTTAGGTGACCCTGGTTGCTCTCCCTATAATGTGCTCACTCCTCCTCTCTACCCTGTTTTTCCCATGTCCATTCAACCAGCTTCTGTCCCCCTCTGCTGTCCCATCTTGCCTCCAGACAGGAGCTGCCCACTTAGTCTCATTGTCTACTGAGCTAAGCAGCACACTCATCACCAATATCATTTTGTATTTTATAGTCCAGTCTAATATTTGTCTGAAGAGTTGACTTCAGGAATGGTTTTAGTTTGGGGCTAACAGAGTCCGGGGGCCATTTCTTCTGGGATTCCTCCAGTCTCAGTCAGACCATTAAGTCTCATGTTTTTACTAGAATTTGAGTTCTGCACTCCACTTTTCTCCTACTCCATCAGGAATTCTCTGTTGTGTTCCCTATCAGGGCACTCATTGGTTCTCATAAAGATTTACAGCCTTGGAAACTTATAGGGCAGTTCTATTCTGTCCTGTAGGGTTGCTATGAGTCAGAATCAACTCGATGGCAATGGATTTTTGCATGTTTGTGGTTAAAAAAAAAATCTAACTGTAAACAGTGAAAAGTTTCCGTTCGGCTCCGTCCCCCGCCCACAGGCATCCAATCAGACTAGCTTCTTGTGTGTCCTTTCAGAGAGATTGTGTGCATGATCAAGACATTGTATATTCCTCTTTGCTCATCTCTGCGTAAATGGTAGTGGACCGACCACACTATTCAGCATCTTGCTGATTCTTGTCAACCAGATACCTTCAGCGACCTTCCGTTTACTTCCTGGTAACGACCTCACAGAATCCCATTGTCAACGCACTGTGACTGGGTTAGTCCTCCACTGATTGCCAGTCAGCTTGTTTTCAGGCATTTACTATTACAAACCATGTGTGATTAACTTCCTTGTACATAAAAGCAAAGCCTCTTACTGCAGACAAACCTTTATTAAGCTTGAGTATCTGGGCGGGAAAAGGTGCCACGCCAGGCAGGCACAGTGAGGAAGTCAGGAGGGAAATCACAAGTTACTGCTTGTGACAAGGGAAGATGGAACAGTCCTTTAAAAGAACAAACAGCCAAAAAAACCTTACAGCCTTACAAAGCAGAGCTTTTTAGGGACCGGTTACTCCAGAGGCGAGCATCCCAACCTCAGACGTGCCCAATGACATCCTCTGCTCAGGGTTTACTTTCTGAGCACTAGTCACAGGCCAGGCTGGACTGCTGTGCCTCCATGGATTGGAAGAGAGTGTTGTGTCACTGAGACTGAAAGACATGCCCTTTTTCAGAGAGACAGGGTTTTATAATACAGCCTTTCAAAGGAAGAAGTTTCTATTCAGTTGACGAAAATGATTTTAAGTTTTGGCTTGCTTTCAAGAGGTCATCCTCCGAGGGATCTGAAGAGCTGATGATTGTGACTTTTTTTCTGATAAAAAAAAAGAAACCAAACCCAGTTCCGTCGAGTCGAAAACAGAAAAGCTGCCACATCAGGAAAAAAAAAAAACTGAGATGAGTTTTTTCTGATGTGGCAGCTTTTCTGTTTTCTCTTTTTTTGGTGTTAAGCAGATGAACATTTCCTGCAGTTATCCGCCTTGAAACCATATTTATAGCGTTGGTTCACTTAGCAAACCCTTTCAGTTTTTCAAAAATGGTAGCACAGAGGGAGATTTCACTTTAAATATCTCAAATTCAGTCTTCAGGGTAAAAAGGGATTTTTGACCGTACTGCTCCTTCTAAAACCCCATTGCCATCGAGTTAATTCTGACTCATAGTGACCCTACAGGACAGAGTACAACTGCCCCATATGGTTTCCAAGGAGTGCCTGGTGGATTCGAACTGCCAACTTTTTTGGTTAGCAGCCGTAGCTCTTAACCACTGTGCTACCAGGGTTTTTGTTCCTTCTAAAGAAGGCAGAAATTAAGAAACCACTTAAAATGCTTAAACAAAACAATAACCCATTGTGGTCGAGTCAGTTCTGACTCTTAAGTGACCGTACAGGACAGAGTAGTAGGGTTTCTGAGGAGCAGTTGGTGGACTCAAACTGCTGACCCTTTGGTTAGCAGTTGTAGCAGTTAACCGCTGTGCCACCAGGGCTGCATACAAAACAATTGGCATCCTTTTATCAGCATTTCCTCCACAGATGCCCTCACCTTCCCACTTATTCTGAATCAGAGGTTAACATGAGCTCCAAGACGGGGAGGTAGGGGTGGCATTAGCAGGACGAAGTGGGTGGGATCAGTGGTTTTGGAGTCTTTTGTCCCATCTCGATCTTAGGATGGGGACTTGTGCAGTTCCCGGGCCCTTTAAGCCTCACCAGTGGTCTTGGTTGTGTCATCTCAGAGCCCCCAGTTAGCACACAGCTTCACTTGCTCTACAGGGCATGTCTGGCTCTGCACCTGATTGCCCTTGTCTGTCCTTAGAAATGCTATAAACACAAGGAGCAGTGTGAGTGTCAGCTCAGTGATACCTTTGCCAGAAGATACGGGGTCAGGATTTAATTCCATCTTTCCTCTCCGTATGATCGGGCCCGTGGCTCCTTATGTTAGATTTCAGACTTTAAAATGAGTTGGTCACTAGGAAGGTATCTGCTTAACTCACCTGGTTGGAGCCCTGTGACAGTGAGGCCAGTGTCTGTGTCCCCTTTTGTCGTCTTGTTCAGCCATGGATAACCTGCTTAGTCCTATTTTGCTGTCTGGTACTTGCAGGCTAATGATCCGGGGCTGTTACGTTCATGCAGAGCCATCATCAAGACTGTTAGCGCAGCCCTCAAAATAGCAGATCACCATTGGTTGGTTGATAACATTGTTTCACGTGCAGAGGTTAGCACTTTACTACTATGAGTCAGTGCTCTCTAGCCAGCTCATATCCTTAACCTGACCCACTTTCCTGAGGGTTATACTATGAAACCTGTGAGTGTTACACAGTCAGACATATGTGAATTAACTAGTACCTTGCCAAGCCTATAAAACCTTTTCCTTTATACTTGGTGTCTGTGAGTTGAATGTCATTTAGGGAAGCCCCAGAAAGCCAGCTGCATTATTCTGGTTAGGAGAGTAGACCAGATAGCCCAGAAATGACAGCTGAAAATGTTTCATTTTCATATGTCATACGTTGATGGTAGGAATTCAGATTTAAATATTGAAGGAACATATTCTTCTACCTTCAGCCTCAAGAAGAATCTTGTTTTTAAGGACCCCCTTTAGTGATTGCTGCCCTCATTCCAAGCTCTGTATCACATGTTTTGTGTGGTTTTAGTAGCCATGGATACAGTCATTTATGAATAAATACAGGCTTGATGGCTGTGATATCTGTAAAGGCAGCAAATTTTAGAAGATGCTGCATTTCCTTAACCCTGGTAACATCCCTGATTCTTGGTTGGTATTATCAGATTTATAGGTGGTAAATCTGGTTCAGATTGTTAACAGGCAGCAAGGGTTTGACGGCACAGCCGCACTGCCTCAGTTGATAGTGCTTCCCAGGGGCCCACATGTGGCCATTTGTCCTGTGGTACACATGGTGGCATCTCCAGCTATTCTCTGCTCTGAGCAAGAGGCAGGGTGCAGGGAGTTGGGCACTGAAGACTGAGCAAAAGTGGAACTGAAGAGCCTCCAACTAAATGGTTTCATTTGGGGAATGTTCTGGTCTGTGTCTGTTACTGTTCTGTGCTTCACTTGTTTCCAGAAAGTACCTTTTTAGGCCCACAAGTTTGGGATGTTTGATGGCCTGTTTTGAAAACATGGAGCCTCTTCCAGAGTTGAGTTAAACCACATGGGTGTGTGCCTGTGTTCCGACGAGGTCTTCGGTACTGTTTGGTGTGCGCCATGTGGATCGGAGACCCTTTCTTGTTTGTTTTCTGCTAGTGCCTGGATCAAAGTGGAACAGCTAAAACCCTACCATGCTCATAAAGAGGAAATGATAAAGATTAACAAGGGCAAACGGTTCCAGCAAGCTGTAGATGCCGTGGAAGAGTTCCTAAGAAGAGCCAAAGGAAAGGACCAGGTGAGAGACTGAGCAATTTTCGTTTATGCCAACGCCAGACTGATTATTTTTGTGTAGTAACTAGTGGATTAAACATCACTCAAACCTGAGACATTACTCTTATAAAATGCCAGTGGAGGGAGAGCTACTTCAATTCTAAGGAGTCAGCATTTTGCTAATCATCTGGAGATGCCATGAGTGCAACTAACCTTTCTGGAGTAGATTGGTGCTCTTAGGAAAGTTGCTTGGACCCAGGGGGAGTAGCTCAGCTTTTGGGTAAAGCAAAGGCCGCTTCTTGCTCTCATAGCCCAGTGATGAGGAGCACAACCTCTGGGATACACCTCCTGGGTTTAAGTCCCACTCCCTAGCTTTGGGACCTTGGGCAAGTGACTTGGTTTTTCTTTATGTGCTTCCCCAAAAGTAAGTGGGGATGCCAGCAGTGCTTGTTTCCTAGGGTGGTGAGGGCGATACCTTTAAAGCTGACTGCCTGGCATGTGTCAACGGTGGTGGTGATGGCAGTAGAAGCAGCTGTTGTGGTTATTATTATTATTATTAAACTTTCAGACATCATCCCACAACTCTGCTGATGACAAGAGTCGGCGTAACTCCAGTGAGGAGAGAAGTAGGCCAAACTCAGGTGATGAGAAGCGCAAACTTAGCCTGTCTGAAGGGAAGGTGAAGAAGAACATGGGAGAAGGAAAGAAGAGGGTGTCTTCAGGCTCTTCAGAGAGAGGCTCCAAATCCCCTCTGAAAAGAGCCCAAGAGCAGAGCCCCCGGAAGCGGGGTCGGCCCCCAAAGGATGAGAAGGTTTGTTGATTTCTGCAGCTTTGGGATTAGTGGCTTCCTTTTGTAGAAGGTAGAGTTGAGTGCTCCGCCGGGCTTCAACTCACTAAGCAGTCGTAGTCCTAGGCTAACTGCTGCCCTGAAGAATCTTATAGACCAGGCTGAGGAATGGCCTGGATGCATGGCGTGAACTAGAATACCAGGCAGTAAACCACACAGGTTCAAGCCAGAGGGTCAAGGCAGGAGAGTGGTTGGCCTGAGCCAGAGGGCAAAGGCTTGCACTGGATGCTCAACAGGGAGAGGCAGGGTGTTTCAGAGATGGAGGACACAGTCCACTTGCGGCCAAGGTTGGTATGAACGCCCTCAGTACGTGGAAGGGCCCTGGTGGTGCAATCGTTAGTCTCTCAGCTGCTAACCAAAAGGTCAACAGCTCAAACTCAGTCACCAGCTCCATGGGAGAAAGACCTGGTCATCTGCTTCCTAAAGATTTTAGCCTAAGATAACCTATGGGGCAGAACCACTCTGTCCTATATGGTCGCTATGAGTCAGTATCAACTCTATGGCACGCAACATAGAATAATAAGGAAAGGGGAGGAATATAAGTAGGCTGTAACTGGATTATGGAGAAGCCTGGGAGGCCTACTTAAGCAGTGTGGATATCAACAAAGTCAGGAGGCCTTGACAGTGTTTGAGCTGGGTGTCGAGGTGGCAGTGTGATCCAAGCTGTGTGTTTTGTCAGATTTGATTTTTTTTTATGTGCTTCCCCAAAAGCAAGTGGGAATGACAGCAGTACCTGTTTCCTAGGGTTGTTTTGAGAATAATGCCTATAAAGCTCCTGATAGTCACTGAGGGCAAAGAAGAAAGACTCAAAGCCAAGTAGAAGGCTAAACCCATATGTACAGTTTTAAGGAGCTTTTCTAAGGGGTGATAGCAAATACTGAAAAGTAACATGTGAGGAACTTTCAAAGGAATAATAGTTCCTAAAATTTGGCAACTGGTTATATAGGGAATGAATGAGAAAGGGAGATGAACATGACTTCAAGCTTCAGACCTGGGAAAATGGTGATGCTTTTCTTAAAAGCAGAGGAGTCAGAAATGGAACTGGAACTGATTTATGGGGGAAGAAGACCAGCCTGTTTGAACATGATGAATTTGAGGTGATGTCTAGACAGCCAGGAAGACTGGGGGGTGACGTCAGCACTGGAGATGTAGCTTTGGGAGCCAAGTGTTAGGAAGGAGAGTTGAATCCACGAGACTGGAGGAGGTGTCTTAGGGGAGAACAAGCAGAGAGAAGAATAAAGGGGAGAAGAGACTCTGGGGAGAGGATGGAAGGAGTCAGAAGAGCCAGCCAAGTTAAATAAAGTGGAAACAACGTATCTTGCCTTCTTCCTAAGAAGATGTGGGTCAAGGGTCTCAGAAGCGGAGGGAGGAGCATTTGGAGATAAGGGGTGTGGTTGGTATCAGGAGCGCAGGCGAAGATTGTCACAGCAGGAGAAAGGGAAGAGAAACCAGATGGCTGGCAAAACAGTTCGGTGATGAGGCTGTAGATGAAATGCTAGACATTAGATTTCTGGATTGGGACTTGCAAACTCAGACACCAGCGAGGCCAGGCAGATAATGGGAGCATGTGAAGCACCTGGGCATAAGAAGAAACAGAGCTCAGCTGTGTGGTTCCCCCCAGCCCTGAGCCTCTGCCTCAGTGTTAGGGGCGGTGCACAGAGGCTAACAGCCTGGGGAGGTTGGGGTGCTCTGCCTATGGGGTTCCAGCCGACTGTTGACAGATTGCCTGGTTTTTCTCGAGAGAAATTGGAAATACAGATTATATGAGATGTTCCAATTTTATATGTTAGAAGCTAGTTCCAATTTTAAAAACACTTTGTAGGTAAAAAAAAAAAAAAAAAAACTCTCTAGGCTAGATTCTGCCTGTGGGCTGTCACTGTGCGACCTCCAGGTCAGAGAAGGCTTTTCTCAATGCGAAGTGGCTGACTACTAGATGAGGGCAGAATGTAGTTGGGTGACAGCCCGGATGGCAGTGTGTACAGGGAACCGCCAGTCCAAAGGTGGGCAAGTTTTGGAAAAATGGCCAGCTACGGTGTGTGAAGGATTTTTCAGAGGGTGTGATGCTATTGTGATTTGATCCACAAAAACGTCTTGTGACTTTTTGAGCTTACTTTCTGAGAACCCAGGGCTGTCGAGTTCCACTCTTTTCCAACTTGATGTTGCCTGGTGTCGGAAGTGCTGGATCTCACCGACTCCCATCATACCTGCTCTGCAGAGGAACAGTTTCTTCTTGGACAAAGAGAATTCAGAGGAGAGGCTAGGACTAGGACCGAGGACCCTGCATTTGAATCGTGAATGCAGGATTTGCTCCAGTTGTGTGACAGTGGCAGCTACCTTGGCCTCAGTGTCCTCACCTGGCCACTGGGGACAGTAACCGCAAGGGCCTCGCAGGTTCCTGACAAGCACAGTGCCTGTGGCGCACAGAGCATCTGGCCAGTTGGTTTGTTGTTTCTCAGGAAGTAGCAGGTGTGTGGTGAGATGTAGGCGGCGTTTAGTGCCACTCCAGCAGCTGCTGCCCAGGCTTGCTACTCAGAATGCCTCAGAAGCTCCTGGTCAAAGCCAGTTTGCCCTTGGGTCTGGACACCTAACTTGAACAGTAGCGTGTCTACTTCTGTTCGTCAGAGCCAGATCCCAACCCAGGAGCTCTGCCTGCTGTTGACTCTGTGAGGGGTCCCTTCTACATGGTCTTCACACCTGACCTGACCTGTTGTGCAAGGATTTGTCACCAGGCATGTGGCTAGTGGTATGCACCAGTTCACACGGGTGGGGTTAAGCACCTTCAGAGAAGTAGGGGCCTTGGGATTTGGGCGCACCTTACAATCTCATATACCCTATGGTCTCAAATGAGTGTGTTGCTAGAATAATTGTCACTTGGCTGTAGAGCTCCTCTCATAAGCAGTGAGGAATTGCATATGCTGATGAATGGGAAGAGTCCCTCATGATTGCCTCTCGGGGCATAATCTGCTGGGGGGGGAGCGGGGGGAAGGGCGGGTGTTGGTGAACAGAAAGACTGACCCTGATCACGGAGGTGGAGGTGTCAGTTAGGTGAAGGTCAGCAAAGGCTGGTGTAGGGCCAGGCAGAGCAGCTCTCACCCTCGCAGGTTCTTCTAGTCCCGAGCCAAGAGCTACAGCTCTGAGCACAAACTACCCTGACAGAGTAATATTGTCAGTCCTCTGGCTCTCCTGAAAGACCAAGTTGCTGCAGAGAGCAAAGGATTGGGAGGCAACAGCATGAGTTCCTGCTGGACCTAGCACTTGTCCTCCTTACTCTTAACTGCCCCGTAGAGTTTCTAAGGAGTGGCTGGTGGATTTGAACTGCTGGCCTTTTGGTTAGCAGCCGAGCTGCTAACCACTGCACAACTGAAGCTCCAGGGCAGATGTCTAGAGATAAAGCAGTATAAAAGATAGACAAGGTATCTCATGTCCGTTTCTTCAATAAATGTTGTACACCTACTATGTGCCAGACATAGTTCCCAGCATTGGGATCTAGCATGAACAAAGTTGGCAGAACTCTGGCTTTTGTAGAACTTTGTTAAGAGAGCATAGACCCTGGAGCTAGATGCCTTGGGTTTCAATTTCATTTACCTCTGTGACATTGGGCGAAGCTACTTAAACTGTGCCTCAGTTTTCCTTTTCTGTAAAGTGGATATGATAATTCTCACGAGGTTGTGAAGATTAAGCAAGAATATACTCATAAAATGCTGATAGTGTATCTGGCACATAGTACGCACTCCCAAAGCTTTGGCTGTCATTATCAATGTCATAATCAGCGCGTTCTAACGGGAAGATAGAGTTCAGCTAACGCCACTCTGATAAGATGACAGCAGCCTGAAGTGAGAACATCACTCAAGTTGGTTCTTGTGGGAACAGCTTTCCCAGCAGAGGGAGTGAAAAGTGCAAAGTCGCTAAGGTGGGCATGCTCTTGGTGCGTTTGGGAAGCAGAGAGCCAGGGGGGTGCTAGTGAGCTGCAGAGAGGTTAGAGGGAGCCCAGCACAGGGTAGGGACTGCAGAGCAGGCCTACATGGAGGCCTCAATAAAACCTGGCCACTTTGTAGAGACTAGACTGTCAGGGGCAAGAGTGGGAGCGGGGAGGTTTACTTTGGCGGCGGTCCACACGAGGTGCAGGTGCCCTGAGCTTGGGTAACAGTGGTGGGATGGTGAGAAGAAGGGCTGGGAATATTTCTAATTATGCAGCTGCAGTCGCAGCCGGTGAAGAGTGGAATAAAAGGATCACTCCAGAGGTCTTGGCCTGGTGGGATGTGGTTGCCATTTTCTAAGATTGGGAAGACAGTGGGCAGAACATTTTGGGCCAGGGGAACCAAGAGTGCAGTTGGGGCATGTCGGAAAGGCCACTCAGTTGGAATGAGGGGCTGGGGCAGAGCCGTGTTAAAGCTGAGACAGTTAGCCTTTGTCCAGGAAGGGCTTGGGCCAGGCCATCAGTGAGGAGGGCTGCTCCATCTCCTTCCATCCATCTCAGGAGACAAGCTGCTGGGGTTGGGGGAGAGAGCAGTGCTTTTGGGTTCAGACAGTCCTGGGCTCTAATTCGGGTCTTGTCACTTTGTAGATATAAATTATGGGGCCAAACTCCTCATCAGCATCGTGTGACTTTGTGATTCTTTTTGAGAGATAGTGATTCCTTCTGAAGCCAACACTCTTTCTTAATGTTTGTCATCTGCCATCGGGATTTTCTCTGCCACTTGTTGGTGATACTGAAGAGCCCACTGCAGCTTCCCGATTATCTCTGCCCTGTGAAATTCAGGCAGAAGAGAACATTTTGTTATTTCAGCAGTGGAGAAGGCCTACCCTCTGTTTATGGGAAGTACAGGCCTGTCTCTCCCAACAGATGTCAGTCAGAACCTGTCTAAAGACTTTCGCCTGAACTGACCCTTTTTGGCTTAGTTTGGGGTGGGTGTGGCTGGAAGCAAGCAAGGCGGTGAGGATTCGGGGCGGAGAGGGCGGGTACATCTGCTACCAAGGTGGCTTCGGTGTCTTAATGCTTTGCCTTTCCCCTCTGTAGGACCTCACTGTCCCCGAGTCTAGTACCGTGAAGGGAATGATGGCTGGACCGATGGCAGCATTTAAATGGCAGCCGACCGCGAGTGAGGTAATACACTCTCTTGCATGCTGCCAAAGCCACGGCTTCAGAGTTGGTTCCTGGAGCTGCTGTGTAGTGCTCTTTTCTTTTTCCATCTTGTGTATGAGGCTTTTGTTTTTTTTTTTCCAAAAATGTTACAGAAGTGTATGAGGTAAAATATGAAGGTTCCAGGGTGATCGCTGTTAAGTTTGACATAACTTATTCCAGATCTTTTGGTACATCCATCCAACGGTTACATAATTACATACTCACGTGTAGCTTTGTTGTTGGGGATTGGGTCATTTTTCACACAAGTGGGGTTTTTCTGCAGATTTTTTTTTCCCCTTAATATTTTATCCTTGGTGTGGCTGCGCTGTGCTCCTGTTGCTGGGCGTAATTGGGAAAAGCTGTTTCATTACTGCCAGTCCTCAGTAAGATGAGCCACTCAGGCCTAGTACCACACACATGTAGACCCTAAAATTGGAGAAGAGAGTTGATTTAGCTTAGTCTGCTGGGTTATCCGAAGTGGCTGGTGTACACTGAATTTAAAAAATACCAGCATGTGTTTTAATATTTTTCTCACGAATAATGGTTAGAGTAATTCATATACCAAGCTGCCAGGAACATCTTTTCCACTGGAAGCCAAATTTCCTCCAGCTGGAATGGAGGCCACATATAAAAGGCTCCAACCAACAGTGGGGAGAGTTTCCAGAGAGCTGTAAAAAAAAGAGGCCAGATCCCAGAGGTGTTTCTACCAGAGGACAGTCTGGTTATCAGGCAGAAGGAAGTGACCTTTTGTGAAAGATAACTTATTTAATTTCATCATTTTCTGGTTTCAGCCTGTTAAAGATGCAGACCCTCATTTCCATCACTTCCTGCTCAGCCAAACAGAGAAGGTGAGCTGTTCTTTAAGGGTGTAGATTGTTGGTCAGGGGCTAGCCTGAGGGAGAATCCTGCTCCCTCGGGATTGACTAGATAGGCTCTTCCTGTATACTGCCCAGAGCAACTAGTTAACAAAGTCAAATATGGGCCCACAAGTGAACTGAGTATTGTCAAGATTTAAAAAGCTCAGTCCACCTTGGCTGAGGATTCGCAGTTGCCGTTAGCATCTAGGGCAGAAAGCAAACATCTTGAGCCGTCAGCGACCTGCAAAGTAGTTCACACTGCTTAGCGGCTGCATCCTAAGGCTCTCGGCCCAGGCAGCTTCAGTGAGTTATGGGGTGTGGAGGGGACATTTCCCTGAGTGTCAACGAGGCTGTGGTGAGGCTGAATCTTGCTAGGGTGCCATTTGTGGCTTTAGAGTTGGACAGACCTGGGTTCTAAGCCCAGTTTATACGGACTAGTTATGTAACCCCAGGCACATGACTCAAGGGCTCTGATTCACAGTGTCATCATCTGCAAAAGAACCACGCACAGTGGTATGGACAGGTAGTTGAGGTGCTGTGTGTTAAGTTTCTAGTGTGTTATTTGCAGTTCCATAAAATTGGACACAAAATTAGTGTTCGGTGTTGCCTTCGCACTTTAGACCTAACCTTTTAAGGAAATTGTATTTGTCTCATGAAATTACTTTTAGGGGAATTATAATGAAGACCTGTTAAGAGCTGGGTTTAATAAATGGCCTTTTTCCTCCCTTTTTATTAGCCAGCTGTCTGTTACCAGGCAATCACGAAGAAGTTGAAAATATGTGAAGAGGTACGTGGCATCCGCACTTCCCATTTTTGTTTCCCCTGGGGCCTTTCCATGGGCAGCTGGCTTCATCATTTGTGTGATTCCTCTCCCTAGGAGACTGGCTCCACCTCCATCCAGGCGGCGGACAGCACAGCAGTGAACGGTAGCATCACGCCCACGGATAAAAAGTACGCCCTGCAATAGAATCGTTGCCTGTGGCACAGGTTCTGCCGGGGGCGGGTAAACTGAGGGGACTCTCAAGGGCAGTGTCCCAGCCACTGGAAGGAGACAGCTGAGGTGATGACCCTTACTGACAGTGGTCTTCCTGGGCATCATTTGGCTTGGGGAAGACAAATTGTCATGTGAATCTACAGCAGTGCTCCCCTGAGCCTATGCTAAGGGCTTGGCTTCCTAACTCACTGTGAGTCACCGAGCAGGCAGCTCCTGGTACAGGGGTTCTCAGACTTCCTCACACGCACCTGGAGGGCAGCTCGCAGAACACGGATTGCTGGGTTTCTAAGTCAGTGAAGCAAGTTTCCAGATGCGCAGATGCTGCTGCTGCTGGTCAGGAGACCACACTTTGAGAACTCCTGCCCAGTGGACACATGATGACAGCCCTGAAATTAGCCATGGTAGGACAGGTGGAGGATAGGAAGGTGAAGGTATTTGGAGTAAAGCCCATCTCCCTGCCTCCCATGGCCCTCCTTGCTGTCACCACCTGTCCCCCATCCTACCTCCCATACACCTGCTTGTCACTCTCCACCTGCCGAGGCAGGTGAGAGAACCAAGACTGGTCCTCCTGGGACTTGGACTGCAAACCTTCACTTATGCTTACTACAGTGGCACTTGGCTTCACTCTATGGGCCAGTTGTGTTGGCAGAATCTTGTTAACTAAAAGGCCTTCTTTACTAAGAAGGAGTATTCTCCAGAGCAACAAAACGAAGACCGAAGTTCCAGTTCGTATCTTCCGTGCAGTTCTCTCTCAGATTAGAAATAGTGTATCTTTTACTTTATAATTTCTTGTTCTCTTGAAATCACTTATTCCACAGATTATCTTTAGTACAATTCCCTCTAGAGTAAAGGAGATAGGGCATTTTAAATGCTAACTAAAAGGAAGATGGGTGTTGCCATTAATTTAGTGAGGGTTGTGAGGGAGCCCTCGCTCAGTGGTTAAGTGCTTGGCTGCTAACCAAAAAGTTGGCTGTTCAAACCCACCAGCTGCTCTGTGGGAGAAAGATGTAGCACACTGCTTCCGAAAAGATTTACAGCCTTGGAAACCCTATAGGGGCAGTTCTACTCTGTCCTACAGGGTCACTTTAAGTCAGAATCAACTCAGTGACAACAGGTTTGGTAGGTGGGTGTGTGGGGGTATGTGTGTGTTTAAAAAAAAAAAAAAAACAGCCCAGGATGGGACTGAGGACAGAGTCCTGATGCTTGCACCGAAACCTTTAGCACCCTGTTAGTCAAAACTCTTTTTTAATGTGAGCGTGAAGTGAACTGGAAGGCAAGCCAATTATTTTATCACCCAGCCCCCGTAAATCCGCCTTTCTCCATCTTGTCTCAGGAACACTGTGAAGGACTGTGAGTTGTCATGTTAAAATCTAGGTGCTTTACCCCCAGGTCTGCTGGGTGTGTAAAGGACACCAAGACAAGGGAAGGGAATTAGCCTGTCGTGATGTAGAGTCACAGAAGGAAATTGTAATACACAGCTAACTATGAAGAACAAAAGATAATTCCTTGTTTCTAAGCCTTGGCTTAAAGTATAGTGGGCCAGAGACATGAGTTCCATTTTCAACTTTTGATCCCAGTGATTCATACAGGGCGGGACAGAGAGAGTGTGAGAAGCTGGTTTTCCAGTAGGGATTCAGATAACCTCAGAGGACAGGAGCTGTTTAAAAAGGTAGTGTGGGGTCAAAGTGGAAAAGCTAACAGGATCCCTAGAGCTGAGAGAAACCAGAATTGAACATAAGCATGATGTAAACAAAATTAAAGGAAGAGGCATTGCCTACCCATGTTCTGTGCAGTGAGAGAGAAAAAAATACAAGAACCCAGAAGTGAAGTCTAGGCAAGATAATATCATCAGAACAAACACGTAGAAGCAGTGAGCAGTAGTGGAGTCATAGCAACACCCCCAAGCTCTAGAGCCTGTAGGAAGTGAGGCAAGCAGAGCATTTGAGTGCTCAGTCACAGAAGGGTCGAAATGGACCTGTAGATAGAAGCGTGTCGGGGTGCAGTCACTGGGAGAAGATCAGGAGGAGGAGACATAGGAAGAAGAGTTCATAAGCTAAGAAAGATTGGCTCCAAAGCTTGGGGGACAGACTTAGCTTTGGTGAAGAGCCACAAGGCCCATTTCTGCTGGCAGCAGGAAGAATGAAAAGGTCGTGCAGGGGCATACAGTTGGGAAAAATCGGAGTTAAGGGAAGATACAAACTGTGATCCTGTTTCCTAGTTGAGGAAGTTGCCCAGCTCTGGAGCATTATTTCAGTTACTTGGGGTGGATCTGAAGCCCAGCACTTGAGATGCTGATTGAGGGGCTGTTTAAAGGGCTGAAGAGAGCTGTGTACCTTCTCTTCATAACAGAATTGGCAAGCTCAGACCCTCAGTGAAAGCACCAAGAAACCAAACATGGGAGATGTGCCTTAAGCCACACAAGACCTGTTTCTTTCTCTGGCAGTTTAAGGTTTAGAAATGCCCATTTGAGGTGGGGCCAAGCTGGCAGAGTAGTCAGACACTTCAGGTGATCACTCTTACAACAAAGACCCGAAAAAACAAGTGAAACGATTATATTTACGATAAGCTAGGAACCCTGAACATCAAAGGCAAAGTTAGAAAACAGACCAAGCAGTAGGGAGAGGGAGAGATGGTTCAGAATCAGACAGCTGTTGCCAGACTTGAATCACCAGAAACCTTCAGGCTCTGTTCCCTGGAGTAACCATGGCAGGGCTGGCAGTCACGTTCTGGACATGGTTTCATCAGGAACAGACAGCAAGCTACACAGCCTACTCACGCCTCTGGAACCAGAGAAAACCGGCGCTCTCGGCCAAAGCTAAGTACTTGCGTTTAGTTTACTGTGTCCCCAGCCCCCAAGCCGACTTCAGTGTCTGTCGATTTCCCTGGGCCTGAGATAGGTCCTGCTGCGTTGCCTGAGCCATTCCCCAAGCCCTGAAGAGTGAATAAATTCACAATTGGGGGAAAAGATAATCTTCAGCTCCACTAACCTGGGGCACTCAGGACAGAAGCGGCTCCTGTCCAGACATAAATGGTCCGTGGACTGTGAATACCTTACACCCCTGGGTGGACTTGTTTGGGCCCATTTCAAGAGAATAGGCCCTTGTTGGCAGAGACTGCAACTGTTTCAGCTGTGCGGTGGAAAGGTGGATGTTTGATGTTTGACAATGCTTTGCCTATTAAACAGGGTCCTTACCCACATCAGGGGCCTAAGGACTGGTGGCTCCACCCACATCACCTGGCCACCCATGACAGGGGTCCAAGGATAAGTGGTACCTCCCAGTTCTTAACAATCAAAAGCATTGGGTGCCCATGGTACGGCTGCAGGACACACCTGCCACCACAGCGCTCTAGGGAACAGCAATGTGCTTTCCTCAGACACTTGAGGGATAGTTCTCAGCCCCCTGCCTTGTTCAGAGCATGACCCACTGCTGCAACCAGATACCTATACCTACACCAATCATCCCTACCCCTCTAAGACTGTAGGGCAGAGCCTGTACCACACACTTGATGACCAACTACCTGGACACCTGAGCTGAATCCATACAAGAAAAGTGAACGGACTCCTAGGCTTATATGCCTGGTAACAGCTCTAGCCATCTGGTGACAGGACATTAGAGCTTCAAAGGTGAAAATAATCATGCTAGCTCACTCAAGCAGCCTATTTGGGCATATCAAAACAAAGCAAGAAGCTAGTATGCAGTACGCAAACATGAAATAAGCTAATATGATAACTTATAGATGGCTCGGAGACAACAGTCAATATCAAATCACATGAAGAAGCAGACCATGATCGCTTCAGCAAGCTCTCAAAAGAGAAAAATCAAGGCATCTTCTGGATGAAGGTGCCTTCCTGTAATTACCAGATGCAGAGTACAAAAGATTAATATATAGAACTCCTCAAGACATTGGGAATGAGATCAGGAAGAAGCTGAGGCAAAATGCAGGACAAGCCAAGGAACACACAGATAAAGCAGTTGAAGAAATTAAAAAGGTTATTCAAGAACATACTGAAAAATTTAATAAGCTGCAAGAATCTGTAGACAGCAATCAGTAATTCACATTAACAATAACAGAATTAGACAACTGAATAGAAACACAAGCAGAATTGAGGAAATGGAAGGCAGAATTAGTGAGATTGAAGGTGAAACACTTGGCACCATTATATTCAAAGAAAACTCAGATAAAAGAATTTAAAAAAACAAGAAGAAACTCTAAGAATCATGTGGGACTTTACCAAGAGAAATACCCTACTAGCGATTGGTGTACCAGAACAGGGAGGGATAACAGAAAATACAGAGAATTGTTGAAGATTTGTTGGCAGAAAACATCCCTAATACCGTGAAAGATGAGAAAATGCCTACCCAAGATGCTCCTCAAACTCTAATAGGAAAGTCACCAAGGCATATTATAATGAAACTTCCCAAAACCAAAGATAAAGAGAACTTTAAGAGCGGCTACGAATAAATGAAAAGTCACCCACAAAGAAGAGTCAGTAAGAATAAGCTTGGACTACTCCGCAGAAACCATGCAGCCAAGAAGGCAATGGGAGGACTTATATAAAGCATTGAAGGAAAAAAATTGCCAGCCAAGAATCATATATCCAGCAAAACTGTCTCTCAAATACGGAGGCGAAATTAGGACATTTCCAGATAAACGGAATTTTAGGGAATTTGTAAAAACCAAACCAAAACTACAAGAAATACTAAAGGGAGTTATCTGGTTAGAAAATCAATAACCTCAGGTTTCAACCCAAGTCTAGAACACAGGACAGAGCAACCAGATGTCAGCCGAGTAGAGAAATCACAAAAATAAATCAAGATAAATGCTCAAAACAGGGAAACAGCAATGTCATTATGTAACAGTAGACAACATTAAAACAATAAAGAGGGATTGAAAAATGTAGTCATAGATCTTTCATACGGAGGGGAAGTCAAGGCAATATAAAGAAATAAAAGTTAGGTTTATACTTAGAAAAATAGGAGTAAATATTAAGGTAAGCACAAAGGAGACTAACGATCCTACTCATCAAAGTAAAATAGAAGAAAAAATTAAAGACTCGGCAGAAACAAAATCAACGACAATGAATAAGAGGAGAAGACAATATATGAAGACAAACAGCACAGAAAATTAAGTGGGAAAAAGAAACTATCATCAACAGAGACATCAGAATGACAGCACTAAACTCATCCCTATCCATAATTATACTGAATGGACCAATAAAGAGACAGAGTGGGGCAGAATGGATTAAAAAAACACGATCCATCTGTATTTTGCCTACAAGAGACACACCTTAGACTTAAAGATACAAACAAAGTAAAACTCAAAGGATGGAAAAAAAATGTATTAAGCAGACAACAATCAAAAAAGAGCAGGAGCGGCAATATTTTTGACAAAACAGACTTTAAAGTCAAATCCACCATAAAGGATAGGGAGGGACACTATATAATGATTAAAGGGACAACAGACCAGGAGGATATAACCATATTAAATATTTACACACCCAGTGACAGGGCTGAAAGATACATAAAACAAACTCTAACAGCATTGTAAAGTGAGATAGCTCCACAATTATAGTAGAAGACTTCAAAACAGCACTTTCGGTGAAAGAACAGAACATCCAGAAAGAAGCTCAATAAAGGCACAGAATATCTAAATGCCACAGTCAACCAACTTGATCTCATATACAAAACACTGTACCGAACAGCAGCCAAGTGTACTTTCTTTTCTAGTGCACATGGAACATTCTCTAGAATAGACACATATTAGGTCATAAAGTAAGCCTTAGCAGAATCCAAAACATCGAAATATTACTAATCATCTTATTTGACCACAAGGCCATAAAAGTAGAAATCAGTAACAGAAAAAGCAAGGAAAAGAAATCAAACGCTAGGAAACTTAACAATACCCTACCCAAAGACAACTGGGTAATAGAAAACATCAAGGATGGAATAAAGGAACTCATAGGATCCAAAAAGAATGAAAACACTTCCTATCAGAACCCTTGGGACACAGCTAAAGCAGTGCTCAGAGGTCAGTTTATATCAATAAATGCACATATACAAAAAGAAAGGGCCAAAATCAAAGAATTATCCTTACAACTTGAACAAATAGCAACAAAAGAAACCAGAAAAAAACAAATAATAAAAATTAAATGAAATAGAGAAGAGAAAAACTATTGAAAGAATTGAGAAGACCAAAACCTGGTTCTTTGAAAAAATCAACAAAATTGATAAACCATTGGCCAAACTGACAAAAGAAAAACAGGAGAGGAAGCAAATAACCCAAACAAGACATGAGATAGGTGATATCACAATAGACCCAACTGAAATTAAAAGAATCATATCAGACTGCTATGAAAAATTGTACTCTTAACAAATTGGAACAACTAGAAGAAATGGATGAATTTCTAGAAACACATTACATACCTAAACTAACACAAACAGAGGTAGAACAACTGAATAAACCCATAACAAAGGAAGAAGTTGAAAAGGTAATTAAAAAACTCCCAGCAAAAAAAAAGCCCTGGCCCGGATGGCTTCACTGGAGAGTTCTACCAAACCTTCAGAGAAGAGGTAACACCACTACTACTAAAGGTATTTCAGAGCATAGAAATGGATAGAGTACTCCCAAACTCATTCTGTAAAGCCAACATATCCCTGATACCAAAACCAGGTAGACATCACAAAAAAAGAAAATTACAGCCCTGTATTCCTCATGAACTTAGATGGAAAAATCCTCAACAAAATTCTACCCAATAGAATTCAACAACATATCAAAGAAATAATTCACCGTGACCAAGTGGCATTCATACCGGGTATGCAGGGATGGTTCAACATTAGAAAGACAATGTGATTGATCGTATAAATAAAACAAAAGACAAGAATCAGATGATCTTATCAATTGATGCAGAAAAGGCATTTGGCAAAGTTCAACACCCATTCATGATAACTCTCACCAAAATAGGAATAGAAGGAAAATTTCTCAACATAATAAAGGGCATTTATACAACACCAACAGCCAACGTCATCCTAAATGAAGAGAGAGTGAAAGCATTTCCCTTGAAATCGGAAACCAGACAAGAATGCCCTTTATCACCACTCTTACTCAACATTGTGCTGGAGGTCCTAGCCAGAGCAATTAGGCCAGATAAAGAAATAAAGGGCATCCAGATTGGTAATAAAAAAGTAAAATAATCTCTATTTGCAGATGCCATGATCTTATACACAGAAAACCATAAGGAATCCTCAAGAAAATTACTGAAACTAATAGTTCAGCAGAGTATCACAATACAAGATAAACAGAAAAATCAGTTGGATGCCTCTACACCAACAAAAAGAACATCGAAGAGGAAATCACCAAATCAATACCATTTACATTAGCCCCCAAGAAGATAAAATACTTAGGAATAAATCTTACCAGAGACGCAAAAGACCTGTACAAAGAAAACTATAAGACAGTTCTGCAAGAAACCAAAAGACAGCTACGTAAGTAGAAAAACATACCTTGCTCATGGATAGGAAGATTTAACATTGTAAAAATGTCTGTTCCACCAAAATCGATCTATAGATACAGTGCAATTCTGATCCATATTCCAACAACATTTTTTAATGAGATGGAGAAACAAGTCACCAACTTCAAACAGAAAGGGAAGAGGCCCCAGATAAGTAAAGTATTACTGAAAAATAAGAACAAAGTAGGAGACCTCGCACTACCTGGTTTTAGAACCTATTATACCACCACAGCAGTCAGAACAACCTGGTGCTGGTACAACAACAGATACATAGACCAATGGAACAGAATTGAGAATCTAGACATAAATCCATCCACATATGAGTAGCTGGTATTTGACCAAGGCCCAAAGTCAGTTAAATGGGGAAAAGACAGTCTCTTTAACAAATGGTGCTGGCATAACTGGCCATCCATTTGCAAAAAAAATGAAACAGGACCCATACCTCCCACCGTGTGCAAAAACTAACTCAAAATGTATCAAAGATCTAAATATAAAATCTAAAATGATAAAGATCATGAAGAAAAAATAGGGGCAACGCAAGGAGCCCTAATACATGGCATAAACAGTATACAAAACATTACTAACGATGCACAAACACCGGAAGAGAAAGTAGGTAACTGGGAGCTCCTAAAAATCAAACACCTGTGCTCATCCAAAGACTTCACCAAAAAAGTTAAAAGATTACCTACAGACTGGGAAAAAGTTTTTAGCTATGACATTTCTGATCAGCAACTGATCTCCAAAATCTACATGATACTGCAAAAACTCAACAACAAGAAGACCAATAACCCAATTAAAAAATGGGCAAAGACGCTAAAGACATTCAGGTAGCTAACAAATATATGGAATGTTCACGATCATTAGCCATTAGAGAAATGCAAATCAAAACTACAATGAGATTCTATTTCACTCCAGCAAGGCTGGCATTAACCCCAAAAACACAAAATAGTAAATGTTGGAGAGGTTGTGGAGAGACTGAAACACTTATACATTGCTGGTGGGAATGTCAAATGGTGTAACCACTTTGGAAATTGATTTGACGCTTCCTTCAAAAGCTAGAAATAGAACTACTAGACGATCCACCAATCCCACTCCTCGCAATACATCCTAGAGAAATAAGAGCCTTTACATGAACAGATATATGTGCACCCATGTTCATTGCAGCACTGTTTACAATAGCAAAAAGGTGGAAGCAACCAAGGTGCCCATCAACAGGTAAATGGGTAAATAAATTATGGTATATTCACACGATGGAATACTATGACTCGATAAAGAACAATGATGAATCTGCGAAACAATTCATAACATGGAGGAATCTGGAAGGTATTATGCTGAGTGAAATTAGTTGCAAAAGGACAAATATTGTGTAAGACCACTATTATAAGAACTCAAGAAATAGTTTAAACAGAGAAGAAAATATTCTTTGATGGTTTATGAGAGGAGGGAGGGAGGGAAAGGGGTATTCACTAATTAGGTAATAGACAAGAAGTATTTTAGGTGAAGGGAAAGAAAACACACAGTACAGGAGAGGTCAGCACAACTGGGCTACCAAAAACAAAGAAGTTTCCCAAATAAACCGAATGCCTCAAAGGCCAACATAGCAAGGGCAGGTGTTTGGGGACCATGGTTTCAGGGGAGAGGTCTAGGTCAATTGGCATCGTAAAATCTATTAAGAAAAGATTCTGCATCCCACTTTGGAGAGTGGTGTCTGAGGTCTTGAACACTAGCAAGCGGCCATCTAAGATGCATCATTTGGTCCCGACGTAGCTGGACCAAAGGAGGATGAAGAACACCAGAGACTCCATCAGCCTGAGACCAGAAGAACTAGATGGTGCCCGGCTACAACCGATGACTGCCCTTACAGGGAAAACAACAGAGAACCCCTAGGGAGCAGGAGAGCAGTGGGATACAGACCTCAAATTCTCATAAAAAGACCCAACTTAATGGTCTGAATGAGACTAGAAGGACTCTGAAGATCATGGTCCGCAGACCTTCTGTTAGCCCCGGACAGGAACCATTTCCAAAGCCAACTCTTCAGACAGGGATTGGACTGGACTATAGGATAGAAAATGATACTGGTGAGGCATGAGCTGCTTGGCTCAAGTAGGCACATGAGAATATGTGAGCAGCTCCTGTCTGGAGGGGTGTTGAGAACGCAGACAGGGACAGAAAGCTAGCTGAATGGACACAGAAATAGAGGGTGGAGAGAGAGGGAGCGTGCTGTCTCATTGGGGTGAGAGCAACTAGGGATATATAGCAAGGTGTATATAAATTTTTGTATGAGAGACTGAGTTGATTTGTAAACTTGGCACTTAAAGCACAGTAAAAAGTTTTTTTTAAAATCTTTAAATTTAGGGACACTTGTAAATAAATGGCACAGTAAGAAAAGACATAGTCTGGCTCTGCAAATGTAATGTCAACACCCTGTGTCAGCAGTGCCTCTGGTGTCCTGAGGTCATGCCTCTGCCTGGAGCCACCACAAGAACATGTGCACCTGTACCCGCCCGTTCTTCCATGCACTCATCAGTCTCTGTCTGTTTTAGGATAGGATTTTTGGGCCTTGGCCTCATGGGAAGTGGCATCGTCTCCAACTTGCTAAAAATGGGTCACACGGTGACAGTCTGGAACCGGACTGCAGAGAAGGTGAGCATTCGCAGCAGTGCTGCTCATGCCGGGGCGGGGAGGGGAGGGAGGCGGGGAGTGACTTCAAAGATAGGAACTTCTTCCTGTGCTCAGCATTTTATGTGTGATAGAGTAGGAGCAACCAAGCACCTGCAAAGTTCAGGGAGATAGAAATGTAAGTATATGAGCTTAGGATGTTACAGAGACCAAATGTTAAAAATACCCGAGGGTATACAATGAGAGGAAAACCCCCACTCCCTGCTGTTACCTGCATGTGTGTGTGTTGACATATATTGTTAACTCCGTTCACATCGATTGCAAATGGATATCTCTTTCCTTCTTTTCTCTGTTGCTTGATGTGCGTCTGTCCATATATCATGAATTCCGCTCACATTAAGTCCATATAGATAGCTCTGTTTCATTCTTTCAGTGGCCACATGTATTCTGTTGTTTGGGGGGAGTGTGTGTGTGTGTGTGTGTACATCATGAATTCCGTTCACGTGGAATGTGTATAGATTTGTGTCGTTCTTTTCAGTGGCCGCAGTATATTCTGTTTCGTTTGTGTTGATCAGCGCTATCCACTAGAACACTCCGTGGTGATGGGAATGTTCTGTATCTGCACTGTCCGCAAGTGACCATTGGACACTTGTAATATGACTAGTGTGAGTGAAGAACCAGGTTTTCAGTTTTATTTAAGTTTAAATAGCCTCGTTTGGCTAGGGTTGGTGGTAGCAGACAGCATAGGTTTAAAAGTGTCTCAGACTGAGGTGGTCCATGGCTTCTTCCAAGAAGAGGTGAGGAGCCACAGTCTGAGTACCAGGAAAATAAAGCACTGTACCTATCGCCAGGAACAAAGGAAAAGAGAACAGAAGAGTACCAGCTTGCTGAAGAGCATGATGTGGTTGCGGGTGGCTCAGGGAATGGGTTAGCACCCATGTGTGTGCAGAGCAGCATTACGGCAGCCCTGCGAATGCACGGCGGTGGGGAGAACTTACAGGAGGTGTGCTCACTAGAGGAGTGTCAGAGCTAACAATGCTCATTAACAGGAACATTCTAGGCAAAGTAAAAAACTCACTTTGCTGAGAAAAAGCCCTTTTCCAAAGTAACAAGGAAATGATTAGAGAGTTGAAAGGGGTCCCAGGGAAAACAGGCACTGAGGACCAAGCAAAGGCATGGGGGTGTCAGGCGCTGGACAAAGGGTTGGCACTGCGGGTGTCTGAGCCAGCAGCGAGGTCTCAGAGGCCCCATTAGCTGGTTACCTTGCAACTCAAATATTCTTCCAAGTCCCCCCTATGGCCGAAGAGCAGGGTGGCCAGAACACTTGTGCAGACTTGTTTGTTAGAACATCAGGAGAATTAGAGGGTTTGTGTTATAAGTGTAGCCCCCTTAGATATAAGTACCCCCAGTCACTGGGAAACCTAAATGGTCATTTGATTTAATTTATGGGAAGGCAGTAGAGCAGAGAGCAGTTAAGGACCTGGCACAGCTCTGCCACAGACCTCCTGAGCAAGTTGCCTTTAAATGTAAATATTAAAATGATATTAACAAAAGCACCTCCTTCATAGCGGTGTGGAGGTTTTAATGAGATGATGAAAGTACCTAGCACCATGCCTGCACAAATTATTTAGTACATGTTAGCTTTCAAAAGCAGTTTTAATCTAATTCTGCTACAATTCTCATGTAATTTCTTAAAGGGTCCTGACAAAAATGACTCTCTGGTTCTTTGGGAATGCTAAATAGGAAACATTTTTAAATTTTTCGAAAGAAGAGTGGTGAGAAGGACTCTCCCAAGCAAAGCTTAAAACGTAGTATGAAAGCTGTAGTACTAAAAAGCCATGACAATGCACTTGTAGGAATAGGAATCAGTCTAATAGCCTAGGAGTTACTCAGAGAAAAATGGCATCCTTGCAAATCAGTGAAACAGAATGAAGGATTAGTCAGTAAATTATGTTTGGTTAGAAGAAATTTAGGGAAATATCAGTCTACTTCCTACCACATACTAAAATATATGCCAGATAGATTACTGAATTAATGTTTCCAGAAGAAATTAAATAAAATATTTACATAGGCCTTTCTAAGCCTGGAGCCCTGGTCGTGCAATGGTAAAGAGCTCGGCTGCTAACCAAAAGGTCAGCAGTTCTAATCCACTTGCCACTTCTTGGAAACCGTCTGAAGCAGTTGTACTCTGTCCTGTAGGGTCTTTGTGAATCGAAATCAACATAACAGCAATGGGTTTCGTTTGGTTTTGGTCTCTAAGCCCAGAAGCAATCAAAGTCACTTAAGAAAAAGATCAACACATTTTTGATAGAATGAGTAGTGCATTGATTTTATTAAGCACATTGCTTGGTAACTCTAAGACAAACATAGCTCACAGAAGAAGGAACACAGTAAACAAAGGTGTAAAAATGGTTTGATAATCAGGCATATTCAAAATATGTCAAACCAGAAGTTGCCGTTTTTTCGCTGGCTAAATTATGAAGTAGGATAAGTTTAAAATGTATTTATGCAGGCTTATTTGTTGTTTTTAAATGATAGGCTCAGTGCTGGTCATTTGAGACCTTGCTGATGATCATTATAAGTTGCACAGCCCTGTGGGAAAGCCATTTGTCTTAGTGTTATCAGTACTTTAGAACAGTTTGGAACCAGTTTTATTCTGTTAAATTATGAGGGTGTAAATTTGAAACAAAGAAGGGAAGTTTTGTACACAAAGTGTTTGTTGAGTGTCCCTAATTAAAACTTGATATCAGGCTAGACGTCAAACTGTAGGGGAACAGTTTGGTAAATTGAGGTGTATCTCAATGGAATGTTTTGCAGCCATCCATTGTAAATGGTAATTATCAAAGACCACAACCCTAGTGCCGTTGAGTCGATTCTGACTCATAGCAACCCTATAGGACAGAGTAGAACTGCCCCATAGAGTTTCCAAGGAGTGCCTGGTGGATTCGAACTGCCAACCCTTTGGTTAGCAGCCACGGCACTTAACCATTACGCCACCAGAGTTTCCAAGACCACAACAGTATGGATAAATTTGAATCATATAAAATATAAAAATAAATGTCAAATGGTAGACACAATTATTCTCATTACTTTGTTAAATGCTTGTGGAAAAAAATACTAAGGATGTGTTTTGTCATGGGATGTTCTGGGTGATTTTAATTATCAGAAGAGTTAGCACTTTTAGACCCCCAGAAGTCTCAGCCTGGCAGAGAATTGCTCAGTGAGGAACATCAGCCAGGATAGAAGCCTCTGTGCCCAGACCTGATTCCCCAGCACTGCACTGGTAGCTCTGGGCTGTGGCATGGGTTCTGCCACAGCAAAGACAACCACAGCGGGGCTGGGGACAGGTACTGTTCAACATCCTGTTCTTCAAACAGGAACCCAACAACAGACACTTGTTTTGTGCTTTCTGTGAAGTAGAACATCGATCTAGGCACCAGGTATGCAAAGACACAACACAGTCCTTAAGAGGCCCGTTCCCTTCCCTCAGGAAGTTGAACCTCTAGCTCTGGGATCCTGCTCCACCTTGGGAGGTGGCGAGGAGGGCTGGTCACTGCATCTCTGGCCTGGCTGGCACGTTTGTTATGTGCTCCCTGTGGCTCACATTGGCATCTGTGACTTTTGCAGTGTGATCTGTTCATTCAGGAGGGGGCCCGCCTAGGAAGGACCCCCGCTGAAGTCGTCTCAACCTGCGACATCACGTTCGCCTGCGTGTCGGATCCCAAGGCAGCCAAGGACGTAAGGATCCCTCCCTCCCTCCCCAGGCTGTAGCCAGGGAAGCTGGCCAGCTTGCCCCCCTTCTCCCTAGCACACAGAGTGAGTGTCTGCAGGTGGGGATGGAATTTTCCACCTGGGGCCATCTCCCTTTGTGAAGGGTGTTCAACTGAATGCGGGCTTCCTTTCCTTCAGAATAATGACTGAAAACCACCAGGGTCCCAGAGGTCTAGGCTGAAAGGGTTCCATGTATTCTTGTTGAGCTGGAAGCTTTTGGGCTGAGTGTGCCTTTGGTCTATGTGCCAAGTTCCTGTGTTTAGCTGTCACTGTATTTGTATGCCCTAAAAGTTCAAACATAGATGAAAGTAGTCATCTTGTTGAACTGGTGGCTAATCTAATCCAAGTAAAGCCAAAGAAGACCTAAAAAATAAACACTGTGGTTCCTTTTTTAACTGGGATGTTTTTAATGAAAAGAAACACACAAATATCCTTTCTAAAGATGAATGAGAACCTACTGGAAATACTTCTATTTCCCTTGCTTTTTTAATTACGCTTCCCTTTTCAGTCTTAGTAGTTAGCTCCTAATTGGGAAATGTGCCCAAAAGGCAGCAGGATTCTGATCTGGGGCCTGAGGGGCTTGCTGGGCAATTGGCTGAGAGCCTGGGCTATTGCTTCTCCCTTGTGTCCCCACAGCTGGTGCTGGGCCCCAGTGGTGTGCTGCAAGGGATCCGCCCCGGGAAGTGTTATGTGGACATGTCAACAGTGGACGCAGACACAGTTACCGAGCTGGCACAGGTAGCAGCCTAGTTTGGGCTGGCCCTCCAACACCCTTTCAATTGGAGCCCACAACCCAGAGTGAACAGACCCAAGTGTTGGCAACTTTGTGACCCTTGGAGACAAGTAGCCTTAGGACTAGCTGGCCTTCACATTCTACTTCAAAGCTGCAGCAGGTCGGAACGGCTGTAGGAGATTGCTGTCCAGCTGAGCTGGGCACTGGGCCCTGCAGCTGACCCCTCACAATGAGAAGTGGTCCAGGCTGCCAGCATGGCCTTTTTGGTTTGAGCAGCTATCTCCAGTTGACATGGTGGAAAAGTACTGCTCCTCCCTGAGTTTCTGGGCCCACATGAGGGAGCAGTGGCTTCTGGACCCCATGAATGTTCTGTAGGGGGGCTAAAGTCAGAAAGGGCAATATAGGGATGGTATGTTCGACCACCACCCTAGGCAGGCCCCCTACTGAATAAACAGATGACACTGCAAAAGTCACAGTTGGTGATATTCTTTCGTCTTTGTAAGAAGATGCAGGGTAAGTGGGCGCCTCCAAGGAGGCTCCAGCGTCTCTATTTACTGCCGTGTGGTTTGTGTGTCCATTGGAGGACAGTCCGTCTAGCCCTTCCTTGGCTCTGGGGCCTCAGTGGACGGCTCAGAGCTTGCACCCCTTAACTCTGTTGTGGGGATGGTGAACAGATGTGTTCCCAGGTTGCAAGACACCTGCCTGAGGGCCCTCTGTACTCCCTATCCCATGTGCTCCCCACGTGGACCCTGTGAGAGAGGCAGGGTTCCAAGAGCTGTGACTTTCCTTCCCAGGTGATTGTGTCCAGGGGGGGCCGCTTTCTGGAAGCCCCCGTCTCAGGGAACCAGCAGCTGTCTAATGATGGGATGCTGGTGATCTTAGCAGCCGGAGACAGGGGCCTGTATGAGGACTGCAGCAGCTGCTTCCAGGCCATGGGGAAGACCTCCTTCTTCCTAGGTAACACTCCTGGCACCATCGTGTCACTTCAGGCCACACTCCCCCAGACCACACTGACAGCTGCAGCTGCCCAGCACAGCCTCTGCTGGGGCCCCATGGGAGGTTTCCTCTGGCCTGCACAGTCAGTGCCCAGAAGGAGGAAGAGCCAGTTCTGTTGGGGGCAGGTGCATGGGGCCCCTCCTTGGTGAAGAGATGGGCCCAGAGGGCTGGAGGGTGGGTCTGAGCAGGGCTGAGGGTGGGGCAGAAACTGCTCGCCTGCAGAATTCATGGAAGTGACTGTGACTCTTTGCAGGTGAGGTTGGCAATGCAGCCAAGATGATGCTCATCGTGAACATGGTCCAGGGGAGCTTCATGGCCACCATCGCCGAGGGCCTGACCCTGGCCCAAGTGACAGGCCAGTCCCAGCAGACACTCTTGGACATCCTCAATCAGGGACAGTTGGCCAGCATCTTCCTGGACCAGAAGTGCCAAAGTAAAGCTGCCTTTGGCCTCTCTTCACCCATTTTACTAATTCATCACAGTAGGGAACTGGGTCAGGCAGCTGCTTCCTGCCACAAGACAGTTTCTTCTTCAGGGCCTCACTGGGGGTGAAAGAAGGACTCTCTCCAGTCAGTATATGCCCTCAGTCCAAGGACTTCTAGAGAGACTGTGGAAGAGATTTGAGGGCACAGGCTCAGGACTTAGAGGGACCAAAAGGGTTAGACAAGTTGGGAATGCTAGGTGGCTAGCCCTGTTGCTTCTGCAGATGTTTTCTTATTTATGGTCCTTTTATTACTTCTGATGAGTGATTTTTTTTCCTCAGATATCCTACAAGGGAACTTTAAGCCTGATTTCTACCTGAAATACATTCAAAAGGACCTGCGCTTAGCCATTGCTCTGGGTGATGCTGTCAACCATCCAACTCCTATGGCAGCTGCAGCCAATGAGGTACCAGCTCCTGTACTGTGTACCTTTCTGTCAGTGAGGCCACCTTCAACTGCAGCTACTTCTGAAGGGTTCCAAGAGTGGCCCGAGTTGGGGAAGCATCTCTGTGAGGTGCTTTTTGAGTTCCCTCTGCTCTGACTCTATAGGATTCATTGGCTTGGAAACAAATTTTTTGATTAATTTCTCAATGGAGCATGGGAGTTTCTGACCACCAAATAGTGTGAACCACAAGTTCAGGGTCTTGTGAGAATTGTGATGTGGTTGGATACGGAGCTGCCGTTTTATCACTTGATTTCTGTTTGCCACTTCTGTCTTTTGTCTGTCTCTTTCCCCTTTTCTGCCTTCTTTTGGATTATTTGAATATTTTTTAGAATTTCATTTTATCTTATTTACTGGCCTGTTAACTGTTCCTGTGTGCATATCATGGTCTACTTAGAGTTAATATTGTACCACTTCACGTAAAACGCAGAAACCTTGCAACCGTCAAGATCCATTTAACATGTCCCATCTTTTGCAGCAGGGTTTCTCAGCCTCCACACTATTGATACTTTGTGATGGGGGGCTGTCCTGTGCATTGTGGAATGTTTAGCAGTACCCTGGCCACCCCCTCAATTGTGACAATCAGAATGTCTCCAGGTATTGCCACATGTCCTCTGGGGGTAAAATCTCTACCAGTTGAGGACCACTGCTCTAAAGTAATGTCCTGTGTATTATATTTACCTGTGTTTGAGACCCCAGACAGTACTGTGATTTTATGCTTTAAGTGGTTACATGTATGCTAAAGAAATTAAGAGGAAGATAATTTTATATTTCTCTAGATTTACCCTTTCCAGTGCTCTTCTTTATCCTTTCCTATAGAACCAGGGTTCCATCTAGTATTATTTCCTTCCAGCTGGAAGAATTCCGTTAACATTTCTTGTAATACAGATCTTCCGGTGGCAAATTCTCTTAGTTTTCTTTTACCTCAAAAGGTCTCTTTTGAGCCTTCCTTCTGAGTTAACAGTTATGTTGTTGTGTGGGCTTGTTTTTACTTCCATCACTTTAAAGATATGGGTCCATTGTCATCTGACCTCCATTGTTTTTGGATGAGAAGTCCTCGGACATTCAAGCCCTTCTTTCTCTTTTCCTTGGATTAAAAAAAAAACAAAACCATTGCCGTCGAGTTGATTCTGACTCATTGTGACCCTATAGGACAGGGTAGAACTGCTCCATAGGGTTTCCAAGAAGTGACTGGTGGATTCAAACTTCCGACCTTTTGGTTAGCAGTTGAGCTTTTTAACCATTGTGCCACCAGAGCTCCAGTAGAATCTGTATAAATGATCCAGTCTTTCACTGATGCTTTCATTTGTCATCTCCATTCTGCATAAATTGTTTGTTTTTCAGTTTTAGAAGTTCCATTGGTTCCTTTTTTTATGTAGTTTCTCTGCTGAGATACCCTGTCTCTTCCTTTATTGTGAACATATTTTCCTTCATGTCCTTAAGCCTAAGGATAATAATTGCTTTTAAATCTTTGTCTTCTAATTCTGATATCTGGGTCTCCTCAGGGTCAGTCTCTGTTGCTTATCTTTTCACATGAAAATGAGTCACATTTTCCTGTTTCTTCATATATTGAGTAATTTTGGATTATGTCCCGGACATTGTAAAGATTATGTCGTGGAGACTCTGGATTCTATTTTATTCCAACAAAAAGTGTTGCATTTTTATTGTTGATATAATAGCAAGGCGTTAACCTGGTTGGACTCAAACTGCAAACTGTTCACCAGCAACTCAAACCTCAGTTCAGTTTTTCGATTCCTGGTCAGGCTGTTGAGCTCTGTCCTGCATGTGAAAGGGGTCAGCCAGAGATTGGGCAGAGTTTACATGGGGAATTTTTGGGATTTCGCTCTCTGGTGCTCTCCTTTCTAGGATCCCTCCCTCAGTTTCTAGTGGCTGTGGTTGCCCCAGACTCCGGCCTCTGATTCTTCAGGCCCAAAAAGCTGCAGGCTTAGCTGCCCTGCCTGTGCAAGCTACAGCCTACCTTCAGGCAAAAAGAAACAATGAAAACCCATCCCTGCGGCATCCTCCTTCCAAGTACCAAGACCCCTCCAGAATCTGTCTGCTTGTCCCTGCGGGGCCTATGGGGAGTTTGTATTTGGTCCAGAGTTTATAGTTGTGATTGGGAGGAGGGTTGGTCAAGCATCTAGGCTCTCCCAGGCTTTCTGCCACAGCGGGGCTGAAAAGAACATCTACCAGGTCAGTGCCTCTCTTGAAGGTGTGCTAGGGAGAAGGAATGAGACTTGGTTGCCATTCTCTGGGGAGGGTTCCGTCACAGCTTTCTGAAAACAGATGTTGTCTGTCATGCACCCTCTCCACAATAATGGCCTCCCACAAGGGTCTGCACCCCAGTTGAGCAGACATCCCTGGGCTCTTGTCTAGCACCTTAGGTGCTGACCAAAGGCAGGGTGGCAGGATCCACCCCCCAGAGAAGCCAGGGTGTTGCTGGCTGCTCTCCTTAGCCCTGTGCCTGCCCCTTCAGACCCACTTAGGAGTCACAGAGAGCCTGAGAGCAGAGGGTGCCAAGAGCGGGCTCCGGGTTCTTCCAGTGTTTACACCTGAGCTATAACAGTCATCACGTCACCTATTTAGTCATCGTGACCCCAACTGGACTATGTTTAAAACACAAGCAAGCAAGCAGAAAATCTTGCCTCAGCACGACTAGATGTCATAGTGCCCTGTCAGCAGTGGCTCTTTAATTCTCCCCACCCTCTCACATACGCACCTAGTGTCTCTGGATCACTGTTAACTGCCAGGCACTGTTGCAGGCTCTGAGGACATGTTGGTGCTCAGCTCCTTCCCTTCCTGTGGAGCTTCCATTTTAATGGAAGGAGATACAAAATAAGCACACAGACATTTAAGCAAGTTAAGAATTTCAGAGAGTGAGAAATAAGATTTTTAAAAAAACCAGTCCATAGATAGATGCAGCTGGGATGCAACCGCTCTTTGAGGTGGCGTGGGCAGGAAAGGCCTGTGAGCTAATGGGGCAGGGGATAGCTTCACAGTGGGACTAGTGGTCCAGGCATAGGGGCAAAGGCCAGAGAGTAAAACGGGAGGGCCTTGGAGGGTCCTGAGCAGAAGGGGGCATTGCTGTCACAACTGACAGCACAGCACATTGAGCACTCACACCTCTTACTACATTTCATCCTCATACTGTCCCAGTGAAGGAAGGGCAATGGCTGAAGCAGAGAAGCTCAGATACTTTGCCCCATGTCAAGCTAGTAGGTAGGGGAGCCAGGGTTTATACCTAGTCTCAATTCCAGAACCTCCCTGCTTAGCTGCACCTGGAACGGCCTCCAGAATCAGGTCCGTGTCTTTAAGTCAGCTCCATGGCCAGAGGCTGATCCCCATCTCTTGTTTTCCAGGTGTACAAAAGAGCCAAGGCACTGGACCAGTCTGACAATGATATGTCTGCCGTGTACCGAGCCTATATACACTAAGCTGTCTACGCCCCCTACCCCCACCCCTCCAATATTCCCTCTGACCCCCTCTTCCTCACACGGGGTCAGGGTCCTGGGACTTAGCTCTGGACCAGTCCACCTGTCTCCATTTCCTTTTCTACAGACTTTGAGACTTGCCATCAGCGCAGCATACAGCACCACTCCCCTGGATGTCCTGGGGAGGGAGGGCTGCTAGCAGAATTGGCTTGTGGGAAAGCTCTCGAGCTGGGCACTGGCCCCTGGACTAGGTGGTTGTGTATATACACACAGACACACACACAAACACACAGGCTCTCGCTCCAGGATAGAGGCTGTCCAGAAACTGCTACCTGGCTTTTTTTCTTCTTCTCAGTTTGTCTTATCTCAGACCCCTTCCAGCCAAGGAACTGGAATCAGCAGTGAGAGTTGGAAGGCTCCCGACAGCTTCCACAGAGTGAGGAGGCTGTAGTCATGTTCACAACCTACTGGACCCCCTGTAGGTAGAGGCTCTGGGCCAAAATGAGCCAGCAAGACTCCAGAAGGAGAGTCTTGTGGGACTGCCAACATCAGGTGACCAGCTGATAAGGATTTTCATGTTTAAGCTACCAGTGTGCTACCACCTCTTCATAAATGCCTTTGTGAGCTGAAGAGAGTTTGGCAAAGTCCAGCAGAGACAGGGCAGTGGCTTTCCAGGGAGGGCAGAAAGTAGCCAGCCCTTGGGTGAGCTTCGTGGAAGCCCTGCCCTCTTCGCTACTCCCAACACCTGTCCCAGGAGTCGCCAGCACTGCGGAGCCCTGGGCTGGGATCAGAGTTCCTTTTGTCAGTGTAGTGGGAGCTTGCTTCTCACCAGACTGTTTTAGTATTTGGATTTGCATTCCAGCCCTTGGGAAAGGGACTCTGAGGGCTGCCAGTGAGGAGTGAAGAGTGATTGGGGGAGATGGGCTCCTTCCTGTTTCCGTTATGCCACAGACTCTTCAACTGGCTCTGGAGAGCTGCTCTGACCTGGCCCTTCACGCGGCCCTGCCTTCTCCCAGCTGCCTGCCCTTCCCTGCACAAGTCCCCTGCATGCTGCCCCCACCCTGTCCTTCCCCCTCTCCTCCCAGAGGGACAGTATTTCTTTCTGTGCTGTCTTTGGCCCACATCCAGCCTGATGGACCATTTCTTAGGCTTAGCTCTTGAGAGGAAAGAGTGTTTTCCCTCCAGCCAGCATCATGATCTTCGGGCTTCCCAGCCTGGGGTTCCGTGGATCAGGGAGGAGGAGAACTGGATCTGACCTGACCTGACCTGACCTAACCCTCAGAAGACAGAGTTCAGACATCCTCGAGGCCCTAGCATTTTTCCTTGGATAGGGGACCAGAGTGGGGTTGGAATGTTGCAGAAGAACAAGGAGAAGTCACACACGGGATGTCAGCTTTTTCTCCCTCAACATGGGTTGGTTTTTCCAAAGCCACAATTTGCAGAACGTCAGCATTTATAGGGAAATATATAATTATATATATATATTTAAAAAACCTTGTGGCCACACTGGTGTGGGTTCCCGCCTGGCACAACCTTGGCCCTTTTTCACTGATTATTAGATGATCTGAGGCCATGGGGGGAGGGCAGGGGAGATGCCTGTCCAGTTTTTGGCACCGTTTGTAATTTGGGTTTCAACTCATTTCTGTCTGAACACAAAGCCTGTTGTCCTGGTCGGACACACGGGGGAGGGGGGTGGGGGGTGCTGTAATGAAACTGGTTAGTCAATGTTGTCTAAATATTGTTGACAATTCTGTAAAGTTCCTTTTTATGAATATTTCTGTTTAAGCTATTTCACCTTTATTTTGAAATCTTTCCCTTTTAAAGAGAAAATGTGACACTTGTGAAAAAGCTTGTAAGAAAAGCCTCTCCTCTACCCGCACCCCATTTATTTTTCCTTTAAACTTCCTTTAAATGACAATTCTTCTAGGTGATTAAGGTTGTGAATTTTTATTTTTGCTTTGTTTTTAATGAACATTTGTTTTTCAGAATAGGAATGTGTGATAATGTTTAAATGGCAAAAACAACATGATTTTGTGCAATTAACAAAGCTACTGCAAGAAAAATAAAACATTTCTTGGTAACATAGTTGTGCGGCGTGAGTCGATTGTCTCGGTGGCCCTGGTCTGCAGCAGGGACATGCAGGGCGGGGGGTGGCCGGGCCTCCTGGAGCTCCTGCTGGTGTGGTGAGAGGGAGGGTGAGTGCGGAGATGGCTAACTGCGCAGAGAGACCCGGTCCACAGACCCCGGCGTGTGACGGGGACAGACACCGATTGGTGCGGACCGGTCAGTGCCCTAGCGGACCCAATCCTGGCCGTCCGCGGAGAGCCCCGGGGCCCAGGCGCCCAATGGGGCGGCCGAGCGACAATAGACCGTCGCAGGGCCCAATCACCGGGCGCAGCGAAACCACGTTATCCAATCACGGGGTGTGAGTAAAGAAGGGCGTCCTATCAGAGCCGGGGAGGGACGAGACAAGCGTCACCGCGTACCGACCCACAGCCGGTGTAAATACGGACTCAGAGCCCCGAGGCAGGCGCTGACGGCGTCCCGAACGAACTGGCGCAAGCCGGGTTCGCGCAGCCGCCGAGGGAGGGCTACAGTAGCGCAATCACCAGCCTCTGGGCGCCCGCAGGTCTCGTGAGCCGGGCGGGCCTAGAGGAACTGGCCAATCGCCGACCCAGAGACGGGCTTGGGGCGGGGCTGGTGCCCGCTCGGCCAATTGATGGCAGGACAGGGGGCGGGGCCTGAGGCGCTGAGGGCCGACGGGCTGCGGGTGGCGGGCTGAGGGCTGCGGGCGGGTGACGGGTGTTCGGCGGCGGCCAGCGATGGCGACTGCGATGGCTGCTACGGCGGCGGAGCGAGCGATGCTGGTGAGGCGCGGCCGGCACGCGGGGTCCGGGCCGGGGCTCCCCTCTGCCCTCCGCGCCGCCGGCCTCTGACTGCGTCGTCTCCGGCTAGGAAGAAGAGTTCCGCTGGCTGCTGCATGATGAGGTGCACGCCGTGCTCAGGCAGCTCCAGGACATCCTCAAGGTAACGCCTCCGGCTTTGCGGACCCGGGCCCGGTGCCTGCCCGCACCCTGCCCCCGGGCCGTTGCAGGCGCGGCTCCCGGCTGGGCATGCCGACCACTCGTTTTCTTATTCCACTTGTTCCAGCAGCCATCCTGTCTACTGAGCGCCTGCGTCGATACTCAGACAGGGCCCCTAACCGCAGTGAGCTTGTAATGTGGTGGGCGACACAAGCAAATAGTTAGGTAATTACACAAGCAAGAAAGGAGCCCTGGTGGCGCAACGGTTAAGCACTGACCTGCTAACCGAAGGGCTGGCAGTTCAGACCCACCCAGCGGCTCCGCAGGAGAGAGACCTGGCAATCTGCTCCGGTAAAGATTACAGCTTAGAAAACCCTATGGGGCAGTTCTACTCTGTCACATGGCATCGCTATGGATCAAAATTTACTTGGTGGCATTTAACACCAACGCACAAGCAAGTAGGTGAGTGCAGGGGTTGCCCAGTCCTTCGAAGGAAAACTGCTGGCCCCGAATGAGCGAGCCCAGCAGGGGCCTGATGTAGCCCTCCTGGGGGTCAGGAACGGTTCCGTTGAAGAGGTGGCATTTAATCTGAGATCTGAAGGCTCTCCACCTGTCCAGAGCGTGGTGACTTCAGCCAAGTTACTCAGCCTCTCAGGGCCTCTGTTTCCTCTTTTAAAAAGAGGAGATACCAGTGTCTCTTGGGGCTGTGATGAAGAAAATAAGCCAGTCAACGCACAGAAATGTGTCGCCCAGAGCTTGGTAAGGCTGGGAATTGCTGGTTACAGTTATTGCTGTTTTTATTCCCTGGTTCTGCTCCTCTCCTTCCCAGCACCTCAGCTGAGATCTCAGTGAATATGGAATGAGCAGGTTGGCCACGGAGCCTGAAACTCAGGCCCTGGGGAGGGGCCAGAGCTACTGCAAGGTGCTCTGAAGGCTTGGCAATCACCATCTAGCCCCAGTTTTGTTCTCCTAGGCAGACTTGATTAGGTAAAGGTTCTGGAGCTTGGACAGAGCTGGAAGCTACCCCAGCTTCTGAATGTGGACTTTCCTCCTCCCTTGCTCTCCTCTGACCTGCAGGAGGCCTCTCTCCGCTTCACTCTGTCGGGCACAGGCACTGAGGGGCCAGCCAAGCAGGAGAACTTCATCCTGGGCAGCTGTGGGTGAGCCCAGTTGGAAACCAGGGGATGGGGACTGGGGACTCCTGGAGCACTCTCTGGGGTTAGGAGGCACAGCCACAGCCCCTCCCTGCAGGCTGATGTCAGCTCTGATGTGCACAAGGTGTGGGCAGGACAGGCGTGGCCCGTGGTCCATCCTGTGACAACCAGGAACACTGGTAGGAGGGGTAGGGTGTGAGCACCCCTCTGACCCCCATATGTTGCAGCACAGACCAAGTGAAGGGCGTGCTTACTCTCCAAGGGGATGCGCTGAGCCAGGCGGTGAGTCCCACCCCCTGTCCCCTGCCCATCTACCAGTGGGGAAGGGGATGGGGGTCTTGTGCTTATTTCAGCTCTGCTGTGTGGCTCTGGGCAGGGCCCTGATCTCTCTGGGCCTCAGTTTCCTCATTTGTAAATGACAGCCATGCCTGTGCTTGCTCCTGGATTGGTATGTGGGTTCCGTGAGGGCACGGGACAGGGCCAGCTCTGTGGACAGCCTGGCACAGTATCCAGGCCCAGTGAAGCGTGGGTATTGTCAGAATTAGGCTGGCACCAGATTAGCATTCCTGGCACCAAGGCTGGGCGAGGGGCCCCCATCACCAGCCTGAGCCTCTTGGCCTTTAGCAGCTATTCCCCGTTTGCCCACAATCACATACCTCCTCCCAGCCTTCCCCTTTCTGCCACCTTCCCCTTTTTCCTGCCCTTCCCCTTTCTCGGGGCCTCTTTTCCCTTTCATTTCTCTACGGCTCCTTTGGGGCCTGAGTTCCTATTTCCTGACCTTTCTGCTCATCCTCCAAATGGCCAAGGCTTTGGGAGACCCTCTGCCCCAGGGGGTGGTGGGGACATGAGCCACCACACCCTGCCTCTTTCTGCACCCAGCCCAAGGGCTCAATGTGGCCAAAAGTGGGAGGGTGTTCCCTGTACTGCCCTCTTCCCCCCCCACCCCACCCCCACCTCCTGATCCCCACTCCTATCCTGCAGGATGTGAATCTGAAGATGCCCCGGAACAACCAGCTGCTACACTTCGCCTTCCGGGAGGACAAACAGTGGAAGCTGCAGCAGGTAGCGAAGCCCCTCCTGGCCAGGGCTCAGGCCACAGGGGCAGGTAGGGGCAGGCCTGGGGCCTCCATTGAAAGAGACTGGCCGTGGGGTGTTGTGGCCACAGCAAGCCTGGGAAGGCATTTCCTAGCAGTGAAGCCAGTGCAGGCAGTGCCTGGGGCCCCAGAGCTGTGCCATCTGGGAGGTGGAGGGCTTGCCTGTCTGTGGGCTCTGGGTCCCACCATGAACCACAGGGGTCCCCTACCCCACAGCAGCCGGAGTGGTCACTCATAGTACCCCTCAACAAGTTACTCCCCTGACCAGAGCCTCTGGGGTCTTCTCATAGCTTGTAGGTCAAAATCCGTGCTCCTTACCAGCTCCAGTGAGATTTGGCTATGGCCCCTGGCCCTGCCTACCCAGCCCCCATTCGCTAACCCTGGACTCCACCTTGGGGTCTTTGCTAGTGAGAGCCTCTCTACTGGAGTCCTCATCCCCCAGCTCTTCTCACCACAGGGTCTCGGCTCAAGAGCCACCCCATTGGGGGCCTCCTCTGACTCCCTGTCTGGAGAGGCTACCCTTCCTTCGGCCTCACCCTGTTTGTTACCTACTGGTTCCTGTCTGTCTCTGGCTTTAGAATGTAGCCAAGAAACCCCAAGAGTATAGGCCCAGGACACCTTTTTAACTCAGTACTGAAGTTACCCCTGAGGCTCACTCTTCAGCCAGAGATTAGAGAGGACCATAAAACAGAACGACACTAAGTGGGTACACCAGCCCAGGAGCAAGGACTAGAAGGCTGGAGGGGACAAGAAAGCTGGTAACAGGGAACCCGAGTTCAAGAAGGGGAGAGTGTTGACATGTCATGGGGTTGGCAACCCATGTCACAAAACAATATGTGTATTCTTTAGTGAGAAACTAATATGCTCTGTAAACCTTCATCTAAAGTACAATAAAAAAAAAAGAAAAGCTATATGTGGGCAGGGACCGAGCCTGCCTCTCTGTGCCATATCCCCAGCACCCAGCCAGGGCCTAGCCTCGGAGAGTGTGGAGCACACAGCTGCCACATGAGAGATTGAGTGAACTGGGCCAGGCAGGCAGCACCTACCTTACCCCTCCAAGGAGGACAGGCCCTCAGGGTGGGGAGTCATGCCTCCCTGCGGAGGCCTAGGCCAGGTGCTGTTTTCAGATCCAGGACGCCAGGAACCATGTGACCCAAGCCATTTACCTGCTCACCAACCGGGACAAGAGCTACCAGTTCAAGACAGGAGCTGAAGTTCTCAAGGTGAGCCACCAGCAGAGACGGGAGAGCAGGTTGCCCAACCCTGGCTTTGACCTCTGAACGAGCCCCTGGAGGACTCAGCCTGCAGGGCTCTTAGGAAGGCCTGGACTCTTGGGCCTGGGCCCATGTTCTCAGGCTCAGCTGCAGTTTGACCCTTCACCTCTCGAGGTACACATCAGTTACAGTATAGTGGCTACAGCCCAGGCTCTGGAGTGAGATTCTAGTCCCACGGCCTTACCTGCAAGCTGTGTGGCCTCAAGTCACATATGTAGCCACTCTGTGTCTTATTTTCCTCACCTGTAAAAGGGGACAGGCTAGAACGATAAACATGACGATTCATGGTAGCTGCCAGTACTAGTAGTAGTAGTACAAGCAACCTTTACGACAATTACAGAGTGAATCGACTTGGTGTGGTAGGAAGGCTGAGATCAGATGCCTGGACTCATCCTCTCTCTGCCCTGACTTTCTGTGTGTCCCCAGGTGGATCGCCCACCTTCTCTGGGCTTCTGGTTTCTCTTATAAAAAATTGGAACCAGGTGGACTAAGATCCCTTCCACCTGAGGGGATAGGAGGTCCAGCCCCCATTCCTCCACCAAATTCTTCTGCTGTCTCCCCAGGGCCAGATCACCCCAACTCCCATAGCAACAGCCAGAGAGTGGCCAGGAGGCCAACTCTGAGGAGTTAGCCAGGGCTTTGCTCCATGGCTGAGGGAGAGGCTCCAGATGGCTCCCCTATTCAATAGCTGTGTGGTCTTGGACAAGGGGCCTCTGAGCCTCACTGTCTTCATCTATAAAAATAGTGCTGCCCACCTTAAGGACTCAACTCAGCCATCCCATCACCTCGAGGAAGCCCTCCCAGAGCCTTTGCACCCAAGCCAGACAGAGGCTCTTCTTCCAAATGCATTCATTGCTTTCATCCCCATCCCAAAAGCACTTACACCCCTGGGACATAGCTCTGCATTGGACCAACATCCAGGCCCCATATGCCACAACCTCCCGAATGGATGGTGGACAGTGCACGTATCCTGGTCTGCATCCCAGCTGGAGCCCAACTATCTGCATCTTTAACAAACCCCTGCTGTGGGCATCAGGACCTGAGAAGCAGGGCCACCGAAGGCAGGAACTGGAAACTGCCATTACTTTGTCTCTGGGATCTAGCCCAGACCTGCCTGACACAAGAAGCTCCCTGAGCCGGGGAGGAGTGAACCAGGGCCTGCTGCCCATGCAGCAGTGTGACTGCCTTCTCCCCTAGCTGATGGATGCCGTGATGCTGCAGCTGACCAGAGCCCGCAACCGGCTCACCACCCCGGCCACCCTCACCCTGCCCGAGATTGCTGCTAGTGGCCTCACGGTCAGTTCCCCTATTGGAGGAGGCAGGGACCCTACAGAGCAGGGTCATTAACCCTGGGAGGGACACAGGGGTCCTGGAATCCCCGAACTGTGGTCAGTCAGAATTCTGCTTCTATGTATGGTTTTCTGGGAAGGAGTCCTTGACTTCCATCCTGTGTACCCCAAACATGTTAACCGTGCTCTGAGTCAGGGGTACCTGTACCTGGTGGTGTGGCAAGACACCTGAGGCACCCATGGGGCATATGGCAGCCCGTCTTTGCCCCAGCCCATGGGAGGAGCATCTCAAGGATGAGGGTGTAGTGGCCACTCTGTTCAGTCCTGGGGGAGAGGGCCCATGTGGTGGTCCGCTGTACCCACTGCCCACCATGCCTCTCTTAGCGGATGTTCGCCCCCAACCTGCCCTCGGACCTGCTGGTGAATGTCTACATCAACCTCAACAAACTCTGCCTGACCATGTACCAGCTTCATGCCCTGCAGCCCAACTCCACCAAGGTGAGGGACCCCCACCCAGCCCACCCATACACTGCAGCCGGTGGGCGGGTCTGACGGCGCTGCCCACTTCTCTGTCTAGAACTTCCGCCCGGCAGGAGGTGCTGTGCTCCACAGCCCCGGGGCCATGTTGTAAGTATGTGGGGTACTGGAGCAGAGGGAGATCTTCGAGCACCTTGGGGGAGGGCTTAGCTGGCCAGGCCCACCCTCAGGGACCCTCGTACTCCCCACAGTGAGTGGGGCTCGCAGCGATTGGAGGTGAGCCACGTGCACAAGGTGGAGTGCGTGATCCCCTGGCTCAACGACGCCCTAGTCTTCTTCACCGTCTCTCTGCAGCTCTGCCAGCAGCTCAAGGATAAGGTGGGGGATGGGGGCTGCAGGTTGGGGGGCAGGGCTCACTCTCACACAGGGACCAGCGAGGGGGCAGGGCTGCTAACCCCTTCAGGGCCCCAGGACCTTTTGTCCATGATGGGGAGGGAGTGGGTTCTGAGGGCTCCTATCGCACCTCCAAAGTGCCCCCAAATCTGAAGGCTCATTGTACCTCCTTACCCCACTGGGCAGTGAGCCTCAGCATTGCTAGGCAACACCACCCTCTCCCCTGACACACTGCCCTTTGCTGACCTTAACACCTCCCCTGAGTCAGGGAAATGCAGCAGGGCCTGCTCCCTCCAGGGGCCAAGCTCTGCAGGGAGCCCCCCACCACCACTGACTGCGCTCCCCCTCCCAGATCTCCGTGTTCTCCAGCTACTGGAGCTATAGACCCTTCTGAGCAGAGCGCGCAGGAGCCTGTCTCCCTGGCACGTGACCCAGGGCGTCCTGTCCCACCCCTCACACCCTGTGTGCCACTGGGTCTGAGCCTGGGCCCTGTGGGCTATTTCCCTCTCTGCCTTACTCTGCCCTTCACATCACACCCATGGGAGCTGACATTAGGGCCACTGGGAGGGAGGGAAACTGGTTTGGGCTGGCTCTGGAGGGAGGTCAAAAGGCTGCTGAGAGGAGGCCCACATTCTGAGCTCTGCCCTGACGGGGACCTTTGGACTCAGGGTGGAGCTGGGCTGGCTCTCCTTTGCCTTGCCTTGCTGAGCTGTCCCCCCAACCTATCCCCACCCCCAACCCCCGCCACCAGTAGGATGGCAAAGGTAGCTGGACACCCTCTCCCGCCACAGGATCGGGGTAGGGGGGCTAACAAGCTGTGAGTTGGAGGGGAGGAGGGGAGATAGGTGGGTTGGCCAAGCACTGATGCCGCTGGTTGAGTTTGTTCTACAACCCCACGGGAACATCCGAGAAATAAAAGATCATCAGACTTTGCCTGGAGCCCCTATGTCTGCCTGTCTTTGTGTCTGAGTTGGGACACAGAATGGGGATCCTTGGCAGTCAGGAGCCTCCCCTCTTCCCACCACACCCAGGCCTGGGTGAGCTCCTTGCAAGGAGCATCCAATGGTACCAGCCCTGGGTTTCCCCTCCCTACGCCTGTGGGGCACACAGCCCAATTTGACAGGATGCCCTGGCTGCCAGCATTACCAAGGGCCCAGGGGGATGGTGACGGCTCTGCCTGGGGATTCGGTCCCCTGAATTTGAGACCAGCTTCTCCTCTCAATAGCTAGGTGACCCCCACCAAGTCCCTTAAAGCCTTTAAGTGCCAGGCTTCTGTGTGACACAGCACAGTGACAGCCATCAGCAGCTGAAGACACTGAGGGACCAGGTGGTTGTCCACGTGAAGCACCAAGTCCTCCCTCTGCACACCACCACCGGGGGCTGTGTACACACTCTGCGGCAGGCTCAGCTCCAGGCAGCACCGGGCGCTCTTACTGTCACAGCCATGCAGGACACAGGAAGGGGCTGGCAGGGACTCGTTAAGGCTCCAGGGCGAGGTTATCTACCCCCTTGGGGCTCCGCTGCAAGAGACACAGAGGAGCCTGGTGGCGCTCCAATTGTGGGAGAGCCAGCACCCGCCCTGCAGCCACCCTCATTCCCCCAGTGCGGTCTGTGATGCACGGGCACCAGGAAGGCCAGCCGACGCACCCTCATGGGGCTAACCTTCAGGGACCTGGGGGAGTTGCAGCAGCAACAGCAGCAGCAATGAATGATGACAAGCAGTAGCAGAAACAGCACCGTGCCTATGGATGAGAATGAGTGTCCAGACCTGTCCCTTGGCCCTCTGGGGCCGGGACAGAGGCTACTAGGGGGCTGGAGGCGGTGGCCACACTCACCCACAAAGATGAGGAAGACGACAAAGGCGGCCGTGTCCCAATCAGACTGGAACAGCTGGCGGCTCTTCAGTTTCCCCAACACATCCTGGGCTGTGGCCTCCAACTCCTGTCCCAGGTCCTCAACCGACGGAGCCATCTCAGCACTGTGTCCTGGGTGCCACCTGCCCAGCCCTCCAGCAGGGCCACCTCAGAACCCTGGGCTCCTCTGCAGGCTGGCCACACAGTGGTGGCCCAGGAGGGCTGAGCCAAACCCCAGGTCACACTGCCCAGCCCCAGCCCCCAGCTGGCCCAGTTCCCACCCCAGCCCCACAACACACCCTCCCCAGATACATATCCTGTTTCCACTCCTGCCCTTGCTTCTGCCCTAGACTCCCATGCCAGCCCAAACCCCTCCCGGCTTGGCCCCTGAGCCCCAGCACTTCCCCCTGGTCTCTCCCCTGCTCCTGGCTCAGGCCCACCCCCACACCTACCCTGACCCAGGTCTGGGCAGCCCCCTCCCCAGCTCCTACCCTCCCTTTAGTCCCCCTACCCCAGATCCCTACCTTGGGGCTCCCCGCTGGCAGTCAAGTCCTGGGTCCTGAAAGCCCAGACTGCTTCCTGCTTCCGGATCTTTGGCCACCTGAGACCTTGGCAACCAGCCCCGCCCCTCTCTGGGGACAGCCAGGTGTTGCCAGAGCTCAGGGGAGGGGGGGCACCAGTGCTGCCTTCCCAGCCCCCACAGGTATGAGCCTGCCTTTGACAGGTGTGCGCACACACCTGCCTCCCAAGAGGCCATGCTGCAGGACCCAGGGGCCAGTCAGGTTCTTTTTCTTTTCTCAGTATCCCAAACAACCTGGAACCCAGGGGGCACTCAGCCACTGTGGGCTTCATGACAGGCAAACAGAGAAGAGAAAGGAGGGAGAGAGAGAGGGAGACAATTTGTTTACATTCCACTATGGCTCCTTAGGAAACCTTAGTGGCGTAGTGGTTGGGAGCTACGGCTGCTAACCAAAAGGTCCGTAGTTCAAGTCCACCAAGTGCTCCTTGGAAGTTCTATGGGGCAGTTCTACTCTGTCCTATACCGTCACGATGAGTCAGAGTCAACGGTAACGGCAACTGGTGTGGCTCCTTAAAGGAGCCCTGGTGGGCAGTGGTTAAGTGCTTGGCTGTTAATCTAAAGGTCAGAGGTTTGAACCCACCCAGTGGCCCTGGCTCCGTGGAAGAAAGATGTGGCAGTCAACTTCTGTAAAGATGACAGGCTTGGAAACCCTATGGGGCAGTTCTACCGGCCTGAAGGGTGATGGCAACAGGTTTGATTTTTTGGTTATGGTTCCTTGGGCAGCCAGGATGGTTCTTATCTTCTTTGCTTTAATCCTCATAGTAACCATTGCAGGAGGTAATGATTATCCCTCGAATGAGCTCTTTCCCCAAACTTGGGGCCTGGGGTCCTGACCTTGACCCTGATATCTCTGACCATCCCCACTAGGGGACAGAGGCTGTGTCCAGCACTGGAGGTATGGCTGTGAACCAAGTGGACACAATCTCTTGTTCTCGTGGCACTCATGGTTTAGCAGGGGGAAAAACACCAGCTAATGTTAGGCTCAGAGCCGTGGTGGTGCAGTGGTTAAGCGCTTGAGTGCTAACCAAAAGATTGGCAATTTGAATCTAGCAGCCACTCCTTGGAAACCCTATGGGGCAGTTCTACTCTGTCCTATGGGGTCGCTATGAATTGGAATCGACTCCACAGCAACAGGTTTTAATGTTAGGCTCCGTGCCTATCACTGCACATACATTATCTAATTTCTTCCTCATGGCCATCCTAATGTGGGTGTTATTGCTATTCTCTCTTTAAAGATATGAAAACTGAGGTCTTGAGAATTTAAGCCACTAACACAAATCACACACCTAGTGTAGTATGTTTCCAATTACTACTGTTACATATAACCACAAACTTAGTGGCTTAAAACAGAACAGATTATTATTTTACAGTTCTTGGTGGGGGGTCAGAAGTCTAAAATGGGTCATCAGGGCCGCGTTCCTTCTGAAGACTCTGGGACAGAATCCATTTCCTTGCCTATAACCCCTGTAACCCCCACCCGGACCGAAGCAGAACAATAATAGAAGGCAGTGGTAGGCAGTAGCTAGGGTAGGTCAGCCCTTCACACCCACCTGTATGTGACCTTGGGCACATTCCCTGACTCCTGTCTCAGTTTCCTCCTCTGTAAAGTGGGTATATTCATAGTACCCACCTCCTAGGGTTGTCATGAGAATTAAATAACGTAAAAACTTTCTTAGCATAATGCCTAGCACACTGTAATAAATGGTCGTGTATTACTATAACCCAACTCATGGGTGCAATTGCCCAGTTTTTTGTTCTTTGTATGCATTTGGGCTGGCCTGCTGTAGTCAAACGGCTCAAATCGCCTTAGCCTGTTTCCCCAGCAACACAGCCAAGAGCACCTTTCCCAGTTAATGTGTGCTTTTGAGACAGATAGGGCTAACTGTGCTGGCAGAACAAAAGAGCTGTTAAAAGATTACCATATAGAAGTTGGGTAAACAGGAACCACACCCTGTCAACATGAGATAAGGCTGAAATTACTATCTCCTTAGTGTTTTTCTAGTCCCTTTCCTCTTTACAGGCTCCCACATGCACAGGAGAACAAGGTGTGACCGCTCTTTAACCTTCCTTAGCCCTCCGAAGATGGTGACGTAGTGCCAAAGGTCAGTGCGCTTGCTCTATATCCCATAATAAGTGATGCCAAGGGCTGCCGAGAGGACTCCATCTTGAATAACAGCAGGTTACATCTTGGATTCCAGATGCGTGTGCAACCTAATTAACATGCACCGCCATTCTGAGAAGTACCCACCCCTTGAAGGAAGCCCACTAAATATTCATTACTCTGTTGTCTCCACCAAACCCACATAAGCCCTAGCCTTGCTTCCATTTTCAAGTCAGCCTTTTGGAGAGGCTTACTGCCCCACTGACTCCTTTTGCTTGACTCAAGCAAAATACAGCTTGCTGAAGATAAAGTTTGTCTTTCGTGTGTATTCTTACTCAGGAAAAGACAAGGACCCTTTGTGTCAGATTGGCGATTGGTAACACTTTCTGCACACCTGAGTCTCAAGATTACTTAGGAACCTGTCCTTTGCACACACTGACTTTGTAAGATCCTGCCAGTGCCCACTGATACTGTCTCCCCCAGAGTTTTCAGACTCATACATCACTCACCTGGGATGATCTTCCTGGAGAAAGTTTCTTCTCTGCAAAGAGGTTTATTTCCTTCAGGAACATTCCCAGAAGTGGAATCTACTTTGGTTGAAGGCCAGTCCATTTGTCACTGGAACTGTTCCATCTTAATAACATCTTGTTTACTTTTATGAGGCCAGGCTTGTCCTCAGTAGCTGTGAAGTTGTTATTGTTAGGTGCCGTCAAGTCGGTTCTGACTCATAGTGACCCTATGTACAACAACAAAACACTGCCCTGTCCTGCTCCAGTCTCACAATCATTGTTATGCTTGAGCCCATTGTTGCAGCCACTGTGTAATTCCGTCTCGTTGAGGATCTTCCTCTTTTTCGAAGACCCTCTACTTTACCAAGCATGATGTCCTTATCTAGGGACTGGTCCCTCCTGATAACATGTCCAAAGTATGTAAGACATAGTCTCACCGTTCTTGCTTTCAAGGAGCATTCTGGAGTTGTTACCACAATTTTCGCAAGTGAGAGCCGCCTGCCGCAAATAGCCAATTCTTGAGACAGGGGTGAGGTGGGTAACAAGAGCGTTATTAGATGTACTGGTATGTGGAGACAGAGGGGAATGATCTCCCCTTAAAGTCGTCTGTCTCACCAGACTACCGATGGGTTCGGGTTTTTAAGGGAAAAGGGGCCATAAGTTTTAGGGACCTGTGGAATGTGTGCCCTCTTTCTTCTGTTTGGTTTTGGTGGTCGTATCTCAAACATGTTGATCTTTTCCCGCCATTATCCCATCAGCTCAGGGGGTAGCTGGCGCCATCCTTCCTCTTATTTGACAGGCTTAGATCAATATCACTTGTTTTCCACAGTCTTAGAGGAAACATTGGTTAACACTTAACCATTTGGGCAGCTAACATCAGGATCTTACTTGGAGGCAGGGATGGGCTAGAGGAGAGAAAGAAGAAGGAAAAAAAATTGGCTCAGGTACTGTTCAAGATATGGCTGAGCAGCCTGTTTCAGAGCTGTAGCTTGTGAGATTTCACTGTTGAAAATGGAACCGTAGTCCAGGGTAGGTTTGGCCCCCATCCTCCTGTCCTGGCTCCTATCCAGCCCCAACTCCTGTCCTCCAACCCTTTAAGTCTACACTGTCAGACTTGTAGAAGGTGGGGGCAGTAGCCGAGAAGAAAGGAAGCGGTGGAAGGGCCATAGATGAAGAAGGATAGAGGGCTGTTTGGGGCTGAGGATAGTTAAGGTGAGCAAACTGGGGCAGAGGTGGTGAGCCTGAGAGGATGATAGTGGCAGCAAACTACACTGCTTCTGTAAATGCAGTTTTACTGGAACACAGCATGCCATTAATTTACATACCGTCTAGGGCTGCTTTCAGGCTACAATGGCAGAGTTGAGTAGTAACAACAGAAACCTATCTGGTCCATCAAGCCTAAAATATTTACTGTCTAACGCCTTCCACCAACTGTCTATCAGATTGTCATACTATGGTGGCTTGAGTGTTGCTATGATGCTGGAGGCTCTGCCACCAATATTTCAAAGACCAGTAGGGTAACCCATGGTGGTCAGGTTTCAGCGGAGCTTCCGGACTAAGGCAGACTACAAAGAAAGGCCTGGCAATCTACTTTTGAGAATCAACCAATGAAAACTTTATGGATCACAACAGAATATTGTCTGATATAATGCTGGGAGATGAGCCCCCTACCCTAGGAAGGCACTACACAATAGCTGCAACGATGGGCTCAGACATACCAACCATCATGAAGATGGCACAGGACCAGGCAACATTTTGTTCTGTTATGCAAAAGGTTGCCATGGGTTAGAAGCAACTCCATGCAACTAATATCAACAAGCCCTTTACAAAAAAGTTTGCTGACCCCTGGGGGCAGAGGAATGCTTAGGGCTTGCGAACTCAGGTGCCAGAAAACAGGCGAATAGGAAACAATTACGTGAGCCGGGCTTGATAAAAATATCTTAGGGTTGAATTATGGTGTTGGAGAATAATATTGACTATACCATGGACTGCCAGAAGAATGAACAAATCTGTCTTGGAAGAAGTACAGCTAGAATGCTCCTTAGAAGCAAGAATGGTGAGATTTCATCTCACATACTTTGAACGTGTTATCAGGAGGGTCCAGTCCCTGGAGAAGGACACCACACTTGGTAACGTAGAGGGTCAGTGAAAAAGAGGAAGGCCCTTAATGAGATGGATTGACACAGTGGCTACAACAATGGGCTCAAACATAGTGATGATTGTGAGGATGGCCCAGGATCGGGCAATGTTTTGTTCTGTTGTACTCAGGGTTGCTAAGAGTAGGAACCAACTGGAGGGCACCTAACAACAGCACCAAAGAGTTAGAGAGACAATAGGGTGGGTGAGGACTATGGCAAGCTGGAAAGCACATCACCTATCTACAGGAGGCAGTACAAGCAAGCCATGGGACTGTGCTAGAGTTGCCAGTGTTTGGGATCCTTTAAGATGCATTGGGAGGAACCTTGGTGGTTAAAGCCCTAGGTTCTAACCCATCAGCCATTCATCAGGAGAAAGATGTTGCAGTCTGTTTCTGTAAAGATTTACAGCCTTGGAGACCCTATGGGGCAGCTCTACTCTGTTCTATTGGATTGCTATGAGTCGGAATCGATTCAACGGCAGTGGGTTTGGTTTTAAGATACACCAGAAATCTAGATTTTTAGTGAACAGGAAAAAAGGCAGTAAAGAGTGAGCACATGACTCTGGACCCCGAGTGCCTGGGCTTAAATCCCAGCTCTGCCACTTCCTCACTGTGTGACCTTGAGCACATCCCTCCACCTTTCTCTTACCTGTAAACTAGGGGTGGCAACAGCACTTAGTTCATCGGGTCATGATGAGTGTTAAGGAAATTAATATCCAACACCTCCCAGAACAATGCCATGTATTGGGTAAATATTTGCCAAATCAATCCTTTAATTTTTCAGCACTGTCATCTTAAACACTCTGACACCAACACTGGCCAAAGAAAACACACTACGTTCCACTTTCAGGCCATGGGTGGCGGGTTTGCTTCCCCTGGCAGAGTGGCTAAGAGGCATGAACTTGGACATCGGAAGCCCAGCTATACACCGGGACCTCGGGCAAGGGAGCTGCCCTGGGAGCCTCCAGGTCCTTGTACTGTAAACGGTCATTGCATCACCTGGGACAGGGTTGTTGTGAGGGTTACAGGGGCATTGTCCCAAAAGGGCCTGGGGGTCATTGTGTTAGTCATCTAGTGCTGCTGTAACAGAAATACCACAAGTGGATGGCTTTAACAAAGATAAATTTATTTCTTCACAGTAAAGTAGGCTAAAAGTCCAAATTCAGGGCCTCAGCTCCAGGGGAAGGCTTTTTCTCTCTGTCGGCCTTCTCATCAATCTTCCGCTGGACTAGGAGCTTCTCTGCACAGGGACCCTGGGTCAAAAGGACCGCTCTGCTCCTGGCACTGCTTTCTTGGTGGTATGAGGTCCGTACTCTGTTCTCTTCCCTTTCCTTTTGTAAGATAAAAAGTGGTGCAGACCACACCCCAGGGAAACTGCCTTTACATTGGATCAGGGATGTGACCTTAGTAATGGCGTTACGATCTCACCCTTTAACATAAAATTACAATCACAAAATGGAGGACAACCACACAATACTGGGAATCATGGCCCAGCCAAATCGATACATTTTGGGGGGAACATAATTCAGTCCATGACAGTCATCTTCCCTGTTCCCTGCTCCTCCTCTAGCTGCACAAGAGCCCCCACCCAGGTGGGGGTCCCAGGAAGGGGGATGGAGCTCAGATTCTTCTGTTAACTGTCACCCTCTGCCCTCCCCCTGGATACACACCAGGGCCTGCTCAGCCAGGAGCAGCTGCTGATAGCTCCCAGGGGACGTGGGCCACCAGGTGCATTCAGAGATTGCTGCTTCTTGCCCTCCTTTCTCTATCTCTCTTTCTCTCTGTCTGCGAGCTCTCTGCCCTGCCTCCCCGGGAGACCATCTCCTCTGTCTGTTGGGGCCTGTTCCTGGCTTCTCTCTCTCTGTCCCTTTTGCTCTCCTGCAGCCTCTCTCGATCCCCATCTCCGTCATCTCTGTCGTGTGTCCTAGGGGCAGAGTGAGGCCCCTGAGCAGGGAGCACCTCTTCCTGAGCCCACTCCCCAAGTGGCCTGCTAAAACATGAACTGCCTCTCCATGTCCGCTGGACCCTGTGGCCTCATCCATGACTCCAGCCGAGACCCAAGCCCACCCCAAGCCTGGGCAGACCCCTTCTAGGGGAAGTGATGGAGCAGGGAGCCAGCCTGAGAACTCCTGCCCTGGCTAGGGTTAGGGACATGAGTGCAAGCTAGTGGGAGGGCAGATCCTTGGGGTGCATCTCAGCATGGGGGCTGAGTCTCCCCCAAGAAGCAGCTCTCCGTAGGTACCGCTCACCAAACCCCTCAGGTCAGAGGACTTGGGGTAGACTAAGGGGCAGGAAGGGTGCTGGGAGTCAGGGCTCAGAAGCTAGAGCTCAGGGTTCTTCCCCTTCTGGAGCCCGAGACACAGCCCTTTCCCCCACCCCACTCTGATGACAGGCATTGTCGTGCCCTTGGCCCCATGGACCCAACAAGGCGGTCCCCATCCCCCTGCTCATCGCGGACCCCCAGCCCCAGGACCCCACCCTGCGGCGAGATGCTTGGTTATGTGGGCATTGAGGCTGTGCTGGACCAGCTGAAGATCAAAGCCATGAAGATGGGGTTTGAGTTCAACATCATGGTGGTGGGTAAGCGCGGGGCTGGGCTCGCTGGACAGGCTAGCAGACATGTCTCCATCAGCCTGGGTATGTCACTGCAACTCTTGGAGCCTTAGTCTCTCCATCTGTTAATAGCACCTCACTGGGTACTGTCGGTGAAAATCTGGGAAACACTGCAGAGTCCTTAATAGACAAAAGCACCCGACACCGCATGCTATGTGGTTTCGCAGATGTCAAGGTCAAAGGCAGGCAGAACTATTGGATGTTGATGGAATATCTGATGAGTAGTTACAGAGAGGGGGCAGGAGTGGGTTTGTGGGGTGCTGTAATGCCTTGCTTCTTGGCCTGGTGCTGCTCACATGGGTGTGCTTAGTTTGTAAAAATGCATAGAGCTGGACACTGAGAACAGTGTGTACTTTTCTGTATGTAGGTTGTACTTTGAAAACAGTTAAGTTTTACAAAATTGCACTTAGGAGTTTGAGAAAGAATACCTACAGCATCCACCCTGCTTGCTTCCATCACGGTTACTCCCAGGGCAGAGCGGGCTGGGCAAGTCCACAATGGTGAACACTCTGTTCAAGTCCAAGGTGTGGAAGTCGACCCCGCCGGGCTTGGGGGGGCCCACGCCCCAGACGCTGAAGCTGCAGTCGGTGACCCATGGTGAGTAAGTCCCCACCCCCACCCCCTCCTACCCTACCCGGTCCAATCTCCTTCCCCTTCGGTCTCCCTCCACAGTCATCGAGGAGAAGGGTGTGAAGCTGAAGCTGACAGTGACCGACACGCCGGGCTTTGGGGACCAGATCAACAATGACAAATGGTGGGTCCCCTGGGGGCTGAGCCCCAGCTGCCTCTACCCTTTGTCCACCCTACTCCCCTGAACCCCCACCCTGGCCTGGGGAACAGATCTGAAGCCACCTAGCTGCTGCATCTTTGAGCCTCAGTTTCCTTGTCTGTATAATGGGTGCATTCAACTCTACCTCAATGACTGAAGTTCAGTATGTAAAGGTCTTAGCTTGCTGCCTGGCATACAGTAAGCACTCACTAAAGGCCACTGTATAGCAGATTGTGAGCATCCCACATTCCAGAGTTAGGACCCCTGGGTTGGGCCACTTTCTAGCTGCTTAAGCTGGGACAGGTCACATAAGCTCTCTGAGTGTTGATTTCCTTCACTGTAACTTGAGGATGATGACAGCACCTTAGAGAGTTGTTCTAGGGAGTTGATAAGAGCCCCTGACATGGCTGGGAGTGCACACACACACACACACACACAATCAGTGCCGGCTGAGTGGTTTGGGGGGCCCAGTACAGTGAAAATGCAGGTCCCCTTGTCTTAAAAATTAAAAATTTTAAGATCATGGCGGCAGAGCATTAAACCAAGTGTGGGCCCTTCTAGGCGTGAGCTGTCTTTGACTGCACAGTTCACACCCGTGAAGCCGGCCCTGTGCACAATGCTTTACTGAGTACCTGCTATGTACCAAGCTCTGGTTTAGCAACAGGGAATACAGCAGTCAACATCAAACAGATCCTTGCCTGCATGGAACTTCCATGGTCGTGGTGGTGGGGGTGGAGGTGGGGTGGGGAACAGGCAATGAAAAAAATAAATCAGTTATACAGAGAGTGAACACAAAATCTATCATCCAAATGGGACATTTTTGAGAGTTAAGGGGGTATTGTGATTCATTATACTGGGGCAGCAGGGGGAAGCCAGGAGTGTCCCAGGTGAACTGTGAGATGTGGTCACCTACAAACACAGTCTATTAGAAGATGCAAAATGCTAATGGAAAAAAAAGAAGACAGGGAAGGGGGTAGAGAAAGCTGTACCCACTGCCATCAAGTCAATTGTGACTTATAGTGACCCTATGGGGCAGAGTAGAACTGCCCCATAGGGTTTCCAGGGCTGTAAATCTTAATGGAAGCAGACTGCCACGTCTTTCTCCCATGGAGTGGCTGAACCTTCAATTAGCGGCCGCGTGCTTAACCACTGTGCCACCAGTAGGTGATCAAGAGAGACCTCACTGACAGTTTATGCTAATACCTGTTGACGTTGAGTTGATTCCAACTCATAGTGACCCTACAGGACAGAGTAGAACTGTCCCATAGAGTTTCCAAGGAGCACCTGGTGGATTCTAACCACTGACCTTTTGGTTAGCAGCCATAGCTCTTAACCACTAAGCCACCAGGGTTTCCTTTATGCTAACAGTGGTGGAATAGTTTGGAAAAAGGGCAGAGAGAACGGTTGCACAACTTGAAGAACGTGGTCAGTATCACTGAATTGTACATGTAGAAATTGTTGAGTTGGTGTATGTTCAGCTATATATATTTTCACACCTCCCCCCCAAAAAATCAGTACATAGCAGAAAAAATGCATTTTTCTCTTAGTAATATAGAGGCAACATTGCTGAAATTTGCAAATTTTCTCCAATAGTAGAGTGTGAATAAGAACACACTTAGAAAGACCTCACTGAGAAGGAGCCAAATGGGCCAAGACTTGGAGTTAATGAATGAGTTATGTGGATATTTGGGGGCAGAGCGCTCCAGGCAGAGAAACAGCAAGTGCAAAGGCCCTATGGTAGGACAGGCCAGGTGTGCTCAAGCAACAGCGAGGAGGCTGGAAGGGCGTGAACAAGGAGAGGCGGATGGGGAGATGGGGCAGGAGGAAATGGGGTCAGATGGTGTAGGGCTTTGCAGGCTTTTTCTCAGCCTCTAGAGGTTGAGCAGAAAAGGGACACGATCTGACTGACTCCTGTTTTTAAAAGCATCCTTTGGGCCACTGTGTTGACAATAGACGGAGGTACAAGGGGGCACGGGAAGAGGAGTCGGGGCACTCTTGCAATAATCCGGGTGAGAGTCAGTGGTGGTCTGAACCAGGCAGGCATGACTGTTAACCTTGTTTAATGCTCACCACTCCCCTGTGCCCATTTTACAGACAAGGAAGCTGAGGTCTCAGTTTGAGAATAGCAGGGAGTCTCCTGTGTCTCTCTGACGATGCAGGCTGGGGAAGGTAACAGGCTGACCAGCCCTCTCAGTTTGCCCAGAACTAAGTTTTATGAAGTCCCTGGGTGGTGCAAACCATGAACTGAAAGTTAGAGGTTTGAGTCAGGGCTGGATTAAGACATGTGAGGGCCCTAAACGCTGACAATCTGTGGTGCTCCCTCCTCTGCTTACTCATGCATTTGAACGGGGTATGTGAGTTATATATACACATGTATATCTACATATACGCGTGTGTGTGTTTTAGCTATCCATGACATAACTTCTGTTTAAATATAATATCAGTGATTGAATGCAAATTGGCATGTGCCATTTTAGCGGAATGAGATGAACTATATTATCAAATTTTTAGTGGATGTGGGGTACTAACATTTTTACTACTACCACATTTTCTAGAAGAAGAATACTCCACATAGTCTACAACAAAGAAAATGAGTCAGTGAACTTAGTTGTTTCAACAATCAATATAAAAATCTGCTGATCTTCCACAAAGAAAAATTGACTTTCACCAATTTTGCTTTAAACGGCTCATACTTAAATTTTGACGCTTGTTTTGTAATGCTATAGTTATAAATGATCAAATGAAAAGATGTCATAAAAGAAAATTTAATCATCAAAAAACAAATTACAAATTACTATATTTTATTTTTAGATAGATCTTTCATCTCTAATATGTTACAGTTAAAAACACTTTCCTATTCTTTGCACTTACAAATTCTTCAATGATTTCATCACAATTAAGCTGCAGAACAATATCTACTTCCATACATAATAAGGATAATGAATCAAGTCTTCCAGGGCACCACTCGCTTTTCCTTGTGTCCCGTCTGCTAGGCAAGTGTGAGTCTTTGCTTTGGACAAGTGGTGCACCTGTTTCGTTGATGGCCTTAGCACATGCTTACCTTGGTTATTGGGTAATCCGTCCTTGGTTCAAGTCTACCCAGAGGCGATTTAAAAGAAAGGTCTATTCATAGAATGCTTTAGGTTCTTTAGTGTCCTTGTTACACACGAAGTAGTTTGAAAACCTGGAAAGCTGTTGAATTCATGTGCTTGCATGGGAGAATCTGTGCAGTGTTTTTTCAAAGAATGTATTGGGAACTTTCCATCTCTGTAATACAAAAAGTACTTTGAAAACCTAAAAAAAAAAGAAGAAGAAAGAAAAGAAAGGGGTAGAAATAGACTTCTGAAAAAACATCCATTGCAAATCCTAGGGAGTGCAGTTCTGCCCTGACACACATGGGGTCGCCATGAGTTGGAATCGAGTCCTGCATCCTGGGAAACTCCTCAGTGCCAGGCACACCAGGAGGACTGGTCACCCTAAGGGTGGGAGGGTAGGATGTTTTCGACAGCAGGGGAGGCAGGCTGGGGCCTCGGGGGTGGTTCTGAGGGGAGGGTCCGTCTTGCCGCCTCAGCTGGGACCCCATCCTGGGCTACATCAATGAGCAGTATGAGCGGTACCTGCAGGAGGAGATCCTCATCACCCGCCGGCGCCACATCCCCGACACCCGGGTGCACTGCTGTGTGTACTTCGTGCCACCTACTGGGCACTGGTGAGGTGGCTGGGCCGGGCAGGCTGGGGTGGGAGACACAGGCAGGGCTCTGGGTACCTGCAGGGGTCCAGAGGAGGAGGAGGGTCTGCTGATACGGGCTGTGGGCTGGCGCCACCCCCTCATTCACACACTTGTCACCACCACCACTGCCACCACCGTACTGGGGACAGCCTGCGGCCCCTAGACATTGAGTTCCTGCAGCGGCTGTGCCAAGCAGTAAACGTGGTGCCCGTGATCGCCCGGGCAGACAGCCTGACCTTAGAGGAGCGAGAGACCTTCAGGCGCAGGGTGAGCTAGGCACACAAGGTGGGGCTGGGTGGGGTGGGGCACAGTGGACAGCGTGGGTGGGCTGAGGTCACCTGTGCATGGTCCCCAGATCCAGCACAACCTGAGGACCCACTGCATCGACGTGTACCCACAGAAGTGCTTTGATGAGGATGTCAATGACAAGATCCTTAACAGCAAGATTCGGGTATGGCTGTGGGGTGAGGGAGGGGAGGCTTGAGAGACTTAAGGCTGGGTGGTTTTCTTCCTAATCATCCATTGCATCTGAACATGCATCTCGCTCTACAACTCAGGGAAATGTTCATGTATTTCTAGTAGGTCTGAATCTCCATCCACAGACTCCAGCTGAGTAAGAAACCGTTCACAATGGGAGAAAATGCTTGCCAATCCTACATCTGATAAGGGGCTTTTATCCAGAATATATAAAGAACCTCTTACAACTCAACAATAAAAAGACAACTAACCCAATTTAAAAATGGGCAAAGAATTTGAATAGACATTTCTCCAAAGAAGATATATGAAGGGCCAATGTTGTTGTAGCACAGTGGTTAAGTGTTTGGCTGCTAACCAAAAGGTAAGCAGTTCGAATCCACCAGTCGCTCCTTGGAAACCCTTTGGGGCAGTTCTACTCTGTTCTATAGTGTCACTATGAGTCGGAATCAACTCTATGGCAACAGGTTAGTGTTGTTGTTGGGAGATGTCGAGTCAATTGTGACTCACAAGGACCCCATGTAACAGAAAAGAACTGCCCCATAGGGTTTTCTTGGCTGTAACCTTTACAGAAGCAAATTACTAGGTCTTTTTCCCATGGAGCTGCTGGGTGAGCTAGACTGGCAATCTTCCAGTTAGCAGCCAAAAGCTTTACCTTTGCACAACCAGGGCTCCTTGAATGGCCAATAAGTACATGAAAGAATGCTCAGCATCATTTGCCACTAGGGAGATGCATATCAAAACCACGATGAGATACTATTTTGCACCCACTACTAACCCAACTAACTAACCCATCACCACTGAGTGGATTCCGACTCATAGCGACCCACTAGAATGGCTGTTATCAAAAGGACAGATAATAACAGGTATTGGCAAGGATGTAGAGAGGCTGGACCCCTCATACACTGCTGGTGGGATGTAAAATGGTACAGCCACTATGGAAAACCATTTGGCAGTTCCTCAAAATATTAAATAGACTAACCGTATTCTATGGACCCAGCAATCCCACTCCTAGGTATAGACCCAACAGAAATGAAAACATGTTTCCACACAAAACCTTAAAAATTGATGTTCATGATAGCATTATTCATAATAACCAAAAAGTGGAAACAACCCAAATACCCATCAACTGATGGATAAACAAAATGTGGTCTATCCATACAATTCAGTATTATTCAGCCATAAAAAGGAATGAAGTTTCCTTTTTATAGTTGAATAATACTGAATTGTATGGATAGATGCTATAACATTGATGAACCTTGAAAACATATGCTAAGTGAAAGAAGCCAGATACAAACAGCCGCATATTGTATGATCTTAAACCAAAAAAATATTCCCTGAAGCCTGCTTTAAACCAAACAACATTTTAGTGTAATTAGTAAACAATGTCTGCCTTGAGCATTGTGCTCTTTTAAAGAACCATCTAAATGGGATCAAACTGACAACGGCAACTCAAAAGGTTAGACAGGAGGAAGCTTAGGTGGCAGTGAGTTTACGTCAATGGGGAAGGCACAGTTTGGAAGAGGAGGGTGAGAATGGTTGCATAGCCTCAAGAATGTAATCAATGTCACTGAATTGTACATGTAGAAATCGTTGAATTGGTGTATGTTTTGCTGTGTATATTTTCAACAACAATAAAAAAAAAATTTACAAAGTCAGGGTGTGGGCTGGATTTGGCCCCTGGGCTGTAAATTGCCGACCCCTCCCTGGTTTACAAAGTTCTCTCTTTTAACCTTTATGATAACCATTGAAGATTACTGTCTTTATTTAACAGGTAAGAGGCTTGAGGTTAGCAAGATTATATTATTTATGTGGTTACTAGTAATGTTACAGTTTCCAAAGTCTATTCTGCTAATCCTTAACTAGGCTAAATGCTTCACAAATATTCACAAAGCCCTACACTGGTACTACTATTATCCCCATTTTACAGATGAGGACATGGAGGCACAGATTAGAACTTGGGTCTTTTGACTTGTTAGGTATTTTGTGCTCTTCTTACTGCTTTCTGTCCCTGTTTCTTGCCTGGGTGCCTTCTCTTCCACCTCCCCAACATGGCCTGCCCTCCTGTGTCCTACCAACCCTGCAGGACCGGATCCCCTTTGCTGTGGTTGGGGCTGACCGAGAGCACTTGGTGAATGGGAGGTGTGTCTTGGGCCGGAAGACGAAGTGGGGCATCATTGAAGGTCAGTGAGGGGCAGTGGAGGTTTGGGGTTGACGCAAGTGAGAATGAGCTGTAAACCCTACCCATAGGGCCCGGCGTGGGTAAGCCCAAAGACAGGCGATAGACCTGGGATCAAGCCCTTCCTCCCAGTGTGAAGCTATGGGCAAGTCACTTGACTCTCCAGCCCTTTGTGTCTTCATAGGAAAGTGGGTGTTGTCATAGCATCAACCTCATGGGGTGGGGGTGGAGGTTGCAGAGAAAGGAGGACTCCCCATCACCTTGCATGGTGCCCAATTCCCAGGAGGCTCTGTTCACTCAACAGAATTTATTGTGGGCCTACTATGTCCTGTTTTCCGGGATGTAGTGAAAGCAAGACAGACCAGATCCCTGTCCCCACAGAGCTTCTGTTCAGGTGGAAGCAGGGAGACCGGCAATAACCCAAAAAAGGAGGCAATGACAGGGTGAGGGTGGCTGTCTTAGTTACCTAACCAAAACCCATTGCCATCAACTCATCCCAACTCATTGTGACACTATAGGACAGAGTTTCCTAGTTACCTAGTGCTGCTATATAACAGAACACCACAGGTGGGTGGCTTTAACAAAAAATTATTTTCTCAAAGTCTAGGAGGCTAAAAGATGAATTCTGGGCCCTGGCTCTATGGGAAGGCTTTCTCTCTCTGTTGGCTCTGGGCTCTGGGTGAAAGTCTTTGTCTCTTTCCGGCCTCTGTTCCTCGGCTTCTTCCTTGGTGATCTTCCTGTGGAGTGGCATATGTCTTCCCCTTCTCTGCTTGTTTGTTGGCTTAATCTGCTGTTTTATATTTCAAAAGAGATTGACACACCCTACACTAATTCTGCCTCATTAATGTAACAAAGACACCCATTCCCGAATGGGATTGTAAACACAGGTATAAACCATCTATGCAGACTCACAGCGAGCCTATAGGACAGAGTAGAACTGCCCCATAGGGTTCCAAGGCTGTCATCTTTTACAGAAACAGACTGCCACATTGTTCTCCTGAGGAGCGGCTGGTGGGTTCAAACCGCAGATCTTTCACTTAGCAGCTGAGTGCTTAACCACTGTGCCACCAGGGTGCAGGTATAGGGATTAGGATTTACAACTCATAACAAAGGGGGACCACCTTACAGAGCCAGGGAAGGCTCCTCTACAATTTATAAGTATTAAAATGTAAGGATAAATGATGGGTGGACTCATCGATTCAACCAGTGCTTGTAGGAGCCACCTAGCCACTTGTGCCAGGCACTGGGGACAGTGACTGAATGGATAAATGACTGAATGAATGAACAAATAGGAGGTGAGACATGGGGGAGGGGCTATGGTGGGTATCAGGTGGTACTGCAGCATACAGTAGGCAGTCAATGACCCTTGTCTTGCAGTGGAGAACATGGCGCACTGTGAGTTTCCGCTCCTGAGAGACCTGCTGATCCGGTGAGGGTGTGGGCAGCCCCGGGGCTGGAGAGCTAGAAGGAACTCCGGGGGATGCTCAGGCCGCGACTGACCTGCCTCCTGCCTCCCAGCTCCCACCTGCAAGACCTGAAGGACATCACTCACAACGTGCACTATGAGAACTACCGTGTCTTCAGACTCAACCAGAGCCATGTGCTGCCCCGGGGGCCAGGCTGGGTGAACCTGGCCCCGGTGCCGGCCAGCTCCCCGGTCATCCCCAGGTCCTCGAAGGTCCCCGGTAGGGTCCAGGAAGACTCTGAGGAGAAATTCTGAGCCCTGGTGGATTCTGGCCCTGCTGAGCTCCCCGAATCCAGCAGCGTACCCGTGTATACCTGTGTACTAGAGCATCTATTAAAGACGGACATTGCTTTTTATGAAAAGCTGTGATTTGAAAACCAAAAGCGTTTTGTAAATGGCTTCTTTAAGCTTTTCTCAAATAAAACTGTGGTTCTTTTGTAAGTAATAGTGTGAGACCCAAGGGCCTCGGGATCTTGAAGACCTGGGAAGGAGTCCCTCCTTTGGACCAGAACAGACTCAAGTTACCAACCAGATTCTGAGATGCCAAACTCTGCTACATCCCAACCCCTTGCACGGGGCACAGCACTAGGCCCACAGGATCAACACTTAAAAACTCCCTGTCTTTGGTTGCTCACTGTTTGGATATCAAACTCTGCCCCACTGCCTCCTGCCTTCCTCTTTCCCCTGCCCTGGCAGCACAGCACAGTGAGAAAGCAGCTCCAACTCTGGAGTCTGGCAAAGCTGCTTCAAACATCCCAGCTCTGCAACTGACAAGCAGTGTGACCTTGGGCAAGTCACTTACTCTTCCTGTGCCTCAGTTTTCCCATCTATAAAATGGGGGCGACAGTACCCCTCTCAGAGCACTGTTGCGTGCATAAAGCAGAATCATTCATGGACCATGCCCACCACGGCATGGAGGAACGGGGTGTGCATCAGTCCAGGGAGGGAGGATGTGAGCACTCTCCCAGGACCCTACAGAATCCTCTAAAATAAAGGGACTTTGTGCAGTCCCATGTGGTGGAGGCCAAAAATAAGTTAGTTTGGTAGCAAGTAGAAGGTTGTTATGGATTGAATTGTGTCCCCCCCGAACGTGTTGTAAATCCTAAATTCTATGCCTGTAGTTATCCCACTTGGGAATGGGTTGTCTGTCATGTTAATGAGGCAAGATTAGTGTAGGTTGTGTCTTGAGTCAAACTCTTGCAAGATAAAAAAGGACCAGATTAGGACAACCAAGAAAGCAGAGATAGGGGAAGAGAGATGCCAAGCCACATGAAGATCACCCAGGAGTAGAAGCTCAGAAGAGACACAGGCAGACAGCCTTCCCCTAGACCTCGGCACCCTCAATTCGGACTTCTAGCCTCCTCAACTGTGAGAAAATAAATTTGTTTGTTAAAGCCATCCACTTGTGGTATTTCTGTTATAGCAGCACTTGACAGCTAAGATAAGGGGTAAGCCCTAAAATCTGGGGAGTGGGGGATACACCCAAGTTATAGGAGTGATCGCATAGTGAGCCTTAAGTAAATAAGCTAGGTATTACCAAAAACCAAACCAAACCCAGTGCCATGGAGTCGATTCCGACTCATAGCGACCCTATAGGACAGAGTAGAACTGCCCCATAGAGTTTCCAAGAAGCACCTGGCGGATTCAAACTGCTGACCCTTTGGTTAGCAGCCATAGCACTTAACCACTACTCCACCAGGGTTTCTGAGCTAGGTATTAGTACAGCTAAAAGTCACCTCCTCCATGAAGTCCTCCTTGACTTCCAGTTTGATGCTGGAACTGCTCCCTTGTGTACATATTATCACATGATTTGGTTCCCAGTCAGTCAGTCTTTCCCATTAGACTGGGAGCTCTGTGAGGGCAGATGTATGTCTGAGGAGACATCCCTGCTCCCAGTGCAGAATGAGTGAATCCTACAGTGCCTGGCCCATAGCTATTTATGGGTGGGATTCACAAATCTGCCCCTCCAGCCCTACCCCAGGTTGACTCCAGGCTTGGAGAGCTCCCAGGGCCTGTGGGAACCCACACCATCCACAGCCAACATCTCAGCTGGCCTGCTGAGACACTGTACTACTTCACATCAGATTCCTGAGGTTAAGATTCGCCCCAGCAATATGGCAACATCTACGACATTTTAAAATCATACGCTCTTTGGCACAGCAGTTGCATTTCTTGACATTTTGGGCCAGCTGCAGCAGAGGCAGCTGAACCAGGAGGCCAACCAAGAGATGGTGCAGGGAGGCCCACGGAGAGAGAAAGCTGAGTGCCTTTGGGCTGAGGCTTATTGGCAGAGTAGGGTGCCTCTGGACACTTATTGGCAGAGCTAAAACAGTTCTGAAACACTTGCCAGAGCAAGGCAGAGGCTGAGGGGCTAGAAAGAGAGGTGTACCTGTGGGCACAGCGGAGAAAAGGCTGTCCTTATCAAAGAACTGTCTCCCGAGCATTCCTGAACCTGAATTGTGACCTGTTACCTTCCTAATAAACCCCACAATCATAAATATTGTCTGTGAGTTCTGTGTGGTCATTGCAACAAAATATCAAACCCAGCAGAGAATTAGAGAGTGCCTTGAGACAGATGGTTGGAGTCAGAACTGGCAAAAAGTTTGGAGGGTAGGAGGCACGTCTGATCTCAGCCTCATAGGAATCAGCCTTGGGCTGTTGACCTTGATCCTTCTTCCCCTTTGTGAAGTCAGAGGAGGTCAGATGCCCCTGCCATCTGGAAACCTTCGTTGGCAGGCACTGACCCCCTGGAGAACAGTGTCATCTGTCTTCTTAGTAAAACTGACATTTCTAAAGAAAAAAGGTCTTCAAGGGGCATTTTGATGAATATTCAAAAGATTGAGCGAAACCACTGGGCCTTCCCTGACTTTCTTCGTTCCTAGGACTACAAAAACCCCAATCTGTCCCATTTCTTTGGAACACTCAGTTTTTTATGCTGTGTGTTGCCTAATTCGTGAATTGTATGGTTGACTAATAAATCTCTAGCATTACTTTAACTGTGTTTCCACTCTTAGAAATTCTTCGACAGTATCCAGTGTAGAAGCACAGGGAAATGGCCTAACTGTCCACCAGGTGTGGGCTGGAAAATGAATCATGGGACAGCCATACCACATGTATAAGTTTTCTGTGGCTGCTGTAACAAATTAGCACAAACTTGGTGACTTTAAGACAGAGGTCTCAAATAGCTTCCTTGGCAGGCCCTTAGCTTTACATTAACATCCTGACTCCCCTTTCCTTAACTACTGGCCGGAACTGGAAGAAACCAGCAGATGCAGTTTAGGCGCCATGTTGACATTCTGGGTAACTTTTTAGCTCATTAAATACCTTATACGCAGTAACTTCTCTGCTTCTGGGTAAGTTTAACCACCATTCTCTGAACATGTGATGCAGAGCCACCTCTTGGGAAGACCTCCTGGGCCTGAGTAGTATGATTTAAAACGATTACAAATGTTGCTGATGTAACTTGTATGAACTTTTTGCTTGTAAACACCATACAGGTAACCTTCCCTTTCACCCTGACTTAGCAGTCTTAGGGGCAATGAAATAAAGGCCTTTCTCCTCTCCCACCCTGGCCTCATGTTTATTGGCTGTGATGAGTTGGGCAGAGCAAAACCTGGGGTTTCCACCCGGGAACAACTTAACACATTATCTATTCTCTTACAGTTCTGCAGGTCAGAAGTTCTGTAGGTCAGTAGGCCTGAAAGAGTTACAACTCTGAGCGCTTACTGCGCCCCATTCACATATGTGCAAACTGAGGCGCAAAGCACGCGTGGGACTAGCCCATGGTCTCGGCAACAAAGACTCGGCCTCCCAGAAGCTGAAGCCCCTTCCTCGGAGCCCACCGCAATGCCGCCTCTTTGGGAGACCCTCAAGGAAACTCCACAGGCTCCCCGGAGCTCCCAGGTATCCCCTACACAGGCACGGCGCGGGGCACTCTGGGAAGTGTAGTCCCAGCCTGCCCCCGGATGTGGTGCCCGAGACTTCCGCTTCTCTCGGTGCCACCTTTCCGGAGAGCCGAGAGGAAGGCGCGCTCGGCGGTGGCGAATCCGGGCGGTGGGGTCTGGGAGGGCAGGTGGAGCTTAGCGGGGTTCGCGTCTTGACATTGATTCTGCACCTACTGTGTGCGCCGCGAGAGCTGGGCTTTGGGGCGCTTTCTTGGGTGCAGAGGTTGAAGCTGTGGGAGGAGAGGCCACTTGGGCGTGGTCACAGCCACCTGGGCACCGAAACCCTGCCTTGCTTACCTCTGTTATTATTAAATTAGGAACAAACGTAGTGCAAATGTGTGTTGCCTGGTGCTCAAAAATTATTTTGTTATTTCTGGAAGAAGCAGGCGTCGGACAAGGGATATTTAGGGTTGGAAGTTGGGGACTAGGGAAGGGCGGGCTAGGAGTTGACATGGGAGATCTTTTAGCCCCAGGACAGAGGATGGGCAAAGGCACCAGGCTCCTCCTCTTATCCAGTCGTATTTGAACAGCTTCTACCTTTAGAAATGAGAATTGCAAAGTCACTTTTGCTTCTTGAGAGCAGTTTTCGAGCTGCTCAGGAATAGTGAGTTAACACAGTAGGCTGTAGAGGACAGAGCAAGACAATGGGGAGTTCGTTCACCCTGAAAGTGGTTGAGAAAGATGCCCATTCATTCCTCAACTGGACCTCTGTGTGTGTATTTCTCTTTCTCTTTCATAGGCTTGCATTTTATTAATTGCCTTCAGCCCACAGCAGATTCTTTAGGGGAGCCAGACATGCTACCTCTGACTGTCTTCCCTTAGCTCTGGCCTCCTACCCTTAAGAAAGCCTTTGAGGACAGATTGGAGCCAAGGAGATGGTGGCTTCCATTCTTAAGCCCAGGTGAGCTGATGGACTTTTACCTAAGTATTCTCCCTCTATTTTTAATAGAGCAATGGCATCACTCTTCCTGACCACGCTTTATTTTCTGCATAGTGCTGTCACCACCTGGCATTTCATATGTACATGTATGTGTATGTAGCCTTATTTGTGTGTGACATGTGTGTTTTATTTACCTCACATGGTATTTTTTTTTATCTATTTTAAGTCCACATTCACAATTGGGAGTTTGCATGTAAGAATGAAGATACGTGGCTTCTCAAGGACAATCAGACTGGCTGGCAGAGGGGGTCTGCATCCCCCATAGGAGGAGCCTCCTGGACCCAAGAAGTGGCAAAAGAAACCAGTGGCCATTGAGTCACCTCTGACTCTTGGTGACCCCATATGTGTCAGAACAGCACTGTACTTCATAGGATTTTTAGTGGCTGATTTTTCAACAGTAGATCACCAGGCCTTTCTGAGGCACCTGTGGATGGACTCAAACCTCCAGATAGCTGCCAAGTGCATTCACTGTTTACACCACCCATGGACTTCTAATTAGTGGCGGCCTCCTTTAAAGCAGGCTTTCGCCCTTACTTCCTGTTTCCCTGACACCTAGGCCTTGCATGGCAGTCCTTTGTCATCATGCCGGCTCTTGTGTTTTCCTGTGGTGGAGAAAATTTCTCCATACTCCCATTACTCTAAAAAATGGTCATACAAAAGAAAGACCAAGGGGACGTGTGTTTGTGGAAAGCAAGAATATTCCAGAGTGTTTGATATACAAACAGTGTGTTTGTGTCGAAAGCCCTGCCTCCCTCCCTGGCCTTGTGGGTGTCTGAGCAGGTGACCCCAGGTCTAGAGTGGATGGTGTTCTGAAGACTGAGAATCTTGTGCTTTTTCAGGGACTGGTGGTGTTTGAGGATCTGTGTATTTTTCCCAGGAGGACTGTGTGAATCTTCATTCCAAGTGATGTCTAGGCTGACCGCAACCAGAGCAACAATATCTCTCTCCCCCTCACCCCGCTGTATTTTTCTTCATAGTGCTATTAGAGCTTAGCAGATGTCACCCCACAGGTAAGGATTTCAGAGCATGCCTGGTCTTAAGTCACCTTTTCTTTCTCTGCCCTCTGGCCTTTCTTCAGAATGCCTTCATTCTAGAGGCCTTTCTCCCTCAATGGAATTTGTACACTTTGAAAAGCTGTTATCATCTGTCTGAGCCCTGCTGGCGCAGCGGTTAAGCACTGGGCTGCTAACTGAAAAGTTCATGGTTTGAGCCCATCAGTGGATCCACCGGAGAAAGATATGGCAGTCTGCTTCCATAAATATTTATAGCCTTGGAAACCCTGTGGGGCAGTTCTGCTCTGTCCTAAAGGGTCACTATGAGTCAGAATCAACTTGATGCCAGTGAATTTGGTTTTGGTTTCTCATTCAACCTCTGTGGATCAGGCAGAGTTTCAAAGGCTGAGCAATTTAAGGTTTAAACAGTGAATACCCCCTGCCTTTCTGTTCATTGATTTAACCTCTCATCTGTTTAAAATTTTATATGGAACCAAAGCAAAAGTGGACTCCAGGAGCACTGCACATCAAGGTTTCTTATCCGTCATCCTTACTGTTCATGGACATAATGACAACACCAGCTAATGGGCAGTTCTGTATGTATATTATCTTTAGAGTCCGGTTTTTGATAAGGATTAGGCAGCAGAGCTCAGTGTCATGGTTCTTGCAAGAACCGGCTGTGTGGCTGATGAAGAGCAAATTTAATCCATTTGTTTATTCAGTCATTTGACAAATATTGTTGCTGTTGTTCAGTTTTGGCTCAGTGACTCCATGATTCAGAGTGGAACTGGCCCATAGGGTTTTCTAGGCTGTAATCTTTACGGAAGTAGGCTGCCACATCTTTGTCTTGTGGGGCCACTGGATGGGCTCGAACTGCCAACCTTTTGGTTGGCAGCCAAGCACTTAACCATTGATAAGCGCCTACTCTGTGCCAAAAGATCCACCTACTATGTCTAACCAGGCAGAAGGGGGCATAATGGCATTGAGTGGACAGCCATCTCAAAGGAGAATCGTGGTACAGGACCAGAGTCTTCTGAAAGGCAGTTTGGACATCTCCAAAGCAGGGCTCTGATTCCCTGGCCAGGGTTCAGTCTCACCTTTAGGGAGTGGTCGGCTGTGAAGTTGGCCAGCTTGAGTTTGTCTTGGGTGAGGTTCTGCACCTCTCTGAGCCTCAGTTTATTTGTCTGAAGTGTGGGTTCTGTTGATGTCCACACAAGTGTCATTGTGAAGGTTAAAGCAGCACAGCCAAAGCACAACTCCGTGTACTTACTAAGTACTTTAAAAAACGTTAGCTTTATAGTTTGGTGAGTAGTGTCTGGGGTCTTAAAAGCTTGTGAGAAGCCATCTAAGATATAACTATTCGTCTCTACTTGTCTGGAGCAAAAGAGAAAGAAGGAAACCAAAGACTCAGAGAAGAAACTAGTCTATAGTTCTGATAGTCTGCACAAACTCGTCTACTTTGAGACCAGAAGAACTAGGTGGTGCCCAGCTACCACTACCAACCATTCTGATCAGGACCACAATAGATAGATCCTGATAGAATGGGAGAAGAATTTGGAACAGAACCTCAAATTCTTAATAAATCCAGACTTATTGGACTGGTTGAGACTAGAGGACTCCCTATACTTTTTTAAAAAAACATCTATATGAGACCAAACGGTCAAGATGAAAAGGTAAGGGGGCAGGGAAACTAGACTACCGGAAATGAAACAACCAGGATGAAATTAATGAGAATGTTAACACATTGTGAAAAGTGTAACCAATGTCACTGAACAATCTGTGTAGACATTGTTCAATGGGAACCTAATTTGCTATATAAATTCTCACTGAAAACACAATAAGGCATTGTGTTAAAAAAAAAAAAAAAAAGTTAGGTTTATTAGCTCACAGAGGCCACAGAAAAAGAGTAATAAAATGTCCACTACATTTTGTGGCATTGTAGCTTTTTGGCGACCCTCCTAGATGATTAGGTTGAATTAGCTAAACTGTTTGACTTGTATTCAGTTGTTGGCTGTCATTTTGACATTGGAAAATTGCTACCAAAGATGACAGCTTTGAGTGCTTGATCTTAGGCCATTTTTCCCAGCCTTAAATAGTAAGAACAAATGTGCATTAATTCAGTCTGTGAAACAGTCATCAGTGTAAAGATTATCATCCCCTCTGTTATAGGAGGGATGTGTGTGCTGCTCTGTGGTTTGCTTTTAAAGTCAAGCTGTTGTGTGCTCTATAAATACTACGAAAAGAAGCTATTATTATATGTCTGAATATAAATATTGATGTGCTTGTATAACTACAAATACTGTTAATTTAGACCACAAACAATATTTGGCATTTATGGGTTTCAAACCACTCTGAAGAGGTACCGTTTTTTAAAGGACCGTGTGATAAGTACAGCAATGGAGAGATCTGTGGGACAGTAGGGATTCTGACTTCCAGCTCCGGTAATGGGGTCTCTAGGACCTGCAGGGCATAGGGGCATTGTTAGTGAGCTTTTGTGTAAACACATCATCCAGAAATGGAAATGCAGGAGGTGCTGCTGTGATCTGTTGTTTCTACAAACGTTAAACTGCTCTTAACCAATAACAAACTGTAATACCTAGTGTAAGGAAAGAAGGCTTAGCTTGCCTTTTTCACACATGTGATTCTCAAATCTGTATTAGGAACAGAGTTGGGAGGAAGTGACAGTAAAACTGGTTTCCCATCCTAGTTCTACTCTAAGTCAGTCTGGATAGATTCCAGAAGGTTCCTTGTTCTCTAGTTTGAAAACTGAATGCCCACGTTCTCCATAAGCCTTGTTGTTCGGTGCCATCAAGTCGATTTTCAATTCCTAGTGACCTCATGTGACAGTAGAACTGCCCCATAGAGTTTACTAGTCTGTAATCTTTACAAGATGGAGCCCTGGCAGGGCAGTGGTTAAGAGCTCGGCTGCTAACCAAAAGCTCGGCAGTTCGAATCCACCAGCTGTTCCTTGAAAACCCTATGGGGCAATTCTGCTCTCTCCTATAGGGTCACTATGAGTTGGAATTGACTTAATGGCAACGGGTTTTTTTTTAATCTTTACATGAGATTGCCAGGTCTTTCTCCAGCAGAGCAGCTAGGTTGGTTGGAACTGACAACCTTTTGGTTAGCAGCCAAGGGCTTAACTATTGTGCCACCAGGGCTCCTTCATTAAGCCTTATGAGGCTCATAAATCCATGGGCTTCTCTGCCACTTCTCTCTGCTCAAAATCTCTACAGGTGAGCTTGGAACTGGTTGGGGCAAGGACTCTGTGTCATTCAGTTATAGCTCCTAGGCATGGGAATAATTTTCCTGTCATTAATTTTTTTTTCTATTTTTGCCTTTCTTATCCATTGGCCACATTTTTTTTTAATTAATTTTTATTAAGCTTCAAGTGAACATTTACCATTCCAATCAGTCTGTCACATGTAGGTTTGCATACATCATACTCCCTTCTCCCACTTGCTCTCCCCCTATTGAGTCAGCCCTTTCAGTCTCTTGTTTCGTGCCAATTTTGCCATCTTCCCTCTCTCTCTATCTTCCCATCCCCCCTCCAGTCAAGAGTTGCCAACACACTCTCCAGTGTCCACCTAATTTAATTGGCTCACTCTTCCTCAGCATCTCTCTCCCCCCGCCCCGCTGACCAGTCCTTTTCATGCCTGATGAGTTGTCTTCGGGGATGGTTCCTGTCCTGTGCCATCAGAAGTTCTGGGGAGCATTGTCTCTGGGATTCCTCTAGTCGCATTCATATCATTAGGTATGGTCTTTTTATGAGAATTTGGGGTCTGTATCCCATTGGCCTCCTGCTCCCTCAGGAGTTATCTGTTGTGCTCCCTAGCAGGGCAGACATCGATTGTGGCCAGGCACCAACTAATTCTTCTGGTCTCAGGATAATGTAGGTCTCTGGTTCATGTGGCCCTTTCTGTCTCTTGGGTTCTTAGTTGTCGTGTGGCCTTGGTGTTCTTCCTTTGCCTTTGCTCCAGGTGGGTTGAGACCAATTGATGTATCTTAGATGGCCGCTTGTTGGCATTTAGGACCCCAGGTGCCACAATTCAAAGTGGGATGCAGAATGTTTTCAGAATTATTTTGCCTGTTGACTTAGAAGTCTCCTCAAACCATGTTCCCCAGACCCAGCCCCTGCTCCGCTGACCTTTGAAGCTTTCATTTTATCCCGGAAACCTCTTTGCTTTTAGTCCAGTCCAATTAGGCTGACCTTCCTTGTATTGTGTGTTGTCTTTCCCTTCACCCAAAGCAGTTCTTATCTACTGATTGATCAATAAAAAACCCTCTCCCTCCCTCCCTCCCTCCCCCCTTCGTAACCACAAAAGTATGTGTTCTTCTCCGTTTTTTCTATTTCTCAAGATCTTATAATAGTGGTCTTATACGATATTTGTCCTTTTGCCTCTGACTCATTTCGCTCAGCATAATGTCTTCCAGATTCCTCCATGTTATGAAATGTTTCAGAGATTCGTCACTGTTCTTTATCGATGCGTAGTATTCCATTGTGTGAATATACCACAATTTATTTACCCATTCATCCGTTGACGGACATCTTGGTTGCTTCCAGCTTTTTGCTATTGTAAACAGAGCTGCAATAAACATGGGTGTGCATATGTCTGTTTGTGTGAAGGCTCTTGTATCTCTAGGGTATATTCCGAGGAGTGGGATTTCTGGGTTGTATGGTAGTTCTATTTCTAACTGTTTAAGATAACGCCAGATGGATTTCCAAAGTGGTTGTACCATTTTACAATCCCACCAGCAGTGTATGAGTGGCCACATTTTTTTCCTTCCTTTTCCTTTAAATTGTGCTTTAAATGAAAGTTTACAGTTCAAGTCAGTTTCTCATACAAAAACTTATAGATGCATTGTTATGTGACCCTAGTTGCCCTCCCCAAAACATGACAGCACACTCCTTCTCTCCACCCTGTATTTCTTGTGTCCATTCAACCAGCTCCTGTCCCCCTCTGCCTTCTCATCTCACCTCCAGACAGGAGCTGCCTATTTAGTCCCAAGTGTTCTACTTGAGCCAAGAACCACACTCCTCACCAGTATCATTTTATGTCTTATAGTCCAGCCTAATCATTGTCTGAAGAGTTGGGTTCGGGAATGGTTTTAGTTTTGGGCTAACAGAGAATCCTGGGGCGATGACCCCTGGAGTCGCTCTGGTCTCAGTCAGACCATTAAGTCTAGTCTTTTTACTAGAATTTGAGGTCTGCATCCCATTTTTCTCCCGCACCATCAGGGGTTCTCTGTTGTGTTCCCTGACGGGGAAGTCATCGGTGGTAGCCGGGCACTATCCAGTTCTTCTGGTCTCAGGCTGATAGGAGTCTAGTTTATGTGGCCCTTTCTTTCTCTTGGGCTCATATTTTCCTTGTGTCTTTGGTATTCTTCATTCTCCTTTGCTCCAGGTGGGTTAAGACCAATTGATATATCTTAGATGCACTGGCCACTTTTTTACTTGCTCTCTCTATTTTGGGATTTGGAGTGGTTTGAATAACTTCTCAATCTGTAGTTTTCTTCTTGTCCCCAGCTGGGGAGAACTGGGCTTGGACTTTCTCTTAGCACGAGGATGTGGATGTGAGGAGGAGAGATTTCAGCCAGAAAGCACAGGGAATTCACTACTTTAAGAGATGCCTCCATCACCCCTTTCTGAGGTGGGAGAAACTTCCGAGGCTGCATCAGGAAGACCCGAGAGGGAGAGGTTAGGCCTGTGTCGTGAAAAGAGATTTAGGAGGCTTTCAGTCAGCTGAATTCCAATAAGGAGTTCTCACAGTGCCAAAACACATGATCCTGCCCAACAAGGATGTCTCGCTGTCCAGGCAGGATAAAAAAACATTCTTGAAGTGCCCCCAGTGTGACCAAGGCTTCATGAAGAGCTCAGAGCTCCTCTCCCACCAGCAAACGCAGATAGGAGAGGCACTTCATGGCCGTGCCCACTGTGGGAAGAGGTTTGCTCAGAGGCCCTCCCTCGTCACCCACCTGAATCAGGTCCACCTGGCAGGGCAGCCATGCCAGTGCACCCATTATGGCAGAACCTTCCTGTGAGCCTCACACCTCATCCAGCACAGATCTCTCACGCCACAGAGAAACCCTACAAGTGCGACCTGTGCAAAGAGGGCCTCCCTGGGAAATTCCACCTCACTGGCCACCAGAGGAGCACACCAGTGGGAGACCCCATGAGTGTGGCACGTCCAGGAAGGGTGTCAGCCGGAACTCTGGTCTCATTACCTATTGGTGCATGCACTAGCAAGAGACCCCACACCTACCTCTTTCAGATGTTTGACACCTGAAATTGTTGGGAGGTTGTGCAGTGAGGTAACCTGCTAGTAGACTTGACTTTGGGTCCAACAAAAGGTTCTGTCCATCATAGCTTGGAAAGCCCTTTGCCACATTACACACACATGCCCCTTTATGTCGTGTGTGCAGACTCAGGCAGTGAGCAAAGACCTGACGCAGGAGCTTTTATGTCTCCTCTTTCAGAAGGGTTGGTGCTTGTCAAGTTAAAGCGGTATTCAGCCTTGAGTGGTTGCAGACCCTCAGTGACATGCCAACGCATAACTGCATTTAATGTTTGTTGGTTGATCAAAATCTGGTTACCAGAGTCCTGGACCCTTCCGATGCAGTCAATTACTTAATATGGCCCTTCTAGCCATGCATAATCTTGTAACTCCCACAAAATGATGGGTGGGGCTATGCAAATAAGGTGTGTGTGGGTGATGAATAGTCGGCTAATGCAAATAAGGTGCTGATCCTTATAAAAGACATTATTCATTTAACCCTACACACCATCTCTATACAAGAAACATACTTGTCGATATATCAGCCTGCTGTTAGGTGTCGTGGAGTTGATGGCAACTCATAGCAACCCCATGTGACACAGTAGAACTGCCTCATAGGGTTTCCTAGGCTGTAATCTTTACAGAAGCAGTTTACCAGGTCTTTCTCCTGCAGAGCACCTGGACGGTTCAAGTCACCAGCCTTTCAGTTAGCAGCCCAGCGCTTAACCATTGTGCCACCAGGGCTCAGTGTCATTTATTAATGCTGGTGCTGGTATAATACCTATTCTAAGGAAGCTTCCCAGCTGCCCCCTAAGGTGCTGAGGGTCCTTGGTTTTTGCTTCAAATTTGCTTTGTTATTAATTTTTTCATTGTGGCAAATAAACATGTATACAGCAAAACATTTGCCATTTTAATATGTACAGTTCAGCGACATTACATTCACCATGTTGTGCAGCCATCACCACTATCCATTTCCATATTTATGTCACCCTTAACAGAAGCCCCTTAAGCAATGACTCCCCTTTCTCTCTCCCTCCCTCCCGTTTTGATTTGTATTCCCCTTCAAGTGATGAATGGCATTTAAATGTGTTTTTAGTATCATGAGTTTGGCGTCTGCATGTGGTGTGTATTTTATTCATTCAGTTGTTAAGCTGTCACTTACGAGGACCTGCTCCGTTCCATCACCTGCTCTGTTCCAGCACTGTTCTAGGTCAGAAAGAGAGACTTGGAAGTAGAAAGCTGCACACTCTGCCTTCAGAGCTCAGCTGAGCAAAGGCGCCTGATGTGGAAGCAGTGAGTGGTAAGCATCCTGAGTGGTGGAGCTGTAGGATGCATGCAAGCGTCAGAGGCAAACCCTGGGGGAGCAATCTTCCTGGCCTGGGAACGCAGGGGCAAACCTGCAGAGGAGGCGGTGTTTTAGCTTTGTCTTGGGAAATGCCGGCATTTGCTAGATGGGTGGTGTGTGTGTGTGTGTGTGTGTGTGAGAGAGAGAGAGAGAGAGAAGCAGAGATTGAGGGTGCTCCATGCTGGGATTGGGAATGGCCGGAAAGAGAAAAAAGAGAAGCAAGTGTCCAGGTAAAGAGTATGTTTTAGGTGTGGGGAAGGCTTCAGGCAGCCACAGTCACTCTGGTGTTGCTGGAACATGGGGGAGGGCTAGAGATAAGGCTGAAGAGGTGGTCAGAGGCCAGATCCTGATGAGTCTTGTGGGCCAGGCAATGGAGTTGGGACTTTATTTTGCTGGTGACAAGGAACCATCAAAGGCTTAAATGGTGGTATGACATGGCCGGGTTTGTGTTGGGAGGAGACTGGAAGCTGGAAGACCACAGTGGTTCTTAACCCAGGCTGCACACAGTCCTTGGGGGGCTTGTAGAAGTCCCAGAGCTCAAGCTGTGCCCCAGAATTAAAACTGAGTCTTGCAAGTCTTCTCGCAAAAACCAAACCAAACCTACTGCCATCCAGTCGATTCCTACTCATAGCGACCCTGTAGGGTTTCCAAGACTGTAAGTCTGTATGGAAGCAGACTGCTACATCTTTCTCCTGCAGAGCTGCTGGTGGTTTCAAACCACCAATCTTTTTTTTTTTTTAATTTTTATTGTGCTTTAAGTGAAAGTTTACAAATCAAGTCAGTCTCTCACACAAAAACTTATATACACCTTGCCACATACTCCCAGTTGCTCTCCCCCAATAAGACAGCCCACTCCCTCCTTCCACTCTCTTTTTGTGTCCATTCCGTCCGCTTCTAACCCCCTCTACCCTCTCATCTCCCCTCCAGGGAGGAGATGCCAACATAGTCTCAAGTGTCTACCTAATCCATGAAGCTTACTCCTCACCAGCATCCCTCTCCATCCCATTGTCCAGTCCAATCCCTGTCTGAAGAGTTGGCTTTGGGAATGGTTTCTGTCCTGGGCCAACAGAAGGTCTGGGGGCCATGACCACTGGGCTCCTGCTAGTCTCAGGCTGTAAAAATTCTTGTAAAAAGGCTCTGGTCTTTTTACAATAATTTGAGGTCTGTATCCCACTGCTCTCTTGCTCCCTCAGGGGTTCTCTGTTGTGTTCCCTGTCAGGGCAGTCATCGGTTGTAGCCGGGCACCATCTAGTTCTTCTGGTCTCAGGCTGATGTAGTCTCTGGTTCATGTGGCCCTTTCTGTCTCTTGGGCTCATGATTACCTTGTGTTCTTGGTGTTCTTCATTCTTCCTTTGGTCCAGGTGGGTTGAGACCAATTGATGCATCTTAGATGGCTGCTTGCTAGCGTCAAATCACCAATCTTTTGGTTAGCAGTTGAATTCAAAATAATATATATAAATCCCCTCTCTCCATGAGCGAGACCTTATTCCCTCACCACTCCCCTCTCCTGGACGGTGGGCTAGACTCAGTGGCTCACTTCTGAAGAATACTGTAGAAAGGGGAAAATAAGACTGGTGAAGGAATCTGGCGAACAGCAGATCTGTGATCAAGGTTAGCATGACCAGCGGTGATTTACTTTCTGATATGTGTGGTCTAACTTCTAGCTGATCGTATCCACACCTGGATGAGTTTACCTGGTCTGTTGTTGTTACCTCCTGTTGAATCAGCCCCGACTCATGGTGACCCCATGAGCAACAGGATCAGACCACTGCATTCCATAGAGTTTTCATTGGCTGATTTTACAAAGATCCCTGGGGCTTTCTTCCTAGTTCATCTTAGTCTGGAAGCTCTGCTGAAACCTGTTCAGCATATTAGCAACACACAATCCTCCAATGACAGATGGGTGGTAGCTGAGCATGAGGAGCACTGGCTGGGAATCAAACCCAGGTCTCCCGCATGGAAGGCAAGAATCCTATCACTGAGTCCCCATTGCCCCCTTTTACATGGTTTAAAAGGTTTCTAACGGGCCCACGTACCAGCTAGTGCTTTGGAGATGTCTGTGTGGTGGGCAGCCAGCTCATTTATAAATGATCAGACTGAACAGCTGGATCAGAACTTGCTCTTTCGGAAGGAAGTATTTTCAGTTCTACAAGCAGTACTCTATCTCCCCACCCCTAATTTTTTTTGAAGACGTTCTTACATTATAAAGGGTTCTAGATATGTTGAAGAGACAATGGTGTGGATCACAACTTTGAATAGATAGTATACCTGACGATGTCTGAGTAGTTTTGGTCTGGACATTTGCAGAATTTTCCAAGGTATTTCTAAGGCAGTATCCTGACCGCCTAGTCCTACTTCAGTCTCCTGTCCATATGCTTTCAATGTATCCTTCCAGGCTCTGACACCTCCCTCAGTGTGGAGGGACCTGCAGACTGATAACCAGGACTTAGGAGCTAGACAAGACCTGCCTTTGGCAGTGCTTAAGCCTTTGATTTCTGTCACATCCTTGATCTTACCCCTGGTGTTCTTTTTTTTTTCTCTCTCCCTTTGTTTGTTGTGGAATCCATGTAGTAGTAGTTTCTGTGTGCCAGCTTTCTACTGCTGACCTTCCTTGTTTCCCTTTCTGGACACATGCCCCAGCACCTGTAGTCATCCCTACCTCCTGTGACTTTGATAAGGCTCTTTGTTTATGCAGATTGGTGGTTACCTCAGGTCTGACACAAGAAATAGTGCTTTTGTATGTGTGACACAGTGTGCTTTTCAGAGTGTAAGTCCTGTTTAAGTTATCTCATTAGATTCTCATGGCCACCTCCTGTGCTAGGCAGGATGGGTTCTATGTCCATGTTTACAGATGAGGATACTGAGGTGCAGACAGAGCAATCTCCCTGTCACCCCCTTGCCTATCTAGCACAGGCTCAAGACTAACATTAACCCATAGTGTTGGGTTTCTGCCCACCTCTCCAGCCTCATTCTTGCCACTCCTCATCCCTGTGTTCCTGCCACTTGGCCTCTCTTAGTTTCTGGAACTCTCTAAGCTTTTTTCCAGTCTCAGGCCCTAGTACCTGCTCTTTGCTGAGTTAACTCAGACTCATTATCCTTCCTCAGCTCAAGCATCACCTCCTCAGGAAAGCTTTCCCTGATTTCAGAGTCGAGGCTAGGTCAGGCCTACCGGTTTTACCTGGTGGCTGGAATAATGGCCCTCCCAAAGATGCCCGTGTGCGAAGCCCCTGAACCTGCTAATGTGTTCAGTTCCACGGCAAAGGCGAATTGAATTAAGGTCGAAGATGGTATGTATTATGGTTGCTCATCAGTTGGCCTTGATATGGGAGATCATCCTTGATTATTCCGGTGGACACAAGGGTACTTAAAAGCAAAATGGGACCAAATGGTCAAAAATTACTCTACAGCAATGGTGAGAAGGTAATGGACCAGGGAAACTAGAGTACTGGAAATGGTACAACCAAAACAGAATGAATGAGAATGACACATTTTGAAAAATGTAACCAATATCACTGAATCATTTGTGCAGAAATTGTTAAATCAGAACCTAATTTGCTATGTAAACACAATAAAGTATTATAAATAAAAAAAAAGACTGTCAAAACAAAAAAAGTGGAAGAGGGAGTCTGAGAGTTAGAGGGAGATGTGACTATGGGAAAATGGTCAGAGAGATGTAAAGTTGCTGGCTTTGAAAATGGAGGGAGGGCCTCTAAAAGCTGGAAAAGGCAAGAAAACGGGATCTCCCCTAGAGCCTCCAGGAGTTACAGCCCTGCTGACACCTTGATTTTAGCCCAGTGAGACCCATTTCAGACTTCTGACCTAGAATAAAGCCACCGTATTTGTAATTATTTGTTACAATGTCATTTCAACTCATAACGACCCTATATGAGACAGTCGAACTGCCCCATAGGGTTTTCTAGGGTCTCATCTAACAGATGGCCAGGTCTTTCACTTGTGGAGCCTCAGGTTAGGTTCGAGCCACGAACTTTTCGGTTAGCAGCCAAGTGCAAACCATGATGCCCCAAGGGCTTCTTTCCAGACACATAATAGGTGTTTCCGATATTAACTGGATAACCAAAAACTCTCTGTTAGACTGATGGGATCTGCTTCCACGCCTCAGCTCGGCCACTTACTAGTAGTGACCTTGGGCAGGTCACAGAGCCTCTTTGTGCTTTGGTCTTCTCATCTATAAAATGGAAATAATAGTACCACGTCTTAGGGGAGGGTTTTAGAGATAAACAGAGTTAACTGTAAATTCCTTAGAACAGTGCCTGGCCCACAGAAGGTGCTATGTAAGAATAAAGTAAATTTCCAAGGTCCCCTCCACCTCATACCTTCTCAGGCCAGGTGTGGATGAGAGGTGAAGGTGACCCAGAGGTCAGCGGAACCTCCAACCGCTCGCGAATCCTCTGAAGGTGCGGGGACTCGGTTACCCAGAACGCCTCCCGAAGGCCCGCCTACCTACTCGTGCCCATGCCTTAAGTTTGGCTCAGGCATTGGGATAAAGACTATCTTACCCACAATGCCCCCCATGGGCTTGCCTATCCGGCCTCGTTTCCACGCCCTGGTGGCTAACCCAATGGGGCGAGGACTATGTTACCCACAATGCCCGTATACCCAGCCTGGGCTCAGTGGTAGGGTTGCGGAGTATATTACCCATGGTGCCTCTGTGGGCCCACCCGCCTATGTTCCCACGCACTCGGGGTCACCACAGCCAATGGGCGAAGACTACATTACCCACAATGCCCTCCGCGCGTCGGTCTGCACGCTTGTTTCCTACGCGCTGGCAACCGGACCTCTTCCTACCGCTGCTAGCGTTGCGACCCCGAGCCTTCCACGCCCCGCGGCGCTACCGGTGATTGCGTGCGCTAGCGTGCAGGGTCGGGCTTACGCTTCCATTCCGCGCCCGGCGTCCGCTTGGGCCTCCGTGCACTGGTCACAAGAGGGGATGAGAGGGGCCTGCATCTCGGCCGGGAGGCACCCACCCCTCCCAGGACCGTGAAATTGGAGGGTCTTGGTGACCATCCTAGAGCCCTGGTGGCAAAGAGCCTGAGAACTATTTTGTTGTTGCTAGGTATTTTCCAGCCGGTGCCGACTCACAGCGGTCCTATGCACAACAAAACGAAACACTGCCCGGTCCTGAGCCATCCTTAAAATTATTGTTACGCATGAGCTCATTGTTGCAGCCACTGTCAGTCCACCTCCTTGAGGGTCTTCCTCTTTTCCGCTGACGCTGTACTCTGACGAGCGTGATGTTCTTCTCCACGGACTGATGCCTCCTCAAACTAAGATGCAGTGTCACCATCCTTGCTTCTAAGGAGCATTCTCGTTGTACTTCTAGGACAGATTTGTTCATTCTTTTGGCAGTCCATGGTGTCCAGCTTGGTGTCCAGCTTTCACATGCATATGATGCAATTGAAAATACCATGGCTTGGGTCAGGCGCACCTTAGTCCTCAAGGTGACATCTTTGCTCTTCAACACTTTGATGAGGTCCTTTGCAGCAGATTTACCCAATGCAATGTGTCTTTTGATTTCTTGACTGCTGCTTCCATGGCAGTTGATTGTGCATCCAAGTAAAATGAAATCCTTGACAACTTCAATCTTTTCTCCGTTTGTCATGATGTTGCTCATTGATCCAGTTGTAAGGATTTTTGTTTTCTTTATGTTGAGGTGCAATCCATACTGAAGGCTGTGGTCTTTGATCTTCATTAGCAAGTGCTTCAAGTCTTCTTCACTTTCAGCAAGCAAGGTTGTGTCATCTGCATAATGCAGGTTGTTCATGAGTCTTCCTCCAATTCTGATGCCCTGTTCTTCTTCATATAGTCCAGCTTCTTGTATTATTTGCTCAGCATACAGATTGAATAGGTATGGTGAAAGAATGCAACCCTGATTCACACCTTTCCTGACTTTAAGCTGATGAGTATCCCCTTGTTCTGTCTGAACAACTGCCTTTTGATCTATGTAAAGGTTCCTCATGAACACAAGTGTTCTGGAATTCCCATTCTTCACAATGTTATCCATAATTTGTTATGATCCACACAGTCGAATGCCTTTGCATAGTCAATAAAACACGGGTAAACATCCTTCTGGTATTCTCTGCTTTCAGCCAGGACCCATCTGACATCAGCAATGATATCCCTGGTTCCACGTCCTCTTCTGAAACTGGCCTGAATTTCTGGCAGTTCCCTGTCAATATACTGCTGCTGCTGCTCTTTTTGAATGATCTTCAGCAAAATTTTGTTTGTGTGTGATATTAATGATATCATTCTATAATTTCCACATTGGGTTGGATCACCTTTCTTGGGAATAGGCATAAATATGGATCTCTTCCAGTCAGTTGGCCAGGAAGCTGTCTTCCATATTTCTTGGCACAGACGAGTGAGCACCTCCAGTCCTGCATCTGTTTGTTGAAACATGTTAATGGGTATTCCCTCAATTTCTGGAGCCTTGTTTTTTGCCAATGCCTTCAGAGCAGCTTGGACTTCTTCCTTCAGTACCATCGGTTCCTCATCATATGCCACCTCTTGAAATGGTTGAACATCGACCAGTTCTTTTTGGTATAATGACTCTGTGTATTCCTTCCATCTTCTTTTGATGCTTCCTTGGTTGTTTAATATTTTCCCCATAGAATCCTTCATTATTGCAACTCGAGGCTTGATTTTTTTCTTCAGTTCTTTCAGTTTGGGAAACGCCAAGCGTGTTCTTGCCTTTTGGTTTTCCATCTCCAGCTCTTTGTACATGTCATTGTAATACTTTACTTTGTCTTCTTGAGAGGCCCTTTGAAATCTTGTGTTCAGTTTTTTTACTTCATCAATTCTTCCTTTTGCTTTAGCTGCTCGATGTTCGAGAGCAAGTTTCAGAGTCTCCTCTGACATCCATCTTGGTCTTTTATTTCTTTCCTGTCTTTTCAATGACCTCTTGCTTTCTTCATGGATGATGTCCTTGATGTCATTCCACAGCTGATCTGGTCTTCGGTCACTAGTGGTCAATGCATCAAGTCTGTTCTTTGGATGGTCTCTAAATTCAGGTGGGATGTACTCAAAGTCATATTTTGGTTCTCGTGGACTTGCTCTGATTTTCTTCAGTTTCAGCTTGAACTTGCATATGAGCAATTGATGGTCTGTTCCACAGTCAGCCCCCGGCCTTGTTCTGACTGATGATATCGAGCTTTTCCATTGTCTCTTTCCACAGATGTGGTCAATTTGATTTCTGTGTGTTCCATCTCCTGAGGTCCATGTGTATAGTCACAGTTGATGTTGGTGAAAGAAGGTATTTGCAATGAAGAAGTCGTTGGTCTTGAAAAATTCTGTCATTCGATCTCCAGCATTGTTTCTATCACCAAGGCCATATTTTCCAACTACTGATCCTTCTTCTTTGTTTCCAACTTTCGCGTTCCAATCGCCAGTAATTATCAATGCATCTTGATTGCATGTTCGATCAATTTCAGACTGCAGCAGCTGATAAAAATCTTCCATTTCTTCATCTTTGGCCCTAGTGGTTGGTGTGTAAATTTGAATAAAAGTCGTATTAACTGGTCTTCCTTGTAGGCATATGGATATTATCCTATCACTGACAGCGTTGTACTTCAGGATAGATCTTGAAACGTTCTTTTTGAGGTTGAATGCAGCACCATTCCTCTTCAAGTTATGATTCCCAGAAAGGTAAACTATATGAGTGTCCGATTCAAAATGGCCAACGCCAGTCCATTTCACCTCACTAATGCCTAGGATATCGATGTTTATGTGTTCCATTTCATTTTTAACAATTTCCAATTTTCCTGAGTTCATACTTTGTACATTCCAGGTTCCAATTATTAATGGACGTTTGCAGCTGTTTCTTCTCATTTTGAGTCCTGCCACATCAGTGAATGAAGGTCCTGAAAGCTTTACTCCATCCACGTCATTAAGGTCAACTGTACTTTTGAGGAGGCAGCTCTTCCCCAGTCATCTTTTGAGTGCCTTCCAACCTAGGGGGCTCATCTTCCAGCACTATATCGGACAGTGTTCCACTGCTATTTATAAGGTTTTCACTGGCTAATGCTTTTCAGAAGTAGACTGCCGGGTCCTTCTTCCAGACTAAGACAGACTAGGAAGAAGGACCCGGCAGTCTACTGAGAGCTACTACTGCTAACCAAAAGATCGGCAGTTCCAACCCACCAGCTGCTCCTTGTAAACCCTATGGGGCAGCTCTGCCCTGTCCTATAGGGTTACTATGAGTTGGAATCCACTCGATGGCAATGGGTTTGGTTTTTGGTTTTGGTGGCCATCCACTTGTACCTGACAGGGCCTGCATAGGGCGTCAGGGCTCGCCTAGCCCCGAAGTTGTGGGTAAAGTTGGGACAGAATCTGCATCCTTCTGGGCAGAGGAGGTTCTAGTTTCCACCAGGTTTGGGGCAACATGTAGTGATGAAAACTTACTTTTCTTGAACTATGTCCACATTCCAGGCACCGTGCTAAATCCTTCTCAAACATCTCATTTAATATTCAGTAACCTATGTAGGTGATATCTTCATCTCTGTCAAATGAGGAAACTTAGAACCAGAGAGGTTAAGTAACTTGTTCAAGATTAAATGGGGCTAGTAGCAAAGTCAGGATTGTTCTATTTCAACCCTTTCCTTTTGCCAGTGAACGTGAGGTAGTCCTAGAGCCAAGGTATAAGTTTTTAGAGGGTTCGTCCAGCCCCAGTGTTTCACTCTAGGTGATTTTATTCTCTTTCCCCAGAGTCCTGAAAATACCATTTGAAGTGTGTGGCCAGAAGTACAAGGTAGAGATAGGTTTGGACCACCAGACAAGGAAGAGCAAGGCCCGCTGTGCACAATGGCAACGACCTCTGGACTCCAGCTCCTGGCTGCCCTGGAGCAGGATGAGATCCTGATGGTGAAGGTGGAGGAGCCGTCCCTGGAATGGGAAGACCCCAGCCCTGAGACCTTCTGTCAGCTTTACCAGCTGAGCCACAGACCAAAAAAGGGCCCCAGCTACAGCCAAACGGGTGAGTAGCTGCCTCTAAAGCAAAGAGAAGTATTGTAGGTGAGGGAGGGGTGAAGGAAATGGGGGTCATAGGAGTGGGAGCCTGTGTGGGTATGGGTGGGAGTGAACATGGTTTCCATAGGGAGCTGGCTTGGGTAGAAGCAGATGCTACACAGCCATCTGTGCCTTCATAGGGGTGTGTGTGTGCACGCGCACACCCGTGTGTGTGAGAGAGAACTGTGTGGGCTCAGCCCGTGACTCTCTGTTTCTGTGACCCTAACACTCCCCAATATGTTTTCTCCTTTTCAAAACGGGCAGCTGAATGTTTGACATAACACCATGATGAATCTAAAAGGTTTTCTCCTTCCTCTGCCTTCCTTCTCATTTCCACATACCTTTGTTAATGACTTTGTTTTGATCTGATGCAAATAACTTTGTTCTTTGTTTTGATCTGATGCTTATAATTTTTTTTTTGTTCTGTCCGAACACCCTTGACTTACAGACCCCCCACAGGGAGATCTGACGTGTATCTCTTTAGTCTGATAAAGAGTCTCTGGTAATGAATAACTCCTCCTGCCATGCCATCTGCAGGCTACAGAGACACTTGTAACCCTTGTAAAAATCCTATATAAGCTCTAATGTAAAATTGCCTTTTGGGACTCCATAGAGACAGCCTGCATTACTGTCGTATCGCCGGTGGTAGACACTTCCTAAATAAACTTTCTCACTCTTTCTGACTTGGAATACGTTTCATTGGCTGACTGCTTCAGGGCACAGACCCTAATCGGGCAACAGCTCCTTCCCCAGGCCCACAGGCCTCCCAGGTCCAGGAGACAGCAGTACCCTTCTTTTCAGCCTGGTCCTAGGTGAGTAGGGTGGTACTGGGCCTACAGTGCATGCATGCACACACCCAACAAGTCTGTCCTGGGGCCAGGTCTGCGTGTTTCTGAGCCGCCCACCCCTTTGCCTCAGCTTTTGCCTCCAGCCTTTGCCCCAACCTTTGCCTCCCGGGAGTCCTGTCTTCTCTCCACATGCCTCCTGAGGGTTAGGCAGGGGACCTGGAAGAGTCTGAGGCCCCGCAGTGAGCCAGGGCAGTGACCACAAACCTGCTGTGAGCTTGTCTCTGGGGAGAGAATGTAGATTCCTCTCACATCTCTGGTCTGGAACGGAAGTCCACTTGGTTTTTTTGTTGAATTGGTGTTTTTAAATAATAGTTTTATTGAGATGTAATCACATACCATACAATTCACCCATTTAAAGAGTACAGTTTAGGGGTTTTTAGTGTATTTGCAAAGCTATGAAACCATCACCACTATCTAATTCCAGAATATCTTCATCACCCCTCAAAATACCTTGCACCCTTTTGTAGTCACCCCCAATCTCCCCTTTCCAAGCCCTAGGCAGCCTCTGATCCACTTCTTGTCTCTATTGGATTTCCCTCTTCCAGACATAGTTTACTTGTTTTTTATCATGCTCCTGGTCAGCCTAGTGCTAGATTTGGGGACCACTGACATAGAAGCATCTCGAGGTCCCCAAGTTACCCACTTTGGGTCCCAGGTCTGGCTTGAGGTAAGGCAGGGAGTGCTACACAGCCCAGCTGGCCAAGTTGCCATGTGCAAGGATCTGTCCGTTTGACTGGCCACCTTGTCCTGCAGCTGTGGGGTAGAACGCAGTAGCCATAGTATAGTATATGTATGTATATATGTGTATATATATATTCTTGCACTGGAAAGAGTAACTTATAGTAAGTAATAAGTGTGCGTTAAATTATCAGTCTACATGAAACAAAGACTTCACCAGCCTGAGACCAGAAGAACTAGATGGTGCCCAGTTACCACCAACAACTGCCTCGACAGGGATCACAACAGAGCAGGAGAAAAATGTAGAACAGAATTCAAATCCACATAAAGAGACCAGACTTACAGGTCTGACAGAGACTAGAGGAACCCCTGGAACTACGGTTCCGCTCTGCTAACCCAAAACTGAAACCATTCCTGAAGCCCACTTTTCAAACAAAGATTAAACAGGCCTGTAAAACAAAAAATCACATACCTGAGAAATGTGCTTCTTAGTTCAATCAAATGTATGAGACCAAATGGGCAGCTTCTGCCCAAAAGGCAGGAAGGGACAGGAGCTGGATGAATGGACACAGAGAACCCGGGGTGGAAAGGGGGAATGCGCTGTCACATTGTGATGACTGCAACCAGTGTCACAAAACAATGTGTATAAATTTTTGAGTTATAAATTAACTTGAGCTGTAAACATTCTCCTAAAGCACGATAAAAAGAAAAATAAAATTATAGGAGTCCTGGTGGCATAACGGTAAAAAAAATAATAAAGGTAGTTCACTGTAAGAATTTTCTTGCCGTCCTTGCAGGAGACCCACGTTGATTCTCAGTCAATGCATCCCATGCGCAGCCAGCCAACACTCGTCTGTCTGCGGAGGCTTGCATGTTGCTGTGATACTTGCATGTTGCTGAGCAGGTTTCAGTGGAGCTTCCAGACTAAGATGGACTAGGAGAAAGGCCTAGTGATTTACTTTTGCTAATCAGCCAGTGAATACCCTATGGATTGCAATGGTCTGATCCACAACTGATCATGGCAGTGGTGCAGGCTGGCTGTTCCGTTGGGCATAGGGTTGTCATGAGTTGGAAGCAAACTTGACGGCAGTAAAAAACAACATAGTAGTTATAGTGTTAGAAAGAGGTGGAGGGGTGGGTAACAGGAGATCAGGCCTGCATGAACATGGATAGGGTGGACAAGGTCTCCGCCAGGTGCAGAAGGGAAGAGGTTCAGGAGAGGTGAACTCCAGGTTTGGCTCCTGCCTGCAGGAGCCATGGGGGGGTGGCTGCACCACAGCTCGTGGCCTCACACAAGGTGACGAGGGCCACCCACTTGGGGCCAGGTCTGAGTGGGGTGCAGCTCAGTGGGCTGCAGCCAGAATGCCCTGCGGGGGAGCTGGGGGTAACGTGCCCTGTGGGGAGACCTGTCCCTTCCCCTGGGAGCTTTGCGAGCTCGGCCAGGTGTAGAGGCCGGTCTCAGGGATGGTTACTCTTCTTCTCAGGCCTAGCTGCAGTGGCCCTGCATTTGCTGTGTGTGGCGTGCTTGGTCAGGGGACCCAAGGCACTTTCTAGGCCACTTCCCTCCTAGCACTTGTCACTAGCTCCCACTGCCTACAGGTACCAGCCCAGTAGCCTTCAGACGTTAGTGTCTCGGGGATTCCTGAGATCATGGCCTCGCAGCAAAAGGACTTCACTCTTGCTGTCCACGTGCATTGCTCCAGCTTACCACAGGTGGAGGGAATGCCAAGTCTGAATTGGGAAGAAGTTAGTTTTTAGAGGACGTATTTGGGTTGGGATGAAGCTTAGGTTGATCATCAGCAGGCCCCAGTGATAGCTCCTATAACCGTGGTTCTCAATGAAGTGGGCATGGGGAGGGCAGTTTTGTCACCTAGGTGACATTGGTCAACATCTGGAGACATTTTTGGTTGTCTCAGCTGGGGGAGGTGCTGCTGGCATCTAGCGGGTGGAGGCAGCAGGGTAGTAATGAGGTGGTCCCGTCCTGATCCCAGTTTTACAGATGTGGGAGTGTATGTTTAACCCCATGTTGGGCTTTCTGGGAGTGCACGTTTGGGGAGAGTAGGGACCTGCCTGGAGGCTCGGGCCTGGACAGCCAGCCTCCTCATGTATCTCGGGGCTGCCAGTGGCCTCCCTCGTGAGCCTCTCCTTGGTCTTGTCCCTGTGTGGTGCTGTGTGCTGATTTTGAAGATGCCTGCTCCCACCCAGGCCCCCAGACGCCCTCCTGTGTTCTGTACCACATGATCCCTGGGTGGGATAGTCCTCATTCTGCAGATGCCAAAGCAAAGAAGTGAAGTCATTTGCCCAGAGTCACATAGCCCGGGGTCCTGGGCCCAGGGCCAGACCAGGGTCCTCTTGCCCTGTGCCTTCACAACAGCAGTGGCTCCTAAATATGTATCTGCGAAGAGGCCCTGGGGCTGCCCCCTGAGTATACAACAGGTAGGCCAAGGTGCTGGGACCTCTTCAACCAGGGCAGCCATCTCAGCCTTGGCACTATGAACACTTTGTTCTGGATCATTCCCTGTGGTTGGGTCCTGTGCACTCTAGGATACTGAGCAGCATCCCTGGCCTCCACTCACTCGAAGCCAGTAGCACTGTACCCCCAGCTGTGACTACCAAAATTGTCTTCAGCTATAGCCAAGGACCCCCTTGGGGGGCAACACTGCCCCCAGTTGAGAATTCCTGGCCTAGCAGTTAGGAGCACAGATTCCAGAGCCGGCTGCCTGGGCTCTGTAACATACTCGACAAGCAACCTTGGGTGATCTTGGCTAAGTTCCTTAACCTCTCCACCCTGTGTCTGTTTCCTCGTCTGTAAAGCAAGGGTGATAGTGACACCTACTCAAGTGGGCGCCACAAGGATTTAGTGAGTTCCCACTTATCTGCACTGCCATCTGCCTCCTGAGTCTCTGTCAGGCTTCTCTGTGAGATGTTCTGAGGGGAATTTGGAGAGCAGGGGTTAATGAGATGGGAAGCTGCCAGCCCAGCCTGGTCACCTGACTGTTAGAAGTGGTTTCCTTTCCACCCTGGCTCCCTGTGACCCCTTGGGCATTGTGCTCCTCTCTCCTTATGATTTGGTTCTGGGCCGATGATGGTGACAACCTCGGGGAGGACACACCAAGGAGGATAGAGCGGTGCCCCTGACTGCGCTAGGGGACCTGGCCCCTGCTTCCAAGCCAGGGCCCTGTGGGCTGGCTGCAGCCTGAGAGGGGGGGGGGCCACCTCTCTGCTCCAGGTGTGGGAAAGGGTTCATCAAAGCCTCCCACCTGACCCAGCACCACACTGCGGAGAGGCCCTGCGTGTGCGCTGCCTGTGGGAAGGGCTTCAGTGACTGTTTCCGCTTCAGCGCCCACCAGCACATCCACATGGGCAAGCAGCCCCACACATGCCTGGAGGCAGGGGATTCCATGGGGCACCGATCTCCACAAACACTGCAGACCCACACCACAGAGAAGCCCCCTGCATGTGTGGCCAGTGGGGAGGGCTCTCTCTGACAGCATCAGTGGGGGGTCCCCAGGAAGCCCGCAGGGCAGGGGACGGAAGCTCTGGCCAGCCCCCCGGCCTCAGCCCTGCACAGACTTTGGTGCTCCTGGGGCCAAAGCTGACCACAACACACAGTGCTTCTCATTTACAGGAACCTTCTAGAATTCCACAGTGACAATTCATGAAGCCACCGCAGTCACTTACAGAGAACCAGAACCCTGCTCTCAGAGCAGCTTCACGTGGGTCTGGTTCACCCCAATGGGTGCAGCACCTGAGCGTGTCCTGGACGCCCAGCAGGTTTGCCCTGATGGGCACAGTGCCTGAGCACGACCTGGAGGCCAAGCAAGGACAGCAAAGGGGTCATTGGTGGTAGCTGCTTGCGAGGTAACTGTCCCTGGCCTTGCCTCCATCCTTGCTTTCCAGTCTTACTGGGGTGTCAGCAGGGAGGCAGGTATGTGGGAGTCACCTTCAGAGCTCCTTATCTTGCGCAGGGTGGGGACGTCTGGCATGGAAACATAAAATCCCGTCCTCATGGCCACCCCAAGCCAGGTGAGGAAGCTGGGGTTTGATTGAGCTTGACCCCTCCCCAGAGTCAGGGTTGAGGGCTGCCCCGCTCCTGGGCCAATGGGTCATTTTCTGGGACTAAGCCTTCCTTCGATGCCCCACTGGGTCTTTCTAAGGCACAAAGTCTCACCTTTGAGCTTCTGCGTGGACTCCAAGGCATGTGTTCCCCTCTTACCTATTCACATCCGTTGTCAGGTAAGTGGCAGGAGGCACAGCATGGAGTCCTCTTTTGGTTTCATCATTGCAGCGTCAGGGGGCAGCTGCTGAGCAGGGCCTTCTGGACCATTCCCTCCAGGCTGAGTAGCTGTCCTGTGGCAGGTGGCCCTGCCTTCACCCCACCCTGCAGTACTCTGTTCACTTTGTTTTTAGGTAATACTGTTTTTGATAAAAGTTTACATAGCAAATCAGGTTCCCACTTGACAATTTCTACACAAGCTGTTCGGTGACATCAGTTACATTTTCACAATGCATCAACATTCTCTAATTGCATTCCGGTTGTTGCGTTTCCAGTGCTCTAGTTTCCCTGCCCCTTTTCTCTCTGCTCCATTCACTCTGCATGTCACCAGTCCCTGTGCATGTTCTCATGTTACCTGTCAGCACAACCCCAGTCTCTTCGTTCCCTCAATAAATGACCCCACTCTCCCCCTGAGCCATTTGCTCTGTCCCATGTGTTTTCTGGAGAGTAGGGCCTCCCAATTTGCAGGTGGTCTGTATCTTCTAGACCAGCTCTGGGGGCTCCTGTGGCAGAGTACCCGAGTGCTAGCCCTGAGCCAGCACTGGTTCCCAGCCTCATCTCCCTCTGCTGACCATCCGCACTCCCGTGCAGTCTCTGGCCCCCAGACTTCTCATTCAAGGCTATGGCCAGAGGTGGAAGCAGTCTGGCTGGGGTCTGCACTCTTGGGAGACTAGAACTGCCTGGGCCAAGGCCATCCCACTGGGCCCCTTCCAGTGCTTGCTCATGCCCTCAGCTGTGCCTCTGGCTGCCTCCATTGGTCCAGGTATATTCCCCTTCTTGCCTGCATCCCCTCACCCCTTCTCACCATCATCATCCTCATGGCCAACATGTACGGAAGGTCTTTGTTCCAGGTGTGAGTCTCTGCTGTGATACTGCCTCTCGTGGGTGGGGAAACTGAGGCACAACATATGTTAACACCTTGCTCGGGTGATGAAGCCGGCTCTTGCCCCAGGTCTGAGCTTCCCCTGCTCGCCTACATAAGACAGTGATTCACAAACAGCCGGGCTCAGAGCAGAGAATTTATTTTCTGTCGCTGTTTCAGAGACATTCGAAATGAATTTGCTGGCATTAAAAGGGGGAGCGATGGGAGAAAAGGGGACTAAAGGGGAAAACCACCTTTGCTCTTGACAGTGAGGCTGGCAGTAGCTGAGGACATCAGGAACCAGACAGCACCCTGCTGTGTGCATCCCACAGCGTGGGGTGGGTGAGGCCTCTGCAGGCTGGGGGAGCTGGGCTACAGGAGACAGCAGCTGTGTGAATGAAGACTGCCCCTCACTGGGGCTTGGGGGCTGGGGGGGGGCCTTGTGGGGCTACTCCAGTTGGGGGGTCTCCAGTGTGGGTGGGTCAAGTGGAGTTGAGTGTGATGGTCTGTGCCAGGTCTCAGCCACCTGTGGCTGGCATTTCGTGATGTAACCACTGGCAGAGGCCAAGCAGGACCTGTCCCATGTCTGGTGCTCAGGTGCAACGTGTCTGCTGTTTGACTGGAGGTAGGTTGGGACCTGAGGTGGTTTCTCTGCTCTTTCCATGGGGCGGGGCACGGGGGGGGGTGTCTAATACACTGGAAAAAAGCTGGGGGTCCTTGGGCAGGAGGACAACTCGGGGCTAAGAGCATAGGTCAGAGCAGCTCTTTGTAGAGGTGGGCAATGGGGGCATGGCAATGACGGGGTTGATCCAGGAGGTGGAGACCTGAGATGCCCGTGTGGAGTGGGGGCCTTGGCAGGGAAGAGGGGGCCCAGCTGTCCCCAGCTCTGGCTGGTTATCGACAGGGCAGGTGCTGTTCAGTTCCACACAGAGGTTCCAGCTGCTAGAACATTTCTGTGTCTCGTCCATGTGTGTAAGGTCTGTGCTCTCTTTAGTTGGCCTGGACCACCCTGGAACACACTTGTGCCTTTGTGTCTTGGTTAAAGAGAAAAAAGAGAAAGCAGATTCCAGCCTTTTCTCCTTTATGAAAAGTCCATTTGGTCTTGTGTGTGTGTGTGTGCGCGCGCACATGTGCGCGCACACATGTGTGGTGCGCATGTATCCAGGGACCCAGAAGATCAAGCTAAATTCTGTTAAGACCCTTCCACCCCTGCAATTCTCTAAGCAGTTTTTAGTTTTTAAAGCTTTCTATTTCTAAAAGAATTTGTGTGATGGAGATGACAGATGTTCAGTAAAGAGAAAGGATGCAGAAACGGGAAAGACAGACAAGGCTCTGACCGTCCAGAACTGTCAGAACAAAGCCATCCTGCGGGGTCTTTCCATCCAGTCTCAGAGGATGGGGGTCACCTTATTTCCCAACTTCAGGTACACCTGCGTATGTACACCCTTGCTCTAAGTGCACGCAGAAAATTCTGACGGGATTCTAACAGACACTCGGGGGTCCCTGCTCAACAAATCATGCTCCTGGGGGAACACAGGGGAGAAGGTACATCATTGGGCTCACGTGTCCATGGAAAGCCAAGTCTCCCACCACCTCTCCACAGGTCTCCTTACCTGAGCCATCTATGGTTGGCCCAGTGGAGTCATAATGGCCTCCCTGTCTGTCGCTGGCCCAAGAGAGCCCCCCAGGGCCCTGGGACTTCCTCCTGGAAATGTGGCCGGGGCACCCCGCCCCAGGGCCCAGAGTTTGATGTGCTGCTTCTTCCTCATTCCCAATCCAGCCGTATCTTCAGGGGCCTGAGCCTTCTGGCTGCTGGGACCCTCGCCAGCACCCAGCTTGGGTGCAGCTGCCCCTTTGCGGAAGGCGCGGAGCTGCTGGAGCAGCTGGCTCTTGCCGGTGCAGTCCCTGTGACAATGAAAGGACCTCAGTCAACACAAAGTGGAGGCCAGACCTCCCAGCTTCACCACTGAAAAAAGGGAATGGCAGCTTCTGCAACAACATCGATTCCCTGGGAACAGAAGTTAAGGACATGATTCTGGTAACCTTGGCCACTACTGGGTCCCACCTGGGAAGCAGGGGCCACATGGCTGGAACTTGTGGCTTCTACTCAGTGCCCTTACAACGCAGAGCAGAGTACCCGCCTCCCTGGAATGACTCTGGGGTCCCCACGGCCTCCCCATGCAGCTGGCAAGACAACTAGAACAATGTCGTCTCTGCCTCTTCTGAGTTTGCTCTCTGAGTTTAAGGCTTTGATCCTGGTTAAACCTACTGCCGGAAAATTCTAGGAGGAATTATACAGACCAGAGAGGTCCTTGTTGCAGGAGCTCTCCTGTGCAGTTGGGCTGATTTCCCAGTCAGCGCGTGGGGGATGTTCAGGTCATGTCAGAACTGCCACTGTCTGACTACTTTCCATGTTCCCCACTCTGGAAGAAGTCCTTTATGAATAGAATCCTTTGAGGACGGTCTTACAGATGAAGATGTCTTGGCGAGATTACATGATTAGCTGAAGGCGGTAGTAACAGAAGTGAGCTAGGTCTGATGCCGGAGCTCACGGGCACAGCACAGGTGCTGGTGCCCAGTTCCATAAGGGACTGAGCTGTCTCCTGCTCCTTAGGCCAGGAGAGTAGCACTTCCTGTCACAGGCAGTGCCCTCAGCTCTGAGAAAAACAAGTCCTTGCCATGGGTGGTGCTGAGAGGAGGAAAAAGACACTTCGGTGGCCTGTCACTAGACTAGACACAAGTGCAAAAGCCCCGTGTGTGCTTCCAGAGTGCTCCCTGGTTCTCCAGATGCTAAATAAAAAGGGAGGGTGGTGGCCCAGCCACTGAGTCAGATGCCTACTGCCTTGTTAAGGGCTTCGCAACCCAGCTTTTTCTTCCCCCCATTTTCTTCTGATGGCTGTTTGTGTGCCACATTTGGGGGCATTCCCAAAGGGTCGGCTCTGCAAGCTCTGCCGTGACAAACACTGCCATTGTGTGTCATTAGCCCTCGACCTGAGCCTCTTCTGAGTTGGATGCTTTGCTATTTATTCCACACTGACCTTTTCATTTCTGGCTAACAGCCATTGCTTTATCCCATCCCTACACATTCTCTTCTCATCCATAGCTGCGCTAACAGGAAGCAGGATAAATTTGCAGGGCATTTTTCCAGAAAGAAGATGCAGTAATCCCTTTTTGAGAGTGAGTTAGGTATCCTCAACAACAGCTGGAGGACAGCAGACCAGGCTGAGACAGGCACTGGGCCCCAAGTGGGCTGTCTGTGGGCTCCTGCACCCCACTCCCCCATGCGGGTCCCTCAGGTGCAGGACCCACAGCTGAAGGCTCCAGTGTTAGACATGCCAAGGTGAAGGCAGGCTGGGGTGCAGAGATGGGCATCCAGGGTGGCAGGAGGCCCCATGCCATTGGGGCGCCTTTGTGGTTACCGGAGCTGCTGGGGGGAACAAAGTGCCCCCTCCACCGGGCCCTGCTGGTCCCTCGCAGCTGCTGAGTCTTCCTCGCTGTCAGAGGAGCTGTGGCTGGAGCTGGGGGAGGAAATGTGGGCTCACCCAGTCCACCCTGGCCAGGCCCAGGTTCTCCCCTGGGACTCGGAGCCCTTGGGCCTCCCTGGGAACCAGGGTGGGCAGGCAGAAGCCACCATGTGCCCACTGGACAAGGCTTGCTCAGAGCCCAGCCTGCGGAAGTCATCCTCTGTCCTGGCCCCTCCTCTCCTGCCTGGCAGTATCTGCCAACTGGACCAAGTGAAATTGTTGGCCTGGTTCCTGTCAAAAGGACTTTTTAACTGAGAATACCCCAAGGACTCCCTCACCCGGGTCATCCTCCTCCTCAAATCCCTGTGTCTCCACCCGGGACCACCAGTGGCTCACAAGGTTGACATGGCCACATGCTGCTGCTCTCGTACCTGGCCGGGGACAGGCAGCCTGGTGGCCTGGCCTGCCGCAGATCAATGAAGATGGTGGGCAGCTCCACCAGGCCCTTCAGCCTCATGCCCTGGCCCAGCTCAGCCTGGAAGCCCAGCCTCATGGAAGCATGTCTGCGGTGAGGAAAGTGGAGCCAAAGCATCATTTCTCTGCGACGATCCCGTGACTGCACTTACCCAACCCTTCTGATGCTCGAGGCTGCCCCTGAAGGACTGTCCTCTATATTGTGGCACTGAGGTAGGCGCTTTAACCCATTTGCCCTCTCATCCTTCAGAACAACCCTCAGGATATAGTCCTACAGTGTCCAGTAGAATTTTTGTGATGATGAAAATATCTGCTTTGCCCAGTACGGGAGCCACTTGCCACAGGGGGCTATTTAAATTTATAGCTAGGCTAGTTAAATTACCAAAATAAAGAACTCAGTTCCTCAGTTGCACTAGCCAAGTGCTCAGTAGCCACATGTGGCTGGTGGCTACTGTATGGATACTTTTGGTTGCCAGTGACAGGAGCTCAGTCCGGCTAGCTCAGGCATAAAGGTGAACTCATGGTCTCTCAGGTTCCTACGAAGGGTGGAACAACCAAAGTGCGGGAAGGACAGGGTACAGCTGGGCCTGTCTCAACCTCTCCCCACAGCCTGCCTTTCTCCCTGTGGCAGGACACATGGTTGCAGATCGCCCTTCCGCCCTCCTACAGACAGATTGAAAATTACCAGGGAAGGGTGCCAATTGTTCTAGCTGAGGTCAGATGCTATGGCTGGGCCATTCAACTGTGGCCAGAGGGTAGGGTCTTGTGATAACCCTGCCACGCTCTAGGAGGCTGAGTGGATAGTGAAGGGAGATTGTCATGGGGTTTGGGGAAAAAGCAGATGCTTTGAGGCCTGAGTCCCAGCTCGGCCACTTACAGCCCCAGCAAGTCATCCTCTCTGAGCCTCGGCCTTCTCATTTATAAACTGGTTATAACAGTAGCAGCTACCTGATTGATTTTTTGAGATTAAATGAGAAGACGCACATCAAGTGTTCCACTCATAGTAGGCTCAATAAATGCTGCCAGACCACAGCCAGTTCTAAAGACTAAGGGCCAATGGCTGGCAGGAATTCCCACCTGTGGCCGGCCTGCTGCTCCTCGGTGTCTTGGGGTCTGTCTGCAGGAACCTTCCAGGCAGAGGATGACAGTATGGACGGCATGGCACACAGGAGGGTAAGCTGTTCCATGAGCCAGTCTTGGGCAGCAGGCACAGTGTGGTCTGAGGATTGCCAAAGGAGAGGGGGCACATAGTGGGGACCTGGGGCCCTGTGTGACTCACAGCAGCTGAAGCCTCAGGACATCTCGGGTCTCCTTGTGTGGGTATCCATCAGGCTTGTCTACTGTGGTAGCAACGGGGGACAAGGCAGAGGCCCCCCCCACCCCGCAGCCCTCCCCTCTATTCACAGCCCTTTGTAAGGACTCCCCCTCCAGCTCGGCAGGGCCCAGGGAGAGAGAGCTCTAAGAGCAGGGCCTGCTGTATGTGAGCTTTCTGAGGTTGTTGCTGGGTGCTGTCGAGTTGATTCCAACTCATAGTAACCCCATGCGACAGAGCAAAACTGCCCCGTAGAGTTTCCTAGGCTGTAACCTTTACAGGAGCAGATCACCAGGTCTTTTCTCCTGGAGAGCCACTGGTGGGTTCAAACCACCACCCTTTTAGTTAGCAGCTTCTGAAGTAGGAGTGACTTAAAATTGATTTATCTAGACTCCCGCTGAATGTGGGTTGTTTCCAGTTTTTCATAATTATAAACAACATTGCATCGAACATCCTCAAATACAAATCTTTGCCCATTAGGGTGAGTGTGTGGTTAGGGTAGATTTTAGAAGTGGAGTAGCTTGATCAAAGGATTGGTGCCTTTAAAACAGAGAAGAGATTCTGCCACATTACCCTGCAAAGAGGGTGTACTAATGACAGGATTGTTTTGTGTGCAGGGGCTGAGCAAAGGAGCATAAAAGGCAGGATTTACTTTCCCCTGGAAAGAAAGACATGGGCGGTGGAGGGGTGGGGGGACAAGGAGAGAAGGAAGGAAGACCCAGGAGGTGGGGAGGAGGAAAAGGTATGGGTCCTGGGCAGGCGCCGTGTCTGAAGGGTCTCTTGTATCTCTAGGGCCTGGCCCACACCTCAGGTGTTGAATGAGTGACTGAGTGAATGAATGAAGTCTTTTAAGGACTGGCAGCATCAGTGTCCAGAACCACAAGGGGCTGAGCAAGGGGGCCAGGAACGCTGCCCAGTGGCAGCGTTCAAGGTCAGACCTCGGCCTTGGCAGTGGTCAGCTGCCCGCCACATGTCTCCAGGTTCTCCGTCTCCCCAGTCTTCCTCTAGTCCCACCAGACTCTGAAGGATGTAGTCTAAATCCCACTCTTCAAGTTGCTGAAATGATTAAACCAGTGGTTACAAGCTGTCGCAGGGCCTCTGACTTCACAGCTGCTGCTACTGACGGAGGGTTGATCATGGGGTGTTTTACAGTGCAATCAGGGTTTGAGTTCATTACAGCATTTGAATATGGGGTCCCTGTTCTTTGTGGGTGGCTGAATGAACTGCCTCCAGTAAAGTGGGAGCTGCCTTTCTTGCACCCCTTTCCTTCAGTTTGTTGGGCAATGCTTCATTTTTGGAGGCTACCCTCGGTGGTGCAAACAGTTAATTTCTTGGCTACTAACCAAAAGGTTGGTGGTTCATATCCACCCAGAGGTGCTTCAGAAAAGTCAGACACTGAAAACCCCAATGGATCAACAATAACTTTAAAACAAGGATGAGAATGTAAGGGGGCAGGGAAACTAGATTAATGGAAAGGGAACAACCAGAACTTAAATAATGAGAATGTTCACACATTGTGAAGAATGTAAGCAATGTACACTGAACAACTTGTATAGAAATTGTTGAATGGGAACCTAAAGTGCTGTGTAAACCTTCACCAAAAACACAATAAAACATTATTTTAAAAAAAAGCCCTATGGAGCACAGTTCTACTCTGACACACACGGGGTCTTCATGAGTCAGAATTGGCTCAATGGCAATTGTTTTTTGGGTTTTTTTTGGCACAAAGATGTTGTTTGATCTGGAGGAAGGTCAGTGCCATTTAAAAATAGGTTCATACAGGTTTAAGATGAAATACTTAAAATAGGAAAATGCATAGAGACAAACCTCTATGACAGGGTTCCTTCTGGTTCAAACCCTTCTGAGAATTTGCTTTTCTACTCCAGATATACTGGATCAGAATCTACACTTTAACAAGATCCCAAGGTGATTCTTATGTATACTAAATTTTAAGAATCACTGCTTCTACTAGTGGTTCTCAGAATTGGCCCCTAAGCAGGGAACTTGTTAGAAATGCAAATTCTCAGCAGGGGTTCGAACCAGAACAAACCAGTCTGAAGCCTTGAGCAGAACATGTACCAATTCAACAGTTTCTACAATTCAGTGGCATTGATTGCATTCTTCAAGCTGTGTAAACTCTCTCACTCTCTTATCTGAACTATTCCTCCCCACACTGACGTAAACTCACTGGGACTTCCACTTTTTGAGAAATATCCTTGGACAAAGTCTTGCTCTGTATTTTATCTGTGGTTGTAGATGGTATTGTGTTTATAAACATATGCTTGGAGTTAGTGTTCATTGTTTTTCCTCTTTAAGGGAGGCTGGGGTCTCCTCCTTCTGCTCCCCCTCACCTCACCCCGAGGATGGTGTCTGCTGGGACCACACCCCTGGAGTTGGTGAGCTGCAGGTGAACCTGAACCTGGGCCTATGGTGGTAATGGGCTGGGCTAGTTCCCTCCCCAGTGCATGGGGCAGGGGGGCTGTGCCAGCAGTGGAGACACCCACCTGGAGGGAGAGCACAGGGCAGCCAGCCTGAGGTTCCCCTGGTGGCATCTGCGGCCTTGGAGCTGCTTCTTGGGGTGTCTTCTTTGCCTGCCTGTGGTCGCCACAGGCTGAGTCCTGGGCCCCCCGGGTTACTCTGTGGAGCATATCCCTCTCTATCATCTTTCTCCTCTCTCGTCTCAGGGCTCTGAGGTCCACAGAAGCAGAGCCTTGGTGGGGTAGCAATGGCACAATCGGAGCCTCTGTCGCTAGGGCTCCCTCTGCCCGGGTGGAGGTGGGGGCTTCTCCCTGTGGCCCCCCGGGAGGAGTCTGGGGCTCTTTGGTGCCGAAGGAGACACTCTCAAGGGCACCTTCCTGCCACCTAGGGCTCTCCTCAGGGATCCTAGGAAGAGAGCTGGTCTCACCACGGCTCTGGAAAGGCTTTTGGACGTCCCTTCCTTCCTGAGAGGCTGAATCCTTGGTCCTGGACTTCCACTCACTCCCAAGCTCCGCAGCAAATTCCACAGTCACCAGAGCTGGCTACTGGGAAAAATGGGTCCATGCTTAGCATCTTTTAAACATATATACCGTAGGGGTTGTTTTCTTATTAGCCTTAGGGAATTGTCTCCTAATGCTTCAGAATCGATGTCGCAGAAGGGAATGTGTGTGTGTGTGGGGGGGGGGGTGATGGTCCTGGCACAGGACTGCTGTGACTGCTTCTGTTATCACACCTACAGTCTCACCTGTATCACAGCTAGACCCTGACATGAACCAATAGGCATGATTGTGTTTCAGAGACACTTGGCCTTCAAGCAGGGCTCGAATCTACACAATGATCCAGGGAGCAGTGGTGGTTCTGGCAGAATTCTTATCTTCTATGCAGGAGATCAGGTTCAGTTCCTGGCCACTCCACCTCATGTGCAGCCAGGACCCCTCTGTCAGTGGAGGCCTGTGTGCTGCTAGGATGCTGAACAGATTTCAATGGAGCCTCCAGACTAAGACAGACTAGAAAGAAAGGCCTGGTGATCTACTTCCAAAAATCAGATGATGGAAGCCCTGTGGAGCACAGTGGTCTGATCTACAACTGATCATGGGGATGGCACAGAACTAGGCAGCATTTCGTTCCCTTGTGTATGGGGTTGCCATGTGTCAGGGGCCAATTCAATGACAGTAGACAACACAATGATAAATATAAATCTAAGACAACATTGGGAAGCTACCACCAAGACATGTACTCGGTTAGAGATGATGACACACCAGGCATCTTGCTATTTAAGTTCAAGAATACAGTGGAGCTGTACAGCAATGGAGTGATTTTTAAATTATCGATAATGATAACAGTAGCCACCACTTATTACTGCCTGTGGACCTGGACAACATGGATGACCTAATCATCTTCCAACCCCAGGATGTGGGTCCCATTACAGCTGCCACCTTACAGATGAGAGAGCTGGGGCTCAAGAGCATTGCACATGTTGTCCTAGGCCACACAGCTGTTAAGTGGCAGCCAGGAAGAAGTCCAGGCCCTGTGACTCCAAAGCAAGGCTGTGGCCTCATTCACCAGCTGACTTGCCCATCCCAGAATAAAGGGGGAAAAAAAAGGAATCGTGCAGGAGAGTTGCCAAAGTAATTGTAGGAACAAAGAATACACAAAATAAAATCACATGGGCATTTTCCACCTGAACTAAGCCAGGGTTTTGTCCACCCGGGAATTTCTCCTGTGTCTCAGTCATCTCAAACAAATGTCTAGGCTTGGCTGTGTGGTTTCTGCCACAGTGACAGGGAGAGGACAGGTTTGGCACAGTGGTCCTATTCTGGTGCTCAAGCCCCCTGCATCTGGTTAATGAAGATGATGGGTCCCTCGGAGCTGGGCTGGGCTGAGGGAATTGAATCTGGAGCTGCTGCAGTTACCTGGGGCATTCACAGCTCTTCATTATGGAAGTGGGTTAGAGCCTCTAAAATGTTTTCATTGGAAATGGGAGGTTTAATCACAACCACATCGAGAGAGCTGAACAGGTCCAGCCAGTCAGGGACCTCCCCAGTAACAACGGGTTCTGCAGAGGCAGCAATTCATTTTCAGAATCAAGCCATTCCCTTTATGTAGAATTCTTGGTCCTAAAGGAAGTCCTGAATTCTTGAGTGTCTTCTCATATTTGTTCAAGGTTTTTTTTTTTTGTTGGTTGCTGTCAATCAATTCTGACTCATGGTGACCCCATGTGTGCAGAAGTAGAACTGTTCCATAGGGTTTTCAAGGGCTGCTACCTTTCAGAAACTTATCACCAGGGCTGTCTTTTGAAGTGCCTGAGTGGGTTCAAACGGCCAACCTTTCGGTTAGTAGTAGTACGCTTAATTATTTGTGCCACTCAGTGACTTCTATTGTATCATACACTAATTCAACAAGTGTTTAGGGAGCTCCTATTTACACCCAAGGCTCAAGCTGGGAGTGAGCGGTCTCAGGCACCTCTGAACCCAGCTGGGTTAAGGGAGATGTGTTTATGAGAACAAAGTGTGACAAAGCCTCTGCCAGACGGCTCAGGGTGCCTGGTAAAAAACAGGACTGGGGCAGGGGGCAAAAGGGCAGAATCAGACAGAAAACCAAGTCCCCCCCTCCCCCAGCCCTAAGTGCTGCTGGGTTCCTTGGGGGAGGGGCTGATATGGTGGTGAGATGTCTGGCTTCTGAACCCCATGGAGTTTGCATCTGGACAAAGGATGGGGGCTTGAAGAGATGCTCCAGCTGCCATCGAGTTTACTCCAACTCCTGGCGCCCCTGTGTGTCAGAGTAGAATTGCGCTCCACAGGGTTTTCAATGACTGATGTTTCAAAAGCAGATCGCCAGGCCTTTCTTCTGAGTTGCATCTGGGTGGACTCAAACTTCCAACCTTTTGGTTAGCAACAGAGGGTGTTAACTGTTTGCACCACACAGGGACTCAGGACAGATGCTAGACTTGTGCTTTTAGCCGTTTTAGATCCAAATCCCTTTTGGACTCTAATGAGAGCCATAGAAACACACATATGCATAGAAACACACACATGCATGTACACACATGTACACACACATCCACACCCCATTCTGCCCGCAGGGTCCCAGGTAGAGTGGATCCCTGAGGCCTGCATCCCACAGACCTCACAAGGAGACTCATCACCCGCAGCCACCCAGGGCCCGGACACGCCATCATTGGCAGGGTCCTCAGCCAGCTCCTCCGACAGGTCGGGAATCAGGGCGGTTTGATCTCGCTGGAAGATGAACAGCTCCTCTTCCTCACAGTCTGACTGTCGAGACAGAGAGAGAAAGAGAGAGGGCTTTTGGATTACGTGGCAGCAGGCAGGGACGGAAGGGCCTCAGCCCCTCCAGCCCTCCACCCTCGCCCTCCTGGCCCCGCCTTGCTGCTCTGAACCGGCCTGCGGAGATCCAGCTCTCTCCCCAGCAGCCTTACCCTGCTGGTTTACTCCATCAACTGAGAAATGAACTCAGCAGCACCCCCTTGTGGTGCAGAAATTCAGGGCTCCAGGTTCTGCACGAAGCTACCACACCTGAAATCTTGTATATAGCAGGTGCCCAGTTAATGTGTCCTGCTGGATGAACAAAGCCGTGTGTGGTGGCTGGAAGAGCAGAGTCCAGCCCACAACCTCCCCTGTGACCATGAGCCACCACTATAACAGGGGGCCTTGGTTTGCCATCTCTAAAGCAGAAGTGCTGATACCGGCTCTGCGTACCTCACAGGGTCATCGGGAAGATGAGATCAAAGAGGATGGCAGATGTGGACACGCTCCGAAAACTGCAGTGCTCTGAGGTCTAGTTCTCTACTCCCCGATGCCTCCCATGCACTGGATGGTCCCTGGGGCCCAGAAAGCTCTGTCACCTTCACCTCTGCAGGTGCCCCAGGTAGAACATGAACCTGGGCCCATCACTTACAAAACCCTTGCCCTTTCTGTGAAGCCCCCAGTCACACCAGTTTGCAGTGCAGTGCTGGGGGGCTCCTGCCCAACACACCGCCCACCCTGCCTTGTAGCAGAGCCACTATTGCATCTTACACATGTGCTTACATCCGCTTCCCAGCTATGTGTAGAAGCTGGAACGGCCATTGAAACCTGAATTCAGAGTCGCTTTTTGTCACTGGACATTCTCTGAGTCAGCAGAAACTGGAATATAATCACCGCTACTTTTTATGGTGAGGGAGGGTCTGTGGTAGCGTTGCCGTGTTTTAAAGGGCTTTGTGAATGTTTGTTGAGTAACTGTAGGTGATCAATGGTAACAATGACCAGCATTGAGCATACACCCTGGTGCTGTCATGTGGATGACTTAATCCTATGACAATTCTGTAAGGTGCATATATAAGGGAACAGTTACCTCAGCTTAGGAAACTGGGGCTGAGAGAGTCTAAGGTACTTGCTTACGATTAGACAGTCAGAAAATGGCAGAACTGGGGTTTGAACCAGGGCGTTGAACCGGTTCATTCCGGTCCAATCCCCTGCTGAGAATTTGCCTTTCCACCACAGATACACTAAACCAGAATCTACATTTTAACAAAATCCCCAGGTGATTCATATGCGTAAATAAGAATCACCAGGGGATCTTGTTAAAATGTAGATTCTGGTTCAGTATATCTGGGTAGAAAAGCAAATTCTCAGCAGGGGGTCGAACCAGAAGGAACCAGTTTGAGCCAGGCAGTGTGGAGCCCCAGTACTTAACTCTCATGTGATACTCTTGCCTGTCTGTTGTTCACACAAAGCAGCCCAGGGCATTTGCTGGGACAGGAAATATCCCAGAATGGGGCGGTTTTGTTAACAGTTTACTGAGCACCTGCTCTAGGCCAGGAGCTGTGTTCATGCAAATCTCAGATTTGACCCAGTAAGGACTATTCATGGTTTGCAGCCAAATACACAGGTGAACCAGGTATGGTAACCTTGCCCAGGAAACACGACCAGTTAGCAGTTGAGTGGGTCTGCTTTGATGCTGAAGCCCCTGCTCTTTCCGCTCTGCCACTGTGCTGTTTCCAGCCCTCTGCTGGGCCAGGATGCAGCCAGCACACAGAGTGGTGACTGTTTCAGTGCATCGTGGTGAGCCCTTGGGGGTTCCTCCAGCTGGGGCTTCAGAGCACAGAAGTGACCTGCAAAGAAGCTGAGCACCCAGGTGTATCCAGGGAACAAGGCAGAGAATGTGACAGACTCAGAAGAAAGGATGAAGCAGGAAGCCAGAAAACAGGCTGTACGTAAGGCCGGATGATGCCAAATAAAAATGAACTCGGGCCGCTTCACTGCTGGTTATTAAAGGTCAGAGGGAGAAGCCCACAGAAGCAGTGCCGCAAAGCTGTGTCTGAATTGGCATACTGTTGTCATGGGAGAGAGGATGGTCAGGGTCCTCAGAAGAGAGGTCTGCTTACCCAGGAGGAATCCGAGTCCAGGGATGGGATCTGTTCCTTGACGGACTTGAGGATGGCATCCCAGGGCCCCATGCGGGGCCCCCAGGGAGAGTCTGGCAGGGATGCTGCATCTCTGGACGCCATGGAGCCTGGGTCATGGGGAGCTTTTCAGCACGCCATCATTCAGGAAGCCCTGGGGAGGACATGGGGTGAGGTGAGAAGGGTCCAGATGGCTGAGGGTCAGAAGATGGGGGCTGCTGTTTCAGTGCATCCGCCACCCTGTAGGAGATGGAAGCAGACTGTCAGATCCCTGCCTCTGTTACCCCTTCTGGATCTGCAGCATTCTGTGACTGAGTGCCAGGCTCTATGCTTGCACCATGTGTGTTTTGTGTTGCGTGTATATGCATGTGTGTATTAGTGTGTGTGTAATACTATGAGGAGTATATATACACACACAATCATAAACAGTGAGCCACAGCTTCCCATACACTCTCAAGGAAACAGCAGGAGACATGAGTAGGGGCTTTTCTTGCTTATTTTGAGCTCATGGAGGGAGGCAGGTGCTTGGCACTCTAAACTGAGGAAACTAGGAATGGATATGTCTGGTACATCAAACGCACTGGTGTTGATTCAACTGCAACTCAAAGTGACCCTACAGGACAGAGTAGAACTGCCCCATGGGTTTCCAAGCCTATAAATCTTTATGGAAGCAGACTGCCACATCTTTCTCCCACAGAGCGCCTAGTGGATTTCAGCTGCTGACCTTTCTGTTAGCAGCTTTAACCACGGTACCACCGGGGGCCCCGGTACATACATCAGGGGGTGTTTTGTGGAGCCAGATCTCTGCCTGGCAATTCAGGACGCAGTATTTCACAGGGCAACAGAATCACAGAGGGGAAAAGGGCTGCCAGGGACCGCTCTTCCGGCAGAGGAGTGGGAAAGGCATTAAAAATAGGAAGAAGAGCGTGTACAGTTGCTCAGAGGAGTGAAAAATGCTCAACATGTTTGAGGGAAGAAGGTGTCAGTGGCTGGAATATACGGTGAAAATGGGCCAGAGCGTGAAGGATCCTGAACCTCAGGCTGAGGAGTTCGACTCATCCTCGCGGCGAGGATTAAGTCAGATGCTACTGGAAAACGAAGCGCAGAGTCGTCTCTAAATCTGACTCTAACTCCATTTCCGCTTTTTGGCTGCAGCTCGTTGGCCCGCCCCCACAGGCCCCGCCCCCGCCCCGTTTGCCAGGAGGCTGTGGGTTGTCATGACAACTAGACGCCAACGGCCTCAGGGCTGAGCTTTTAAATTCTAAAGCTGGGAAGCGGGAAAACTTACTGTTTTTCATCCCACCCATTTCTCTGTTTTCCCACTGTTTCCTCCAATTACCGACCTTTATTGTGCAGTTCCAATCACCTCAGGCCTCCGCTTCCATCTCCTCTCCCTGCGCGGTCCTGACATGGTTATAAACAGTCTCCAGCAGGTCACTCTGGTCTCAATTCGCCCCCTTGGGTCGGGTGCAATTATGGGGGTGTCGAGTCCTCCGAAATACCCCCCTCCAGAAAGTCCTACACAACTGGACTTCCAACTCCTTTCCCAACGCTCCTCTTCCGGGGCCTGGCTCGTCCTGTCTCCTCTAGAACAGGAATGGTTCGCTGTGCCAGTGGAGGGGCGGGGTATGGCGAGCTCCGCCTGCTCATTGGCTGCCATGGACGTCACTCCGCGAGATGGGCGAGCTGACCGGAAGGTCCGGGTGCGGGAAAGGCCAATTCCACAGTGCCCAGAGCGGCCCGGCGGGGACCAGAGAGCGTCCCGGCGTGCTCTGCGCCCTTCTGCAACCACTTCCGGGGCGGGCAGCGGGGCCGACCAGCTGGGAGCTGTGGTGGCGGCGGCGCGGAGGGAATCCCGAGCGCGCGCTGCCCAAGATCGCGGCCCGGGTCGAGGGAGCGCGGCGAACGGCCTGCGGGATTGGTGGCGGCGGCGGCCCGAGGGTGGCCCTAGGCCTGAGGCCCACCGCAGGTAGGCTCTGCGGCTTCCAGGCTGCCAGGTGCCGGCACCTGCGCCCGCCGAGGCCCAGCCCTGTCACCTGCTCCGCGTATGACTTTATGATCCGACCTTCCTTTTCTCTAGCTGTTCAGTGAGGATAATAATGCCTTGTGAATTATAGGGTTACAGCGGGGAGGCGACAGGGGATGCCCCCGAAGCGTCGAGACAGGTTGTTAACTAGGATGAGTGTTGTGAGTCTTGATAGCCCGCTCCCTGCTGCAAGCTCCCCGGGTCGTCGTAACTCCCTATGTCCTGGCGGGAGGGGGTGCCCTGTGGGCCTGACAGTGGACCACCAGCGTCATTTATTCTAAGTAGTTATTTGTGGGTTTACTTTAAAAGTAACGGATATTTAGCATTTAAAAAATAGACAGAATCGAAGATAGACAATTAAAAGGTCCTATCTCCAGTTCTGGAGCCCTGGTGGCTCAGTGGTTAAGAGCTGGGCGGCTAACCAAAAGGTGAGCAGTTTGAAATCACCACCCGCTCCTTGGAAATCCTATGGGGCAGTTCTACTCTGTCCTATGGGGCCGCTATGACTCAGAATCGACTGGACCGCGGTGGGTATCTCCAGTTCTCCTTCCTGAAGATGAGTTCTGGAAGCAGTACACAAAAAGTTTTCTACTGTGTATAAATATGTGTGTGAATGTGATCCCATTTTATTAATAATTTATTTCCCACGTGTTGTAGAGCATCTGTCAGAAATGTGGTAGGGTGGTAAGGAAATAACGGTAGCTTTATCACTTGGTGGTGCAAATAGCTGCTAACTGAAAGGTTTAGCCATTCATAGGTGCCAAGGAACAAAGGCCTGGTGCTCTACTTCTGAAAAATCAGCCATTGACAGCTTGATGGAGCACAGTTCTACTCAGACACATGAGGGGTTGCCATGACTTGGAATTGACTGGAGGTGGCAGATTTGTAGCCCCGTAGCACCCACATCCTCTCTCTGTAGGTTTCTCGAGTCGGGATCTGGTTCTGATTGGCCCTCAGCACTCTGAAGGGTCCTGGATATGTGAGTGTCCTGTCAGTGGCAAGATCACATGGGCCCCACCCTGAAGGAGGCATTTGAAGTAGAAGACACACCCCCACAGAAGGCTTGAGGGGTGTATTGAGAATGGCCCTGAACTGTCAGCTTATTTGGACCCTTGTCCAGGCTCTGTTGGCCAGGACTGTTGACGGTGGGCTTTTGGATCTTCCAGGTGAGGGGTAGGTGATCTCAGGTCCTGCCAGTGTGAAGACGCTGTGGTTCCAGGAAGCAGGGGTTTGCCCTTAACTTTGTAATGTGTTTGCCCCATCGCACACACAGGTACTCTCCCCAAGGGACTTTAAATTCTTCGTTCCCCCACGTTGGTGCCTTTTTTGTTGTTTGACCATCTTAGCTGTCATCCGGGAGTCGAAAGTGTTCTTTAGAGACTGAGATCTTAATGGCATTTGTGTGAACTACGATGGTGTCTGTAGCCTTTAGGTCATTTGAACATCATATGGCCTTCTTTGTTTTCTCCTCTCGCTTTCTTGATCTTTTCCACCCTCAGTAAAAAGAAGATATCGCTCCTGGCCCTAAGGGTTCCACTAGAAAGCTAATGACTTGGTCTTCATTAAGTTGGGATTCCTGGAATAAAGGACCATGCTGGTTTGCCATTACCAGCCTTGTCCCATCTCAGGGGAAGTGTCCTCCAGATTTATCCACCTGGCACATCCCCCTCACCTTGCCCTCTTCCAGGGAATGCTTAGAGGAATTTCTAGTCACCTGACATTTGCTGAGCACCAACCACATCCTAGTTTCTGTTTCAGGGCTTTCTTTTCATTTTTTAAAAATCTATTTTTAAAATTCTCACACTCATGTTGATGTTCGGATTTATGAGTCGTAACAGATGCTTAGAGTCATTTATCTACCACTACAATCAAGATACAGAACAGCTCCATCACCCGGAAAATTCCCTCCTGTTGCCCCTTTGTGGTGTGCCCCTTCCCACCCTGTACCACTGATCTGTCCTCCAACTCTGTGGCTTTGGTTTTTCCCAAATGCCATATAAAAGGAAGCATACAGTAGGCAGCCTGTTGAGTTTGGCTTCCATTTAGTGTAATGCATTTGAGATTCATCCATGTGTTGCATGTATCAACTGTTCCTTCCTCTTTATTGCTGAGTAGCCTTCCATTGTATGGATGTACCACAGTGTTTTCACCCATTCTTCCATGTGTTTTTAACAGCAGCCCTGGGAGGTATTAGGAATACCCCCATTAGACAGTGAGGAGCAAGAGACTTGGAGATGCTAAAGAACTAAGTTGTGTTGTTGGTGTTTTTTTGTTTAATTGTGGTGAAAACATACATAACATACGCCGTCTCAACAGTTACTACAAGTACAGTTCAGTGACATTGATTACATTCAAGTTGTGCACCCATCTCACTATCCTTTTCCAACATTGTTCCACCACCATTAACATAAACTCACTGCCCCCTAAGCAAACACTCCCCCTTTCCACCCCACCCCGTAACCACTTAATAAGCTTTGGTTTCTATGTATTTGCTTATTTCATGTGAATGAATTCATATAGTATTCGTCCTTTTATGACTAGCGTATCTCACTCAGCATGATGTTTTCAAGGTTCATCCATGTTGTGGCATGCATTAGGACCCCATTTCTCTTTATGGCTGGGTAGTATTCCATGGTGTGTATATTCTACATTTTGCTTATCCAGTCATCTGTTGGTGGACGTTTAGATTGTTTCCACCTTTTGGCTATCGTGAAAAGTGCTGCAGTGAACATTCGTGTACATTTTTGCATTCCTGCTTTCACGTCTTCTGGGCATATACCTAGGATTGGGATTGTTGGGTCATATGGTAGTTCTGTAAAGTATTATAAGGACATGTGCAAAGAGCTGGAGATGGAAAACCAAAAGGGAAGAACGTGCTTGGCGTTTCTCAAGCTGAAAGAACTGAAGAAAAAATTCAAGCCTCGAGTTACAATAGTGAAGGATTCTATGGGGAAAATATTAAATGACCCAGGAAGCATCAAAAGAAGATGGAAGGAATACACAGTCATTATACCAAAAAGAATTAGTCGATGTTCAACCATTTCAAGAGGTAGCATATGATCAGGAACCGATGGTACTGAAGGAAGAAGTCCATGCTGCTCTGAAGGCACTGGCAAGAAACAAGACTGTAGGAATTGATGGAATATCAGTTGAGATGTTTCAACAAACAGATGCAGGACTGGAGGTGCTCACTCGTCTGTGCCAAGAAATATGGAAGACAGTTTCCTGGTCAACTGACTGGAAGAGATCCATATTTATGCCTGTTCCCAAGAAAGGTGATCCAACCCAATGTGAAAATTATAGAACAATATCAATATCACACGCAAGCAAAATTTTGCTGAAGATCATTCAGAAACAGCTGCAGCAGTATATCGACAGGGAACTGCCAGAAATTCAGGCCAGTTTCAGAAGAGGACTTGGAACCAGGGATATCATTGCTGATGTCAGATGGATCTTGGCTGAAAGCAGAGAATACCAGAAGGATGTTTCCCTGTGTTTTATTGACTATGCAAAGGCATTCGACTGTATGGATCGTAACAAATTATGGATAACATTGTGAAGAATGGGAATTCCCAAACACTTAATTGTGCTCATGAGGAACCTTTACATAGATCAAGAGGCATTTGTTTGGACAGAACAAGGGGATACTGATTGGTTTAAAGTCAGGAAAGGTGTGTGTCAGGGTTGCATAATTTCACCATACCTATTCAGTCTGTTTGCTGAGCAAATACTACGAGAAGCTGGACTATATGAAGAAGAACAGGGCATCAGGATTGGAGGAAGAGTCATTAACAACCTGCATTGTGCAGATGACACAACCTTGCTTGCTGAAAGTGAAGAGGACTTGAAGCACTTACCAGTGAAGATCAAAGACTATAGCCTTCAGTATGAATTGCACCTCAACATAAAGAAAACAGAAATCCTCACAACTGGACCAGTGAGCAACATCATTATAAATGGAGAAAAGATTGAAGTTGTCAAGGATTTCATTTTACTTGGATCCACAATCAACAGCCATGGAAGCAGCAGTCAAGAAATCAAGAGATGCATTGCATTGGGTAAATCTGCTGCAAAGGACCTCTTTAAAGTGTCGAAAAGCGAAGATGTCACCTTGAGGACTAAGGTGTACCTGACCCAAGCCATGGTATTTTCAGTCACATCATATGCATGTGAAAGCTGGACAATGAATAAGGAAGACTGAAGAATTGACGCCTTTGAATTGTGGTGTTGGTGAAGAATATATAGTATACCGTGGACTGCCAAAAGAACGAACAAATCTGTCTTAGAAGAACTACAACCAGAATGTTCCTTAGAAGCAAGAATGGCGAGACTGTGTCTTACATACTTTGGACATGTTGTCAGAAGGGATCAGTCCCTGGAGAAGGACATCATGCTTGGCAAAGTACAGGGTTAGCGGAAAAGAGGAAGACCATCAACGAGGTGGATTGACATGGTGGTTGCAACAGTGAGCTCAAGCATAACAATGATTGTAAGAATGGTGCAGGCTTGAGGCTGCGTTGGCATCTCCTGTCTGGAGGGGGGATGGGAGGATAGAGGGAGCTGGAAGCTGGCAAAATTGTCACGAAAGGAGAGACTGGAAGGGCTGACTAGTTAGGGGGAGAGCAAGTGGGGGTATGGAGTAAGGTGTATATAAACTTATATGTGACAGTCTGACTTGATTTGTAAACATTCACTTGAAGCTCAATAAAAGTTAAAACAAAAAAAAAAAAGAATGGTGCAGGACCGGGCAGTGTTTTGTTTTGTTGTGCATAGGGTCGGAACCAACTTGGCAGCACCGAATAACAAGCAATAGTGGTAGTTCTATGTTCAACTTTTTGAGGAAACTTTAAACTGTTTTTCACAATGGCTGTACCATTTTGGATTTTTACCTGCAATGGATGAGGGTTCCAGTGTTTCCACATCCTCACCAATACTTGTTGTTTTCCAGTTTTTTGATCATTGCCATTCTAATAGGAGTAAGGTGATAATCTCATTGTGGTTTGATTTGCACCTCTGTCCTATAGGGTCGCTGTGAGTCGGCACTGGGTTTTTTTTAATGCCTAATGAGGTGCGCTGGTGGTGCAGTGCTTAAGCGCTTGGCTGTTAACTGAAAGATTAGTGGTTCAAACCTACCAGCCACGCCATGGGAAAGATGGCATTCTGCTTCTGTAAAAGATTTACAACCTTGGAAATCCTATGGAGCAGTTCTGCTTTGTCCTGTAAAGTGGCTATGAGTTGGAATTGACCGAACGGCAGTGGGTTTAATGACTAATGAGTCAGAATAGATTCCATGACAGTAGGTTTGGTGTTTGTTTTAATGGCTAATGAAGGAGCCCTGATTGCACAATGGTTAAGCACTTGACTGCTAACTGAAAGGTTGATGGTTTGAACTCACCAGCCACTCCACTGGAGAAAAGACCTGGCGATCTGCTCCCATAAAGATTAAAAAAGATTACAGCCTAAGAAACCCTATAGGCCAGTTCTGCTCTGTCCTGTAGGGTTGCTGTGACTCAACAGCACACAATAACAAAAACAATGGCTAATGATATTGAACACCTCATGTGCTTGTTGGCCATTTAGATACCCTCTTGTGAAATATCTGTTCAGTTTGTCTTTTTATTGTTAAGTTATAGACTTTTAAAAAAAAATAATTTTTATTGTGCCTTAAGTGAAAGTTTACAAATCAAGTCAGTCTCTCACATATAAACTTATATACACCTTACAGCAGTTCAAATCCGCCAGGCGCTCCTTGGAAACTCTATGGGGCAGTTCTACTCTGTCCTATAGGGTCGCTATGAGTTGGAATCGACTCAACGGCACTGGGTAGGTTTTTTGTATATACTCCCATTTACTCTCCCCCTAATGAGTCAGCCTGCTCCCTCCTTCCAGTCTCTCCTTTCGTGACCATTTTGCCAATTTCTAACCCCCTCCACCCTCCCATCTCCCCTCCAGACAGGAAATGCCAACATAGTCTCAAGTGTCCACATGGTGCAAGTAGCTCACTCCTCATCAGCATCTCTCTTCAACGCATTGTCCAGTCCAATCCATGTCTCAAGCGTTGGCTTCGGGAATGGTTCCTGTCCTGGGCCAACAGAAGGTTTGGGGACCCTGACCACCGGGGTCCTTCTACTCTCAGTCAGACCATTAAGTCTGGTCTTTTATGAGACTTTGGGGTCTGCATCCCACTGTTCTCCTGTTCCCTCCGGGGTTCTCTGTTGTGTTCTCTGTCAGGGCAGTCATCGGTTGTCGCCGGGCACCATCAAGTTCTTCTGGTCTCAGGATGATGTAGTCTCTAGTTCATGTTGCCCTTTCTGTCTCTTGGGCTCATAATTACCTTGTGAGCTTGGTGTTCTTCATTCTCCTTTGATCCTGGTGGGTTGAGACTCATTGATGCATCTTAGATGGCCGCTTGCTAGTGTTTAAGACCTCAGACGCCGCACTTCAATGTGGGATGCAGCATGTTTTTTTAATAGATTTTATTTTGCCAATTGACTTAGATGTCCCCTGAAGCCATAGTTCCCAAACCCCTGCCTCTGCTTTGCTGACTTTCGAAGCATTCAGTTTATTCAGGAAACTTCTTTGCTTTTGCTTTAGTCCAGTTGTGTTGACCTCTCCTGTATTGAGTGTTGTCCTTCCCTTCACCTAAAGTAGGTCTTATCTACTATCTAATAAGTAAATAACCCTCTCCCACCCTCCCTCCCTCCCCCCCTCTATTAACCACAAAAGAATGTGTTCTTCTCAGTTTAAACTGTTTCTCAAGATATTATAATAGCGGTTTTATACAACGTTTGTCCTTTTGCAACTGTCTAATTTCACTCAGCATAATGCCTTCCAGGTTCCTCCATGTTATGAAATGTTTCACAGATTCCTCACTGTTGTTTATTGATGCGTAGTATTCCATTGTGTGAATATACCACAATTTATTTATCCATTCATCCGTTGATGGACACCTTGGTTGCTTCCATCTTTTTGGTATTGTAAACAGTGCTGCAATAAACATGGGTGTGCATATGTCTGTTCGCGTGAAGGCTCTTATTTCTCTAGGATATATTCTGAGGAGTGGGATTGCTCGATCGTATGGTAGTTCTATTTCTAGCTTTTTAAGGAAGCACCAAATCGATTTCCAAAGTGGTTGTTCCATTTGACATTCCCACCATCAGTGTAGAAGTGTTCCAATCTCACCACATCCTCTCCAACATTTATTATTTTGTGTTTTTTGGATTAATGCCAGCCTTGTTGGAGTGAGATGGAATCTCATTGTAGTTTTAATTTGCATTTCTCTCATGGCTAATGATCAAGAGCATTTCCTCATGTACCTGTTAGTCGCCTGAATGTCTTCTTTAGTGAAGTGCCTGTTCATATCCTTTGCCCAATTTTTAATTGGGTTGTTTGTCTTTTTGTGGTTGAGTTTTAGCAGAATCATGTAGATTTTAGAGATCAGGCACTGGTCAGAGATGTCGTAGCTGAAAAATTTTTTCCCAGTCTGTAGGTGGTCTTTTTATTCTTTTGGTGAAGTCTTTAGATGAACATAGGTGTTTGATTTTTAGGTGCTCCCAGTTAACAGGTTTCTCTTCGTCATTTTTAGTAATGTTTTATATTCTGTTTATGCCTTGTATTAGGGCTCTAACGTTGTCCCTATTTTTTCTTCCATGATCTTTATCGCTTTAGACTTTATATTTAGATCTTTGATCCATTTGGAGTTAGTTTTTATGCATGGTGTGAGGTATGGGTCCTGTTTCATTTTTTTACAGATGGATATCCAGTTATGCCAGCACCATTTGTTAAAAAGACTCTATTTTCCCCAATTAAGTGTCACTGGCCCTTTGTCAAATATCAGCTGCTCATATGTGAATGGATTTATATCTGAGTTCTCAATTCTGTTCCATTGGTCTATGTGTCTGTTGTTGTACCAGTACCAGGCTGTTTTAACTACTGTGGCTGTATAATATGTTCTAAAATCAGGTAGAGTGAGGCCTCCCACTGTGTTCTTCTTTTTCAGTAATGCTTTACTTACCCGGGGCTTCTTTCCCTTCCATATAAAGCTGGTGATTTGTTTCTCCGTCACATTAAAAAGATGTAGCTGGAATTTGGATCAGAAGTGCATTGTATATGTAGATGGCTTTTGGTAGAACAGACATTTTTATAATGTTAAGTCTTCCTGTCCATGAGGAAGGTATGTTTTTCCACTTATATAGGTCCCTTTTAGTTTCTTGCAGTAGTACCTTGTAGTTTTCTTTGTACAGGTCTTTTACATCTTTGGTAAGATTTATTCCTAAGTATTTTATCTTCTTGGGGGCTACTGTGAATGGTGTTGATTTGGTGATTTCCTCTTGAATGTTCTTTTTGTTGATGTAGAGGAATCCAAGTGATTTTTGTATGTTTATCTTGTAACCTGAAACTCTGCTCAACTCTTCTATTAGTTTCAGTAGTTTTCTGGAGGATTCCTTAGGGTTTTCTGTGTGTAAGATCATGTTGCCTGCAAATAGAGATAATTTTACTTCTTCCTTGCCAATCCGATGTCCTTTATTTCTTTGTCTAGCCTAATTGCTCTGGCTAGGCCTTCCAGCACAATTTTGAATAAGAGCAGAGATAAAGGGCATCCTTGTCTAGTTCCTGTTCTCAGCAGAAATGCTTTCAGGCTCTCTCCATTTAGGATGATGTTGGCTGTTGGCTTTGTATAGGTGCCCTTTATTATGTTGAGGAATTTTCTTTCTATTTCTATTTTGCTGAGAGTTTTTATCATGAATGAGTGTTGGACTTTATCAAATGCCTTTTCTGCATCAATTGATAAGATCATGTGGTTTTCGTCTTTTGTTTTTTTTATATGGTGGATTACATTAATTGTTTTTCTGGTATTGAACCAACCTTGCATACCTGGTATAAATCCCACTTGGTCATGGTGAATTATTTCTTTGATATGTTATTGAATTCTATTGGCTAAAGTTCTGTTGAGGATTTTTGCATCTATGTTCATGAGAGATATAGGTCTATAATTTTCTTTTTTTTGTGGTATCCTTACCTGGTTTTGGTATCAGGGATATGCTGGCTTCACAGAGTGAGTTACGTAGTATTCCATCCTGTTCTATGCTTCGAAATACCTTTAGTAGTAGTGGTGTTAACTCTTCTCTGAAAGTTTGGTAGAACTCTGCAGTGAAGCCGCCCGGGCCAGGGCTTTTTTTTTTTTGTTGGGAGTTTTTTGATTACCTTTTCCATGTCTTTTTTTTGTAGTGGGTCTATTTAGTTGTTCTACTTCTGATTGTGTTAGTTTAGGTAGGTAGTGTGTTTCTAGGAATTCAGCCATTTCTTGCAGGTTTTCAAATTTGTTAGAGTACAATTTTCCATAGTAATCTGATATAATTCTTTTAATTTCAGTTGGGTCTGTTGTGATATGGCCCCTCTCATTTATTATTCAGGTTATTTGTTTCCTTTCCTGTATTTCTTTAGTCAGTCTGGCCAGTGGTTTATCAATTTTGTTAAGTTTTTCAAAGAACCAGCTTTTGGCTTTGTTAATTTTTTCAGTTGGTTTTCTGTTCTCTAATTCATTTAATTCTGCTCTAATTTTTATTATTTGTTTTCTTCTGGTGCCTGATGGATTCTTTTGTTGCTTGCTTTCTATTTGTTCAATCTGTAGGGACATTTCTCTGATTTTGGCTCTTTCTTCTTTATGTATGTGTGCATTTATCGATATAAATTGACCTCCGAGCACTGCTTTCGCTGTGTCCCAGAGGTTTTGATAGGAAGTGTTTTCAGTCTCGTTGCATTCTATGAATTTCTTTACTCCCTCCTTAATGTCTTCTATAACCCAGTCTTTTCTGAGTTATAGACATTTTTAAAAAATATATTTTAGGTGTTAGAGACTTGTCTGATATATGATTCCCGAAAATTTTCTCCGAATCTGTAAGCTGTCTCTTCACTTTTTGATAAAGTCCTTTGATGAAAAAAAGTATTTAATTTTTTTGAGGTCCCATTTATCTGTTTTTTGCTACTTGTGCTTCTGTTGTCGTAACTGATAATGCATTGTTAAAAACTAGGTTCTACAGCCTTGTCCCTACATTTTCTTCGAAGAATTCTACGGTTTTAGTTTTTATATTTAGGTCCCTGTTCTGTTGTGAATCGGTTTTCGTGTATGGTATGAGGCATGGGTCCTTCTTCATTCTTCTGCATGTGGAAATCCAATTTTCCGAGCACCATTTATTGAAGAGACTGTTCCTTCTCCATTAAGTGGACTTAGCACCCTTGTCAGAAATCAGCTGATCGTAGATGTGTGGATTTATTTTGAATGCTCAATTCTATTCCATATATGTCTTTAAGTATATCTGTAGCAGGCTGTTGTAATTAGTGTGGTTTTATAGTATGTTTTGAAATCAGGAAGTGCAAGTCCTTCTACTTTATTCTTCTTTGTCAAGATTAGTTATTTGGGGTCCCTTGCCCTTCTTATAGAGTTGAAGATTGGCTTTTCTATTTCTCTAAAGAAGGCTGTTGGAATTTTGATGGGAATTACATTGAATTTATAGATTACTTCACGTAGCGTCTTAGTTACTGAGTGGTGCTATAACAGAAATACCACAAGTACATGGCTTTAACAAATAGAAATTTATTTTTTCACAGTTTAGGAGGCTAGAAGTCCAAATTCAGGGTACTGGCTCTAGGGGAAGTCTTTCTCTCTGTCAACACTGGGAGAAGATCCTTGTCTCTTTCCAGCATCTATTCCTTGGTGATCATGTAGCATGGCATCAGTCTACTCCCATCTTTCCTTGCTTGCTAGGTTGCTTGCTCAATCTGCTCTTTTATATCTCAAAAAGATTGATTTAAGACATACCCTATACTAACACTGCCTCCTTAACAAAACAGAGAAATCCATTCCCAAATGGGATTATAACCACAGGTATAGTAGAATCTATAACATATATTTTTAGGGGGCACAATTCAGTCTAAACAGATAATACTGACATCTTCACTATATTAAGCCTTCCACTACGTGAACACAGAATGGCCTTCCATTTATTTAGGCCTTCTTTGATTTCTTTTAGGAATGTTTTATAGTTTTCTGTGTACAAGTTTTTTATCTTTCTGGCTAAATTTATTCCCAGGTACTTTATTCTTTTAGGTGCTGTTATAAATGAGAATGTGTCCTTAATTTCCTTTTCAGCTTGCTCATTGCTGGTATATAGAAACCTGACTGATTGCTGTGTGGTGACCTCGTACCCTGCCACCTTGCTGAATTCATTGATTAATGCCAGTAGCTTTCTTGTATAGAATCATGTCATCTGTGAAAAGGGGTAATTTTACTTCCTCCTTCCTGATTTAGATGCTTTTTTTTCTTATCCTAATTGCCCTGGCTAGGACTTCCAGAACGATATTGACTAGCAATGAGGAGAGTGAGCATCCCTTTCTTGTTCCTGATCTTAATGGGAAAGCTTTCAGTCTTTCTCCATTGACTACGATATTAACTGTGGGCTTTCATAAAGGCCCTTTATTGTATTAAGGAATTCCCCTCTATTCCTGTCCTATTGAGTGTTTTTATCATGAAAGGGTGTGGAATTTTGTCAAATGCTTTTTCTGCATTTTTTGAGATGATCATGTGGTTCAGAGCTGAATTTTGATCTAACCCCAAGTCTAGGGATCTTTCCCACTATACTCAAGAACACTTTTGGTCAAATGACCCAATTACCATTTCTTTACTGCCCAGCCAATAGCCCGTCAGGCTCCTTGAGTTCCTGAGAGTTCTCTTTTTAGGATCTGTGGTAAGAAGCTTCTGAGGGTGAACATGATGGAGCTGCCCAAACCATATGACACTTGACGAAAGATAATTGTATACTAAATATCACTGATAGGGTAGTAATGGGTGGCCTACTGCAGTTTGGAGGAAGACCATCTTGTTTCATGCCTGGAACAGCCAAGAAGGAAAGCCCTAACCTCCGTGCCTCCTTCCACAGCCATGTCAGAGCTCAGCGATGAGGCCAGTGAGCCGGAACTCCTGAACCGCAGCCTGTCCATGTGGCATGGGCTGGGTCCACAGGTCAGCCGGGAGGAGCTGGATGTTCCCTTGGATCTGCACACCGCTGCTTCCATCGGCCAGTACGAAGTGGTAAAGGAGTGTGTCCAGCGGTAAGAGGGACTACGAAATGTCCGTTCTTCTCAGATTTGAGCGCCGTTGCATTGTTAGATCCCATGTGAAGATATCTGTGATCTAACAAGGCCACAGGGACAGACATTTCATGCATGTGGAGTGAATTGACTCCCATTTATCTTGGCCAGTTGTCAGTAATGATGATGCGGGGGAGGTTTTCTTCCTAGGAAGAAAAAGAAGGATGTAAACTTTTTTCAGCGGCTTATAAACAATATGAACTTCAAAATTTAAACACGGTAAGTATATAGTTTTCACTAAGTCATTGCAAGAACCTCAAAAACAAAAGATAGAAGCCGGTGACTGTAAGGCCTTCTTTGCCAGATGGGTTTGTTTTTATCTCTAATGCCCTCCTATCTCCTGTAGTTTCTGCTGTAGAAAAGGAAGGGGGCTGGGTTTTATCTCCCCTCTGGAGGGTTGCCACCTGAACAACTGCTGACATGCAGGTTTTTACTAACCTGTATATCCATATTAAAGGAGCGCTGGTGGTACAGTGGTTAAGCACTTGGCCACTAACTGAAAAGCTGGCAGTTGGAACCCACTCAGTGGCTCCTCAGGAGAAAGAAGCTGGCAATCAGCTCCTGTAAAGAATATAGCATAGGAAACTCTATGGGCAGTTCTACTCTGTCTTACAGGGTTGCTATGAGTCAGAATCAATTCGGTGGCACCCAAGAACAACACAATATACGCATATTAGGGTCTGTGGATGGCGCAAACAGTTAAGTGTTCAGTTACCAACTGAAAGGTTGGCGGTGAGTCAATGCAGAGGTGCCTCTAAGAAATTCCTGGCAGTCTACTCCCAAAAAATCAGCCATTGAAAACCCTATGGATTATAGTTCTACTCTGACACATATGGATGGGGTCACCATGAGTTGGAATCGACTTGACAGCAAGTGATTTATATGTATATTAATTCCCCAAACAACAAAGTCCCATGTCTTATTCTTAGTGCAGTGTGATACTTGCTGTAGTTTTTGGAAAAGGATTCGTCTCCACCCAACTTTAAGCTTCCTCTGGTTCCCATGTCTCATTTAATAACTTGGAGAAATGACCTACGTCTATATCTGAATGAGTCTCACCTGTGCCTTTTCCAGTGCCCAGTGAGCCTGTCCTCCAGAGCATAGTGGCAGTCACTGCTGTGGAGTGGCTGCCCGGGCGTGTGAGTCTCAGAATCAACAGGAGATTCTGGTGCCTGCTGAATAGTTGTCTGGTACAGCTTAATGTGTGTATACCTGTGAGAGCCACTTGTTATTGTTACCTCTGCCAGAGGCAAGAATTGTGGACAGGGAAGGTGAGGCCAGGCTGGGGGGACATAACAATGCAAGATGCTCCTGGAAGCAGGTATTCCTTTAAGTGTGATTCCTCAACCCCAACCCCCCCTCCCAGGCTGGGAAGTCCGCTTTTTTTTTCCCCCTATGAGAAGACCCATTTCTAGAATTTTCACAGAAATCAGCAAGAAAGACGGGAGTCTTTGGTCACGGATTTGTCACAAATGTTTCTGTAGGGTAAGGTGACAAAGGAAGAATCAGTTGCGGTAGGGCTTATCCGCTGTCAGAGTCCCTCCCTCCTTTGTCGCCCTCCCTACCAGCACTGGACTAACAGAGTCTAGTTGATTTTGGTGGGTGGTCAAGGGTCTGGTCCAGGGTATCTCAGTCTCAGCACTCTTGGCATTTAGGGCTGGATTACTGTGTGTCATGGGGCCATCCTGTGCACCATCGGACACTTAACAGCACCCCTGGCCCCCACCCACTAGATGCCACTAGTAACCCCTTCTGTTGTGACAACCAAAAAGAAACGTCTCCCCAGTTGAGAGCCACCTGTGTAGTAGCTGTTGTGTGGAGAAGAGCACTGCTGATCTTGGGCAGGAGGGGCCAGTGAGAATATGGAATAAGAACAGGGGAACAGTGCTGAGAGGTATGGACTTTGCATAGCAGGCTTGTAGGAAGCATTTCCCTGTCTTCCTTTCCCTGACAAGGAGCCGTGGTGACACAATGGTTAAGTACGTGGCTGCTAATCAAAAGGTTGGCAGTTTGAACCCACCCAGCAGTTCTGTGGGAGAAAAACCTGGTGATCTGCTCCTGTAGAGATTGTTGTTGTTCTTGTTAGGTGCTGTCAAGTTGGCTCTGACTTATAGCCACCCTACGTACAACAGAACGAAACACTGACCGGTCCTGCGCAGTCCTCACAGTTGTTGTTATACTTGAGCCCATTGTTGTAGCCACTGTGTCAATCCATCTCATTGAGGGTCTTCCTCTTTTTCGTTGACCCTCTACTTTACCAAGCATGATGTCCTTCTCCAGGGACTGGTCCCTCCTGATAACATGTCCAAAGCATGTATAAAGATTGCAGCCTAGAAAATCCTATGGAGCACAGCTCTACTCTGTAACACATGGGATCACCGTGAGTTGAACATCAACTTGCTGGCAACTAACAACAAAAAAAGACTTGGCCAGGGAGTATCTAGGTCAGAGATAATGCTGTTTCCTGTCAACCCTTCTCGGTCTTTCTCTGCCCCAGCCTCGCCACTGGCTGTGAACCCTACACGAGACAGCAGGGCATGGCTAGCGTGTCTTGCGTTTGTTTAGGAGAGAGTTAGATTTGAACAAGAAGAACGGTGGTGGCTGGACCCCGCTGATGTATGCCTCTTACATTGGACATGATACCATTGTGCACCTGCTGCTCGAGGCGGGGGTGAGTGTGAATGTGCCGACCCCGGAAGGGCAGACTCCACTGATGCTGGCCTCCAGCTGTGGCAACGAGAGCATCGCCTACTTCCTCCTCCAGGTGAGCTGCAAGGGTGCCTGGGCCCAGAGATCAGAGGGCTCTCCCGGCCGCCCAGACCGAGAGGGCACCATCGCTTCTATCACTTCTGACTCTTCCAGCAGGGGAGGCAGGCAGTAATGAGCACCCTGTGTTCTTTTGAAGCAAGGTGCTGAGCTGGAAATGAAAGATATCCAGGGCTGGACTGCTCTCTTCCACTGCACCAGCGCTGGGCACCAGCAAATGGTCAAGTTTCTCTTGGACAGTGGAGCCAATGCCAATGTGAGGTGAGTACACAACTTTCAGTGGTCTGGTCTTGGTGGATGCCAGGAAGGGCAGCTCTGGAGGCAGCTAAGCAGAGTCAGAGCAGCCTCTGCCATGGATGGGAGGTCAAGACAAAGGGGCAGAGTGGAAGGTGTCTCACCACACCCGGGACCTGTGAGAATCTGCCCTTTTATGCACCTGTCAGGAGACATGGGTGCATCACTGTAAGCTCATGGAGCCTTCTTATCTGTATCTGAAAACCAGGGCACCCACACCCATGTTGTACATGCACCAGTGGTCTAACACACCGTGGCATTTGGCCAACAGGTAGTAGGCACCAATTCTTTTCTCTTACTTGCCTTTGTCTGTATCAGATGAAGTGATGTTTTGAAAACAGTCAGGAGTTTGATAAGCTGGGACTGGGGTTTTGTCTAAAGCATACATGAGAATAATCCGCTCTTAACACAGCAAGAGCCAACACAGCATCCATTACTGCTTGGTTCTGTGTACTCCACTGATGTCGGCCATTGTAAGACATGCTGTAATTGTATGTGCCACTAAGAAAGAAAAATGCTACTAAATAACATTCCACTCACCTGTGGATTGTGAGACACATTCTGATTTCCGAGATGTTAAAATGGTAAAACCGTTTTTCCTAGAATGATGGAAAACCAAGTGTTTAGCGTGGTTCTTGCCTTCTAGACCATCTTGAAACAAGTAAGGATATGAGGCAATCTGAAGGCAGTGCTAAGTTAACTATAACCAAGCACATAGAGTGAGCATTAGGGACTAATTAAGGACAGGTTAGATTAATGTCCCTGGGTGGCACGGTTAATGTGCTCAGCTCCTTATAGAAAGGTTGGTGGTTCGTGTCCACCCAGAGGCACCTTGGAAGAAAGGCCTGGTGATCTTCTGAAAAATCAGCCATTGAAAACCCTATGGAGCACAGTTCTACTCTGACACACATGGGGTTGCCAGGAGTCAGAGTTGACTTGATGTCAACTGGTAGACGGGTAGTACTTGGAGCTTTTAGGGAGGGGTTCCTGGAGGATGTTGAACTCAATAGAGAGGATTGAGGTAGGTGGTCAGGGGTAATTCAGTTTTCTGTGAGCAGTCCAGGGCAATGGCTATGTTCTGAGCATGATTAAGTGGAGATTTAGGAGGCAGCAGGTGGGAACAGCAGCTTAGGAGGAGGGGAGATGGGGGACGACTTGTCTTTAGGACAAAAGGCCACAGCTGAGGCCCAGACCAGACCAGTGAATGAGACTGTTAATATTAACTGCTCTCGTTCTCATCTTGCTGGTTTTTGTGAGCAAGAGGCCTCTGCCCTTGGAGATGGGTGACCTGTGTGTTCGCTCGGTTTTGTCTTCAGCAGGAAGCTTTGCCTGGGCAGGACTTTTCCTCTTTACTCTCTGACTGTGGCCTCTATCTTGCAGGGAGCCGGTGTTCGGGTTCACACCTCTGATGGAAGCCGCAGCTGCTGGCCATGAGATCATCGTGCAGTATTTTCTGAACCATGTAAGTTGACACTGTTTATTAGCTTATAAATTAGCCACAGCAAGTGAGGAATCACGCCAGTGAAGTAGAAACTATAACAGAATGTTCTCGTTCCACAGAAATAACTACCCTCCATCCATGTATTTGGGGGACATTGGATGGAAAATGGACATTCTCATGATTGTCCACTGGAGCTTAGCATTAGAGGTATCATGGAGACTAAAAATGAACATCTGCACCTGTAATGACATTGGAAATACTTTTATTTGAAGACTGTGGGAAAGCAGATTTTAAAAAGTGAATAGTACTCATAATTCTGTCACTTTACAAATTATATAGAATAAGAAGGCAAAGCTCTTCCTCCCTTTTCCCTCCCTTCTTCCCCTTCCCAAGATTTGCACTGTTTTTGTACAAAGCCTCCCCAGGTTCATTCCTCTGCTTGCCCAGGTACACTGTATGTTTCTCTATAAATGTGCAAACACATCGCTTTTGGTTTTGAACAAAAATAGGATTCTACTATGTATTTGCTCTGCACCTTTTAAAAACTCACTTAATATCCACTAGACATCAGTCATCGCATGATTGTATTTTGCAAGACTGAGGATTTCTTCACTGCAAATACCTTTTTTTACCAACATAAACAGCAACTAACTATACACATGGACCTTACCAGATGGAATACACAGGAATCAAATCGATGACACCTGTGGAAAGAGATGATGGAAAAGCTCAGTATCATCAGTGAGAACAAGGCCAGGGGCCGACTGCAAATCAGACCGTCAATTGCTCATATGCAAGTTTAAGTTGAAACTGAAGAAAATTAGAACAAGTCCGTGAAAGCCAAAGTACAACCTTAGGTATATCCCACCTGAATTTAGAGACCATCTCAAGAATAGATTTGATTTGTCGACCACTAATTACAAATACCAGATGAGCTGTGGAATGACACCAAGGACATCATACATGAAGAAAGCAAGAGGTCATTAAAAAGACAGGAGAGAAAGAAAAGACCTAAATGGATGTCAGAAGAGACTCTGAAACTTGCTCCTGGACAGGGAGTAGCTAAAACAAAAGGAAAAAATGATGAAGTAAAAGAGCTGAACAGAAAATTCCAAAGGGCGGCTTGAGAAGAGAAAGTAAAGTATTATGATGACATGTGCAACGACCTGGAGATAGAAAACCAAAAGGGAAGAACACACTCAGCATTTCTCAAGTGAAAAGAACTGAAGAAAAAGTCAAGCGTCGAGTTACAATACTAAAGGATTCTATGGGGAAGATATTTAACGATGCAAGAAGCATCAAAACAAGATGGAAGGAATACATGGAGTCAGCATACCAAAAAGAATTGTTTCACATTCAGCCATTTCATGAGGTAGCATATGATCAAGAATGAATAGTATCAAAGGAAGAAGTCCAAGACGCGCTGAAGGCATTGGCAAAAACAAGGCTCTGGGAATTAACAAAATACTGATTGAGATGTTGCAGCAAATGGATGCAGCGCAGTAAGTGCTCACTCGTCTATGTCGAGAAATTTGGAAGACAGCTATCTGGCCAGCCTACTGGAAAAAGATCCATATTTATGCCTATTTCCAAGAAAGGCGATCCAGCTGAACAGGGAAATTATTGAAATTATTAATGTCAATGTAAGCAAAATTTTGCTGAAGATCATTCCAAAAGTGGCTGTAGCAGTATATCGACAGGGAACTGCCAGAAATTCAAGCCAAATTTAGAAGAGGACGTGGAACCAGGGACATCATTGCTGATGTCAGATGGATCCTGGCTGGAAGCAGAGAATACCAGAAAGATGTTTACCTGTGTTTTATTGACTATGTTAAGGCATTCGACTGTGGGAATCATAACAAATTATGGATAACATTGCAGCGAATGGGAATTCCAGAACACTTGTGTTCATGAGGATTCTGTACGTGGATCAAGAGGCAGTCATTCAAACAGAACAAGGGGATACTTTGTGGTTTAAAGTCAAGAAAGGTGTGCGTCAGGGTTGTATCCTTTCACCATACTTATTCAGTCTGTATACTGAACAAATAATCCAAGAAGCTGGACTATGTGAAGAAGAACGGGGCATCAGGATTGGAGGAAGACTCATTAATAACCTGAGACATGCAGATGACACAACCCGGCTTGCTGAAATGAAGAAAACTTGAAGCACTCACTAATAAAGATCAAAGACCACAGCCTTCGGTATGGATTATACCTCAACATAAAGAAAACAAAAGTTCTCACAACTGAACCAATAAGCAACATCATGATAGAGAAAAGATTGAGGTTGTCCAGGATTTCACTTTACTTGATCCACAGTCAACACTCATGGAAGCACCAGTCAGGAAATCAAAAGACGCGTTGCATTGGGCAAATCAGCGACAAAAGACCTCTTTAAAGTGTTGAAAAGCAAAGATGTCACCTTGAGCACTAATGCGCGCCTGACCCAAGCCATGGTGTTTTCAATCACTGCATATGTGTGTGAAAGCTGAACAATGAATAAGGAAGATCGAAGAATTGACACCTTTAAATTGTGGTATTGATGAAGAATATTAAATATACCATGGACTGCCAAGAGAACAAACAAATCTGTCTTGGAAGAAGTATAACCAAGAGTGCTCCTTGGAAGCAAGGATGGAGAGACTACGTCTTACATACTTTGTACATGTTATCAGGAGGGATCAGTCCCTGGAGAAGGACATAGTGCTTAGTAAAGTAGAGGGTCAACAAGATGAATCGACCCAGTGGCTGCAACAGTGGGCTCAAGCATGGCAACCAATTGTGAGGATAGCATAGGACCAGGCAGTGTTTCGCTCTGTTGTGCATAAGGTGGGTATGAGTTGGAACTGACTCGACAGTACCTAACAACAACAGACATCTTATCAGGTCAGCACATATCCCTGTACAGTATTCCATGGATAACGTGCCCCAAGTTTAACGGCATCAGTTCCTTAGCAGACATTTAACTTTCCGACATTTTGCAATTGCACATAGTGCTCTAGAGAATATCCTTGCACACGTGGCTTTAGCACACATGTAGTTATTTCTATGTACTATATTTGCACACGAGGAATTGCTGGTGGTCACATTTTAAACTTAACAGGCCCTATTAAAAAGTCAAATAACCCAGTTAAAAAATGGGCAAAGGATTTGACTAGACATTTTTCCAAGGAAGATATAGAGATGACCAATAGCACATGAGAAGATGCTCAACATCATTAGCCATCAGGGAAATGCAAATCAAAACCATAATGAGATACCACACCATGCCCAGTAGGATGGCCAGAATAAAAAAGACAAATAATAACAAATACTGATGAGGACATAGAGAAATTGGAACCCTGATACACTGTTGATGGGAACATAAACTGGGGCAGCTGCTATGGAGAACAGTTTGGCAGTTTCATAAAAAGGTCTACATAGAATTACCATATGATTCAAATTTTACTCCTAGATACATACCCAAAAGAATTAAAAACCAGTATTGTAACAAAAACTTGTACATGAATGTTCATAGCAGCATTATTCATAATAGGCAAAAAGTAGACACAACCCAAATGTCTAATCCACTGCTAAATGGATACACAAAATGTGATATTACAATGGAATATTCAGTCATAAAAAGGAATGAAGTACTGATGCATGTACTACAATGTGGATGAACCTTGAAAACATTATGTTTGTATCACAAAGGACCACATATTGTATGATTCCTTTTACATGAAATGTTCAGAACAGGCCAGTCTGTAGGAGCAGAGATGAGTGATTTCCTAGGGCTGGGGGAAGTGTGGAGATTGAGGTGGGGGAGGATGATGGCTAAGGGGTATGTGACTTCTTTTTGGGGAGATCAAAATGTTCTAAAACTGATTATGGTAATGGTTGCACAACTAATTTGTATACTTTAAATGGGTGAATTGTATGGTATATGAATTATAGCTCGATAAAACGGTTTTAAAAAGTCCAGTGGGGGGAAGTTTTAGTAGGTCCTAACAGATTCCCACCAAAAAGGTTGTCTGTGTTGTCCTTCCTGCAGTGACACAGCAGGTGCGCATCCCCCCGTCTCACTAGTTGGCTATCCCTAGTCTCTTAAGTGGCCAGTCTGGTGGGAGGAAAGTGGCATTTGTTTTACTCTGCACTTCCTTAATTGTTACTGAGGTTGACCATTTTTTCTGTATGTTTATTGACCGTGTGAATTGTGTCTTTTATGAGTTGTATTTCTTTCACGAATTGTGTCGTATTTTTGGCCCAATTTTCTGTTGGATTGCTTGTTCTTTTTTTACTGGCGGGAACGTTTCGAATAATACATTTTAAGAATGCCATCCCTTTTTTTAAAAAGAATCTGGGGACAGCGCATGTACATGGTAAAAAAAAATGGAGATGACACAGAAGCTGAGCTTCTCCCACCCTTGTACCCTGTCTCCTGGTTGCCCTCCTCACAGGCATCTCATATCAGGCTCTGTGTATCCTCTTAGTCTGGGCATGTATAAGCACCTACAGCACATTGTCTGCCCCACCCACGTAGCTGTTCCCACCTTGCTTTCTAGGTGGCACAAATGGTTAACCACTCGACTAATAGCCAACTAATAGCGGAAAGATTGGCTATTCGAACCCACCCAGAGAGGCCTTCTAAGAGGCCTGGTGATCTGCTTCTGAAAGATCCACAGCCTTGAAAACCTTTTGGAGCAGTCCTACTCTGCACACCTGTGGTCACCCTTAGTCAGAATCAATTTGACTGCAACTAACAACATATTATAGAGATCATTCTATATCAGTGTATGTATAGACTCGACTGGCAACTAACAACAACAATGTACATTGTAGAGGTTTTTCTGTATCAATGTACGTGTAGCTGTTTTGTCCTTTTTTTGTTTTTAAAGGCTGCATAGTATTCTCTTGTAGGAGCGAATCAGAATTTAACGCTTTCGTGCTCGCAGGTGCCTGTAGGGACCAGGTACTTTTTTTTGCCTCTGAAGGTTTATTGGGAAGCTGCTGCACTATCAACAGTGTGTGCTGCTACAAAGGCTAAGGCCTTTTTGACTATTTGAGGGCCAGCAAAAAAGAGGAAGACCTTAAAGCAGATGGATTGACACAGTGCCTGCAACAATGGGCTCAAGTATAACAACGATCATGAGGATGGTGCAGGACCGGGCAGTATTTCGTTCTGTTGTACATGGGGTTGCTATGAGTCAGGACCAACTTGACGGCACCCGACAATAACAGCTAACACTTAGGTAGCCTGTGGGAGGAGGGGGAAAGAAAAAAAATTAATACTACCTACCAAAATTTTTGACACACTCAATGATTCAGCATGCTTACATTAATGAAAACACATGGTATCAACAAAAAATTCAAAGCAGGAGGCGGAGCCAAGATGGCGGAATACACAGATGCTTCCGGCGAGCCCTCCTTACAACAAAGACCCGAAAAAACAAGTGGAAGGAGTATATTTGTGACAAACTGGGAGCCCTGAGCATCAAAGGCAAGCTTAGACAACGAACTGAGGAGCAGGGGGAGAAAGAGACCCTTCAGAAGTGGAGAGGAGTTACCAGACCTGAATCAGAGGGAGACCTCAGGCACCGTTCCCGGAGCAGTTTCCTCAGGGAGAAGCAGCCAGCCGCACAGCCTACTCACACCTCCGGAACCTGTGAAGAACAGCGCTCTTGGCAAAAGCTAAGTACTTGCGTGTATTTTACTGCACCCCCCCCACCCCCAAGCCAGCTTCAGCGGCTAAATCCCTGGGCCTGAGATAGGCCCTGTTGAGGACCTAGAGCCATCCTCCAGGCCTTCGGAAAGAAAAAGATTTGCAATTGGGGGAAAAGATAATTTGCTAGCTCCATTAACCGGGGGAGCTCAGGACAGAAGTGGCTCCTGTCCAGGCATAAACCATCTGTGGACCTTGAGCACCCTTCCCTTCTGCATGGACCTATGTGGGCCTATTTCGGGAGAATAGGCCCTTGTTGGCAAACTCCAACCACTTCACCTGTGCGATGGAGTGGTGGGTGTTTGACATTTGACATTCCTTTGCCTATTAAACAAGGTCCTCACCTACCCACATCAGGGACCTAAGGACTGGTAGCTCCACTCAGGTCACCCAGCCACCCGCGACAAGGGTCCAGAGATTACTGGTACCACCCAGTCCTTACAACCAAAAACTTTGGGTGCCCGTGGTCCCTCTGCAGAACCCACCCACCTGCACGCTCTAGGGAACAGGGATGTGTTCTCCTCAGAGACACTGGAGGGTTGGTTCTCAGCCCCCTGCCTTGTTCAGAGCATGACCCCCTGCTGCAATCAGAGACTGGTATGTACGCCAATCACCCATGCCCCTCTGAGAGTGTAGGACAGAGCCTGTACCATACACTTGATGATCCGCTACCTGAAAACCTGAGCTGAATTTATACAAGAAAACTGAATGGACTCCTAGACTGATATACCTGATAACAGCTCTAGCCAGCTGGGGACAGGACATCAGAGCTCCAAAGGCAAAAATAATCAAGCTAGCTCACTCAAGCAACCCATAGGGGTATACAAAAACAAAACAAAGCAAGCAGCTACAACACAGTAAGCAAGCATAAACTAATACAATAACTTATAGATAGCTCAGAGACAACAGTCAATATCAAGTCATATAAAGAAACAGACCATGATCACCTCAGCAGGCTCTCAGAACAAAGAATCCAGGGATCTTCTAGATGAAAGTGCATTCCTGGAATTACCAGATGCAGAATACAAAGGTTTAATATACAGAACCCTTCAATACATCAGGAAGGAAATGAGGCAATATGCAGAACAAGCCAAGGAGCACACAGATAAAGCAATTGAAGAAATTGGAAAGATAATTCAGGAACATAATGAAAAGTTTAATAAGCTGAAAAATCCATAGACAGACAGCAATCAGAAATTCAGAAGATTAACAATAAAATTACAGAATTAAGAGAACTCAGTAGAAAGCCAGAGGAGCAGAACTGAGCAAGTATAAGCTAGAATTTCTGAACTTGAAGATAAATCACTTGGCACTAATATATTTGAAGAAAAATCAGATAAAAGAATTAAAAAAAAATGAAGAAACCTTAAGAATCATGTGGGACTATATCAAGAGAAATAACCTATGAGTGATTGGAATACCAGAACAGGGAGGAATAATAGAAAATAGAGAGAAAATTGTTGAAAATTTGTTGGCAGAAAACCTCACTGGTATTGTGAAAGATGAGAAGATATCTATCCAAGATGCTCATCGAACTCCACATAAGGTAGATGTTAAAAGAAACTCACCAAGACATATTATAATCAAACTTGCCAAAACTAAAGATGAAAGAATTATAAGAGCAGCGAGGGATAAACAAAAAGTTACCTACAAAGGACAGTCAGTAAGAATAAGCTCAGACTACTCGGCAGAAACCATGCAGGCAAGAAGGCAATGGGATGACTTATTTAAAAAATTGAAGGAAAAAAATTGCCAGCCAAGAATCATATATCCAGCAAAACTGTCTCTTAAATATGAAGGTGAAATTAAGATATTTCCAGATAAACACAAGTTGAGGGAATTCATAAAAACCAAACCAAAACTACAAGAAATACTAAAGGGAGTTCTTTGGTTAGAAAATAAATAATATCAGGAATCAACCCAAGAGAATTAGGAGGCGGGGCCAAGATGGCGGACTAGGTAGACGCTACCTCGGATCCCTCTTGCAACAAAGACTCGGAAAAACAATTGAATCGATCACATGCATAACAATCTACGAACCCTGAACAACAAAAACAGACTTAGAGACGGAGAACGAACAAATACGGGGAAGCAGCAACTGTTTTTGGAGCCTGGAGCCAACGTCACAGTCAGGTAACCTTGGCACCGGGCTTAGGTCTGGGCCCAGGGGGGCTGAACTTAAAAAACTTGTGACGGCGCAAACAAGGGGTGCAGCCCTACCCCCTGAACTGACCTCGGGAGGGGGCCCAGCTGGTCCGCGCGGGCGGCGTGGCGACGCGGCTCGTGGGAGAAGTCCCCAGGAGGCAGTGACTGGATTTGGAGCCGGGAATGCAGCGTCCCACCCAGGGAACCTTGGCGCCGAGCTTTTGACTGGGCACTGTCATGGCGCAAGCATGGGGCGTAGCCCTACTCCCCTGAACTAACCCCGGGAGGGGGCCCAGCCGGTCCGCGGGGACGGCGCGGCAACGAGGCTGGCGGGACGAGAAGTCCCTGGGAGGCAGCGACTGATTTTGGAGCCGGGAGTGCAGCGTCCCAGCCGGGGAACCTTGGCGCTGGGCTTTTGACTGGGCACTGTCACGGCGCAAACACGGGGCGTAGCCCTACTCCCCTGAACTAACTCAGGGAGGGGGCCCAGCCGGTCCGCGCGGGCGACATGGCAACGCGGCTGGTGGGACGATAAGTCCCCGGGAGGCAGCAACTGATTTTGGAGCCGGGACTGCAGCGTCCCAGCAGGGGAACCTTGTCGCTGGGCTTTGGACTGGCAGCGGAGAATCTGACCGCGGCTTCAGTGGGCCAGACCCCCGGGAACAATCTCCACACAGCCAGCACACATAGGCCACATGCCCCTCAGGAGTCTCAGATAAAATAGTCATTCCAAGCAAGATAAGCAACTTTGGCTATATTCTGGGGTGCCTTTTTTTTTTTTTTTTTTAATCTCCTGTTTCTTTGAATCCTCCCCCACCCTTCCCAGGCGGCTTCATTAACATTGGAATTTCCTGAGCCAGAGGGAGAATGGCTCCGGCTCCACGGCTGCTTTGCTTTTCCTTTTTTTTTTTTTTTTTGTGGTCTTTTCCTAACCCATTCTTCTGGCCTGAGAGAAGGAACCACAAAAAACCCAGGGACCAAAAATCCATCCCTAATTGGACTAAAAACACAGAAACAGCTACAGCCAAGCATATATGATCCAAATCTCGGACTTTCATCCTTACAGGGAACAAGGTGGCGGTTATAATCCAGAGCCAGTTCTGATAGGGATCTGACTGAATTTTTTTTAGCGGATTTTCTGGAAAAACAAGTTTCCCAGGTCTGATATCTCAGCTTATTCAACAGAGCCCTAACTGACCCACAACAGGGAACTGAGGGCTGAAGCTCCCCCCAGACCACCTAGCTTCTTGCCTTAGGGGTCTAAGGAGGGTGACACCTACCAGTCAGTAGAGGTACTTGCACTGGGGGCCTAAGGTACAGCTGCAGTGCCCTCCCACCAAGGTGCTACAGGAATAGAGACACACCTACCTCACTGACACTTGGGGGAAGCCTGTCAGCATCCTGCCCCCCCAGAGTGTGAACCCCAGCTGCTAATAGAATCTGGTGCACACAACTATCACCACTACTTCTTGAGGTGGATAGGTGTTAGGGTGCAGCACACACTTGATGACCCAAAATCAGATTCTACTCAAGAATAGTGAATAGACTCAGGCATATATATCTGGCAACAGCCCATACCAGCTGGTAATAGGTCATAAATAAGTCAAGGGCTACAACAAACAAGACAGCACAATCTAGTAGCCCATCCACGTATATTGAAAGAAAACAAAACAAGATAAGACTCAGTGAGCAATTACAGAATAAACCACTTGCTCGGAGACAGCAGTCGATATCAAACCACATAAAGAAGTAGACCATGACAGCTTCTACAACCCCCCAAACAAAGGAATCAAAATCTTTCCCAAATGAAGATACAATCCTGGAATTATCAGATACAGAATATAAAAAACTAATTTACAGAATGCTTCAAGACATCGGGGATGACCTCAGAAACGAAATAAGGCAAACTGCAGAAAAAGCCAAGGAACACACTGATAAAACAGTTGAAGAACTCAAAAAGATTATTCAAGAACATAGTGGAAAAATTAATAAGTTGCAAGAATCCATAGAGAGCATGTAGAAATCCAGAAGATTAACAATAAAATTACAGAATTAGACAATGCAATAGGAAGTCAGAGGAGCAGACTCGAGCAATTAGAATGCAGACTGGGAAATCTGGAGGACCAGGGAATTAACACCAACATAGCTGGAAAAAAAATCAGAGAAAAGAATTAAAAAAAATGAAGAAACCCTAAGAATCATGTGGGACTCTATCAAGAAGGATAACTTGTGTGCGATTGGAGTCCCAGAACAGGGAGGGAGGACAGAAAACACAGAGAAAATAGTTGAAGAGCTACTGACAGAAAACGTCCCTGACATCATGAAAGATGAAAGGATATCTATCCAAGATGCTCATCGAACCCCATTTAAGCCTGATCCAAAAAGAAAAACACCAAGACATATTATCATCAAACTTGCCAAAACCAAAGATAAAGAGAAAATTTTAAAAGCAGCCAGGGATAAAAGAAAGGTCTCCTTCAAGGGAGAATCAATAAGTTCAGACTACTCAGCAGAAACCATACAGGCAAGAAGGCAATGGGATGACATATACAGAGCACTGAAGGAGAAAAACTGCCAGCCTAGGATCATATATCCAGCAAAACTCTCTCTGAAATATGAAGGCGAAATTAAGATATTTACAGATAAACACAAGCTTAGAGAATTTGCAAAAACCAAACCAAAGCTACAAGAAATACTAAAGGAAATTGTTTGGTCAGAAAACCAATAATATCAGATACCAGGACAACACAAGGTCACAAATCAGAACATCCTGATATCAACTCAAATAGGGAAATCACATAAACAAATTAAGATTAATTAAAAAAAATGCTCATAACAGGGAATCATTGAAGTCAATATGTAAAAGATCACAATAACTAAAAAGAGGGACTAAATATAAGTGGCATAGAACTGCCATATGGAGAGTGATACAAGGCGATATAGGACAATACAAGTTAGGTTTTTACTTAGAAAAATAGGGGTAAATATTAAGGTAACCACAAAGAGGTATAACAACTCCATAACTCAAGATAAAAGCCAAGAAAAACGTAACAACTCAACAAACATAAGGTCAAACACTATGAAAATGAGGATCTCACAATTTACTAAGAGAAACGTCTCAGCACAAAAAAGTAAGTGGAAAAATGAAATTGTCAACAACACACATAAAAAGGCATCAAAATGGCAACACTAAACACTTATTTATCTATAATTACGCTGAATGTAAATGGACTAAATGCACCAATAAAGAGACAGAGAGTCTCAGACTGGATAAAGAAACACGATCCGTCTATATGCTGCCTACAAGAGACACACCTTAGACTTAGAGACACAAACAAACTAAAACTCAAAGGATAGAAAAAAATATACCAAGCAAACAATAAGCAAAAAAGAAGAGGAGTAGCAATATTAATTTCTGACAAAATAGACTTTAGACTTAAATCTACCACAAAGGATAAAGAAGGACACTACATAATGATAAAAGGGACAATTGATCAGGAAGATATAACCATATTAAATATTTATGCACCCAATGACAGGGCTGCAAGATACATAAATCAAACTTTAACAGAACTGAAAAGTGAGATAGACGCCTCCATAATTATAGTAGGAGACTTCAACACACCACTTTCAGAGAAGGACAGGACATCCAGTAAGAAGCTCAATAGAGACACGGAAGACCTAATTACAACAATCAACCAACTTGACCTCATTGACTTATACAGAACTCTCCACCCAACTGCTGCAAAGTATACTTTTTTTTCTAGCGCACATGGAACATTCTCTAGAATAGACCACATGTTAGGTCATAAAACAAACCTTTGCAGAATCCAAAACATCGAAATATTACAAAGCATCTTCTCAGACCACAAGGCAATAAAAGTAGAAATCAATAACAGAAAAACTAGGGAAAAAAAATCAAATACTTTGAAACTGAACAATACCCTCCTGAAAAAAGACTGGGTTATAGAAGGAATCAACCCAAGACAAGAACACTGGGCAGAACAACCAGAAGTCAACCCAGACAGGGAAATAAATAAAAAAAAAAAAAGCAAGATTATTAAAAAAAAAAAAAGCCCACAACAGGGTAACAGCGATGTTATTATACAAAAGAAGACAAGATTAAAATAATAATGAGGGACTAAGAAATGTAATCATACAGCTTCCATATGGAGAGGAAGATACCGCGATACAAAGAAATAACAGTTAATTTTTAATTAAAAAAAAAATAGGGGGAAATAATAAGGTAACCACAAAGGAGACAAACTATCCTACTCATCAAAATAAAATACATGGGAAAAATAGAGACTCAGCAGAAACAAAAGCAACAACAACAAATATGAGGAAAGGACAATATATAAAGAAAATCTACTCAGCACATAAAATTAAGTGGGAAAAAGGAACTGTCAACAACACACAAAAAAAGACATCAAAATGATAGCACTAAAGCATACCTATCCATAATTACCCTGAATGTTAATGGACTAAATGCACCAATAAAGAGACAGAGAGTGGCAGAATGGATTAAAAAACAAGATCCGTCTATATGCTACCTACAAGAGACAAACCTTAGACTTAGAGATGCAAACAAACTAAAACTCAAAGGTTAGAAAAAAATATATCAAGCAAACAACAATCAAAAAAGAGCAGGAGTGGCAATATTAATTTCTGACAAAGTAGACTTTAAATCCATCATAACGGATAAGGAAGGACATTATATAATGATTAAAGGGACAATACACCAAGAAGATATAACCATATTAAATATTTATGTACCCAATGACAGGGCTGCAAGATACATAAAACAAACTATCAGCATTGAAAAGTGAGATGGATAGCTCCACAATAATAGTAGGAGACTTCAACACACCACTTTCGGTGAAGGACAGGACATCCAGAAAGAAACTCAATAAAGACACGGAAGATCTAGATGCCACAGTCAACGAACTTGACCTCGTAGACATATACAGAACACTCCACCCAACAGCAACCAAGTGTACTTTCTTTTCTAGTCCACATGGAACATTCTTTAGAATAGACCACATATTAGGTCATAAAGCAAGCCTTAGCAGAATCCAAAACATTGAAATATTACAAAGCATCTTCTCTGACCATAAGGCCATAAAAGTGGAAATCAATAATAGGAAAAGCAGGGAAAAGAAATCAAACACTAGGCAACTGAACAATACCCTGCTCAAAAAAGACTGGATTATAGAAGATATTAAGGATGGAATAAAGAAATTCAGAGAATCCAATGAGAATGAAAACACTTCCTATCAGAACCTTTGGGACACAGCAAAAGTGGTGCTCAGAGGCCAATTTATACCAATAAATGCATACATCCAAAAAGAAGAAAGGGCCAATATCAAAGAATTATCCCTACAACTTGGACAAATAGAGAGCAACAAAAGAAACCCACAGGTATCAGAAGAAAGCAAATAATAAAAATTAGAGCTGAACTAAATGAAATAGAAAACAGAAAAACAATTGAAAGAATTAACAAGACCAAAAGCTAGCTAGTTTTTTGAAAAAATCAACAAAATTGATAAATCACTGGTCAAACTGACAAAAGAAAAACAGGAGAGGAAGCAAATAACCCGAATAAGAAATGAGATGGGCGATATTACAACAGACCCAACTGAAATTAAATGAATCATACCAGATTAATATGAAAAACTGTACTCAAACAAATTTGAAAACCTAGAAGAAATGGATGAATTCCTAGAAACATACTACCTACCTAAACTAACACAAACAGAGGTAGAACATCTAAATAGACCCATAACAAGAGAAGAGATTGAAAAGGTAATCAAAAAACTCCCAGCAAAAAAAAAAAGTCCTGGTCTGGATGGCTTCATTGCAGAGTTCTACTAAACTTTCAGAGAGGAGTTAACACCACTACTACTAAAGGTATTTCAGAGCATACAAAAGGACGGAATACTACCAAACTCATTCTATGAAGCCACCATATCCCTGATACCAAAACCAGGTAAAGACACCACAAGAAAAGAAAATTATAGACCTATATCCCTCATGAACGTAGATGCAAAAATCCTCAACAAAACTCTAGCCAATAGGATTGAACAACATATCAAAAAAATAATTCACCATGACCACGTGGTTTTCATACCAGGTATGCAGGGATGGTTCAACATTAGAAAAACAATTAATGTAATCCACCACATAAATGAAACAAAAGGCAAGAATCACATGATTTTATCAATTGATGCAGAAAAGGCATTTGACAAAGTTCAACACTCATTCATGACAAAAACTCTCAGCCAAATAGGAATAGAAGGAAAATTCCTTAACATAATAAAGGGCATTTATACAAAGCCAACAGTCAAGATCACCCTAAATGGAGAGAGCCTGAAAGCATTCCCACTGAGATCGGGAACCAGACAAGGATGCCCTTTATCACCGCTCTTGTTCAACATTGTATTGGAGGTCCCAGCCAGAGCAGTTAGGCTAGGTAAAGAAATAAAGGGGATCCAGATTGGCAAGGAAGAAGTAAAATTATCTCTATTTGCAGATGACATGATCTTATACACAGAAAACCCTAAGGAATCCTCCAGAAAACTACTGAAGCTAATAGAAGAGTTCAGCAGAGTATCGGGATACAAGATAAACATACAAAAATCAGTTGGATTCCTCTACACCAACAAAAAGAACATCGAAGAGGAAATCACCAAATCAGTACCCTCCAAGAAGATAAAATACTTAGGAATAAATCTTACCAGAGATGTAAAAGATTTATACAAAGAAAACTACAGTACACTTCTGCAAGAAACCAAAAGAGACTTACATAAGTAGAAAAACATACCTTGCTCGTGGATAGGAAGACTTGACATTATAAAAATGTCTGTCCTACCAAAAGCGATCTATACATTTAATGCAATTCCGACCCAAATCCCAACAACATTCTTTAATGAGATGGAGAAACAAATCACCAACTTCATATGGAAGGGAAAGAGGCCCTGGAAAAATAAGGCACTACTGACCAACTTCAGGGACAGCCTTAAGATTAAGGTGACAGACTCCCCCAGGCCCACAGCGAAACCTCAGCTGGAGGGGGTGGGTATTCTTATGTAAAAGGGGAGGGGATAAACCATCATTTCACATCTGTTATGTTTTAGGCACGGTGCTAGGCAACTTGCATATAGTATCTCGTTTTACCCTTCCTTCAATCTTGCAAAGAGATTGGACCCATTTTGTGGATGAGAAAACTAAGGTTTGGAAATAATAAAAGAAGAACAAAGTGGGAAGCCTTGCTCTACCTGATTTTAGAACATATTATACAGCCACAGTAGTCAAAACAGCCTGGTGCTGGTACAACAACAGACAGGTGGACCAATGGAACAGAATTGAGAATCTAGACATAAATCCATCCATATAGGAGCAGTTGATATTTGACAGAAGCCCCAAAACAGTTAAATGGGGAAAAGACAGTCATTTTAACAAATGGTGCTGGCATAACTGGATATCCATCTGCAAAAAAATGAAACAAGACCCATACCTCACTCCATGCACAAAAACTAACTCAAAATGGATCAAAGATCTAAATATAAAATCTAAAACAATAAAGATCATGGAAGAAAAAATAGGGACGTTGGGAGCCCTAATACATGGCATAAACAGTATACAAAACATTATTAAGAGTGCAGAAGAAAAACTAGATAACTGGGAGCTCCTAAAAATCAAACACCTGTGCTCATCCAAAGACTTCACCAAAAGAGTAAAAA